>NC_079290.1:12503686-13755530 GCF_023638135.1 Falco biarmicus
TCCTCACTGTTTCACATACACTCTTAATGAATACATATGTTAGATGTATATATGAAGTATGGTAGTTCATGTCAGAAAGTTTGATATTTATTGATTGATAGCAATAGATTAATTAAGTATGTATATTTAGTTGTTTTCCAAGCCTGTAACCCTTCTGAGGAACAAGGTTTAGTAGCTTGTTCTATGGAGCTACTTCTGAGCTCCCTTAAATAAATCATGATTTATCTGTTTATCAGCTCTATAATCATGTCCAGATATGTTTTAAATGTACTGAAATGGAAAAGGTAGGGACTACTTGAGAAGACTAGACTGACAAGTAAGGACCACCTGTTTAGATGATAAAACCAAACAAGCTAACAATGCCTCCAGAAGGAACAGCCCATAGCTTACCTCACACAAGCTTTCTTTTGGAGAGAAAATACTTTGTTAATTGCATGTGTCCCATTACTATAACTACTGGCTTCTCTACATGAAATGTACAGGAAATCAAATGATTAAGGCCTTGGTTTTGATTTGGTGAGCCAGTGGTGAGAAATTGACTGTGCAGGATTTCTTCCTTTAACAGATCTGATAAGCACTTAAACATGATATATTTTGCTACAGCTTAGATGCGTTGGCTTTGCTCTTAACCTACAGCATAAATAAAGAGTGAGTGATTTTAGTGATTTCAGTTTGTAAACAATGTTGATAACTTTTTATTCTGCTGTTTTAAACTAGGGAGATTGGGCACTTCTGCAAAACTGCCACCTTGGTCTTGACTTTTTGGATGAGTTGATGGACACTGTAACAGAGACAGAGACTGTCCATGAAAACTTTCGACTGTGGATGACAACAGATATTCACAAACAGTTTCCCATCACCCTTCTTCAAATGTCTATCAAGTTTACCAATGAACCACCACAAGGGCTCAGAGCTGGACTAAAGAGAACATATAGTGGTGAGTGCTAGAGTGATAATGATTTAAAATTTAACTGTGCTCATTTTTGGACTCTGGTGTTATTGTGTGCTTAGATTGTAGCCACTGATAATAGGTGTAAACTAGTAGGAGGAAATGATCGTAACAATGACAGGAAACCTCATCCTTGGTTTGAGCCAGAAGCTGTGAAAATTAAAAGGAAGAGAAGATGTGCTGAAGTTCTGATGCTAGAACAAATTGGACAGCAAAATAGGAAATGCTTTTTATTTTCTCAGACATTGGCTTCTGATATCTCAGTTTGAAGTTTTGTGGCAGAAAATTGACATTTTAATCTCTGGCTATTAAATGCTCTTTACATTAGTCTTTAGTCTTAAGTTGAGCAACTTAATCACAGAATCATAGAATGGTTTGAGTTGGAAGGGACCTTAAAGTTCATCTAGTTCCAACCCCCCTGCCATGGGCAGGGACATCGTCCACTAGATAAAGTTGCGCAAAGCCCCATTCAGCCTGGCCTTGTACACTTGCAAGGATGGGGCATCCACGTCGTCTCTGGGCAACCTGCTTCAGTGTCTCGCCTCCCACACAGTAAAGAACTTCTTCCTAACAGCCAATCTAAATCTATCACTTTTCAGCTTAAAACCATTACCAGTTGTCCCATTGCTGTATGCCCTTGTAAAAACTTCCTCTCCAATAACATGCTTTAAACTGTCTCCAGCACAGAACACTCTGTAGGACAATAACTCACTCTTGGGAGAAGCGAGAAAGCCAACTGAATATCTCTAGGAGTGATGTTTTAACACTGATTTGAAGTAGTTTTGAAAAATACTACTACTGTGTTTCTTAAAAAGCTCACTTACAATCAATAGGTGTCAGCCAGGATTTACTAGATGTCAGTGACATGGTACAATGGAAACCAATGCTGTATGCTGTGGCCTTTCTACACTCCACTGTTCAAGAAAGACGCAAGTTTGGATCGCTGGGTTGGAATATACCCTATGAGTTTAATCAAGCTGATTTCAATGCTACTGTGCAGTTCATTCAAAACCACTTGGATGGCGTGGATGCCAAGAAGGTAATTAGGGGAAGGTCGATTAGGGTGATGGATCTTTCTAGTAGTGGAATGTGTATACATGGTTCCAAATAACTGAAACGCAAACCTGGTTTTAAATGATTCTTTTGTTTCTTTCCACAAATATTCAACATTCCAAGTATACATGTCCGTAGAGCAGCAGGCTTAGAATCCTGTGGATGTTAAGTTTCTATATTAACCTATACGTTAAAAAAAATAAATTAAAATTCCTCCAGCCATCTCCTCTGAAAACTTCAAAAATATGAATCTTAGAAGTACAGACCTTCTTTTCAATGCTAATTAAGTCACATAGTTACAAATGGACCACTGCATTTAAAACATTCTTTTGTTTAAATCTATTTTGATTAAAAATAATAAGATTTGCCCCCTCCAACCTATCTTGGTAGCATGGAGAAATTGAAAGTGGCTTTAAATGACTATGTAAGTATTCCTCTTTCTTCCTTATTTCCCTATGATCATTGTCATATAGAAGTCTGTGGCAGATCACTTCGCAACTGGCATTTTAAATGAAGTTGAAAGCATGATTAGAATATAGTTGTATCCCTCTTGCCCAGATGCTGGAATAGCCTCTTGAATTAGTTGTCAAATAACTATCTTGAGAAATCCTTGAAGGTGTTCTAAAAATGCAGCGTTATAGTAGTAGTAAGTACATAATAGAGTAGTAAGAAAATAACTTCCTTCCCAAAGGGACAGACATGCAGGATTTGGTATGTTAGCGGTTCTTAGTAAGGAAGATGTAAATAGGTGAGAAGAGGATTAGTTTAAGTCAGTACTTTCTTCTTGGTTTTAGGGGATCTCCTGGAGTACTATTTGTTACATGATAGGTGAGATTCAGTATGGTGGCCGTGTGACAGATGACTATGACAAAAGACTCATGAACATCTTTGTAAAGATTTGGTTCAGTGAAAATACATTCAGTCAAGAATTCAGCTTCTACAAAGGATACAGCATACCCAAATGTACTACAGTGGATCAATACCTTCAGTACATACAGGTTAGTAAATGAAAGCTTTTCAACACACAAAACCCCAACCCAATTCACTTGTTTTTTATAAGTTCCTGAGTCCCTAAATTTTGTCTTTTCTTCTAAGTACCTGTATTTTATCTTTCATTCGTAGATTCTTTATTGCTTTCTAAAGGTCTGCATATCTATTAGTGACAACTAATTGTCATCAATGTTATCATTGTTATGCAGGAATCTTTTCTTTTTCATTTGATTTGCTTGAGGGGCATACCTGAAGACACAGAGTATTAAAGAGGGCAAAGAATGTAGTACAACAAAAATTGGGTACAACCTCACAGAAATAAGGTGTAGATATATGAAGGTACAAATTGAATGTTAAAATAGCATATAAAGGTTAAAACTGAGTTTATTGGTAACGTTGGTGTGATTTTGGCTGTGACATGAAAAATACATCACAGCAAGTTGTTTGCCCTAAGACTGTTTGAAGAGATCTAGCTTCTTACTTCACAATGTAAGGTTTTGGGTTCTGTTGGTTTTGTTGTTGTTAGTTTTTTAACTACCTTATAAGTCCATCTCTACTTGTGCTTTTTTTATGTTTTACTGTGTAGAGTCTTCCTGCTTATGACACACCAGAGGTGTTTGGTTTGCACCCCAATGCGGATATCACTTACCAAAGTAAACTTTCCAAAGACGTATTGGACACCATCCTCAGTATTCAGCCTAAAGATAGCTCTGGTGGAGGAGTTGAAACTCGAGAGGCAGTTGTAGCCAGACTGGCTGATGATATGCTGGAAAAGCTTCCTGCTGATTATGTACCATTTGAAGTGAGTTAATGAAATTCCATTAAAAACATAGGTTTCATCTTTTTTTGTGTGGATTAAAAAAAGTAAAGGTACTAATTTTTCTAAAAGCATGTCTGAATTCATTCATACAGGCAATACTTCAAAAACATTTTTGGAGAAGTCTGACCAGACTCTTAACATTTACAATGAAGTCACTAAATGTGCACTGAAGTGCTTTTATAAGAGCTCTTTCAAAATATTAAACCACTTAATGCTTAATTTGTCATTTGCACTATGGGGGAGGTAGGATCATCAGCTTTTAACTAAGATTGTTGACACTGTAGAGAGCTGAGGTCACGCTGCAAGTGAATTCATGCCTCTAGAAGTACTACAGCTTTAACATATGTATTACTTTGGGATTCAGCTTATATCGTGGAGATATTTTTAAGTTGCTTTCTTCTGCAGCGAAGTGGATGCTGAAAAGCTTGTCAAGTGATAGGCTTCATTGATTGAAACCTAGTGTTAGTATCTCAGGATCCATATTAACACGTAATAGCCTATGTAATTATATTTGTAATGGACACCTACTGCCTTTCAGCCATTTCTTTTCTGAAATAGAAAATTTCCTTCTGTTTATGTGGAAGATGGAATGACTCTCAAGGTGAGAGGGTTTTCTTACAGTTAGAAAACATTTACTGATGGCTATATACATGGACGCTTCCAATCAAGGAAGATGCCAAACTGACCATTTAATTTCCTAAATAAAAGCATTATGTCTTAAAATGGTATTGAAGCCTAACCTTGATATAAAGCCATATTTAGTTTTTACCTCTCTTGAAGTATCTTTGGGTTTCTACCTACAGGTAAAAGAGAAACTAAAGAACATGGGACCTTTTCAGCCTATGAACATATTTTTGCGACAGGAAATTGAACAAATGCAGAGAGTTATTTCCTTAGTGAGAAGTACTCTGACTGATCTAAAACTTGCCATTGATGGGACAATTGTTATGAGTGAAAATCTGAGGGATGCCTTAGACTGCATGTATGATGGAAGAATCCCTTCGAGTTGGAAAAAAGTAGGTTTACATCACTTGCTTTGTAAGGAAAAATAAATTATTTCTGTAGAGCTATATTAAACTGCTAGACATACAATAAATACTGTTTTCAAACACAAGTTTTAATCAGCACTATGCAACTGCTGGAGTCAAAGCAAGCCCTCTTTCATTTACAAAATTAGAAATTATTGTGGGAGATGCAGGTATTTCCCATTTTAACAGCCCGTTGCATATTGTCAGGATAAAGAGCTAGAGAGAGGAGAATAGTTTAAAATGTAATGATGGATTTTTAAAAATAGCACCCACACTAGTGGACTACACTGTTGCTTTTCTTTGAGATTAGGACTTGTAGTTATAGAATCATAGAATAGTAGAGGCTGGAAGGGACCTCTGAAGATATTCTAGTTTAACTCCACTTCTGAAAGCACAGTCAATTAGAGGAGGTTTCTAGGACTCTCC
The DNA here is from genome assembly GCF_023638135.1 of Falco biarmicus. Lineage (NCBI taxonomy): Eukaryota > Metazoa > Chordata > Aves > Falconiformes > Falconidae > Falco > Falco biarmicus. The sequence continues at coordinate 12,508,953 of NC_079290.1, forward strand.
AGAATCAAGAGTCCACAACCTCTCTGGGCAATGTGGTCTAGTGTTTGATCACCCTCACAGTAAAAAAACAACCAACCATCAAACAAACAAAAAACCTCTTATATTTCCCACATTTGGTCTGTGCCCATTGCCTCTTCTCCTGTCACTGACAAGGATCTGGCTTCATCTTCCATTCTCAACACATAAGGTATAAACATTGATAATATCTCCTCTGAGCTTTCTCTTCTCCAGGCTAAACAATCCAAGCTCTCCCAGCGTTTCTTCCAACGTAGAAATTGTTTTCAGGAACAAGTAGAGCTGTTAATGGCAACTGATGAGGAGGGGTTTTTTTGGTGTTTGCTTGTTTTGTTTTTATTGAAAAGATGTTTGTATGGTACAAAACCTAGACCAAATCAGATGATTCACAGCACAAGTATGATACAACTATTCAAAGAGAAAAATCATCATAAATCTTCACATAGTCCGGCTCAATTTTCCTTAGCTGCTTTTTTTTTTGTTTGTTTGGGGGGGTTTTGGTGGGTTTTTTTGTTTGGTTTTTTTTGGGTTTTTGTTTGTTTTTTTTTTTTTAGAAAAAGCAGAATAGTTTTGGCAGAAATCCTGTTTTCTCGATACATTGAACTTGACTTTAGAAAGACATGCATACAATATTTTTTCTGCTTTACACAGCTATCTAATTTTGCAAAAACACCATAAAATGGACAGTTATCACAAAAATCTTTAAGCCTGTCTAAATGGAATGGTAGGCATGAATTCAAACAGAGCAAGAATTTGCCTCAGGTTTCAGTGAGATGCAACATTCATCTATTAGGTTAAGCTTAAGATATGAAAAATTAGCTTTAAATATGCTTTGCTAATATTATGGTTTTTAATGCCTTGTGAGGAATTACCTTTTCTTAACATGAATATGATGTTTTAAAACTGTTGAATGAAATTAAAAAATGAACACACTGTTTACTATTTTTAGGCATCTTGGGCTTCCAGTACACTTGGTTTCTGGTTTACTGAGCTTCTAGAAAGAAACCACCAGTTTTACAGTTGGATTTTTGAAAGACGACCAAACTGCTTCTGGATGGCAGGGTTTTTTAATCCTCAAGGATTTTTAACTGCCATGAGGCAGGTAAATTGTGTTTCAAGTTTCACTGTGCTTATTCTTTGATACACTTCTTTTAAAAAACATATTGTGTGAGAAAATGGTTGAGTTACACGCATGGCTCCTTTGTATCAGCAGGGAAGATGTGTAACTGTCTAACATTTCCCGAGTGAAGTGTTCTTCCTCTGCACGTACTTTTTTCAGGATATCAACCACTAATGTATTAAAATATATTTCCTACTTTGACCACGCCTCACGTATGTAGGGGCTACCTTACAATATTGTTAAAGTAGACTGGAGAAGTAATGTCTCATAATGTCTCATGTTACCATTGAGATATCCCCAAGAAAAGGTGTTAAGCCCATAAATTTATTTTCTTTTTTTCCTCCTTTTTGGTTTGTGTTCAGCACTTACCTGGCTGGAGGCTTGCCAAAATTAGTCTTAAATTACACTTCTGCAGTTCAGCAGCTGATTCAGCCTGTCTTCATGAAGTGGGAGTTTCCTTTATTAATGTGTACTAAGTATAAAGTTTGATGTATTTATTAATGTATGTATCACTGTCCGCTTGGTGATTGTGTTGGTTGCTCAGCACACTAGTTGCTTTTGACAAGTGAGCTACTTTTTACTTCAAAAGGATGCAATAAATATCTATGTAGGTCGGCATAAAGGGACATATTGGAGACAATAATTGTCTGGAATCTGTAAAATTGGGAAAGAATACTCAGGTGGAAATCCAATGGGACTTCAGAAAAAACTAACTTTTGGAGGAGAAAATGAAGATTTGCAGAGAAGTCTTCCCTCTTGCTCTGAGGTCTGGGTTGTGTAATGCTTGGCTGTCAAACTGAAGTTCTAATTGGTGACCTCCCTCTGCTAAAATTGCAGGCCTTGGAATTGGATAAAAAAATATTTCTTCTGAGTAAACAGTCCTAAACTAGGATTTTCTTTTGGACCCAAACTTGTGGAAAATGTGTAGTAGCAGGATCTGAAACAGTTGAAATCTACAGAACTTTTCTAATTCCGTAAGAAAAGAATGCATTACATAACAACCTAATGTCCCAAGCAAAAAAACCAAAGTGACTTTCTGGGCTTTGCTATATCGTGGAATAAATAGAAATGAGAATGATGCAAAGCCGGAATGGTCATTGAACTATAAACCTTCTGCTCTTCTAAAACAGCTAATTAACTGTGACAGGGGACAAACATTAATTCCAAGTACTTCAAACAAAGATCTTGGAAAACATTTACAAGACCAGGATAAAACTTGGGTCTGGCATAACTTAATGGCATGGGATAGTAAGGAACTGGGCAAGATAAAGGAGTGTTGTCTAGTGCACTGACTGACTAAATTTGAAGTATATGTTGAATCTTAAGCATTTCTATCTTCAAATCTGTTCTTTGTTTTGTTTTGTTTTTGGGGTTTTGGTTTGGTTTTTTTCCAGCCTCTTTGTGTAGCTTTATAGGTGAATGAGCTTTTATTATTATGAATACAGTTAATTAAGAATATAGGCACAGGAAAAGGAAGGCAACTCTAGAAAATATGAAGCAAACTACACATTTTGCTTTTGTCATTGGAACTGTTTTACTTAGCACAAGCAGTTAATGTTTTCTCATCTCATGATAGCTGTGAATTTTTCATATTCGCAAGAGCCAGTTACAATTGGCATTTGATTGGTTGTGTTACTTGGTATGGTCGTAAGATATTGTATGTTCTTAGAGAAAAGTCAAACTGCTGTAAACATAGATACCATAAAAAGTTTAATTTTTGTATTGAAGAAGGTAAGTTGTGACCATACAAATATGTTTCTAATAAATTCTGGGAAAAAAATGTCTCTGTGCACATGTGAAAATGTAACCTCTATACTTTCATCTATTTTGGGCAGGAAATAACAAGAGCTAACAAAGGATGGGCTCTTGACAGCGTAGTGCTGTGCAGTGAGGTCACTAAATGGATGAAGGATGATATCACAAGTCCTCCTTTGGAAGGTGTCTATGTACATGGGCTGTATTTGGAAGGAGCTGGCTGGGACAGAAGAAACATGAGACTGACTGAATCTAAGCCCAAGGTGCTTTTTGAGATGATGCCGGTTATAAGGATATATGCAGAGAATAACAGTAAGTAACTATATCGTAAAGGATGTTATTTTGATAGAATTTAGTGTAACTTTTTATTCAACTGCATAGAAGTCTTTGGGGCTTTAAGCATTTCATGAGACTGTTGCTATTCATTGTACTGAATCTTTTCAAAGGGGGAGGCTTTCCGGTCTTCCATATAAAATGAGTTTTCAGTCTTCCTTGTTAATTGATAATAAGGACTTTTTTCCCTAATATTTAGATAGGTCTCTACCTTTTGGTCTTAATGATATTAATAACTTTTAAAACCCATGACAGATGAGCTGTTCTCTGCCTCCTCTGACAAACATGCTTGCATTCAGTCTTCTATGGACAATGTGTCCTAGATTGGGAAGATCAACGTTTATATACACAAACGCTGTAACCTAAACCCAAATAACCTCTTTTCCACATCTAAACCCCTATGTAATTCATGTATATATAAAACTTACATAATTATATATACACAACGTATATATATATAACTATATCTTATATTAGGTATTAATAGATAACATGTTATATATGTAATGTATATTTATAGTAATGCATTTTTTTTTCTGGACAAGGCTATTTTTGAGCTAACAGAAGCAAGCAAGTGGTGGAGTGAGGTGGTGGAAGCTGTTTTGTCTTGGAGGCAGAAAAAGACTGTATGAATGGAAAGGAAACATGGGGCTGAAGGACAGTGCCGTTTTATGAAAATGTATAATTTAGGTTAATGCGGGGGGGGGGGGGGGGGGGTGTGCATAAAAAATAGGAAATGCTGTTGAATAGGTATGTAAAATAGGATAGGTCTGTTCACTGTTGAATGTAACATTGGAAACATCTGTTAAAAAGCATTCCACCTCCAAAAGTAAAGCTTGCTTGCATGTTATTTTGTGTAGCTGATGGCTGCTTTCACAGTGATCATGCCTAAGATGCTGGATAATGAACACTGAAGAATTAAGCATGACTAGATTACAGTTCTAATTCTGCAGTGAAGAAGTTTACAATTTATACTCTGAAATACTGAATGCATTTCAAAATAGGTGAATCAAAATAAAACCTTTTTACTTTGACACATTAATAATACATTGATGAGAAATAATGGCCAGTGGACAGATTGAACTAATAATGTTAATTATGCTAGAGTGTCCATTTACATTTCCTGCTACATCCGATTCCTAGGTGCTGATGTTAAATCTTAAACCTACAGGAATTTCAAGCCATATGTAGCCATCAGCTGGCAATAACATAGTAGTGAACAGTGTGAGAATCAAGTAAGAGTTTTCTTTGGTCATAATGGAGAGCTGTGTGATATTGAACTTCGATTCAGTTTTACATTTGCCATATACCTAGTTCCTTAGGGCCCTGGTTTTCAGCCTGGTTTCATTTTTTCCTAATGTCTCTTCTGTCTTTTCAGCTTCAAAAGATCCACGTCTGTATTCATGTCCAATCTACAAAAAGACCATTCGAACAGATAAGAATTACATTGCTGCTGTGGATCTTAAAACCCTTCAGTCTCCAGAGCACTGGGTACTGCGTGGGGTAGCACTTCTGTGTGATGTCAAGTAATGTTCAAAAAAAAAAAAAAAAGGTTTCTAAGAGTAGTTCTTTTCTGCTTTTAAATGTAAACATCAGTATTTAGTTTGCTATACAATGGATCACTTCTAAAAATACATTTTCTAAGACATAGACTCATTATGGTATTTTTAGAAAATTATTCTCAATAAACCTCTACAATAAGTTTACAAGTGCTAAATCATACAGTGATATTGAGTTTGGTAAATAGGTTGAAGTACTACCTTTATCTTGACAAATTGTGACAAATATTTAGTGTTCTTATCTCACTATTGTGTGCTTAATTTTACCTTGAATAAAGATTGACTTGAGCATTGTTACTTTTCAGTGGTAAATATGTTTGTATCAGGGCTTACCTTAAAAGTAGGTAAATGCAAAGCTTTTTTTTTTTTTTTCTTTTTTTTTGTGTGTGTGTATCTATGGAAAGCTAAGCCTGGCTGCTCATTATGTTCCAAGATTTATCTCCTAGCTGATAGTTCCTAGTTCGCTTGGTGCCTAAATAAGGAAGGTGAGACTGAAAAAATGTCACACTTGTTTCACTACTTGGAGAACAATTTTGTGTGTGTTACATAGGAAAACAAGCATTTGACAGCTGCCAGAATTCCTTACTATCTTGTTCGTGAGATAAATGTGTAATGGATAGGAAGAAAATAGTTCCATAAGAATGCTTGGATGTTTTTTCATGGGCCAGTACACCAGATTTGAGTCAATCTTCATCCAGGTTATTAGCTTTATGACATCAATTTTACCATTGTTTCTGCTGTAATTTTGCAATGTTGTGATTTTACGTATTGTTCTTTTTTGTTTGGTTTTTTTTTGTTTTATTTTTACGTTTCTGCTTTTTATTTATGTGCTGCAAGCTTTTTGGTGTCTCTGCTAGGTAGGAAACTTTTCACATAGGAAGCCATCTTAAGAGAAATGTTAGCAACTCCATTCAGTTAAACACTCTTGGCTTTACATGTCAAGCACACTTATTTAATCATCAAAAAGCCGGTCTGTTTTTGTTGCTGAGTCCAATAGGTCATGTATCCTAGTGATCCACTAATTCACAAAAACAGGTGCTGCAGAAGAGGAAGAAAGAAGAACCAGTATTTCTGGTTCATCTGTCACACATAAATGCTGAAATGGAGAAGCTGTTTTCAATTTTATGTCGAATCAATACATAGCATTTGAAGGGTGGATTAGTTTATTAAATACACATGCTAAATAGATCTCTTGCCTAAAGCTGCTATTTAAGAAAAATGCAAAATTTTATTAGAAGACAATATTTGTATTTTAGTGGAGTCTTCAGCATGCATTTCTACAGTTAAACCAGTTATGAAACTTAGGTGGAACACTGATTCCATTTGCAACTTTAGGTATAGAGGACTTTCCATTGTCTTTCCATCTTGGAATTAGTCTTTTATTTTTCTTTTTTCCTTTCAAATAACTCACAGTGAAACAAATGAAAATATGAAAATCTCCTTTAGGAAATATTTTTAATTTAGACACAGCAATAAATAAATAGAAGATGAGAAGTTTGAATTGTTCTTTACTGGACCTTGGAGCACCATGCTCAGGCTTCCAGGAGATCGTCCAAATGCTCACTCAAGTTCCAATGTTGCTGTGGACTTGTGTCTTTCACCAAGACCTTCCTCTGAAGGAAATGCACATTCTTTGCACTTCTGCAAGTTAATCACACTTCAAACGTCACCTTTCAGACAGTGAATTTGTTGTATCCTTATAGCTGTAGATACAGTGGAGATGTCAAACCCCATGGTACTTCTCAGTGAGCGAGCTGTGCACATTTTTTTCAGTGTGATTTTCTACAAGGGTGGTGAGGAAAAGGGTAGTTTCCCAGATGAATACACCTGGTGATTCTAGTTATGCCAGACTGTCAGATGAGTGAAGCCATTGGTGTTGGCAGCCACTTATTATTTAGTGACTTTAAAAAAAAAAAAAAAAATGTTAGCTCTGTTTCTTAAGAGGTTTGGCATTAGCTGGGGTTTTTTTAGGTGTCTGCAAAACTACCAGCAGGAATGGACTGAAATGATGAGGCATGGGAGAGTTCAACAAAAAGCTCTTCTGAGATGTGATATCATGTCAAGGGCCAGAGTACATAACCCTGCTCTCCCAGGGTTTTTTCTGCCTGGGCTGGGGGGTGACTTGGTGCAGCTGACATTGGACCTGCCTCGTTGCTACAGACTTGCCTGGCAATCACTGATCGCTGGCAGACTCTGGTTACCCTCATCAGATCAGGCCCTGCCTTGCTACCTCAACTTTCTGGAGTGACCTCTGATCTGCCTTGTTATTACAGCCTCATCTGGCAGTCACTGATATGTTAACTGGCCCTGGCTGCTGTCACGGACCTGCTCTGCTTTTTTGTTCAGGTGACATGGGACTGTGCCCTTGTCAGAGAGCCTTTGCCCTGCCCACCCTGCTGTGACTCTTGGCTCGCAGCTCCACTCTCCTTTCCAAGCAGCCTGCCCTTGCTGACCCCCGGCTTCAAAGAGGTGAAAAATTGAACTGTTTCTTGCTTATCTTCATAGCAGAGGTAGGTAATAAAATTTTTCTATGGGAAGGAATATCAATAAAACAACCAGCCCTGAGATACAGAACTCTATGCACTTTCTCTGCATTTGGCTTTGTTATTGGTCCTGATTACTCAAGAAAAACCCTTTGCCGGAATCAGTTGTGCTGCTATTAAGCATGCAGCACTGTAAGTTTAACGTTCTGGAAAACTGCAGCATTACAGAAGGTATTCCCTTCTTTTCTTTCTGATATTTGGCATGACAAATACATGTGTTTTGGAGAATATTTAAAAACAAATATTATACAAATTTCCTGTAGAAATTAATTGTAATATAACTTTCTGAATAAGGTGGAGATACTGGTTTCATCAGAATCCTTTGAAATTCCTCATAAATTTTGTAAGTATTTAAAAAAAAAGCTGTCTAATCTTTCAAATATACATTATGCTCTGTATGCTACATTACACAGAATGGTCTTGTCTTACGAGCTTCTCTTCAGAAGTACTTTTTTCCCTGAGCTGTGTGCCTACATTCATACTTCGTAGCTCATAGGTTACTCACATTGAACTTCTTTTTCTCACTGTTGTGAGTTTTTCCCCATATGGCGATTATAAGGAAAAAGAAAAAGCCAGTATAATTCCAAATTATCAGTAAGTACAGTTGTCATAATTGAAAAGGATTTTATTTTATCAAAAGTAATTTGTTATGTTATATGTACCAGCTGGTTTATAGAGAAAGTATTTCTCATTCTGAACTATCCTTCATTAAATTTCTGTTGATAATGAAATCAATATTGAAGAAAGTTCAGTTTTTCTCTATTACACTGGATTTTCTTTCGTTCCTTACTTGGACAATTATCCTGTTTGATTACTTGCAGCTGGACATACAAAGTGGCTTCCTAATGAATCTTGAAATAAAGCTTCACTAATGCTCATATATGAAATTTTAATTTGTAATGATCTCATTTGCATTGCATAAGCATTATAGGTGTACACAAATGACTGAAGGCTTTTAGAACATATACAAGTCTTTAAAAAACAATGCTGCAAAGGTGAATTAATTTGAACCAAGCTGATTATCAGTTGTGTAAAATTTAAGGTCTATTAAACAGATGAAGAAAAAAGACATAGCTCTGAACATGTCTATGGACTCAAGATGTACCATTTACTGAAGCTTCTGGCATCTTTTAATCTGCAATGTGCAGCTTTCCCTCAAACTTTTCCAACTACTATACTATACTTTTCCTATACCTTTGTTTTTATAATAAATTTTAAAAATTCATTGTAAATGAAAAATATATTATGTGTGTATGTATATTAATATAGAAAAAGGAAAATGAAAATCTGGGGTTTTAAAACTAAACAGGAAATACGTGTGGCCGATCTCAATTTGCCTGTGAAGTCTGCACACAGAAGCAGAAATTTCTTGGTATTTACTTGTATATTCTATCTTTTAAAGAAATATTCAGAACAAGGAAGAACAAACACTAGAAAAGCTGGCAGAAGAAGAGTGGGAAGAACGATATGGTCAAAGTATCTTTCAGTTAGAGCTATTATTTGAAATGGATACCACCCTTTAAATTTTTAGTAAAGCTATTATTTGTGTTGCAGTCATTCTGAGAACTGAAGTAGTTATTTTAGTTTTTGCTGTCAGAGAGTATGAGACATCCTACTTGGCAAGAAAAACAACATATGTTTGACTACTGATGTAAAAATGTGGGTTTTTTTCCCCCCAAAGGTACTATCTTAGAACAAGAAAATTTATACATTAAAAAAAAAAAAAAAAGAGCTAGGAAACCATAGCATTCTGTGAAAAGAGCTTAACATGGTTTAACAGAAGGTAGTGCAACTTGTTAAGAAACTGTTTTTACACAAATTGCCTGCAAATCAGTGAAAGTTTTCAGTTTCTCTGTTAAACTGCCACAAGAATGGCAGCCAATATATAAGCTCCTCCCCTAAAGCCTCTTTCGCACCAGTTTGCATAGCTTGAGTATAAAAGGTGGGGTTTTTTGAGAAAAACATAATCTAGAATAATTTTTCCTGTTAACTGACCTTACTATATCATAATTTACATTGTGTTTTGCTATATTTAAATTGAATTAGTTTCTATCTACCCCACTTGCTCTGGGTGAACTGTGATTCCACCAAAGTAATAGCAGATTAGTTTTGGGAAGGGCACTCTAAGTGGTTCATCTTATCTTGCAGTTTCTTTTCTAATCTAATCAATATATACTCAGAAAGTAAGTGGTGACTGATGATGAAGCCCATTAGCACTGTATAAGATTGTGACAAGAGCATGTGTGCAAAGAAAGTATAGAAATGCTTTGTGAAGTAAGGTGTGTTCAATATATCTCCCTTTTCTGAGTCATCCTTTGCAAAACTCAATTCCTTTTCATTAACTTCCAATACTTACAGGGGGCTTACAAGAAAGATGGGACAAACTTTTTAGTAGAGTGTTTAGTAATAGGACAAGCGGTAATGGCTTTAAACTAAAAGAGGGTAGATTTAGACAAGATATAAGGAAGAATTTTTTTTACAATGAGGCTGGTGGAACACTGGAATAGGTTACCCAGAGAGGGGATACATGCCCAATCCCTGGAAGCATTCAGAGTCAGGTTTGATGGGGCTCTAAGCAACCTGACCTAGTTGAAGATGCCCCTGCTCATTGCAGGGGGGTTGGACTAGATGACCTTTAAAGGCCCCTTGTACCCAAACAATTCTATGATTCTGTATCTTGCATAAATCAATATTGTGTCAATTAAAATGTTTGGTGTAAAATGTACAGATGAGTGTCCTGGTTTCATCTGGGATATAGTTAGTTTTCTTAGCAGCTGGTGCAGGGCTGTGTTTTGGATTTGGTGTGAGAACAACGCTGATAGCACACTGATGGTTTTGGTTGTTGCTGGGTGATGTTCATATCAAGTCAAGGACTTTTCAGTTCCTTGGGCCCTGCCAGCCAGAGGGCTGAAGGGACACGGGAAATTAGGAGGGGACACAGCCAGGAGAGGTGACCCCAACTGGCCAAAGGGATGTTCCATACCACATGATGTCATGCTGAGTATATAAACTGGGGGAAGAAGAAGGAAGGGGGGACATCTGACATTATGGCGTTTGTCTTCCCAAGTAACCGTTACGTTGCTGGAGCCCTGCTGTCCTGGGGATGGCCGAACACCTGCCTGCCCATGGGGAGCGGTGAGTGAATTCCTTGCTTTGCTTGCATGTGTTGGGGTCTGCAGCGGGTCTGCAGACAAGTTAGTGGACTTCAAAGACTTAGCTGTGTACCTTTAAGACAGCCACAAATTGTCAGGTATGTAAACAGGGTGTGAAGAACCGGAACTTAGAACCACAGCATACGGGCACCTACAGCAACAGCAAATAGCAAGCAAGAAGAAGGACACAAAAACCTATCAGGGTCTGACACCTGTGCTGTCTAAGATATATAAATAGTTTGTATACACAATAAAGGCCATTTTGTCCGAACCCAGCCACGCAGACATAGCGTTTCTTTTAAGTCTGCCTCGACTTGCGTCACCACAGAAACTGCAGAAACATTCCAAGATGATACATATCTGGTAGGCTTCACTCATCTGTGAAGCAGGTATTTAGCAGGCCAGACCCTGTGTTTTCCACCTCTCCGTTCTTAGAGATTAAGAAATGAGCAAAAGAAAGCAAAAGCCAGAGCAAAAATAACAGTGAATAATCCATCTGAATGATTTGTAAATATTCCTATTTTAAGGTCTTCCTGTTGTCATGTTTTTGCACTTTTTGAAACTTCTATCGTGTCTTCATTTCAGAGGCACTGGCAGGAGCAGCTTTGCTAAAATATTCATAGGGGAACACTTTCAAACAAGTGAATTGCCTGGATTTACCCAGGAGACTCTCTAAGAGGAATTATGCTTAAACAACCTACAAGAAACCACACGTAAAACAAGAGAGGTGATTCTCCAAGCAGCCCCAGGACCCACTCCACGCAACTGAGCTGTGCACCCAAGGCAGTGCAAGGTGGCCACTCACGGCATTTCTCTTCGCCAACAATTTGTGAGCTACCAGTGCAATAGGCACTCTGTGAATAGTTTCAGATGAAGAGGCAGAGCAGAAACTGTGATGTGTTTGCAAATGTGCATTTTTTGCTAATTCACTGCCCAGTCCCTCTTCTCCCTAGTGGATGCTTCTGGATGTATTTTTTCATGCTGATTCCATCAGGGGGGAAATGCAGTAATTCCACAGTGTTTGTGTTAATTTGTTTGCTAGCTTACCACCCCTCTTGGACACCATCTGATTCCCACCTGCCCTCTCTAAATGTGTCACATATATTTGACCAGATTGCCAGTAATTGCAATGTAAAGGGAAAGAGCAGAGGTTACACCAGTACAAAAGGAGAAGGAGCAGGTGGAAACTGAGTTACATTTAGTACAGAGCTGTTGACTGCTTTCTGCTGTTGTCACTAGACCAAAAGCAAGTTGTACCATAAGTTAAAAGATGTTTATATCCTTGTTATGAACCTCTGACATCTGCTAGTGAACTCTCTGAGCCCCTGCTCAGGATCTGGTGGGGGACTGTTCCCCAGCTCCTACCCAGGTCTTGCCACTTGTGTTTCCTTGGACCTCTTGCCTAGTGAGATCCCAGCTGCCCCTGCTGACTGCAGAGGCTGGGATGAAAGAAAAATCAAAGGCAGGGCAATCTGAAATGTGCTTTTCAAATGCTTGTCTGACCTGTTGGAAGGCAAGAGAGCTTCCACCTCGTGGGAACAACCAATTTTAGCCCACAGAAAAGCATGTGCTGAGCACAGCAATCCCCAAGGAGGCTTCAAGGGAAAACAAAATCTGCGGGAGTGCAATCGGCCACTGTGAAGTGCCTTTCCTGCAAGACTCGGGCCAATCAATTTCTCAAGCATCAGCTTGTGTGAAATCGGTGCTGGGGAAAACTCTGAGTGGCTAGGTAAACAGGATTTTCCTGCAGTGCCAGCCTTTGCAGGCAGAGTTTTTCCTCCTGATGAGTTACAGCACTCTGCTTTGGGAGAAGGGTGCTTCTTTAGGCTGTCCTCCCCCTGCACAGCTGACTGTCGCGGCACACCACACACAGGGCAGACAGCGCTCTGCACCACCTTCCCATTCTTCCCAGCCACCATCATCCACATGCTTGCCATCTCTTATCTCTGGATGTATATCTGGACCTTATCTCTGTGGTCTCTGATCAACCCGGACCAAAAGCAAGCTGATTTTCCAGACTCATCGGGTCCTCTGCATCCACCAGGGGTAGAAACCGCTCAGTGACTCCTTTGTCATCCGAGAAGACACATTTGTCGGAAAGGCAGTGACTGTTACATCTGTTGGGCCAGGCACAGGGGATGGGTGTGCTGCCTTTATTGGCTGTTAATCTATTGAACCCTAAAACTGAGATGGAAAGCAACCTCACGCTCATTATATATACATATTTATTTATATATGGGGCAAAATTACTTCATCATCCCCAGTCTCTTTGGGTCTTGGATGGATAACCTGGATGTAGTCTATCCAGAATTTCCCAATGTCACAGCTCCACTGCCCCTAGCTAGCTTCCTGGCACAGCTCAAGGCAGAGTGGTGTAGAGTGGTGTAAAAGAGAAATCCCAGCAGCCCTACTTCCTTCAGCCCTGTGAATGCCAGTGTCTTCACTGCTCTCCATACCTGTTCTTCATGTACACTCAGTTGTGCAGACTTCCCTGCTCCCTCCCTCCTCTATGAAAGCAGTCTGGCAGGGAGCACACTCATCACTTCACCTTTAATTAATACCTGGTGCCTGAAAAGTACAGCGCTGGCTACCGTCTCTGAAGAGCCTACAGTCCTGCCAACAGGTTTATAGCTTACAGCTATGATTTAGGGGGAAGATGTGCACTCCAAGCAGCAACCTTAAAAGCCACATGGGGGCTGAAACAAAAGCAATGGTACTGTCAGCACAAATCACCTGGCACATGCTGTGGGCCAAATTCTCCGCAAGAGAGCCTGAACACTGCTACTGCTATATATCCTTGTAACAGCAGGCATTCCCTTAAGTAGAATCTCCAAAGGATCCTGGTGAAGCAAAACTACCCTGCAATTCAGGAGAAGGTGGGAGAAACTCAATCGGTTCTTCCCGTTTGAGCTTAGGCTTTAATTCTTCCAATCTTACCCAAGGAGAATCCTTTCTTGAAGTCATGCATTTTAAAGCACTGGGAGTCAGACGTCTGTGTCCTGTCCCAGAGCTTGCCTGCTGATCCAGCCATTCCCTAGTGCTTCAGGAGAATGAAGCAGTAACATCAACAAAAACAGAAAATTAAACTGACAAAAGGGAAAAGTTGATAAACAAGGAGGGAAAAAGCCTTCTTCCCAGGTGAGCTGGAGAAGTGAAGAAGCATGGGCTGGCTCAGGGGAAAGCTGTGTAACACAGACTTCCTCAGCTGCAATCCTTAGAAACTACACAGTCACATTTTAAAGAGGAAGGAGCATCTTGAAGAGGAATGTCTGCAGCTGAACTGCAAGTTTGTCATGAGCAAAAGTTGGTTATCAGCCTCATTTGGCAACAAAGGAGATTGCAATTTGTCTTTGGGCAATGTACTGCTCTAAAGGATCACTGAAAAGATGCTCAAGGCATAGCTCTGTGCAGCTTTACTGGATCCTGTGGAGATTTCAGTGGATCTCTGGATCTGACAGGGCTTAGGTGGGAATAGGTGATTTCTTTCCTCATTGCACTACATCTCAAAGGTTAGTTTTAAACAGCTTTAAGCAATCTCCTTATTAGGTTTTAGCTGAGCAGTGATTTTGATGATCGCAGCCTCAGAGTAAGGTGCCGCTTCTTTTAAGAATTTCAACACAGCTGAATTTTGATTTAAATTGCTCATCTTACAGAGGAAAAACCCAGGCCAGATCTTCAGACCTTTCCACCAATGGGAGTGAAGTAGATACATTTTTTTTAAAAAAATTCTGTCCTGATCTTTTTACACAGAGACCTTAGGGACATCTGCCAGAAAAAGGCAAGCAAATTTTCCAGTAAAACTTAGGTCTCCCTGGCCTTCTCCAGGTGAAAAGCAGACATAAGAAATCCTGGCTGCAGACACATTCACAAATATTTATTCTCCAACAGGAACTGTGCAAATTTTATTGTGTGTGTTTTATTACTTTCTTCTAAATATTTTGACAAATTCAAGGTGGATATGCAGACAATTTGTGCCAATGAGTTGGGTCTTGAAAGCCAGGGTTTGTAGACACTTAAGAGAAATAAAAAGGAAAGGAACAGCAAAACCAGCCATACAAATCCCCAGTTTCAGTAGGGAAATATTTGACTTGTTGTACAAGAAAATTTCTCTCCCATAAAGAACTTCATAGAGACCAGCAGAGAGAGCAGAAACACAGACTGTTAGGTTACAAGACTGGTGGTAGAAATCCATTCATCTTTAGAAATCATTTCCCTTCTTTCCAGATATAGAAAGTGCTCATTGGAACAGAATGATATGCACTGTACAGCAAACTAAACCTGGCTCAAGAAGGATGCTGGTCACAAGGAAAAAATGCTACATGCTTCGGCAGCAGTAACAAATCCATGGTTGTAACCCAGAAGAGCCACGGCTGCTAACACTAAAAAGCTGAAACTTGCATGGCTGTTGAGGAACAGGGATAGAAGGGGTTCCTGAGAAAAGTTAAACCCTCAGACGTCCCCTACTTCCCATCCCTCCACGAAGCCACCTTAATGACCTCTGTTTCTTGAGAAGGACAGAGGTCAAGGGAAAATTGTCTAATGCAGCATCCAGCTGAAGGAGGAAAGGCACAAGGTTAGTATCATAATTGCACTCAGTTATTTAGCTATAGATGAGTACACACCAGGTTTTAGGAATAATGCTCTGGGCTGGTTTCTCAGAGCCCCACTGTGCTCAGCAAAGAGGTCTTCAGCTCCATTCAGAGCCAGAAATACATGGAGATGTGAAGGCTGACACTGTTCTTTGTCAAGACATTGTTACACAGGCATTGTGAGAGCAAAACCAGGATAAAAGAGAATTATGCTTACAATGGAGCTACTTTGTTCCACTTTGTTCTGCACAAGCATAAGGTGGAGAAGAATAAAGACGCCCAAATGCTGGGTATTCTTGAATTTATGAATGCTTTCAAACAACGTAATTGAGGAGATCATTCAAAGAAGCTTCTTTCACTTAAATATGAACACCCAGGAGAGAGAAAGTAAAATTTGCAGAAGTGCCTACTACTAGTTCTGAGTGTCTTCATTAGTGATTGTCCTATCCCAGGTGCCTCACAGCTCCTCAGCAGATGTGAGCTCAAGGACCTTCAAGTACCACAAGTCACTAGTCTCTCTGAAATAGATAGAGACTTCAGCAATCACAAGAGCTGGCTTCACAGAGCTAGGAGGGAGTGTTACTATTATAGATCAGCAATTGCGCTTCACAAAGTCAATAATAATATATCTGTTAAATGCTGTTTGGCTCATGCTACTAGGCAGCTCTTCAACATCCTCTGTGCTGAGGTGTTTTCAGAAGGTAAACAACTCCTGCCCACCACAGCTTAGGCAAAGACTTTGGATGACTGTACCTCAGACACTTAAAAAGGATTTCCTACATTTTCACATGCCTATGGGAGTAATTTTCTGCCTGGAAAGGTTATGTCAGCACACGCGTCTCCATAGCAGGAGCACAGTGGAAGAGATCAATAAATGTAAGCGAGCAGGAGATCACAGCAAGAAGAGAGTGATCATTGGTACCTGCTCACTAGCCCAAGGCGCCATAACACAGTCATCACCTAAATGCCAAAGGTGACAAGCAACACTCCTTTTCCTCCTTTTTGACAAGAACTTTCCTCAGTCTACCTGAACTTGCTTATTGCCTTTTGCACTGCGGGACATCTTCTGGAGATGGAGACTGACCTAAGACTCACCTGAATGGAGTTTGGGTGAGGACACATGGTCCCAAGGGAAGCCAAAGAGGTCTGCCACTCCTTTGCAGGGGTCCACACTTCTCTGTGCCACTGTGGTGTTTAATAAACTTGATGTGGTTATATGGAAGAGGGATCAAAGACATGGGGGGGGGGGGGGGGCGGACACACCACCAAACCAAAAAAAACCCTAGGCACAAAATAGATTGCCAGAAGACAATATATAAAACAATATATAAAGCCAGGAATCAAGATATATAAACCTGCTAAAGGAACGCTAAGCAGTTAATTCATTAAAAAGTAAAGCGGGGGAGGGGGGAGGGGAATCTATGAAAATAAGTCCCATTCTTAATACCTTACTTAACATTACACTGTGCATTTGTACATTTACTTCTTGTTTCCCTTCTCTATACAGAAGAGCAAAAGCAAAGGTTTCTCAAACCTTTATGATAAATTGTACGTAGTTAGGGCAGGTAAGGTATTTACAAGTTGCTGTTAATAGAAATGTTTCTCCAAGACAGTGTAATTACCAGGCAGTTTGGGTGCCTGAAAATGGAGCTGTTAAAAAAAGATGGGGAAAAAAGCCAGAGGAGGAACTAAAAGATAAATTCACAGGGATATATGTAAAAGCAAGTGGCTTTCAGTCCAAACTGGTGTCTCAGCTCTCTTTACACAAACCAACAAGCATATTATGACAGGGCAGTATAACCAAGGAAAGCAAGAAATACCTGTATTAATGGGAATAACTAACAGCAATAAAAGGTTACAGGGTGTGGAGGATATCCCTATCCCTTATTTGAGGGCATTTTTATTGAGAAAGGCACTTGAGTTGCAACCTCAGCCAAACAAAATGGGACTTATATACACATTTAAGGTTAAGTATATCCTTAAGTGTTTTGCCAATTGCAGTCCCTAGGCGATTAACAAGCTACCTTTGAGATGCCTCAGAGCAGTGCTGGG
Source organism: Falco biarmicus (assembly GCF_023638135.1). Lineage (NCBI taxonomy): Eukaryota > Metazoa > Chordata > Aves > Falconiformes > Falconidae > Falco > Falco biarmicus. The sequence continues at coordinate 12,526,071 of NC_079290.1, forward strand.
GGCTGCTTTTTCAGAGATGCCAGCTGCGGGTCAGATGTACCACAGTGGGGCTCCCCACGTAGGGTAATTGCAGAAAGAGTCAGCCATACAACCTGACCAAGCTCCAAGCCCAACGAGCAGCTCCTTCAATCCTAAATCCCATAATGATCATCACAGATAGCATTCCTCCCATTTCACCCCTTGAGGAGGCTGCCTTTCAGCAGAGAGGGAAAGTAGCCACTGTGTATTTTGCACCTTGTGAAGGTGGCTGCAAGGCAGAGTTTACAGCGAGCACACTGGTGATTATATTCCTGACATGCTCCAACATTCCGCCGATGGAGTCCTACTAGACAAATTAACAAGTAACATCTTTACATCATGTATACGTGGATTTCTCTTTCAAACTGTGGTCCACCTGTGCAGATTCATTTGATTCAGAGACTGTCTGACTCCATTCCCAATACATGTCATTTGAAGGTCGATCGTTTTAAAAAAAAAAAAGCGGCGATATTTAGTGGCTGTGGAGCAAATAATTTGCTCTTGCCATTCTTTGCAAATGGATGCACTACTTGCCTCACCTGGGCACACTGGTGTGAAGGCGTTAACACTTGCAAAGTGCTTTAAAAGCCCTCAGACACAAGTGCAACATCTTCCTCCGAGATAAGCCACAAAGCCAAGCTGCTCAAACACCCTGTTTACTGCTGTTGCAGCCAGATTCAATGTGGAAGCAAGAGTCACCCCAATTAGGGGATTGTAATTGATGCTTTTGTGGCCAAAATGCCTCAGTTCACTATAAAAGTGACCACCTTATGACAAAACCTGTGCTTGTAAGTTAAACAGAGCCTAGGAATGTATCCTGTACTGGGACAACATTCTCTCTCCAGACCCTGGGAATGTTTTAGTCCAGGCCAGCTAACACTTTGCTGGCTTGAAAAAAAAAAAACAACAAAACAAACAAACAGAGAATGACAAATAACTGTTTTTTAAAGTTTCTTACAGAAAAAATTAATTGCAAACAAATCAAAACAAGACTACACAATGCTGTATGGAAAATAAATAGTCCAAAATTACAAGTAGTGCAATTTTTATAAACATAGCAAAAAGAATAACCTAACCCTGGCGAAACTCTTGTGGGTTTTACGATGTTAAGAAACACTAACATGAGTCAGATGTTTTAGGTTAAATAGCGTTAAAGCTGCTGGTGTTGAAGGAAGTGTGACCCCGAGTGTCCCCACGTGTGGGAATTGCAGCATCTTCAGGGCACAGCCTATCTTCTGCAATCTCTAACATAAAGTTGCATCGTTACAAATACTGTAAGTGCATATACTTAATTTATAACCTTATTTCCAGGCAAACACTATAAAAAATTTAATCTACTTTGTATATTCAGTGGTTAGCTAAACCAGCCTGATTTTGTACTGTGGCTGATGCTGGCCATTCAGATGGAAAATTCATTCTTTCTGCCCCTCTCACCTGTGCCCATTTCTTTTGATCCTTCTCCCCATTAGTCTCATTTTCTATTATCTTAGGCTAAAACCTGCACTTAAATAACTGTCCAAGTTGATCTGTCCTGCTACATCCCCATCAGCATCATTTGCTGGTAACTCATTATTTAATCTTTACGTTTAAGAGCAGTCCTTTTACTGCTACCATTTTACAATGTCTACAGATTTGAAGAATCCGTCAGCAACATGCAGGCGAGCAGAGGTTATCTTTATTCAGCAGCGCTGGGTGCTTAGTTTGGATTCTTAATAATGCTAAAGGGAGAGATTGTGGCCAAGTTAGATTTGTTTCTTGCCCTATTTTTGCTCTTTGTTGTTTAATTAAATGGTTCATTTTTTTCCCATTTACCCACTTGCTTGAGGTCTATAAGGAGTATGTAATTGACAATCTATTCCTAATACTGTACTCACTTGTTGTATTACTTTGGCACAAAAGTGTGAGCCTCTATCAGAAGGGATTGTTGCTGGTACCCCAAAACAGGGAATAATCTCATTCAACAATCCCTTTGTTACCTCTCTTGCTTTATTTGTTTGACAAGGAAAAGCTTCTGGCCAACCTGAAAACTTATCAGTCATAACTAATAAATATCGGTACCCCCCTTTTCTTGGGAGTTCAGAAAAATCAACTTGCCACTGTTGTCCTGGATAATTTACTAATGTTCACTAGTTTTATTCTATTTGTTACATTGGGATTATTACATAAACACACTTCGCATTGCTGAGTCACCTGCTTTATTGTAGTGTACAAGTTTCGCCCTATTAATTTTTGATTTAGACTTTTATATAATGTGTCAGCTCCCCAGTGAGTCTTATTATGTTCTGTTAGGGCTGTGGTCCATGTTAAATTGGATGGCACCACTATATGGCCATCTGTCAAATAAGCCCACTTATTTCATTTTATTTTACCATTCATGTCCTGAATTAGCTTTAGGTCTTCTTTAGAATAGTTTGGCTCCTGATCTGTACTTACAGTTTGGATTTTACTGTCTGGTATTAAGGATAATTCCTCCTTTCCCACTTTCTCTGCTGCTCGTCTAGCCTCTTGGTCGGCGAGGCGATTTCCAATCTCCAAATTAGTGCCTCCTTTCTGGTGTCCCCAGCAGTGTATAATAGCAATTTTTTCAGGACCTTTCACTGCTTCCAACAGCTTTAAAATTTCTTCTGCATGTTTTATCTGTTTTCCTTGTGCTGTTAATAATCCTTGTTCTTTCCAAATTGCTCCATGTGCATGGATTACTCCAAATGCATACTTAGAGTCTGTCCAAATATTTATCTTTTTCCCTTTTGCCAGTTCCAATGCTCGAGTAAGGGCAATGATTTCTGCTTTCTGAGCAGAAGTTCCTGGAGGTAAAGGTTTAGATTCAGTTACCTGTCATACGGTTGTGATTGCATGTCATGCTTTACGCTGTCCTTGTTTCACAAAACTGCTCCCGTCTGTATACCATGAATCATCGGTGTCCTCCAGCAGTTCCTCTTTCAGGTCCGGCCTGCTAGAATATACGACTTTATGGTCTCAATACAGTCATGTGTCACCAGCTCACTTGGGGTCTCACTGAGGAAAGAAGCTGGATTTATAATATTAGTAACTATGATTTTAATATCATCTTTTTCTGCTCATATAGCTTGATATCTCAAAAGTCTCTGAGGTGAGAGCCAATGATTTCCCTTCTGTTCCAAAACCTCCGAAACAGTGTGAGAGACTAGCACTGTTATTTTCTGCCCCATTGTGAACTTTTGGGCTTCCTGAATATTGACAATGACTGCTGCAACATCCCAGCCATCCCTTGTTTACTTCATCCAATTGCCTGGAGAAATAAGCTGCTGCCCATTTATGTGGTCCCAATTTTTGTGCCAGCACTCCTAAGGCTATTCCTTGCCTTTCATAAGAGAATAGCCAAAATGGTTTTGTGACATCTGGTAGTCCCAAGGCAGGGGCTCTCATTAATTCTCATTTAAGTTGCTTATAGGCGCTTCACGCTTCTCCATTCAAAATTAATTTTGACTGATTTGTTTTCATTAGTTCCTATAATGGTTTTACCATTATTCCATAATTATATATCCAAAGTCGACACCAACCTGTCATACCCAAAAAGGTTCTCGATTCCTTTACCGCCTGAGGTTCTGGAGTTTGGCAAATTGCTTCTTTTCGCTCAGTTCCAAGTTCACGTTGTCTTCCCTATATCTCACGTCCCAAGTAGATCACACATTGTTGAACCAACTGAACTTTCTGTTGAGAAACTTGATACCCACTTAATCCCAAAAAAATTAAGAAGGCTTACAGTCCATTGTATGCAACTCTCTCTATTTTCTGTAGCAATCAATAAATCATCTACATACTGTAATAGGATTCCTTCTTTGTCAGGTGATTCCCAATTCTCAAGTTCTTTTGCCAGTTGGTTTCCAAAAATCATAGGGCTGTTCTTAAACTCTTGAGGTAATACTGTCCAGGTAAATTGTGTCTTCCTACCTGAGTCAGGGTTTTCCCATTCAAAGGCAAATAGATTTTGACTTTCTGTAGCTAGTTAGGCAAAAGAAGGCATCCTTCAAGTCCAGTACAGTAAACCAAACTTGACTATTCTTTAAGTATAAGGGTTTGCTACTACAGGATGTATATCTTCAATGTTTTTATTTATGGCCCTCAAATCCTGAACTAGCCTATGGCTTTTTCCATCTGCCTTTTTTATTGGCAATATGGGTGTATTGTACTCTGATTCACATTCACTTAATTGATAAATTTTTACAGCACGGACTATTATTTCCTTAATCCCTTTTCTGTCTTCTAACCTCAGAGGATATTGTTTAACCTTAACGGGCCTTTCTCCTGGCTTCAGTTTAATAATTATTGGAGCTGCGTTTTTAGCCTTTCCAGGAACTTCAGTAGCCCGAATTCCTGGAAATACTTGATCTAAAATTTCTGGAGGTATCTCTCTTTTAGATGCGGTTTGTATTAATGCTAGACTTAAAACATTAACTAATTGTTCTTCTCCTGTTCTTAATTCCATTTTCCCTTTTTCAAAGACAATTTCTGCTTCTAATTGTTCTAACAAATCTTGACCTAATAAGGATTTTGGAGATCCAGGTAGATACAGAAACTTATGTATCCCTATCTGTTTTCCCAATGTATATTTCAGTAGTTTTAAGAAAAAGGCTTTTTCTTGTTGGCCAGTAGCTCCTACCACAGTTACAAATTCTTTATCTTCTGGTATTAATTTTTGGTTCAACACTGAATAAGAGGCTCCTGTATCTATCAAAAATTCCATTTCCTGCTCCATATTCCCTAGCTTTACTTTAACCAGGGGATCCACTAAGTTAGACTCCCCCAGTCCTTTTCATTGTTCAGAGGTAATGCTGGCTATCACAGGCGGGGCTCCAGGCCTAGGACACTACCCTTTCCAATGACCTATTTCTTTACAATAGGCACATTGATTTGATTTTATGAGCGGCTGAAGTCCTCCCCATCTACCAGCTCCTCAACCTCCATCTCGAAGGGGCCCTTCCTGCTTTCTTAATGCCGCTACTGTGGCTGCAGCACTAGTTTCTCCCAACTTTTGCCTTTCATCCCCTTCTCGATTTCTAAATACTCTCCAGGCCTCCTCGACTAGTCTTTCCAAATCTCTTATACCTGGTTCCTTCAATTTCTGGAGTTTCCACCTTATATCTTGTCCTAGAAATAATGAAACCAGTTGTTGTTTGCCCCCCTCAGAGGAAGGATCTAAAGTGGTGTATTTTTGCATAGCTGTTCTCAATTAGTCAAGAAATTCTGTGGGGGTTTCAGATTGTCCTTGTTTTATCATATACAGTCTTGACCAATTAACCAACTTTGGTATCGCATTTTCCAAAGCAACTCTTATCCACTCCTGATATCTTTTCAATAATCTATAATAGTTTTCATCATTATAATCCCAGTTTGGGTCTATTCTTGGTACATGGACTTCTACTGTACCTGGCAGAGCTCCTGTCATTGTTTGAATCTGCACCTGTGTTCGAGCAGTTTTAATCACCAGTTGCTTTTCTGTTTCTGATAATGCATCCAGCATTATATCAGTATCTTTCCAGTCTGGATCGAAATTCTTTATGATTAACTCAAATCTTTTAGCAATTGCTTCTGGATTATCTCGATACCCTTTTACTGCTTCCTTCCAGGAATCCAAATCATTTGTCTTAAAGGGTATCTTTACTCTGGCAGGACCATTAGTTCCCATAGCTTGCCATAAGGGGGCTTGAACTATCATCCCAGCCTTGTTTCAGGTGTGAGCAGTTATTGGAGTAAATTCCTTTTTGCTTACTTCCCCACTCGCCCCTTCAGCTCCCATTTCTCTACCTGCATCATCATCTGTTCGAGCCAGAGGTAGGGGTGAAACAAAATCTTCTATCCTTTCCTCTGGTTCATTTAATTTCAAACATCTTTGCCCAATACTACATGCTGAACAACATCTCGTCATTCTCCCTACATCACCCCCCCTCTGTTCCTTTTCCATTGCTAATATTAAAGGATCTTGTGGAGCTAGGTTAATACCACACTCTTTTTGCCACTCTGGGTGATTTCTCAGAGTGAAAAACATCAGTATACATCACTTCATCCCATTTTTCCTCTCACCTCAAGAACAACATTAACTGCGATAAAACATTATAATTCAGTGTCCCTTTTAAGGGCCATTTCTCTCCATCCCCTAACTTATACAGGGCCACCACCACTGATTGCAGTACTTAACCAAAGTTCCCTTATTCACACTTCCTCCAGGTTGCCCTCCTATTTCCTTCCAATGACTTAGAACACATCCCAGCGGACTCTTTCTTACTATTCCACCACTTTGTTTTCCCCCCATATTATCTCTGCTATCCCAGCCACAGACCACTAATTTCACTTACAGCAGACCACTCCAATTTCACTTACAGCTCTCTCTTTCTTATCCCAAGGAGTCCAAACCTTACAGTTAAGGCATTCAATTTCTTGTCCCCACCATACATACAATAATTCTTTACACCATATACACTTTAAAACATAAAGAGGTTCACATTCACCCCTCAGATGTTCAAGACAATAACCATACACCAACATTTACAATATACTTAATACAGAGATGTTCTCACATTTCCAGCATAAATGAGTATAACAATTATTAGTAACCTTATCAATTTATTTATTATTTTTTTTTAGTCTTCCGACCAAAACAGAATCAGAGTTCTTCAATATCAGAACAGGTACCAAAAACAGAACAGAATCAGAGTTCTGATATTTCCTTAATATCAGAATAGGTACCAAAACAGAATCAGATGTATACCTGGGATGCTAACTACCCGGTATATGCCATCCTGCATAAGTATACAATGATCTTACGCCTTATGGACAGCTTTACAGATGGACCAGTCCCAGAACAGAATCCAAAACATTATATTCTGGGTATATTTTAAACAGTACTATTTGAATAAAGGTAATACCTTTGCTCCATAAGATGGAGTCCTTGTCTGCTCCTGCGGTGATCCAGATGAGACGAGGAGCCCCTCTGGGAAAAATCCCTGGAGGTACCCTAGGGAGTCCCCACTCTCAATGGGTCCCGCAGCAGAGCAGAGCAGGTCCCATCTGGGTTGCCAAATTGATTTGAAGAATCAGTCAGCAACATGCAGGCGGGCGGAGGTTATCTTTATTCAGCAGCGCTGGGTGCGCATGGGGGATCGTGCCACCAAAGTCATGCACACCGAGGGGACTTTTCAGTCCCCACTTTCTTTATACAAGCTACTCATACCTATTCATTAGTTTTCCAAGAAATTGTTTACATATTCATTACAATTCTGAGAATTCATTTACATATCTCCTGCCTGCGCAATGTCCTTGAGGAGTTGTCTCTGCGCAGACTCTGTTCCTCAGTGGCCATGTTTAAAGTCTCCATCTTTGCCACATCGCATGTACAACAGGAATCTAAGACAAAATGTCCCTACTAAAGGTAACCAACCCAAGGACTTAGCAGTCTGTGCATCTGTCATGTGTCCTTGGACGTTTCCAGACTTTAACTAAACATAGGTGCATCATCCTTTAGATAAGAGGTACAGCATTCACTGTTCACTACCATTGTCCCAAAAAACTTCTGTACAGTTAGAAGTTAGTATGGGCCAGGGACTATTTCCAATAGCTTTGATGCAGTCCTTATACTTTGGAGGGTAAGAAAACTTGCCATATTTGCACAGCAATTTCTTGCTCATTCATCTCAGTGGCAAAAGTAATAATTAAAAAACAAACCCAAAACCAAATAATAAAAAAAAAAAACACAAAACAAACCAAACCTTACAAAGATATTTAATTTACTAAGAGAGATATAGGCAATGCTTTTCAAAGCACATGTTTATCACTTTGTCTGTGGAATTTTTTAAGAGGTTGCCATGGCTTCAGGAATGAATGGCCAGAAGAAAACAGCAGACCACATTGCCTCAGTTCCTGCAGAACTTATATTAACCCCACGGGCACCGCTCTGAAAGCAACAACTCACATTTGGCAAAGATCTGCTTTCCAAAAAGACTTCCAACCTTGAGCTGAAGACCTCAGCAAGAAGATGTACCCATTGGAGCTCATCCAGAGAGAAGTAAAAACAGTCAGCAGTGGTCTAGAAAATGTGGCCAGGGAGGAAAAAGTACCGAGATTTTTTAGACTTGGAGAGAGCAGATATGAGGCTGAAGATAAGCAAAAGTTTTGCAGAGGATATCTTAGCACCAAAAACCACAAAATGCTGAGAAATAGGTGGGAAAAACCCATGAAGACAAGTCTTGCATAAAATACCAGAATGGTGTGAACCCCACCTCTTGGTGATGAAGTCATAAAGCCACAGTCAGCAAAAATTAGGGGATATTGTGGAAGAAAGCAACCTTTTCTGGCTTTTTCTTTTATGATCTTTACCTGCGTGGCCACTAAGGGTCAATGGCAGAGGCAGCACATGAGCCAGATGGGTGCTTTGGTCTGACCAGGGGCAGCAGCCCCACAACTTCCCTGGGTGATTCTCTCTGATGCCTAATCAGTCCTACTGCTGAAAATAACCTCTGCTTATTCATGCTAAAATCATTCCAGTAATTAATATAAAACTAATTCAAGCCAGGCTGCTATGCCCCTGAGAGCACATGACATTGCTTTGTGCAGTGAAGACAAATTAGCCAAGGTCCGTCCAATGTGAACCATCCAAATGACTGTCCCTGAACTCCTGACCCTCTTTCTTCCATACAGGGTTTGTGGACCACTGGGGAGGAACAGCACGCGTTACCTTTCCTACTACCTCTTTATCTGTTCCCTGGCCACCATTTTGTATCATCCTTGGTATTATCTTGAAATTCTTGACATTTGCTTTGGTGGTTTTATCCTTTTTGGTTTTTGGGTTGGGTTTGTGGTGGGTGTTTTTTGTCATCTCTTGGATACAGTTCTTACAGTTCCATCAGTCTTAACCTGGTCTATGGAAATATGGCTTATGCAGTTGCATTGCCTGTCCATCCCTCTATCTGTTCACCAGTCTGGCCACGTTTCTGACTAGCTTTCATCCTGCCTAAGTTCACGCAAACTCAACAAGGCAAAAGTGCTCAAAAGTCTAAACATACACTTGGCATTGTGAAAATCAGTCAAACAGAGGAGAAACACCCAAATGAGTGGTTCCACTAAAGGAATCTTGGCTCCTCAGCCATACTTAGGAGCAGCAGCAGCTGGCCAGTCAGAAAATCCATACACTGAACATGGTGCCTTTCATCCAGCGAAAAAGGAAGGAGTCACAGGAGAGAGCCAAAAGACAGGTAATGATACATAAAGAGGGAACTTAGCATACAGAGGGTCCACGTGCATGGGAAGTTAAGCTTCATCAGTTTTGCTGCTCATCAGAAAAATGCATCCGTTTGGCTGTAAATCTGTCTCCTCCTTTTGGCTCCTGCCAGGTCTGTTTCAGTCCCTGGTACATTCCCATCTCTATCCTTTGGCATCACAGCTTTTGCTGAAGAGGCAGAAGGCAGTTAAGTTGTGCGCTCACTGCAGGGCTGTGGTATTGATTACAAAAAAAAAATAAAAAAAAAAATCTATGCTTCTGGTCTGTGGCATCTCTGAAAAGGTTACAGCCAAGCAGGATGTGCAATTTCTAAAGGTCAAGCAGGGAAAGGGATCACTGACTCCTGCCTGGGCATGTGTGAGGCATGATTTCATTCTAGTGACAAAACCTAAAATGTAACTGCTGGGAACAGCTTTGAGTCATACCATATGACTACTTTCTTTTTCCTTCTTCTTCTTTGGCCCCTTTCAGGTGTGCATCTATTGTTGAGAATCTGACAAAAACCGTCTGCAAGGTAGTAGCCTATTTAGGGCTGAGTATCCAAGCTCCCACTGTAGTCAGGAGAGATTTAGCCAACAAATGGAGCTGGGGGGAACAATCTGACCAAATACAGGTGTCAGCTTTAGGATAAGTTGGACAACACCCCAAGCTCTCCTGACCAGACCTCTCTTAAGCATAGAGTGGCCCGGGTGGTACGGCCAGATACAACAACCCAATTGCATCAGCTGAGCTCATCATTAGTGGCTGATGTGGGAAGAATCTCAGAGAATCACTGAATCAGAGTGTGATACAGGCAGTTAAAACCTGGTAATCTGAAGGACACACCAAAGGAAACTTTGAGGATGCAACAAAGAAACTATGAAGTTTACTTTTTTTTTTCTTTACAAAGTTTTACAAAGAAACATTACTATGAAGTAATGATTTTATTTTTTTTTCACCTGTACTGATTACTTTGAATACTTAGATACTGGCAGGAGAGGAGGGCAATGCCTGGAGTTAGAAACAATTTAATTCCCATGGTGCTGCTTGCCAAAGAGCCTCCTAGCCAGTACTTAAAACAGGATATAAAGCCAAAATAAAGTCCTCTCTTTAAAGAGCCATGCATATCCACCACATTTAGCAAAGAAACCTTTTCATAATGATTTCAAGAAATTGTGGGTTGATTTTTCAAATCGATTTTCCAGCTAAACAGTTAAAACAAGAGGAAATGACAGATATTAATCAGAATTCCCACTACCTCTCCTGGTTTGTGCTACTCATCTTCTGCTGTCCTAAGCATTGGAGCATTTCATAAAGCAGTCAGGAAAAAAAAATAATGAAACAGTTTTAATAAGAATTTGCCATTCATCAAAATCAAATTACTTCATAACACTGCATCTCGCCAGCCCAATTTGTTTATAATTAGTGAACACAAAGTGGAACAGTTCTAAGAAGAGGGACAAAGACAAGTACAATCTGAATTCCAGTATCTGTGGATAGACCACTTGCTCAAGCAAAGGGAAACATGACTTAAAAGGACTGATTCTGTATCTCCTGCACCTTAATTGCATATCCTAACCCGCAGAGGTTGGCCATTTTAGATTGATCTTGTTCTCTCTACCCAGGTTTGATTGCAAAATCCATCCTGAACTTCAAATAGCTTTATTATTTCTACAAAACCTTTCTTAGTCAACAAAATGGTATTTTGTTGCAGCACTCTCCAAACTATCAAGCTGCAACAAGGTCTTTTACCATCTCATACCAACGTACTCTTCAAGCCGGTCCCTCTGCTACCTTTTCCTCACCTCGTTCAGGAGCTGCTCTCTTCTCTTGCTTCTTCCTCTCTCTGCTTCTTCCTTAGCTGCTCTCTCTTCACTGGCTCTCAACCACTTAACAGAACCAGCCACAGCTGCACCTTATCTACATCGGCCAACCTGATGCCCCTGAAGCCAATCTACAGTTGTATATTATCAATGCTAATTAACCTAGCTTCATTCCCCTACCCCAGGAAAAAATTTATCAACAAATTCACAAGAAGTCACAAGACAGCCCTGACAAATACGTTCCCTCAAGAAAATGCTTTCCCCATACATGAGACCATAAACTGAGCTCCTGTGCTGGTTTCTTCCCCAAGCTGTGTTCAGTACCACCCATGAGTACTGGCCTCTAAATGAGGACAATAAAGGCAGAAAAGGAGAGTTTATGACCTTTGGAAGAAGGGGCAGGCAACTCAGGAGGACGTCATGAGGTTATGCAGGGAGAAAATTAGAAGGGCCAAAGCCCAACTGGAACTTAATCTGGCTACTGCTGTAAAAGACAGTAAAACATGTTTCTATAAATACATTAGCAACAACAGGAGGACCAAGGAAAATCTCCATCCTTTATTGGGTTGAGGGAGGGAACATAGTAACAAAGGCTGGGGAAAAGGCTGAGGTACTTAATGCCTTTTTTGCCTCAGTCTTTAATAGTAATGTTATCCCAAATCTGGGCTCATCACCCAGTGTGCAAGAGCCCATCCACACACAGCTGAGAATTTGCTTATTGCATGTCTGCGCAGAGGTGGGTGTTAAGTGGTGATCCGCAAAGCTAACACACCCAACACAGAGCAGAACTTTTTATACACTTTGAAAGATTGTACAGTCACACTTAATTCTCATTCATTCTTGCAAGTCTCTTCTCCACTTAAAGGTATAGTGTTCTTTATTAAAAGATTGTTCTGTGGGGAGGGGGTTTGGTTAGTAGGGGGCTCTTTGCTCTAGAGTGGTTCTTTTAGAATGCTAATTAGGATAGTTCACACATAGTTCCAGTAAATTTCTCTTCAGTCTCATTAACCTTTTGGTTCTCCTTGAGCTTATCTTGTGCCCCAGCTTGACATATTTATGGTGTCTCTTCCTTCTTCCAAGGCCATGTTTTGTTAACTGTTTCTAAGGATTTAACTAACATTCTCTGTTTTTCAAATTCTCTCTTGATTTTCACTATATATATTTACTTTTTTGGTTTTCCCTCTTTTTTTCTTTTTTTTTAAAGTAAATAACTCTTGTATCAGTAAGACCATTTCTTCTCCAAGTACCCAGCCACCTGAGCTGGAAGGCAGGAATGGGGAGCAGAATGAAGCCCCCATAATTCGGGGGGGGGGGGGGGGGAATGATTAACCACCTGCTACAGCACTTAGACACATGCAGGTTTATGGGGATGGATGTGATCACCCATGAGTGCTGAGGGAACTGGCAGAAGTGCTCACCAAGCCATTTTCCATCATTTATCAGTGGACCTTCGTGCCAGGGAAGGTTATGGAGCTAATGATCCTGAGGGCCATCACGTGGCATGTACAGGACAACCAGGTGATCAAGGCCAGTCAGCATGAGTTCATGAAAGACAGGTCCTGCTTGGCTAAGCTCATCTCCTTCTATGGCAAGATGACATGCTTAATAGATGAGGGAAAGGCTGTGGATGGTGTCTACCTAGACTTTAACAAAGCCTTTGACACTGTCTCCCACGTCATTCTCCTGGAGAAACTGGCTGCTTATAGCTTGGACATGTGTCCTCTTCACTGGATAAAAATACTGGCTGGATGGCCAGGCCCAAAGAGTGGTGGTGAATGGAGTTAAATCCAGTTGGTGGCCCATCACAAGTGGTGTTCCCCAGGGCTCAGTGCTGGGGCCGGTTCTGTTTAATATCTCTATCAGTGATCTGAAAGTGATCGTCCCCCCGTACTCAGCACTGGTGAGGTCACATCTTGAACCCTGTGTTCAGTTTTGGGCCCATCACTACAAGAAAGACATTGTGGTGCTGGAACGTGTCCAGAGATGGGCAACAAAGCTGGGGAAGGGTCTGGAGCACAAGTCTGATGAGGAGTGGTTGAGGGAATTGGGGTTGATTAGCCCGCAGAAAAGGAGGCTGAGGGGAGACCTTATTGCCCTCTACAACTGCCTGAAAGGAGGTTGTGGTGAGGTGGAGTTGGTCTCTTCTCCCAAGTAACAAGCAATAGGATGAGAGGAGGAAATGGCCTCAGTTTGCAGCAGGGGAGGTTTAGACTGGATATTAGGAAAAATTTGTTAATGGAAGGGTTATCAAACCTTGGAACAGGCTGCCCAGGGAAGTGGTTGGGTGATCATCCCTGGAGGTATTTTAAAGACATTGTAGACCTGATGCTTAGGGACATGGTTTAGTGGTGGACTTGGTAGTCCTGGGTTGATGGTTGGATTCAATGATCTTAAAGTTCTTTTCTAACCTAAATGATATTATAATTCTATGACAAAGGAGGGACCTTAAGTGGTCACGCATTGAGTGCACTGGCACATGAGGAGCAGTTGTCCCTGCTGGTCCTGTATGGGGCTTGGTGTTTCCAGCTGTCAGGTCTACCCTTTTTGACCTGCAGCAGCTGGACTGGAAATCTCAAGTGTTTTCCCATCGATATTCTTTGGTCTTTTATAGGGGCCAGAGCAGTTAAAGCATTTTCCTGATGGAATGAAAAGGACGTAGACTAGGAAGCAGTTAAAGTGCTTGAGGGTCCTGGTCTGAGGACTGATGTCGCCCTGTTGTGTGACCTCAGGAAAGTCATGTTTTCGTCTGGTATTTCAAACTACCTTTTGCTACATCTGTCCACAGAAACTGCAACACCTAGTATTCGAGAGGGTGAGGAAGTGTTTTGTAACGGCAGAGCAAGCTGAGAACTACTTTGTGGTCATAGCACAGACTACTTTCCCCACATTTCAGCCAACTCCAAAGCATAGGCATAGGACAATGCACTCCTTTTTTCCTGCAAACAGCTCGGAGATGTGCGAGGCATCGCCAGCAGAAGCTGGCAGGGATCCCACGCTCCGAGTCTTTTACAACCAAAAGCGCTTAGCAATTAGCAAAATAACAAAAAAAATGTCATATGCATTTTTGATGCTCTGAAGTTGCTGAGATTTTAAACAAACAATCTGGGCTTTTCCCACACACCGAGGTCTCTGCACAAGCAACGTAGCAACAGCACCACCGTATGGGAATCTCCAACCCCTACGGCTTTCAGAATCTTGTCCATCTACACTTTGCTCCGCAGACAAGATCAGCACCATGGTGGGATTAATTTGCAGCAATGCATTGATTTCATGGTTGTCAGCAAGAACACGTGTGATGTCAAGGTGAACATTTTCTTCAAGGCTGGTCAGGCTAGAGTCGGAAATATCAAATCCGGAATGAGGATGTTTGGGTCTGCGCCAGGACTCTTGTAGAAATACTCAAGGTCGAACAGGCTCTTTGCTTATTAAACCTTTATAACGTTTGTTGGTTGTACTTGTTTGCACCCACGGATCTCAAAACATTTCCCTTGTGATGCAGGAGTCATGAGCCTTATTTGTCATTAGAGGAAGAAGAGACACAAAGAAGGGAAGGCATGTGCCAAGGGTCCGTCAGCAGCCCAGTGGCAGAGACCCCACGACTACTCTGTCTTTGCTCAATGTTCTGCTCTTAATGACAACTCGGTTTCTGCTGCTGGACTTCAGAAGGTGTCTCAGGCAGCCTAGCCTTGCCTTCACGTGCTCTCAAGCTCACTTGAACAGTAAACCTAGATGTAAATCCTTGTAGTGTAAGCTAGACCATGACATGAACCAAGTGTTAAACATCTACCAATGTAGCAGCTGGAGCCTGTCTGTGCTGGCAGTCAAGGACAGTGCTGGAGCAGCAGGAATCATATTTTCTGCTGCCAGGCAAGCATCATGCCTGTCCATCCCAAGGCGTGTGCAGAGGAGAGTGGAAAACAGCTGGGAGCTCGGTGAGAAATACTTTAGGCTGAGATAGGGGACATACTGTGGCCTTTTGTCACAAGCAGAGCAAATCCTGCCTGTAAACGTACGGTTAGAAGAGGGTGCACAGGACCAGCTACTCTAGCTCCTCCTGACTGCTAGCTATCCATCCATCTCTGTAGATATCTGTGTATCTACTCATTTTTAAATCTTTCTCTCCCCTTATCTATCTGTCTTCCTATCAATCCAATCACATGCCTCATTTAGGAACCATGCTTCCCTTTTACGAATCTGTAATGCTATTTCCCCTACTGCCTTCTAGTGACCCAGTCTCATTTATTCCCCACCCATTCTGACTTGGGACAGCTAATGCTCCTGAGGCTGCTTACATTCCCAGGAACACAGCTGTGCAGCTGTTAGAAATTCCCATTTCAATGCCTAAAAGTGGCCACTAAAATCCCTTATCATACCTCCCACATCGACGCAGCCTGAGTAGATTTGCAGACATCACTGCAGACATTTACTCACCAGCTCATTCACTGCACATGTACCAAACACCTTCCAGGAGTGGAAAAATCGGGAAGGTTCCCTCTGCAGCCCATTGCAACCTCCACACAAGTACTTCAGAACATTCTGAGAAGGAGCTGCAAGCCATGTTCATGCTGACCAAGCAACACAGTCACTTCTCTTCAGGGCCAGGCAGCCTTGCAGAAAGGCTCCTCTTGTTCTTGCACTTAATTCTGGCTTGAACTAAAGCATCCAAGAAGGTGTTAGACCTCTGAGCTCAAAGGCTGGATACTCTGCAGGATTCTCTGATGATCCAGCTCTTTCAAGGACTACAATTCATTCAGGAGCTTGGATGGGTGCGTGGAACTTCATCTTAGTTTCCTCTTTGCCACGTTCGGTTCTGGGTTTGGTTTTTTTGTTTGTTCATTGTTTTTTTTTCTCTTTTATTCATAAAAGACATCCCCACAAAAAAGGCAGTCTGCGATTGAAGTCTTAATACGTTATCTTTGTCATCTTGCAGGCTTCCCTACAGACTCTTCAGACCACCTAACAAAATGGTTGCCACAGCTCAGGAAGTAGAAGCAACTTTCTTTTGCCTTCAGAGACACTCAGTACCTCTGTCCAGACTTCCCAGGCACCTTTGCACCTGTTGCCCCTTTTGTCCTCAGATTTCCAGCTCATGCCCACCACAGTTATGCAGCGCCTCAATACGATCTGTGACACCCTGCTGTGTACCACAATCAGCCAGCACCTTCCCAGCCTGACACCAGGCAGGTGACCAGGGCAGAGCAAATAATCAAGTCCTCTTTCCCTCCCTCCTCAAAAGAAAGCTCCATACGTATCTATCAGGAATCTGCAGTGACAGCATGGAATAGTATTAAAAAAAAAAAGACAAACCCACAAGTGATTTGTAGACATTCTTAGATTCCCAGGGGAAATAGATGGTCTTTTTCATGCGGTTAGACAAACTGGGGATTTTATAACATCAGGAAAATAAAAAAACACCATGCACTCACAATCCTATGGACAACTGCATGTAAATGTGTGTGTAATAATTATAACAGGGCACGTCTGCCATCTTCAGGAGTCAAACAGGAGCTGCACACCAATGTTCAAAAAAACCAGCTTTGTTTTTTCCCAGAGTTGTGGGAAGCAACAACTGGTGTAAGGATCCAGGAATTTCTGGGCTCTCACACAGCCTGGGGCTGCAGCCAAGCAGGACTGGGGCAGGGACAGACTCTGAGCTGTGTGCCCCTCTTTCACAGTACCATGGGTCCTGGTCTTCACTGGCAGCGCTGATACTGTTAGAAAAAGAATAAAAGGAAATACTAGTGCTAGGAGGGTTAGACTGGCAGCAAGTCAGGCTGCTGAGGATGAAAAGAGCACTCCCTCGTGTTTATCGGTGAGCTGTTCAAAGAAGAAATACTTAATTCACGGCCTGGGTGGATTTGATGGGGTGACCATCAGACTTTCCCCTTGTCCCTATTCCTCCCTAACACAAGGAACCAAACCCTACAGGAGAAATCACTGGGGATTTAAAAAGTAGCCTTAAATATCTCTGAATAAGGAACAGCAGATTTTGAGAACCTTGGTTATAAGTGAAATGATCTGAAAAAATGTGATGAAGCAAAAGTCAATAGATGCAGAAAGAATGCATTGGCTTGGTTTTGTTTGGTTTTTTTCTTTTTAAACAGAAGTTCAAGAGTCCAAGGGGAAGCACTTAAGATATCCACAGAAGAAATAAGATTTGCAAAATCACCCCCTCACCAAATTCTCCACTGGTGTAAATCAGGGAAATGTCATTAACTTCAGCAGACTTAGTCCAGCTGACCCTCCATTACTCATCCCACAGCCAATGATCAAGAGCAATGATCCAGCAACACACCAGCACACCTTCCTTTCAATTTGAAATAGTACCTGGTGTCCCAAGAGCTAAACTGCGTGAGACCAGATCTGTGAAGGCTATTACTGCAAAGTGCTAAGTTCCTGAAATTTCAGAAAAACCCTAAATAAAGCAAGAAACCATGGCAAATAGAATTTGGCAGAAAGGCCTGTTTTATTTCACACCAGTGTGTACTGAGAAGTGGTCAAAGGATGTGAGGAATGGGAGAGATCTTCAATCAACGCACAAAAGCAAACATTTGCACTTCACTTTGGAATGTGGCTGAACTCACCCTCATCTCTGAGAAGTGGCATTTCTGTGACAAGCCTGAATTGTTTACAGTACAAGCTGATGTGGGTTGAAGTGTCAAAACTGCACCCAGCCTATAGTGGAGAGACCGCCAGCTAAAGAGAAGCATGCCGTGGTACAGACATAGCAGATAAAAACAATACCAAACAAAACCATCAAAAAGTCCCTTTGGTTTCAAGACACATAAAAAAAAAATTAATTGGACATTGCCTTTTATTAGACTACAGATAATACAGATAATAATAAAGGCAAATAAGCACTTGGATACCTGAAAGAGGCCAAAGCACTGTAATATGCCCACATACCTTGCAGCCACATGCCACAAGTGCCACAGAGGGACTCACACATGCAGATAAATCGCTGAAGATGTTTATTAAAAGAACATTTCATCCTTGATTTAAATACAACAGCTCCACTCAGGATAGTAATGGGAGTGGAGAGCCCTGTTCACAGGGTGCAACCGCAGCCTCACTGGCTCCGGTGAAATGCGTAAGGCCAGCCTTGTTCTAAAGAATTTGGATTTTTTTCCACCCATATGAACACTTTGCCCAAGGGTAGGAGGGGAGGATGTAGTGGCTGAGGGGACCTGCTGGTAGCTCTGAAAGTTGCAGTCAGGTAGGAGAGGCACTTAACACAAATACCACCACCACAAACCAAGCCCTTCCTTGGTCCAGTGGGCAGCCTCGCTCAAGTGCCTTCACAGGTTGACCTACTGGGCATGCCCAATTGTCACCTCCCACATTATATAAACTGCCCCGCAAGGGAAAAAAAAAACGTATTCACCACAAGAGAGGCTGTTCCAAAATGAAGATTTTCCTTGTCCTCCTGCTAGGAGCAGTTCTGTGCTTGGACTCAGGTAAGACAGCATGGAGAGTCTGTCCCACATCCCCTCCAGCAGATCTTCAGTTGGGAGAAAAAACTAATGATGGGGTTTGGCAGTGAGGAAAGAAATGCTGACATAGTTGTCGTATGAAGACATTTGCTTTTTGATAGGATGTCCTGGGTGTTGCATGGAAAAAATGCAGCCCCACCCTGCTGATGGTGTGATCCTAGTGCTGGGCAGAGCAGCTCCCAAGAAAGATAAATCCTATAGAAAACTGAACATAGTTGAAATCAAAGTTATTTAAGCCAAACGATATAGTTATGTGTATGTAGGGTTTTTTTTAAGTGGGGTGGGAGGATTAATTTTCTTCTTCCCAGGCTATCAAAATTGCAACATTTCTGCAAAGGTAAGTTTTGTTCCAACTTGTTTTCTGAGTCTTCATTTCAGAAGTGGCCCCACAAATTGTCAGAATTTTAATGGGACAGAAAAAGGCAGAATGCCATGGCATGTTATTTTATAAACTGGATGGGTGGAATTTGGACACCATCAGGTTTTTCTAACCTCCATGGGAAGAAGCGGTTTTAAGTGAGCTCTTCCCTATTTACCAGACAACAGAAGAAGCAGATCTGAGCAGAAATGTTTCTCAGCAGAAGATGCTGAAGAACAGGCTGGGAAGGGTCTTGTACAGTCCTGGCCAGACCTTTTCCTCTGCCAGATTCCATTAGAGTGCTCTGAAGTTTAACTGTCATTGCATTAAATGTGAAAGCAGAGTATAGCATTACAGGCAAACTGGGGTTTGGCTCCTTGCCTCTATGGCTACATCAGTCATTTGTACCAGAATGGCTTGGACAGAGGGAGACCAAGTGCCTCAAATCACTTCTTGTTCCTGCTCTGAATAACACTGATTTCTAAATAGGGCTTTTCTGTGTCCTAGAAGAGTATTTTAGGCATTAGGGTATTGACTTGAGGTATTCATGATACAAGCCTGGTGGTCATGAGTTTAAAGTACGTACATATCTATATATCTGTACATTAACTCTCACACTTGCAAGGCTCCACTGATGCCCTGGGGCACAGGTGGGTAATAGGAACAGGTAATTGCACAATGCTTTCACTCCTCTGGGGAATATTTTTAATCATGGCTAGACACCTGTAAGCTGCAATGTTTATTCTGCCTTTGCTTGATGGGCATAGCAGCACAGCAGATGTTAACAGCACTGACTTGTATCCCCCATAGAGTGGCATGTCCATAAGGGGCTGGAAACACGTGGTGACCTGAATTTCAGAGGGAGGTGAAAGCCATGTTTTCACCTTGCTTTTTAAGAGGGGGTGATGGAGAGAACATGCCACAGGCTGGTCAAACTGAGACAACAGGCTGGAAGAGACCTTGCAAATGGCCTACTCCATCCCACCTTCACCCCCTCTTCCCTCTGGGCTTTCCTTCTTTCATCCAACCCTGGCAATGCCTCAGCATAAGGCTCAGAAGCAGACAAAAAATATCAGCCTGTCCTCCTGGGGGCTTCATGCCTTCATCTCAGTTCAGGAGGTGTGAATATCACCAAGAGCTTGTTCCAGACAGGAACGGAGATAGGCATCCCAAACACAGAGGAAGAAGTATTTGGGAAGCACTTCCTATTGACTGATGAGACCAGTCAATGAGACCAGCTATCCAGCTGGTCTCTTTTTGCTCCCTCGCTGCAATGTCTGCAGCTGAAACATCTTCAGCACCTGCAAAACTTGACCCTCACTCCAAGCAAGCATACTATTCTCTAGCAAAACCAGAAAAAAACATTGTTTTCCCAATAACAGAGGTGCTGTCTTCCCTTGAGGACCCACAGGAATGGTCCTGTTTCCCAGTGCAAGCCCTAAGTCGAGTTCCCTGGAGAGCTTCAATTTCTTATAACCCTTCCTGGTCTTTTTCAGGTTCTTCTTTGCAGTGTTACAGCTGCACATGGCAGCTGAGAAACTCCAACTGTCAGAAGAAAGTGGACTGCAAGACTACGGAAATGTGCAAGACAGATGTGATCAGTAAGGCAAAGTAGGGGTGGGCAATATCTTAGTCATGACGTTAGAGCCAGGTGTGGTCCGAGCCTCAGGTGTCCAAGCCTGATTCTAGATATACCAGCTGGTGTGGGCCAGCAAAGCTCAGTGTGCAGCAGGAAGAGAAAAGCCATCTTGGAAGAAACGGTGATAAGGGAGGTTTCAGATGACTTTCATGTTAAGTAGAAATGACAGAAGAAAAATGTTTATCCCTTAGTGATAGCTGGTCTTCTGGTAATGATGCTGGCTGTCACCAAGTCCTCTCCCCACACTGACAATGAAGGTGTGATTAGAGTCATATTAACATGAGCATGCTGTACCCCATAAATTCCTCGGTGTTTGCCACTAGATCATGCTAAAAACTGAGCAATATGGCCAGTACAATGCCAGTACCGGGAAAGAATCTCAAGAGGGTGCAGCTGCATTTGACATTGCAAATACCTACAAATGTCTCTCACCTGTACAAAAGTAGGTTTATTTCTCTTTAATAACACCAAAACTAATTTTTTTTCAAGGGCAATAGTTAAGTTTATGGCTTTGAAAAAAAAATGGAACATGAATTAAAATGTGAGGGGCTGAGTCTGGTGAAAACTAGTCATGAAGTTAGGAGCATTCAATGACAGAGCTGACTTTAGGTGAATTCAGTGAAAAGGACATAGTTTCACCTAGGCCCATCTACAGCCAGCTCTGAATGCAGCCATCTGTGTGTCTCTGGGTAAACTCCTTTAACAGATTATGACTTAATTCTCCCATTATAGATTGGGCAAAAAAATGTTTGCCTTGTCCAGATCTGTGGTGACAGCTCAGTTGCTCTTAGAGCTGGGGCACAAACCCCATCACTGGCATGCCCAAACTTGTATCTAATAGGCAGTAAACGTAATACTTCCAGTAGCTATTGTTCTTGTTGGAAATTAAGCAAACCCATGACCATGCATTCACATGCAGGAGAGCAAACACATTGTATAATCCCCTGGCCCTATACACTGAATTTGCATCTGTCAAAGGCTTGGTGTCCAGAATAGGTGGTGCAAGATCAGGAGATCTCACGCAGACTGTAATCTGCTGGTAACCAGAGGTTACTCAGTATCAACCAGCCACAGAAAAAAAGGCTGTGCCTCTCAGAAACAAATCAAACAATAGCTCTTTCATCTGTGAAATGGGGATAGCCATGTTTCCATAACTTCCCTGGGTGTTCAAAGTCTCTGTGCAACGAAGATATATGGGATACGAGGAAAGATTACCCACATGCTTGCTCCTCATCCATTAGTAGCTTAGGCTCCCCTGGGGAGGTGTCAATGGCTACTTTCATTATTAATTAAATTATTAGAATTTCTGTAGTTGGTGCTGGTTTAGAAACCCCCGAGAACTGTGCTGTGGAGTACACTGCCTTAAGCAAACACCTGTGGCTGAAACTCTTCCCCCACTGCTGACACCTCAAAAATACAACGTGCTAGAGTAAACCATGCAGCTGTTTGGAACCACTCATGCTTTTTTTTCCAAGTGAGCTCAGATAAGAATAACATCTCATTATTCAGTTCCATGAAGCTTTGCTTGCCTTGCCTTGAGTCCATGTAGTAATGGTCCTACTTTCCTTCCAGAGATCATAGGGTTCATCAAAATCATCAACAAGGGCTGCGACTCGTCATGTAGTGAGTCCTATCAGGACTTCAGCAGAGGCAGCAGGAATATCTCCTGCTGCAGCAGCGACCTCTGCAATGCCAATGCAGCAGGCAGTGTGAGGTGCAGCTATGGGATGGCAGCAGGGATAGCAGCCAGCGTGCTCTGGACCTTCCTGAACATCAGACTGTGAGGACCAAAGAGGAATTCCATGACCTCAAAAGTCTTGGAGCACCCCGCCTGTAACAGAAATTGTAACTGAGAGCAATGGTGGTTTGTTGGGCACGTCGCATCCCTGGAGCTGATGGTAGATCTTTGCCGTATGATAGCTTCTTTATTACTGTTATTGTATTGTTGTAGTGTTACCAGATAAGAAAACATGTGTTCATACTATCTGCATAACGCCTAAAATATACTTATTTCTGAAGCAAGTGTGAGCGTGTTACCTGCATATCACTTAGTCATGTACTTCTGCACCCAGCAGCAACTGCAGGTAGGTGTGTTGCATGTCTGGCCAATGTTTGGTCTTGGCCATTGCTGTGTAATGATGGTATGTGCTGAGAGGTGCCATCACAGAGCAGAACAGAGGTGGCAACTGTACCTCTAAAGCTTGAGGGGCTCTGGCCTATGACAAACTGTGGAGGGCACATACCCCAAGGAAGCCCGTGAAGAGCAATCACACCTGAAGGGGAACTTGCTTGTGACCTAAAGAGCCTGGGACCCTGCACCTAGTTAGCTACCATACCAGACAAAAACAGTGCTCACCTTCCCTGCCACATGTGCATACAGGCATTCATACACCTACGAATAGCTGTACATCCCTGAGAGAGTAGGCAGGACTGCACATCCAGGTAGCTGGAGCACCATGCTGGGCAATAACCATTGCATTGAAGTGGAAAGGATGTCTCCATGGTGTCTTGGTCAACCACTCCAGTTCTGGGATTGCCAGTCTCCATCCTGGCCATAGTGGCATCCTTTGAAGGACCCATCTCCCACAGGCAGGTTCTCAAGCTTTTGTCTCCAAATTCCTCCTTGATCCATTCCACATACCACAGCCTGGAAAACAGGCCCTGTCACAAGGTTGAAGAGGTGTTTACCTTTCAGAGAAGGTGGTGTTGCCTAGCAGATTAGGGAGAGTGGAGAAAGTAAACATCAGAGCTCTCATTTTCCCTTCTGGGTACCTTGTTGTGGAGGTGAGCACACACCTGTGGGCACACACCCACTTCAACCCCCAGGTGAGACACAGTCAGTGAGAGATGGGGAGGAAGGCAATGTGGGGTTAAAAGACGAAGAAAAGCAGGAGTAGGGGAGGTAGAGAAAGGCACAGGGCTGACTTCTCCTGAGGTGCTCTCAAGGACAGGGCTGGGAGTGCTGAAGAGTAGGGTGAGATTGGTGTTTCCTGCAGATTTTTTAAGATCATGAGGATACCCACAGAGTCATTTATTCCCTCCCTTGTAATAGGAATTTCCCTTCACCCACTGATCTTTCCCCCTTCCTCGAAGTCCCTGCTGAAGCCAGAGTGGCTTTCTCTGCTCATCACAGGTAGAAGATTTGGGTCACATCTGAGGAAGGAGAAGCTTAGTGCAGTCTCTGGCACTGGTGCAATCATCATGTTTTGACCATCTTTACTGGTGTAATGAATGTGGCAATCATACAAGATCTGAATATGGAAAATCATTTCAAGGCCTCTCTGTTGCTGATACCAATGAGGTGTTTGTGTGCAAGGAAGACTGGGTTTAACATCTCTTTCATACAGTTATAGCCCCTCTCCATACTTACAGATTCTAAATTAGTTTGCCTTCTCCAGATAGCTTATTTTATGGATATAAGCTTGGGTGTTCCCACCTTGCATTGGGAGACCCTGTACAGCGTTTGGCAAAGGCAGCAGAGAAAGTGCCATGCAAAGCTGCCTGAAAGAAATTCTCAAATAAAGCCTGCAAGCAACATATATATGAAGAGACCTAAAAAACAAGGTAGAAAACTGTGTTCCATGTGCTTCCTCCCAATATACAACAAAAGAAGACGAGGCTGGTGTCAGCAGAGTGTACAGATGGGCCTGGGAGAGCCCTGTATGAGAGTGACAAGACAGGGTGGACCCATGAAGTCAAGGAGCTGTGAAGTCAGGACAGCAGTGGGTGGAGGACTAAAAGGGGAGGGAGATTGGCCAAGAGCCCCATTAATCCACTTTCATACCCTAAGAACTGTTGGAGCTGCAAAGGATGTGCAGCCACAGGCTGAAATAACAAAGAAGCATTTACCTGGATGGAGATGAGTCATCTGGGGGACCCATAGCCATGGGACAAGGGCCAGCATCAAATTTTGGATTAAGTCAATGGGATGTCAGAAGATAATTACACTGTCTGTTATTGTGAAAGAGAAACGTATATAAATCCTTGGGAGGCAAAGGATTACCAAGCTGCTAATTGTGGGAAGCAAGGAAGGGGTTTCCCCGAAGGGAAATCCGTAATGAATCACCATCCTCATATGAGTTGATTCTGGTTATTGGGAGGGAGGATATAAGATATAGGACATGTGGGTGATTATCCTGGCTTTTGCAAACCCCCTGAACCTTAGTAACTGAAAAGGGGGCTCATCCAGCTGTACAACTCCTAGCCAGGCTGTTTTCTGCATGGGTAACCAGCTCTGTGACCTCTCCAGTCCAGGGGCTCATCTTCTTGCACTGTAAGAAGGTCCCTGACACACAACTGCCTTTTGCCCACTTTCTGAAACAATTCTCAGGCATTCAAGCATGTCCACATCCAGTGGCCTTTCTCAACAAGCAGTTTGGCTACAATAGCCCTTTCTGGAGCCTGGGAATTCAGCTGTACAAAAATGGCTAAAGCACCAAAGCCATTGAAGTCCCCACAGACATTGGATGAGACACAGCCTCTTCTGGCTTCTTGAAAGGTCAAACACATTTATCCCTGAAAATAAGAGAGGGGTCAAAAGTCTTTAGCATGAGTGGGGGCTGCTTAGCTGGGTTATAACATGTCGGTCTCATGTGGCAGCGACATCTGCTTGCTGGAGCTCGGTATTCAGGAGTCTCTTGCTGGAGCCAAGAGGGGACTTTCTCTTGCTCTGGTGGTTGAGACCTGATGTCTAGACCCTTACAGGCCGAATGGACAATTCTTCCTCCCTGTACATATTCTAGAAGGAGTCTGTGACTCTGGAAGGAGTCCGTGATTCTCCTCTGGATTTATCTGGAGATATATCCTCCCTGTGGATATATCTGGAGGTTTTGCCTGCAGTGCTGGAGGTCATGAGGCTGAGATAGCTTGGGGAAGGTGCAACTGGGAGAGGCCATGACTGGGACAGACACAGTAGCCCCTGCAGGCACAGTGTGGCACCAACCACTGCTGCTTGATGGGTGCCTGGCATGGCACTTGCAATAGCATAAAACTTCACTGTCCATTCAGGTCACTGACAGACAGCCTCAAAAACAACCCTCTAAATTCTGGGAAGTGTTAGGAGGTGTCAAACTGGGGCGGATAAATGACTCAGCTGCGGTTCAGAACGTGGGCTGGGCCAGGGCAGGACCAGGAAGAGGACTGATTTCCCAAGTGCTGCAACTGCACATTGACAGAAAGGCTGACCTACCCTCCTGCCTTGTAAACCCCTAACAAACATCAACAGGGCTCAGTCCCTCCTGCTCTGATCTGCACCCCCAGTTCAGCAGCATGCTCTGTTGGTACAGGTGATCTGACATCATGCAACTATGCAAGCCCTGGTGAAAGGTTGATTTACTCTCTGGGTGCTGAAAAAAAGGCCAAAAAGCTGTTTTCTGGGTGACACAACTTTTATTTTAAAAACAAGGTTTCTTTTTTACCCAGGTAAGTTGTGTCTTGACATTGCTAGCTGAGCAGTTTTATCAGTTCTATCTTCTCCGCACTTGTCAAAAGGCCTAAAATTGAGGACAGGCTCTTTAAGCAACTCAATCCATCATGTATGCAAGAGATTTCTATTCCTCCAGGATCAAACTGCAGTTCATTTATTTAAATAATAAATAGCTGGACAATAAAATAGATGGTTTCTTCTTTTCAAGGGTAGCAGCTGCACTTTTCCAAAGGCTGCAGTTGTATTGGGGACTGAATGTAAACATTCATATCTCCAGTGAGGCTACCTCTTGCAGATGGGAAAAGCAACACGGTTCTGATCTAGAGTAACTGCTGTGGTACGATTTTTATGGTAGGAAACGTTACAGATATACATTCAGAATAAAAGTGTTGCTTATATAATTGTTACGATGCTGTATTTGCTACTGGTCGTATTAGCTAGTATTCATTGCCTCTGTGCATAGGGATTAGGGCATACAGTATTTCCCATGGCTCAGCAGAAGTTATACCCAGTGCCTGTACCTGGCCTGAAAAATGTCACCAAGGTCCCCTGAATTCAAGCCAATTTGTGGCAGCCGGTCAAAAACATTTGATCGCACTGGAGAAAGTCTCTGGGGCAGAGAGGCCAGATGAGCTGGCTTTTAAGGACCAGAAGTTCTTTGCTGTGCTTCACTTTTCCTTTGTGGCCTGGGGCAAGTTACACAGCACCTCCATACCTCTGCCTTGTACAGATGCTATCAGGTCCAATACATTGAAAGATGCTCAGATAGTGATTTTAATGGGGCCAGGAGAGAGACTTAGGCTAAAAATAAGCTCAAATAGAGTCAGCTAGCATAACAGAGCTGGGGAAGGATTACCCGCTAACAACCCACCCTGCACAGCCACATTCCTGCTCTGAATTATTCATATACTGTTGTGCAATGAGGCTTTTTGTGGTCCAAATAGACTGGAAAGAGAGCCTGCAGTTAGCTCTGCTCTTCCAGCTATTAAGCCACTGGAAAGTCACTAAAAACAATCAAAAGACCTGCCCTTTGATTGCAGAACTTCCCTAAAGTAACTGTACCCATCACTCAACCAGGGCAAGGCTGGCTGAACGAGGCTGATGAAGCCAAGTTCGTTCCATGCCATCTTGATTAATCCCACTCCCATTCTGCCACTTGACAACTCTGTGTGGCAAAGAAATCCCTTGCTAGCTCATTTCTGACCTTACCTTGAGCTCTATTAATGTCATTCAAAGCTCAATCACAGAACTCTTTGCAAATCAGATGCTGCACCCATGACTACTCTGATGATGTTCCCAATTGACAGTTCCCATTGCAGCCCTGACCTCCTCCCTATATGGCTTCTCTGATTTCTTATCCACAAGCCCATATTATGGGAGCATTACCTTACGAAGTCACCAGCTTGTTAAAATACCTCTCACTATGTGTCTGTACCAGAATTTGTATATACTAGCTGTGTTCATCACTCACACTGAAATAGCCTTTATCCCCTTCACGGGCTTGTGTTCACCTCTGTCGGTGCTTCCCCATGTGAATCACTTAACGACACCATGACCCAGCCCTGGACCCTTTCACAACTCTGCTGGTGGCCCTCCATGGCTGGGGTAGTTTGACTACCTCCATATACCTCTCCGTCAATGGAGATGACAGGTATGGGGCTAAGTCAGGAAAAGAAAATGTTTTGCTTCTTTCTCTCTTGTTATTTTCATTAGAGATTCAATCTGGCCTGGAGGGAATTTGTGGAATGAGGACTTCACCCTGGACAAGTAAGTGAAAGTGGAGCGATGGGCAGGGAGGGGACTTGTTTTCATCAGGGGTCACTACATGTTGAGTATTTACAGGGACCCACCTGTCTTCCTGGGTGGCTGCGTGGTGCCACACGCACAGGTGCCTTCTGTCCAGACTAGTTGAGTCATCCACTCTGGACTTGCATTCAGCTGCTTTAAACTTGCTTTCTGCAATGCAGCAAAGGTAGCATGTTTGCCTGCTCTCACAGACAAATTTAAGAGAAAATGATGTAATCTCTGCCTCTAACATCCAATGTTTCTGTAGTGAAGAGAAAAGCATTCAATCTCCTTAAAATACTGACATTCAGCCAGAGACTGTTTTTTTTTAACACTCACTCAACTGTCATAATTAAGAAAAGACGAAGGTGTGGCTAAAGTTTCAAATAGTCAGTTGAGATACATCTGACCTATTCAGTCCCTCTGCACAATAAATGAGCTTTATAAAAATAAAGTTAGACTTGACAGAAGAATTTGACTATTCAAAGTTTAAATGGGAACATTTAAAATAAAACAATTAAGTAAACAACCCTCTCTGCTCTTTCTCTTGATGCCATAGAGTCAGAGAATGGAAATCCTTTTCCAAGAGTGTAGTGCTCATGTGCAGTCACTGCTTCTGGACTGGCTCCAGTTGCCTTGTGGTAAGATGGCAGAGCATTTCACAACAGTTCTCACACCCATGTACCATCAAAGGAGACAGCTGTTTCCCTGCCCTTCATAATCCCATGCAGTTAATTCCTCTTTTTGCTGTTTTCGCAGCAAATACTCTGCTATGAAGTACTCTTCAAAAACAGCAGCTCTACCCTGCTTCCCCTCATCCTTCCCCCAGGAGGATGGAGAAAAAAAGCCTTTGCCTTTGCCATGGAGATCTATTGATGTGATGTCGTTCAGCATCCGTGGGAAGCAAAGAGTCTGAAGTCAGTTACAAGCATGTCTGTGTCAGAAGTGCTGCATGAGCTGCTCCTCCACTTTGAATCTATTCAAGAAGTGATGACCTGAAGAGCTGGCATTTGACACAGAGGCAATGAGAGAACAATCCTGGCATGAAGAAATATCCAGCAAACAAAAGCTATTCATGTCAGAGAGCAGGGGCATTCACAGGGTGAATGGAAAATTGCCCTAAATTCCCCACTCTGGAAGTTTGAGGACAACCCTTTCTCACCTTGCTAATGTAGCAAGAACTGCCATCTCAAAGCCCAGGGAAGTTGGGAAGGCCCAAGTCAAGAGCCTGACAGGAGCCCAAAGAAGCCAACAGAGAAACCGTCTTTGGCACCTGTGAACACAGAGGCTGCAAGCAGCACACCTGGAGGCAAGGGCGAGCATGTGTGGGCACGAGAGAGACAGTATTTGTTTTGCTGGCTGGCACCAGGTACTGGCATTAAAGACAACAAAAAACAGAGACATTTTCTAAGTCTTACAGTAGTTCCCACCCTACACTAAAAACGGCCTCTGAGGACAACAAAAATACTTCTTATCCCTCTTATCTCCTCCTGCTTCCTGGTCCACCCAATGTCCACATCCATCACAGGCACCAGGCACTGCCACAAAATTAACTGTCTTCCCTCACCCAAAGTGTGCCCTGTTCCTACCTCCCTCTCATTTCATCCTTGTCCCAGCCACACCCTTTCAACAACTGCTTCCATGACCTGGTTTTGGACAGGTTTGTGTCTGGAGGCCAGTCTCATCTGTTGCTTCCCCTAACACCTATGAGACCTGTGGTCACCATGTGGCCCTTTGCACAGACAGGATGGTTGTCTTGTTGAAAAGTTCTTGGAGACATTCATATGGGCAGATAGACACATGTATGCATATATACAGTGTGACAGTTGAAGGAAAAGTGGTTAAGAATCAAAAAAAGTTTCATTCTCATAGGTACATATTTACTGAGGGCTGAGATTTTACTGGAGAGCACACAAGTAGCATGTGATAGAAGATTGATCACAGGACAGAACAGCTACCCCAGGAAATCTTACCTAGCTACTATAAAAACCTCTTCAGTCTCATTTCTGTGTACAGCTTAATAAGAAGACCTATGCCTAGAAAAAACTTAAGTTCTTGCAGGGCTTTTATCAGTGACATTTGTATCCATAAGAATCAAGAGTTCACTATGCTTAGATTGCCAGAAGAAATTCAGATGTAGTCATTACCTGCACCTCCACCAAGATATATTGCCCCCTTGTGATGCTCTTTTAACATTACTTTATGTGTTCTGAGGCCCATTTAGGGATAAATCAAGTCCAACAGCAAGCCACCATGCACTAGGATCCTGCTTAACAACCCTGGAGGTGGGATATACCCACATACCCCTCAGAAATGCAGCATGGGTAACAGACAGGAAAACTGTTTTCTTCAAAATCATGAAACCCAAAATACAAACAACCTACTACTTTTCTAACCTTCTAGGGATGGGACCAGCAAGTTTCAGGTCCAGAGGATACAGTTATGTAAGTAAATCAGGCTAGGCCAGTGGACACTTCTGGTTACTGGACATTAGTCATCCCTACCGTCACCAGCATGGGTTAGGCCCTAGGTTCTCCCAAACAATTCCTGGGGATGACAGAGGAGTTAACACAAGACAATAACCATTCCCAGGAGGCAGTTTGGATAGAAATGGTCTGTTTTGGCAGGAAAAAGAGTCAGATCATTCCTTCTTAGTCATCGTCACTGCCAGAGACTGGTCCTTGACATCTTTAATTTTTTAGGTACTCTGCGATACCAGTTTTAAACAACAAACAACACCTGTTGCAGTTGAAATCTGCAGCAAAAGACTGAAGAAAGGATGTTTGCAGACACCAAAGAGGTGTGTGTATAAGGTGGCATGATGCTGTCATTGCACTGTGGGATTTCTGGGGCAGGAGATGGAAATGGCCATGGAGGGAGGGTGGTTAGTCTGACCCAACGGTTGGTATAAACCCCTATTGCTACAGCACCAATCTACAAGGCAACTGGTTTGTCATTATTTAGTAGCAGCTGCTAGGTGCTGTGTATTCTGATGAAGGGAACCCCTCTTCCAAATGGACTCAGGAGTTCTCAGACTGAACTGTTCCCTCCCAGCCTAGATTTGTCCAAACCCTTGGTAAAGTGCCTTCTGCCAGTAATTACCTGAACCCCAGTCAAGATCTACATAATGATCATTGCTGTTGCTTGTCCAGGCAAGGTCCTCAGGTCCAGAGCTGCACATTTGTATTCTCCTTGCTCAGCAGGCATAGCTATTACCCAGGCTGGGCCAACCTCCTTCCCTGTGAAGGTAGGTATCCAAAGCTGTGTGAGTCCTGAGATGAGGGAAGCTGGGGACAACTACAGATAACACCATATCCCTTTGTTTTCCAATAACCATGTTCTGGAGAAGTGTTTCACCCCTAGAGACCTTTTTGTAAGGAGTGGAAAAGATGCAAAGAACAGAAATAGAGGACCTGGACTCTGGGATGGATGTTTATTCCCCACATGTGGGACAGAATGGAAATAATGATTAATGGGACAAAATTTAACATGTCCAAATGCCAGGTTCTGCGCCTAGGACAGAGGAACGCCAGGCACAAGTACAGACTGGCAGAGGAGTGGCTGGGGAGCAGCCCTGCAGAAAGGGATCTGGGGGTGCTGGCTGGCAGCAGGGTCAGTACCAGCCAGCAGTATGCCTTGGCAGCCAAGAGGGCAAACTGCATCCTGAGGTGCACCAAACACAGTAGAACAAACTAAAGAAAGAAAACTATTCTAAAAGATATCTGGCGTTGGTATGGCCTCACCTTGAATACTGTGTGCAGCTCTGAGCACCTCAATTTCAGAAGGATGTGAACATCCTTAAATGTGTGCAGAGGAGGGCAACACAGCTGGTGCAAGAGCTGGAAGGCATGTCCTGTGAGGGGCAGCTGAGGACTCTGGTTTGCCTAGTTTGGAGAAGAAGAGGCTGAGGGGTGACCTCACTGCTCTCTACAGCTTCCTGAGGAGGGGAAGCAGACAGGGAGGTGCCGATCTCTTCTCCCTGGTATCCAGGGATAGGATGTGTGGGAATGATTCAAAGCTACACCAGTGGAAGTTTAGGCTGAATTAGGAAGCATTTATTTTCCAAGAGATTCGTCAAAGACTGGAACAGGTTTCCTAGAAAGGTGGTCAATGCCCCATGCCTTTCAGCATTTGGACAATGCCCTTAACATGCTTTAACTTTTGGTCAGCCCTGAACTGGTCAGGCAGTTGAATTAGAAGATCATTGTAGGTTCTGTTAATAGAATAGATTCTATTCTATTCTATTCTATTCTATTCTATTCTATTCTATTCTATTCTATTCTATTCTATTCTATTCTATTCTATTCTATTCTATTCCATTCCATTCCATTCCATTTGATCCCATTCTGCCTAGAACAGAACATATTTCGCCATACTTTCCATAAAGAATCCCTAAACTCAAAGGGTGGAGCAGAAATACACAGGAAACAAATCTACAGCACTCTGTGGATACTTCAAGGTAAATTCCCTGCCATCACCACCCTGGTGATTCACCGTGAAATAAAAAACAGGGGACACCTTTGCATCACAGAAATTACAATGAAACATTTGCTACCATGCCTCTGGCTTCAGGATTAAGATGTTGACATAAACAAGCCCAAAGTCCTCAGGCTAAAGTGGAACATACAGCTACCTCTTCCCTATTGAATGGTGTGATAAGAAGCAGACACCATCTTGAAGACAACCAAGGACATAGGAGGCAAAATGACTATGCAGACACTCTCTGAAGATGGTTGCTGAAGGGAGACTGTGCTGGTTTACCTCACTTGATGGGGCTGCCTGTCCAAGAAGAGCCTATGAGGAGAAGGGTCTCATCTACTCCATCAATATTTTTATTAAGACACTAACGCAAACACAGAATGCAGGAATAATGTTGCTGTCCCAAAACAGACCCCACACATCACAACCAAGTGAACATTTCACTTATGTCATCCTTATTATCCTAGTTGCATCTCTTCAACAGTATCTAGCCAGAGTTGACATTAGACTTCCCAGTGCTTTCAGCAGAAATTAAGTGCAAATTACTCTCATCTTGCTCACATGTAGAATAACTTTCAAAACTATCCAGCTCTCCTCCAACCCAGTAGAGATGCTGCCTCGTCACTTCTTCCTTCATCACCCACTTCTACCACTCCACCTACCCCAAAACTCTTAGAGTTACTCAAGCACAGATTGCCAGGGAACTGGCACAGACAGAAGAGGCCTTGGAGTATGGAAAATCTTGTTTCATCTGTGCTCAGACCTGAGCACTATTCCTGTCCATGAACTTTTCTTTCTAGCTATGGGGGCTACTTGCACACCTGGAATCCCAAATGATACATCTGTCCAACATCCTGGTATGACAGGGCAGTACCATTAGGCTCACTGAGATGGGTATTGAAGGCTAAGGAGATTAATGCTTTGCCTGGAAGGCTACTACTGGAAAGGACGTAAAGCCTTTCCACTCAAGTCTGGCAAGAACGCTTCTTATAATTAGTCCCAACCAGCCTTTGCTTCTGTGTCTCCATGCCAATTTGCTAGTCACATACACATGTAATGTTGCTTTGGCCTTGAGCAGCTCCAAGGCTGAAACCAAACTTGGCACGTTTATATGTAGTGAAGGACCTGCCTAGTTCAGCTTTTTTGTGCTGACTGGGCCACCCATCTCTCCACTGAGCGCAAAGGAAGCAGTGACCACATCCTCTGACAGCACAAACCAACACAACTCTGAGTGACTTAGAAAGGAAAGAGATACCCCTGGAAGTTACTTCCCTGCTGTATCAAACATATCCTGACAATACATCGATCAACAAGTGATACTCTGATCAAACTCGGTCTTAAAACCTAGCTCTTTGTTCTTTTCCCCATCTGTTAGTAGAATAATTCATTGCTTGGGTACACATTTCTAATTTCCAGCTTTTATTTGTTTCATGGC
This sequence comes from Falco biarmicus, assembly GCF_023638135.1. Lineage (NCBI taxonomy): Eukaryota > Metazoa > Chordata > Aves > Falconiformes > Falconidae > Falco > Falco biarmicus. Next base: position 12,559,755 of record NC_079290.1, read on the forward strand.
CAGATCCCACCTATGTGTCCGGTGCCAGTACCAAAATTTCTTATTCCAGACAGGTTTTCCCTTCCAAGTTGCCTACTGTTGAGTATGTCCATATTTGGGAATCTTTTCTCCTTCCGCTAAGAAATCCCACATCTTTTAGCCTGATATATTCTCCATTCTCATCTTCATATTAGCCTTTGTATGGGACTTCATCTCCCTTGGGCTCGGCTGGTGAGAAATGCACCCAGTATTGCAAGTGTGGTCTTGTTGGTGCCTTGCACAATGACCTTAGCCCTGCACTGTCCTCACTGACACAGCCCCCAATCATGACAGCTTTCTTCACACTTCATCAGATGTCTGACGTATGCTCAGCCTGTGATCAACCGATACTCTCATGTCTTTCATCTCTCCAGTCATTTACAGGTGACCTCCTGTTTACCGTATAACTTGCTTATTACAGTATATGATCTTATTAGTATATGACTTGCATCCAAGCGACATGGTTGTTTATGATATCCTGATCCTTCTTGGCACTGCTGATGCTTTCAAAATTTATAACACCAGCAAATTTCAGTGACACCATCCTATTTAGCATCTTTTAAGGTCTTTACAGAAAATATTAAACAAGAGTACTACAATACTTGTTCCTGGGGAACTGCACTACTGACCTCATGCAGGCTCACATCCCCCCTCCCAGCACTTTATAAAGCTTTCAGCCCTTCTACTTACAATCCTTTAAAAAGCTCTTACCCAGCTTATATTCACTTAATTCCCATCCATGCCATCTCAATAAATATTTTCATATTATATTGTTTAAAATTTTGCTGAAATCTTGAAAATCAGACTTTATTAATATGAAATCAAGGAAGACCATCATCTTGGGTTTTAAGCCTTTTCATATTTTCCAATATTTCCTCCTTCAAAAATTGTTTTTAATCCTGGCATCCTATCAAGGTCAGACAAAATACTTTTACCCCTCCTCTCTTGAATTTAGGGGGTAAGTTCTGACCACATGATACTGTCTTGAGCTTGATTGATTTATGAACAATATTTGGGAGTGGACCTGGACCTGTTGATCTATATACTAGTTTTCTAAGAGTCCAGGACAGAAAACATCCTGCTCTGCTTTGTCCCAATTGAATACATTAAACCTTTTCATTCCACCTGAGATGTGGTTATTTCTATTTCTGTACACCTGTCTCCATGCTGTCTTTACCCCAAAGTCAAAAGCACTCTCTATAGTGAATAAGAGGTTTGATTTAATAATCAGTTTTCATCTATCATATCTTCACTACTTTCTTTTGTCTGTCCATACAAGGATTGAATAATTTTAACATTCAGTGTCTTTCCTGAGACCTAAATCATTTTGACTATTGCAGATTTTTACTTTACACATTTCTTAACCTCTGTCATGTAATTTTGTCTACTGCTCGGTTTTTGCTTCCATTCATTTAGGCTTCCCTTTTATTCCTAGTATAATCTTTGAAATGGTTAATCAACCATTTCAGGACACAGTTATTTTTCTGTAGATGTTTTTTCTTCACCTTTCCCCTTTGTTAAGCAAACAAATTCCAGAAAGGTTTCTGAATCTTTGGTTTCAGGGAACCACAAGCTTCATGCCTTGCATACACATCCTTGAACTCACAGTTCACTCACCCTTTCTCTAGCCACCATATATCAACATTTATCTTTGGTATCTGTTTATGTTAAACTGAACCAATCAAAGCGCAGCTGGATCGGGGGGAATATCGTTTCACATGTGTTAGACTCCTAAGCCCAGTCATCAGAGTACACCATCTTAAAACCCATCTTTGCAAGGAGGGGAGGCATGGAGGAGAAAGGAAGGAAAAGGTCTGTGTTGTGCGTGGCTAAATGAAGCTGAAGCCAAATTAGATCAAAATTAATCTGAACAACTAAACTCTGGGCAGGCAGCTGAGTTCTGGAAACATGTAGGATACCCCAAAGAAACACACCAAGGGAAGGCAAATGGAGAAAGCATTGGCTGTGGTAATTTCATTTGGAGACATGGATGAATGGGGAAGGAGCTTTGTCCTACTGAGAAGGACTGGCACCGTTCTGTCTGGGGTTGGCATTTCTTTCTCCAGTTTGAGCAAGAATGTCCCCTCATTTGAGACACTGACTCAAAAGCAGTGATGGCAAAAAAGAGATTCTTGGCAAAGACCCATTTGTGAAGCATCATCTTCTTCAGCTGTCATTTTCAGGCAGGTACCAAAGGTATGCATCATTGATGAAGCACAAGATGATGATGGAGAATATTAATTACTGAGAAGATTGGACACTGTGCATCAGAACCATACTCATCCTACATCTCCAGGAACATCCCCAGCCTTACTTATGATCAAGTGGGCAGATTTTTAATGATTGATTCTTTATTATTAAAATCACAACATATTTATTATGCTGCAAGTTTACTGCATGCCAGGGTGTGAACTGCGGGTAACCCATCAGCAGCTTTTAATTTCTCACTGTTCTCCTTGGCAAAGAAGTCTTGTTGGTGTCCCATCCAACTTATTCTGTAACCACATTCAATCACTGTTTCACAGGCAGTAGTAGCTTCAAAATTCCCCTGTATTTTTGTCTTTAGTAACTCTTTTTTCTTCCAAACTAGCCATGGAAGTAGCCTCCTCAGAACAATATCCAACAGGATTATAGACAACCATGCATTCATTTCAGCTGACCAATGTCCTGATGTTAGGCAAAAGGAAGACATACACTTGGTACACAGCCAGAAGTCCCTAACATAGTGTCACATGAAAGAAAATGTGTTTGCTAACAGGCAAATCTTTCCAGTGCTTGGGAAAGCAAAGCACCATTTCCACACCTGCAGCCTGAGCCTACACAGAAGCTTCTCCACCAGAGCTCAGAGCAAGCTTCTTCCCCCAGTCATTTACCTAGTGCAGCTCCACCCCATCAGCAATGTTGAGAATGTAGCTAGAAAGAAGCCAGTGGAGCTTTTCCATGACCATGACATGAGCTGTAATTACTGCTTTACCTGAAAAATAATCTCACAGACCCACAAATTAGAGTCCTCATCTATGAGGTAACAATATTCATAACCATCCACATCCTCAGAGGTTGATCTGTTCTCAGAATCTGAAGATACTTTGAGGGCAGCAGCCTCTAACAAAATTGCAGTACAATAGAAATGTCTGAGTCTTTGCAGTGTCCTGCCAACATCCTGAGCATAATCTCAAAGGCATCTGGAATGAGCTGCTCTTCTGAGATCTTCTCCATGTCCTTTTAAAACCCATTTCTAGGGTGAGTCCCAGGAATGGATGCGTTTTCCCCTTCCACTGGCCACTCTGCTCCTTGTCAGAAAAAGTCATGTTTCATGGGGACATTTGATCTTGTTAACCTTCCAAGCCAACAGAAACTGGAGTGAAGTGCACCTGACATAATGCACACATTTACTATGGAGAGGCCTCCAGGTGACCTAGCGCTCACCTTTGAAAAGTGACTTTCAAAACCAGTGAAGGGAAACAGGCAATCCACAGTGCCATTCATTTTTTGATGAGGCTTTTGTCTAAAGCAGTTCTGATGAATCGTGCGTGTGTCTGCTTGACTGCATAAAGAAAGAGGTATGGTGATTCACCCAGGAGACATCTGTGTTACAGCCGAAAGGCTGTACTTAAACCACATGACTCCCACTCTGGATTTTGTGTCCTGCTACAATCTGTTTGTGACTATGCACGTTATTGTCTTCCACATTTTCTGTTAATTGGTGCTCCCAAAACTTTTGTCCCTGGCCACATACATCCCAATCATGGAGACTGGCTTCTTTGTCATGCTGTTCCTTTTATTGTGCTGGATACCCACGGCAACACACACCATAAGCTATTCTTATTATTCAGCAAGATTTACAATATATTTAGATTAACTCTTGGTAAGGCATCTAGTCTGCATCTGGTGATAGGCATTGCTACCAACATGAGACATGAAGCAGTAGTGTGAGGGACAGGCTTCCCGATACAGTCAAAAGCACTGATGTTATTAAAGAGTTGACAAATTATGTCAATCAATTCAATGCTCAGTTGCAGACTCAGCTACACTCCCTGGTTTTGACAAAAGTAAGCGATACCTTAAGTTAATGGGGGGAACTCCATCTCCTTTCTCCTGTCCTCTGTACAACCAAAGTGTAGTTGATAGAGAGGGAAAATCTCCCTCTCCCTGCTGAGGGGAGGGAGATACCAGACCCTGTAACTGGCCAGTCATTGCATGTTGTTCATTCCTGCATTACTGCAGAAGGTTGCTCAGAGACTGACAGTTCGATCAGTTGGTCAAAGTGCAGACCAAGACATCGGAAACTCCCACCAACAGCAGCCCCCATGACTGCTCCCAGCACCCTTCAGCCTTGGCTCTAAATCATCCACCTTTCAGATGGAAAATCACATGGTCACAAGACCCTCTCACACGCTAGAGCATGCACTTATGGGTCATAATGCAAAGGCTTTCACATATGCTTCGCAGCAGATATCACTAGGACAGAGAGGGGAACCACAACATAACAATGAATGCAACAGGCTTTCATTTGAGGACACGTCCAAACTATGTCTACTCTGGTTTTAAAATGGACTAGGATCCATTCTCTGATCCTGACAACTGTCACAGCTCATGCTTACATAACCGAACTTTCTTATCCCTCAAACCAGAATGTCCTCATTGGAAACATCCTTGGCCCATGCTATCTTCAATGTGTGCATAGGCATAGCCTGGGACAGATCCAGTGCGTTCAGGCCATAACAGAACCAGGGATCATGCCAAATGCTACACATCCTAGGCAGTCCTCAAGTGCATGGTAGGACTGACAAAAGTTAAAGAACCCCTGCAATGCCTAACTTGTGGATATCCATCCCTCTGGGGTGCAGTCCAGAACCACACATTGGACATTTTGTATGTTTTCTGCAGTGCTTCGGGGACCTACATTCCAGGGCTAACCAAAGAGCTGGTGAGGTGATGCCTGAAGGGATTGTCCTCAACCCTGCAGCCAGAAGAAGTGCAACCTGCAGATGTAGAGTCCGTGTCCCTGGACCCCCTTTTTTTCTCTCAGAGCACTGAACAGAGCTCACTTATTTTTCTAAAAACACGGCAGGTGTGGAGGTTTTCCTTCCATCTGCAGAAATTCATCTGCTTTTTAGCCTAGAGGTTAGTGTGCTTTGGCCAGAGTCTGGTAGATGGGAATACAATTTCCCTTTCTGCTTGGACAGGTTCAATTTCCCGTCTTACATGTTCAGATAGGGTGAACAAACCACCAAAATGAAGCACAAGCATGGGAAGAAAGGGGTAAGAGCTCTTTACAGATTAACTGAGTCAGCACTGGGAGTCTGGATTTCTCTTTGATGCTCCCCTATGTGGAGTTGTGTGTGTTTTGTATCAAACAGCCCCTGGAAGAAAGACTTAAAGAGCTCCTAGGGGAAGGGTGCTCACCAAGCCATGCTCACACTTTCACCCTTCTCCAGCCTAATGAAACCTGCATTCCTTTCTGCCCAGTGGCAGAGTTTCATCAGGAGGGTGGAGAGCACCTCCACCCGAACAAGCCTATAGTCTTGTTATTAGCGCACACCCGTGAGAGGTGGGAGCTTTGATTAGCTGAACACATCATCAAGCATTGTAGCAGACATGGTCATGGACAGCATGATTTTCCACTACTGAGTCACAGATGAAGAAGGTAGAGCCCACAGGCACAGGCATCCAAATGGTCCCCAGCAAAATCTGCCCTCCCTGAATCACAAGAGCTGAACTCAAGTTGGCTCAATACACTGATCAGTAGTTTCTCTATTTTCCTGTACTCCAGCCATCACCATACCTGGAAACCTAATAGCAGACTCCATCCTGCAAAACAGCTCCCAAGAAAGACACTGACATCAGGTACACGGATGCCATGGCTACAATGCCATGGCCACAGCGTCAAATACAGTTGTTTGATGTTCATCTGATGATGAAGGATCCCTTCTGCTTACACCTGGGACTGGAGCGGCTGTTGCTGCAAGACAATGTCTAGGCTGGGGCAATGGATTGGGCAATGCATGAGAAAAGGGTTGTAAATCAGAGGTGGTTCAGAGAAGGATCACTGGAAGGTTTAAAGCCCTGGAGGACAGACCTTTCAAAGAAGGTGTCAAAGTCTATCAAAGGAATATCCTAGATAAAATGCCTCTCCTTGGGGGAGAGGAAAATTGCAACAGTGAGCAATTAAGTTTAGTAGAGGGGTGTAATGAGAGCCACTGGCTATAGAAGCTTTATAAACCACAGTAGAAATATCTTACACAGGGGTAATTTTACACACAGCTGATAGCTGGCTACTGGAACAACTTACCAAAGCTTGATGTACACTCTCCGTCACAGAACATCTCTACGAAATTTGGTTTCTTTTTCACACAAACAAGAATGAGCTGTAACATAGTTACAAAGCATACTGCCACCTTGCCTGTGAACACTCAGTTTAAGTCATTTGCCTTTCCTTGCATATGTGATAGGCAGAAAGAGATTATATCTACATAGATTACCTTATAAGTAAGGGCAGTCTCACAGAGACAGGCTGGTAGTTGTTTTGGATTAATACCACTGAAATTTCAGAAAGGCTTTTGACACACAAGTCTTTCTCTACATACCACACCTCATTTGTATTCTCAGATCTTCAGACCTGAAATGACATTTCAACTGAAGTCCCTTATGGTTCCTGTCAGTCAGTGTTCAAAACCTTGCTCAGGGTTTATTCGACCACTGACAAAGACAGATGGGAATTTAGGTTCTCCTGAGTCCTACAAGCTGTCTAAGGCTGTCCTAACTGCTATATCAAACCACTTCTTTCACATATTTATCAAGTTCCATCTTAAAGCAGGTGGCATTTCTACCCTGCCTTTGTTTTTAGAAAGAACTCAGTTTTTCCTAGTGTTTAAGACCCTACTTCTGATTGCCAGTCTCATTTAACTCATGTTAGTCTTAACTCAGCTCTAGTCCAGTGTGATCTTTTAGCTTACAGACTTTTCTTTCTGTAGCTGTTTTCAATGCTTGCAATGTATTTCTGGGACAGAAATCGTATCTCCACTCTGCCTCTGTTCTGCCAAGCTAAAAGGGGCCAGTGTTTTCCAGTGTCATCTTTTGGAGCAGATCCTGTTGTCCCAGTCTTCCCATTAGTTTCCACCTGCATTTCTATTTCCATCAGGACCCCATTTTTTCTTGACAGGGGCAATGAAACTCCAGGTGAGAAGCCACCAGGGCTTCACAGCAAGGTGCTAGCACTTCCATAATCACCTGTTAACAGCCTCTCTTACACCCCAACACAGAACCTGACATCACCTGTGTTTGTGTTTGGTTTTGGTTTTGGTTTCAGAGGTCCATCTCACTGGAGGCTCCTAGTTATCTCCAGATCAACTAATACCTGTAGGTCTTCCCTTTCCTTCACAATTTTACTGGCAAGCTCCCAACTTCTCTCTCTCTGAAGTCTGGCACTCCTGCACACTCAGCCAGTCTCCAGGAGCTTTAACAGCCCCAGCTCTGGCGTTTTCCCGATGCTTTGCCTTACAGCCAGATCTCAAACCTTTTCAAGCTATTAGACAGATTGAAGTGGCTTTGCACTGGCCAAAGGCAAACGATCCCACTGTGCTGATGCATCCCATGTCCGGACAGCACAGTGATGGACAGCCTCCACCAAGCTGGACAGACTCATTTAGTTTCCTATTTACATCGCTATTCCTTCAACCACACTGATTTATTCCAAGGATTTCTCAGCATGCAACACTTTTCAAGTACAGGCAGACCATTACAACATGCCTGTGTGGACTTCTCCATTTCAGCAAGCTACACAAGCTGCCAAGCAGCCCTTTAGTGTTGTGAACACTGGAATGCCAGCCCTGCTGTGCTTACCTATTGAGGCATAACCATCTTGAATACTTACAGCACTGTATCTCTTCCAGTTTCATGGCTGTTAATTAAGATATTGCTCAAATGTGCCTTGAACTACCCAGTTACAAGAAAGGAACTGGATGTAACCAGGTTTGGTAGCTTTCACAGAGTGGAGTTTTTTTCCTATATACCCAGAGATGTTTGTGCTGTTTTTCTTTATGTACCTGGTCTCTGACAGCACAGCAAGATAAAATAAAGATAAATGGTGATTTTCACTCTCACAGCTAAGCGAGCATTAAGGTACGTGTCTTTTCCCTCCCTTTCCCACAGCACAGTACTGATCCCACTGCCCCAGCTTGGCTGGCTTTGCTTCATCCATGACTGTTGAAATTTTGATTAGCAATGCTTCTCAAGTTACTGAGAACCTTTCAGGGAGCAACATTTTCCCAAAATTCCCATTCTCAAACTGGGAAAAAGGATAGGCTGCTGGGTACGATAGCAATGCCCACGTGCATTGCTGCAACAAGCCCGTGATAAGCAAACTCCCAGTTATTAAATCAGCTTGTGCACTCACCTTGTCTCCATCCCTGAGGTCTCTGAGTGCTTCACAGTGATTCACAAACTTTTCTTCTTTGGCTTATTCAGCTGTTTTATGGGAAATTGCATAACGCTGGGGTTTTCCATCCTGGGCCACAAAAAACCCAACACAAAGTCTATCAGCTTTTCCTGTGAAGTGCAAAATGTCATTGACTCAGTCAAAAGGGAAGAGCAAAGCATTTTTCCCTTTCTGCAAGCTTTTAAAGCTGTTTCCACAAGTACATAGGTTAAAAAATATAATTATTGTTTGAAAGTTGCCTTGAAATGCATGAAGTGAAATTTTCTATGAGGGAGGTACTGCAGTGGGAAAACTGATCCATTTCTCCATGTTGGGTTTATTTCCCAGCTTCAGAATAAGATTTGCCAAGGAGCTGATAGCTTTTCAAAAGAAGGCACAGCACCCTGTTCTGCCAGTATGACCCAGGACCTGAAACAAAATGACATATCTAAATCCCAGACTTGGAAGCACCATCTCCCATGCTCACGCCCACTGGCCTTTCAGTGACTCCCATGCCCAACAGCTCAGCACCTTAGTTAATAACTAAGCCCCTGGAAGCCAGAAACTGAACTTGCCTTTGCACTGGATTTAGGAAAATATACATGCTTTGGGCAAACCCAGCCACACCAGCTTCCTGCCCTCCAGCTCCAAGAGCAGTAGGCACGAAAACACGGCACAGGCTTTGGTGAGACTGAGCCAACATGTGTGGAAGTCCAGCCTGCTGCTGTTTACATCTTAACTCTTGTTGCCCAATGCAGCACGCATGACACAGCCCAGCTGTCAGCTCACAGAGCCAGACTGGAAGGAACAAACATACCTTGTCACATTCCCCATCCAAGCACTGGCATGGGGCCACCTCTTGCAGAGCAAGCCGTGTTTTTCCTTTTCCATGGGACCAGCCGCAGGACATAAACCTGAAGAAGAGCCGATGTATGCAGGAGTCTTCTCATTGTGGTGACGTCACCTCCTCAAGGAACTTGTTCCTCCATAAATCCCAATCCGGACTGGGGCTGAGTTCTTCCCTGATCACCCTGAGGGAATCCGCCCACAGGATCAGCAGGAGGTGGAGGGTGGGAAAACATATAAAGGTCCCCGGGAGCAGCTCTCCTTTACTGCCCTGACTGCACGGATCTGCTTTCAGCATGAAGACACTTCTGGTTGGGCTGCTGCTTGGCCTGGCATACATGGAGTCGGGTAAGACTGCTACATTCCCCAGGGACCACCTGGGAAATGCCTGGGAGGGGAGGGGGAAGGCATCAATGCAGAAAGACCTGATAATCCCCAGGTAGGGAAAATAATGCCTTTATGTATTTAAGAAGGTCATGGGAGAGGGTGAATGGGAAAGGGGATATGCACTCCTAGTGGGCAGAGACTTAACGCCTCACGGAGAGCGCATCATTTGGATGCATGGGTTGCCACCTGTCACCCGACCCTGTTCAGATCATACTGTGGGATGGAGGGGACTGACACACTGCTTGGTAAGCCTAAGGTGTGAATGACAGCCACATGGCACAGGGCAGTACAAGTTTTTAAGCTGCCAATGTGTCCCCTCAGGATGGGATGGATTATGTTCATCCTGAGATCCTGCCATCCCTAAAACCTCCCAGCTGGCTGCTGGAAGCTCTGAAAACCAGAGTGTGAGGCTTCAGTATAGGTATGAGTGAGGATATGAGAAATAACTCCAATGATTTTTGGAAAGGTTCATTGAACCAGCAGCTCCAGTGTTTTCACTGATTTCTAGAGTTTAGGATATAGGCAGAGACAGGCAGTTCTCCTGAGTCTGTTTACATTTGGTTTCTGATAGGTCTGGGTCTTGGGCAAGCTGGCAGCTGGCTCTGCTCATAGCTATGTTCTTACTTCGCCTATCTGTGACCCACTGCAAATACATCCTTGGCCTGGAACAGAGTCATCCTTGGGGTGACACCAACCCAGTGGGTATTAACCAATGGCCCATGGGCCCTAGAGATCCCCAGGCTCCTCTCATGGGACTCTGAAAGATCTCAGAGGAAAGTCAGCCTGGACAGGGGTTGAACATCTCCATCTGGGGAGGTGGCTGGGGAGGGGCTGGAGGCATGGCTACATGGAGATCATTCAAAGGTTTGCAAGTAGAAGAAGGCTGAAAGTCATACACCTTGCAATTGTCTGTGCGTGGTAGTTTTCTTCAAGCTGCGTTATTTTTTAAATCCCCCTACCCTCGTTACTCCTTCCACCTGTCTCTAAAGCAGATCCAACTGTCTGCTGAAGGACATGCTCTGGGTCAAATCCACGACAGGGCTGAACCCAGACAGGTGTTTTTATAAACCAGGACTGTTATACAGCTACCACATTTTTTTTACATTTCAGTACCTGCTGGTTTTTGTTTGGGTTTGGTTTTTTTTTTTCATTTCTTTCAACATATTTCACAGGTGGAGTATTACATGCTTCTTATCGTCTTTCTGGGCCTAGTCCTGTCCTGGATTTATTGGGATTGCTGAGGAACTGACGGAGCAGGTTTCTACCCACAGGCCTCAGAGCACTTTGTGGAAACAGAGAGGCAACACCATCTTTTGCTTTATAGCTGAGAATAGGGCAGAAATTACTTTTCTGGGATGATCTAGTGCGAGGCAACTAGTCCAGGCACACTTCTTGCAGCTGAGGAATATGTCTGTGACCATCCATCTTCCAGAGGTTTAATATCAAGGAGTAGAAAGTACTGTTGGACAGAGATGAATGGTGAATTATTGGCCTCAGATCAGGACACAGCACTGTCCTTTATGTTCAGTTCTTCTGCTCTCATCCTTATGATTTTGGGGTTTCCTCTTCCACTGAACCCTTCCTACAAAACAAGTGTCCACTGAGTGCCCCACACAGAGTCGGTGAAAGATAAAGGGGCTGAGGATTATCTTCTTTAAGCCTGCTCTTAACTGGAAGTAACTCCCCCAAGAGCCCATGGCACTGCCCTGCTCACCCATGAGAATGGTGAGGAAACACTCAACCCGAAGGCTGCAGATCAGTTTCTCAGATGCTTTAAGTTATCACTGCTCCATCACTTAGGGACACGATCTACTGGTGGACTTGGCAGTGCTAGGTTAACAATTGGACTAGATGTTCTTAAAGGTCTTTTCTAATCTAAACGCAACTATGATTCTATGATCCACATATTACCCAGTCCTACACACTCACAGACATCCATATACTTGTCAGGTTGACAATGTTGCATTTTCTTTCTCAGTGGGCACTACATGTTAAAGTATAAAACAGCTCCTCATGGGCCATTTGGAAGGGTTCTACCAAAGTCCTCAGCTCGGGTAAACGGGAGTGGCTTCCCTGCACCTGTTCACAAAGGATATGGCCACAAGAACACCATCACTGCTCACATTAAAAAGTCCTTCCTACCTCCGCAAAGACCACAAAGAAAGTTTTTACACCCTGTAGGCTCTATTTCACAGCTGGATTTTCCAAAGGAGGTGCTAAAAGAAGCAGATGCCCTGAAAACACTTTCTGGAGTGAGGTGTTCGAACAACTGCCTTCAGAAATGTTTATCCTTATCATGAAGTCCCAGGGGTTCCTCTCTGATAGCAGATGCTGCAGAACTGTAAGAAAACCTTGTTTCTCTGCAATATTGCCAATAGATGGCAGTGGATGCATTTGGGTGGCGCTTCAGCTGCTGTGCTGGTAGAAGGCAGGTACGCCAGAAAATACTCAACTTAGGCTGGTTTCTGTCATCAAGCCACACCAGCACGACTCCGGAGAAACGCACGCTCGGTATCTGCCTGCTGCGGTCGGACAGGTCTCATCCCGAGACTTTTGAGCAACTGCTGTGATCAATGCTTGCATATGTAAAGGCGTCCTTCCGTAGGCAGGCAGGCAGCAAGAGGTTTATAGCATCATCTCTTTTAAGAAGCAGCAGTAGCCCCTGATGAAAGTGCTTTTTAGGCCACAGTCAGCCCTTAGAATCTCTGATACAACTCTGAAATTTAAATTCTGCTCTTAGTTGCTAGGTTCTGCAGAAATCCCTCTAAACAAGCGCAACGGAGCCGTCACTGTGGGTGGAGGGACGGGCGGAACTGCCAGTCTTTCAGTGGTGGTAAATGCTGCTCTCAACAGAAGGAGATATTTTGCTCTGTGTTACAGCATTTCTTGCAGAGGATGCAAAGTTCCCATCAACGCTGCTCAAACAATAGATCTCTCTAAACCCCTGCTGGTTTGGGGCTGCTGAGCCCCCAAGGTGGTGATCACACTTAACTCCCGCAACACCATCCCTGTCCTTTGGTGCTGGGGTTTGGTCTTTCCCCCCAACATATCCAAGCTTGCCATTGCCTCCAGACGTGCTTACTTTCTGAGACTGCATCTTGATCAAGGGGGGGATGAAGCACCGACCATCACATAGTCCCCACCACAGAGCAGAGAAGCTGTTTGTCTTCGCTGCTGTGACCACCTCAAACTCATTCTGTTCCCCTCTGCAGCCCAGTCCTTACGATGTTACACGTGCAAGGAACCAACGGACATTGCTAAGTGCAGAACAGCCACCCAGTGCCCCCCGAAAGCCACCGTGTGCACAACGACGCTGCACTCCGTAGACTCAGGTAAGTTTCATTGATTGCTGTGAATGCTCATGGGGAGAGATTGTAGAATCACAGAATGGTTTGGGTTGGAAGGGACCTTAAAGATCACCTAGTTCCAACACTCCTGCCATGGGCAGGGACATCTTCCACTAGACCACCTTGCTTAAAGCCCCATCCAACCTGACCTTGAACACTTCCAAGGAGGGGACATCCTCTGGGCAACCTGTTCCAGTGTCTCAGCACCCTCGCCGTAAAGAATTTCTTCCTAATATCTATCTAAAATCTCCCCTCTTTCAGTTTAAAACCATTATTTCTCATTGTCTCACTACATGCCCTTTTACAGAGTCCCACCCTATCTTTCCTGTAGGCCCCCTTTAAATACTAGAAGGCTGCTGTAAGGTCTCCCTGGACCCTTCTCTTCTCCAGGTTGAACAACCCCAACTCTCTCAGCCTGTCCTCACAGGAGAGGTGCTCCAGCCTTCTTATCATCTTCACGCCCCTCCTTTGGACCTGTTCCAACAGGTCCATGTCTTTCTTCTACTGTGGACTCCAGAGCTGGATGCAGTGCTCCTGGTGGGGTCTCATGAGAGCAGAGGGACAGAATCACATTCCTCAACTTAACAGCCATGCTTCCCTCTCCCTCTCCCAGTCACAACTAGTATTGTCCTTTAACTTCTCTATAAGAATTCAGGTGAAGTTATCCAATTGCAGGGTAGGAAGGAGAGTAATCAATCCGATTCAGAGCCTCATAGTGAAGTATACAGGACTTACTCTGCTTACTCTGTTTGTTTTGCCTTTCCTATCCCTCAGTCCTTGTGGACCCTGGACTTACAGATGTGTGCAAACACACTGCAGAAACTCAGGGGCTCTGTCCTTGTTTGTAGACCCTTCCACCTAACAAACACCATCTCACCAGTGACCGTGCCAGCATTACAGCAGTGCTTCTTTACACTGACACCTTCCATGCAGAGCCATTGCAGGAGCAGCTCACCTGAACAAAATAGGCAGGGACTTGTGACTTGCCCTTGTCCCTTGGCAGTACTAGAATAAATCTGGAAGGAGCAGGAGGGGGAGAGCGGGTCACAGGGAGAACTGGCAGGCACGTTCCTACAAAGAGTAATCTGGATTACAGGCATCCGTGGATTAGAGATGTTCAACAATTTATTTGCCTTTATTTACCTATAAACACTTTACTTTTAGTTCCCCTCTATTGTACAAAGCCAGCGTTTCTCAATGCCAGATGTCTGCACTTTCCTTTACCATTTCTTTCTGTCTAATCCTTCTCCCCCTCTCCAATCTGCCTGTTTCAGGTTACCCCTTTTTTGGCAACATCACCGTGACCAGAAGCTGTGATGTGGAGTGCATCTCCTATGATGGGATAGGAGCAACCAGACCCAAGTCATGCTGCTACACTGATCTCTGCACTGATGACACCAGGAGCAGCGATGGGGTGCGAAGCAGCTCTGCAGCACTGGGTCTGACAGCCATGGTCATTGGCACGCTCCTTCAGAGTGCTCTGTAACATCACAAGTGCCCACACTCCAGCCAAAACACCCCAACTCCTCTCTCCGACAAGCTGCCTCCTGAACTCTCAGGTGCCTTGGGAATAATATTCTTCACTGATGTGTGGCTACACTCATCTTCAGTCCTATCAAGTGGATTCAAGCCATGAGTTTGGGCACCTGGACCTAAAACCCTCAAATTTCCAGTTTCCAGCTGCTAAGCAGAACATTCCTCACCTTCAGCCGCTTCTGGTCCTCAGGATCTGCATCTCCCGCTGCAGCTTTCCTCTGTGGGGAGCAGCAGTGGATGAAGCACTGCAGCTCTGTGCAGCAAGAGGGACTGGGCAGTGCCATCAAGGCTGGTGTTCTAGCATCATCCTCAGCGAGAGCACGGGGTTCTACACATGCTGAACATAGACAGTACTTTTTTTCACAGGTGTCCCCCAGCTCTCATACAACCTGTGCCTTTGTGCCTCTGTTAAACCTCTGTGTACAACCCCCCAAAAATCCTCCAATCCTCCACCAGGAGCTTGGCTTATTTTTTTTTCCATTTTTGCTGCAATTTCCTGAGTCAGAGCATCAGGTGGATATTGGTCCCCACTTACTACCTGCCCAGCAGAGTGTGGCTTGCAGTTGCAGAAAGCTGGCACTTAATTCTGTCTAGAATAAGCTATGGAATGAGTTCAGAAGGGCTCAGTCTTCATGTGTTGAGATGGGATGTATTTCTGGAAAGCTCAAAATGCCCTGGACTAACAGGCCAGGGCAGGTTAGACCTGCAAAAGCAAATTTGGGAGTTTGGCTAGACAAAATTGCCTGAGCTTGGGTTGCAATCAGAGCTCCTGGATTTCCCTTCCCAGATGTTTTACAGATCATTTCAAGCGACTTCTGTTACTCTGCCCTCCCCCATCCCTTCACAGCAGGGACCACAGGAAAGGCAAAGTAATGACTATCCCAGACCCTCAGCTCTGGGAAAAGCCAACAGCTTTACTCACACTGGTTAGCAGCACTACAGGGTCCCAGCTGGGGATTTGCTCCATTTTCCCTTGGAGCAGCAGTAAGATTCATTTTGATGCCCTGTCTGCTGTAAACCCAGATGGAGTGGAAGCAGATAGAGATGAGCCAGGTGTGCCCAGCTGACAGCCCTCTCCGGTGGGGGAAAGCCAAGGAACTTGCCGTTTGCTCTGTTCCTACTGCCAGGGCACATCCAGGGGAGCAGGAGGCAACCTCCAAGAGCAAGGGTGGAGTGGAGCATGGGTACATCCTGTGAACCATCCTTGTGTGTTCATGCCATCCCTGTAACACCCTCTGTGGCTAAGTTTGGTTTTCTCTATTTTTTTCCCCATTTTTCATTCTGTTTCTGTAAGACACAAACCAGAAAACCAAAGGAATAAGCAGGGGGGCTCTTCTTCTTCATTGCACAGAGGTAATTGTTTCTCAAGGTCTACTTCAGTACCATTTGCAAGAAAACTTTAACAAGACATTGTATTCCTTGGCAGAGGGCCCAGCACAAGCCTGGGGCTCAGGAGGATGGTAAGCCCCTTTGTTCTGGAAGGGAAATGCTCTGTGCTTCACTAAAACAGTGACAGCTTCCCTGAAACACCCTTGCAATACTGAGGTTGGGGTGGGGGGTGGGGGTGGCAGGGGGTGGGGTGGGGGATGTCGTTGAGCAAATAATGATCAGGATTTACTCGAATGCTGATACTACACCCACTCTTGCAGACACAGAGCACCAGCATCCACTTCCTACTCATCTGTTCTCTGTTTCCCTGCTTCCAAAACAGTCTGACATGTCAGGCCAGAAGCAAACCACCATCATTGCCATCCTTAGATCCAGATCCCCTTTTCTATTCTGGGTTCAAGCTCCAGGGTAAGTCACTTTCCTCAGTTGCTTTTCCACACTGGCTGCAGAGTCCTGTGCTGTGTTAACGGGGGCTGAACTTCACTCCATGTGTTGTACATGCAGATGGGGCAAGGTCTGAATACAGAGGGACTGGGATGGTGAGGGTTCCCTTCTGGGTGAGAATCTGGCAAATAAAGCTGGATCCTCTGGTTTTCAACCTGCAGCATCTTTCTTGTGTGCTCAGCCTTCACCCAGAGAAGAAGGACCATGGGGCAGCACAGGCTGCAGGAAGGTCATGTCTCTGGCTGGTTATGCAGCTGCCAAACTGCCCTGTGCCAGAGAGAGGAAAAGCTACAGAAAGGAATAAGTAAGGGAGTACAAAAAATACTCCTTGGAAGGGATAGATTTAAAGCTGTCCCTGCTGGAAGAGGATCGGGAGAAGAGTGGCAGCAGAGTAAAGTACTGTCCAGTGGACAGGAGGCTCATTTGGGGAATGCACAGGGGAAACTGGAGGTTTTCCTGGTTCAGCTCCTCCTGCAGCAGGCAAAGAGAACTGAGCTCAGCACTGCAAAGCAAGCAGGCAGCCAGGAGCAGCCACTGGGGACCTGCTCTGCACTGCAAAGATGCTGCAGATGGGAACCACTGGCCTCCTTGTGTCACTGGTGCTGGCTGTGAGCATCCTGTATCACACTGTGCTGCACATCTCCTGTCACCTGGGACTTGTCTGTTAATGGCTCCATTGCCAGAGCAGTGAGCTTCTATTGTAGCCAAACCAGAGTCAAAGGCAGGATTTAGCTTCAAAGCACTTGCAATATGTTCCTAGATTAAGCCAAGTGAAAAGCCCTTCACACAGAGTGTCAGGGATACAAAATGTCCTTTGCATTAATATTCATCTGTTCACACAGTGTTAGCCATAAGCCACAGGCTGAACAGTTGTCACTGGGAGCCCTTGTGAAGTCTGATTTGCTGCTGCTTTAGTTACTGCTTTTATTTATTCTTCCTATTTAGCCCCTAGGAGTCAAACCCAACAAGCACTAGTGCCCCAGCAAATGCAGGACGCTGCCAGGGGACTCAAAGGAGTTGGCAGACTTTTGCGTCACTGGGTCAAGTGGACATATGGAGAGGCAAGTTTAAATATAGGCTGAATAAAATAGAACAGAGAAAGATGTGTCTCCAAAGGGCCATAAAAAACTTGCAGCCTCTCGGTCCTGTGAGATAAGGCTTCACAGCAGGTGGCATCCAATGCTGCTGTTGCTGTATTGAAGGATTTTACCTGCCCCTCTGGGGGCTTGCTCTTCCCAGCAGTCATTCCATGCATGTCCAGAGACGTGAGAGCACTCCTTGGTGCCTTATGCTTTATCTGGCCAAGGAGTTGCCTTTTACATCACCTTCCAGCTGTTCTGCAAATGTAGGGCAGCCCTACAGATGTGCAGCCCTGATCTGCATCACCTCCTTTCAGCTGCAAATCTACAAATACTTTTGTCTGTCTAGAAATTAAAGAGTAAAACACACCAGAGACTAAATTTTCAGGGAGGTGTTTGGAGACCCGTATTGGTGAGGATATTCAAACTGGTGAGCCCTGTTGAGTGCTACCTCCAGCCAGCCATCAGGGTGATGTGTCTGCCTTGAGTGGCCTTTTCTCTTGGGCTCCACATGTCTTGAAGGTGGAGTCGACATTTCAAAAGCTAGTTTCTCCTCTGGAAACACAGTATACACCCTGCCTTGGCTTGGGCTGGATCAGGACCCAGGTTCAATCCTGCTGTTTTGACTTGGGCACAATTACCACAAAAGCATAACGGGTGCCGTGGGAGAGCAAAGCTACACAAACAGCATGATTCACACTTAGAGGAACAGAGTTTCCAGCAGGGATCATTTGCAGCTGCTTTCCACAGCAGGACACTGGTCACATCATGTGTAGCCATGAGTGGTGGTAGTTACCCTGGCATGCCCTGGTTGCAGGCTGGCTCAAGCTGCAAGGTGGAAAACACCAGGAAGTGTTTTGCTGCTTGATTCTTGTTAATTTTTTTTTCTTCTTTGAGAGGGCAAGGAGGGGGGGAAAACCATACAGCCCACTTGGAAGGTGCATTAATCCAGGTGGGCATGAAAGAAAAAGAGATAAGGACAGAAATTATTGCAGAACTTCAAGAGAATAAAAAAAAAAAGGGGTATTTTTGCAGTCCAGGCATTTCATGTAAAACAGAGCTCTGATGTAATCAAATACAGAAAGAACTTGTAGTTCTTGCTAAAAATACCTATCTAGAATATAAATATACATTACCATGTAGCTGCAAGGCTTATGGAGATATCTGCCAGAGTCTTATATTTACAGATAGGGATTTAAATGTTTAATACTGCACATTCAAAAGAAAGTCACTTCATCTGAAGTAGTTATTAATTATAAAATGCACTAGGCAGGATTGAAGTGCAGCAGGAGTGATATCATTTTCAATATCACTCCCAAATTATTTCTCATCTAAAACCTATCATGTGCACTTTTTTTCCTTCTTGAAATAGATCTGTTTTTCCACATTAGGCCTTGGATGACTTGGAACGGCTGCCTCTGACATGCCAGCACATCCTCTCTCAGATATCTTCATTGCTTTCTTGCACAACTCTCACATCCCTAATTCCAGAGGGACATGAGTCCAAAGCCTCTTTATTCAGTATGGCCCCAGATCTGAGAACAAGGCAAATCCCCTAAAAATAGGTGAAAGGAAATTTAGGGTGCCTGAAGCAGATATGTTGAGGGAGCAGGGAGGCAAACAGCATGGTGGTCGGTATCTCAATTTAGCAAAGTCATTTCAGGTCACTTGAACTCGAGAGGGATGCTCAGCGTATTGTAAAAGAATGGGACAGATGGACTGCATACCTTCATCCCCATTCCCTGAGGCTCCACTCTATAGTTTGTCATGAGGTTTTAAAAAACCCAAGGTGTGTCAATTAATCATTCCGTGCCCTGTCTGAGGCTGGTCTGGATCTTGATCTCCTTCCCCCACTCAACCCTTATTAAACAGACAAGAATTGTCACACATCGGTACCTCCAGGCACAGTCCTGCATCACATCTTTAGTGTTGAATGAGCTTTAAGTTTCTGAATACATTTAGTAAATATGGCTAAGGCTATTGTGCCTTGAGGTGAACCAAATTTGCACTAATCCCTTGTGGGCATATTGCTGAAATCCATGCAGATCCACCATGTTAAAGACAACCGAAAGCCATATGAAATCCATGAATCAGAGTCCAAAACATCTAACCCAGTCATCTGGACAAGACCAGTACAGGCTCCCTTTGGCCAGCAGGTCTCTGAATACAAGGGGAGAAGATGCTTTTCAAGCCTTCAGGCCATTCCTCCCCATTGCAAGGGCAATTTAATGTGCCCTCAGTTACATCAGTGATGGCACACCAGTACGGAAGCATTGTCCGACTCTTGTTTCAACACACATCCTTGCTCTGGACTCACCATTGTTTGGACCAGTAGAGTTCATTCCTGTCTTGTTAACAGCTGTAATGGGGCGGGTATGAACCTCTCTTCATCTCCTTGCAAAAGAAATTGCTTTTGCTCAATAATCTGGGAATAAGATACAGAAGCCTGCCTGGAAAAGGAGACTGAGTGATGTCAAGGTGCTCATGTTGGTGCCTTTGCTTCTGCAGTACCTTTGGACTTGCAAGGAGCAGGGTGAGGAGCACGCTGATGCCTGGGAGAAGTTTTTCACCTCCTTTGAGCTCTGCTGCTAGGCACACACCTTTGCTGCTTGGCTGGTTCCCCAGGCAAGGCACAAACACAGGCTGAGGCACAATGATTTTCCACTTGCCTATGGGAAATCCCAGGGGTGGGTGGCACTTTGCCAGTCGAAACCCTCCTCCGGGCAGTGGCAGGATTTCAGCGTGTGGCTGTGAGGCAGCAGTGATGGGAGATGTTTGCAGAAGGCTGTGCCACCGCTCCCAGTGAGGAGCACCAACCCACAGTGGGCAGTGGTGTTCCCGGTGGCACCAGGACACTCTCAACATGAGCTGATGTGAGTGGCAAAACAACTAAGCCTCATTAACAAATAGCTCTTCGTCATGGATGCTCTGAAGCCTTAGAAAGGGCTGAGTGTCTTCAGTCCCAGCGGACGCTTCAGTAGAGTCTCTTCCACCTGAATATCTGTTTTCCTGAAACCCACAGGGGCTTCACAAACTCTTCCCATGCAACGAATTCAAACCAGCAGCTGTATGCTGTTACCTGTGCATGCACAAATTTGTGATCAAATGGGCCATGTTCTTGTAAAGCTGGGCCAAAAACAAGCCAGAATTTGTTTTTAATCTTTCCTGGCTGCTGCCAGTCTCCTGGCTCTTGGGAGAGGGGACACAGGGGAAGCGGTGTTTTTAGTGTCATGACAGCTGTCACTGTGTTTTGGGGATGACATCCAAACCTGAAAAAGAAACAAACACCCAGGAGACAGTGACAGACTCTGACACATATACAGCAGAGGAGAAAAGCTGTCCTGGCGAGCAGGAGTAGTTAATAGCAAGACATCTGGCTTCTGCCCCAGAAAATAAGGGGTTTTAAACAAACTGCTATCAATCACCAGCATGGCCAGCTTGGGAAAGGGGTGTCATTTATATTTGCCTTCAGGGAATGCAACTAGGAGATTATTTTCTTTTACCTTCTGGTTATCTCAGATCACGGTAGGATTTTCTGCAAGCTTACATTTTTGTGCCAGCTCTGTGCAAAGATGTCACGGGTGGGTTAGGGTTGCTCATGCAAACGAAGCCAGTCTAGGTGCCTCAAGGGGCTTTTACTGCTAATCTCAATGAGCACATGCAAAGGGTCTCCTCAGCTTATAAGACTCAACCCTTATCATTACTTCTTATCACTTCTTTAAAGAGAAAAATTTGTCTGATGTATATGCATCTTTGTGGCTCTGCTGGCAGGATGCTGTTCCAGACCCTCACTGTTGTAATGGTCAGAAAACACATTTATAATAAAATATTTCTTTTGCTTCTTCCTGCTCTGAGATGGTATTTCTATGGGCATTTGGTCCTGTCGGATGTTTTGTTAAGCTAAACAAGCCAGCCTGTTCTGGTCTGCTCTTGGAAAATTAGCTCTCCAAGCACAATAATTTTCAATATTTGTGACTGTGTCACCTTCAAGTCATGGTTACCAGGGGCGATCCAAGCTATGTGCAAGATCTCATGAGCTAGAAGGCCATCACAGAAAGGATCCTTAGAGGATCTGTTGTTTCAACAGTGTCCTGGGGCAGGGCTGGGCTGGATAAAGGAGCTGAGAGGTGTTTTACTCAGGCTGATCTGCAATATTACCCCTTTATGAAAGCAGTTCATGAATCCTTATCCAGTGGAAAAACACAGATGAGAGCCTTATTGGAGTCCTCTTGTTGTGCCAGTTTTCCTGAATGAGGAAGAAAAAGCAAGTGTTTTTCATCAAATGGGAAATAGGGATGAGCAAGCATTTCTGTCACCTAACCAGGGCACATGTGCGAGAACCTGCCCTCCCACTGGCAGTTCAGGGATGCATGCACAGGTCTGAGCTTCAGCTTTTAGGGTCCCTTTTGAAAATCCTCTCAAACTCACTAGAAAAAAGTTGGGGTTGGCAGACATGTAACACTTTTTTCATGTGTAATAAAATGCAATTGCTGACAGGCTGCTGCTTCAACAAGCCACAAGGTCTGTGGGAAAGAAATATGAAGTGTGTGCAGTCAAGCACTAACTTTCTGAACAGAGGACAATCCTTTGGTCACACAAATGCATGTAACCCCTATAGAAAATGCGGTGCCACACAATAAATAGCAGCAAAATGTAAATGGTTCTTCATACATTGAGTTTGCCTTTTTTTTTTTTTTTTTCCCTGTAAGCATCTCAGGGGTAACAGAGGTAGGTAGCACATAATACCATAGCATAGCATAGCATAGCATAGAATGTAATACAATATTTCAGTGAGAAGGGACCTACAATGATCATCTAGTCCAACTGCCTGACCACTTCAGGACCAACCAAAAGTTAAAGTATATTATTAAGGGCATTGTCTAAACACTTCTTAAACAGTGATAGTCATGGGGCATTGACCACCTCTCTAGGAAGACTGTTCCAGTGTTTGACCACCCTCTCTGTAAAGAAATGCTTCCTAATCTCAAGTCTAAGCTGAGGTCTTCAGCTCCCCTTACTTTTATCCAGACTCTCTTTTCTCAACTTGCCCTGGCCCCATGGATGTTTCTGTGCAGCCCACCAACATGTAGAGCTCAATCATCCTCCACCCCACCAGCAGATATCTGGGTTCCCCACCCTGCAGTGATTAGGGGAGGACAAGGATGTTCTCTTCAAGCTGAGAAGTCACAGAGACCTAAGCCAGGGTGTTAGGATCCATCCCACAAAAGGCACAGCCATCTCCCAACCTCTGAACCATGGTGCCAGTGGTGTTTGGGCTAGGAGATATGGGGGGTGGCTGTGTTTTTTGGAAAGGTGATGGCAGCAGGAGCACATGCCTGTAAGACTCTGCACATGGGTGGATGGATGTGCCTGTGTTATCGTTCCTCCTTAGTTGCTCGGTAACCTCACTTGTTTACTTTGGCATGATCTTCACAGCCCTGGAGGCCAAGGGAGAGTTAATGGGGTTTATGGTATCCTGTAATCATGCAAACCTTGAAATAACATGCGACAACATGATTGGTTTATTAAGCAAGATTAGGTGCATCTAAGATTAATAAGGCTTTTGGGAGTCTGTTGTTGGGCACCAGCTAGCTTTCAAGCCCTACCTGCAACCCCCTAGAAGTTTGCAGCTGATTGTCTCCAAGTGATTGCAGGGATCTATGTCTCCAAGATCCTCATGCTTCGTTTCTGGGTAGAAGAAGTGACATAGTCACCTCCTCCCAGCCCCAGCACTCAGGTACAAAGAGACCCAGGAAATATCTCTGCCATGCCTATCCCGCTGTAGAAGAAGATCTGGTTAGAGAACATCTAAGGAACCTGAAGGTGCGCAACTCCATGGGACCTGATAAGATGCATCCACGGGTCCTGAGGGAAATGGCAGATTAAGTGGTTAGGCCACTATCCATCATATTTGGGAAGTTGTGGCAGACTGGTGAAGTTCCCACTGACTGGAAAAGGAGAAATATAAACCTCTTTTTCAAAAAGGGGAAAAAAGGAAGACCTGGGGAACTACGGATCAGCCAGTGTCACCTCAGTGCCCAGCAAGATCATGGAGCAGATCTTCCCTGAAAGTGTGCTAAGGCACATGGAAAATAAAGAGGTGATTGGTGACAGCCAGCATGGCTTCACTAAGGGCAGGTTCTGCCTGACAAACTTGGTGGCCTTCTATGATAGCATTGGCAGATGAGGGAAGAGTCACTCATGTCATCCACCTGGACTTGTGCAAAGCATTTGACACTGTCCTGCATGGCATCTTTGTCTCTTAATTGGAGACACATGGATTTGATAGATGGACCACCTGGTGGATAAGGAATTGGCTGGATGGTCACACTCACAGAGTTGCTGTCAACAGCTCAATGTCCAAGTGGAGACCGGTGATGAGTGGTGTTCCTCAGGGGTTGGTATTGGGATTGGTGCTGTTCAACATCTTTGTAGGTGATGTGGACAGTGGGATTGAGTGCACCCTCACCAAGTTTGCTGATGACACCAATATGTGTGGTGCAGCTGACATGCTGGAAGGAAGGGATGCCATCCAAAGAGACCTTGACAGGCCTGAGAAGTGTGCCTGTGCAAACTTTGTGAAGTTCAGGAAGGCCAAGTGCAAGGTCCTGCACCTGGGTTAGGACAGTTCTAAGCACAAATACAGGCTGGGCAGAGAATGGATTGAGAACAAACCTGAGGAGAAAGATTTGGAGGTGTTGGTTGACAAAAAGCTCAACGTGACCCATCAGTGTGCGCCTGCAGCCCAGAAAGCCAAACAAACCTTGAGCTGCGTCAAAAGCAGCATGTCCAGCAGGTCAAAGGAGGTGATTCTCACCATTTACTCTGCCGTTGTGAGAACCCTCCTTCGAGTACTGCATCCAGTTCTGGTGCCCTCAACATAAGAAGGACATGGACCTGTTGGAGCAAGCCCAGAGGTGGGCCACGATGGTAAGCAGAGGGCTGGAGCAACTCTGCTATGAAGACAGGCTGAGAGAGTAGGGGTTGCTCAGCCTGGAGAAGAGAAGGCTCCAGAGACACCTTATAGTGGTCTTCCAGTACCTAAAGGGGCCTACGAGAAAGCTGGAGAGGGACTTTTTACAGGCCCATGTAGTGATAAGACAAGGAGGAATTGTTTTAAACTGAAAAAGGGGAGATTTAGATTAGATATTAGGAAGAAATTATCTACTGTGAGGGCACTGAGGCACTGGACCAGGTTGCCCAGAGAAGTTGTGTGCACCCCCTTCTTGGAAGTCTTCAGAGCCTGGTTGGATGGGGCTTTAAGCAAGGTGGTCTAGTTGAAGATGTCCCTGCCCATGGCAGGAGTGTTGGAACTAGGTGATCTCTAAGGTCCCTTCCAACCCAAACCATTCTAGGATGTTATGATTCTATGTCCTGGGTGCACCCAGTTCCAAGGGACTGACTGTGCCCCAAGGATCCGTGAGATAAAGTTGCTGCACGGGCTGCACTAACCCTGTCTGCAGACCAGGGAGGTCCAGCACAGAGTGGGATCATTTTTTTTCCTGATCACAGAAGGAGGCATAGGGCCAAACTTTTCCTGTTCCTCATTTCATAGCATCGCTTCTCTCCTTGAAACTCAAAATCTGCCCAAGCCCCAGGCCATGTCCTGCCATGAGTATAGGTCTGGAAAGATGCAGAAGAGTTAGTCACCACTGAAGTAAACAGCTTTTAAAGCAAACCAGGTCTGCATCATACCTGAGCTCTTGAAATGCAGTGCTGTTATTTCTAATGTTTTTTTAATTCCTCACAAGGTTTTATTCCACTCTATTTTTGGTACTGATATGTAGGTTTCCATTATAAATAGCTGCATATTCTAATTCAGTCTGGTAACTAGAACAAGGATGCGCTGGGCATCCAGACCTTGATTTTGGGAGGGAGGGATGAAGACTGCAATACTTCCAGCCAAGCTTCAGGCTATCTGTGAGATCCTTCTCTCAGGAAAACCAGTACCTTTGCATCTGGAAAATGTCCTGCACTCCCTGGATATAAATCAAATGGAAGCACTGGTAAGGACCCATTGCCAAGCTAACACATCATAAGAAACAAGGCTTTGAAGCTCTACAGCAACTTTCCCTCTGAGGAGCTCAGAATTTGAATTTAGACACAAGGATTTCAACATCAAAGCTGGGTGATAAATATTCTTCCCATTTTATAGTCAGAGAAGCTGTGCCATAAGCCTGTGCATCCTTGTACGTGACACTTAACCAAAGCCCTTTGCAAAAATAAAAACAAAGGCTCTTTGTGGTTTGTGAACAGTTTTAAATGACTAATTACTCCAATGAAAATCAGAAGCAGGTTGCAAACATCCCAACAAGTGCAAACAGTTCTGTTTGCAAGAAATACTGTTCATCCCTAAATAAGGGAGTGCTGATGGTTCAGGGCAGCTGTGAAGGATGGCCCAGTTCCCACCCTCATCCTACTGTAGCCTGGGGAAAGTCTCTCAACCTACATAACTTTCCATGGGCTTTCGATCAGGACTTCAGTCTGCACATTTCCCAGCTGTTTGTGTGGAGTAATACTGCTGCTCATGCTGCTGCCTTGGTGCTGGGGGAGAACAGATCTGTGCTCACATGAGGTCTGCTCATGTGCGAAATAACAGCAGCCAGGGAACTGGCTCCCAAACGAGGTCTGCTTTGCCCAGAGGGTTGGGCTACAGACCCCAGAGCTCCCTTCCAACCTCATCTGTATTATAATTCTAGATCTGGATCCATACTGGGGGACAAGTCCTTGCTTTCTGCTTTATCTTTCACTATACATCAGTTGCAGTCACTTACAGCTGGATATCTTTTCAAATGTCAGCAATAGTCACAATTCTCCCTCTTCAGAGGACTACAGAGCAATGGTTGTGCTGTACCCAAGTCCTTCATAGTTTGTTTGCACAAGGAAAGGTAAAGTTGCCACAGGGAGCACAGATTTGCAAAGTGCATAACCAGTGATGGATGACACAGTCTTATCTTTTAGGATATGAGTCATATTCACATAGCCATTAAGTGAAAGATAATTTTCTTGTTATATAATCATGGCTATTCTTCTCTGATTGAATTTGTTGTAAAAATAAGTTTTCAAAAGAGCTTCCTGGATTTTGCAAGTGTACATAACTGCTTCCCTGCCTATGCACACATGTAACCCTGCTTGCAAACTGTGACACTCACTCTGGGTACAGCTATCCAGGTTTTTTTTCCAAGAGGGTAACACTGCGTTGCTGAAGGTGGGTCTATCCAGGTTTAAACAGAAAGTTGCATGGAGAAACACAGCAAACTAGAACAGCCCTGAATAATAAATAAGCAGTAAATGAGATGAGGTCCTGCTGTGCAACTCCTTGGACAGCAGGGAATTAGAGTGACTCTCTTCCAGAGGGGACAGCACAAGCACGCCCTGAACTTCTGACTGCAGCTCACATTGTCAGAAACAGTGAAGTGCATGTTTATGCAGAGACAAGAAGGGAAGCCTCCATGCCTCCTCCTACTGATATTGCTGAATTCCTCTGCAACCTCAGCAGGAGGTCACAAATATCTTGACCTCCTGAAATGCTTCCTCTGAGGAAGAACTGGCAAGCACAACAGATTCATACTACTCTGAGGACTGGAAGCATGACACAGGTCCGTGCTGTTCATGCCTTTCAGAGGCAGCCTTGCCAGGTCTCAAACGTGGAGCATTCTGGCAGGGCTTTTTGCTGCCTCCCAGGTCCTTGCCTGTGCTATAGCATGCAGTCATGAAGCTGGATTTTACCTGGAGGGCTTCCAAGTGAAGCATTCACCTGCCCAGCCAACACACTCCCTTTGCTGTGCCACTGGGGAAAGGGAGATAACACAATATAGTCAGAGAAATATGTTGTGCTCTGCACACAGTGATATGGTGTTTATTGAGAGCCCTAGCTGATACCTTCTGCCCCCTGGGGAAACCTGCCTTAGCTCCAAGGCTCAGGGGAAGGGGTCTTGGGCTGGTAGGTGAAGCAACAAGCTACAGCCAGGTTGATCTACAAAAATTAACTGCTGAGCTGAACTAGGAAGAGAATGCAGATCACTTTGGGAGACACTCACATTAACAAAAAATTATGTAGAAACTCACCCCAGCCCAATACAAGTGTCGGGAAGGGGTGGGATGGATGCCTACTGCAAAGCCCATCTCTCTCCACTGATGAAGAAAAGTCCTGCCTGATTTTCTCAGACAGCTTTTGGACACATCGTTATTCATCTCTCCCTAAAGGTTTCCTTGACTTGCATCTATAACCTGAACCATGGCCCTCTTCCAGCATTTTAGAACACTTGCTGAGATATTTTACACAGGGGTTTGGTTTTGGGTTTTTTTTTTCATTTTGAAAATAAACAACCCACTTTCCACTTCTGTCATTGTTGCAAGGAGTTGGCAAAGAAGCTCCATGAAGTGTGTACATAGAGCTCAGATATGAAGTACGCTAAGCTCTTTGTTGTTTCCAGAATCAAAAATTCCCAGGTGTTTTTACTTCCAAAACTTTTTTAAAACAGAATTAATTATTTTGATTTTTCACTAGGTGGGGCAAGGTTAGAAAAACTTCCACTCTTCTGTTAAAAAAAAATCAAAGACCAAATGTAATTCTAGGAATTACTAGAGAAAATGTTACCCAATATATTGGGAGGTTCAGAATCTTTTGGGGAATGAAAAAAAAAAAATCAATCTAACTGGAAATAACCTGAAAGAAAACTCTTCTTCCTGCTCATCTCAAGCTACAAGCTATTGTGCAGGAAGGTACATATGGGCTTGCAAAGCAGCAGTGCTCAAGCAGACAGGCTGCTCTTGCTGTTGTCTCATTCTGGGAGACACCACCTCATCACTGTGAAGTACCGGGCATTACATTCCCTCCTGACAATGTTTCTGTCCTAGTTCAAGCACTAAATGCTTTGGCAGATGAAAAAACAGGTTGACCGCACTCTCAGCCCACCCACCCCCCAGGTTGCGTAGTTGCCACCAGGTTTTGTGGCAACTCTAGAAATGGTGCTAACCCAATGGCCATGTGTAACACAAAGTAGTCACTGCTGGACAGCAGGGATGGTGCTGTGATGGGACAGCATGGTGCACACCCATGTACTCTCCTAGTAAAGGAAAGAAAAGCAAATGAAAAGGAAAAATGTAATTTAGCTTTCTGGTTGAGGAATTGAGATACTAAGAAAATCATAACCATTACTTCTACTTCGGGATGCCAGTACTAGAAAGATGTTGAGAAACAAGAGCAACTTCAGCAGATCTTTTCAGGGGGCTGGAGCCCAGGAGGTATGAGAACAGGCTGAGGGACTGATGTTCTTCACCCTGGAGAAGAGAAGGTGAAGGGAAAACCTTATTGCTGTCTACAACTACCGGATGGGAAGGTACAGAGAAGACTGAGCCAGACTCTTCTTGAAGGTGCACGGTGATAGGATGAGAGGCGACAGACCTAAGGCATCGGGAGAGCTTAGGAGCAGAGGCTGTAGGTGAGCAAAAGACTTTTTCCTAAACAAACACAGGCAAACCCTCAGGGAGAGCATAAGCCTTGAACAGCCCCCAGGAGTGAGGAGGACCAGAAAAAATAGATGGACCTGGAGGTGAGTTGGATGAGGAGGGAATTACATTTTAGCAAAAATGAACGAAACAAGACCTTCAGTGACTGTTGGAGGGCAATAAATATGCAGAAACGTCATTTCCAGAGGCAGCCTAGATGCAGAAAGCTTTTACACCAGGTCAGTGGGAACAGAGCTATATACTAATTTTGCATGCCGTGCTACCAGCTCCTTGCAAGAGAAGTTCAGGTTTATGTTTAACCAGATAGCATTGCCCGGTGGTTTGAGACCTCTGTTTTGGTCTGGAGGTGCAACTACAAAGCACAGTGCCTCACCCACACAGATTTTATGCTTTTCAGAGTAGATCTCATCCAGGAGCTGTGATCCCTGCCGTAATCGCTGAAATGCAGGAAACATGCTGACAAACTGGGCAGAGATCAAAGAGGTGAAGCATCCATGGCCAATGAAGGGAGGGGAAGATTAGCCTCCTCCGCATGTGGCTTGTCAAAGTGATGACAGCTAAGCAGACACACAAGTTGAAGTCATGGAGCATGAGCACTGAGAAGTGGCTGCAATCAGCTGTGTCTAATGCTTTTTAGCTGGTGAGGATCTCAAAAAATCTCCTTGGTTCAAGTGCATCATAAAAGGGAGGGCTGAAACACGCAGCTGTATGAAGAATTCTGACCTCTAATGAAATCAGAGGACAGTCAGCATGTTGGGACTTTCTGATTTTCTGCCACGTGTCACCTTCTGTGCTCAGCCCAATTTGCTACATGCCTGCCTCTGTGGCTTTAGCGTAGCTGGAGAAATCCCCACCAAGGCTTGCTGTGCAGTCACAGTTTACTTTCTTTCCCAGTGTTTGCTCCTTGTTCTGACTTGTGATGTCAGGATTGGTACAAACATGAAAAGACACTGAAGATCAGGCCCATCTCACCGAATCCTGGACATTTTTAGTGTGGAAGGCTCCACCAGAACTATTCATTCAAACTCCTTGAACAGCCACCACTAAGAAACGTTCATTTCCAGCCTACTCCATCCAAGAACAGATGTTAACAACACATCAAATTCATTGTGCACTAGTCAAATTAATGGTGATTCTCTGTCTTTCCACTGATTCTCAAGGGAGCCATGAGGAATGGCTCAAGTGTGGATGTCTACACCGTAATTCTGCCCCTTTCTCAGTTATGCCACTCTCTACAAAAAATATTTCCCCTTGGAGAGAATCCATCCAAGTTCTTGGTGAAAGAAGATTCCTGTGTTACAAGATCTTCTTTCCTCATGGAAGCACTTGCACTGCTCATCCTCGAACTTGTAATCTGAGCATTTTCAATCAGTAGTATGGCACAAAAGAAAGGAGAAAAGTGGTGTTCATGATTCATCTCCCCCATGTCCTGCCTCAAGAAGCCCCACTGGTCCAGAGCAGACAGGAAACATAACCTTCTTAGACTTGAGAAGACATAACCTGCTCAGCCTTGAGAAGACATAACCTGCTCAGTCTTGAAACGACTTACAGCAATATTCCAAAGACTTTTGGTTTCTCCCTAGGACTTCAGATGTCTACCCACAAGACTGCAGTCATTCTCAAAATCACTGCTCCCCAGAATAACATGTCCCCTGATTGTGAGTTTCTCAGATACCATGAAGATGCCTTGCATGTCAGGAGCTAGGCTGGCAGTCTCCCAAGGAGATATCGATGTGCACCACAGCCAAATAAGCAGCCCTTGAAATAAGGCCTACTTAAGCACCTGTATACCTAACCACCTCTCCATACCCAGGTGGGAATCTCCATAGTTTTGTTATGTTTAAAACCTTGTTATGGGCAAAAAGGAAACACAACTTATATGCAAAGCCAAGAATTTATTATTACTATGTGTGAAATCTTCACAGTTGAATCAAAGAATTATGATTAGTGATCAAATTATTACAGACATTAAAAGGAAATTATTATTATTGTTGTTGTTGTTATTATTATTGTTATAATTATTGGGAAATATTTCAATAATGATACAGTTAAAATTGTTATACACATACTTACTAGTATCTACCCATTTTCCTGGTGTTATGCTCACTCTTCCACTAATTTTGCTGCCTCACACCTTACAGGGAGGTATAATGAATCATCTGCACTCTGAGTCCTCCATTGAGAAGAGTACGGTGGTGGAAATGGATTCTTCTTCCTCAACCAAGGATCTAGTGGGAGTAATTTTGATTATGCTTAGTAAAACATTTTCATACCTTGCTCTTTTTCCCTTGGTCAAAAGGTGTAGGTCAGTCTCACATAGGATTTTACCATGGTTGGTGGATTTTACATAGTTCTCCTAAAGATGGTTTTGTCCACTTAAAGATCATTTTGTCCAACTCTAAGTCTGCATTTCTTTGACTCTCGGTGAAGTGTTTATAGCCAAGGGATCGCTAATGTCAAGCCAGTGCCCCACCTTGTATCACCCCACGCCAGCACTCCTCTGTACCACAGCTTGCACCTCCATCTCTTGAGGCTTCTGCTGCCGTGCCAGATCTGTATTTCTTCACATCGGAGTTGTAAATAGCTCCTTCAACATACAACAACTCCTTGTTACAGCTATCTATGTAAACTTACAGTTGCACAACACAAAGATAAACAATGGCAAATTAGGCATAACCACCTGGCCAATTAGGAAAACTGCTGTTACAGCTGAGCAAAGTAAAAACAAAGTTGAAGGCAGGTTGACACAGCCAGACAAAGCAAGCCCAACAAGCCTCAGCCCTGAGGACTTGCAAACTCAATAAAAAGAGTGTGGCCCATTAAAAGCAATGCCAGTACTGTGTTCACTAGGCTGCAGAGCTATATTGTCATCTCTGGCTACTGGGAGCCAATGGTTTTTCTTCTGTGCACCTTTCTGGTGACAGGAATCTAGCTCCACCAGCCAGACATGCTCCACTCACCAACTCAGCAATGGCTTGGTTTCAAGCATTTCCAGTATCCTTGCCCATGACTTATACCCTCAGTGTCCATGACTGCAGTGACATTTTTAGTGTTGTTCTCTAAGATTACAATATAACACAATAATCTGGCTCCTGATGTATTTATTTTTAAATGCTCTTTGACATGATAATTGTGTGATGTTCTGGGCCATGACTGCACTGCTTATCAACCAACACAGGGTAAGGACAGAGTAGTCTGAATCCAGTAACTCATGTCTGAGAAAGCAGTGCTGTGCAGTGAAAATCTGTGAAAGCTGTATTTCTTTCTGAGTTTTGCAAGTACTTAATTAATGTTGGTTTCATGTGCAGAAGTGCTGACATATGTATGCTTCTGAAGAGTGAATAGGAAATGTGCAATATTGTTCTATCCCTAACAAGTGAGTGAGTAGCCAGGTATTTTGACCATGTCCTAGTAAACCTTCCATTTACAATACAAAATAAATGAAGGTCTCTTCCACTTTTTTTGGAGAAAGAAAATAAAATAAGTTTTGTCACATGCCTATGGACAGAGATGAGGAAATGCTTATCCACATATCTGGGCTCCAGCTTTGCTTTCAGGGAAATATCAGTTTCTGCAGATTATAGAAGAAAGTTAGCAGCTCTGGTAAAGTACCCTGGGCTTCTGGATGTAACAAACATCATTCAGTGATGCAACAAAAAGCAGAGAGGTGGCCATGACAGAACCCAGTGGCTATGAAGTGACCTGTCACCATTGCATTTTACCAGTGCATGAGAAATCATTTGTGTTAGGTCTTAGCAACAGCACAGCAAGAAGGTGAAGTGTCCATTTCTCGTCTTGGCACTCGCATATATCCTGGGACTGGTGAGAATCTCTGACATCCTTCTTTCTCCATGGGGCTCATTCAGAATTTTTAATGGTCCTCTTTCTATGGCACGCGGTACCTGGCGTACAGATGGGTTCATGCATTCATGGGTTTGTAAGTGATAACTGGATTTAGACAAGAGATCTTTGGCTTGGAAAAGAGTTATCAGGTGGACATAAGGTGATATAACATAAATGGTGTAGAAAAGGTAGCCAAGGAACAGTCACACTACTGCTCATCAGTGAGAACAAGGGGTCTGAATGAAACTGTGAGGCAGAGGGTTTGAAAGAGAAACAAACTACCCTTAATGAAATGATGACACTAAGCCTAAAAGGGTGCTGTGAAGGCTGGAAAGGTGAGTAAAATCAACATGCCATAAGACATATTGGTGGTGTTTTGCTGTTGGGTACCACACACAGTGGTCCTGATGCAGCCCCTGGGCCAGCAAAACCCGAGACTGATGACCGCCAGAACTAGCAGATAAAAAGGGCGAACCTCCATGTACCACCCTTGTGCAGCAGAAAGCCAGAAACATACCAAACATCTCTGGAAACTGAGCTCTGGGCACGGCTCACAGGTAGAGGGCACTGCAAAGCACACACTACCAGCTAATCCAAGCTTGCAGCTTGTTTCCAAAGTCCTACCGCAGCCAGGGATGTGGTTCACCCAGCCACCTCCATGCCAGTGCAACACCCTGACCACTTACACAATGTAGCTCCAGCAATGGAATTACATTTGAGCAACCTGGAAGCTGTGTGTGAATCCAGAATTGCAATTCATTCAAAATTTGATCTCAATTTGGCAATAGGAAGCAGGGCAAGACAGGTGAAAACCGTTGCAGAAACATCTGCCAGACTTCACACAATACCTGGAAATCATGGTTTGTGCTCTCGTGATCTTGCTGAGTGCATCACAGGATTACAGGAAACTCAGTTTGGAAGGCAGACCTCAGGAGGTTTCTAATCCAAGTTCCCAATCAAAGCTCTAAACTGTGAGGTCAGCCTGGGTTCCTCAGAACTTCATCCAGCTGAGTCATGAAAACTGCCAAGGATGGAAATTGTACCACCTCTCCTGGAAACCTACTCTAATGCATATGCTGCATGGAAGACATGAAATCATATCTTTGTTGACTATTCCAAATATCATAAGCAGAGTGAAAATTGGAGGAGCACATTTTTGCTGAATCTTGAAAAGGGGATTATAGGAAAATGCAGAACCAGGTCAGGATGGATAACATCAAAATGTAGGAGACCTTACCAACACACAAGGAATTGCAGATGATGCTCTGGACATTTGAAGCAAGGGGGTATGTCATTCCACTGAATTCCAAATTCAGGAGAGAACTGTTACTCAAATCACCCAGTCTTCCCTGTAAAGGTAGTTTTGTACCAGTGGAGTTGGTAGAAGAAACACTGATGGAAGGCACAGCCAGTGGCGGATAATGGGAAATGTCTTACACATCTCTTGCAAGAATGACCAAAAACCTAGCTTTTCTCACTGTATAAACAATACTGAAAGGTGGAAATGGAGTTCAGAAATGAAATGAAATGAAATTAAATTAAATTAAAAATAAAATAAAATAAAAAATTATCAGAGGACTGGTATGCTATAAATAACTTCAGTGATGACAATTTTAACATAACATTATTTTTATTCTGCTCAAAAAGGTACAGAAAACAAGACTTTTTAGCCTCCTTGGATCAGATCACTGGCATGGGAAGTTTGGTTTTCTACCTCCTATTTCGGACACAGAAGTGTCTCCTTGATTTCTTGTGTACAAAGAAGGACACCTAGACAGAACGAAGAACCAGCACAAAACTCTGGGGTGGAGAGGACTGCCACATAATTGAATTTCATCTGAGAAGACTGAGCAATTCAGCTATTCTGCTAGTTAACACCTGGGGGGGTGGGGGGGGTGGGGGAAATGTTCTAAGGAGGTACAGAAGGCTCTTAGTGCAAGGGTTTTTACTTTAAATACACTTCATACAGCAGAATTTTTTAGTTCAAAACCAACCAGACCAGCACAGTAAAGAAACTCCATAGTTAGTTTTGTGGGAGTTGTTGAAGAGTCAAAAGAAAAATTTGTGTCAGGACTTCCTAAGTTTTGCTTTTCTTTTGGTTGTAGGAAAAGGGCAGGTACTAAAAAAGCAATTTCTGGGAGCTGTTGAGTGCTGTCCATGAGGCATCCAAACAGAAGGCTGAGCTGGCAGGGGTTTACTCTCTTCCTCATTGGATTCTCTGGTATGAAAGACCTCCCCATCAGCTCCTCAGGGTCTAGTCCAGAAGGCGGCACAAAGGGAGCTTGCTAGTATCCCAACTGGCACAAAGCTGATCCTCAAACTAGCTGCACCATCAACGTTGCACAACTCAGAGTAACAGCAGGAGACAGGGCGTGTCGTGCCAATGTCATCCACATCTGATGGGATGCAGACAGAAGAGCACATCTTGGTGACGGTTGAGACTCCCTCAAAGGTATAAACTACAGCAAAGAAAGAACAAAGGAACAATTAGGAATGGGAGCAATGGAGAAGAACTTTCTTTATCCCTATTGAAACATTAGCTGCCTTCACCACCAAAGTCTTAGCTCCAGTTCAAACAGAATTGGTCTACTTCCTACCAGGAATACAGGAAACAGTTCCCACTGGGTGGCCCCAAGCTGAACAGCACTTTGCATCCTCTGTGTCCTGCCTGGATCAGTTTTACCCTGCCAAAGGTCATTTAGGCACTTTTTCTGTCTCTGCTTTGACTCTACTCACTATCTCCTGCCTCTCCCATGTGCAACCAGAGCTTTATCAGCATGACCATGCAAAAGAGAGACCCTCCATCTTCACAGTGCATTTCTTTACTTGGAGAGGTTGTAACCTGTAGTCACCAGTCAGGCTGTTGATGCCTTCCTGAGAGCTCCAGAGAACTCAGGGGCATTTCTGTTTTTCCTCCAGATGATCAGAAGTTGGTGTCCCCACCCTACTGAGCTTGGCTCATGTCTACTGGCCTCTCTACTCCAATAAGCCTTCACAAACAGTTCTCAGGTCAGGACAGCACTGTTTAACCTACACCCATTGTATGAGTCATGCAAATAGTCTGAAGAGCCAGAACTCTTTGGCTCCACATCTCAAGCTCAAGTCAACATGTTTTTCCTAACCATGCTCAACATTGAGGATTAACTATGAGTTTGCATTCACTAAGTATTCACTCACATGAAGACTACTTTCTGCAACAGCAGACTGCTCTCTGCTCCACAGAAACTCTCTTCTAGGCTTACATATTTAAGTAAGAAAAAGTACTGCTCCCCACACAAGTGCTCTTCACTGTAGAAACACTGACTCATGTTAAAAATATGGGTAAAGAAGTAATTGCCCTTACCTTCCTCCAGGGAATACAAAGTAGTCTTGCACATGGTTTCATTCTGCGTGCAATTGTGGATCGTCAGGCACTTATCAACAGCAGTAGGTTCATGGCAAGTGTAACATTGCAAGGTTTGAGCTGCAAGGAGTTAAAACATTTAGTTGGCCTTTCTGTGGAGAACCAGGTACTGTTCATGCCCCTGCAGGTACCTCTGGGGAGGGTATCTTTCCAAAATACTCATACTGAGAACAGAAGCGGAATAGTAAAAGGTATTTGTACCAATGGGAATGAGAAATACAGTAATCTGGCAGTCAAAGCACACCCTCAGATGTGTGTTCAGACCCCTTGTAACAAGTCAGGCAAGACAGAGTCTCACACACAGAAGACCTCATGATACAGGAAAGACCTTGTAGCTGGATTACCTGAGCTCTGTTCTTACTTTGCATCTGCTTTTTCCTTGTCATTGCATTAGTAGTGGTTCAGAAAGAGATCACAGACTCACAAACTCACAAAATGCCAGAATGGTGGGTGTTGGAAGGGACCTCTGGAGGTCATCTAGTCCAATCCCCCTACTCAAGTGGGACCACCTAGAGCCAGCTGCCCAGGACTGTGCCCAGAAGAGGTTTTAATATCTCCAAGGATGGAGACTCCCCAGCCTTCCTGGGCAACCTATGCCAGTGCTCAGTCACACTCACAGTAGTAAAGTGTTTCCTGATTTTCAGAGGGAACCTCCAGTGTTTCAGTTCATGCCCACTGCCTCTGGTCCTGGCACTGGGCACTACTGAAAAGAGCCTGGCTCCATCTTCTTTGCACCCTCCCTTTAGGCATTTATAGACATGAATAAGATCCCCCCCTTGGGTCTTCTCTTCTCCAAGCTGAACCAGTCCCAGCTCTCTCAGTTTTTCCTCAGAGAACAGATACCCACCCTTGTGACCCTTCATTGGACTCTCTCCAGTATGTCCATGTCTCTCTTGTACTGGGGAGCCCAGAACTGGACAAAGGACTCCATGCGTGGCCTCACTACTGTTGAGTAGAGGGGAAGGATCACCTGCCTCAACCTGCAGACAACACTTCATCTAATACAACCTGGGATACAATTCATCTTCTTTGCCACAAGGGCTGCTGGCTCATGTTCAACTTGGTGTCCACCAGGATCCCCACATCATTTTAAGATGAGCTGGTTTCCAGCTGGATGTCCCCCAGCATATATTGATGTGTGGGTTTGTTCTTCCCTCGGGGCAGGGGTTTGCACTTTCCCTTGTTGAAAGCCATGAGCTTCCTATCAGCCAATTTCTCCAACCTGTTAAGGTCCCTCTGGATGGGAGCATGACTCTCTAGTGTGTCAGCTGCTCCCCCCAGTTTTGTGTCATCTGCAAACTTGCTGAGAGTGAGCTCTGCCTCATCATCTAGATCATTAATGATGATGTTAAATGGGACTGGACCTAGTACTGAACTCTGGGATACACCTCAAGTTACTGGTCTTCAAGAAGACTTTGTGCTACTGATCACCACCCACCAGGCTTGGCCATTCAGCCAGTTTTCAATCCACTTCACTGTCTGCTCATCCAGTCCATACCTCAACAGCTTATCTATGAGGATCTTATGGGAGACATTGTCAAAGGCCTTCCTGAAGTCCAGGTAGACAAAATCCCCTGCTCTACCCCTCATCTATCAGGCCAGCCACTTCATCACAGATTTTTATCAAGTTGATCAAGCATAACTTCCCCTTGGTGAAGGATCTGGATACACAGAAAAGTCAGACTCCAATGTGAGTTGCAGCAGGAAGAATTTCATATGGTGCTGTCCACTCTGTTGGCTCTTTCCAAAAACTGGGAGCTCTCAGATAGGGGAGTGTTCCAGAAAGCAGGAACTGTCTCCATCAAATTTACTGACCTATGAGAACAAATTAAGCACAACCTTTCCCCTGTGCTGAGATTCTGGTTTTGTGAGAAGAATGTGTAGGAAGTTATTTCAAAAAGATGACAGTGGCCACAACAATAGAATGCATGGGCACATGTGCTGTCCCACATAGCACACAGAGACCATAGAAACAGACCTTGGTACCCAAATCTCCAAACTCAGTCCAAGGTAGTTCACCCTGCCTCATCACTCACCAGTTCACCTCCTTGTTCATCACCTCCTTGTTCAGCTGCAAAGGCCCTTGTAAGCCTGCAGGTGCCAACTGGCTCCTTAGGCATGTAGAACAACCACAGCCCGAGTCTTTCAGTGCCTAAAGTCTTTTGAGATGGAGAGATTTTAGGGAGAGACACTGAAGAGCATGGGCTGTTGTGATGCAGTATTTCCAGAGCACTCCAAGATGAAGATATCAAGCCAAAATAGTGTCTGGCATTTCCTATCACCAAGGAAGCCATGTTTGGACAAGCTTTTCAGGGCACTTTGCTTACTGCAGGTCTTTCTGAGGAATCCAACCCTTGATCTAGGTCCTCTCTTCCATGCCCTGGCAGACACCCAAACATGTGTGCCTTGCAATGAAGTTTGGTACCCTGACAGACCAGCAGCCCCTCCTTGGTCTGGAAAGCAGCTCTCAACCCACCCGTGTGACAACCCTGCTGAAATCCCTTTAAATCCCTCCGAAAAAGAAAAACAATCCAGCTCATCTCAGTATGCCTAAAATGGGGTGCTATAACAGCAGGGTTAGGCAAGCAAGCCACCTTATTAAAGTAATGCAACTTCACCTGAACTAGTAAGCCAGAAAGAGACCTTTTTTGAACAGACACAGCAACTATCTTGCTTCTGTTCAAAGCAAACTTTATCATTCTCTTTTGCCCATTGTTACTGATGTTTTGTTTGCATTGTTTTCAGATTTCACGATCCTCCTCACTGGACAAGTGAAAGCCACAGCATTTGTGTCCCTCTGAAAGAATCCCACTTGTCCCTCCCCTGCAGAATCTGCTCTGCAGGCCCAAAGGTGGAGGAAGGAAAATGTCCTTACACAAGAAGGAAATAAATACAAGAAAAAAATCCTAATATAGCTCCGCATCACAGCTCCTGCACTGACCCTGCTAGGATTTACCTTGGCCATCCAGGCTAACATCAGCTCTGAGCTTAGGATCATCAGTATTAAATAAGGGTTTGTGCAAGAAGTTATCCCAGTGGCAGCATCAGGAAATATCAGGAGATAGGGAGTCTGTGTCAGGATGTCATTTCCACTATGCAGTCCCCTTCCACCATTAGAGGTCATGGCATCACTGCTTATGTGGGTCTGCTGCGATGAGTGGGTTCCCTACTTCCTAGGATATGAAAACACCAATATTCCAGAAACCCTTCCATGCTTGGCTTCATGGAGCTGGTGATGGAGGAGGAGCAACTGAATCCCACTGATGGAAACAGCGGGGTAAGATTTGCATGGCATCCCTGAACAGCCTGGACTCATGGGGCTTGTTCCCTACCTCCACATCCTAGATCGGTCACCCCCAATATCAGGCCACTGCTGTCTGCACACCTTGACTGTGCGCTTCAAGCATACCCCCTCCAGCGAGGTGGCAGGTAGCCTCACAGGGTGGGAGGGAGGGAGGACAGTGCGGATCACTCCCTGTGATGACAAACTCTCTGATCCTCCTGCAAATTGGGAAAGTCCCCAAAACACTTCACATCTGGTTGTTTTCCAAGGTGGCCCCCTGAAATTGTCTTTGACTTCATGCAGATCACAGTGTGATAATAAAGAGCTAGAAACTTCAGTCCTGCAGTACCTGGGCCACCAGCTTTGTGTCCCAGCCCATCTTTCCCAGTTCTAATGGCTGAAGTTCAATAAACCATACACATGACATACAATTAGAGAGAAGCTCTACACAAGCTGCATTAAACGGGCTAGCTGATTTCCAGGGTTAAGTAACGAGAGAGGAACAGTGACTTGGGGAGAAAAAAAAAAAAAGATAAGATTGAGCAAGAACACATAAAAAGTGAGAGCTGGAATTTGCATTCAAGAAATGACACAGTATAATCACACTTCGTCTTGTAACACTTTCTAAAGAGCCTGAACTAACAATCCCAATGAGACCAGGATGGTCCTGAACATCTGACAGGCTGGCAATATTCCAAAGACAGATATTTTTTTTTTTGCTGAAAACTGTTCAAAGTGAGAGGCATGGACTTCAGAGGGAACAGGATGCACCCCATCCCTTTATGCTGCATCTCTTGCAGGAGTCTGGATAAATCA
Source organism: Falco biarmicus (assembly GCF_023638135.1). NCBI lineage: Eukaryota > Metazoa > Chordata > Aves > Falconiformes > Falconidae > Falco > Falco biarmicus. The sequence continues at coordinate 12,600,034 of NC_079290.1, forward strand.
AAGCAGGAACTTACCAAACACGATGCAAGTGACGGCAACCAGCAGAAGAGACAGAAACACCTTCATCTTGCACAGACCCTTGTGTGGTCACTGGGCTGCCACTACTCTTCACCGCTAGTTTTAATGGCACACCTCCTGGTGACTTGTCATGTACCAATTCTGACCCCAGATCCAATTCTACTGGAAAAACAAGTCTAATTAAGCTACAAATTAATTGAATGAGCTACAAAGCAGCCCCACCTCTTGCTATACTGTCATCTCCTTTCATACTTGGAGAAGAAAATGAATGTTTGCCTAGTGGACAATAGCTGAGATTGTTTAAGCTGGGTGCTTTGTGTCTAGGCATGATGTGTAAACCCAGGAGTATTAAATAATCCTAAACTTGCCTTGCAGTTTGGTGATATTTCCTCTTTTCTGTAGTGGTTGGAGACATCTGAGTGGTTTCCATGAATCCTGGGAAAAAGGCATCTGTAGGTGTGAACAGCAAGGATGGAATCTCATGTACTTTTCTCCTCTGTTTTTTTGCCCCCAGCAGGGGCCAGTTTATCACCAGGAGCAAAAGTGGAAAGCTGACTTGCAGTCCCTTACTGGAAACAGCATGGTTGGGATTTTGGTACTGTAATACCTCTCCCCAAGCTGTGAGCAGGCTTGCAGGGGGCTGTAGGTGGAAGCATGCTGTCTCCCTCTCTCCCTGTGCTCTGTGGGCAGAGGTGGTGGGAGCACTGGAATGACAACAGGACCAGGTTGTGAAAGTCAGAGCCAAAGGAGTCTCTCAGGCTTGCTATCCCAAGCCGTTCAGGGAGGATGGTGCATGGAGAAACCCCTCTGCTCTGAGCCAACCCTCTCCAAGTGTGGCAGCCAGTCCATGATTTCTGTGCTTGCCAAACACCCTGGCTTTCCCATTCCCAGACCCTGCTGCCCCAGGCATCTTTCTGCTTTTCCTGTGCCTCCGGCCAGCCCCATGCTAGTAAATCTTCCTACGATGTGTGATGAGCAAGTTTGATTGTGGAACTGCAAAAACTGGTGAAGAAGAGCCTTTCTGTGGTTATGCCAGGTGCCCACCCAACACACACTTTTAATAAGGAAAGAGAGAAAGCTGAAACAAAGATGTTCTTGGAAATATTCCCACCACCTTTTTTATCTATCCCACCATCAGAGGAACTTTATTCAGAGTTAGTATCAATCAAATTCTTGAAAGGTTTTCTCCTATTCCCAGATAAACACCCAACCATCATTTCTCCAGACCTAAAGCTCCAGTGATGGTTGCCTCATTATATCAGCAAACCTTGCCTCATTTACAAACTACATTAGTGGGTGACCTACACCCTCAGGAATTCAGACCCATCGTTTTCACAGTTGTCTCCATAATACAGTCCTTACTAAAGTTTAGCAGTTATTTCCAGCCCAAAATTACCTAGGTAAAGGCATTTTGGTATATTCTCGGTTTGGCATCCCTTATGTTCAACACAGTTTTATAATCCTATTAAGAAAGGGGAAACTTGCTGACTGTGTTTGCTTTCTTCTTAGGAAAAAAACAAACCCAACTTGAACATGGAAAGGGGTGTGGTTTCTGGTTTCTGGTATTAAAAAGCCTCAGACAAGGTGCGTTAGGTGACTGGTTTCACATGCACATCTGAAACGTGATCTTCATTACATTGTTGAGATATTTGGCTATTGAGATGGATATTTGGATGGAGGAATATATGCCAACACCCTGCTTAAATCCTGTACCCTCATTCTAGTTTGGAGGGTTGTTTTGGTGGGGGGTGGGTGGGAGTGGTGGTGACAACATACCTCACTCGTTTATAGTTTCACTTGATCTTATCTGAGTCTTTCAGCATTGCCTGAGATGTTTTCTCTTGTATGCACATCATATGCAATTGCCTCATAATGTTGGCAAGTCACCAAAGAAATAAGAAGAATTAATAGGAACATCCAAACAGCATTTTGTTGAACTCCTTTCATTCTTTTGTGGGTAATCATAGCCTATTGTGTTGGGGGGGGTTCCATTAACTGCAGAGAAAAATTATAAAAGGACACAAGCTGCATAAATCTGCCTCAACAACCCACAGGATGGATTTGGAACAAAAAAAAAATAAATTAGTATTTTCTAGTGTATGTGTTCAAAGGCAAACTAGTACAAGAACTCTGCATTTCAGAGGAACTTGTTAGCATAAAAAAACCCAAAAAGTCCAGAGTCAAATGTTTACTTCCAGCCTGAGAAACCTGTACCAAACACCTTTCCTGTCCTACCTGGCCGGCTGAGACAGTCTCTGGGTGGAGGCATCTTCATCTCATGTAAGCAGTCCTGCAACTGTTGCAGCCACACTGGAAATGGTCTCCAAATCCTGTAACATCTCAATAGACTTGTTCACACTGCCTAATTACCAGGCTGAGGAGGTCCTGGTGGAAAGTCCTAAGATATGCCCATCCACCTCCAGAGCTTCAGGCACCATGGGCTCTGCACGTGTTTAGAGAAGTGCAGGCACTGGTTTCGGTTAATAGCTTTCTTGACTTAATAATTTTAAACTCTCAATTTTCTTGATTCTAATCAGGTTTTTATATATCTCCTAGGAATCTCACAGCTTTCCAGAGCAGACAGATGCAGGAGCAAAAGCTATGACTGGATTCAAAGATGGACGTGGATGAGTGCCAACATAACAGTGTCTTATGCTGGTGCTAAGATTTTACTGCACACCTACAGGTAGATTAAACCCAAAACCACTCCTGTAAGATGAGTAAATATTATTGTCTCAAAATGAGATGTAAGGAAGCTGAGGTGCAGGGAGGTTAATAAGGCTCATGGAGCAAGGTGGTAGTGACTCCAGAAATACAGCCAGCATTGGATTCCACATGGTTTAACCACTGGTTAATGCTCCTTTTTCATCAGTGCTCTTCTGCTATTTTTGTGCAACCCTAACAGGAGCTGCATGAGTTACTAGAAGCAACAGGAGTGACTGCTGGCCTGAAAGCCACATACTTAGAGGTTTATTCAAGCTCTGTCAACGACTTTAGGTATCTAATGAAGATCAATAAAGGCAAGCATAAGGTCCTGCACCTGGGGAGGAAGAACCCCACGCACCAGTACAGCCTGGGGCTGACCCACTGGAAGACAGCTCTGCAGAAAAGGACCTAGGAGTGCTGGTGGGCAGCAAGTTGCCCATGGGCCAGCAGTGTGCCCTGGTGCCCAAGAAGGCCAATGGAACCCTGGGGCGCATTAGGAGTGTGGCCAGCAGGTTGAGAGAGATGATCCTTTCCCCTCTGCTCTGCCCTGGTGAGGCTGCATCTGGAGTGCTGTGCCCAGTGCTGGGCTGCCCAGTTCAAGGAGGGCTATGAAGATCATGAGTGGACTAGAGAACCTACTTTATGAGAAAAGGCTGAAACAGCTGGGCCTGTACAGCCTGAAGAAGAGAAGGCTGAGAGGGACCTTATCAGTGCCCACAAATATCTTAAGGGTGAGTGTCAGGAGGATGGGACGAGGCTCTTTGCAGTGGTGCCCAGCGACAGGACAAGGGGCAATGGCACAAAAGGCAACACAGGAGGTTCCATCTGAACATGAGGAAGAATTTTTTTACCTTGAGGTTAACACAGAACTGGCACAGGCTGCCCAGAGAGGCTGCGGAGTATCCTCTGGAGATATTCAAAATCTGCCTGGGTGTGATCCTGTGCAACCTGCTCCAGGAGAACCTGCCTTAGCCATGGGTCAGACTAGGTGATCCCCAGCGGTCCCTTCCAACCCTGACTGGTCTGTGATTCTGTGATTCTGTGATTTTCTAGCTGGCTTTGAAAATTTAACCTCAGTTTCCCCATTCTAGATATTAAGCTGGTGCATGTTGTAGGGCTGATCATAACTACAAGATAAGCTATACATTGGAAAGGCTAAAGAGGTGATTTATTCAAACAGTTCAGGTTTTTCCCCTAGTAGCTTTGAAATAGTGTAAATTATGAAAGCCACTTAAAGAAGCCAGCAGCAAAGTTGGGTTTGTGTGATCAGTAACCATGCTGGTGTGTAGAATGTCAGGGGTTAAATTACCGTGAACTTCACCTCTGACACATCATGTCCCCCATCTGTCTCTCCTAGAAACCACAACTGTCCAGAGATAAGAGCTGTTTCACATCAAAGAGAGATGAATTAAACACATATCTTTTCCCCCATCTATTTCCTCCATTGCTGAAGAACATCTTTAAAAGTTAAAGAGAAACCTGGAAAAGCAAAGTAGAAAATAAACACTGCCAAGCATGAATCTGGCCTGTCTCTATGAATAATGCATCAGGAATCCAACCCTGCAGCTCTCTTAGAGCCATTTCCACTCAGGCATCACTCATTAGCTCATTAGTCACAGCAGCCTTATTCCTACTAATTGATTTTACTACAATTCCTTACAATGTATGGCCAAGATCCAACATGTCTCTGCCTGGCTTTAAAACCATTATATTGGCACAGCTTTGCAAGACACTTCAGCATCTCTCAAGCCTATTGAACATGTAAAGGAAGATGCCCTTGGGGAAACGCCATGTGTCCCCTCAGTCTGACAAGCCTTAGGCTCGAAGCACCTTGCTGAGCAGAGAGTTGTGACTTTCACATCTGGCAGCAGGTCAGCCTGCTATAGATTGAAGCTACAGATGGGTACAGAGAGCTTTTCAGCTCTCTCCACACTGGTTTCCACCTCAGTACCTGGACTGGGACACGAAGGATGCTGGTTAGTGCAGGACCTGGGACAGACGTCAGACCAGACCACAGTACAAAGGGTTTCTTTAACTTTACTGCTCTTCCCATACTCCCACCAGACCTCACTATAGCTACCCCTCTGTGCCAGCCTGGTGGCGTGGGCTGTGCCTGAGGATTAGTGATGTTTTGTATACTCACCAGGACAGGAAGGTAGGGGACAAGATGATTTATTTTTATAAGGAGTCCTGTTCCCTGTATTTAATGATTCACCTGCCTTTTTCTTTATTTTGGGTTTTTTTTTCACAATCTGTTTTTTTTCCCCCCTTTGTACTGTGGTCTAGTCTGATGTCTGTGCCAGGTCCTGCGTAAGCAGCATTCTTCATGTCTCAGTCCTAGTCCAGGTACTGAGGTGGAAATCGCAGGTACTCTTATCTCCAGGTTATTATTTAGACTAACCTCTGTGTAGCACTTAAATCTTTCTGGGTGGGACCTTCACAATTATCACTTGTCTGGCAGGTGGCCACCATATGGATACTGTGGTCCTCTGGGTGAATCTGACAGGAGTTAATAACTACTGAAGTGTGTTCTCCCTCTCTGTTCATAATGTGCATAGAAAGGATTGATCATATATTTATAACTCATGGAAATTTCTTTTCCTTCCCTATCAAACTTTTCCAGTTTCCTTTTTTTTTATTTTGCTTCAAGCTGGTATCTTTTCTCTTCCCATCAACCCTGACTGAGGCAATAATCACTTGTTCCAAGATTATTTGTTCCATCCAGCTTTCCAAGGCATTGTTAATGATGCGAGAATGTAAATCACTTGCTCAGCTTAGCTGTCACCTGCTTTAATTATCCCCTACCTTCCTTCAAGACTTAATCCAATGAACAAGAGATACTTTCCTATCTGAGTCACTTCTCATTGACCCAGAAGGGAAGAACAAGGACATTTATGTAAAACCATAAATGATCTGACTGAAAGAAGCAGCTTTGCCTCAGGCCCTTTTCATCTCCCTCTAATGCTGCAGTGCTTGGCATTGAAGCTGGAAATAGTCACATGTCTTTGGCTGAAGACAGCTAGGAGTGTGTTCAGCCTAAACCAAGTTCAGTCCCTAAACCAAGGTATCTCCACTGCCCATGTGATAGGCTCAGCCTAACTCCCACCAGCTGCAAGAAACACCCCATGTTTGGCTTCCAGATGTTTTCAGGAAGATGCTTCTGACCCAAAAGCTTCTATCTCCCAAAGCATTTTTCCCTGGTACAGGTGAGGGAAGCAGCTCTGTGGTGTTTCCCAGTCAGATGAGCAGTTCAGCCCATCTGATGGTCCTGGTAAATGGGCAAAAGAAGATCCATGTGAGATAAGACCAGCTCATGGGCACTTGCCACAAAACAGAGGAGCACGAACACCCCCAGCAGCACCAGCAGCAGAATTCACACAAACCACTAAATGGTTAAGCCTGGCAAGGACCTCTGGAGATTGTCTAGTCCAACCCTTCTGCTCTAAGTAGAGCCATTACAGCAGGTTGCCCAGGGCTGTGTCCGGTTGGGTTTGAATATCATCAAAGATGTGAACTCCATGACCCCTCTGGGCAGGCTTTCCCAGCATTCAGCCACACTTAGAGGAAAGAAAGAATTTTCTCATATTTAAATGGAATTTTCTGTTTCATTCTGTGCTCCTTTGCTCTTACCCTGACACTGAGCACCACTGAAAAGAACCTGGCCCCATCCTCCTTGCACTGTCCCATCAGGTATTTATAGATTTCGATAAGATCTTCCTTAAGCCTTCTGTTTTCCAGGCTGAAAAGTCCCTGATCTTGCAGCCTTTCCTCATAGGATAGATACTCCAGCCTCTTCATCATCTTTGTGGCCCTTCGTTGGACATCTCCAACATGTCCTTGTGTCTCCTGTGCTAGGGAGCCCAGAATTGGACAAAGGTCTCTAGGTGTGGCCTCACCAGTGCTGAGAAGGGGGGAGGATCACCTCCCTTGACCTGCTGGCAATGCTCTGACTAGCACAGCCCAGAAGGTTGATGGCTGCCTTTGCCATCAAGGAACACTGTTGATTCATGTGCAACTTGATGTCCACCATGATGCTCAGTTCCTTCTCTGTAAAGCTTCTTTCTGTCCTAATCAGCTTACAGCCTGTTCTGGTGCCTGGAGTCACTCCTCCACACATGCAAGATTCTGTAATTTCCATTTGCTGAATTTCCTGAGGTTCCCCTCTGTTCTTTTTTCCAACCTGTTCAAGTCCCTCTGAATGGCACCCATCTGGTGTATCAGCCACTCCTCCTAGTTTTTATCTTCTGCAGACCTGCTGAAGGTGAGCTCTGTCACCATCAAGGTCATTAATGATGACAAACAGTACTGACCTCAAATCAAATCTTGCAGTATCCCACTAGTGATTTGCCTCCAACCAGACTTTGTGCCACTGATTGCCAGCCTCTGGGCCCAGTTGCTCCACCAGCTTCCAGTCCACCTCACTGTCCACTTATCTAACCTATCCTTTGTAGTTCACCTATGAGGATGTTGTGGGAGACAGTGTTGAAAGCCTTAATAAGGTAGAGATAAATAAAGTCCACTTCTCTCATATCATCCACCAAGCCAATCATCTTATCATTGAAGGCTATCAGGCTGGTGACACACAAGTTCCCCTTTGCGAATCCATGCAGACTGGTTGTGATGCTGCTTTTTGCCTTGTTTCCTACTCTCAGGACCTTAAACTCCACCACCTCATGGTCACCACAGCCAAGGCTGCCCCCAGCCTTCACATCCCCAACAAGTTCTTCCTTGTTTGCAAATATGAGGTCCACGAGAGTACCTCTCTGTGTTGGTTCCTCAGTCACCTGCGTCAGGAAATTGTGACCAGTGAACTCCAAAAACTTCATGGATTGCTACTGCCCTGCTGTGTTGCTCCTCCAGCAGATATTAGGATGCTGAAAGGCCTCTGTAAGGACCAGGCCTTGAATGTGAGGCTTGTTCCAGTTGTTTGAAGAAGGCTTCATCCACTTTTTTGCGATCAGATGAGATGGTCTGTATCAGCCAGCCACCACAACATCACCTATGCCTATCCTGACCCATAAGCTCTCAGCTCCCTCATCACCCATCTCTAGGCAAAACTCCATGCACGTCAGCTGCTCTCTCACATAAAAAGTAACTCCTCTTCCTCACCTCTCCGGCCTGGCCTTCCTAAACCATCTGTATCCAGCCATGGGTGCACTCAGTTATGTGAGCTATCCCACCCTGTCTCTGTGATCCCAGGCTTTCATGTGGTTTGGCCAGGGACTTGACCACAGGCAATGCAAGGAGTTACAAGAGAGCTGGGTTTGTTCAGCCTGGAAAACAGGCTGAGAAGAGAGGGCTCAGGGGTCTTACAGCATCTGACATAAAAAAGGGTCAAAGAGAAGGCTGAGATGGACTCTTTTTGAGGATGCCCATTGACCACAAGTTGCAGGAAAGGGAAGTCTGGTCAGACATAATGTAAAATATTTCTCCATGTGAGCATTCAGAAACTGGACCAGGAAACCAGAAAGGCTGTGGCGTCTCCATGCTTGGGATGCAGTGAAAAGCATGCTGAGCTAACACACGTCTTCCTCATCTCCAGGGTCCGAATTAACTACTTTCTGCACCACGTCCCTTAGCGAAAGGGGCTGGTGGTCCCGCTATGCCTACACGCCCATCCCAGCACAGCCTGCAGGAGTGGCAGCTCTGGGGCCTGCCACTGCCACCTTGCGACAAGAGAAGAAAATGCAGATGCCTGGTCCCAGCCCATTTCCCGAGGAAGGAAGGGAGGAGTTTTTAGTATTATTTGGGTAGTTTTTAATTTTCGCTCTTTCCAAAACTCGGGTTTCATAACCCTTTGATTTCAACCAGCTTTAAGATGAGATATCTCCATGTGAAAATAAAAAAGGGAGAAAAATTCAGTCTATCTAAATCGCCTTGAACAAACCATGAGTTGAATTCCAACAAGAGTAGCTGCACCTTGCGCTTACAAAGAGCCTGAGCACTGCAAAGAGTCACATACAAGGTGCCACAGTACCGTATCTATTGAGTGCTTATATTTCGGTTTTATCATCTTTCATCTAATAGTTTGGACCATGATACTAACTGGGTGCAGTTCCTGAAACCAGCAGGTTTAACTGGTCTCAGCTCAGGGAAGGTTCCTGGTGTGAAACTCAGACTCTCATGTGAGTATGGGTGACTGCATCCCCACAATGTTAGCAATGAGGAGACAGAATGGGAGCCAGAAGCACCTGGTGCTCAGGGATAACAACAACTTGACATTGCTCTGATGCAGGCATGACAAGAATCTGTGTGAAATACAATACACCCAGTCATTGTTTGTGTTAATTGGCATGGAGAGAGAGAGCAAGGCATGCCGCTCACACCTCTTCCCCCATGGGTTCCTTGCTGTGTGTGCTCCATTTTAGCCATGCTAGCTTAACTCCTTCTACACAAAGGACAAGATGTTATTAACTTATTGGCACCTTGGCTGGCCAAGTGTCCCTGTGTCACAGGAAGGCCAGATCACCAAACGCAAGGAGACCAAGGTACATTGCACATTGTTTTACATCTCTTTTTATTGGGAGATCAGAAGCAGGAAGATTGGAACATGTTCCCACCACCATGCAAAGCACCTCCCATCTTTCCAGCCTCCTCCCATCTCGCCTGCTGCTCTGGTCAGTGTTGCAGCCTGGAGGTGCCATCTTCCCTCTTGCTCCCCGTGGCTTCTCATGTGGATTTCAGTACCCATGGACTGGGGAGGAAAGGAATGAGGAGGAAAGAAAGGGGAAAGGATTAGCACTGGCAGGAAGGTGGAGCTCTCGATTCGATCATTTTCTTCTTCCTTTAGCACACTCAAACTTTCATTTGCAATCCATCTACTTACGGTACTTTGCGTGATGCCTCCACATCAAAACCAGAAAATGGACCCATTTTCTGCAGCCTCCCTTCCATCCCCACAGCTATTTCTTCCTCCAAAACCCGTGTTTGCCATGACTAGAGTGGAGACATGTCCAGAGGGACAATAAAGGGCAGGGATGGAAAGGCAGGAATTCTCCCACTTCAGACCGATTTGCTAGCACATGGTGTCTCATACCCTGAAGCAATCAGCATGATCTTGGAATGCCAGTGAGAAACGTGTGCAGAGCTAACTGAAACAGAAACACTGCCAGCAGCCCATGTTGTTTATTTACCAGAAGTATTTTCAGGCATTTGGTATTACTGTAACTCTTAACAAGATTCACCTGGAAATACAGACCTTAATGAAGGAAGCAGCTCTATTCTGTGTCAAAACATGAATGGTCTCCCCTCTTAGATCTGGAGAAACAGCATAATTTCCCTGAACTTTCTGAACACCTGAAATGTGGGAGAGACCATCCTGGGCCTGTCTAGAGACAGACAGGTCCCCATGGAGCAGCAGGAGCAGGGACCTGGGCGGCAATGTGAGAAGAAAGGATGGGAACACCAGGCAGGAGGGAGGTGTAGCCTCTTAGGGGCAGGTTTCTTCTGTGACCATCTGCTGTGCAATGCCTTCCAGTCCCCAAAATACTCCCTGTCACCACTGATGCCCTCCCATCCCCAAACCCACCTGTAAGTGAGGCTGCAAATATGGATTGCAAGAAGGGAGTGCAGTGGAGAAGACTCCTTCCCAGGAAGGAGATAGTCCAGGCTCAGGGTAACCAGAGAAAAGGAAAGCTATTTTTATGTCTTTGTTTCAAACAGCCTGTGGCTGTTCCTATGAAACTTCCGAGAGCCCATTGCTGTTATTCTGCACATCTTACATTCCCCAAGGAACATAATCTCCTTCTCCCACGGGATCCAACTGGGCTTCCAAAAATAATAAAGCTTTAAACAAAAATTAGAATGACACGTCTTTGGAAAGCAGCATACATGCTCCCCAGTTCAGGAGAGCAGGGGGGAGACTCCAGAGCAACCATCCCCATGTCTATGTATCTGTGTATGCATGTCTACAGACGGGAGCAGGGCCAGAGCAGCCCCTCCAGCACTGCAGCCCCAGGGAGCTCAGGAAGAGGAGCAGCTGCCCACTGACACCCACACAGGGGCCATTATGTACCCAAAATAGCTGCCCTCTCCAACAAGAAAGAGTGCAGGCTCGCAGGACAAATCCCATCTCCATTCCCAGTAGGGTCACGGGCAAGTCAACGATATTTATGACTATTGAAGGCAAAGACAATCCCTGTTCTTTATCCATCACCACGAAGAGACTCCAATGGCCTTGAGATGGCATGTATGGATTTATCCCTCCCTATATTCTATAGGCTCAGCCTCATGTCTGTCCTCCTTTTGACCAGACTGCAACTCCCAGCCCTGGGCTTTGAATCCAACCCAAGAACTTTCTTTTCACACAAAGCAAGAGGTAATATTTGTAATATCTGCAGAAGCATCCAAGAATTTTGTTCCGAGTGTAACTTTTTTATTAATTCCATATATATTCGTTAGAGTATAAGAAACAATATGTAACATACACTACATATATCTATGTTAATATATTTAAAGGAATCAGCGTTTCTTTATGCTGCTTATTCTTTTACAACAATGGTAATACACGATTACAAATCTCACATATGTATTAGTAAAATCAACATCTCAGTGTAACCATCTTAGTGAAATGAGATCATCCAGCAAAGCTGAAATAAAATGTGTCAGTATTTTTTCTGCAACACTCTATTTGCCTTACTATATTTTCATGAAGTGTCTCAGTTTTGATGAAACGGTAGGGTGTGGTCTGGAAAAAGTGTCCCCTCATAAAACATTGGACCTGGGAAGCCTGTTAAGCCTTTAATTTCTCAATATACACTATCAGAACAAAGCTGGACAAATTAAGACATTCAATCTGTCTCTGATGTTTCTGATTCTCTGCTTTGCATGCAATTATCTGGTTAAAGGTAGCTTGCCCTTGGCTCCCTACTCCCCATTTCATGTGCTCCTTGACTTGTGAGGTCTGGGCTTCAAAGCATCCCTACCAAGTCTACAGAAGCCAGCAGATGGCAGGACCAACTCAGGGCTTCATCTTCTTGGCACCATGGCCACTCCCGAAGTGCAAGACTGGGTGTGTTTATCTCCATTCCAGTTTGATAGCCTCAGACAGCAGCTTTCCAGGGGCGAAGTAACTCCTCCAGCATCAACGAAGGATTCAGCGCCATCTTCATCCCAAACAGCTGAGACCCGCAGCGTCTCACCACTGAGGATGACGGTGAAAGCACGGCACAGCTTCAGGGTGCAAAAGCATTGGGATCACAAGAGCAAGGGCCTTGTGACAGGAGCATCTCCAAGCATCCAGATGTGCACCATATTTGCCTTTCCGGGAGACAGGAGAGCATGGATGCCTATACCTCATTCCAGCATGGAGGCTCAGCCCCCAAGACCAGAGCTACCAGGCTTCCCACCAGGGGTGGTAGGACCACAGCCTCCTTCATGGCAAATAGGGTCCCTGGGTCGTGAGTCATTTCAGATAATCCATAACTTGAGTAAACTAACACCAAGCAAGGACATTCTGTGAGTAGCGATGTGGATCATTTGAGTAATGATTAAGCAACTGGCCTTATTTGTTCTGGCTGTCTGTGCAAGGAAGTCACATCAGGTCTGTGTTCTCCAAAAGAAGAAATTGTGCCCTTTTACCAAAAAACAAACATCTCAAAAAAAGTTGGAAGAACTTTGTTCATTTTTAAGCCCTTCCTTTCAGCAAATGGCAAACCCAGTGAACCTGGGTGGAAAGGGCTGGTGCCGCAGTAAGCTTTGAGCATGTACAGACAAAATATAAAAATGAGAGCCCTTGCGACGTTGGCGTAGTGGTAGATGGCAGCAGCTGCCACTGAATTACAGCCATTTCTAGGAAGGAAGCACGGAAACCATTTTCTCATCAGCACGCTCCAAAATCTGCAGGTATTTGACTTCAGCCGTTCTTTTATTTTCCAGTGAAAACTGTTCCAGGATATTTTATGCTTGTACAGAGCAAAGCTGCCTCCCCTCATCACCTCTCATCCTGTCAGAAAAGGTGAAGATCTGAATTTTCTGCTGAGATTTCGATCTCTGATTCCATAGTCCAAGTAAACACATTCAGAGCACTTAAAGGCTGTCCCACCACTGCCCTAAAGCTCCAAATCAGGCATTTGGTTTAACAAGCCACCACTTATAATGCTCTATAAATGCCAGGTTCTTGCTAGGTATTTTCTTTCTGTTATTAATATTTATTATTACAGCTGCATATTTTCACGCCTTTCTCTCCTGGGCTTTACAGTAGTTGGGGTTTTCACATGATTTCTTGTGCTAAGGATTTGGAGGCAAAAATAAATTCTACAGTAGGACCAAAAATCGTGAGAGTTGGCAAACTGGTCACATGATGCTCGGGATTAAACTGTTGAATAACATCTCTTGTATATCTATCAAAGAAATCTTTGCCACAGGTGCCTGAAAGGAGAAACTGTAAATATCTCACCTTCCATATAATAAGCATACAGGCATACAGCACATGAGGAGGAGACAAAGACAAAGGGAGAGTAAAGAGGAGAAAAAAGCATCTCCATACACAATCTATTCATCATCTATAGGCTCAAGAACACACATGAACTGACCTTCAGATCTGTCCCCTGGCAATGCCATTAATATAACTTGTTATTTGTATAAGGTAAGTAGCCTGCTGAATGCTCTTTCTGCCAGCCGCTGCTCCCTTGCATAATCAACTACTCGACATAAGCAAACTCTGAAATGCTGAGGGAGGGAGATGGTGGTCACTGGAAGAGGCAACCAGGTCTCACAACTCTGCTCATAGCTTTAGCCCACAGGGTCGTCCAGTGCAGCATCCTCAAGAGCCTCATACGGGCTCGAAGAGGCGTTAGGACACAACTATGCTAATGGCTTTTAAGTTTAGCTCTTTGCTCACAGCAGAGGTGTGAGGGCAACCGAGTTCAAAACCAAGATGCCTTTTACCAGGTGGCTAGAAGAGTCACAGCCCCACTACTTGCAAGGTAGCGTACTCTGGGTGCTGCCTTGGTCTCACTACAGGATCTACTCACAGCAAGTGGTGAGGAACAAATTAACCCTGCAAATGAGGTTTCTAACCCTCTTGGGAGGAAGGCTCAGGCACAGGGAAGCTAGGGAATATTTACCCCATTTCTAGTAATTTTTTCCCGTTTTCTCTGTGCTATATGTGCATAGCAGAGGTTTGCGGTGTACCTCAAGCCCTGTGGTCCCAGCAGGCAAGGGAGGATGCATTAACCAGAGGAAGGCACATCTGAGGACCAATGAGACAAGCGATGCATTCTTACCAAACTCATCACCTAATTGTAGGTCATGTCACAAAGACCAGTCCCTCCTGTTGTAAAGGCTGTCATTAGCATCTGTGTCATTTTAATTAAAAGATGGGGAGAAGGAAGAGGAAAAAACGCATAACCCTTTTTGTTGTAAATATTTCTAAACATCTGCACACCATCTTTCAAAAGCAGCTGTTTATCACACATTTAAGTGGGGACAGAGGTGTAACTGAACAGTGCGTGCAGCTTGAGCAGCTTTTGGTTTTGACACAAAATCAGAGAACCACACACAAGGAGGTTATGGCTAGAGTGTCAATGCTACACCTGTTTTTTGCTGCTAGAAGAGAAAAAAAGTGCAGTGCACCTCTGATCAATCAGTGGAAGTGACAGCAAGCTTTCGCCAGACAGTTTAAGGCTCAGTTTTGGGGTTTTTTTGTGTCTAGTAAGTCCACAGGTAGGCAAAGCAGGTAGGAAACCAGCTTGATGCAGATGGTAGGTGGACACATCTCCCATGGGATGGCTGACAACTTCCAGAAGCAACGTTGCTGGAAGATCCTGGGATCTGAGGGACAGCAGGAGTGGCAGATGTGGTGGTGAAGTCACCTTCTGCAGTCCACGTGACCATCAACCAGGGATGGCAGGTAGAAGCTAAAGATCTGAGTATTGATATCTTTGCTTTTGACTTCACTATATTTTGCAAACACACCTGTTGCCCTGGATCATTTACGTATCGATGTTATTGTCCAAAGTGGGGAAATCGAGACATCAAGTCTTTGCATCATGCAGCCTAATTTTTAGCAGTCCTGATCCCTGTGTGCTTGCTCCATTAGGAGTAACGGGTTTGCCTCAGATCCCAACAACTGGCATTTTTCACTAAAATGCACCTGGAAAAGGTGATTCCCAAGAGAGGTGACACAAGCTGGCTCAGGGATGTTTGTCAGAAAGGACAGCAACAGGGAGGAGATGGACTTGCTGCTCAGAGGTGAACTGGAAGGAATGCTGAGGTGAAGCACTCAAAAGCTGCTGGAGAGGGTAAGAGGCCCACGTGCCAGGCATATTTGGGTTTTCCATAACAGCATTTCAAATGTCTCTGTCTGGAGCAAGGAAACAGACACAGCACACGTTCCATCTCAGGTAACAACAGGAGCATGTTTATTCAGGTCTGGCACTTACAGAGCTCGGAAGGACAAGGTACACATCATTTGTTTTCCAGAAAAGTCAGCCCAGGATCAGAAGAAACAAAACGATTTTATAAAAAGAGACTGCAGCTGCAAGGGGTCAGGAATGTGTCTCCTTTCGGGTCATGCATTCCGATGCCCAGACCACCCATGGGCTGGAGCACGCCGGTGCCAGGCACCTACGCAGAGCGAGAGGCAGGAACGTCTGAACACTTGACCAGGTGGTGTCTGGGGTTAATTGGTTCTCGGCGAGTCCCAGCCTTGTTTTAACCAACCTTAGCAATGAGGGGGAGGGTATTAGGTATAAAAGCACAAACCCTTCCAAAATGATCCACCTTTGCCAAGGAGGTGTGAGAGTGCAATGGGGTATATCCACAGAAGGAGGAGAACAGCTTGGCCAAACCGCCCAGGTCTCCAATGCTCGAAGAGCATAAAGTCTGGGAAACAACCACCTTGGAAGCCTGCTGAAAAGTAGAGGATCTCCTTGCAGACAGCAACAGAGAAGATATTGGCTAATGAGACCTGCAACAGCCCGTGAAAGATGGCTCTTCCTCAGCCAGCCCCATCACTCACGAGCCCTGAGGATGTAGATGAAGCTAATGAGGACCCCCAAGGCCAGTACCGTGTAGCTGGCTTTCACGCTGCTGGAACCACTGATGTTGCAGAGGAAAGAGTCGCAGCAGTAAACAGACGCAGCCGCTATGCCGAGGTTAATCCCAGCGCTGGGGCAAATGGGAGAGCATCCTTTGGAGATGGACTGGCCAGACTTGCTGCCTGAATTTAGGTTGGGATGGGCGGAAAGGAAGAAAAGCAAAAAGAAATGGGTTTAGAATGTTTCTTGGCTTTCTGATCACCTGTTCTGCAAAGGAAATAACAGAACTGAAATAGATGAAGTATCACAGGTGGCACAGAGAGGATGAAGTACTTCTCAGCGTCAACCTACGGAGAGTAATCTCAGCCAGCCCACACGTTTCAAGAAACACCCATGATAACTTCCCACACAGACCCTAGAGATCATGCAACAACCCAGAGACACTACTTCCAGGCCATCAGCCAAAGTCTGGCCGCCATGGCTCCAGTGAAGAATCTCAAAAATCCCACTCAAGCTTGACCCTGGGACTCCTCAAGCGAGACAGGGAGCACGGGGTGTACAGAGCACCAGGGAGGCACTCATGAGCAAAGTCTGTGTTTCAAGCGCTGGCTGCAGGAGGTGCAGCAAGCATTTAGCAGCAGGAAATTGGAAACCGTTAGCACTGTGCTAAGACCAGAGGTTTGTAAAAGCTCCCAGCCTCCATTTGTGCACCCACAACCCACCCACATCACAGACCGTGCAACTCAGGCATGCAACACCCCTCCCCTCCTGCAAGGGAGAGCAAGGCAAGCCAGGCTGGGCTCTGGGCTCTGCAATGGCACTAGGAGACTTGCCAGAGCAGCCTGCTTCCCTTGGAGCAGCAGCCAGGAAGCACAGAGCCACCCATATCTTTCCTGGAACTTAGGGAGGAAAACTGCAAATTCTCCCTTCCTGGCAACCCCACTTTGTCCACGGAGAGCAAAGAAGCAAATGTGCGACTCAGGAACGAATAACCCAAATGCAGGGCAAAAGTAGGAAGGGCAACCCTGGAGTTTCCTACAGAGGAAGCCTGCAGCATCCTCCACGCTTCCACTTATTCATCCGCAACCTCCCCGCCCCCAACCAGAAATTCCCTTCGGACTCCCAGCATCACTGCAAGCACGTGGGCTTTAACGTGACTCTGTCTGGCAGCACGTCCCTCATAAAAATTCCCTTGGGATGGTCCAACATTCAGCTGCTAAGCAGAACTTTCCCTTTTTTTCAGCCAAAGGAAGGAAAGCCTTCCTGCAGCTCAGCAGGTGACCCAGGAGAGCAGCCAAGAGGGGCAGCAGAAGGTCCTGTCACCACTCACCAATTCCCATTCCAACATACGTCGTCACGCAGTGGTTTTCATTCTCCCCACACTTGACAGGCTTCAGGCAGGCCCAGTTGGAGGACGCATCCGAGCAAGAAAAGCAGATCAGCGTGTGGGCTGCAAGAGAAAGGCATACATCGGTTAAGGGCTGGTGGGAAGATCTCCTCGCTTGGTGGTCCCCACCTCTAGCAAATGGCACGCACTGCATCTGGCCACAGCCACCCTTGCTATTTCAGCTGTATCAGCCTGTGACAGGTTTTTTCCAAAAAAATTGGCCAGATGAAGTGTTCAAGCATAAGGGATACATTTTGAGCTCTTGGCAGGATCAACTGTCAGCTAAAGCCTCAATACAACCACAGGTCAACCCAGTACTTTATGGCATGCTCCTGTTTGCACCAAGAGCGGGTTCAAGCTACAGCCGCCAACTTGAAACAAAACAATAGAAGCATGTTCAAACCTGCAGCCTGGAGCCTGAGATTTGGGCTTATTCAGCTCAGCTACTGTGGACACTGATGGGAAATGCTCCAGGCATGCACATGGGTTTGAGCCTTCTGTGACCTGGCCTTTGGCAGCAGGGCACAAAGCTCAGGCTACACTTGTGCTAGCACATGTGGTGGAAATGATTTCTCAGCTAGAGCAAGCCCAGCATTGCAGCAAGACCTGCAAGGACTTGCACTGTCCCACTACCCAGGGAGTCACAGCACTATGAAGGCAGCATATGCAACCAACCTTTTTAATCTGGAGCAGGGGGATAGCAAAAAAAGCATGCCTTCCTTCATGGCAGGTCCCCTAAAATGGTTTATCCTACACCAGCAGGATGGACTGCACCAGCTGGCTCCCATCCCTCATCCTTCAGATCTGCCCAAGAAAGAGGAAAGATTGGAAAATAGCATTCAGTTGTGGGAAATGGTTGCAGAAACAGCCTGGACCAGTGACTCAGCAGGGACATATGCACTTTGCTGTGGACAGATGATCCTCCCTGTACTTTACATATAAGAACATCATATCCACACTGCAATTGTTGACCTGTATACACAGACAGATCAGGTCTGTTCCTGATGTTTCACGGACTCTGATTTTTGAGCACTCCAACAGCAATTCCTTCCATGAGGCACTGCCCTTCTATTTTACAGGATGCAAAATGGAGTGGGAGCTGATTCAGGATGGGAAGTGCAACAGCATCATTCCTGTTCCTACCACTTTCAGCCCCACCACAAGCAGATTATCCTAAGGACATGAAGTTGGTGAAGCCCTGGGAGAGCTTGCTGAGGCTCAGCAGCCCCTTCATGGAGTGTTTTGAAGACTAAGTTGGATAAATATTGGTAAGCAGCTGTCCCGCTCTTCCATGGGACTGCATGACTTCTTGTGGTTCTTCTCAGTCCTGTTTCTCTCAGGAATTGAAAAGCTTTTTTATGAGAAAATTGGTGAAAAAATAAAATTGTTGTCAGACAAATTACTTTTGAGCAGCCACAGCCAAGGCAGGGAAAGAAAACAAAAGCATAACCTCAGGAAAACAGATTAAAGTGGGTTAGTGGGAGATCCTGAATGTCACATCAGGGCAGCCATTGACTCTGCTTTGGAGACAAAGCCAACACCACAACCCCCTGAGCAAGAATGCCATGGATTGTGTCATACATCTTCCAACAATCAGTCTGCAAACGATCCCTGCAACAAAACCAAGTTACCTAAAGTATGCCAGTGCAGCAGCCACAACAGATACACAGCACCCAGGATTACAGGGCCACCAGTTGAGTCAAAAGCCCCAGGAGAGATTCGTCAGTGGACCTTGCTTCTAGATCTAGGAGACAGGGAGGAGGATGAAGCCAGCCATTGAGTCTGCACCTGTCATTGTCCCTTGCTGAGCCCTCAGAGCGTTTCCATGGGTTGGCCAAACCTCAGTGTGGGACCTCAGAGAGAAATCCAGCTCTCTCCTGCTCCCTTGTTCCCAGCATGTTTCTGCTCTCAAGTCTCAGGCGACCTGTCCCAAAGCCTTTGCCTTGCAACCACCCAAGGGCAAACTGAGGAGGCAAATTGACTCATCCCATTTCACAGGAATTGTCTGCAACCAGGAATGAAGTGGATTACAGGCTTCCTGTGGGCATGATGGGAGGACATATGTCCTCATATCTATTTGCTCACTATGCTGAACACATGAGTCGAGTGGTGCAGTGCTATTCATTAAGGCTTAAGAGGTTCCAGATACAAACACATCACAAATATTTGCTCATGCACATGAAAGTGCTTTTAGGCATGAAATTCTCTACCACGTGACTAAATCTATGCTCCTACCACAGCACCTCCTACCTGTCCCCATGTTTTTCTCTGTCACATTTACGTATTACCCCTTGTCTTAATATAGACAAAATCCTTCCAGAAGAGGCAAGTCTGTTTAAGAGAAGAAATACACAGTCGTAACTAGTGCCACTTTCTGCCCCACCAAAACAGATAACTGAAAAATCCACTGCAGAGTTAAGAGAGCAAGCAGGCTGAGTGTTTTAAACAAAAGGCACAAGAGGAGTGGCATAATTATTTTATGCAGCTGGAGACAGAGCAAAGAGTTGGAGCTCAAGGCTACCAAAAAAAAAAAAAAAAAAAAAAAAAGCCCAAGACTGAACAATGCAAAAGGGAAGCCTCGTTTTCGCCAACTAGAAAATGCAGCGTTCTTGCACAGGAAGAATTTATGTGTTTATTTGTTTGCTGCTTAGCTCCTTGGAGGAACAAAGAGCTCCCAAAACAGAGCAGACCATTTGGGGGGATTCCTCAGGTAAGAGGCTGAATCCATTCTTGCAAGGGGAGGGGGGGGGTGGGTGGAGAGCAGCCTGTAAAAGCCCACTCTGAAACTCAGCAGCACCAGTGGAAAATGCTGTTGCTTCAGCAGCTTTCATTCGGTTCCTATGCCCAACGCTCTTTCCTTTTCCACTGCACTTAGACGAGATCCTTATTTATACACCATATGCAAGATCTTAAGGGGACTTTGAGCAGGTAGTAAAGCTTTTCTGCAAGACTCCCTCGGATGCGCTGGAAGCATTTGGGGATAAAGCTACCTGCAACAAGACTAAGAACTTACTTTAAAGCTGAACGGTTTTTTGGAGGAGGGAGGAAATGAAACCTCTTATTGCCTTGGCCTGGACAACCCATCCTCCCAGCTGGAACGGAGCATAAGTCAGCTGGGCTCTGATGGAGAGCCAAGGCTTGAATTGCCAGTTGCTTCCTGGAAGTCACGGGGGGAAGGGGGCATAGAAAGTACAGCAACCAACTAGTTTCTTTTCACCGGTGTCCTCTGGAGACAAGAAGAGCCCGCGATTCCTGAGCAGAGCCTCACAGGGCCCAGAACTCTCCTGTTTGCTCTTTGTTTGGCTTTTCTAAGCATCAACATATGGAAACAATACAGGGCTCTGCACGGCCCCATGGAGTTTGGATAGTCAGAAATGGAGTCGCCGGGAAGGCGGGGATTGCAGACCCTGCGACTTGGCCACAACTTGCAGTTGTAACACCCAACAACACGAAGCGTGCTCTCTCCCCTGCTTCGGTGGCAGCCCCAAGATGCACTCCATGGGGTACGGTCCCTTGGGGGTCACCACCCACACGTCGGCCACCGCAGCCTTCCCTGACGGATGCTGGGGGGCGACAGCAGGAGGCAGAATCACGAGCGGCTCTGCCCAGACTTTGCTCCATCAGCCATTGCCAGGCTGGGCTCCATCTCCCCTCCACCCTCCTTCCCCTCGGCTGCATCTCAACCCATTTCGGCGCCGTTATCCCGGCTCGCTGCACCAGAAAGGGGGAGCGGGGCCGGCCCTGGGCTTTGTTCGAGCTGCAACTGGGAAAAGCTCCAACAAAATACCCACATGCACAGCTGGAGATGCACACCTATACATACAGGCACTGAAGTTCCTGCTCCGAGAGGGATCCTGCTGCGAGGTAGGTTTTGGAGAGCCACACACACACACGCCCCGCGCCAAAGCCCGGCACGGCTCAGCTCTGTCCCCCCAACCCCTTTACAACCCTCACCCCCGCTCCCTGCAAAGCTCCAACTTCCAGAGCCCCCCTTGCAAGACGCAGCGCGCGCACGCACGCACACACCGCAATTTGCACCCAAACCCAGGGCTGGGGAGCGACTGGGGAGAGGTGGTGGTGGCTGGGTGACGAGGGCATCCCCCCCCCCATCCCCCATTACCTCTCTCCACGCACAGCACCGCAGCCAGAACAGCGAACAGGAGCGCCTTCATGGTGCGGCGGTGGGGCCAGGAGTTGCGCAGGGCGGCTGGCGGCGCGCAGAGCTGGCGGCAGGGCCGGGCGCCGGGGGTGGGGAAAGGCCAGAAGCCCCGCCCCGCGGGCCGGCCCGTGCCCCGCGCCGCCTTCCGCAGCGCTTCCCCGGCCCCGCCTGGTTTCGTTTCTCCGCTCCGGGGAGCCGGGGCCGGGGAAAGGGGAGCGCTGCGCCTCCGCGGCTTCTCGGCTGGACCGCGCCTGGCCCGCCGAGGGTGCTTAATGCCTTGCGGGAGCAGAGCCAGCTAGCCTCTGGCCCTGCCGCAATGGCTTTCTCCATCCACCTTTCGGGTCCCTTCTATGTGCCTGAGGGAACAGACGGGAGTAGGAGGGCTCCCTGTATACCGGACCCCACTCATGCACAGCCCTTTTCAAGTGCAACCCCCTGCATCCACGACTTCCTCCACCCACGAGGACCTGCTGTGTTCGTGTCTCCCTCCTCTCCTCCGCGCATCTTCACTCACAGATTCCCTGAGCACAGACACACACCCATACACCCCCCACCACCCTGTAAACACACCTGCCCTGCCTGTGCAAACCCCTGTGTGCAGGGTTCCCTTCAGGCATGGACCTCCTGCATGTAAGGCCCTCTGAATGCGCAAGCCTGCATGACACCCTCTTTCCATGTATAACCCCTCCACCTGCACAGCCCCCATGCAAGACCCAAGCACACAGAGAACCAATTTCCCTAGCCGTTTACCAGACCCTAAATGGGATGACATATGGGGTTGGGAAGCTTGAAGGTAGGAGGGCCCAGCAGCTGGTGTGACACAGGACAGCCTGCGCTGCTTGGCAGGATTGTGTCTTCAGAGCATAGGACAGCCCACCAGAAAGGTTTGTTGGAGTGGCCCAGGTTCAGTAGATCCCACAGAAATAGCTGTGTCCTCCAGGAAATAAGCTGCAGCAAGGGCGCTGGGGGAGGCACCGCGTGAAGCTGGCTGTCAAGGAAGTCTGGGATGGAGGAGATGGTTGGTGAGCCAGCAAGAAACAAGCAGGTTTGACAAACTCTGTATGCCACTGATGGGTTTAATTCTGCAGAATCAGCATTTCCTGGCAAATGCATCTGCCAGAAGAAATTCCAGTTTCTGTCTTGTCAGAGTGCATTCAGAGTCCTCTTCTTGAAAAACAAATCCATGCCTGCAAACCCCCACTTCCCTATTCTTTTCTGTGGCTCTTTTTTTTTTTTTTTCCCTAATCATTGCCAGTTATTTTAGGAGGAACTGACTGTGAGCAGTGTGTTTCTGTGGTCTAATATCTTCCACTGAAATGAGCTGCTGGGACTGTTTCATTCTCTGGTTTACAAATTAAATACTTTAAAAATGGGAAGTTTCAGTTTTGCGGTAGCCTGTGCAACTGTAGTTCACATACACTCACAAGACCCCTGTCTCATACAGACCAAGTTCAGGTTGTGTATGTGAGAGTCGGTCTGGTTTTTTTGTAGCCTACATCTGAGCAGTCTCACAGCATTTATCTCAGTTTTGAGATGAAGCACCTGAGATTTAATTTCTGTGTATCAGGAAGGCACAGCACATTCCTTCAGCTCTCCTGTTCCTTTGATGTCTTGCATGCTCCCCTATCCCCACCAGAAGCCTACAAGGGCCTACAGCTTTCTGGGTTTGTCCCTCATACAACTTTAACATTATTGGTTCCACTGTTTCATGGAGAGGACCTGCCTGCTGCTAGGAAGGAAGAGAGAGGACCTAAGAATCACACAGGGGACAAGTCACCATGGGATCTGGAGTTATCCCAATACAACTGATGTTACAAATTTGTTATTAGTTAGAATTAGCAACCATATTTGTTTATATTGAAACACATTTGATCTTATAGAGTTATTTTAATATGAATATAGAATTATAAGAAATATTTTAGTGGAGTTTGTGTTTGCACAACAACCGACAGCTACTATGAAATCCTTTGTACAGCCCTGTACACTAGGTCAGAATCACCTAGTAGGAATGATTAGAACTCAGATAGCAGACTTAAGATTCAAGATGACTGGATACATTTTTTACGTGTAGACTAGGAGAATGCATTGAGATGTCAAAATGCAGAATTAATGGGAACTGGGGAGAGTCAACTGGAACAACCCGTAGATACCTGCCAAGAAACAGTTACCTTAAGTAAAAGGTAATTCCGGCAGGGGGAGATCGCAACCACCAACTCATGTACCACCTACCCAATAGTACCCCAGACCATTTCTAGATCTTTCTAAACTTTACTGCGTAGAATTGGATATGGGAGGAGAGTATGTTAATGATTTTCAGGAAATATTATGTTTATGCGTGAATACTTAATGAATATGTATGAATAAGTTCTATATATGGTGTACGATTTTGAAGCTTGGTGTGCATTGATCGTGAGAGGACTCACTCATGCACCCGGCCATCAATAAATAAGTGTCTGCTTATCTACATCACATTGGTGTCAATAAGTTCTTCATTCCAAGATTTTGGTAACACTGAAATGGCTGCAGGGGACAGGACAGCTTTAATTACAGGATGCTGCAAATGAAAGAGCTTGGCAGAGCGACTGGGGATGAATTTGCTATGGTGGAAGATACGCCAGGTGAGGAAGCTCTTCTGAAAGCCTGCTGGTCTAAGCCCACGTCTCCCACCTCCTCACCAAGGCTACAATGTGGGCCAGCAGACTTCAAAGCTCAGTGCAGCAGCTCTGATGGCAGGACTTTCTGTTCTAGACCAGCACACAGCAAAACACCACACTGAAGGTTCCAGACTCCTTTTGCAAGTTGTTGGAGGGCTTCATTGAACTGTTGGCTTCATACTGTGAATGCAAGGCAAAAAAAAAAAAAAAAAAAAGTCTCTTCACAAGGAGATTATAAGAAAGGCAGCATGGGTAAAGTCTAGCAACAGGAATGTGGTCTGTATTGGGGAAAGGTGGATAAAGATACAAAAAATACACTTAAGGGAAAAGGAGATAAGGAAGCAGTTGGGTCATAAAGTGAACTGGTGCTAGAGTAAATATTTCAAGGTCTACTTGCATGATGGGGATGAATGGCTAGTTTTAAAACCGGGAAAGATGAAGAGTATGGCAGCTGCCTTCAGGGGTCAAGGGAGCAGGGTAGCAGGGATGGGTGCAGCAATTAAAACTAGAATTACTAGGTCTGCAAGGTTTTGGTGCTGAACAGGCACTTTAGGAAATTGAGCTTAAAATGTGGGCCTGCTAAAAGCTTGCTCATCTTCTGTGGAGCTAGACAGTTTTCTTCACTCATCTTCTGTGGCACGCAGAGAGTTTCCTTCACCATCACACTTCTGTTTCAGGGCTTGGGCAAGACTTTCTGAGCCTGATCAGGGCTGTGCTTGTGGGTCACTGTGAGGCACCCAAGCCCCAGTCCAATTTGCAAATGAAATGTTTCCCCAGTTAGTGAAGCAGAGTTGTTTTGTGGAGCAAACCTGCTAAAACCACTTTGCATAGATGCCACAGAAAGTGGACAAAGTCCTTTCCTTTGATTTCTAGAGACGAGAAGTGCTCAGTCTTCTCTTCTGAAGGAAAGGATAGAGACTGCTCTATGGAAAAGCCCTGTCCCACCTGCCAAAGCTATCTCTGTATACTGATAACTGGTACTGTAAAATGTGGAGTATCAGTTTGGCACGGCAGAGGACTGCAAAGACATGATCTGTCCTCTGGCCTGAAAGAACAGGAGCCAAGACCTCCATCCTTGCTGCAAGGCATGTTTCCCCTCAGACAAACAAGGTTTTTTTCCCAGAGCAGTCTGCTGCAAAGTAGTCATGCCATAAAGGCCGTCACTGCCCCAAGTGCTGGCATAGCCTCCTACACTGCAAAGAGTGTTGAAGCCATGATGCAGCATCCCCAAGACTCCTGTTCATGTTGTCTTGCTCCACCTGACTGAATGAGAGGGGTTGACTTCATACACCAGCCCTTCCCCAGTATTCCACTTCTGGATTTTTCTCCTCCTGAAGCCCATTTTGGTTGCTCTGCATCAGAGCTGCCCAGCAGACTTTCAGGAACATTCTTGGATCATCCAAGGATGCTCCAGACACAAGTTTTTCAGGGGCAAACCAATCCACAATTGTTTCTTTGAGCCTTCTTGCTGTCTACAGGGCCAAACAGCTCACTGTCCTCTGTCACCTTGACAGGCATGACTGTCCTCTGGCACTCTGACAGGCACCCTCTGCTGCAACCTGTGGGAACAGACCTGAGATAGCTCTTAGTTAGCTACTGAGTTTCCTGAAAATGGGTGCATAACCAGGCACCTTTTTGGACTGCAATATTTACTGGAACAGGACCTTCATCTGCCCACTCAAACCACAACCTGCAGTCACAATCAGGCTGTCAGATTTATGAACTTTTATTTCTGGTTGATGTTAACATTTCCGTTTTCCTTCTTTCCTGGAGTGGTTAAGGTGAAGGTGGTTTGCTGGCTGGTGCATGCTCAGTTGGTATTTGAGAAATCAGCATTCTTACACCTCCTCCTTCCAGAGTCTGCATGACTCACACTTCGTCTTGCTTGTTTGTTCCAGGCTTTTGACAGCAAAACAGTTGTGAAGCTTTAAGCAGGGGTCATTACTCAGGCAAAAAGTTCAACTGTGATTGCTGCTGTAATGTCTCCAGGCTACTGGAAGTGTGCTGGAAGATACATCCATGTCTGGAGCAACCAGGGTACCTCTGAAGAAAGGTTGCTCTAGAGTGCTCCAGCATTATAAACTGACTCCTCTACAAATGGGCTCACGTTGTCATGCCCTGTGTGCATGCATAGGCCTTAACTGTCCTGACCAGTCTCACCAAGGACCTCTATTCAGCCTGTGACTGTGGGTCCAGGAGCCCCATTTAAGCTCAAGCCTGAGCCTTTCATCCTTGCCAGGACTATGCCATAAGTGTGCCTATCTCCAGCCATCACCTGGATGCTGTAGGTAGTTTGTCTCCAGCTCTGTTCCTGGCCTTGTGTTGGCCACAGGGCTCAGGTTGTGACCTTGTCCCCAACTCAGCCGCTGGATGGCCCTTCACCTATGTAGTAGGTATGCCTGTCTCCAGCCCTGTCTCCATCTCCTGGGAACACTTTGGACACATGTTGTAACCTTGTTTCCAGTCTTGGCCTCTTTTGAACCATCAGTAAGGTTCTGCAGCAACCTGCAAAGGTTCCTGTGCCTGAGAGCATCTCCTTTCCCACAGCATGGACATCACCTGGTGGTTTTGGGGAGAGAGAGGCTTTTCAAGCCCTTCCCCATCTCTTCCACCAACGATTTGCCTCTCTGTAAAAAAGGAATTCACAAGGCTTCAGGGAGACTGCACAAACGGTGCCAAAGCTGCAGACAAGGTGCTGGGCTTGTGGAGCTTTGCAGTAGAAATGTTAAGTTTGATATGAAAGACATAGGAGTTGGAATGTGCAAGTTTGTGAAAGCACCTAAAAGAAACAGCAGAGCAAGGGTTAAAGGGAAAGGCGTGTGCTGACTAGACAAAAGCATGCTCTAGAGCACCCTGTGTTTGACTTCATTCAGATGAAAAGGAGGAATAAACTGACCTTAGATAAGAGTCTCCAGAGGAGGAAGAACTGGGTAGGAGCCATAAAACACCCAGATAAAGAAAACAAAAGAACTGGGAGCTTCAGGAATTTCACCTAAGAGAGGCAAAATAAAAGGAAAATGGAGCTAAACCGGCTTTCTCTCTCCAAAGGCTGTAAAAGGCAAGTCCAAAATCAGTCTGTTGTGCTCTGCCAAGAACCTCAGAGGCATGGTGAGAACTGCATAGCTGTCATCTCTTGGCTACCTGTGGCGCAGCAGTGACACTGGCCAGATCACCCAAGCACACACATGTTGGTGCTTGTGAGACAGTGATCAAACTAAAACTGGAAGAATGTGTGTGAGAGGGCAAAATCAACTTTGTTAGAGATTTTTTATGATAAAATTGCTTTCTTCTCCGGGAAGATCTTGCAGTAAGTTTTATTACACTAATTTCCTGAAGACTGCATGTGCAGAAGGGAGTTTCTTGTTCCCAGGAGCAGTGTCTGCACGTTATCTAATTGCTGATTAACATCTAATATTGGAGCAGGCCCTGGAGCTGGAGGCAGGTCCCAGATGAGCTATTGTGAGCATCTGGCACAGAGCCAGTGCCTGTTTCCTGGCCTTGCTGGATCAAGGAAGATTGAACCCCTGTCACCCCCATGCATGATGACAATGCTTTGTGTGGTGCTTAGGGATTTGTCTAGGTGAGAAATCAGCTGGAAGAGGTGAAAATTGTATGTAATTCATATTCTGCAGGGTTGTATCTCCACTCACTGCCTCAGCACTACTATTGCTTTTACTGTTGACTGAAATCCTGGGGGTCCTGGAGGTGTTTTGAGGGTTAAACACCCTTTGGAGTAAAGTTCCTACATGATGTCAGTGGAAGAGCATCTTTGGGTCGCCTTTGCTGCTAGACATTGCTATGTATTTGGCTTTGAGCAACCTGGTCTAGTGGAAGGTGGCCCTGTCCATGGCAGAGGGGTTGGAACTAGATATCTTTAAGTCCCTTCCAACCCAAACCATTCTGTGATTCTTTGATAAAGCAAAGTCAAGCCTGAACATCACAATTCTGCTTTAGTGAAGGGAACCAACACCCACAAGAGGTTCATGGGAATGACAGAAAGGAGATGGAGAGAATCGGGAAAGGCAACTGAGTTCATTCTCCAGCCCCAGTGAGACACCAATGAGATGCTGAGGACAGTATTTTTCTATCGTGCTTTGATGCATCTTGATAATGATGCTAAAGCTGCTGATGCTGGAGGCAGTTCTCCAGCTCTTCACTATACATCTTCTGATTCTATCAAAAAGCCCCTTGGCTGCTGTGTGAACTCATAAGCAAAAAGTGGGGAGAATGTAGCAGCCCAGGTCCTCCCTTTGGAGGACAGACTGGGAGGATCTTATCCTGTCACAGACCAGTTCACACCTCCCAGTGCAATGTGTAAGACTTTTCAATAGATTGCAAAGTTCCAAGAAGGCTGCCTTCTTTTTCATAATTTTCCCCACAAGTTTGACACATTAAACTTGTGATCTGTTATAACACCCACCACAACTTCTTTTTCTGCCAGATTGCTGCAAGGGAGATTACCTTCTCATCCTGTATTTGTGCAGATGACAGGTCCACAGTAACTGTAGAGCTTTGTGCTTGTCCTCACTAAATGACATCCCCTTTCTCAGACTACTGCTTAGATTTATTGGAGTCACCCAGAATTCTCCTGTTTCCAGGTTCTCTCATTTTGCCATCTACAAACTCAATGGGCTTACTCTCTAATCCGTCATTCAAACCAGTAATTAAAGCACCGCATCACACCAGAGCCCAGGCAAGCCACAGATGACCCTGTTTAATAGATCATTCCCGTTTGATAGCAGACTGTTGACAGTTATTTGCTCATGATTTTAGCTAGATTGTGTTTTCTTAGTTCTGCTTATGAGACTTGTCATGTGATATGCTGCCAAAAGCCTTATTAACACTGAGCTATGTGACAGGTATCACTTTTTACACTAACTACAGATTTTGCCATCTTGACACAGGTGGGAATAACACCCATCTGTCACAATGTTCTTGCTGTTCATACCCATCTCCTTGATAACCCCTACATCACTGCAAATTTTTTTATGATTAATATCAGAGTTCTGTTCCAAGGCTGGGGTCTGGGTTGACTGTTCTGTATGTCCCCTGAATGTCCTCCATGCCCTTTAAAATGATGGATGCTGCATTTGGTGGTATCCAGTCTTCTGAAATACCCAGGTTTCCCTACTGTGAAGAAACAGGAGCAAGTCAAACAGGCTGGGTTTGGTAGTTGCAATGGATGCCAAAGATTTCTTTACTCAGTGTCTTTGGCCTGGACACCACTTAGTTTGGCTCCTGTCCCTCACTGATGTGTATATTGAAAACATCACTTTTTATTTGCTTAGACCTGTGCCCTGCTTCATTTTAATGTTCTTGTTTTGATGTGTTAGTTGGCTAATTCATGCTAATCTCATGAACATCTGCAGCAGCAAAATGGCTGTGCTACTCTTGTGTTAGATGTGGTTAGTGTCTCCACACCCGTCTTTCCTCTTACACTGCACGTACTGCGGGCTAGAAGCAAAGCCACATCTCCTGACTCTGGATGTGCAACTCAAGTTGTTGTAAGATTGCAAAACAACTTCTAACATTGAAGTGGCACCTGGATGCCTTCTCCCAGCAAGCACAGCTAAACCTGGAGAGCACCACCTACCAAATGTCACGCTGCAGCTTCATTTGAAAAGGCAAATGTGACTAGTTCTTCCATGGAGGAAGAGGAGACTTGGCTGTCTGTGCCTAAACTCCTGGACCACAGGAGCCCTGATCTTCTACCTGCACCTTCTTCCAGTCCAGGGAAGGCAGGTACTGGTGTGAAGGGAGCTGTGACCTTATCATTAGGCAGACCAACATGTACCCCATTTCTCACCCCAACCAAGGACAGCTTTTAAGTGTCCCCCTTTCTTCTTTATGAAAGAGTTTCAGTGATTTCCCACACAAAGCACCATCTCTGACAAAGTCCATTCATAAATCCAACCTCCATGCTCACTTTTCAGAGACCTTCTCCTTGTTTACAGCTGTGGGCTTTCAACCCAGGAACCAGGTGGGTGGTGTTATGACTGGCAATGCAACCAGTAAACACAGTGAAAACCTTAAGGCACTTCACCTGCAAAGGATCAATCAGTGTAATCTTGGCATGGTCAGGTGCCCTGGCATTCAGAAATTTCAAGAAAAGAAGGAGCTCCTCTAAATTTGTAGACAAGGAGATCTAGAAACACCTCTGTCCATTTTATCTTGTTGGACGCATCATCCATTTGGGTGCTACCAGCAGGCAGCACTTAAACTGGTGTCGTGAAAAGTAGGGGAAGAGCTAGGAAGGCAATAAGGGCCTGCAACGGGACACAATGCATGCAGAAGTCTGCCAGAAGGAGAAAGTCCCCATAAGCAGAACCAAGTAGCGTTTTTAAAGAGTGTCTGATAGCCAGGGATCCCAGTGCCAAAGTGGAAGGCCACAAAAGGGAGTCAGTAGTGGTTGTTGGGCTCAGCTAGGCTCTGAGTGGGCCACCTCCTCCTCCAGAACCTGCAGCCACTCCACTCTACTGGTCTAAAAAAAAAAAAATCTAGATGAGGTTTGCTCTCTTTCCTTCACTCTACCCATCCTGGTTGCCCGCATGCCACCAGCCTTGGTGGACTTGTCTCAACCCTTGACTTGTTCCCTCCCTACCAGCTGGTCTGACCCACCAGGTCTTTGCCCTCTCATGTCCAGTGAAACTCGTTGAGATATAAATTGCTCCTTCTGCTTCCCTTTTCCTGTGCCAGCTTGCCTGGTGGTAAAGACAGCAATGGCTTTGGCCCATAGCCCAGCTTTCCTGGAGTTTTTTGAAAGCACACAATGTATTGCAGGTTCTTCCCTCTGTGCAGGGTATTCCTGGAGCATATGTGCTCAAGGCATTGGGATGAAGTACGGCCACCACAGTCTCTACCAGTGCTGCCAGCCCCTGCCATTAGCAGCTGGACATCTCTTCCTTCTTTTGGTCCTTCTCTTCCCCTTCTCCATCATAGCCTTCCTTCCCTTCTGTGGTTCTCTTTGGTGAGATAAATTTAACAGTACGTTCTGCTGGCAAGTTCACATTTTGACATCTGTCATCCCCAGGCTCACCAGTATGCTCAGCTCAATGGGCATCAATGTCTTCTTGTCCCTGCCCAGCACTGTGGTGTCACTTCCTTCATTTGCTTTGTTTCATTCATGTGTCTGTTAAATAAAATGTTTAAAACCAGTCACTGGCCTTCAGAGTTCATGGTACAAAACATGAAGCTGATGGTGAATCTTGGGCTGGTCATCATCTTGGGAAATCAGTTGCTTTGTAATCCAGGCAGTGTGAAACATCTCAAAAATGTGCATCTTTCCACATACTTCAGACAAACCAAAGATCTCATTTAGCTGTCAAATACTACATCTCATCCAAAAAAACCCAATGAAACAACCATCCTTCAATTGTTTGGATGAGCTCTGGTTTCCCCCAGCACACAGCTGAGCTGGTGATGCTGCCAAGTCTTCCTTTTTCTTTTGTATTTTGTTTTCCAGAAAACTGAGCTTGCAGCACTGGCTATGACCAAGAAGCTCTGGGCTGTTTGTGTTAGTCTCTGGCTGCCTGCCCTTCCTCTTCTGTGTAGACACCCACAAGCCTCCTACAGAGCTTTTCTGTCTCCCCTCAGCTGCAGCTCTCACAGAGAGGAGGGAACAGAGAGCCTGGAGTGCAAAGCAAAACAAAGCCCAGCACAATCAACCCTTTCTATGCCAAGAACATGGTTTTATAGAAACCATCTCACAATCTCTAAATGGCTGGGGTTGGCAACAGCTGTCAGATTGGATTGGCCCTGGAAAAAAAAAAAAAAAAGAGGGAAATAGGTATGGGGACATCTTCTTTTCCAGCTAGACCAGGTCCATGAGTAGGCAGTGTGAGGGCAATACCCAGCACAGTGCTCACCATGTTGACCCCCCCTTCCCTTCTCCTTCCCACCTCCACGCTGCTTCTACCCTGCTTCTGCCTTTCGTCTCTCAGCCACGTTGTCTCCTCTCCACCTTTTCCCCCAGCTCAGCCAACACATCTGAGCTGGGTGATAAAGGATGCTAATTTCAAAATGTGATACCCCTACAAGAGCAAAGAGCCAGAGGAGTCAGAAATTGTTCACCAATGAGGCTGAAGGAATGTCCAAAATGTTGCCAGAAATAAGCTTTACCTCTGCTTACTTGTTTACAAACTGCTTGACTGATGCGTGATAACCAACTTAACTGCAAAGAGAAGATACTGAACACCCCTCTGTGCTGACACAACTATTGAGTTTTACCTGTGTTTCAGGCAGGGTGGGTTGTTATTCCTCAAAGTGCTTTGAAACTCAAAGAGACAAAAATATATCTTCAAGGATCTCTTCAGAGCTGTAAGGATTTGAAGCCTGAGCATGGTAAAAGGGCTGCCTTTTATGTGTTTTCTTAGGTGACTTGGATGTCTGGGGACATTTAGGATTCAAGTAGGCTTAGGAAATCAATGGGAGTTCAGCACCTAACTTATTTAGATGTTCTCAAAAATCCCAGGGGAAGCTCAACTGCAAAGCATGACTCTTTGAGAGCAGTAATTAACCCAGAGGAACAGACTTTTATTTCAGCCGGCAATGCCATCACAGGGAGCTTTTGCTAACCCATCACAGTCCACATGCAAAGATGTAAGTGATACTGGCTAGTACACCCAGGGATATCGCTCCATAGCTGCTTTGCTTGCTACTGACTCCATTCACATTGCATAATGGTTTCTCACAGCAAGAAACCCTCTGATAGGTTTGGTTTTGTTGATGACTTGATGCAGGACACGTTGGAGAACACATCTTAGAGATGACATATTTAGGCTGGTTGGGCTCTAATGCAGAAGAGAAGGGGGGACAGGGAAAAAGAAAGAGTAGAATGTAAGAATCATTGTTAAAATGTTTCCATGGCTAAATCTGCATTGGTGAATAAAAGAAGACCAGGCACTAGTCCCCCAAGGCAAATATGTCCTCTGCTCAGGGCTAGCAAGTCTGGCCATGTCCACACTGCTGCAACATGATGCTGTGCTGATCTTCTCTGGGCTCCGTGTTTCATCTGTCCCTAAAGTAGAATTAACATGTATTGGTGGCTTTCATTTCAAGATGCCTGAAGCAATGCTCTGGCTGGGTTGCTGTCCACCAAGATGGTTTCTCTACAGCATAAAACCCAGGGGGAATGCACTGTATGACCTAAGATTTGGTCTGAGAGCATGTGGAGATGTTTAAGGGTACAGAGTCCCAAAGACAAACCTGAAGGATTGTGCATGGCAGTAGGAGTCAGCCATGGCGCAGTTTTGCCCAAACATTTTTAAAAACAACCCTGGGAGTGAATATTGCCATAGCAGGAGCTAGCTGGGGAAGCCCACCATGAAGCAACATGTGCACACAGCCCCAGGCTCGAGTTCACTCACTGGGGCTTCTATATGTATCTTCAACATTTCCCTAACACCTGGTAACAATATCAAGCGTGTATTGACACTGCAGTGACTGCAATAGTGTTTATGTTGGTGTTTCTTAACAATTGGTGATGGGGGGGCTATTTTTTCTGTACTTTTCCATATGCAGTCATGGCTGGGATGAAAGCCCATTCCTGGGACTGCTCTTCTACAGCAAAAATAAGGTGTTATTCAGAAACGTACTTGTTCCAATGTTGTTACGGACAGTCACGCAGTATTTGTCTTCCTTTGCACACATGGAAATGGACAAACAGTTCTTGTTGGACTCTTGTTCTTGGCACACATAGCACATAAATGGATAAGCTAGTGGGGGAAAAAAAAAAAGCACCTTACATGGTGTAGGCACCACAATACCTACAATCTAGATATCTCCATTTTCCTAGTTACAGCCTGATGAATGCTTGTGTGTGAATGACCAGTGACTTTCTTTATCCCCTGACCCGTGGCAGCAATGTTAAATCCCTCTCTGTCTCATATGTCTCAGACTGCAAAGTGTTATCGATCTGTTTGCAATCTCTGGCAGCAGTAGATGTGAGTAGAATTCAAGGATTTGGGGTCTTTTATGATGGAGATGATTGCTGAGCAACAGCTTCTCTGTCCTGAGGGCTCTGCTACATGAATTGCCAATTACTGCTCAGTCACTCCTCCTGGGCAAGCGTAGGCAAGGCTTCCCGGGGAGAACTTGAGGATGCCTGGAGCGTTTTGAGGAGGTGGACAATGCCCAGTGTCCTACTCCTTCATCTAGCTCAGAGACTACTGTCACGTATGGTATCCTTTCTTGTGGTCAGACGCCATTAACTGAACTGGCCTAACCCCAGTCCTAGAAAGTCTGGTGAAAGTAGTTAGATGCTCTGTTGAACTTCTGCATACTGCTGTAAAATCGAGAATAAATGGGAAGTCTTGACCAAAAGAGTAGTTTAAACTGGTAAGCACAGATTTGGTGAGATAACTCATACATCTGCAATACAGATATAAAAGATGACTGGCAGGAAGGGCAGGCAGCGAGGAGTTGTCTCTCCTGTCAAGACTGTACATACTTGCCCTCAAATCCAGAAGATGGTAGGACAGCCCTCTGGAAAGCCACTGTAAGGTAATGGTAAAAAGAAGAGCCTGGGAACCACAGCCTGGGTAAGAGACCACACCAAAGTGTCTGCAGAACAGCACCCAGCTAGGCAGATTGATTTATAGGTTTTATGGTGGTGATTGGGTTCTGAGCTTGCAAAATCACCCAGAGCAAACTACGTGGTTTTGTGTGTAGGGGAGGAGATGAGTTACTTTAAAAGCATAGACATTTTTTGAAAGGGAAGCAAACACAGTGCAGAATGCTGGCTAAGTTCCTGGTAAGTCTGGGGACAGTCTGTCAGTATGGAAAGAGCAGAAAGGATCTAGAGGACACATTCCTGTAAGTGCAGTTTTGCCTGATAAGAGGTTGGCAGTAAGAAAGTGGAAGGGCAGTGTAGGTCAGAGAGACCATTAAATGAGAAGTTCCTAATGAAAGGAAAGAGAAGGGAAGAGAAGGGAAGGCAAGGAAATGAAAGGCAAGGCAAGGAAAGGACAGGAAAAAGTTATTGACTGCTGATGCTAAGAGGGCCATAACACTATATAGCTTTTTTGCTTCATCCATCACTAAAAAAGTTGAATCTTCGTGTACAGACTAAAGGAGATGCAATAAGGTTTTACCAAAATTTTTGGCACAATCTCGAATTATGTTGTTATGAGCAAGCCTGGGAAACACAGGCTAGTGAAAATGCAACAGGATGGGTGACAAGCCAGACATGAAAAAACCCTCACAGGGTAGTTCACAATGGTTATGATATGGAGAAATAGTGTGAAATGGGGACAATGGACACCGACTGTGATTGTATATGTCTACTCAGGAATGTGGGTATGGTGACTAGTCATGGGTGCGGTGTCTGGTCACATAGGCACACAGTTCTGAGGAGCCTGCCCCTCTTCCTCTAACAAAGGGGCTATTTAAAAGAGAATGAGAAAAGGATGAGAGACATTCAAATGCTATCTAGAGGGAGGGAGTGCTAAGTCTCCTTGCTGGAGAAGATCGGATGGTCACAAGAACATGAATCACCTACAAACCTGCAAGACCACCACATTCCAGGCAAAGGACCGATAAGCTAATTAACACACGAAGTGAGAGTAAGTGGGTTTAGGTAACGAATATGTATAGGCGTTAATTGAATATTCATTTGTTTTATTGTATAAATGTGAGATGGTTTGTCACTTCGGGCATGCACGCTTGTGGAGGAGCGATCCCCCGTGCATCTGTGCGCAATAAACATACCTACTTTATAACTTTCGAGTTATAGAGTCTAATTCTGCACGTCAGTTATTGGTCAAACCAACTGGAGCACTGTTTGCTCATAAGGTTTAACAAGCATAAGGTTCTCCAGCTGTGCGCTCAGATCTGTACAGTATCATCACCAATGACAGACAGGATGGGACAGAGGATGCATATCCCATTTTCAGATGATGTCAAGGACAAAATAGCTGAAAGCCCTGTAAGTAGAGTTCTAAGTGATTTTGACAGATGGATGTAATAAAATAATGAAAAAAAGAATGAATGCAGTCAAAAAAAGAGAATTATATTACATCAAGATAAAAATTAGCCACTTAAATGTAGGATGAGGAACAAGTGGTGGAGTTACAATTAAGGATTGCAGTGTAAACAGCAGGAGTCAACCGTGTCACACTACAGCAATGAAAACAAATGTCACCCAAGGGAACACAGGCAGCAATGTCATCTGCAAGATATGCAAAGTGGCCTTTCCACTCTGGCAAGGCCTCAGCTGGAACACCGATGACCAAATCTGTATGCAGTACTTCAAAAAATATGCAAAGCTTTTGGAGCTAAACCAGAGGAGAGGAAGGAGAAATGGTCAAAGATCCTGAAAACATGACCTCATAGAAAAGATTTGAAGTATTTAGTTTGTGTATTGAAAATGAGGAAATGCTGAGGAAAAACACAGTAACCTTCATGCAAGCAAAAGAAGATGCAAAGAAGAAAGTAATGAACTATTCTACACATCCTATGGTAAAAACACAGAGGAACAATACAAAAATAGATATTAAGAGATATTAAGACTATCTTTCTGAAAGGATGAGAGCCTGCACAGTTCCAGGCTGTGGAATCTTCTTTGTTGAAAACTTTCAAGGTCATGTTAGGCAAACATCTACCTGGTTTGATCTGGCATTGGAGCAGGGAAAAGAATCATGACCTTTTAAGATTTCTTCTGGACATACTATATCTAGAACAGTGAGTTCATGGATGGAAATGGCAACAGATCCTCTTTGGTGGGCTGAGAGATCAACAGTTTTGATCAAAAGTTGCTTATTAGGGTCTTGAATGGGACTCCAGGTACATGAGAAGGATCAAAAAACAGTTATCTCCAAGCTTCCCTCTGCCCTCTATCAAGCCAGAGAGCTGCAGTCTCTTACTCTTGAATGTGAAAGCCTTCAAATAGAATTATTAGCTTTCTCTGATCTGGACTGGGCTACAGAAAGGTGCTGTATGAAACCCCTGTCTTTAAGTCCATTTGGAAGCTGATGCCAATATAAAATGTTGTCAGCCTACTACAACAATAAGGTTTCCCACCGTGAATGTGTGCTACCAGAATCTTGGGTCTCTATTAGCTTTCCACTTCATCCTGCGTAACACTGAGGATGTTGCCTTTGATAATTACTCTCCTCTGTCCTTGTTGTGTCACTGCGTTTAGGAATTATGGGGATAACCCCCTTCCTTTTGTTAGAATTTAATACTCCTTTTCCTACCCCAAAACTGGTCGAGACTTCTGGTCTTCCAGGCATGCTGCAGAACCATCTGTCCAAAAAATGTAGGAGTGGGGTTTGATACATCAGAGAGCAAGAATTAATTAGAGGCCTCTTTCTCAACCCCTGCTAGATATGTATCATGGTTTCTGGGAAACTACCAGGTGTGGGGGAAATATTGGCAATCAGGTCATTATTCCTACATGCAAGTAGCGATGTAGCAACACGTGTATCAGGTCCAGAAGGAGGACACACATCCAGAGTACCTCAGACTTCCCTTTGGGAGAAGGATGCCTTTAACATGACATATGCACAGAAAAGCTCTTTCACATCTGTCTCTGATTTAATCTATAAGAATTCTCACTGGTGCATTTCCTAGGGAGCAAGACACATGGCAAACCACGTGGCTCGCTATAGTGGAGGAAGCAGCAGTACAGAAAAGCCTGTAAAATACTGAAACGCTGATATGGATAAAAAAATTACATGTTTTGTTATGCTTTCCAGCACTTCCAACTTGCATCATTTGGGAAGATCCCATAGATTGCTGCATGGATATAATCTGGCATCCAGAGTCACACAATTAGAGCTCTATCATTCAATATTGCCTGATGAAAAGAAGAGTTAGTTTATCGGGATCTGATTTCTGCAGTAAATCGTTAATCAAGGTGCAGAAGGGAGTTGGTGGCAATATGGCTGCAACATGGCAATACTGCAAAGTTGGTGATAGCCCCCAGATTTTTGCCATGAAAAGTTTTCACCATCTGCTCTATAAGCCTTATCATAGCAACATTACAGGCTCACCTTGCTCCACACACAGGACAGTAGCCAGTAAGGTGACAAGAGTAGTCTTCATCTCCACCAGATCTTCTCAGCTGGACTGGGAAGATGTTTGGAGGGCAGCTTATATACCTGTTGAATGGCAGCAGTTTTACAGGTTCCAGACGGCTCACGGGTGGACATGAAATCAACCTAAGGGTGTGTAATGTTCATGTGGGAGTTCTCCATGCTGGAGCCTATGGAAGAGGCTGGCACCTTGGGAAAAAGCCCTTTTGGCAACACATTTCTTGCTCTTCCAGTCATATGAGTGATAGGAAATGAGGATCTGCTCTCCTCCAAGTTTCTTCCTTTCCTTCCTCCCAGCAGAAGCAGCAGCTGCACTGATGAAATAGCAGAGCCCGGAGGCACGGGGAGATAGTCCTAGCAGTGCATTTTTCTAATCCCTTTGGACAGTCAGCATGTGATGTACCAGGGTTCATACCGTTAATTTTCTTTAATTATTCCACAGTACCAGAAGCTCAGACTCTCAACTGGCCTACACTGGCTTACCACTAATAAAATCAGTGTTTTATGCTAAATTAAATTAGCTAATGGCTAGTTAAAAGGAAGATTTTCCTCAAATTTTCATGTCAGTCTTCATTTCTTTATCAATTTTCCATTACCTGTAATTAATCCCTCTGCTTGCTCCTCTCCTGGTTGTAATATTCAACTACCTTATACACTTTTTATTCAATGATCTTTTGCTTCTATTTCAAGGATCCTTTAGGTGGTTTGCTTTTCTCCATGCCCAACAGTTTCTGGAAGTCAGACCTCCATTTATGATACCACAAACTGGCATCCTGGAATTGCTGCTCTACTTTGAGAAAAGCCATTTTGCAAACTGTCTCTTTTTCAATCTCTTCTCTTAAATCAATCCTTTTTCTTCTACTCCTCTGTGTTGCTCTCCTGAATTTCTTAAAATCTGTTTCTGACATTCGGGAAAATAGACCTTAATACAAGATGCATCTTGTAAAAGCTCGAGCTGCCATCTCAATAGAGCTTCTTCCAAAGTGAGATTAATCCTGGACAGCAGGTAGCAGAATGTGCAAAATAAAGTATTGCCAACGCCATCTTTCGCTGGCAATTATGGAAAACTTAGCAGGCAGTTCCCTAGAAGTAGCTATCAGTAGGATATTTTTGTCTGTTTCTAATATGAATGACTCCAAGACTGGATGGTTTCCTTATCCATGTGAGTTTCTGACACCTTTTCAGGCCCTCCTGACCTGCTCCTAGAATGACATCATCTAGTGGTGAATTCCAGAGTTGTTCAAGCCTGATGTCGAAACAGATATCCCCGCTCTTGTTTCTGGAGGCTTGTGAGGTCAGCAGGGGACATACTAGTGATGATCAAACCATCTGCTTCTCATCTGCCCTTTGCAGAGGGTAATTCGGTTTACTGCCCACATGTGTTAATAAACAGGTTGTTCTTCATAATTAGTGGGTGTGTCTCCTCACTGGTACTTTGCAATGAGGGTAAAAGGGGGCAACAAATTTTTCCTTTTTTTGATCTTATTAATTATCCCATAGACTTCTGTTATGTATATTCTTTTCCCTTTCTACTCGAATGAAAGTGCTTTAATTATTGCTGCATCGCCCCTCATACTGACTTTGCCAACAGCCATTTGTTCCTACATGAACCTTCTTGCAATAAGATGTTGGCTCAGTGCAAGTCAGCTTTGAAAGACTGGTGAGGCTAAAACATCACCAGCACTGCCAACAAATGTCTACTAAGGAGAAAAATTTGAGTAGGAAACAAGCTTTTCTACGTCAAAGAGTTATGTGGGAGCTGTCCCCAGGGCATTAATGTCTTCATTAGCAGCTAGGCATACTAACAGTGGAGCATGCCCTCTTCCCAGCATCTGGAGAGCAATAATTTTGCACCACATTGACTGTGTCACAGAAATTTGTTCTTTCTCAAGAGGACAGATTACAAAACTCAAAAGCAGTCAAAGGCAACACTTAAGCAGCTAGCTTGAGGACGGTGTCTCCTGCTGCCTGGCATCACAGCCTTCAGCCTGGAGGAGGGCCTGGAGCAGGAAATCCAGGGATACCAAGTGAGAAGTGAGATTGAGGAGGACTGCGACTGCAAAAAACTCACGGAAGCTGAGTCACCTCTGTAATCTCATCGCTACCCATTCAGGAAAACTAAAATGGACCTCAAAATGAAGCCATGAGTTGTCTGTATGGCAGCAGAGAAGCAGATAATTTTGAGAAATGGACACTTTCGTCACTTTCCATGGCTTCCAGAAGCTTTTAAAATGCAGTGAAGACCTTGCTTTGATCTTTTGCTTTGTCATTGATTCACTTGGTGTTAATCAGATCTGGGCAAAGAAGCAGAGAGAAGGGGAAGAAAATTCAAGTTGGGGGGGGGGGGGGGAAGAAAAATTATTCAAGGAGAGCAGAAGGCAACACATGCCATTCAGAATCAACAGTGATAAAACCCTGAATGAGAGGAAAAAAAGTCCCTGTACTCTGCCCTGGTGAGACCGCACCTGGAGTGTCGTATCCAGTTCTGGGCTCCCCAGTTCAAGAGAGACAGAGAACTGCTGGAGAGGGTCCAGCAGAGGCTACAAAGATGATAAGGGGACTGGAGCAGATATCTCCCTTATGAGGAAAGGCTGAGAGAGCTGGGCCTGTTCAGCCTGGAGAAGGCTGAGAGGGGACCTCATCTATCCATACAAATACCTTAAGGGTGAGTGCCAGGAGGGTGGGACCAGGCTCTTTCCAGTGGTGCCCAGCGACAGGACAAGGGGCAATGGGCATAAACAGCAACACAGGAGGTTCCATCTGAACATAAGGAAGATTTTTTTTCCTTTGAGGTTGACAGAACACTGGCACAGGCTGCCCAGAGAGACTGCGGAGTATCCTCTGGAGATATTCAAATTCTGCCTGGGTGTGATCCTGTGCAACCTGCTCCAGGAGACCCTACTTTAGACATGGGTTGGACTAGATGATCTCCAGAGGTCCCTTCCAACCCTGACCATTCTGTGATTATGTGAAAAGAAGGACTAAGGTTAAACCACCTCCCACAGGTGCCTAATGTAGGCAGGGGGAGGCCTCCTTGGCTGATTCAGGTCCTGGCCCAGTGACTCAGAGCACTGAAAAGTGAGCTGTTAGATAATCCATACAGAGAGAGCCAGCTACCTCCGAGGAGCAATCCCAAGTATTTCAATGAGACACCCATCTTTTTCCTGAAAGCCCTACAGGCATCACAGATGTCTCTGCAGGGCAGCTCTCATGCAAGGAGTATGCAACCATGGGAGCCAGAGAATAAGAAACCCCGGGTGGAAGGATGTGGAATTAGGCAGCAGCACCTGTGTGGGAGATGTCACACAGGGATTTCTCAGGGAGGCTGGCAGAGAGAAGTCTCCTCTTACACAACACCCATTGCCAAGGGAGGGTTCACTAAGGGAGCTTTCATGGTTTTAGGACCTCCTGTGCCTCAAGGCAGTCGCTGCTCCCACCTTCAGTTAGGGACTGTTTTTATGTAACTTGAGATGTGGGTCAGCCTTTGGCCCACATGCGTGGGTTGTTTTTCTGG
This sequence comes from Falco biarmicus, assembly GCF_023638135.1. Taxonomy (NCBI): domain Eukaryota; kingdom Metazoa; phylum Chordata; class Aves; order Falconiformes; family Falconidae; genus Falco; species Falco biarmicus. The sequence goes on from NC_079290.1 coordinate 12,641,485, forward strand.
GCAGGAGGAAATGCAAAACCTATGGGATCAGGGAGAAACGGGGCAAGAGGGAGGCAGGCTGGGGCCCATGGAGGGAGCTGCTCCCTTAGGGATGGGACTCCTGGCTTCCCAGTGCTGTTCATAACTTCTCCATGCAACAGCCATAAGTAGACCATGAAAACCTCCATGGCAGAAGCAGGCTCTACCACGTGCCTTCACCCCCTTTGCCCACACATTTTCATACCTTCCTTCACATGCCAGGTTCCCTCCCAACCCAAAAATGGAGGCACCCGCCAAGTTCAGGCGGCACAAAACTGAACCTTATTTTAAACCTGGATGCCAAGAGCAGGACTGTTCACAAGCTCAGAAGGACAAGATCTGTGGCAGTAGTAGCCCCAGCTTGGCCTTTGCCTGTGCCAGACAGCATGGTCCCTAAGAAATCCTAAGCCTGTGGGTAGAAAAGTCTGAAGACTACTTTAAATAGTTCAGTTGTTACCACCTTATGATCTGGGTGTGGAGCAGAGTATGGCTATCCAAGACCACAGTACAGTTCTTGGCTCATTCCAGGTGTTCAAATATGTGTGCCACTTGAATATCTCCAATTCTGGCAGGAGGGGAAGAAAGTTGAACGGAGTAGATTGGGCAGAAGACTGGAGCCAGCTCAGCTGGGGGATGGCAGTGCAATAGAAACTGTGGGGACAGTGGAGAATCTGATGGCTAAAGATGGAATATCCTTGGGCAACCTTGCATTTGCACTGAGGAGGAAAAAGATGAAGTGAGGCTGTAGCAAGAAAATAGAGGTTGGAAGTAAAGCCCAGACTAAGACTGGATGAAGAAGCCAACTAGGAAGGTTGGGAGAGAAGACAGTCAGGGATTGCATAGCTGGGGGTAGGATGTGGATGGGAGAAATGGCTCACAAGAAGGGATAAGAGCAGGTGAGGGTGAGCTGGAGCAATGAGACCACATTTCATTTACAAACCTGTTAAAAAGATCCAGCTGTTTCTGAGTGTTGCTGTTCCTCTGCTCTCGGCAAATGCCCAGCAGTGAGCAAAGCATAGAGCTGCTCTCCCTATGCGATGAGTCTACAGAGAGAAAACCAGCTGGGTGAGCTGCACCCAACTAATTACCCTGGGAGATCTTCCTTGGGGTAATCCTAGTGGAGAACTTCTTCAGCTCAGGAGAAAGCATCTCAGCCTCCTGTGACTCACTACGGAAGGGCATGAGTGAGCAAGTCTCCCATTCCTAAGATTATCCACAAGGAAGATCAGTGCAGGGGAGTGAGCTCCTTCAATTTTAACCATGAGAGGAAACTTGACTAGCAAACATAAAAGATTTATTTTCAAAGTTAATATTTGGTCAAAGATGAAGCTGAAATATCCAGATGCCAGCAGACACACGGTAGAAGCCATCTGTCTTTTCTGATGATTTTTCTTTAAGCACCATGCAAGATACTTTTTTCCTCTTTCAAAATAATCCGTAATGCTTATAAAGCAATTTCCGCTGGAAGATCTTAAATCAGTTTAAAGTAAACTTAATGCTCAAGATCCCTTCACATTGGGTCCCGCCTTGTCCCCTCTGTTTGCCTGCTGGAGAGCTCAACAGCCATTTCCTTTCAGCCAGCTGACCCAGAAGAGAAATTGAAAGCAAGTTAAAGAGAATACAGTTTACTCTGAAATGGAGTCACAAAAATGACACTTCTGCCATTGCAGGGGAAAAAAAAAAATAAATCTGGGAGAGACTTCCTGAAGTGAATGCAAAGCAATGGCAATATATTTCAGTGTTATTTCAATTCAACTTGCAGACCAACGCCTCCGCTTTTGTTGCTGCTAACATGGATGCATCCAGCCGCTACACGCGATGTACCATACCACACAGTCATACAATAGAATAAAATAGCACTTTATTGTGCCCGGTTTCTGTTTAACAACTGTAATATTAAAGGCTTCCTCAGAGCAAAATGATACAGAACAGAAAATGGTATAAAGAGAAAAATGACACAAAAGAATGGCAGGGATAAAATGAAGGGGGAAAAAATGCAAGGAGTTGAAAAGGCCAGTAGTAGGAAAGATGGTGACTATATGGTGCCCTTCTGCAAGTGCAGGGCTCCGTATCATGCTTTTCTCTTCCAAACACCATTTTGAGGTAGAGCTGTGCTCTTACGCATTGTTATCAGAGTAAAGAAAAAGCAAAAATATTTGCTGATGAGATGTGACCTTCCAGGTAGGAGAAGCAGGGCAGCATTCACACTGTACAGATGAGAATTTGATTCCTTGCAATACAAGCCCAAGCAGCTACATTTCCCCCCAGCCCCTTTAAAAACCCAGCCGGAGGATGCAGGTGAGACTGGCCAAGATGCCCAGAGCTATAATAGTGTAGCTGGTTTTCACACTGCTGGCACCACTGATGTTGCACAAGGAAGTCTCGCAGCAGCTGGTAGCAACACCAGCTATGCCAATATTCACGTCAATTGTTGGGCAAAATGCAGAACATTTCTTGGTAATACGCTGGTTACGGTTATCGCCTGAAGTGGGACAGAGAGAAAAGAGAAAAGTCAGTTTTTTTATCTTGTAGAGTTTTTACATACTTCAATGATAGGCTGGCTGTGAACATCCAGTGGGAATATGTTGTTCTGTACTTAATGCTGTTGGTTTTCCCTTGCGCTTCCTCACACTATGTCAATATTTGCATATATGTGACCTATGGAGACCATCTCCAGGCCTTACTACACCTCTGTTGTTTTCAGGGCCAGCTGAGTGCAACCTAGGGCAAGATTCTGGAGATCTAATGCATTTGTACAGTGCAAGATTGCAAGACATAATCGTCACCATGCCTTGGGATTGCTCCTTCCACACTACCTGGCCCTTTCCAATTCCACCACCTCATGAGCATATATTTAATCTTGGAGATGAGGCAAGCGATTTGTGCAGAGGAATCTCCTCTCTTCCCATGTCTCCCTTTCCTGAGTGCATTTAATCAGCAGTGCGGTAATGTTACAATATATTGCAACAGAGATGGGCTATGCTGAGCTCCCAGCTGCTGCAAGGTTTGCCCTCTGTGTGCTACAATCCTCATTAATTCTTTCCCTGCACATCCTGGTAGGAGGAGGCTCTACAGTCAGCCTAACCTGAACTCCATCTTGTCATCAGAGCCTTAGAAAAGCTTCACACTCACCAAGTCCCGTGGTAGAATACGTTGTGAGACAGTACTTCTCATGTTCAGAGCATGTGGTTGTACTGAGACAATGCATATTGGAGGATGCATCTTTGCATGTGAAACACATCAAGGAGAAAGCTGCAAAAGAAGCACACAACACACATCAATCACCTCTAGAAATATCTGTAGAAGCACAAAACTGGTGGTGCTGGTCCAGATGGAAGATCTGTCAAGCCCAGCAGTCAGAAGCAAAAAAAACTCCTGAGTGTGTGAAACTTGGCCCCAGCGACTCTCCTGGACCCATATTACTTTAAGCTCAGATTCCTGACACTGGTGTGGTTTGTTCATTTAGTAAGCCTCAAGGGACCTCCCTTTTGGATGTTAATACTTGAGTCTCCCTTGAATCCATTTAAACATCTCACATTCCCAGTGTGCTTTTGCCAAGAGCACCCCGGTCTACTACCACTTGCAGCTTGAAGCTCTTGTGGTTTCTTTCCAACCTGGCTCCTCCAAGTCTTGGTTGCTGGCCACTAGTTCTTGTATGGAAAGAGACCTATGGATTGGATGGAGCTTTGAGCAAACTGTTCTAGTGGAAGGTGGCCTTGCACATAACAGGGGGTTGGAACTAGGTGATCTTTAAGGTCCCTTCCAACTCAAACCATTCTATGATTCTACGATTCCTGTCCACACTCTTTCACATCCTCAAGTCAGCTGAAGTGTCCTGGCTTACACACCCTTTCAAGGAGCACACAAACCAACAGTGAACTATTTAACAAATATTTTTGAATACAGAAAGGGAGATACACACCTGTTGAGTAACCCCCCTGGCTGTACTAGGCATGAATATTTTGCTGCATGCCCCTCCAACATATCTCAAATGAGGGACAAGTGACCTAGATCTGCTTCTTAGTGTTTGCTGGAAAGATGGATGCATTTGGCTGGTTCACTTTTAGAGCTCTCTTGTGTCAGGAGGCAATCTTGGACCTGTAGAAGGCAGGGCTTAGCAAACCGCCCCCTTGGCTGCAGCAGATTCCTTTTTACAGCCTTTCACGGGTGATGACTGAGTCACACTACAAAATGTGTACATCTGTAACATTGCATCTGCAAAGCGCTGTGCTAATACAAACGAATGAGAACAGCTTGCACTTCAGTAAGCCAAAGCAGTCATTCATAGCAAAGAGATCCTTGGGGAAGGTTTCATTGCATGATAAGGGGAATTTCCTACTCATCTGTTTATCTCGAGCAAACACTCCAGCAGTAATGTCACCCACCAGGAATTAGACTCACTCTCCTCATTTCCAGGATGTCCGTATATATGGCCGGTTAATACCCATCTTATTCTTGTCCTTTAGCTTTGCCTTCCTTGTTCTTCGTCTCCCTCTCCCTTCTTCTCTTTTGTTCAAGCTTCTTTTCTGTTTTTAGTGCCTTTGCCAGCAATGTCCCAACCTCATTGCTGCCCTTGTTTGGCCTTAGACAAGCTCATCTAACTCAAACAGGATCTCTGCTCCTTAACATCCTACTAGCCCAGACCTGGCCGCAGCTCAGACTGTGACCCCAGGTGACCAGGATCACTGTATTTCATAGGAAGCCACAAAAATGCTTTTTAGGGTACTATTCATCCTTTTGTGTCTCTGTGGAAACTGTCTTCTCTTCCTGATCCAGCTAACAGCCCGTTCTCCCTTTCCATGGCCACCCAGCACTGACCTTCACTTTCCTCTTGTAGTCTGTAGCCCTTAGAGTTCCTACTGTCCCTTTTCCCTCTCCCTGGAGAGCAGCTGGCAGAGCACACAGAGGCCAGGCAACTGGGCTTGCAGTGACTCACATCCCATCTCCCTGTGTTCCCATGCTCAACGCCCTTATGATTGATTGTCAAAGCCTCAGACCTGGTACCTGGCTCGTCCCGACATGATACCCAGACTATTGAAATTTGCTTCCTACCTTGCTCATTTTCATCTCCAGAACCTTTCAGCTGTCCTGCCTTTCTCTTGCATTCATCATTGTCCTGACACTGCAGGCTAATTTTTTTTTTCTTTTTTTTTCCCAAGGCTGGGACCCTCCTTCAGAGCATCTCCACACAAAGTGGTATGGTTTCATTCTCTTTTCTTGTGCAAACCCTGTATAGGTACATTTCTGCTCCACCCCGTTGGGAACCACCCTTTCCTCCCAGAATAACCGTATGCTAGAGCAGAGTCCCCAGACTGGGTTTTCCAGACATGTAGCTCATTTTATCCCTTAATTAATGCAGCTTCTTTAATCAAGCCCATTCCAAAGAAAAACTTCCTGAACCTATGCAGGAAACAGTGGAGCTTGTTGCATGTGCAAGTGTTGTTTCATCACAACCTCCCAAAGCTGCTAATTTCAGATTCCAGTTGCCTTGGGACCCTTCTAGCTGGGGGGTGGGGGAAAGCACCCTGCAAGGTTGATTTTGCCAACCTCTCTCTGTTCTCAAGAGGTTTCTCTCTCACCATTTACTATGTAGGACCTTGGAGGCACAGGGGCTCCTAACCTGGGAGCTAAGACCCTGAAGTCAGGTAGAACAATTTTCCTCATGCTACTGAAAAACACTTCTGGTTTTATTGTGCCTGTTGAAATATCTGTTGCAATGAGGGCTAAGTGGGGAAGGGAACAGTATTTCTTTTCAAGTGTGCCCCACTCAGGATGCAAACCCGGGGTTAAACCAGGCTGCCTTTGGAGGTCTCCTGACTGCAGGCAGCAAGACTCTTCCCTGCTTGAAAAAGAACATTCCTCAAGGAATATTTTCATGTGAATAATTCCAGCCACCCAGATAAACAACTTACATGGGTAAAGGATTAGCAAGTGCAAGTACTGGCAGATGCAGGATTTACACCATTAAAATCAGTCAGGTCCAGGATTAACTGGAACAGCAACCAGCCTTCTGGCTAGATTGCACAGCGAAGCAGCACTGTGTATGTGTTAATTTTCACTGACTCCTTTGATAAGTTTGCTGTCTCATTACCTGATCTTTTTAAAAAATGTGATTACAGTTGATAAGCTGCAGGAAAGAATCATTTTATGTATTGCCCTCAACTTTCTCAAACCCATTGAGCACAATGGTTTAGCACATGCCAAGGTTAAAGCCTGTGAAGTCCCATAGCAAGAATATTTACAGCTTCAAATTAAGCATGAGCCTAAATGCTCTGCTAGATCAGGACCAGAATGGCTAGTAATTTGCAGGTAAAACCCTACAGTAGAACCTGAGAAAATTTCAGTTTGCAATAATGCAAAAGCCCCCTGAGCTGTTCCTTGCCTGACCCACAGCCCACCCCTGTGCAAACAGGACCTCTCCCAGTGGCACAGGCAATGATCTTTGGTAGAGCCCAATCAGGCTAAGTAAAAGCACAGGTTCCCAGTGCACCCTTCCCAAAAAATACAGTTATCAGAATGAGAATAGGACCCTACAACTCCAGCCCAGACCTGGGATCAACATCAGCAAAGTTGCACCTCAAAGCAACAAGCTGCCAGAAGGAGCCAGAGCATCTTCTTGTGGTGTGACATCTCTGACAATTTAGGCAGTGGTGATTTGTAATTGCAAGCAATAAACAAGCAAGTGAATAAAAAATAATCAGGCTATAGTTAGTTATATGTCAGATCTGCAGCTTTATTGCACATACTGCCCTCTCCCTGTCCAGCTCTGTATATCCCTCAGCTAACTCCCTTCTCATGGAGCTGCACCAAGGGCTCCCAGCTGCCTACACTGAGCCACTCGAGAGCTGGGCTGGGACTGCATGAGTCAAGTGAGTTGGGTATCTTATCCCCTACCTCAGCTCCTCAGCTTCCTTCCAACTTCTGTTGGGGATACGTCCCTTGCCTTCTTATCCTGAGGACTGTGGTGCTGTCTAGACCCTAATGACCCTTCAGCTTTACCATTCATGCTGCAAAATGCCCTTGTCATCCTGCAATATCAAAGACATGCCCCAGCTCTGGGGGTCTTCCTAGTGCAAAGCAATCCTTGGAGACTCACCACTCTCCGTGCACAGGGCTATGACGAGCACGACAAGAAGAGAAGTCTTCATCCTTTATAGGTCTTGCAGCCTCCAAAACAAGGAGAACTCACCCAGGGCAGGTTTTATAGCTCCACAGTGTTTGCTTTGATGCTAGGATAATAACTATAGGGTTGCTGTGTCAGACGGGGTAATTGAGACTAACGTGTCAGTGCTTGTGTGTGGAAGTATGCTTCTCTGGAAACAGGCATACATTCCTCCCCACTTTTCTTTTCCTAGTTGTTTCACAATGCAGCTTGTTCATCTGGTATTAAGAATGCAACAGTTTCTAATTCTGGATAAGTGGAGGAAAAGGAAAAGACAAAAACAAAACAGTGTCCATGTGAGAAGAGGAATGTTTTCTTTCCAGGCCAGCCTAGGTCTCAGAACAGACTGCATCCTTAAAGATCATGTACTCCCACACTGTTTTAGTGCATATGTAAATTGGTTGAATTTAAAATTGAAATCAGGATTGAAACTTCTACAAAATGTCTCCCAGGATTGTCAATACAGCTAGATCAGAAGAGCAGTATCCTTCCACTGCATTTCATAGGGGACCAGACATCATTTTCTGTGGGCCTTTTTAAGACAGAAGTTCAAAATCATAAATGTTTCTGTTAAAAAAAAATGGATGCTTTATATGAGGGAAAATGTTGTCTTATTAGAAAATAAATTCCACTGAGCAATGAGAATGACCACTTAAATTAAAAAATAGAAATAACACCCCCTCCCATCACATTGAACAAGCTGTGATTTTTTTTCACAGATTACAAAAAATAAATGTCAGGGAGGAAATAACCAAACCAGTTAAAGCATGGAGAATGAGGGATTGCCTGATAAAAGACTCATTAAGCCTTCAGAAAAAAAAAAAAATTATAGCCAGCCAAAATTCTGTGAAATGCCAAATAGGAGTACTCCACTGGATTTCCATACGGTGCTCTTTATTCCTTCTTTTTTATCATGTTTCATCCTACCTCCCTGCATAAAAATCGGAATCTTTCCTATCTTCTGATCGCTGTTGCCTTTTCCTCCCACAGTTTTCTTTCTGCAGTCTGGTCATGGGGGTGGAGGCACAGTCCCAGAAATAGTCCAGCTGGATCCCTTTCACATGACACTCAGAGCTGCAGGAGCAACCTGCATGCCCCAAGCCTCTGCCAGTGACTCTGCCGCTTGCTGCTCTCCATCTGTTTTGTTTCCTTTTTTTCTTAATCTCAAAGTTGCTTAGATTTCCATCTCCCATTAAAAAATTGGGCTTCAAATATGACCCACCTACAGTCATTAATCTCATTGAAAAGGCATGCCTCGCTCTTGAGGTGATGTAAGTCTTTCCAACACCTCTAAATTGGACATATAAATATTGTTAGTATGGAGACCTGTGTGACTAAGGTGAGGAAATTTCTGCTTTCTCAATAGGTAGGTCACGAAACTCAGTTGGAACAGAGGTGGCAATTAACCAAGAGAGCTCAAAGGAGGGGAGCTGTTTGGCTTCACAAGGCACCAGGCAGGAGCAAAACAGAAGCTGGCACCCTCCATACCAGGTAGTGCAACCCTCTACTGTCAAATACTTTCTTCTCCCCACTCCAGAAGAGGTTTCATGAATCTTTATTGGAAAATCAACTTTTATTTCTGACTGTTTTGGGTAATAGCAGCAAAGGGGGCTCTAGTCACAAGGTGATGCCATTCTGCAGCCGGTACGTTGTGCTGCAGAGGCAGCCCACACTCAGATTTATTTCAGCCAACAGCATCCATTAACAGGTACAGAAATAGCAGCTCATCCAAGCACTCCCCCCCCATCCCCGCCTCAGTAGTCTCATCCAAGCAAAACCTAAAATATCTCTTGTCTCCTAGAAGCTGCTGAGATTTTGAAACAGCAAGGCTGTATTTCGTAAAGGAATTATTGCAGGATTTCTGACAGTGAAATTTTCCATTAGATGGTCCTGCACTCTTCCAACTGGTCCCATATGTCCCTCTGATACTAGTGTTATCTTTGTCCCTCACCAGTGCCAGGTGAGAGAAATCGAAAAAGACTTAGAAGGGTAGAAAGGACAGGGATGATTAGGACACCAGAGGGACCAAAGCAAAGGAGAAGATAATATTGCAGTTTACAAGTATTTGGAAGTTAGGAACTTTAAGAAGATTTTGGAAAGAGTAACAGGGTGTTTAGCTGGAATTGGAGGGTGGGGTGGAAAGACATACTTCCCTTCACACAGTTGCTGAGTGGAGAAGGAAGGAGAGTGTTTTCATTCATCTTGTTCTAAACCTGGTTGAAATTGTCACATGAGAAGGACAAATGATTTCTTTATTTTAGTGAAAACATGTAGTTTTCATGAAACAAAAGCTGAAATTTAAAAGTAACTGTGTAATTCAGATTTTTTTTGCTAAACGTGGATTTTCAAGTTGGCCAAAAGCTTTGAGAATCATTTCAGAAATTATTGTGAATAACATATAGAAGAAGTGGTTACAAACCAGTGCAAAAATCCAAGTTTCTGTTGGTCCCTCAGCACAGAAATGCTACAACGCTACCATTCTTCAGTTAGCCCATCTCATATTTAAATAAATGCCAGAACACTCTCCTTGCCCAGAAATTAAATCTTTATAGGATGACTGAACCTAATCACATCTTCACAGCCTTCAGCCAGCACTGCGGTTTCTCCCCGTTGCACAGAAACACACGTGCTCCTCAGCCTTGTCTGGAGTGCTGGTTGAGCAGGACTCCTGTCAAATCCAGCTGGGCTGCAAATATGAGGTCTTTTTTTTCAGGTGCCCCTTTACACAGGCCCTCCCAAAACATAGCACTGCACTTGTAAGCTGCTTGTCCAGTTCCAAGAGTGGATGTATTTTGCCCATTTCAGCTACAGTTCCACTCCTCCAAGAGCTGCAGGGCATCTCCACCCTCAAGAACTGCAGGAGATCTCCTCCCCAAGAGCTGTGGGGCATCTCCACCCCATCTCCTCCATCTCCAAGCCCAGAAATGCAGCAGTGACAGAGGAAAGAGAAGGAGCAGAGACCTCCCCAACAGATCAGACACGGGTCACCTCTGCCAGGCTCTTTCTGCTCGTTTCCCCTGTCCCTGCTGGGAAGTCATGAGCAATCACTCAGACAAGCAGCATCTTTTCTAGGCAGGCACAGAGGTCCCTTTTCCATTAGGACAGATTCCAGCATCATCATCCTCATCTTGGAGATCTATAGCATCTTAGGGTGGGGCCTTTACCTATTCTAAAAGCTGAAACCACCCACCCTGCAGAGATCACATGAGAACTTTGCAGCACTACCAGAAGCACAACCAGTACCTGCCAAACCCCCAGCCTTGGGTGTCAGCCGTTACAAAAACAATTCTTGCTGTTGCTTGCAATGGGAACCACATGAACATCTTTGACCTTTCCAGACTGACACCTTGATTCGTTAGCACTGAGTGATCAGGCAGAACATCTGGCTTTATGGAGTGTCTGTCTTGAGCTGCTGGATGCATCTGAGTCAATTGAGAAAAGTAGCCAGGAGAAGACTCCCAGGCACTAAAAAGAGGAATTCAATGTGAAGTAGAGATTCAGACAACAGCCTTTTCTGGCAGAGCTGTTTTCTCAGGCTGATCTTAGTGTGGATATAGCAAATACACTCTAGAATAACATAAATCTTTATTTTGCCTGACAATTGTCACACACATGCTATCAAAAGAGCTTTCCCAGGGAAAATCAGTACAAAACAACAAATAATACAGGAGAAAAAATAGGAGCTATACTGCTGTGCCATTTTGTGGATGGGATCTGAAGCAATATCTTGGAAAAAACAGGGTACCATAGACCCCGTTGGAGACACTTGACAGAGGATGTTGGTTTCTCAGTTAGGGAATACCTTGTTGGGTCGTCACATCTTCTTCCACACCTCATCACAATCCTGCCCTGATGACACAGATCAGGCTGGCCACAACTCCCAGGAACATTACAGCATAGCTGATTTTTATGCTGTTGGCACCACTGAAATTGCACAGGGAGGTACTACAGCATTTGGTAGAATAAGCTGCCATACCGAAGTTCACATTCGTCTCAGGGCAGTCTACAGAACATTTCTTGGTGATGCGGTGTCCGATGTCCTTGCCTGGATGGAGAATAGATAAGAAAGGAGAACTGTGATTTAAGATTCTTTTGCAAGAGCTGACCAGAGAACAATAGGAGGAGGTGTATTGCACTATGCCTAATTTGCAGTGCAGCAATAACAGCTATCAGCAGATTTGATGACGGCTGGGTGAGTATCCACACAACCTGGATCAAATGCATGACACTAGAAAGTCCTGGAAGCACACCATGCTTCCTATGGGACAGCAAAAAATCACTGCCAATGCATTTTTGGTTTCTAAACTCCATTATTTACACACAAACCCTTTCCATCCTCTATCACGAAGCATGTGTGTGAGCTCTCAGATGAAGCAACAGGGTCTGCTCATGAAAATCTGTGTGCTCCAGCCAGCCCTGCCACAAGGTGGTGAGGAATGTACCCCAGGTGGTGGATCACAGAGCACTGCTGAGGGATTCACACCTGCTGCGATTCTTAAACCTCAGTGATTGACTCTTTCCAACAAGACCAACTAGTGCCCTAAAAAATCTATTGCCCATCAGTGTCTTTGGAGGGAAAAAAGGAGGCGAAAAAGAAAAAAAAAAAAAAGCCAAAAAAAGCGCCTTGACATATTGCTGGTACTCACCAAACCCAGCAGAGCTGTATGTGGTTACACAGTATTTCTCATGGTCTTCACACTTATAGGTTTTAAGGCAGTTCCAGTTGGAGTGCTCGTTGTCACATGTGTAGCAAAACAGTGAGGAAGCTGGAAAAAGCGCACATGACACTTGTTAATGGTTTCTAGCAATGTCCTCCTGGGAAGAAAGTGTCAAAAGCCATGTCCCTTCTTGGAAAATACAAGGTGAAAAATATGTTACGAACAAGTTTTCACAGCAAGTGAAATAAGAGGTTGGGTTTGATTAATGAAGCTGAAAAAGGAAACAACCAGAACAAAACAATTTCCTTTCTTTACTTGAGATTTTCAGTGATTAAATTTGAAAACACGTTCTTCAGCCTGAGCAGCACTCTCAGGTGACCTTTCTTTCTCACCCAGGTCCACATTGGCCTGGTTGACAGCCAACCTGCAAAAGCAGAACTCACGACCTGCCCAGCTGGGTCTAGTATAGTTCTGGCAAGGAGAGGATGAACTGGCACTGTTCTCAGGTGAGAGCTTAGTTTTTTAGTATTTTCAGACTGCATCTGCAAAACACCGTACAGACATGAATTAATTAGAGCCTACGACACCCCTGTGAGCTAAATTACTGAGCATGAAGCCACATTAAAGGGAGTTCCCTGGGAGAGGTTGCTCTGGACAATAGAGAGATTATTTCTACCAGCGCCTGGAACAACATGTTCTCAGTGATATTATTAGCAGGGCTGAGCCAGCTCTATCACAAAGCCAGAAGGAGATGGGAAATGCATTTCTGAGCAAAACTGAAAGAAATTGAGTCAAACTTCCAGGCTGGCCAGCAGGCCATGCTAGAAACATATGCATGTGCCATCTCATTCCCTGGAGGTGGATTCACAATTGATGGAAGCTGTTTCTCTCCTGTGCAGAGTCCCATGAAGTGCTCCTCATGTCTGAGCAGGGGTGACAGAGGCAGCTGAGCTGCTCTCAGGAAAGCCTGCTCCGTTGTCACCAGTGGTGGACAGCTCTTGGCTGTAGGTGACCAAATTGCACACCAGGGTCCTCCATTGTTAGGCCGTAATTTTGCTTGTTCAGCTCCTCTTGGCCTTCTTAACCTAGGAAGGCTCTCATTTCTGCACAGAATAGCCCCTTTCAATTGAATTTGTACCCATTTTCCACAACGAAACTCCTCTCAGGGAGTCTCCAAAGCCCAGCTTCTGCTGATTTACATTCATCTCTGAAGTTGAACCTGCCTGTGACGCTTGGTTAGACAATTCCAGAAGCAGTCTTAAAAGAGAATTAAAAGCCATTTTATGCCCTAACTGCCCCAGGTAGGTGAATAAAAGGCCTCCCCTCTGTGATGTGGGGAGCTCAGGTGCCTTGGGTACAGCTCTGCGTGCCTCAGCATATGACTGACCATCTTGCTCTGAAACCTACGCAGTTGCTCTTTTCCTAGTGTCAGGTGTTGCAAGTGCAGGTGTTCTCCAAAACAGCAGATAAAAACATTCTTGTGGCATCCTGGTTTTAATTTCTCTTTAACTGACTACTCAACACCCGCTGTTTCTCCACCACTTGCATAAGTCAAGCCTCTCACCTCTCCAGTGGAGGTTCACCAACCAGAGCTGTGGGCTACCATTCTTCTGCAGACCATGGCAAAGCAATCCCAGCCACGCTGCCTAGCAAGTGTTACGGCACTTTACAGACCCTGTAGCTCTCTCTGATCTGCTTTTCTTCCAAATCTCACAAAGCTGTTCAAACCACTTCCTGATGCAGTAGGAGCCCAGACCCCAGCATGTGTGCAAAAGCAACTGAAGTGAACTCACGTTCGCCGACTGATGCAAGGAAAATCTCTCCCAGTCGGGAAACAATAACAGCTTAAACCATTGTAACTGTTATAAAGCCTTCCCTGCCTCTGGCCTCCACCCTCCATTAGCTCTAGTTTTGCAAATGCAGCCAGAAATAGCCTTAACGGTGCAAAAAGGCTTGCAGGACTCCTTGGGATTTCAAATCCATGCACAGCGCCAATGTTTCTCAACTGCACATTCCTATGTAGTCACATCTGCACCTCCTTTTGAAAGTCAAGCACAGAGCATTGTGGACCCCCATTACAAACACATTCACTCCCAGACACTTAAAAAAGCTCTTCAAACCTACGAGCAAAGGGCTCTTAGGCTTTCAAATACTTGCCAGCAACCTAGTTTCTTGACTGTAATGTCATTGTGTGATATAAAGTGAAACACTGGCAGAAGATGTCATGTCAATACCAGCTGTATTTACCTTTATCAACAACTCCTCAAGTTTCATTCAGGAGCAAAAATAAAACCAAAGGCAAAGCAGTGAGTCCAGCCAAATTCCTATCAGCATTTTTCAGTCCACATGTCTATCTTCAGATGTGAGTGGTCAGAGCTTGCTACTTGGAGGTGTGAGAAACCAGGGCAGTTAGCTCATCTTCTTTGGGTTATGGGTACCTCAACAAAACGCACTCAGAAGCTAAAGCTCAACCACACTAAATATTGCTCGATGCAGCTGATGCCAAAGAAAACCTGCACTACCAAGACCTCACCAATTGCAATAAAAGCTCTCAAACATTCGTGTCCCTGCGTTATGTCTGATTTCTCTTCTGGCATTTTCATCCTCTCCATCTGGCTCTCCCAGCCTTTGCAAAGCCTTACCTCGCTCGGCACATAGGGCTGTCACCAGCAGGGCAATCAGAAAAGTCTTCATGGCTGTTGTGCCCTCAGCACCTGAACAATGTGGAATGGTGCACCACGGTAAGGTTTTATACTGGGACTGCGTTTACTTTGACTTCCTTTGATTACAGTAATTTGAGGTTTTGGGAGTGACAGCACATAAGATGTGCTCAGTGATGGGTGTGTTTGTGTGTAGGAACCTATTATGAGGCTCCAGGTAGCAATTTTTTTTGCATCTTATTCAGATCCAATCTTTTTTTCCAAGGCCTACTCCTGCTGACCATGTCCACATTGCTAATTTGGGGAACAATTTATCTGATTCAAACATGGGAGTCCCTCCTTATCCTGTTGGGCTGAACTGCAAAACTTGGAGCAAAGCAGAGGCAGCTGCACCAGTCTGGTATGGCTTATCACTTGCAAGATAGTAGGTGTCATCTGACATTCGCCATATTTTCTCTCTGGTCTCTATATATGAGCGCTTCATATCTGTGGGAAGTGGGAGAGCAGGCAATAAAGAAATTTTTTTTGCTGGATTGCCTGCAATCATTCAGAATTATTTCACTTTTACTAAGGAACGTGCTTTAAGCAGAAATCCAGCTTGCATCATTCCTGCAACAACACTATTTGTGCCTTGAGGACTGTCACTCAGAGGCTCCCATGGTCCAGGCAGGGACAGGATCTGATGCTTTTGTTTTGCTCTGCTTCTCTGTCCTCCAGAAGCATCCAGGGTTTCCAAGTGACAATGTTTGTTGCTACCTGTAGACCAACTCTGAACTCTGTCAGGTTTTTCCAGTCCCTCATGACCTTTCCAGTCCTTCTGGACTTCCTCCTTCTGCTCCCACAACTACTTCATCACCTCTTGCCAAATGATTCAGGATGCAGCAGAAGCACAAAGTGCATGGAAATGGCTGCAGGAGTTAAGCTCCAAATGGGAGCAAAAATAACTGAAAAATAAAACAAGTCCTGGTCAAAAGACATCTCAGCAGACCAGGACCTACCATCTTTAGAGAGAGAAATGACCAAGGGGAGCTCAGAGTCAAGGTTTGTAAGGTCACAAATGGCATGCAAACAGAATAAAGAACATCCAGTTGCTCTTTGTCTTCCCCAAATTACTCTCCAAGGATTTGGTTCATAGGGTCTTCTGATCACCTGTCTGCAAGATCCTGGGCAGATGGCCCCATGCTCAACCCCTGCGATGAGGCTTTTGCTTCCAGTCATTCTTCCCTCACCCAGTGCTTCCTTTTCTACAGCAGCTTCAGCCCCCAATGTTTTCTATCTCTGCCTGTGCCCAGAGAAGGGTGGAAGAAATGAGTATCCAGTTTTCAAAGTCTTCCACTCTGTTCTTTGGATTTTCCCTGACCTTGAGCATGAATCTTTCATTACCTCCTTTTTTTAGCAAGGATGTGAAAGACCCACGTGACAGCTAATGTAGCAACTGTACTTCGGAAATAATCTGTGAAAAAGTCATACCCTCCAAACAAGACTTCATATAAATACATGCATGAACGAGATCAAGCAGGAAACTTGATCAACTGGGCATGGGAGGAAATAGTAGGTATTATTCTACATGTTTGTTTTATGTATAATAGCCAGGCTTCTCTCAGCCAGCTGGAGAAATGGAAAACAAAACTTCCTTCCCTCCATCCACATTGAAAATTCAGAAACAAAACTGAATTATGGCACTGAATTCAGCTTATCTTGGAGCCAACCAAGCAGAAAAACGCAGCTCCTCAGCAGAAGGAAGGGAGCAACGCATGAACACAGCCCAAAACAAGAAAGAAGAAAGGCTTTGAAATTAAAACAAATAAATGAACAGTAAATAAATGAGACTGTTAAAGGAAAGTGCAGCTGAATAGAAAATCTGCAAGTGAGAAATGGGCTGTAGGAAGTGGAAATGTGAGAAAGCATTTAAATAGATTAGAGAGAGGGAAGGTTAATAATAATAAACAAGATTAATATTTCACCCAGAACTGGGAAGAGAGAACAAGGGAGCTGAAAAATAGTGGTGTAAAGCAAAATAAATCAAAGCAAACACAAAAAGCTCAGGGGGAAATAATTAAAGACAGAAAAAGTGAGGGTAAGAAGTAAGATGGGATGGGAGGGAAGTTTCGATGCTTCACTGTTTCTTCTATGGTGGCATTACTTAGCACTGTGCAAAACGTACATGTTGCTATATGTAGACACTGTTCAGGTATTAACCACAGCCCTTTAGGGTCTGAAGAACATTTTCTGCAGTTCTCCAAATCCCAGTTTAACCAGTCACTAGTGTCAAACTTTGGGGTGTCCTATGAGACCTGGATGGGGAAAACCCCTGGGGCATCACCTGACCCCTTTCCTTGTGCCCCCGAAGGAGAAGACTGCAAAAGCTTTGGGACCCAGACTGCGGTCTGGCCATGTCCCAAACCCCACTATTCTTGTGTACTGTTGGTATTGCAATCATGCCCAGGGCCACTGCGAGGGCTCTGGGCTCCAACCAGCACCACGGCTGTGGGGTGGGGGATGGGTATCCTTTGAAGTAGAGAGCAGCCCAGGTTTTTTTCAAGCAAGAGGTGAAAAGATCTGGAAGAAAAAACAGAGCAAAGACAACTAGGGTAGTGGGAAGTGCAGATGGTGTCAGGAGAACACCGTGTGGAGGTGTTAAAACTACTTTCCCAGAGACGTAAAAAAAAGAGGAGGGCATTAAAGAGAGGAGGGCAGCAGGATGAATCTTGCTGCTGAAACTGGGCTAGGTGGGTGTTAACCCGATGTCATGAAGGGTATTAAACAGTTAACAGAGCCTGGGAGCGCTAAGGAAGAAACTTTAACCCACTTCAGTCTTGGCAGCCAACAACTTGTGTTTGTGCCAGACCTTGGGAGAGCATTGTACAAGGCCTGTCCCTTTTGTGCAACTGGAGCCAGACCAAGTGTGTTTTCAGCCAGTGATGGAGCAGTGAGGTGGAGCAAACTGCCCGCTCTGGGGACACTTTAATGTCATCTCTCCCCACTTTCCCCTTTTTTTGTTCTGGAAGGTGGCTCCAGTTGCAGCTCCGCTCTATGGTGTAGGGAGGAAACTGTTTCAGATCAGGGTTTTAAGCTGCAGCTTCAACAGGGAAAGGAGATGCCATGGGACAAGGTGAGAAGGCAGCCATGAGTAGTGCTCCCAGTGTCCCTGAGTCACACAGGTGGTGCATGCAGGGCAAGCAGTCCAGCCCAGCCCAGCCCCGGACAGCATCAGGCTGATCTGGTCGTGTCCTCTCCTTCCCTGGCAGGTCAGGGAAGGCTGGGTTTCTTCATCTGGCTGTGCAAGGGCAACAGGGTTAGGTGAGAGACCAGAAGGTGGGAGATCATGGAATCCAGAAACCCCAGGGGAAAAGGAAGAACCGTGTGTCATACTTTGCCCTTTCCACCTAAGTAAGGCCTGATTGTTGCAGGCAGCCTGCTCTATTCTTCCCTTTCCTGAAGCACACCTGGATCTGTAGGTGACTTGGTAAACTCCAAACAACAGGACAGAGCTCTCCAGGTCAGCCCCATGGCAGATGACAGAGGCTACCAGACCTCCAGCTAGGAAGGACAGGGGTAGCCCAGACCCACCATGTCTGGCTGAAATACAAGGTGATCCAGGTAGACTTCCATCTCAGTGTGACAGCTGTGATGGTTGCCAGGAGCCTTGGTATCAGTCGCAATGGGTGGCAAACCTGAGTCCTTTGGGGTCACAGCTCCCAGCCAACAGGGAACCAAAGCCATTTTGTCACATTCCCTTAACCTCCAAGGTCCTAAGAGATAATTCAATCCCACCAGCTTGGAGGCTCATGGGGAGATACCAAACAGCATTATCGTACATGGAGTCATCCACTGTGATTCACATGTCTTCCAGTGCCCTGCCTGAAGGGCCAGGTCTGGACTAGATCACCAAACAGGGCATAAGCCCAGCCCCAATGCCATCCATGCCATCAGACCATCAACATGGCTTGGGCACACCCCAACTGGCATTGTCTCAGACAGAGCCCTGACATGGGGATGCTCCTTGCAAGCAACTTGGGTGTAACCACCCTGTTTACAGAGGAACAAGGTTAGAGTTATGGATGTGAATCATCCTTCTTGGAGCCAGGGCCATGGTGTTTTATTCTGTGGTGGCATCTCTGCAGCCAGGGGTGGGGATACTGGGGACCTGTGGGATCTGAAAGAAAAAGGGTGGTGAATGATGTTTGGGAGAAAGAAGAGGTGAGAGAGGAGAATCCAGTACCCTCTTGGGATTCCCTTAAAAGAGTTAATGTCCATGGAGGACACCACTGGCCACAATTGCTTGGGGAGCAATGATCCTCACAGGTTTATTTAAGTTTGCACTTGTTACACAGCTCAGCTGGTAATTCCCACGTCTGTCCTTGCTTTTTCACTGGAAGTGGGAATTTCCTCTTGTCCAAGGTCCAGCTCTCCTGATCCTCTTTCCTGATATGAGCAGTCAATGTGCAGGCACTGAAATGGGACCGTCCCCTCTGCTGTATGTTCACACAGGTGCTGACAAGCAAGGCTCTGATACTTTTTCAGAAATCTTGGGCTATGATAGATATCTGAACCATGCCAACACACTTATGAAAGGCTGATCAAAAGCTTTACCACGGAAGATTTTGGCCAGCCTCTCCAGGAACAAAAGTAGGTGACAGCTATCGTGCTTGTCTTCACAACTGTCTGTCTGATCACTGTGGGGTTTTTGTGTTTCTTTTATGGGTTTTTTTAATTGAAACTTTTAAGATCCTAGAGTTACACAGTGGTGTAGGGAGCAGTCATTTGAACCTGCCAGGCTAGTGATATGTGAGAGAAACTCATGAGAACACAGCTGTGGTAGCAGCTGGCCTTGTGAGAGCCTCCACAGCTGTCCGCAGGGACAAGAAAGCCTTAGTCTGCTCGTCCATTTTGCTTCTGTAAGAAACAAAATTTTCCACTATAAAGGGTAGACACACACACCCTGACCCAGAAGGCAAGGCAACAGTCACAGTTTTCAAAATTGCTTTCCTTCTTTTTTTTTTTTTTCTTTAAATATTTGCTTTAGGTTCTCGATTCATCTTTTACATGATTGGTATTTCAGGCCCACCAGTGATCCTCTGCACTGAAACCTTATAGCTGAAATTTCCAAGGTTAGGTGAAAGCTGAGATTAAAATGAGAAATATATGTTTCATTATCTGTAGAAAAGCTATGATGAGCTCCACAGACAACCTCTCTACTCTTAATTTGTTTTAGGGTCTCTGGGTCTGATTTTTTACAAGAGGCTCCCAACTGAGAGTGGAAAAACTCAATGAGAGCAGAAAAATTTGGCATATGTGTGGGAAGATCAGGATGTTTCAGTTTCTCTCCTGACCTGCTCCTGCTGACCCAGTCAGGTATGGCATCAAAACTCCAGTTGCATGGTGAGAACAAGAGCTTGGACCATCCCTCCTTACGTCTAGAAACTTGTCACACCTCAGGTAATAGCTGTGCTGAAACCTTCACAAATGCAGCCAAGGAGGGCGAGGAGAGCAGGGCTGTCCCCAGAGGGGAGGCCATGGCAGGCAGAGGAACTACAGGTCAAGGAAATGTCCTGGCAGAAACCATCCCAGCCTGACGGGTGTGTTCAGCAGGGCAGAGAAACAAACAGGATGATATCTGGGAATACAATCATATTCCTCACTGGATGAGAGAAGGGTGTTTTCCCAGGAGGGTTAGTAAAAAATTCGAGGCTGTGTGTTGTTTGGGTTTTCTAAATTGCGGTGATTTTGGAAAAGCAGGGCATGGTTTTGCTGGGGTGTGTTTGCCCTGGTGGTAGGGCAGAAGGAGGGAAAGGCATCTGTCCACCTCAAGAGCATCCCTGCACACTGCAGCTGGGCTTTGGCTTCTCTGACCACATCCCCACTGCTTGGGGGGTACTGTGAGAGCAGCTCACATGCCGTAATTGATCCCATCCACTGGCAGAGCAGCTCTTCTGAGACCAGTCGCCAACCACTCAGTGCAAACAACCGCTTGTAAACCTCAACAGATGACAGCCTGGGAGGGATATGGGAACCAAAAGCCATCCACACTGATTCAGGGAGCAATACCAGGGTGGAAAAGCTACCCTGTCTGCAGACACCCTCCTTCTTGCCAAGGAAAGGGCATAGGAGGAACAACTTGCCCCATCTTGATTGTATCCACCATGTACTAGGCTTTGACCCATTCCCAACTTGTTAAAATGTCGTGAAAAAGACAGCCACGACTTGCAGGGATTTTACAGTGTTTCAGCAAAGGCTTTCAGAGCCTCAAAATTGAGTCTGAGTGAGAAGAGTGATGCTCAGTGTCCCAGGTGTGGGAGAACAGTGGCTTTTGCTCATCAGCCCACAGCACCTGCAGTTGGTGCTTCCACCAGCATTTCTTTGCAAACTGACCACTGCTGCAGGACCGGAGTGGGAAACCAGAAAGGAAACAAGCTCTCTGACAGGAGAAGAGGTCCATGAAGCTTTCCTTCCTCTGAAAGTACAGCCCAGGGATGTGACCTCCCCTTTCTGGGCTGTAAATACAGCGCTTGGCATCAGGCCCTGGTTTTGCTTACACACAGCTGCTCTCTCCTGCCTCCACACGTGGAGGAAAATCCACTTTCATTCAAGCTGAAAGGGAGATGGGATGAAGGAAGTGCCAACAGAAACAAAGCTGCGAAGGTCTTAGCACCAGGAAACTGCTCTGCAACCAAAAGCTCACCCCCTTGTCCTCCAGACGTGGCTTTCATGGCAGACATACTGGGTATCTCCTCTCCTCTCTTTTGACATGTCCACAGCACCAGGCAATGCCTCTGGTGTCACTTCCACAGGCAAAAGCAAGCCACGACATCTCCGGTGCCCTCACTGCCACCTGGTCCTGATGGTGGGATGGGTCCTGCCCACCTGCTCTGGTCCCATTTCATTTTCCTGGGGCAGGGTGGCCAGGAGGGGCAGGATGCAATGTGCCATCCCAAGCAATCAATCATTGCATGTGCTGGAGTCAGCCATTGCTTCCTTGGAGTTTCTCATGCTAGTTGTACAGCACAGTGGCGTTCTGGTCAGACCCACAGAGTGCTCTGATAACAAAAAAGAGCTTTGAACCTACTTCTACACTGGTAAAAAAGCCAAGGACAGAGCACAGGCTCGCACATTCGCCCACTATCAACACTCAGTCATGCCAAAAAATGCCTCCCAGACCGCACCCAGGAGACAGCCCAGGGCCAGAGGGCCATTTGGATGTGACCACCCTGTTTGGGGGATGGAAAGGGTGCCACAGACATGCCACCATGGCCTCATGGCTGGAGAACAGACCCGCCCTGTGCTGTTTATCTGTCTGGATAGAGCCTCTCCCTGTAGCATTTAACCTCAGGAGCTTGATTTCACCCGTTTACTTCTTCACACTCCTGCCAACGCGTGTGGTACAGCATTTAGCATGGAGGGTCTGGAGTGGGAGGTGAGATTATCTGCAGGGATGCTGCTGTGACAGCCTCCGACCCAGCTCCCCCATGCTCCAAATAAGTGGAAGGGACCACACAGGCAGTACCATTTCAGTAATGCCTGGGACATGCTGAGCACCACTCCTGCTGGTTTCCTTGGAAGCAGGACAGCATCTAGGAGAAGCACTAGGATTCTGCCACCAAGCCTTGGCAACTGTGGGTATTTTGGGAAATGAAACATGATCAGACTAGATATTCATCAGGCTCTGCTTCCTCCAAATCCTTCAGGCCCACAGCAGGCAGCAAATCCCAAGGAGAGCATCTGCCTCCAGATACATTCACCACAGCCCAAGGTCCACGTACCCAGGGAAAGCTTTGCATGGATCTAAGCATGGGGAAAAAAGACACAGAGCAGCAGCCTGGGAAGGTTTTATTGCTGTAGGGAGGGGGTGAAGCACCACCCTCCCTTCTCACCACAGCTGACATCCAGCTGGGAGCTGAGTGATGAGCAGACAAGCCAGTCCTCCAACTTTTGCAAGGCAGGGCTCATCCCCAAGGCACTACCTTGCTCTCCTGTCTGTCGTAGCATGGGCTGTGCTGGGCTCAGCCCTTCTTCTCACCAGTGCCAGTGCTGGGGAGGGCAGCCTGCTGAAGGGAGAGGCAGGTCAGCAGCAGCATGTAGCCCTCCTGCTGCTTTTCAAGGCTTTCTGAAGACACAGGGCTCTGCATCTCAACCTGACATTGGGCTTATTCCAGGGAGCAAGTCCTGACCCTGGAGCTTCTCTGATTGCACTGTCAGGAGACTGGAAGTTGAACAAGGGGTGCTGGACCCTATCAGACCTACAGAGCAGCCTCAGCCCATCATGCGACCTGTCACACTACTGACAATAAATCAGGCAGTAGCCAAGCGACTGATGCACTGAGCAATGCCCAAACCCTTGCCTTTACCTCAGTGTCTACATCCATCCATTGTAAAATCTCCTGTGTGATAGGGAAGTGGGGGAGAGATGTCTTTCTGAGCTCTTTGCATGCCCAGCTCCTAACAAAAGCTCCTTGGCACCACAGTGAGTCAAAGAACAGCATTTCTGGAGGAGTGAGCAACGTGGGAGCAGCCTCAGCTTTGCCATGACAGGTTTCTGCATTGCATTATGGAAAGGATGAGTGTTCACACCAGTTATAGCAGCACAGCGCTGCAGGGGCCTCCAAGAGGCAAGCTCTGAGTGCACAGACATCTGCAGTCAGTGGGCAGGCTGACCCATCCTGGTCCCGGTGTAAGGACATCCCTGGACCAGCTAGATGAAACATCACTAAGATACTGAGTGCCAAGATCCAAAGAGCCCTCCAGGTCAGGGTGAGCAGCTCTGCACTGTTATCTCCATCTTAAGCACGTGAATCAGAGACACCAAGTGACTCTGCCAAGGTCAGACATGGGGAAGCAGTGGTAGAGCTTGGTTTGAAGTCTTGCCTAGGCTACCTTCTCCCCAAAGACCTTCATGGACTTCTTCCTTTCTCTACTTTCACATAGTTGCCGAAGGCATCAGGTGGTGGGTTCCAGGCAGGGTTAAAACCCACAGGTGAGGAGTTAAAAGGTGGAATTTTTATAATTTGTATGCATGGTGGGTTGCAGGTGCCAGTCTTATTTTTTGGCTGTGGCCATTTATGAGAGGAATGGAGGGAATTAGCATAGTTTAGAATTAGAGGGACAGGAAGATGTTCAAGGAGTCATTGCAAAGAGTGAATGTGAAAGAAAATCAGAAAGAGGGGACGGAGTCACCCATAATGGAACAGAAAGGTGCGACACCATCCAATTCGATCCCCTCTTTACTTCCCAGGACCTCATAGATGTCAACACTCTTCCTGCTGTCCAGACCCAGCCCAACATCAGTCTAGCAGTTCTGGGGACACCAAGAGCACCGCAGCCACAGGAGATGGAGGGACAGAGGGTGGCACCCCACTTCCAAGCAACCCATGGCCCCAGGCTCTGGACCAAAACCTTGCAGGGCTTGGTACCAGCTTTGGGGTTCTGATGCAAATGCCCTCCTCTCCTAGTCCAGGCACCTCAGGAGCTGATATTAGACGCACCAGAATTGTCTCGAACAGCCAAACTGAGGCACGTCCCTGGCTGCCGCCAGCGCAGGAGCCAGCAGGTACTGGAGGCTGGCCGGGGTCCGCTGTCAGTGAGCAGAGCTCGCTGGCCTCGGCAGCACAGACCCACAGCCATCCTTCCCTGGGCTGCTTCCAGTCTGGCCACCACCTCATCCCTCGCATGGCTGCTGGTTTTCCCGCTGGATGATCCCGCAGGAGTCATCTGGGCTGCATATTTCTTTGCAAATTAAGATCTATTTACTTTAAAGCTTTCCTATGACATTGCTGGACTGTGTCAGATCTTATTAAGAATAAAAAAGCCAAGGATTCAGAATTTTTAAACATCATAACTTTTGTTGTCTACAACGGGTGCTGTGTATCCTCATGCCAAAGGTGCTGTGCATCCTCATCCCGGCAGCACCGCGGGCCGGGCCGGCGCCGTGCAGAGGCATCAGCTCCCTCTCGTGGGCTTGGTCTGGCTCTCTGCACTGTCCAGCATGTCCCAGGAAAACGGTGTGTGTGTGTGTGGGGGGGGGGGGTTGTTGTTACATGGTGTGTGTCCCCACCTCCCCCCAGTTCATAATATTCATTAGTGCGCCAGACACGGAAATTTTAAGGAAATGTGCCAACTAACTGCCATCAAGTTTCCTCTCATAAACATGGCGGGGGGGGGGGGGGGGGGGGGGGGGAAGTTGTCACATTTTCCTTTTTTTTTCTTTCTTTTTTTTTTCCTTTCTGACTGAGGCTGGGATTTGAAGCAACTATTTCAGGCATATGAATGGTAGGTCTCTGATTCACTTGCCCTGGGCCTCTGAAAAGAGTTGGGGGTCACCACACTGAGCTCTCCAAGCACCATCTTCGGTGCCTGTCCCAGGAGGGGGCAGTCACCCCAATTTGTTTGGCAGGCACAGACTGAGGCATCCAGCATTTAGGTAAGTCAATGAAGGCCACAGCATGAGTGCCCAATGGCCATTTCAGTTTGCAGTGCTCGAAATCAAGTATGTTTTATGAAGTCAAAAGTTAAGGAAGGAAAGGAGAATAAAAACAATAATAAAACCTCTTTTGATTTGTACCACATAAAAAAATAATAATAATAAAAAAATGGCTAGATTTCTAGCTTCGATTTGGAGAGCTCTTGGTTTTCCCAAAGAGCTGGAATTTCCCCCAGAGCTGAATTTCCTGCAGCATTTCCACCCAAGCCCTCAGCAGGGAGGTGTCACGAGTCCTGAGAGTAGTTTTGTCCATCCTGCAGCACAGCCTGGTACCTGTTGGGGACAGCCAGGTCACTTCTCCACTGGCGCTCCTCCCCAGGTTGCATGACCCAGCAGGTCTCACCATCATCCAGATGATGCTGTCCACCCCACAAACCAAACTAGGACCTCACCCCCTGCTCTGAGCCCTGTGAAGATTTAGGCAACACATCAGGGGCTGCTGTGCTTCAGGGTGGTGGTTTGGTGTTTTCCTGCCTGGCATGATACTCACTTGGTGGTGTGGGTGGCAGTGGGACAGATGGGGTGGATGCTGGCCACAGAAGGGCTTGGGGGCCCTCATCTGATGTCCCCTCCTCCAGGTACCGCTGCCTAGGGCACTGCTGCTCCCCCTTTTGCAAGGCTTGATGGCTCCATCCCCCTTCCAGCCTCCCTCCCAGCACTCTTCTAGCCTTGCCCACACACAACAGCTTGGCACAGGGCTAAATTTATCGCGTGGGTCTGGCTGTTTGAGGCTGTAAGCTGGTAGCTCTGATAGCAGAGGGGAAGGGTGACAGCCACACACAGTGAGTCCAACTGTCCTACCACCTGGACCCAAAGGAGGCACGTCACAAGTCACAACTCCCCCTGACATCCATCCAACCAGTCCCTTAGGTATTTAAAGTGCTTGTTATTATCTACGCCCAGGCATTCATTACGGCATTTGCAATTGTTTGTTGCTTCATCTCAATGCTGCATAAGCCTGCCAGCTCCAGACACTGAAAGGACTCCGTGTTTGCTTTGTGCTGCCTCTTCCAAGTACCATACTTAGGCACTTCTTTCTCCATGCACCTTTCTCCATGCCTTGCTCTGGGGTCTGTTAGCCCCTCTGGAGGACTCTCTCCCCATGTCTGGCTGGTTGGGTATCTCCTCCCCAAATGCCTACATTAATGCTGTGCCAAGTGTCTGTAGCATCCTCCTCCCACACTCTGGACCATCTCCAGCTGAACTGTCTCCTTTGCACTGTGCGATGCCCCGAAGTACTCTGATGTTGCACCTGAGTCCTGCCTTGTGCTGGGGAGAGCAGAAGGGCTCCTTCACCTCTCTCCCACCTCTCCCATGACCATCACATCTTTGAGTATGGTCGAAGAAGCTCAGTGCAGTCTGTAGTGATGTTAAGAACTAGCTCCTTTCCACCCAGTGCACAACTCCTTTCTGTTTAGGGTCCTCCAAGCAACCTCCAAACCCAAGGGGTGAGTGCTGCCTTCCACAATGACACAGCAAGCAGCACAGGCTCAGGGTAGTTTTCTGGACAGCCCCATACGTGTGTTAATGACTGCCGTCTCTCTGTGGTCCTGATTGGCTCTAACTCCTGGTCAAAATTAATAGTTAGGAATCACACCCTCTTCTTCCTCCCCATACATCTCAGATGTATTGGAGAGGATTAATTGCCACCACAGTAGCTTTGCCCCATGGGAAGAGGGCAGATTTCGATGCCCTTGAGCTGCAGTGCCCTTTCAGTAAGGGAAATAACCCTTTGCTCTTCAGCTATGCCCGAGATTATTTATTTCCCTTTATATTAGCCATGGGATACAAGAATGTTTTTCTGCAGCAAAGGCAGACCAAAACAAGCAAAAAATCTGCCAGTTTTGCTTTAAAGCAGCAAAAAAACCCCCTGACTCTGTTTTCCTGCAGGCTGTGGGGGACTCTGTCTTCGCTACTGCAGGACGTGTAAATCCAACACAATGAAATATTAATTATTAGAGTCTGTCCAACTGGGATTCCTCAGTGCTTTCAGAGAGCTGAATAATTCTGGCACACAGCAGAAAAACCACGCAAGTCCCTTTTTTTATTAGAAAATATTGTGTGAGGAGTAAATTAGAGCTTTTGAGCATTCAGGCTGAGGGACAGGAGGGGGCTTGGATTGCTTCAGGGCGAAAAATGCAAATTCCTAAATCGGGTATGAAAGAGGTCTAATGAAGGGATACAGGGAGGTGCATCACCCAGCATGGCTCCTTCAGCATGGAGGGCTGCCCTCGCAGCATGGCGTAACTGTGAGAAGGAGGGGGTAGAGGAGAGTAGAAGTCGATTAATAAAAGAGAGCACACATCTCTGAAGACTCCCGTTATGCAGCACTTCAGATGAAGGCATTCATCCAGAGCAGCCATGGGCACCAGCCCAAGGCAGACACGCTCAGCACAGCTCAAAGCCCCTTTTGTCCCCCTTGTTTACCAGGGCTGGGTTCAAAGCAGAGCACAGAGCATCATCCCTTGGCTGAGCAATGTTTTGCAGAATTGGGAGCCCAGGCTGACCCGAGTTTAAGCATTTCCATGCTATTGCCAGGGCAAAACTCCTCCACAAAGTGTTGCTTGGGAGAAGGGAGAGGCATCCAGCAGCATCTCTGGTAACGCAAAATCTCTAACCTCTCATCATTGTTCATTTTTTCAGCTTCCTTTGACCTTCATTTCTCTGCAGCCTCTGGAAAGTGCTACATGAAATGTTTGGCCTCTCTGAAATCTGTATTCGTCTCTTACAAACCCCTCCATCGTTCCTCAGCAACTTGACCCAAATGCTACAAATACTTTTCATTACCCTGCGGTTGCTTTGGGGGGTGTTAGAGGGACAGGTAAATGAATGGCTTGCTGGAAGACACAATGCCAAGTGGTAGGTCCAGGGCAGCGCTAGCCCTGGGTAAGATCGCTTGGCTCAAACAACAGCCACAAGCAAGCAAGCCAACGAGAAGAAAGGGATGACTGAGGACAGCTGCTAGAAGTGGAGGTGGAGGCAAAGATAAGCAGATGTGCACAGATGTGCAGGCTGTTCAAATAAGCATTGTTTTGATGCAGAGCCAACAGGAAGAGGTATGTGGCTGATGTGTCTGACTGTTAATGGGGCACAGGGGGATGTCATCGTTCCTAGCTGGGGGCTGGGAGAGGCTGGACGAAGGGGGTGAGTAGTGCAAGGGAGGAGAGTTGCAGTTAGCACCCGTCGCAGGCTTTTATACACAGAACTGCCTTTTCCCCTGCCCCAGCAGCAACCCTATGAGTTCGTATGGTTTCACTTCTGAATTGGTGCAGAGGGGTTGTTATTTTTGCCCACCCACCTCCCTGAGTCTGCAAGCTGCCACTGTGTAGCTCCCAGCTGCACCCGAGATAAGGTAAGATTGCAGGAGGAACCCCTGTAGAGATTTGCAGGAGAAGCAGAAGCAGCATCTCTCTCCCCCAGGCTGTAGGACACAGAACAGACACTTCACCATCAAGCTGCTGGGGCGACAGAGCTGGGGCGCAAGAAGCAAGTGAGAAGTTACAGAAGCAACACAGGGCAGGAAATGATGAGCATAATACTTTATCTACTGTGCAGCATGTTCGATGTCCATACCCTCCTCCGTGATTCTGACTATGCTCTTCAGGCCTTCAGGAGCCCCTTTCTCCCACCACTGCTGAGCAGGTAAAGAAGGACACTGGCTAGGACTCTCTGCCACCTCACGGCCGAGCTAGTCTGGGTCCTGGGCACGCACTCAGGTTGCATAAGAAGGTTTGACAGCAATATGAGGTGTAGGAAGCCAGGCCCAGGCTGAAGTTGTGGTGTGGGCAGGTCTCAGAGCACTTCTTGGTGATCCTCTTCCACAAAGACAAAAAGCCTTGCCCAAAGAAGGGAGAGAGCAGCATTAACAATGGGAGTTTGTTGAGAGCTCCCCAATCTCGTACAGGAGGGGGATGGGTTAATGAGTCCCACTGTCCCCCACAGCCCCAGGGACCAGCATGGTAAATGAGACCCAACCCACCACAGCCCAACAATTTCTGGTGACCAGCTACACAAGGCATTCAATATCCCTGCTGGGTATCTGGCACCTCCCAGCATGGACCCTCATGTCAAGGCTTTTTAAGGTGTACAATGGCATCCATGAGACAATGTTCATGCCTGGATTGAAAGCACACTTCCAGGTTTCTCTGCTTGGAGGAAATAATTTTACTCCCCTCTGTATCTCTCTAGACCTTCTCATCCACGCTGGCTACCTGCTTCTTTTCATCTCCGTATCTAATCAAGGCTCAAATTTATTTATTTTTCCTCTGAAAGATTCTCTCTTTATCCTACCTCTTCTTTCAGTGTCCCCTGCCTTTCCATGCAGGCATAAAACAAAGGCTAAAGAGGACAATCTCAATGTGTGACGGGGAGGAGGATTTCAAACTGCAAATTTTAGCATTGCCAGGCTGGGCTAGCAAAGGCTCCACCTCCCACATGTGCTTCCCCATGACTCCTCAGCCCATCCATCAACAAAGGGCAACCATACCAAATTCAGTCAAAATCCCACATCCCATTCCTGAGTCCTAACCAGAGGAAATACAGCCAGTACATACCAATTCCTACAGAGGCAACATTGGTCACACAGTATTCATCCTTGTCCGAGCACTTCTTGGCCTTCAGGCAGCTCCAGTTGCTTTGTTCCCAGTTGCAGGTGTAGCAATACAGGGCATTTGCTGCAGGAGGAGACACAAAATATGGAAGATGGGAACAAAATGCCACTAGTACTGGCAGCAAAAAACACTGCCTTCTTCCTCTTGACTCTCAAATGTACGAAGTGCAGGTTTGCTGAAAGTGATGGAGCTGCAAGACTCAGACCCAACCCACTCTGGAGTCCACACACTTGCACATTTAGACCCAACACATGCACCAACAGTGCAAGTCTTCCCTTCCTGCCCTGCCCTTTAAATAATAGCACAATGGGCCAAGGGTACTGAGTTTGATGTGACGCAGGGAGCAGGGAAGGTCAGGGTCTGCTGCAGGAGTCTACAAGGATGTCCCAAGGCTTGGGGTCATCCTTTCTAGTTGCTGGAGACTATTAGGCTATAGCCTTATTGGGCAATAAGCACTAGCAGTCAAATACGGTTAATTGGGACCTCACAGCCTAAAGTCGCCAGTCTCTCACACCTGTGTCTTTGTGTGGGACTTCAACACCCTCAAACATATATCCATTACTTGGGTTAAAAAAAAAAAAGGTGAGGAGAAGGGCTTTTTGCTGTGTGAATTCAGTCCTAAGACACATGCAGTCTAACACTTCATCTTGACTGCCTAGGTCATCTAACATGGATTAGGGCAGTCTTCGTTCTGGCACTGAAGACAATCTTTCTGTCCCTGGGGCCTTGTTGACACTTGGAAATCTGTCAGAATCGCTATTCTGGTAAGAGAACAAAGCTAAATAGCAGAAAGGTATTCTTAGGCCACAATGAGACAGAAATAACTATTCCAATAAATTATTTTTCTTCCCCAGACAACGTGGCAAATTTCAAAGCACTGGCAAACCCTGTTCCTTTTTACTAAATGAGGATAATATTTATTCTCTCTGGTTGCTTAATTGTCTTGTCTGTAGAGGCTACAAGATCATATCTTTTGAGGGGGCTCTGACTTCATTTTCAGTATCTCTGTGAAATAAAACACATAATCTATAATGCAAATAATACACAAATATACCTATCCACTCAATACCCCAGCATAAGACTGTTTAACCCATTTAGTCCACAACCCAACTTCTCCCCAGTTCCCCAACTTTGTCCCAAAATCTCTGAAATCAGCAAGTTTGGTGGGTCTCTGAGATGGGCAGAAATCAGGGGCATTCAGCAGGCAGCTGCACAAGGCCAGATGTTGTAGGTCTGGCCCTGTCCCATGCTGCTGCTAAAACCGGCATCACTGACTGCAGTAGGAACCAGGTGCACAGAATTGCTGTTGTATTGTGCTATCATATGCTGAAGCAATTCTTCATCAAGATTTAGAAATAACCACAGTCTTGCATCATCTCAACGGACAAAATCACTGGGAAGTCTCTTAACAAAGGCAGAACAGTGGCAAATGCCCCCTTTTTTTGGTCTCACTTTCATAAAATTCCAGTAGTACCTGCATCTATCAGGAAATTTCCCTGCAGAAAATAAACCTTTCATACATCCAGGCTACAGATAAGAAACCTGAAGAGGAGCAGTGTGTCCTTCAGCTGCACCACTGTCAGAGCTAAAGTACTTTCTCCCATTATTTCTTTTCCCTGGCTATGAGACCTCCCTGACTTCCAAACACACAACTATTCTTTGTCTAGTAGTGAACCGTGACACCTCACCTTGATCTGCACATAGGATCAAAACCAGCACAGCAAGGAGGGCGGCCTTCATCTTCTCTCAGTCGTCTCTGCAGCCCAGGAAAAGCACCCTCACCTGGGGACAGGATATATATCTTCCCCGCGTTTGGACTGAGTGATGATGAAGCCAACAATTTGGAAAGAGTGGGCAGGGATCATGTATTATTTGAGAGGGCAGGAATGCATGTGGGTTGTTTTCTCACCTCACCATTGCCTTCAGGCTGGTCTGATGGGTCTGGAGGGGAGTGAAAGCACTAAGGCAATTCATTCCATTTATTGCTTTTAATACTTTAATTTATCTATGGTCAGGCTAGGAGTGCTGCTGATGTCTGAGCCGGGGGTTTGTACTGTTTAGTTCCAATTTGATCATCACATCTGTGGCCACATAGTTCAGTGAAGGCAGTTACTCAAAGAAAAAATGATAATAAATGGCATAAATTAATGGCTTCATCTGGGTTTACTGCCAAGTGCCTTCCCAGGTTAGAAGTGGAGAACCCCCAGTATCTGGAGTCAGGGCAGATCTAGCTGTATACTCATGGGTGGCAATATAAACAGGAAATGTCTTACAATTTCCTGTTTGCCTATAAAAGCTGCTGGTTACTGACAGAGTCCTAAATGTTCTGCATCCTGATTTGGAGAGCAGCTGCTGCAAGAGAGCAATGGCTTTGTGGTTCAAATGGAGAAGCCAGAGCACTGGAGGTTGGTTTCCAGCTTTGCAACAGCTTTCTTTTGCTACATCTGAGCAAAGGGTAAAAATATCTTTGTCCCTCTTAGGACACAAAGCATCTGACTGAGAGTCCTGCTAGATACCACTCAGATGTGATGTCCTCAGCCTTTGTGATTTCTCTGCATGCTTACAATTTGGGTGGAGCTGGAGCTGATATTTTCAGCCCTTCTGGGGCCTCCATTTGACTGCCTGTCCCACTTCTGCTTCCAAGGAAAGAGTTACATGGAAGTTTGATGCTGCATATCGGCCAGCATCTCCATGAGTCACCTCTTAGCAAGCCATCAAAGAGCAGAGAGGATGAAGCAGGAGCAGCACCTTTGAATGAAGCCACCTGGGCCATCAGCTGTCTGTTCACCTCTTCCTTCTCCACCCTGCAAGGCTTGGTCTGCACAAAAGAGAACAGAGACCCAGTTGTAGCTACACAGCCTGGGGTTTAGAAGATGGAGATACAGAAGGAGAAGAGGCAGAGGCTCAGAAAACATGTGGAAGAAAGAGATTAGGTGGCCAGAGGGAGGGCTAAAATGATGGGGCCACCGTTAGTTTCTGGGCAGGAGATCAGTCAGATGAGCAAGAGTCCCTGAAGCAGTGGTCATGCTCATCAGAGACATTTAGAGCATCTGATGGGACTAATTAGTGCTCATCACAGTGAAGGCAATGGCCAGAGGAAGTTCAATGTGACACAAAAATGCATAGCATCTTCTTTGAAAAAAAAAAAAAAGATGGGGAATTATTGGGGTAAGCTTTTTTTGGTTGATTTAGAGATATTTTTGAGGTTTCTGACACTGGTGTTAAACCACTGGTCTGCCAATACAGCTGCCGTAAAGCAGGATCAACAGGATGGTGAAGTCAGCCCTGATAACCCCATGAGCCCTAACCGTTCCTCTGCGATGGACGTACACCTTCTGGGTGTGGAGAGGACAAGCCACATTGCTTGCCCAACAGATGAAAATCTACCAGACTCAGGGACTGCATGCCACTGTGGATGCCAGAGAAGGTGTGTCAGTCCTCCCAGATGTCACGAGGTAGCAACCAAAGAGCTAGACCTATTCCAGGGAATAAGGATCGCCCAGCATGATTCACTGCGTGGTGTCCTCTCGCAGGGATGACTCTTCAGGGGAGTCTGGAAGTGAGCCTGGGAAGCCAAGGCTCAGTGTCCCATAGTGGCGGGAGCACCCTGGCAAAGGTCCGCACTGATAAAGTAGTTTACTTTAACCAGATTTAGTTTTTTGAGGGAGGGGAAAATAGTTGTGTTACTCTTCAGCGTGACAAACACGGTGTGTTCTTGATTATTATTTTTTTTAAAAAAACAAAGAAATGTGTCTGACTCAGTTTATTCCTCCACTTCCAAGAACGGATGGCATGAACATCTCCCCTCTGACACAGAACTCAAGAAGTGTCACCTGGTCCAGGGGTTCAAATCTGTTCCTTACTAACAGCAGGAAGATGATCTGCAAGGCCACAGGAAGTGGTCCACCACACGTCTGCTGGCAGGAGTGGTTTGGACAAGCGTGATGATGGACAAAGGTGCGCGATGGGCTGTTTGGCATTTTGAGAATTGTCAGCGGCCCATTGAGCCAGATAGCTGGGACATTACCTTTCTAGCCTCAGGTATGTCTGATGTATATGTGTGATGTGTGGGACTGCCACAGTTGGCATTTTTGCAGAGGCGCATGGGATACTGAGGATGGTGCTGTCACTCTGGGTGGCCAACACATGGAAGTAGTATGACTGCAGCATGGAAGGTAGTGCTTGGCTAGGTCAGGGCAGAAAGCTGAAAAAAAAAAAAAAAAAGGTGTCCCAGTATCCAGCAGCACACAGCAGAAATGAGGTTACAGCTATAACAGTAAATTAAACATGTCCAGGACCGTCTCCAGCATGGAGACCAAGAGGTGCACATCAACAAGGCCTCTTGCAAATAGTCCTTCCTTTGTGCTTCTCCTCGGTTTTTTTCCAGACATTGCATGCAACAGTGGTGCTTGGTCCATCTTAAAAACTTGCCAGGGAACACACAAACAATTAAAATGATTAATTAAATGTTGTGGATGATTGCATGCCAGACCACAGATGTTCCCAGGAACTGTTTATTCCCCTAGCTTGGGTTCAGCCTTGGAGATCAGACCCTCGCAGGCATGTGAATCACATCCTTCAGGATGAGACCTTGGTCCCTGATTTACTCTTGGCTGTGCCACATCACTATGCAACTGTGTTGGAGTTGGCTAGTAAACACAGCTTTATTTGGCTGCCCTCCGAAACGTTCTGGCCATTGGGTCTTCCTGGCTGTAGAACAGAGATCAGCAGTCAACAAATGAAGTCAGCCAGGGATCTGCTCATCTTCTGGGAGCCTCATACCAGGGTCTTCTCACAAAAGGCCTTGGGACAAGTGCCCACACATGGAACCACAGTAACAAGGAGGAACAGATACACCATGGCGTGGTCTCGTGGGATCTCTTCTTTTTATTTGCCCTGAAGGTTTTAACTATTCACCTTCCCTGTGGTCAGAGAAAGATGTCTGCCTCATCACTTCTTAGGTGGCATCTCACAAGGGTTCCAGATATTTCCATCTATCCCAGCATCATCTTAATCTGTATGTACTGCCATTTCCCACTCAGTGGCTAGTGCACCAGGGGCTGCAGGACAGAATTGTTTCTCAGCACATGGTATTATTGCACCACCAGGGATTTTGCAGCCCTGAATAAAATCCATTGAAGCAATTGCAGAATCTAACACTGTCTTGTTCCCCATTCTTCATTTTGGGTGGGGTTGTGGGGAAGGAAGAGGCCAGGTCAGCATGGTACCACTTGTTTTTGGCAGTGAAGACAACAGTTTAAAGCATGCATTGCCCTGGGAGGACAAGAGGCAGCTGTGTGTGTTGAGCACACAGTGGGTGAGGGCAAGCGCCAGCTCTTCCCATCCTTGAAGTCCGACGACTGTGGACAAACAGTGATTTTTCCTTCTGGCTCTTTCTCTCCATCTTTCTCTTCCTCCTGGGGGATTTACTTGTTCTTGATCCGGCAGGGCTCATTCTTTGTATCCTTCCTGGTAGTGACCTCCTCAAAATCAGGACAGGAAGGTGGGTTGTCACCACCCTCCCCCTGACATAGATCTGTCCTCACCTCAGACCTTCACAGATGTTTCAGTTCTTAACTCCCAAGGAAGCCAAGGACAGTTCGGACCTAACCTCACCCATGGGTTTACTGCAAACTAACATGGGCTTAAACCCTTACATCCCAAAGTACTGAAGGACTCATACCCTGTGGCTGCTCCTACCCAGCCTCCTATGCACTCCCTATTCCTGGGTACTCATTATGGGAGTCCCACTGTGGGGCAGATACACGGGTTCAATAACACAGCATGGACAGCCTAGGGCCAGGTTACAACAAGGTGTTGAAATTCTTCTGAGATTGCCCGCTGACTTCCACTCTTTCAGGCCGGGCAGGGAAATGATGCCCCAGAGGCATCCCAAATCTCTGTTTACCTGATTTTATGGTGTCTCTGGGACTCCTGTATTGCCCAAATCCCAGCTGGGTCTGGATTAAGTTACATTCAGGACCATAACCTGTACTTGGGGGCATTAATAGGGGTATCCAGCAGTCATGTCCAGGTGTCACAAGCTCCAGAGGAGGTCACCACCCTTCCAGCTGCCCTGAGGCCGGAACCACATTGCAGAAGGGCAGTCATGGAGGCAACTGTGTCTATACCAGTAATACATGGAGAGCCCATGTACAGTTTCAAGGACTGTCCCACAGTTGTCTGCACTGTTTAATTGTTAGCATGCTCCTCAGCATGGTTTTGGCCTGACCAGCTAGGACCATCCCTGACAATTCCAGATCTACTTTCCAACTGGTATTTCAGATTCAGCCTCTTTACTTTGGAGAGAGAGCGCCAGGCTGTGCAGATAGGCACCAGCTGACCCCAGAGCCAGGAACTGACACAGGGTGTTTCATTTGCTTATCTGCCTTCCCCATGCTGTCCCAGACCTTGTCAAGATCAGAATCTTGACAGCATACCAGAACTATACCATTGGAGATGCAAATCCATTATTTTTCCAGACATTTTTCTATATGCCTTCAGAAGTTCCTGCCTGGCTGAAACAGTAAGAGACACACTCTGATCTCAGGCTGTGCTGATCGGGATTGTATCCTCCCCCCGCTCACCTCCATTTGTTTCACTGCCCATGTACTTACATGAACAACCTGACCCTGCTGCTTGCAAAACCCCATCCCTGCTGTGAGCCAGCACTCAATAAAAAAAAAAAAAGAGAATAAATAATAAGCATCTTGGAAATGTCTTTTTTTTTTTTTTAATGGTAGCTGCAAAGCACTGTTGCATGAAAAGTTATAAAAGAATAACTGATGGATCTCTTCTCCATCAAGCTCAAGCTAGCTTCAGACCGGTCTTTCCATGGCTGAACATCAGATGTTCAGAAGATGTCCTGGGGACAGATGGACAAAATGACTGCAGGTGCTCAGGAACCAGGATGGGTTAAGCGGCTTGTACGGGTTATTCAACAGGAACTTCATCACAGTCCAGTCCAGAGAAAAGGCCTGCTAACACTGACCAGAATCGCAGTTCCCAGCAGCGCTGTGGGAGGTCTCACCCCAGATGCCTCGTGATTGCTGTTGTCCTGACTGCAGCATTTTTAAGGGTCTCAAAACATACTGCAAGCTGAAATGCAGGTTTTGCTGTCAACTTCTGTTGGTGAGTGCCTGGATAAACGAAATCAAATAAAACCAACGCATGAATCTTTCTCCCAGGAGTAAATCCTGACTTTACTAAGAAGCACACAAAATCGCCTAAGACTATACAGGTTATAGTGTTCATTTAACTACTCTGCCTCACCATTCAAGCAAAGAAATAACTGAGCTTCACCTGTAACCCAGTGCTATCCAAATTCTCCCAAAGCCCCATGGAAGGGGAATGTTTTA
This sequence comes from Falco biarmicus, assembly GCF_023638135.1. NCBI lineage: Eukaryota > Metazoa > Chordata > Aves > Falconiformes > Falconidae > Falco > Falco biarmicus. The sequence continues at coordinate 12,678,425 of NC_079290.1, forward strand.
GACCCAGGTGTGCTGGAGCAGAAAAAGGGGGGAAGGACACAGACCCACCAAGAGCAGGGCTTGGGCTGGGACACTCAGGAACGTTGGGCAGCAGGCTTGGGATGTCACAACTCAGGCAGTTCATGGCAGTAGGACTCACCAGCACCTATCTTATCAACCATAGTCAAGCAGGCTGTCTCATTTTTGGTACACAGGGAAGTCATCAGGCACCGACCATTGCTGCTCTGGTTGGTGCAGGTGTAGTATGTCAGCAAGTCGGCTGCAGGAGAGGAACAGAAATTATTTGCATGAAGTCAAAACAAGAAACCCCTTTCCCAGCTGGATCAGTTCCCATCCTCACACAGGCCACAGGAGATAGAATAAGACATAGTAGATCTGTTTGGCTGAGACAGTTTTACCTTTCTACTATCACATATCCAAAATTGCTAAACACACACTTCCCTGTAGAAAAGCCCTCCTTCCAGGTGAGTGGGCAGCAGAGGCTTTCTGCAGGTGTTGATATTCAACAACACCATCACAGCATTTAGCAAATGGTCACAGGCCCAGGAGAGCAGTGAATTCACTCAATTTTTAGCTCAAAGCTTAATTGCACCCCCATCCAAGAAGTGAAGACCTGCAGATCTCAAGATGCGATTGAGTTTGCAGAAAAAACCCAAAGGGCTCTTTCTGGTAGTGCATCATGAGAGCAGGGGAAGGTGACAGATTTTGGGTTGCTCTGGGGGCAGCCCAAGTCCTTTAGCAGCAGTGACAGCACAAAGGAAAGGCAAAGCTGACCGTGCAGACCAGCTCTTCATCTATCACTATCTACTGACTTCTTAAAGGCCTCGGGACTTAAAAGTTATGGATGTGGCTTCTCCTGAAAAATGCCATCCCAGCCCAAGCCTCGCAGCAATCCTGAGCAACTCACCAATGTCCATGCAGAGGACAGACAGACACGCCATGAGGAGAGCCCTTATCTTCATTTGCTCTTCTCTGCCTGCACAGTCTTCAGGAGAAGCAGCTCCCAACCCTCCGTGGAGTCCTAGCTGGGAGGGTGACCAAGGACATCAGCCCACTCATTGCACAGCACGCACAGACCAGAAGCCTGACACCTGCTTACAGAGCCTTGCAGGAACTCAGCGCCCACACCTGCTGTCCAAGTTTTGTGCACTGCCTTTGCCCGAGCACATTACTGAATATTTCAGAATAAGCCAGAAGGAAAGCAGCTGCTACCAATAGCAGTAGTTTCTCTTTGAAAGCAAGCAGGAGATAAAAGGTGGGTAGGAAACTGTTACCAGCCAAGGGGGAATCAAAGCCACTAGAAGGGGGGTGGAGGCTCTTGGATTTGCACACCGTGCACTGCTCCTAGAAAAAAGGGGATATATGTGCTGGGTCCAGCAAGGAGGAGCTACTTTTTGAGGACCAGAACCCACATTTCGTTGCTCGATCAGAGTCAAACCTGGAGCCTTGGGTTAGCACTAGGAAAGCTTGTTCCCCCTGGGACTATGTAGATTTCCTTCCCATGACTTGGGACAAGTGCAGCTTTACCAGCCCTGTTACCACAAGTCTAAGCTTAGAGTGGCACCAGCAAGATCAGGGGAGCACAAAAGAACCAGAGAAAGACCAGGAGAAAGATGCCACACCACTGCTACAGCCTCAGTATCTCATCTTATGGGCAAAGAGAAAGCACATCATGTACGTGTATGTAAATTATTACTATACTTGAAATCTTAACAGGCTTTTATCCAAGAATGGTTGTTGGTCTGGATTTAACTACTATAGGAAAACAAAGAATAATCCTATGTAGAATGATATTATTAAAATTATTGCACACACTTAGTGGCTTCTACCCCTTTTCTTGGTGTTATGCTCACCCTTCCCATTCTTGGGTGTTTCACACTGGTGGCACTACAGTGAGTCCTCAGCATCTGGAGCCCTGAGCCAGGCAAAATAAGATGTTCATGTTGATGGTTCCCTCTTCTTCTCCCCAGGATCCACTCAGAGACATTCCAATTATGATTAGTAACTTTTTTTTCAAACATGCTTTTTTAATTGTTCTGCAGCTGTGTGATGTCTAAATTTACTATATGTAGTGCTTTTTACTTATGTTGGGTACTACTTTTGTACTGTTTGTTACCCCTAAAACCTGCCTAGTCCGGCTCCAGGTCTGCATTCCTTCAGTGAGTGGTTTATAGCCAAGGGGTCTCCAGTTCCAGCCCAGACCTCATCTCATCACCCCATGCCTGCGCTCCTCTGCAGCACATCCCACATGTCCACTTCTCAAGACCTTTGCTGTTGTACCAAGCCTACATTTCTCTACACTGTGTCCTTGGGTCAGAGCCATAAATAACTCATCCTACACAGAATAAAAGCTTGTTACTGCTGTCTATATAAACTGACAGCTGCACTATACAAAGATACACAAAAGTAAAACAAATTATCTGTAGCCACTTGGTCAATCAAAAAAATGGCTCTTACCACTCAGCCAAGTTAAAAAAAAAAAGCCTCAGGCAAGTCAAAACAAGCTCAGTCAGAGCAAACCTAACAAGCCTCAATCCAGATGTTTTTCAAACTTGGTGCAAAGCTCACAGCCCATTACTAGCAATAGCAATGCCAAATTAAAGTGCTAAGGGATAACAAACCATCTTGTCTTAGACTTTCAAAGGGGAAAAACTGGACTGAGCTATTCTGTTTTATTTTTGGAATTATATCTCCTGGTTTGGGTTCTTTTTGGGTTTTGGTTCCTCTCCCCCCCCCCCCCCCCCCCCCCCAGGCCCCAGCACACAGGAAGGCATTATGAGAACAACCCAGTACAGCCCCTTATAGAAGCTTTTTTCAAAGGTGACAATAGGGAGATGAAAATGAAGAGAGGAGAGAGGAGAGAGGAAAAGAAAAGGAGAGAGGAGAGAGGAAAAGAAAAGGAGAGAGGAGAGAGGAAAAGAAAAGGAGAGAGGAGAGAGGAAAAGAAAAGGAGAGAGGAGAGAGGAAAAGAAAAGGAGAGAGGAGAGAGGAAAAGAAAAGGAGAGAGGAGAGAGGAAAAGAAAAGGAGAGAGGAGAGAGGAAAAGAAAAGGAGAGAGGAGAGAGGAAAAGAAAAGGAGAGAGGAGAGAGGAAAAGAAAAGGAGAGAGGAGAGAGGAAAAGAAAAGGAGAGAGGAGAGAGGAAAAGAAAAGGAGAGAGGAGAGAGGAAAAGAAAAGGAGAGAGGAGAGAGGAAAAGAAAAGGAGAAAGGTCTTAGTTGCCCAGCAAGGGAGCCAGGGGTTGTGCAGCCACAGTCCAGGCATGTTGCTTGCTTAAGGGGCCACACTGCAAAGCCTGCCCAGCTGGCTGTAGGGAAAGTGGAACTATATCAGACATAACTAAAAGCAATGAAAGAGGACATCATGGAAGGAGTCCTGTCTGAACCACAGCCTGTTACAGCACAGGCCATGTGCCAAATTACAAAGACACTCAACTCTCTGCCAGTGTTGCCAAGACCTTATTGCATGCTCAAATGACACCCATTACTACAAAGTTGGGGTTGGTGACCCCTCATGAAAGACACAGGGATGAAGCAGAGAGCTGGATGAGACATGAGGCTATAGCCATGTAAGTCCCAGGGGAGAAGGGGAGAAGGAAGAGAAGACTAATTAAAATCAAAACTAATTAAAAACAAAACAACAAAAAAAGACTGTGTAAAGTTCCTGGGCTAGGAAGAGAGGCCAGAACTGCTGGGCCCAGTTCTTCATCTCCCCTCACTGCCTTGAAATCACACCACTAGAAAGGCAGCAGCAGAATTTGCCTTTGCAGGCACGTGAGTTCATCCCCTGCCTATTTGTGTTGAGAAACCTTCTGCATAAAGAAATGGGAACAGTGCTGGGTCCAAGGATGCACAGAGGTGGGGGGAACAGGTGGTGGTGATTTAACACCTCCAGGACTTCCTTCCAACAGAAACAGTGTTTGCAGCACTAGGAGTAAACTATGGGAAGTCAGGATCTGTTTCTGCCTGGGGGACTACCAAGAATGAAACACGAGCCCTAATTAGAACCAGTTGTGATAATTGGCACCCCATTCTCTTCTACTTCAGCAAACTAAGCCTTCAGGAGTTGAGAAGTCCAACTATAGCTTGAGAAATAGACGGAAGAGATTACACAGAACAGCTTAAAAAAACCCAAACCAAACCAACACAGCAAAACCTCCCAAAATAAACAAAGAAATAAAGGAAAAATAAACCTCAAAGAGCTCACTCAAGTATAGATGACCTCTGGGAAGGGGTTAGAGACTTCCTTGTCTGGCCCATCTTGGCAGATAAATAACCTGCCCTGTTTACAAGAGAAGGGACAGTCTGTGTGCAACCCCCCAAGCTAGAAACACAGCATTTTTTTTGACATGCATCAGCTCCCCGCCTCCCCACCCCCCATGCAACACACGGCAATGCAGGAAGCTGCCTCAGTGGCTCTTCTAGGCTCATGGCAGCAGAAGGAACTTCTGAGCCCTCCTGCAGCTGTGCAAGCAGTTACTCAAAGGTTTATTTCTGAGTCAAGACCATCACTCATAATGGCAGCTTAATCCAGACTTGGCTTAAGAATATTAATTAAGTAGTTTATTGGAATTCCTCATGCCCCGTCTTGCAGTGGCTCATGATTGATGTCTAGAGGAGCCATTCTCAGAGCCTGGGACAAGCTTAGCTGAGGCCTTCCTGATCCTTTTTTTTAATTTTGAATAATACGTGTTCAGCTGATCAAGAATATCACTACTATGGCTAAAAGCAGCTGCAAGAACAACTAGCCTATGTGTTATCTACTCATTCCCTGTGGGACACCCATGAAGGGCAGCCATCCCTCTTCCACAGCTGCACAGAGCAAGTGCCAGTTCTTCATGGGGCACAAACCTGACAACCTGGAGTTTTATCCTTGCCTCAAAAGCCCTTCTCCTGCCCCTCATTAGGCCACCCTTCATTTTATCACAGGGATCTAATTTCTCATCGGTTAGTTGTTTGCTTTCCTCTGCAGCCACACTCCTCGGCATCAGCAGCACTGCAGTTACGAACACGTGGCAAAGGCTAATATCTGTCCAATTTGAGCTTATTTTACAACAGTTTGAACTTGGCTGACTGTTGATGGACACAGACTACAACTGTAAAAAACCCAGGGAGCTCCTTAAAGCACGTGTTTCATTTATGCCAAACCACAGACATGATCTTTTCTGCTAAACCACATTGGAAAAGGAAATTCCATTCACTGTGTTCAGAGACAGAGGGCCTGAAGCACAGCTGTGGTAGTCTCAACTTAAATGTTGTTCTGCCCTTTTCCTCTCATACCAACATAAGCATTCCCCTTTAATGTTTGTGTCCTATTTTTCCCATTTTTTTTCCCAGTTTTGTAAAACCAGAACTCAAGGGAAGAAGGGAGAGGAGCAAAAACCCTCTGGAAACCCTTCACATTTCTATTCCTCACATCCCCACAGGGGTTTCCCACCTCTCACATGTCTGCCAGACTACAGCTGTTTTGTGTTCCCCTTAATCTGATCACTCGCCAGGGAACAGATGCAGAGCATAAGCAGCAGTTCAACAGCAAATTCTCCTTGCCCAAGAGTTTATCACACCCACCTCCCCCTGTGCATCAATTAAGATGAATCAGCCAAAAGTCCATCTCTGAACCACCTACAGGTAAGCAAAGACCCTGTTATTAAGCAAATAAAAGAGCAGATAAGCAGCTTTGATGACTGTCCTTCCTCAGATCACCTGCCAGGACCCCTTCTCCACCCCACACAGCCCTGATGGGCAGGAGAGCAGTGCTGCCAATCGCAAAGCCAGGCCTGAATGCTACAGAAAGCAGCTCTAGGAAAAACAGGATGCTGATGTACTTTTCTTTCATCAATGAGGATCAATAATCTGTTGGCCAGACATCAAGAGCTTGACTTATCCCCAGGAGAAAGCATGACATGGGAAGGTTTCTGATGAGCACTGCTTGGTCCAAAGGCTTCAGAATCTGCAAAAGGTGCCAATGTGCAGGCTTTATGTTCCCATCTCTCTAGAATGCTGATGCAGAAATAACAGGCAGGAACAGAGCCCCGGTGGATCCTCCAGTTGCTCAAGCAACTTCTCACACACAGAGAAGTACTACTTGAGGTCTCCTCCCAACCAATATGAACAACAGACTTATGAAAAGCACATTAGTAACCCAAGAAGTTACAGGGGAAGGTACCACTTCTGGTTTTGCCTGAAACCAGATCTTCCCTTTTTGCTTTTCGTTTTAAAATAAAAAATGAGGAAGTAATTACAAGGGAAAAAAGTTAAGCTTTTGACTTTGCATTTCACTAGTAAAATACTGGCAAAAAATGCTAATACTTTGATTTTGGGTTACCAAGTGTCTTAGGCATCAAAGCACAGGCTTTTCTGTGCCTACAGAAAAGGAACTCTGTTGGAGAAGCCAAGTTGAAAACATTTCTGGAGGGGTCAAGGCAGATAGGGTTCAGCTGAGCATGCCAGTATTTATTGGAGTCGCCAAATAACCCCAAGCTGCTGGTCTGGGAGAGGGATCCTACTCTCAAGGGTGTCTGTGTTGGGGCACAATCCTGCTCCACAGGGTCCTGAGAAGCAGAAAATCCCTGTCAGGCTGGGCATTAGGCCAGACTGCTGCTTTGTGCCACTGTGATGTCAACAGCAAGTAGCCCAACTTCTCCAACATGTATCACACTTGCCTATGGCCAAGGGCCAGGAAGACACTTCCCAGAAATTACGAGCCTCTCCGTAAAGCTTAGCTGTTTCAGACATGTTGCATTACACTCCCCAGTATGGGTCATTTGATACCTGGCAAACCAAGCACACTGAACTCTCCCCCTTTCTTTTGCTTCACACCACCCATACGCACTTCAGCTTGATTTCACCCAGCTTTTTTGACAGAAATGGTCAAGCCCCATAGAACTGGTTCATAGGGCAATACAATCCAGGGTAACACCCTTTGGGGAAGAGGTGCTTCATTTAAGCTCCTAAAGAATAGCCAGTAATTACTGTTTAGCTGATGCTGGCAGATCTTTGTAGCCCTGACTTGCAGAGCATCTAAGCATGGCAGAGTAGCCCTACGGTACTTATTGCACAGAGCCCATCTGCCAGCCTGGCCCTCCTCATTTGCTGCAGCACAGCAGGCAAACACAAGACCTCCAGCTTGATTAGCTGAGCTCTCACTGGCTTTCAGCCACTTCAATTTCCCCCCAAGCATGGCCTTTTGGAGAGAAGCAGGATGCTCTGATAGAGATGGGGGAGCTGTTGAGGAAATCACAACTTTGTAGGTATGAAATATTGCCAGTGTCCGTTTTGCGGATCCACTGCTCCAGCAAAAATGAGGTGAGGATGGACAGAAACATGTGGGACAGCAATTACCCAACCTTTCCACCTCATTAACCCAGCAAAGGATCACAGCACTGATGTGAACCTGCTGGAGGAGAGGCCAAGGACAAAGCTACTCATTTCTCCCCCAAAGCTGCAGTAGGATTTGCTTTCTGGGGTGACTTCCCACCCCCCATTCCCCCAGCAGCTGTTCAAGCTGCTACAGCTGCTCTTACTAATGAAGTTCTTTCCTCTCACACAGTGGTTGAGAGAATTTTTCATCTAGGAAACACTTAAAAGAATTGAAGTCTGTTGGTTCAATGGAAACACCCACAGTGCTCATCCAATTGCACCTTGGCTCCTTTTTTTCTGCTACGGGAAAAGAGGAGCACTCTTTCACTGGAGGCTTGGCTAGAATTGCTCCCTTACGTGGGATGCAACAAACTTTCCACCACAGCTAGTGGTGAACATTCCCTTTAACCCATTTTGAATGCCTGAAAATTTTTGGCAGGATGGGCAGAAAAACATCTCCATCCATTGAGACCAAACTGGTTGCCTCTGTTCCAGAAGTACAAATCCAACACAGGGGTCAAGGCACACTTGGCAGCTCCTTCCTGTTGCTTGCCCAGCTGATAACTAGTCTAACTTTGCCAGAAAATTAAGTCTTGCCATCATTCACATTGATTTAGATCCCTCTTTTAGGAGTCAGTTACCTCATTAAAACCAACGTGAGCTCCTGGGGCTTGGAGAGGGTCCAGTTAGTCTCACAAGCTGTCATGTCACAGCCAAGTGGTGGAGCACACCCCAGTGCAGATGTGAGTTAAACCAGTGCTGGCTTCACCCATGCGTTTTCTTTTTACATTTGTCACAACTCTATTATCACGCAGCAATTCAATTTCCATGGCTCAGTTTTGCATGTGGGCCCTTTGGGACAAAGCACACACAGGTTTTGAGATCTGCAGGCAGGCTCTTTGCTTTAAGACAAAGAATTTCCTATCAAGCTTAATCCCCTGCAGACAACGGAGCATACAGAGACCCCATTACAGAGACTGAGCCCTGGCTCAGAGCTCTGCACATCAGCTCAGTGCAGAAGCTCATCTTGGATGAGCTACAAAAAGCTTGCAGTCACCAATACTTAGAAAAAAACAACACTTCCAGTTTTAATGAAATGCATTTCAAGTACCTGACTTCCAACCAAAACAGTAATCATTTACACACAAGAACAAGTGGCTGTAAATGAACACATGGGAAGCACGAAGAGCTTTGGACTATAGCAACCTGAACATCAGCCCTGAGAAGCCAGAAGGATTTATTGCCAATGCAACAGCTCACTCACACCTGAGATTCACCGGCAGGCAGGCTCACTGTTGCCAGGTATATGCTGATATCACTCCACACCCCACCCCCCCCCCCACCCCCCCCCCCCACCCCCCCCCGAAAGCAGCCAATTAGGCAGCAAGCACCAGCACAGTTTATGCTGTGGATCCCTGCCTGCTCCATGCCCAGCAGGAGCAGACTGGGGAGGCTACAGCCTGATGACAAAGCTGTCATCCCAATATAGGCACAGCTCCAGTAAGACTGGTACCACACCTCAGCGCATTCACATCTCACCAGAGCCTGGTCCAGCCCCACAGGCACCATCACCCTCTCCCATTGCTAAAACCGGTGGCTGGACAGTTTAGTTTCCGTTACTGATACAGTGAGCTGAGCCAGAGCCAACTGAACCAAGTAGGGGAAAATATAAAGGTATGGCCCCACATGAGATGTCCTCTCCCAGACCAAGATTTAACCCACACAGGAGTGATTAAAGTACACTTTGCTCATGCCAAAGTAAATTTCATCCCTCAGCCTGCTCTTTAATCTAGCATCTTCCTCTCCCCACCTTCTCCTGCCATGCCATTCACTCCCTCCCACAACGTTTTCCCATTTTGATTACATTTGTGTAATTGCACAATTTTCTCTTCTCTTGGAGGTAAAAGGGCACAATATATCCTGACATGTAAAACCCCGAGATTTTTCCCTTCCTCCCAGTGCATCCTTGACTCAAGCCCAGGTCTTACAGTGCAGCTGCCCGTTTCGGTGCTGTCATTGCCTTGTGTTTCCCCATCAAGCCAATTCAGACAGTCTAAAAAGGGCAGCACAGCTCGCTACACCAAGGCAATAGGATTAGATCTAATCTTGTTTATCAGCACAATTAAGGCTCTCATTCAATCTTCTTCCCAGACTCCAGAAGAAAGAAAAGATCCAAAGCACCTGGCAACTCCGAAGAGGAATTAAAAGTTCACACCAAAGTCACTGCAGTCAGGATGAGTGTCACAAGTCAGCAATACCTGTTTCAACTAGAAACTGGGTGTTCTTTTGTATACAAAAAAAGGCACAAAACACCCATATCAAACTCTTTCATTAGGTAGCCCCCAGCCCCATCCCTGCAACAACTGCAGCAGCATGTAAAGAAAAAACAAACAAAAACCACAAAACACATCATTTTTGTTTGGTGCTGTTGTGAAATAACATTAAAGGCACTGTCTCAGAATTCAAAGTCCTCATCAGCCATGTCGATCGCCCAGGCAAACTTCTCCCGTTGAGTCTTGTTGTAGATCTTCTCGATGGGCACACCAAACTTCTTGCACCTGTACAGACCACAGGATAGCAGTGGGTATGTGCTACCCCGTCCTGCTCTGCTCCCACCACAGCAGTCCTCTTCCATCCATGCAACCCCCTTAGCCCCAAGCTGCTTAATAAATCAACTTTGTACCACTGCTGAGAAAGACATGCAAAGTGACTCTTTCTTGCCCTAAATCCAGAAGGAACACCCTGCAAACAGTTATTTTCAGGAAGGGAAACCTTATCTTTGGATTTTGCTGGCGTCCCCAACATCTCCAGGGCGTGGGCATGTTCCTCTGGGCAGAAGCAAAGTTTATTCCATTCCCCCACAGGCTAAGGCATATGTTTATCCCCCTCCCCAGGCAGGGCTAGGTGACCGGCATGTCTCTAAAGGAACAGCTGCCCCATAGCATGCCCCAAACTTACCAAGCTACACTAATCCTGGGGTCCAGGTAGTTCAGTTTGGACGTGCCCAGAGCTATCTGCTTGTTCTCCTCCTTATCTGTTGCCTGGACATTCAACTTTGCCAGCTGCTCTTCCAGCCGTTTCAACAGTTTCTTTTTCTTCTCCACATTGCTGAGGGCAGAGGAAGAACATCACAGACAGCATGTTCAAGGAGAAAAGCAGCAGCAGAGGTAAGACACAGAGCAGTTCTCGTCTGCTGTTGCCTAGGAGTATGATGGGAAGCCAATGAGCTTGAACTTAGATCAGAGTAGTCTCTACCCTCGCTTTAAGTCCTGTAAGACCTGAGACTAGAAATACTCCAGAATGGCAGAGTCAAAGATGCCATTCAGCACCAACCTATTTCTGAAGTACTTTGACCTGATAAGACACTTTTACAAAAATGTTACTACCACCAAGGTCAGGCAAGCACGGAACCCAGCATCCAGCAAACACCATCTCCCACAGATCCTGGCTCCATGAGCAAGGACCATCCCCAGCAACCTGCTTTGCATCTCACCAACACAGAGAAGCAGAAAACAAGAAACCCTGGAGTAAAGCATAAAATACAAGCCTCACTGCTCTCCTCCACCCCTCTCCCACCTCTGGGCAACAAGTCACCTTTGGACTCTGGGCCAAGGGAGCAAATTTGGGATAGACCGCATGCAATGACTACTGCAGAGATCAGATCGGTCACAACCCACTACTCAAGTGTCCCCCAAGAAAACCATGCATCAAGGCCAGTACGCCCATCCCCAGCTCCAACCTCAAGCTAGGCATACTTTGCACCATGGCATTTTGTAGGATAACTCCAAGCCAGCAGCTTGGGTTGAAATCTCAGTATTCACTGAGGTGTACCCTAAACACAAAGAAATGCCCCTGAAGGAACTCTTTGCATTCCTACCATTGCAACGAACCATCCACAAGACCTCCACCCATCTGCCAGGCTGCCATAGAACAAGAGGCATCCAAAACCCAACACACACATTTCTGTTCTGATGTACTGCACAGTGTTGGACCACACCATTCCCATATGGAGACCCTCTGCAAAAGAGGATTGTAAGGGATTGTCACTTACACTTCTGCTTTGGCATCTTTTGTGTCTTTGAACTCATCTTCAGCTTTTTTCAGCTCTTGCTGGGCTTCTTCCACCTGTTGCTTCTTGGCATCAATCTGTGAAGGTAAATACGAAATCAGCCCATGCTCCCATCCTCCCTGGAGGTTTCAGCTATCTCCCTCTTTCCCTTTTATTTGCCACACCACTCCTTAACTTCTTTCCAACCCCAACAGCTTGCCCCTGTATCACCTGCTGGAGCTCAAGCATTCCTCAGCATCTTGCAAAAGAACCTCACAGCACGGATGCCAGAAACTCAGCTCTTATCTGTTCATCTTGGGCAACTGCCTGAGAACCGACTGGCTTGTGACAGCGCTGGAGCCCTCTGCAAAATCCCAAGATCACCAGTAAGGTGAGAAAAATTAAAAGTGGTAGTTCAAGGTATCTCCATAGCAGACCCATGAAGTTTTCAGCTGGTCCTCCTGCAAACAGCCAGACAGGAAAACCAGTTTCCCTAGTCCTGAAACAACTGTGTCAAAGCTGTGCCATCACAAAAGGCACCAAGTGATGAAAAAACATCCTAAACTGTGCCACGTGCTTCATCCAGCATTTGAACTTTCCTCTCCACTCCTAGGTTGCTGATGTCTCTGCACTGATTAAGAAAGCCACTATTCCTGGTTCATTCCCTGCCACGCTACCAATATGATCTCCTTAGGCATCAGGTTATTTACCCTCCCTCTCCTTGTCTCCCCCCTCAACAACAGATCAGGTCCAGGAGCTCTCAGTTTGGTCTGCCTCACCTTGGTCTGGAGTTTTTGCATCGACTTCTCAAAGGTTTTGGGTGTAGACCTCTGATGGTTGCACAGGATGGCCACAGCTCGGTTAGCTCGGTTGTAGGAAAGGAGCTTTCCTGCAACATTGTCCTCAGCTGGAAATAGAAGCATCACCATGTCTCCTTTCTGGGAGCCGAGGAAGACAGGAAACAGGCCAGAGCAGCAGCAAGCTGTTTTCCATCCTTTCTCAGGAGAGAGCAATACTGGTTGTGGAAATTGGTGAAGGACACTTGAGCATCGCTGATACTGTGCCTCATCACCCATATATCCAAGGCAGGCAAAAAATAACGCAACCAACCAGCAGTGCAAGGAAGGAAGAAGAGGAAAAAATACTCCCATCTTGGCTATTAAATAGTCAAGACTATCACTAGTGGGTAACTATTTCTCACTTAACATGGTTCCCAACCTGCTGCATGCCCCCATAAGTTACATGCCACACTACAACATTGTGTGCATCACCAGCCAAGGAGGGGCAGGCAGTTCTAGGGACCCCAAGGCAATGGACAGACATTGCTGACCCCACTGGCCACATTATGTGGCTGGTAATACCACAAACACTGTCAGTAACTCACAGTTAGTGAGGGCCTTGAGCTGTTCCTGCAGGGTAATGGAGGCATTGTAGGTTCTGAACACTTTGGCACTCAAACCATCCATCAGACTCTGCAGATGTCTGTTCAAGATGGATGTCTGAAGGAAAGAAAGTACAATGAAGTGTGGGAAAAAGGAAGGAAGACAACAAGCAGAAGTCAGGACAATAAAGCACTGGTTTTCTCAGACCTTTTCCTGTCTAAATGACCACGTTAGGCATTAAAAATATAATCTGTAGTTTGCTTGTTGTGTCAGGCCCTCATCTATCAAAAACTGGCACACACTCTACTTAAACCCACAACAAATTTCTCTCAAAGTCAAAAATTTCTGCCCATCTGTGTCCAAGAGGACACATCTTACATCCAGTATCACATCTTACATATATCACATCTGATATCTCTCTTCTACAGAGCACATGGGACTGCAGTTGGACTGGAAACAAAAGATGCTAAGAAGAATAAACTGGGGTTTGGAGGAAGCCTTACTTGTACCAAGAAAGACTATACCAGAAAAATCCTATATAACCAGAAAGAAGCAGCCTCTTCAGAGGAAAGACGGGCAAGTGGGTTATAGGGGATGCAGGCAGAGGGGGATCATGGGTGGCAGCACCCCATATCCTATACCAAGAGGGGGGAGGTTTTTCTAGGGGAGTATCTTGGGAGGGAAGGCTGCAGCACATCTCTCCAGCAGCATCTCACACTTCCCAAGCCCTGGCAAGGCGGAAAAGCATCAAACAGCTGAGGTTTGACACCTCCAGCAATGCCTCAAGCAACACGTGTGTGGGCAGGCCTTCCCAGGCTACAAGAAAAAAGCCTAAGCAGATAAGTTAGAGGATGGAAGGAACAAAAAGACATCTCCTTAGCAGGGACACAGGTTACTGATGAGTGCAGGCAGGCAATGAAGCCTGTGTTCAGCAAAGCAGAGATGCTACTAGTGCAGAAAGAGGATGGGAAAAAGTACTACAGCATCCCAACAGGGTGCTCAAACAGTTACAGTCATGTCTCTGGAGGGGAGAGAGCCAGAACCAGAGTAAGGGATGACCAATGATGCAGCACCACAGCCTAGGAGCCTGCAGGCTGGACAGGGGTGTCACAGGTTTGCTTCTACTCCCTCTGGGCTATCAGTGCAGTTTCAAAAGCTTTGAGGTGACAACGCACATTGAGCCTATCAAAGAGGTCATCTTCCGGGTCCTTGTTCTTTGTGAACAGCTGCAGGTTCTTGAACACCTAAAGAAGAGAAAAGGATGGCCCTTGTCAGGGACGTGGAGCAAATTGCTCCTAGACATCTCCCTCATCATCCAGATGGACTCTGATTCAGACTTGTGTAGTACACATCCTACCACACCACCAGCCTTCTCAACTTCAAGGGCTGGCACTGGGACCTCAAAGCCACTAGTGCCACAGGCTGTTTTCTCCCATCTCTGCTATTACCCCAGGCACTCCAGTTTCCCCACAGACACCATTAACGCCATCCATCCCACAGGCAAAGTGAAAAATAAAGTATCAATGAAAACAGTTCAAGGCCTGATGCCCACCAGTCAATGGAAGATGCTCCAGCAGGAGGCACAACTTCTCTTCTGGTTCATAGGCTAAAACAACCTTGAAAGCCCTACCCCAAAATTCCCCCCCCTTCTCCAGGACAGGGTCAGTTGCCACCCAGCACTATTGCATCTTATGCACATGCTGCCAACTGTGGCGTTAAAGCACAGAGGCATCTTTGCAGCAGGTTTCAGATGCACATCTGGGACTGATGACCACCAAGTGAACCAAGGCAACCGGCTAACCCTGCACCATACTGCCATGCTGGCCGCTGCCTCCATTTCTGCCCCACTCACCAGCTTCTCCACCGACACTTTGTTGTAGTAACGGATTGAGTCTTTCCCAAGGAAGTCAAATTCTACGACATACTCCTGCCCATCCAGATTGGGGTGCAGTTTGATGTGCTCCACGCGCAGGGAGCAGCAGCCAACTGTGTCTGCGGTCTCCCCTTCCTCCTTCTCATTGCCGGCTCGCAGGGCCAGCTGGAAGGAGACAGCGAGTCATCCATCCCAGCCCACTTCAGTTCCCCCTTTCCAAGATTATTGAAGTAGATATGTAGAGATAAAGTAGATATAAAGTAGAGAGAAAACTTTCCCAGGACAGTGCCTCACTGAAGAGTTGCTGGGACCATGGTGGAAACCAGTGACTGCTTCCAGCAGACTGTTTCACTGCTTTAAGAACCCTAAAATGTCCCTCCAGAATAAGGTCACCCAGCTCTCCAGTGGGGTCTTTGCCATCACACAGACACACACGTGCTGTTAAAGTCCAGGAAGGACAGCACAGCTCCTGCACTGCTACACAACTGCATCCTCACACAAGCATCAGCAGATAGTAGAAGTCACCATCCTTCACAACCACTGCCAGATCCCTCTCGTGCAGCAACCCTGGCTACTACAACCAGCAAACACCCATCCACACCAGCATCAGGTGGACCAGCTAAGCTAAACCACAACCTCCATGGATGGGAGACCCGGGGGCCAGGCTGAGACTGCAGATACCTTATCAATGAAGTAGAGGGCCACTGCTCTTTGTCGCTTCTTCATCTCCTTGGACTTCCAATCAGCTTGGTACTGAGCACGGATTTTGTGGACAACATCCTTTAGGCGCCGAGCTATCTCATATTTCTGCCAGTCCTTCTCCCCCTGGAAAGAGGGGCACAGACATTTTCAACCATTGCCCCATCTTCCTTCCACCCTATCAGTTAAACCCTGTTCTGGGAACACCTCCAGCACCTAAATACTGCTCAGACCCCATTGTTTTCTTGAGAAGTGTCCATGAAGTGGAAAAATCAGAGGAGAAAGAGCTCATCTAGTGTTTCCATGCCCTCTGCTGGCAGTGCTAGACCTGGAATCCTGGCCAAGTCTGAACTGCTTGTAGTCTGGAGGTATCCTCCACCTGCTAGCAGCCAGCACACAGTAAATGGGGGGCCAAGCGGTCAAGCACTGTATGGCCATGGCCACTGCTGCTGGGACACCACCTATGGGATGATGCAATCCACTTGCTCAGTTGTGCCCAACTTGTATGCAGTGTCCATATTTACTTTGAGGACTGGAAATAGCTCTAAGCCACCTCTCCCTCCCCACAGTGTTCACTCCCTCCTTCCCAAGGCGCTATAGATTGTGATCCCACCTACCCCTACCCTCCATTTACTGGCATAAATTAATTCAACCTTATAGACTCTGATCCCTGTGGACCCTCTCAGCCCCTGCCTGGCTTTCAACAACCTTGGACACATGTGAGCAGCACAGGGATGGCTCTGCCAGTAGCAATCCACCCCTAGAACAGGCTCGATGCTTAACAATCTTACAAATTGGCACACCAATTTAGTTTACACGCTTTTTTCTCCTTTTTGGCAGCGAGTACATTTTCATTGACATGCCACATCTCTGCTTTCCCCTGATCTTTCCACCTGGCAAAAAGCCAGCGGCTCAAAAGGCAACAGCTCTGCCTGAACAGCAGCACCACTCCAACCTTCAGCTTGGAGCTGGGGTTCAGCATGATGTACTTCAAGCAGTTCTGGATGTTCTCCGTCCACGAGGCCAGCCAGGTAACTGTGTTGTCAAAGCGTACCTCTTTCCACTTGTGCCCTTCCGGTGGCTTGGGGATCTTTGAGTCCCTGAGGGCAGAGCAGGGTTACAGCCCACAGACCATGAAGGAGAAACAGGCCATCAGCTCAACTGCTTCTTCAGTGAGCCAAGGACTGTCAACACATTGTGGCATCACTTACAGAAGACATACAGCCCACCCAAAATCACTCCACAACGTGATCAGTTCTAACATTTGGATGCTGGGGGCAACATAGGAACTTGCTGGGCTGGTGGGGAGTGTTTTCCATCAAGACCACAAAGTCTTTGTACGGATGGTTTTCAGATCAATCCAACTCATGTAAGAGTGTTTGCCCTCTAACTTAACCCAATCGCTGCCTTTCCTCCCTCCAGTGACCATCCTGATGCTTCCAACCAGTACAAGGGACCCATAAAATGAGGAAGAATGGCTCACTGGGAAGAGGAGCACAGGAGGACAGAGTTGTCCCTTCTCCAGAGAGACCACAGGAGCATTGCAGTGTTTGTATTTGATGTCAGGTGAACAGTGTGGACACCAGTGAGAGATGGGAGCCGCTGACCAGCTTCCTGCCTATCCTGGCTTCCTGGTACATCCACAGAGAAACTAAGAGTCAGACCTAACTGCAAAGCAGATATCTGGAGGTGACCAGGAGGCAATAGAAGGGCTCCAGTGAGTTCAAGCCTCAGGGTGTGCAAAGCTGTGATTGCAGGAGATAGCAAAAGCACACAGCAGCTCTGAGCAGAGATGTGCTGTTTACCCCAGTCCCAAAAGCAGATCCACAAGTTCAGCTCTTCCCATGGCAACTCACTTGCTGCAGTTGATGATAACATCTTCTGGCATGATCCTCTTCTTCAGCATGCCCATCTTGGGGTGGTCACCACGGCCACGGAAAAGGCCCGGTGGTTCAGTTTTGAAGTTGCCTATCTTCTCCCGGTGACCATCAAGGATGCAGTACCCATACTCCTCCTGGATCTTATCTGCCTCCTCTTTCAGTTTCTGAAACGAGCACCATGCCACCATCATCCCATAGGGTGAAACAGAAATTCTAGACTCATGCCTGCTTATCACTACCCTCCTTTTCACCGAGAAAGGAAGGTTGGAAAGGCAGAGCTCAAAGGATTGGAGGAAGAAGTGAGCATGAGCCCAAGTCCATTCCCAACAAGTGGCTCATCTCCACCCACTTTTTAAATCCTCAGTGATGCTGTCCCAGCACATGCTGGTGAACAAGCATGGGCCACCAGCCCCTTAAGCAAGGTCCACCATCCTCTGGACAGGGCAGGACCCCAAACCATGGTCCTCAAGGATGACTGGACCCTGCAAAGCCAGGAAACATGCAGCATCTGCAGACAAACTTAATGAATAGGCATGTGATGGTCACAGGGACAGAGCTGGTTCAAAGGCCAAAGAGGTCCCGGGTCAGGAGGGCATAACACCAGAAAGGAGACAAGTAGGAGCCAAAATACTCTGAGCTGGTCCCAAAACATGATATCTGGGACTGCATGATATAGGAAACAGTCCTCACCTGCTTCTCCTCTTTGGAGAGTGCTTTCCGCGCCTCGTTTTTGTCCACAAAATACCTGTGGATCTTCGTGAAGTCACATTTGTCCAGGTCTTTGATTATCTCTTGCTCCTCTGAGGTCATCTCCTGAGCAAGACAGAGGGACCAGGTAAAGCCAAGACACAAAACTGACTTCACACAGAGCTGCTGCCTATCTTTCCTTTCCTGTGAAGGAAAGTCAGACACCCACTTGCCAGTTCTTCAGAAAAACCAGAAGGAAGCAGCCACCCCAGCTACAACTACCCTAGCCGCATCCACCCAAGGGCAGACAAAGCTGCCATGGCAGGAGGCCAGGCTGCCTCTGGACACCTCAGCCTGCACCCACAGAGAAGCAAAACCCAACCAGCTCCGGGGTGCAACAACCTCTAACTTCTGCTGTGGAAACAAGCAGTCCCCAAGCATGACCGCAGGCAGCCTGCAGGGACTGCAGAAGCAGCACAAACTTGCCCTAGTACAGCTCTCGCTTTTATTTGGGGACTAAGATGCAGTGCTGTGGGACCACAAGGTTAATCCTTTAGAGGGACATATGCCCCAAACCATTTTTGAAGATGTTTGCAAGACCCAGCACCTAGTGATGCTTTCTTAGGTGGCATCACTAAAACTCACAAGGGAGCACAATTGCCAATGTGGAGGCCTCTAGGATGCTGCAGACAACAAGCCTCAGTCCAACCCACAAGAAGCAAGGAAATAAATAATTACCAGGTTATAGACAATATGATATGATTATAAAGAACTAAGCCATGAAAACCCTCATCCCCTCCATCCCATACCACCACCTAGTGTCTGCCTGGGTTTAATGCTAAGTGTTTAACGCAGAGGATGGACAGCAAGGAAGCCCTCACAGGGAAGGTACCTTCCTCCAGTCATTGAAGAAGTTGTTCTGGAAGACCTCCTTGGTTGTGTATTCATGATCGAGCATTTTGGCATAGAATGTGGCAATTTCCTCCGTGGCCAGGCTCAGCTTCAGGGGTTTGCCTAGGAAGGGAGAGGACCTTTAACATCAGTTACAGGGACAGCCCAACCCCTCTTCCCCAGGCAGGCGTTCAGTGAATCCTCAGGCTCACCACGGTGCCAAAACAGGGACAAGAGGTGAGAAGACACTGGCACGACTTCAGCAATGCCCCTCCCCACCCCCACCCCCGACACAGCATTACCAGGGGATCAATACCCAGAGCACCTGGCACAGCAGGATGCTGCTGCAGCCCATCTGCAATCACACACTCCATTTCCTTTTCCACAAGAGTGGAAATCCTGATTTGTTTTAAGGTCACTGAGCCACAGGGCTTTCAGCAGCCACCAAGCGATGATGAGCCCCAAACTAATGGCTCCCCAGCACAACACAGAACAAGTTTGCTCTCTGACCACGATCACTTCCAGGACCACGCTGAATAGCCAGGACCCCACTTGGAGAAGTTTTGTCTCAGTACTTCCCCACATGGACTGAGCAATTGTGGGAAGCTCAAAGCTGAGACTTGTGCAACAGTTACAGATGCAAGAGCCTCTCACAGAATGGTTGGGGTTGGAAGGGATCTCTGGAGATCATCCAGTCCAGCCCCCTGCTAAAGCAGGTTGCAGAGTCACATCCAGGCAGGTTTTGAATATCTCCAGAGAAGCAGACTCCACAGCCTCTCTGAGCAGCCTGTCCCAGTGCTCCATCAACCTCAAAGTAAAAAAGTTTCTTCTCACCCTCAGATGGAACTTCCCACGTTGCAGTTTGTGCCTGTCACCCCTTGTCCTGTCACTGGGCACCACTGAAAAGAGCCTGGCCCCATCTTCCTGACATTCTACCTTAAGATATTTGTATGCATTGATAAGCTCCCCTCTCAGCCTTCTCTTCTCCATGCTGAACAGGCCCAGCTCTCTCAGGCTTCCCTCAGAAGGGAGATGCTCCAGCCCCCTCTTCATCTTCATAGCCCTCCTCTGGATCCTCATGGTTTTCCAGTGGATCTTGATAATTTCTTGGAGGTGGCAAAGCCACCATCCTCCCCTGAGTTCTCTGGCTAGAGCAATGAAGTCTAGTGAATCCAAGGAACATCTTGGCTTTTCCCAGGAAACCAATGCTTTGAAATAGCTTTTCTAGGCAAGCTGCAGGAAAAGTACCCTGCAGAGCTCCAGGGGACTGTTCAATCCTACTTGCATTAGACACCGAGTTCTGGTGCTCCTGAACTGCAGGGTATGGTGGGTCACCATGGTCTTATAGAAGCCTCATGACAACCTACATACACTAGCTCAGACATTGTCCCTTCCTGCCTGTCTGGTCATTGCCTGTCTGCAAACACTTTTTCATCCAGGGGATGGTGACACCTTTTAGCAAACCTGCCAATGTCACCCAAGATCCCAGGCCAAAACCACCAGCCTAGGTGCACATAACATAGATGGATCTCCAACAGCCGAGAGGCCACAGAGAAGATACAAACCCTATGCAGGACTACACGCTGCTGCCAGGACTTCTCAGAGCCAAAAAAAGTTGACAGCCCCACCGATGTCCCAGCAGTGCCCTCTGGTGACAGCGTTGCCAGACACCTCATTTCCCAAAATCGGCCTTTTTTTCGACTGTAAAAAAAACCCCAAACCCACAAGGTATAGGAAGCCCAAGTGAGGGGTCTGAGGAGGACCAAGACACCATGGGACTGTGGTGCCCTACCATCTCTGGCATCCCTTGATCAAGCCTCAAGGTCCTTACTGCCTCCTTCCCTTGATCTGTCAGAGAACATGTTGCTCAGGGATGAAGCTGAGAACAGGGAGAAGATGACAGCCCAGCAGGCACGGTAGGAAACCAAGGGGGACAGCAGAGACCTAGATCTGTCCTGTCAATTTCAGTCCCTCAGTGATGCACTGAGTTGCTATAGAGGCATGGTGGCTCTGGGGACAACATCAGAAGCCGTGACTAAGAGCTCACAGCAGCTCAGTCAAATCCTGCAACATCTTAGAGGGCAAGTGAGTGATGTGTCAGTCACAGAGACCACAGGACAGGCAAACTGCAGCTCTCAAAAGTAAAAATCACATTTTCTCAGCTTGTGGGGAAACCATGCATGAGCTGACTTAAAGCTCAAACTCAAAAGGCATCTTAATGAGACTTTTTTTTTTATCTCCAGTCCATCTTCACAAGAGGTATACAAGGACTTCAGGCTACAGCATCAAGATGCATTGCTTCCCCTAGAGAAACTTCAGGTCCAGCCCTACCAATACACATCCCACAGCCAGGAGGGGCTGTGGGCAGAGGCACAAGTCTCAGATCCACACATGGTTGCATTACAACACCCTAAAACCAGCTGCACAGGGGTCCTCACCCTGATAAGGGTGCCCCACATGGGAGGGGATGAATGAAGCACACTGCATCCATCAGGGGCTCGTTAGCTGCCCAAGAACCCTGTAAATCCTACCACATGCAAAACCCTCCAGCTTTACTCAGGGTTCAGGCTTTATCCAGTGGGATATTTAGGCCTTTTATTCTGTGTTCTGCAATACTGCCCATGTCCCACCCCCATATAAGAGAAGATACCAGCTTTTTGGCCAGGCAGAGGACATGCCTCATGTCCTACCACAAGGCAGACATACCGTCATAGTAAAACTGCACATTATCAGGCAGCGGCTCATAGAGGGGGGCGAAGTAGGGTCCTCTGTGCTCCAGCTGAGTCCACTTTACCCCATCTTCTTTCTTCTCCTCTTCCCACCTGGGACAGACACAGGGACCCATGAGATCAAACCAACCCAGGGTCTGGGACCTTCTCCCAAGGTTCCTCTAGGAAGATTGTCTACGAGCACTGTCTGTTGCTGCAAAACCCAAGCGAAATCCTGTTGCCTCTGCTACTGCCTCAGTTTCCCCATTCTTTCAAACAAGGAAGACAACGCAATTCAGGGAAAGGTGTCTTGAGGAAGAGGACACACTTGGTGTGGTGACACAGAGGGACACAGGGGGAGAGTGAAGGGATGGATCAGTCAACCAAACTCATGGGCACAGGGAGAGGCCCCACTGCAGAGCCACAAAGGCTGCTCAGTTTGCACAGAGGTGGCTGCAAGAACTAAAAACATACCCTCCCTTCCCTCCCCATCCCTCCCTGCCTCCTTTATTTAAGGAACCACGCCCCAAAAAAAGTGCATAGGTTCGTGTGTACATGCCAGAGATGGGCAACACACAAAGTCCATGACTACTTACTTATACCTATGATTTTAATGTAAATAAGACCTTAATGCACCTCTACCCACTCCAGAGGAAACAGGATTTTAAAGTCACTGCATGCTTTAGTTGTGAAGATTTTTTTAAAGAAAAAAGTAAAAAAATAAAAAGGTCAAAAAAACCACCCTCAAGATTACAAGAATAGCATTAAAGAGGTAACGCAGCTCAGGGGCGGAGGATGAAGCCCGCTGGAAGAGCATCGCTGACAGCAGCGCACGGAACAGGCAGGGCTCTGCACCACCCTGCAGCTCAGCACCAGCCAGGCTGGCACCGGCCCTGGACCCCAGCACCTCTGGAAAGAAGAAGGATTGCTGGGAAAACCCAGCAAGGGGAAGAAAACCGCCTGGGTTTCTTGCTCAGCAGCGCCCCGGAAGCATTTCTGACTTTTCTCTTCCCCACGGGAAGCAGGGTAGAATAAATCGCTCAGGTCAAAAGGTGCAACGTGCCAAGAAAGCATAGAAAAAAAAAGGAAACATCCTAAAGAACGAAATAACCATTAAGCTACAGAAAACGTGGCTGACAGCATCTCAGGCAGGCAGCTGCAAGGGCTGTTTGCGGGACACCGCAAGGGCTCCACCTCCCCTCCCAAAGTCAGGCGATCCCCCACCCTGGCGGCATTGCCCACTCACCTGCTGCAGCCCCCCGAGCCCCGCCGGAGCCCAGCGGGGGGCAGCCGGGGGCGAGGGGCCCTGCGGCCGAGCAGCGAGGCGGCGAGAGTCCGGTACATGCCCCTGAGCCACCCACGGACACACGGAGGCTGGTGGATGCCCAGGTCACCCCGAGCATCCTGCCCCAGCACCCTGCTACCCACCGGGCTGCGGTGGTGCCGGTGCCTCCGGCATCACCCGGAGGGGCCACCACCGTGCCCAAGCGGTCCGCGTTGTGGCACTCCCCACATGCCGGAGTGGTGAAGCCTTATGGGAAATGTAGTTCTGCCCCTGTTTTGGAGCAAAACTGCTGCAAAACAAGCTGATGCTCGGTACCAGCCTCTCGCCTCCATACCCGGCTCCAGCCCCCCAAACAAACAAGAGAGCTTCATAGTCCCATTTTTCATGCCACTCTGTGCTCTACAGGGGCTGTCCCAAAGGTCCAAGCGCTCATGGACATCCCTGTCTGGGATAACACACTAGCAGCTCCCTGCAGCTGGGGTTTGCAGCAGGCTCCAAACCATCCCCCCACCACACAAATGTTCTTTCTCTGCCCCAGAGTGATGGGGTGCTCTGGGAGATTGTGACATCAAGTGGCTAAAGCCACTGCTCTCTTGAAAGGGATTACATCCTTTCCCAATGCTCTTGTGCCAAAAAGCTTGCCTGGATCAATCAAAAACTGCTGAAAAAGTGGGAATAAAATAAAATGCAGCCCCTCTACAACTCCCCGATATAGGTCCCGCTGTCTTGGAAGCTGTTTGATTACAAGGCATTATACAAATCCTCTCCTTCCACCTGAGAACCACCCTGGCTGGGCACTGGCAAAGTCATTTCAGGAAGAATACATATTGTATATACTGTTATAAGAACAAAAAACTATCATTCAAATACTATTCTGTATTTAGAACCTCTCATTATCTCCCACCCCCTTTCTGTTGCCAAGAGCGCAGAGTTTAAGGCTTAATACAGCCGAGCAGCTGAGAAATAGTAGTAAAAAACAATTTTCAGTTTCACCCTAAGAAATAAAACTAAAACCCCAATTGCATTAGCATTAGACCTGCCCACAGGCCAAAGGCATGCAGAACACTTGCCATTTCCACTTCTTTTCTGCCTCTGCATTCTTTTCTTCTTTCTCCTTCTTTTTAGCCTTTTTGTTTTTCTTTTCTTCTCCTTCTTCCTTAAATTTCCTTTTCCGAGTTTTCCCTGTGGTCATGTCCACTTCACTTTTCTCTTTGCTCTCGTTGCCCTTCTCTTTCAGTTCCCCCTCTGGCTTTTTCTCCTTGATTTTCTGCTTTTTCTTTTTCCCTGGCACATCTCGCTTCCTTGCCGCCTCCTCCTCCTTCACCTCCTGCCCAATCTTTGCACTCTGCATCTCTCTCCACCCTTTCTCATGCACCTTCTCTTCCTGCTCCTTTACTCCTTTTCCATCTTCACTTTGCTTTGCCACTCCATCTCCCACCCCTTTCTCTCCTTCCTCCTCATCTGTCTTCTTCAGCTTTTCCTCCTCTTCCAACATCTTTTCCTTCTTTACTTTCTTCTTCCCCATCTTCTCCACCCCCTCCATTTTCACCTTCTTGCGCTTCTCTACCTTCCCCTTCTCCTGCTTTTCCCTCCAGTCACCCCATCCCTGGGTGCTGCTGCTTCCTTGCTTGACTCTGTGCTGTCCCCTTCCCCAATTCCTGCCCCCATCAACACACTCCTCCTCAGCACCCTCCATCACCTCCCTGGGACTTTCCTCAAACTCATCCTTCCTCCTCCCTCCTTTTCTCCCCAGCTCCCTTCCCTGGTGCTTCCTTTGCTCTCGCTTCTTCTTGCTTTCTTTTTTTCTTTTCAGGTCTTGGGCATCCCCTTGTTGCTGTGGGACAAGGAGGTTCAGCTCCTCCTCCTCACCCTCCCTCATAGCCGCAAGCCCCACATCCACCTTCAAAACCCCAGGCTCTCCAGAGGGGTATGCAGCCCCACCAGCAACACCATCACTTGGGTTTGGGACCTGTGGGAAGCAGCCATAAGGGAAGAAATGCTGAGACTGGGAAAGGAGAGACCTTATCCCAAAGCCCAGGTGAATGGAGGAGGTGCTAAGGGATGGGCCCCATGCAGGTTTGGGTCCAGGGGCTGACAGTCCCCCCAGGTTTCCTACCTCAACTCCAGCCTTGGTTGTTCTTCCCACTGCACAACTTCCTCTCTGGGGTTTGCACTGCAACCTACAACAAAAGCACAGCCACTTCTCACTGCTTTGGTGAGCAGTAGCCTCCTTACATGCAGAATTAGGGGGTTGCTCCCAAATAAGCCCTTTGTTTCCCCTTCAAGCACAGCAGCAACACAGGTGCTGCAGCAGGTGGAGATATCCCAAAGCAGCAGTGACTGGCCCCCATAGGAACTGGCACCAGTTTGCAGCTCATGGCATAAGGATGCTCAAACAAGCAGGAACACAGGTTCTCCAGACCAAACAGGGGAGGTCCCAAGGAAATGCCCCCAGAGACATCTCTGCCCAGAGAAGGTGACAGGTTTACAAGGTTTGGCAGCATCACAGAAGAGGACAGGTATGACATCAGGCTGAGCATTGCTGACACACAGGAGGACGAGACCTTGTGATGGGACACATCTCCTGCGACTGTGGGGGACAGGCTCTCCCACTCCCCTCCCAAGAAGGCAGCCTGAGCACTGGCACAACAAGGAAGGACACAGCCTCATCAGTGCAACACACTGCAGGAGAAGGAGTGTCAGGATCCATGATGTCCACGATCAGCAATAGAGTTGGGGAATCCAGGAGCATTTTCCTGGTCAGCAGAGAAGTCAGGTGAATTTTGGAGCTTTCTGCAGGATTTGCAAGCATTATAAATCACCACCCTGCCCCTGTAAAATACTTTCTCACAAGGCTTCTCCAAGACAGGCAGAGAGTTGGGAACATCATAAACCTCTGAGCTGCTCATGTTCCTCATGTTCCAAAAAAAGCAAAGCAAGAGATGAACAAGACAGTAGCAGGCACAGCCTAAACCAACCTACATCTTGTAGCTTGAGCCTATATATCCAAGGGTTGAGGTGATGATGTCTCCTTGCCCACAGGGAAACTTAGGTCTGTCTCTGCTGGGTCATTACTGCCTCCCAGCTGAGTGAGATGCCCACTAGGCTGCAGAGCATCATATCCCCAGCTTGTAATTGGCACCACCATCAAAAACCCAACTTATCCAAGCAAGCAGGTGAAAAGCAACCAAAGCCACATTCCTCCAGTCCATGCTAGGTGAGCTTGGAGCTGAGTTCAGACCCTTGTACCAGTCTACAGGTCAGGCCCATTGCCTGTCTTTATCCCTGCTGGCACCCCTCGGCATGGCCAGCTGCTACCTAGGAAGGAGCTTAGAAGCCAGGTTTCTCCTTCCGATGAGGATGGTGGTGCCTCCCCTGCACACCCAGGTAAGAGCATGGAAAGATGAGCCACAGTTTCTGCTTTTAGCCAAAACATCCTGCAGACATGGTTTCTGCAATGGAAAGTGAGAATTTTGGCCCATTTCTAAAAGTTCATTTACGTTGATGCTAAATTACCAAACTGTGGGACATCAGTGTGACACAGGGCTCAGGAAAGCCTTCGAGCCTGCTTGGGATGGAGGCAAGAAGTTCTCAAAGAAACGAGGGGCCAAATGCTTTTTCCACACAGCTAGAACATGTTACACAATCGCCACTAAACTCATTAGGGCAAATGGCCCAGCAAAACACACTCAGCCCCTCCAATCTCATTAGTAGCCAAGCAGATTCATGACTCAGAAGGTGAAGTCTTGCCACCTTTTGGGATCGGCTCCTTCCCCAGAAGGTCTTATTAGCGGCCTCTCACCGGACATGAAAGCCCCTGCCTGTAAGACGCAGAGAGGATTAACCTGCTAAGGGCCAGCTTTATGAGTTCAGCTGCCTATCTCTGCCCAGATCTAGGATGGGGCGAGGGAAAGAAACACCCTTTTCCCAGGCTTTGCAAGGCTGGTTGTTCCCATTAGCATTTCCCCACCACCTACCTCTGTATTTATGTAGGTATGTGCATCTGAGCAATCGCGCCCTGCTGACTCTAGCATCCTTGGGGTGCTTGGATGGGGCCAGGAGCCTCTCATTCCACCCTCAAATCCCAGGATGGGGCCTCATATTCCACTTGTGATGTGAAGACGCCAGGACACAGTCAAGCTGCCCAGTGAAGGCATCAGCAGCAGAGTGGTCTCAGTGATACGGGAGGCAAAACCAGAGCTGTGCAACCCCATGGCAAGGAGAGGAAGGACAAACTTAAAGTTCTCTGGGCAAAAAGCATTCAGAAAGTGACCCAGCTTACCTTGAGGAGTCTTTCAGCCCCACTGATGGCCCTTGGTGGAAGGTCAATTTGGTCTCCGCCTGAAAGACACAAAGTGTTGATCTGGGAGAAGGTTAGCTGGCATGGGTACCCCAACAGCAACACCACCCCCAAGCAATCACTCAGCCTCTACAATGGCAGCCAGACAGGCCACAGTACCCATGTGTCATTGACTTCACCTTGCTCTTCCTCAGCCATCTTGGCTAGAAACCAGGAGCCCAAAACAGCAGGCTTTTCAACAAGTGTAAGGACAGCTTTGAGGTTTCACAGGGTTAGGAAATCCCCGTCTTAATTCCAACAACACTGAAAAGGTATTTTATAGAGCAAAAACATGAAAACTATCACCCTTCTTCTTCAACCACCTGCTAATTAGATGTGTTTCTGCTATCAGGGACAGGAGTCCAAAACAGCAGAAGGGGTGGAAGGTCTCCAAAACCATGAAGCATCAAGTGACAGCTTACAGACATCCATGCCAGCTTAGTCCTTAGAAGATTAAATGACCCTTGTAGAAGGTGGCAAGAGGGAAAGGGGGGGGGGGGGGGGGGAGACATAGGGTGGGAAATACAACAAGGGTGAACAGAGGACAAGGAAGAGAAGGGCAAGCAGAAGGAAAAAAGCAAAATATAGGGAAAGTGGGGACAGGACCTAGAAGAAAATGAGCTCAGAGGAGACTCAAACAAAGCCCTAAGAGCTGACTCACGGAGGCCACCAGAAATGTTATCACACTTGGCACACTCTTTCTCAAAGCTGAAGCCAGGTGGTTCTGCTCCTGACCGTGCAAGGCTATGTCTAACCATGCAGTGCCCTGAAACCTGTTCCAGCTTAATCTGATGCTTGCCAAGTATTAAGGCTCTTGTTATGAATTCTGACTTCCCCAAGTTTCTCTTTCAAAGGCTTTCAAGGGAGGCCAAAACCACACAAGGATTTTTTTTGAAAGCTGCTGCTGAGAAGCTGCTAGGTTAACTCAAGGGAAAAAAAAACCCCCGAGTTAATTATAGGTTAGTTATGGCAATATAAACTTCCGTTCCCTGGGAATACACCTGCTCTCAAATTCACAATCCTTCAGCTCCTGTCAGAAATCAGGTTGGTAAATTCAGGAGCAGACAGTCACGATCTTACAAAGAAATTCTGCATGCAAATGCCTGATGCTTGCACCAGGAACACCAACACCACCAGGACACCAACCACAGGCACCCTTGGTGGTGTTTCAAGGCTGCACCTTCAATTTCATCCATTCAGGAGTGTTTGCTGGCATTTTAAGACCCTGTTTGGAAAAGCGATGGAGACTCACCATGGGGAAGAGAAAGAACATCTCTGCTGGTTTTACATACTAAGAGGACAAGAACAATATGTTAATGTGGGCAAAGCAAAACATAGGGGGGTATCAGCTACAATCTGTGCTCTCCAGCATCATCCAAGAAGAGCAGTGAAGACCAAA
This sequence comes from Falco biarmicus, assembly GCF_023638135.1. Classification (NCBI taxonomy): domain Eukaryota; kingdom Metazoa; phylum Chordata; class Aves; order Falconiformes; family Falconidae; genus Falco; species Falco biarmicus. The sequence goes on from NC_079290.1 coordinate 12,706,970, forward strand.
TGCCTCAGAAAGGGATGCTACCAGGATGAGACCAATCCTAGCCTCAAGCTTGGAAAGTGTTGGAGACACCCATGTTCTGGTGCTCCCCATTAGTGCCAGTTCACACTCTTGGTCCAACACCAAAATGTGACTGATTCAACCCCGTCACATGCATCTCAGCTTCAGGCAGTTTACTCTTTAATTCAATTCAAGATGCTCCAAGGATCCCTTTCAGGGGCTCATAACCACAAGTTGTAGGACACCATCCTCACAGCTCCCTTGAGAGCAAACCATGAGTGCTACTTAATCCTTAATACTTAATTAAGCACAGACACCACCACGTACCAACCCAGATGCAGCTCCCTCCTCTGCTTGGATCTCATCCTGTAGGCTCAAGCCAAGACTTGTCCCTTTTGCAGCCTCTTGCTTTAGAGAACTTCTTGGCCAAAAAGGAGACAGAAAAGGAACACAAGTTTTTCCCTTAATAAAAAAGCTTTTTGATAAAGCAGCCCAAGAAGAGCAGAGTTGGGCATGGTGCTCCTGTGCACTACTCTGGGGTGAACCCAGCTGGGGAACCCCAACACACAGGGGTGCAAAGCCCTACAGGTCCCATCTCCTCCCCAGCTGCCACGATCAACACACCCATCCAGCCAAAGGGTTACCTGCTGATGATGTTTTCCTGCAGTGGCTTCTCCTTGACCTCTGGTGATTTCTTCTTCCCTTTTACCATAGAGGGCTGTGCACCAGGACAGAACAGTGCAAGAGAGAAAGAAATTCACACAGTGGCTTTGATGCCCACAAAACACTGGAGACAGTCACAAGGGTCATCTCAACATCCAGGCACAGAGAGGGCTGGCTGGTACCTGCACCATGCATAGCATTTCCTTTGGCTTCTTCTTCACAACCTTTCCCCTGAGCACCTTCAGCACCTCCTGCCCCTTCCCTGACTGGCTCTTTTGCTTCCTGAGGATAAGGACAAATTCATGCCACCAAGGCCAAGCAGGCAATGCCTGCAGCAAACCCCTCGGCAGCAGAAATAAGCCATGGCATGATACCACACTGCTTAACCTCCATGTCTAGCAGCACCAAAAAAGGTCTCCCAAAAATAAGTTTGGAGGGCTTTCCCCACTGACCATTTCAGGGCTGAGCCGCCCAACAGGACCAGCTGCAGCAAGCATGATAACATGATGCTGGAAGCCCCTCAAAATTCCCTTCCATGCCCCATGGTACCCACCTGCTGGCATTCTTCATCTCAGTGGCCTTCGAGACCCTAATGGGACAGGCACCTATTGGCTCTTCAAGATGTGATACAGGGTTAAAGCAGCATCCCATAGGATGGTCACTGCAACAAGATGTGACAGTTGTGTAGCTGATAGCACCCCAGTTTTGCTCTTAAGAGGAAACCCCAACAGGTACTCACTCCACAGCTTAACCCTGAAGCATGCAGCTACCCACAGGGCCAAGCTCAGCTTTAACAAGGATCCAACTAAAACATCAAATAGAAAAGCCTTGAGCTCAGACCCTGAGCTGTTGTTGGAGACGGCACATATAACATGGCTACCAAAATAGAAGGAAAGACCCCCCAAACAGCATAGGAATTCACAGCACCAGGCAGGTGGATGGGGATTGCACACTGGGCTGGATTTACACCCTCAGAACAGCCCAGGGTACACGGCAAATATTATTCAGGCCCTAATTACACCCAGAAAACCACCACAACAAAAACAATAAAACACAGCAGAGAGACAGGAGCACAACTGAGATAATAGCTCTCCCCACCAAAGCAGGCAGCTAAGCCACCATCACCCAGCTATCACCTGTCCTCTTTTTCTCATGGATAGAGCAGCCAGACCTCCCCAAATCCCTGCTCCCCCTGGAAACTCAAAGCCTCAGAGGATGCAAGAAATAAGGACCATATTCACACAGCACCAAAGCAGTCCCTATCCATGAAGGGCCTTCACCAGTGAGACAAAAAATGTGGGCTTCCCAAGGTGAGAACAAACTACAGAGCACCAGAAGACATCCCACAAACTTTTCAAGGAGTAGAAAACACATTGAAAAACATCCATATTTTACCAGCCTTTGGTGAGCCACGAGCGCTTGCAGCTGCTGATAGGACCTCACTCAGTACATGGTGACATGCTCCCCTCAAAGCCTTGCAGACTGGAGAAGACCTCACCCCTTGCCCAGCTGCCTCCCTAAAAGCAACGCCTCTCTGCAGGCAGCTGATTTAAAGACTCCCTCAGCGCCAATTGGAGGGTCCTGCCCCAAAATGCACCCTGGGAAATGAAGTTTTAGCTCAACAACTGAATTCAAGGAGAAGCCCTAGCCACCATCTTTTTAATAAGGGTACTTGCTGGGGGAAAATACTTTATGCTGCTTGTTGGGTTAGACTAAACACATTAAAATCAGCTTAGGGAAGTCTACCTTCCAGCAGATAACCCCTCTTCAATTATTTTATTACGTTAGTTCCCCAAACCTAGCCTTTCTTAGGTGCCCATCAGAGCCTTACTGTTGGAGTTAGAAAGGTCTTTGAGCCAAGATACTTGGTGTAGAAGGCCAATATCCTACAGAGTGTTGCTTACTACTGCCTGTAACCCTTGCACTAAGCACTCACCCCCTCCCCCTCCTCTCCAGCCCTATTAATGCACGTTAGTCTATTGCTTTCACCTGGCCATCAAGCACCTTGTCACAGCTGAGCCTCAAAATTACCTCAACCACCCTCAACCTGGTGTAAGCAACACTGCTGGAAAGGGTCTAGTGCAAAGGGGCTACGGGGACTTTGCAGAGCAAAGCTTTCCCCTAAAATATTGGGTTTGGGGGCAAAAAAAGGCATTGCCCCATGTTGAAATCCCTGGCCAGGGTAAGTAGCGGGGCCACACGTTCCCCTGTGAAGATGCTGCCTGGTTCATGGCCAGGAGTGGAAACGCTCAGAGGCAGGGCTGGCTCTAGGCAAGCCCCTTTGATCCCTGTTGTGCCACCCGGGGAAAAAACATCCAAGCCACCTTTCTTGCTGGATGAGTAAAAGTTGTCAAGGAATAGGAGCCAGCCCTGGGGCAGGGAACAGGAGAGGACAACTTCATGCTGGGGCTTGTTCACTCTTGGCTGCCTTCTGTCGAGCCAGGGACTGGTGTATATTTGATTTTCTTCCATTTTTACGCTGTGACCCATATATGTTTATTCAGCTCTGATGCCTGATGAAGGTTTCTCCTAAGCCCTCTATGCTGGTTGGGATGCCCATGATGGGAAATGATGGAGTTCACACAGTGGGGTGAGGTGAGAGAAAGCTGTCCTAGCCTAGACCACCTCCAGTTCGCTTATCCATCCTACCTAAGCACAACCTGGGTTAAACTTCTTAATAATTGACAGGAGTTGTATGTATTTTTATATATTTTTCCTTTGCAGATGCTCTTCGCAGTGGGGGAGACAGGAGCAGGATGGCTCCACCCAGGGCTCTGCAGTGGGGAAACGGGGACCGCTCATCCTTTGGGAAAACCAGACTGCAAAGGGGGTCCCTGTGTGGTTTAGTGACGATATCCTGCGAGCTGCCGATTGTAATCGGGTTGAAGGCAGCTCCCTCGTCAGCAGAGGAATAGACGCCTCTCCCTACACGTTCCCTGGTGTGCAGACAGTTGCAGCCACACGGTTAAAATGCTTTCCCTTGCAAACCACTCCAGTATTTATATATATACATATAAAAAATATATAAATATAAATATAATTTGGAAAAGCATTGCTGCCATTACAGATTAAACAGTAATTCCACTTTTCTAGTCCAGCGGCTCCTTTCAGATTAGGAAGTCCAGGAGGGAGAGAAAAGCCCTTCCTAACGTACTCCCTTCCCTGGGATGGCACACTCCTTGAAACCCTGAGAAGGAAAAATTGGCTGGGAAAGGTGGAAATGGTTGAATATATTCAGCTATAAAATAAATTCATGCAATATGAAAGGTTTAATGTATGCCAGGCTAATTCCCCTCCGCCCCCTTGTTAAACAGCCGAATCTGCACGGGACTCCCCGTGCCCTATTGAATCCATGCACAGCTTGGGAATTGGATTTTTCCAACCCCTGGACACTTTTCTGAAAAATTTTGCTGGACTTAATGCTGTTGCCTAGTCCGGCTCTTATTTTACGAGCATGATTGAGAGGAAAACCCTCCTGTGGTTCAACAGTATAGCTCAGTAGGGGGTGGTGGTGGGGAAAGGGTATGATTTGCCTGTATCTGGCTGGAAAAGGTAAAAAATAAATTTGATTTTATTTCTTCATTAATTTTTGCATTGCGTTTTCTACGATACTGAGTTTTGTGCAGGAGTGGAGTCGAAAGGCTATAGCAAGGCAAGGGTATGGCATTCCCAGATGTTGCAGAGTCGCTCCAGCAGCTGTGCGAGCTGCGGTGTCACCACCCAGATGTTTGGGTTTTTTTGAGGGGGGGGAGTGGGATGCAGACCAGGAGCCACACGCAGGGGAGCACCCGGGACCCAGCGCTGGGGCAGAAGGCAGCCGGAGCTGGGTGTGTGTGGGGGTGCACGATGGGTGCCGCCTTGTGGCGCTCCCACCCCCTCCACAGCAGCCCAGGTGTTGCGGGAGGGGCGGGGGGGGGGGGAGCCCAGGGCTTGCACGGGTTGAATTATGGGGGGGCGCCCAGATGTGGCCGGGGTAGGGGCGTGTGCGCGGTTCTAAGTGGGGTCGTCCAGATGTGGCAGGGATGGGAGCGGCCGCGCGCCCAGCTGTGCTCATGGGAGGGGCGAGAGGCCCCGCCCCCCGTGACGTCACCGGCGTTCTAATTCCCACCGTTGCCACGGGCGACAGACCCTCCGCCCCTCCCCTCCCCGCGCCGCTCCGTTCCTCCCCCGCCGCTACTTCCTGTCTCGCGCTCCCATTGGCCAGCGCCGCCGCCGATCCGTGCCATCCCTCTTTCCCATTGGTCGAAGCCTGGCTCCGCCCCGCCCCACCACCCTGCTTATGCCCGGCGCCGCGGTCGTTCTCGGCCGGCAGCGCCCAACGGCGGGGCCGAGTTGGGGAGAGGGGCGGCCCGGTCTGCCGGGGCTTGCTCCGGTAAGTGGGGGTGGGTTGGTAGAGCTGTGGGGTTTGCCCTCCCCCCCCAGTTGAGGCATCTCTCTGAGTCAGTTCGAGGGTGTTGGGGGTCTGTGGGGTTTACCCCCGTCCTCCGGGGTGGCAAGCTGTTGGGTGCGAGGGGGGGGGCCGCAGCAGGCGGGGGCTAGTGGGTGTTGAAGCCCCCAGCCAGGCCAGAGCTGGGCTCAGGAGCCCCTGGGGGCTGGCAGGGTGTGGGGCTAGGCCAGGAGAAGTGGAGCGGCCCCAGGTGGGGACACCAAGCCCCAGAGCCAGCCGGTGAGGTCAGGCAGGAGCCTCCAGTGCGGGCCCATCCCCCACCCCACCTGTGGATGCGGCGTCCCTGGAGATGATGCCTCCTGAGGAGGAGAGCTTGGATGGTGGCGGGGACAGGGATGGTGGCCTCGTCCTCCTGCAAGGCCTGAAGAGCGGCAGCACCCGGAAGGTGAGGCACGGCCATGGGGTGCTGTGGGGGGGTGCAGGGTGGCAAAGCACCCAGCTGATGCTCTGTGGGGATGGTGGTCCGTGTGGGTGGGGGTGCAGGTCTGTCCTGGCCATCAGGTGGTGCTGGGTGCGTTGGGGCACAGCAAGGACCTGGTTGAGGAAGGGCTTGATGGGCAAATGAAATGTGGCAAGTAGCTCATCCCTAAGCAGACCTACGCAACTATCTCATGGCTCATCATTCTTCAGTGCCACTCCTTTATCACATCTTCCTCCACTGGCTCAGTCTGCAAGCTTCCCAGCAGCTACTTTTAACCAAAATCTCCTGGATTTTGGCTTTTTCTCCTTCCTGCACTGCCTGTCCCTCCTGTTGTTGTCGGAGGTACCCGGCAGGGTGTTGCTCACTGAGTTTCTTCTCCAGGTGCTGTCCATAAGGAAAGTCGGTACAACAGCAGCCTGGCCATGCCTGTGAGATGGGGCCAGTAGCTCCGCTGGCATCACTTCTTTAATTAGTAACAGCAGGGTGAAACCAGTGGGGCTTGTCCTCAGGCTGCCACTGTCCCAGCTGCTCAGCTTTCCATGCTGTCTCTTGGGTATCAGTGCATGCATGTTCCTGGGGTCAAGTGTTGCTTTTCACAGGAAAAGATGAGTAAACATGAGTTTTTGGGGCTGTTTAAGTGTGCCTCCCGTTAGGTTTGTCCCCTGGGAGCCAGCTTTACAAACCTGCTGTGAGTTTGCCCTGTAATCTGAGCTCTTCTCACAAGTATGTAATTTTCAAAACTTGCTCTTCAGCAGAGCACTGCATTTCTGCAGCCCTTTGGCAAAAAACCCACAAACCCAAACACCCCAAAACCCAGCAGTCAAAAAAGCAGAACTCATCCAGGCTCTCTTTAGAGGTGTTTTTTTCCTGAATGAGAGCTGAGATTGCAGCCCTGGCTGAACAAGGATCAATCTGATCTTGAGTCACTTGAGCCTGGCCTCTGACTGCAGCTAAAGAGGTTGCAACCTTAAACCAGGTTGGAGTTTACTCAGGGTCTTGTCTAAATAGCAGGTGCTGCTTGTAAAGGAAGATTAGCTGGAGTTCTCTTCTGCTTTATATGAACATAAAGTTTATATATTTTATGGATGAGCTGTTCCCTTATATAAGCAATTGGTTTACCCTGTCTGATGGATCTCTAGCACAGAGAATAACATAGGAAAATATTGCAAAACTTTTGGCGGGGGGGGGAGGGGAGGCTGGCAGGGGATATGTAGCATCTGTCATAACATGGTTATTTTTTAATTAAAAAAAGCACCTGATTAGACTTCCTATTAATGATATCAGTTTTTAATTTAAAAGAAACTATCAATATAGCATTCTAGTTGTGGGTTTGGTTTTGTGTTTTTGGTTTGTGGTTTTTTTTTTTTACCCCGAGAGCATCAGGGGCTGTGGATGGGACCACTGTATGTTTGCTCCCTCGCAGGGGATCCTGAATGCTGCTGCAATAGTGATTCTTTATTATTTTTTTTTGCCAAGGTTCATGTACCGGGGCTGAAGATTTAATACATCTGTTTCCTGCTGGCACCCTGCCCCAGCTTTCATGATGCCCTATGCCTCCCCCAGCTCCCTGGAGCAGTTTCACACTACTAAAATTCAAGCTATAGATGCAGGTTTTGCTGCTTAAAACCCCCAATCCCCCATATTTTTATTTCTCACCCCCCCCATTTTATTTTTCCTTCCTCTTACTGAGTGCATTAGCCAGCAGCGAGGGCACTTCGCTGGGAAATTTAAAACCTTAATCCTCCACTCATTTGTTAAAAGGCTGTGTGATGTAACCATATTCTCAATAAAAGGTTTTAGAGGTTTTAGCTGGTAATGTCTCCCACAGAAAAACAGCTTGCAGCCGGAGTGCTTCATGAGATTAGTTTCATGATAGGGACTTTATATATAAATAGATGTTCAGGGAGCAAAAACGTTTGTTGTGACCTACTGGTTGTCTTCCAGTAACAGCCCATATTACTTTCTGAAATGCCCTTGTTTGGGAGGAGAAGGAAATTGTTGATAATCTTTTATGAAGGAGAATGTTAAAGCCTGCTTTTGTGTGTGGGGTAGTTCTCCAGCTTTTGTTTTGCTCTCTATCCCACAGGCTAATGCAGCTAAACGAGGGTCACTTGGCCACTTGTCCTGTGCTGGCCTGACTCAAACTTGTAGGTTGCGAAGAGGAATAATAATCCCAGTCGACAGCTCAGATTCTATCAAAATAGCTTATAGACCAGCATGGTTCTGGAAATAAAACGGGTGCTGAGAGCTTGATGTTCCAGTTACCTTATTTCTACAGTGATTTTTTTTTTTCCAGGTGCTGGATCATCTGTGCACTGGGAAACATCCCTTTTTGGGGACAAAGCTGTGTTAGGAAATACTGAGCCTGAGTGTGGATGAAAATAGGCACTTGCTTTTTTTTTTTGAGTGGGAGGTGTAAACATTTACCAGGTAAAACCTGCAGGGCTGAGGTTGTACCTAGAGACCATGTACTCAATGCATAGAGTTGGGACCATGGATCAAGTGTATCTCTGTTAACAGCAGCGTCAGCGCTTCCTAGAGCTGTGGAAATTGTTGTAATCTTCATCTGTTCTTTGTTCTGGTGCAAGAATTTTGCTCTAGCTTTTACTATTGAGAAAATCTTGATATTCTGGTGCATGCCTTGATGCAGACTTGAGTGGCTAAACACAGCTTGGACTTGACCAGCTTTTATGCAGTTGCCCACCTCTGCTTGAATTGTGCTTGATGGTTGGTCCTTGACCCTCCCAAGCACTGATCTTTGGCTCTTCATTCACCATCCCTGCTGGGGTTGAAGGCTTCCTGGGTGCAAGCCATATGATTTCCTTGCACTTTAGCACCTCATGCTCCTTAGTGTGCTGTTTTCTTTCATTGCATTGTGAGTGTAGACGGGTAGTGCTGGAAAGGTTGGTTGGTCCCTGACTTGGTGCAGGAGCTCATCACCCAGAACCCACTTAGCAGAGAGCTCTGAAGACTGGGTGCCTTTAGGGTTAACAAGAAACTGTATCTAGCACTGGTGTGGATTTTAACAGTGCTTGTGAATCCTGGTCCTACCTAGAGGAATTCTCCTCTGAATGAGAAAACAGTTTGCAGATGAGATCAGTCCTGATGTCCAAATGTTGCTGTGGCTCTGTCTGCAAGTGTGGCCCTTGTGGCTATCAGGTGTCAAACTGAGATCTTGGGCTTCTCTTGTAGCCTTGCTTGGCTTTGTCTTTGGCTTCAGAGGATTTTTATTATTTATTCTGTCAGTTCTCTCTGTGCATGGAAGCAGCACCTGGGGTGTCTTTTCTGGGAACTGCTGGGGTAGGAGGAGATGAAGTGGAGGTGAGAGACATAGGGAGCCAGGCTCCAGCAGAGCTCCTGCCACTTCCTCTTGAGGAGTGTATTTATGCCCTGATCAACCAACGCCAGCAACTGATTGCTGTGAGGAGGGAACAAGGCAGCACTGGAGAGGTCAGATGAGAGAAATCCCAATGGGTTGTCCAACAGAAGGCTTGAACAATGTCATCTTCCTTCCCTGGGAAAGCGTTAAATAGTAGTACTTTTGATGTCTTTTGACTCCCTTCCCTTAAAAAGCAGTAAGCTGTCAATTCCCTAGGAGGCATAACATAAAATTAAAACAAAATTATCCTTAAGGCTTTACGGAACATACGCAGCAGTCTGGGCACCTTTGCCAAATGCAGCTGGGCTACACTTAACATGTTCGTGGTGTCCACCATCCTCCAAGTTGGTCTGAGCAGTAAAAGCTGTGATGGGCCTAATCCTGCCATGAGACCTCAGCTATATCCATGAGCTCTGGTTGTCTGGTATCTAGCACATCGCTGTGTTGTGAGACTGGGTCTGAGCCTGTGTTGTCTGACACGAGGTACCAGGACTGCGGTGCAGATGTGCTGCTGTGAATGGTCTTAATGACAAATCTTGGGACAGATAACCTGCTGTGGTGGAAATAAAGTTATACCCTCACTGAGAAAGAGGGAATTGTGTGTAAAAATGCCTGACTGTCCAAAGCAGCAGCTCATCTCTTACATATTGCATTGCCTGGCACCAGGAGTCTGCGTGTTTGTATATGCACATGGCAGTGATGCAGGGCTGGCTGGTGCCCTGTTCCCTTTGCAACTTTCTCCTTGAACTTCCCTGTACTTGGATGTGAAGGTTGTCTCCTTGGTGGTGAGGCTGCCTGTAGAGCCTATGTCAGCACCAGGTGATGATTCATCTCACCACTGCCGTATTATGGGTGTCTCCAGTCTCTGTGTAAATTAAACTTCTTTCGTTTCTCCTGCTATTCTGTGGGCACTTTCCAGCTGCTTTAATTGGCAGGAGTTCTGGTGACTGTTTTGTGGCTAAAGCTGGTCTTGGAGATGACGCAGCTTGGTCTGTGCTTCAGCAGGTGGGCTGTGGAGCCCCTCCTGTGATCCAGCCAAGCCCTGCAAGTATATAGGAGCTTTTGCTGCAATGCCCATTGAGGCTATAATTTAACTCCCAGCTACAGACCCCTTTCTCATTTCTCTGAAGAGAGCTATGTCTGGCTCCTGCCAGCACGCTCCTGGTCTATGCCTATTCCTCTGGGCAGGGATGCAGGAGCCCCTTAAGCAATTGGATCTGCATCTCTGTTTCTCTCTTGCTTATGGCTTTACCAGCATGTTCTAGGATTGTGTTTTCCCTTGTCACAGTAACAGCTCACAGTCATCCTTAGATTGCTTCATACACTTAAGTTTTGCTTTTGCTCAGTTGCTGGAAGCAACTGCAGTTCCAGCAGAAACCAAAGAGCAGAAATCAGTCCCTTTATGCATGGCTTTGCCCTTTGGACTTGCTGGCATACACCTCTCCTGACAGGTGATTAGGTTTTTCTGTCACTAGGGCTGGGAGGCAGTGGCCTTGTTTTTTTGGCACCAGGGTCACAAATAATGGTATAGGTGTGCCTTGTCACCCAAGACATAGCCAGGCTTCATTTCCTGGAGATGTGAAGTGCAAAGTACACTTGGTGATCATCTCTAAACACTTGCTGCCTGAGGACTTGCTTATAGAAGGAAATGTAACCATGTAATTGCCCTATTTAACACCACAGATGGGTGCTCTTGAACTGGAAGAGGTGTTGGGGAGCTGGCACCACCATTACGTCATTGTGTTCTCTGCGAAGATAGACTTTGAGTTGGCAGAAGCCTTGACATCCCTTAAAGGGGATCTGTTTGTCTTGGCCTCCTCTGGAAAGGGTCTTCTGGCCTTTTCCCTTTTCTTCCTTATGTGGAAGCATTGGCTGAGCACTTTCTGTAACTCTGTCATCTGCCTGTGCAGAGGGTTGAACACAATGTTATTTGGCAAATGTCTTTGAGCATAAAATGGCCTTGCTACAGTAATACTGGCTGTAATCCTGCTTTGTCAGAGGCAGTAAACTTCAGAACCGGACACAACTCGTATAACTTAATGATGCACACCTCATTCATTTTTATGGCTTTCTTAACATATGCTGTCCTCTGTGTACATACAAGTTGTGCTGTTCCCTGTCTGCTGCACAATTTATGGCCCCTTACTGGAAGACTTAGGTCCTTGCTTTCCTTTTGTAAAAGCTTTAAACTAGGAAGGTTAAGAAATCTCATGTTTGACCTGCCAGCTCCTTAAGCACCCAACTCTACTCTTCCGCTGATTTCCCTATGCGCACCCCAAAGCCCAAGAGGCTGTTGAAATAACACCTCTTTCTTCTTTGAGGTCAGCTCTCAATGGGTTGACCTCAAAAGCTTGTGCAAAGAAGAATTAAGCAAGGAAGATGCCTTTTAAAAATGAACACTAGGTTTTGGTGGGGCTTTTTCCCTTCGCACCCCCTACGTAAGGCATGCTTATATCCGTCACCACTTTAGAAACTCTGTGCTGTAGTTTTTAGCTTTTGAGTGCAACTTGGAGAGTATGGGTACAGGCAAAGTGTTGGCTTCTTTTAAACATAAGCTGTTGGAGGATGGGCATGCTTGCCTCTTGACTCCATCTCCCCTGTCTACCTTTTGATTTAAATATGGCTCTTTTTTGCTTGTGGTGGTGTTTACTTTCATATGTAAGTTAGCCTTGGCTAAGCATGTTATTCTGGAGCTGAATTTTCTTCTTGCTCCTATATTTGTGAAATAACATCATTTCTGCAATGCTTCAGGAGCAGGTGCAGCCTAGGCTTGATTGTTCCCCATGGTGGCCTTGGCATTGGTCCATGGCAGCCAGGGATGATGCTTTGGGACTGATGGCAGATCTTCTTTTGGAGAGATATGCTGCAGTCCCATGGGTTACTGCACTTCCCCAACTTCATAAGGGGTGAGTAGCAAAGCAAGGTGTGGGGAGAACACATGAAGTCCCTAAGGGCAGCAAGTCTCAAGATCCTGACTTGACATCCTCACCAGGGTTTGGTATTACATTAGGTGCTCTAATACCTGACTTTCTGGTACCTTTTTGCTGTTGGCTTAGGAGCCTGCATGGGAATTGATAACTATCTCATTAAATCAGATTGAGAAAACACTGTTCAGAATGGGGTGGGGGCAGGGGGGAACCTTGCAGCTTTACAGATGGCTTAGTGTCTCTTAGAGGAAGATGTTTAGGCAAATCCAAATGCCATGACTGCCTGGATGTTGTCAAATCGTGTTTGGTCCCCAGCTACCTCAGGGCTTGCAAGTGTTCCTGGAAGGTAGCTCCTCTTGTGGCCCTGAAGAAAGATGAGGTGATTAACAGTTATCAAAGCTGCTCTGTTTGCATGCTTGAGAGGGTTCGTGTTCATCAGCTTTGACGCTGGTGGTGCCTTGAATTTTGCCTCTTGGTGTTGTCTGAAGCTAGGCATGGGAGAAGTGGGGAGCCGCCAAGTCAATTAAATAAACCCCAGAATTGCTTTTGCAGTGAAGAGGTTTTAACGCTGAATATCTTGAGGAGCCATCCTAGCATCTTCTCATGCCACTCTGCATCTTCTTTTCTTTCTTAATTTCTTCTTGTCTTGTCATCCAACAAGGCAGTATTCATGGACCTTCTCTATGGCTTTAGATAGTCTTTCCATCCATGTGCCTCTTCCATCATGTCTTACCTGCAGCTTCCTCTGGCCTCCTGCCCATGTATTCAGGTAGTCTTTGCCACCTGCTGCCCCTGCTCCCTGCCCCCCCCCCCAAAAAAAACCCACCCAAAACCAACAAAAAAAACCACCCCAAAACAAAAAAAAACCCAACAAACCAAACAAAAAAACCCAAACAACCCAACAAACTCTTCAAATCCTCTGACTGCTTTCAAGCAAACCTTTGCAGGAAGTGTGAAGGTCTCAAAGGTGATGAAAGCTCCTGTAGGAAGAGCTGGAGGCAGAGAAAAGGTGCTTTCCACCTCCAACAGTTGCTACCAGGGTTGTTGAGTTTTGGACAGATTTTTGTGGCTCTGGAGGCAGAAAGAGGGGGCCTCGATCCTGCTTGCTTACATGTATTTGGACATATTTGCATAAGCATTTGGCTCACATGTCTCTCGAGCTGACAAGCACACACAGCTTTTGTCTGTAAACCTGAGAGGCTGTTGAAATTTTAATAAGCTCCATTTTTTTTCTTTACTGCTCCTTCTCCTTCCTTAAGCTTTAACTCCCATGTGTAGGTTAATGTCCTGCACTGTATGAAGAAACATCATTGAAGGCACAATGTTTGTAATCAGCCTTCAATAAAAGAAATACTTGTGTAGTACCTTAAACTACATCTACACAAGAAGCTCCTTTCTAAACAAGAATTTGATGCTGTCGTCTTTGCTTTGAGAGCCTCTGGGTGCTCAGATTTGAGTAGTGCAGATGTGGTTGGGTTGGGTTTTTTTTCAAGGACCGTTTACAGTGATGACCCATCTCTTTCTTGCTAGAGAAAACCTGGCATGGTCCCTTCTTGGGCGTCAAGGTGTGGGATTCCTTATCCTTTCCCTTTTTCTTCCAACTTCTGGATTTTTTCCCTGGCAAGCCAACAATGTGTGCAGGATGGGTGTGTTGCCCCAGGACAAATCCAGAAGCGGCGCTTCTGGATCAGCCTTTCATGTATTTGCTCCTGAGTGTCTCAGACACAAGATTTGTGCAGCTGTTGGAGTGTTTTCATTAACATCCCACTTAATTGCATTTCCAGAATAGTCAGTCTCATGCTTCCAGCTTCTTCCTTCAGTAATTTAAACAAATTATGGATTACTGTAAAGCACTAAGCCTGCAGATTTACGGACCAGATGAAGTGACCCTGATTCCTCAGTCTCCAATGTACCAATTAAGACCTCAAATCTTTCACTTAAATGAAAATGCTAATGTTAATCCCAGACCCTTTTTAAAGGGGGCACCACTTAGTGGTCTTCAAATATGAGAAATTATTTTTCAGAAGGCTGAAGTCCATGAAAATGCAAAATTTTCCATTCCCTACTTGCTAATCAAAGCTAGTTGCGTACTTTTTTGAGCAAGGATTTTTTTTCTTTTGTTGTAAGTCTAAAGGTTGTTGCTTAAAAATTAGACTTGAGTTGCAAGGAGAAACTTCCTTTGTGTCTCTCTAGGCTAGTGCTAAATGCAAACAGAGGAAAAAAAAAAAAGGGTTTTTTTTCCCATTCGTACTGCCTCAGAAAAATGAAATAATCTGCTAGAAGCAAATTTTCCCAGAGTAACACTGGGACTCTACAGTGTCCTCTGAAGAGGTAACCAAGTGTTGCCGTGGCTTGTTGGATTTGAGACTTTTGTGACCCATCTTGGAGGATGAGGTGATACCTGGTGAAGCCCACAGATCTCTACATGGATGAAATTAGCTGAGAAGGTGTTTTGGACAGAATGAGAGCAGGCACTGTTGGAGCTCTGTAGAATCTCTTGAGTGGTGAAACCCTTTCTTGCTGTGGAGGCAAGAGGCCCACCAGTAGCAGTGGAGGGAAAGCACTGGGGAGAAGGGTAAGACTGATATGCATAGCTAACAGAGGTTTTCTAAGGGAAGCAAGAGCGTGAAATAGTGGCTTTGAGGGATTTCGTTTAGTGCTACAGTGGATCTTGATATGTTCTTGGAGGGATCTGCCTGTGCTTTGCACTGGTGTATGAAGAGCAGGCTTGGAGGGCTTCATCCTCTTAAACTACCCAACCTTGTGCCATGCCAAACAGGTGCTGTGTTGTTGTTTTGGGTTTGGTTTTTTTTATCGAGGGGTCTTTAGAGGCTCATTTCATCCATTTGAACCTCTCCTCGCACAAGGGAAATCATCTCTTCTTGGACAGAGCTTTTGTGGCCCTGGATTCGGAGACCCTCCTTGTGGCAACCTCACTGCTTTGGGCATCCCATAATAACCTCTTGCCCCTGTGAGACAGAGGGATATTGCTGTCTGTTATTTCTTGAAGTCGGAGATTAAATGTTTCCCTGTCTGCAGAAAGTCCAAGCCAAAGCCAAGGAAGGAGGCAGGGATGGAATTAATTTACTGCTTTGTACAACTCATTTCTCCACCCCCATGAACTCTTGACTTGCTGCCTGCACTCAATCCCCTAGAGCCAGCAGGAGATGTGAGCACATATAGACATAGGGTCACATCTGTTCCTGAGCTTGAGGGTTATATTGAGCTCATCTGCAGCCCCTTGGGTCTTATCTTGTGTCTGGATGGCGAGACCCTGGGAAGGAGATGCTTAGTTCCTGTTCACAGCTGTGTTTGGGAAGCCTTGCTTAGAAAATAAATCGCTGTAAGCAACATGTGGTATTAGATAGTAAACCCTTTATTTCAAACGAAATGCTGAAAGTGCCAGTTTTAATCCCAAAATGGTGGTTGTTTGCTTTTTTTTTTAATTTGTTGGTGAGACCCTGCCCCTCTCTCTCAGCAGGGCTGCGACCCCTTTGCCCAGACCCAGCGCAGCAAACTGCAGCATCGCCGGGCAAGGATTAACCAGCAGATCAACAAGGAGATGAGGATGCGAGCGGGGGCAGAAAACCTCTTCCGGTGAGTCCTGGTCCCCAGAGCATCTCTCTGGCCCAGGGATCTGGCTGGAGGTGAAAATATGGCCTTGATGTCTAGGAGGCAGGTGATGCTGGCACTCCCCTGGCTATGGTTGGGGTTTGCTCAGCCCTCTCTTGACTTTGCAGTATTCATGCTAGAAATGCCTGCCCTCCATCTGGTGCAATGCTAATGCTCTGCATTTTCATGAAAAATGATGACTTCAATGCCCTGAGAGACTGGTACAAAGCAGGATGTGAGCAGGTGGAATAACAGAAATAAATGTTTAACTAGGATTGAGTTTAGACACCTGAGCTCCTGTCTGATAACCCCAGCAAGTGGATCAAATCCAGCTTTAGTTCTAAAAATCTATAAAAAAGCACAGGCGCAGTGCTTCCACTGGAGCAGAATCTGAAAATTCAAGTATGTCTTTGCAGATGGGCACAGTCCAGTGGGTCTTCACCCTGTTGGAAGATGCATTTACGGGATGGCACCTTTGCATGGCTTTTAGATAGCAGCTGGTCCAGCCGAAATGGAACCAGTGCATTACTGTCTTCCCCAGCAGGGTGTTCATAATGCAATTGCATTATTATTTACATTTTTTTGCATGCAATTGTGTGCTCTTTTATTTTCTTGTTAACCCAAGGATGATCTTTCTTTTGTAGCTCTTGTGTGTATCTCATGTTCCTGTAGGATACTGGAACACGTGCAGGGTGGGCAGGTCTGTTAATATAAGAACATATAAGGCTTCCCTAAAATAGTTTTTTGGCGTATTTTGCCTGTTTGATATTTTCGTTTTTCCCCAATAAAATAAAATTGACATTTTACTTCTGAATGTGAATGTTTTAATATCAGTTGCATGTTCATGTTGCACCTGGAAGAAGGGAGTAATAGTTGCTCCACCAAACTATAGGAAGAAATGGTATTTTACTGGTGGGTGAGGACAGTGTGGCTTCCTAGGGGAGGCAATGTTACAACTCCCATACTCTACTGCTTCAACCAGGCTGCCGTGCCTCATCTAATTTAAAAAAGTCATGAAATCCCAATGTCTGCTGCTCCACGTGACTCCCTTTTATTATAAAAAATTAGGAGAAAATGTGCTGGCTCAGCAGAAATGTGCCCGGCTGCAGTTTTAGTGTGAACAGTGGGAATCAGAGCCACGTGCAGGGGAGTGAGCAAAAATGTGATGCAAAACACATCTTAATTATTCTGCCAGGGAAATGCACTGATGGGGCTTTTTTTCTTGTTGTTGTTGGATGAGCAGTTTGAATGTCCTTTTGTAGCAGCCAATTTTCCTCCCTCCCACAAGTCCACTTTGCAGCTGGGTAAAGTAATAATGTGGGTTTCTGGGCGCTATGGTTCTCAGAGCTTATGAAACAGGAAATCTGGGGGGGGAGGCAGGAATCAAGCTTGTGCATGAGATTAAAGGTTGGGGGGGATGGTATGTTGTAAGTCTAAAGGTTATTGCTTAAAAATTAAAGACTTGAGTTGCAAGGAGAAACTTCCTTTATGTCTCTCTAGGCTAGTGCTAAATGCAAACAGGGGGATAAAAGCTGCGGGTTGCCCAGCCTGGAGTAGTGTTTGCAGCTGAACTTGTTGGTTTCTTTGCCTCTGAAAAAGAAAAAAAAAAACCAAACCCCAAACCCAACTCTGAATGCTTTACAAAAATAATCTCCCAAACTGTTCTGTTCAGCGTATCAGTCTCCTTTCCTGGAGAGGTTGTCGTGAATGGTGTGTTGGAAAAAATGCATGTGGTGTTTGCTCAGTTAAGAGGGTTTGTTTGCTGGATAAATAAATGGGTAGAGGCAGCGGAAACCTTTTCCTTTGCTTTGCTCAGCACCAGTATTTGAACAAGAATCTGGGAGATAAAGGTGTTGCCAACTAACCAGTTTCTTTAAAAGAAAGCAAAAAAATAGATCAGAAATCTCTTTGGTGTTAACTAAGCAAACAGCTGATAACTTCACCGAGGAGGCTGATGGAGACACATAGGCTCAGCTCTTGCTCCGGGCAGGGGCCGTGAAAGCCTCGCTGCAGGTTTGCTCACAGAAACAATTGAGTGATTCCCTAAATTACCTCTCTGAGAGGTACTGTGCTCTTAATTGCTGCGTGTGGCTCTTGTACAGTGCAAACTGAGTGCCCCAATGTGACTTTGGGCTTTACAGCCTTAACCTGGTGGCAAGTCCTGGAAACACTTGCATGTGCATGCAAAATCCTGCAGAGCAAAACTGGGCTTGACTAAGTGCTATGTCCTTTCTACTGCAGAGCAGGGGTGAAAACACTGGTCAGAAACATATCGTGTGTATGTGCAAGTGTTGCCTTGGTGTTGCTGGGTTGCAAATCAGCACAAATCAGCTTTCGGTAATATAAGAAATTAAAAAATTACTGTTGCCAGCTAGGGGCAAGACAGGGAAATTCTTTAGTTCATGTTGAAGGAAAATTGTAGCAACAGTAGTGATGCACCCATGTCTTGGAGGTGTTGTGATGTGTGGAGGACTAGAATAGCAACTAAACATTGGTTTATGTGGAAAGATGATTACTGTGCTGATACCTTATGCAGAATTGCAAAAGTGCTGAAGGATGTTTAATTGGAAGCAGCCGCAGAGATCTTGGGACCTGCTGTGGTTTTGCTTTTGTTGTTTAGAATAAATAAATAAAAAAAAGCATTGGTCTTGGGAAATCCCAGCAAAGGGAACTCAGGAGAGTTGATGCTGAAGGACCAGCATCTTAAAAAGAAAACAGCATAGCTCCTTCTACTACCCTGAGCCAGGTCAGGGCAAAGCCCTGATGGGATGCTATCCACAAAAAAAAAAGTCCAAGGCAACATCCTCTGCAAAAGCTGGGGGAAAGTGGTGCCCTGGCCAAGCAGACCTTGTGCATGTGGTGTTTTTCCTGGAGCCTGATGTGATTTAGCATGAGCAGCCAAAGCCCCTTTCAGCTCTGGGTTATCTCTCCCTACTTTCCTTCAGAGCAGATAAGAGGGGTATAATCAGCCTGGGAGCTTGTCTTGCTCCAGCAGGCAGCTGAAATCAATCCTTGATGTTTACATCTCCTGACATGCATGAGCAGGGAAGGGTCCAGCTCTACCAATGGGTGAGCACCAGAAACCTCTCTTGCAGAGGGGTTGTTTGCACCCAAAATAAGTTGTGT
This sequence comes from Falco biarmicus, assembly GCF_023638135.1. Classification (NCBI taxonomy): domain Eukaryota; kingdom Metazoa; phylum Chordata; class Aves; order Falconiformes; family Falconidae; genus Falco; species Falco biarmicus. The sequence continues at coordinate 12,725,542 of NC_079290.1, forward strand.
TTTTTTTTTTGTTCCTCAGACCCAACTATAAACCACTTTTATTTGATGTGGGTGAGGGCCTTGAGTGCTCATAGCCAAATCTGAAGCTGCGCTGGAGGGTGGGTGCATGGATGGGCAAGGGGAAGGCTGCTCTGGGGCAGAAATAACAGGCTCATCTGAGCAGGGTGCAGCACTGTAATGAGTTTGCCTGGCCTTGACCTCCACGGCACAGTGATCTGGATGCTCTGAATTCCCCGATCCTAAAAGTCTGAGAGAGATGGGGTGGTTCAGGCTGGAGAAGAGAAGGCTCCAGAGAGACCTTGCAGCCTTCCAGTACCTAAAGGGCACTTACAAGAAAGACAGGGACAGGCCTTTTAGCAGGGCCTTTAGTGGTAGGACAAGGGCTAATGGCTTTAAACTAAAAGAGGGTAGATTCAGACTAGATATAAGGGAGAAATCTGTTACAATGAGGGCTGTGAGACACTGGACCTGGTTGCCCAGAGAGGTGGTAGGTGCCCCATCCCTGGAAATGTTCAAGGTCAGGTTGGGTGGGGCTCTGAGCAACCTGGTCTAGTGGGAGATGTCCCTGCCCATGGCAGAAGGTTTGGACTAGATGACCTTCAAAGCTCCTTTCCAACCCAAACCATTCTATGATCAAGTGCAGAGCAAGAAGCATGGTTCTGTGGGAAGATTTGGATAGATGCACGCGGTATTGCGCTGCTGGATAACTTAATCTCTATTGGTGCAATCAAATGGTGATAAATAAAGGCATTGATGAAATGGGAGAGGTTTGATCCCCATGGTGTTGTCTTGCAGGGCCACCAGTAACCACAAGGTCAAAGAGACTGTTGCCCTGGAGCTGAGCTACGTGAACTCCAACCTGCAGCTGCTGAAGGAGGAGCTGGAGGAGCTGAACAGCAGCATGGATGTGTACCAGAATGACAGGTACACCAGGCAGCCAAGCCAGGCGGGCAGCTGCTTGTGGTGTTGGAAGAGCAGCTTGCTTGGTTGGGATTTGATTATTAGTACTGTTGTTGTTGTTATTACTACTTTTTTGCTCTTTCTGAGAGCAAGGCAGCCTTTCAACTTGCACCCGTTGTTTTGCCTTCCTGCTCTGCAGAGGGTTTGGCCTCTGGCAGGGACCACAAGGTGGTGGCTGGAGAATAGGAGAGGACTTGGGCATGGGCTAGGCTTGCTGGAAAAAGTTTTTCATTCTGGGAACATCAGTGTTTCATTTATAGAGCTGCAAGGAGAGCTAACTCAACAGCTTTTCCTAGCAGATACTTAGATATTTGGGAATGAATGGGTACACCCTCTGGACACTGGTGTCCCAAAGCAGGAGGAATAGCAGGAATCATCTTCACTTGCATCACCCCCCTTTCCTGAGCATCCCACCGGAGCATGAGTTTTTTCCAGGAGGTAAAATAAGGTATTTCGTGGAAGAAATTGAAAGTGTGGCTTCTTAGGTGCCCAACCTTCTGCTCTGGCTGTTCTCAGAGCAGGCTACTCCCCGAATTCTTTTCACATTGAGGGTATTGGGTTATTTTTCTCTCTTTCTGAGGTTAGACCTTTTGTTAATTGAAATGCTGTGTTGCTTTGAAATGCTTACCCAGTCACCTTGATCTTGACTCACTGGTGCAATAATCCTAGCACGCTCACCAGCAGCAAACCAGTATGCCAGACTGGCTCAGCCATGCCATTTTGCTGGGTGAGAAAAGCAGAAATCCCTGAGGCAGAACATACCGGGGATGCTGCAGCAACGTGGGAGCCAATGCCTCTCCTTGCCTTCCTGAGATGGATGGGTGGATGACACCAAGCAGAGTGGTGCGGTTGCCATGCCTGAGGGATGGGATGCTATCCAGAGGGACCTGAAAAGCTGGAGAAGTGGGCCCATGTGAACCTCATGAGATTCAGCAAGGCCAAGTGCAAAGCCCTGTGCTTGGGTCAGGGCAACCCCTGGTATCAATACAGGCTGGGGGATGAAGGGATCGAGAGCAACCCTGTGGAGAAGGACTTGAGGGTACTGGTGGAGAAGCTGGACACGAGCTGGCAATGTGAGCTTACAGCCCAGAAAGCCAGTTGTGTCCTGGGCTGCATCCTGAGCAGCGTGGCCAGCAGGGTGAGGGAGGAGATTCTGCCCTTCTGCTTCACTCTGGGAGTGTTCCCCCGTGGAGCACTGCATTGGAGCATGTCCCGTCCTTGAACTTTGGGGTCCTCAACACGAAGACAGACAGTGACCTGTTGGAGTGGGGCCAGAGGAGGCCACGGAAGGGCTGGAGCACCTCTCCTGTGAAGAAATGCTGAAAGAGTTGGGGATTGTTCAGGCTGGAGAAGAGAAGGCTCAGGGGATACCTTCTTGCAGCCTTTCAATACTTAAAGGGGCTTATAAGAAAGATGGGGACAGACTCTTCAGCAGGGCCTGTAGTGATAGAACAAGGGGTGATGGTTTTCAAGTAAAAGATGGTAGATCCAGACTGGATGTGAGGAAGAATTCTGTTACAATGAGGGCTGTGAGACACTGGGCCAGGTTGCCCAGAGAAGTTGTAGAAGCCCAATCCCTGAAAACATTCAAGGCCAGGCTGGACCAGGCTCTGAGCAACCTGGTCTGGTGGGAGATGTCCCTGCCTATGGCGGGGGGGTCAGACTAGATTCTGTGGTTCTATGTCCATCCACATGCTTTTCCTAGCACATGGTTCTCCTTGAGGGAGGATTGCTGTGCTGTTGGGGGTGCACAGACATGCGAAGACCAGGAGAGCATCAGTGACTCCATCCTGTGGGTTGCTTCAATATTAAATGTCAGAGCAAGATGATGTGGGTATAGGTTTGTGGCATCCCCTATGGGGAGAAGGCTAAGGGAGCCCATATCTCCACCACCCTTGGGTGTTTGCTGCACTCAAAGGGCCTGTTACAGTCTCTGAATGTAATCCTGGGTGTTGGCCCTTCTGTGCTAGAAGTAGGGATGCGTGCAACATTTCCTGTGTTGTGTGCATCCTCCCCAAGTTTTTCCCTGTCAGGGTGGCTCGGCTTTTCCAACCTGCCACTTGTTTGCCCTGGTTTAAAAAAGAAAACAGCAGCAGCAGAAACCCCAAAACCCTGCCCAGGCCACACAAAAGCCCCTTTGTTTGCTCTAGGCATTGGATTCAAGCAGAAATCTTGTTAGGGAACGAGCAGTAATGGCTTTTCTGCACCAATTATAGCTCTTGAAGCTGTTTATTCAGTATGAACAGATGAAAATGTGGGTGCAACCTCTCTGCCCTGCTCCCCAGGTTTCTGCAACTTTCTTTGCCTCTTTGCATGCTTGGAGTAATGAGTGGTGTGCTATCAGTGGTTTCTGGAGGGTAACAAGCAGTGGCTGTTTTGCAAACCTGGGTTGGTGAAGGCTTGGTCCTGCCTGATCAGCCTTCCATCTCGCTCACTGCCAAACTTTCTTGTCTCTTTAAACGAGTCCCCTGGGAGGCCAAGTGTCCAAGGACATGATCACATGGCTCCGTGCCAGGGCTGGGGACTTCCCCGAGGGATAGCTGGGTATCAGGGAAAGCGTTTGCAGAGCTGATGTGATCTGCAGGTACCACGGCCGGTTCGTGTTCCCCATCTCTGTATACAGGAGCTGGATGATGGGTCCAGCTTTGGGGTTCTTTGCAGGGCTGTAATTTTCTGCATGCTCCAGGCTCTACTGCTTATACAGACAGCTTCTTTACTTCTTGGCAGCAGATAATTAAATTGCCTGCTAAATCCCCCAAAAGGTGGTCTTTCCTGGCTGTCATCCTGCAGCACTTCTTCCTCAGTGCTGCACAACTGCCCTGGTTTTAATGTTGAAAAACAAACCACTCCCAGCTGGGCGTTCCCAGAGTCATCATGAGCTTGTTACAATATCAAACGGGTTCTGCGATAGGAGCTATTATTAGATAACTGCTTTTCATAGAGGTAGAGAATTTCAATATCAGGTGCAGCGCTGCAGCCCAAGGAAGTCCTTGTCAGCACCAAAGCCCAGATTAGCACATAGGAAGTGGGTGAATCCATGACCTGTGCACATATCACGCCCAGTTCGCAAGGGTAATTAAAGTAATTTCGTTGCTGGAGCTTATTTTGTTACTACTAAATTTGTTATGGAGAGAAAAACAGAAGCCCATGGAATAAGGGTGATGGTTTCAGGTTATTTTCTCTGCACCTTTTCTTTTGCACTGCCATTCCCAACATCACATTGGAAAGAGCATCCTTCTGCTGTGTGTGCTTTGGTCCTGTTCTAGTTTTACCCTTTAATAGGAGCAGCACAAGCCCAGGGTAAAACGCTGCTTCATTTTAGTCCCTGACACACAGGGTCTTTCCAAGACTTTTAAACCAACCACCAAGTAGGTTGCTGTCTTCTTCCAGTGAGTCCATCAGCGTCCCCATGATCCCTTTGGGCCTGAAGGAGACAAAGGAGCTGGATTTGCTGGCACCACTGAAGGTGAGCATTGGGGATTTGCACACTTGGTGTGATTGATGGAGGGAAGGGACCAGGCACTGTGGGAGATTTTCAGCCGGTGGGTATGGTTGGGTGTCGCAGCAACTGCAAAACACCTTCTGTTTTGGAAGAACTGCAAAAAATAAATTTATGGGGAGGAGCAGGACTTAAAACATGGGGAAAGCAAGAGATGAGGGTCTGGAGATGCTGGAGAGCAAGAGCTAGGCAACGGGGAGATGGTTTTCCCTGGTGCAGCTTTCCTTGTGGTGAGAGCTGGCAAGTTGCTTGAACAGAGTCACTTAAAATCACCCTTTAAATCGTGAAAATCTGTCTTGAACCGTTGCTCAGGTTTTTCTTTTCTTGTTTCTGCATCCAGGATTTCATCAGCGAACACTATGGAGAGGAGGGCATCTTGTTTGAAAAAGAAATCAAAGAGTTCATGGAGCTGCGGCAGGTATGTGTCTCTTGATTGCAAAGTCTGGCTTTGGCTTGTCCAGAAACACTCATTGGAGGTGCCGTGTCTTGCTTTGGGGGTTCCCTCATCCTGTCTCCAAACTGCACCCTTATGCTTGTGTCTCAGGATGCGGGATTCCCACACTAGGAATTTGGTTCATAGGTTGCAAAATATTACAGACAATTCAGTAATTGTTCTCTTTCCCTGTGCTTGTCCCTGCTGACCTAGAACTGAACAATAACAGCAATAACAGTTGTTATCTATTGCCGGTTTATGAATATTAGTTCACCCCCAGCAAAGCTAAATAACTGCTCTCGCTCCAGCTAGCGCTTGGAGAAGAGGAAATATAAAGCAATCCAGTAAAGGTGAATTTTCTCCTCTCCTACAAAACAGCTCTCATAAGTAACTTCATGTTTTGCCTTGCTGCGAAGCTTTGATCCAGGAGAGCGGAAAGAAAGAAGCTTCCTCAAGCCCTTGTGAAGGGCCTGATCCTGCTCTTCAGGCTGTGGGAAAGGAGCCCTGCAAAGCCAGAAGATGGGAAAAGGCTCGTGGTTAAAATTAGGCATTAGGAGAGCTCTGACCCTCCTCACTGTGCCAGGTCAGAAGCTCAAGAACTTTTTTATTAAGAGCAAAAAATCTTATTTCTTCCCTAGCATTTCTTTCATCAGACTTTGCATGAGTTTTTCTTAAAAAACCCCATAAAATAAAATAAATATTCCAGCTTGGTTTACATGAGCATTGCCTCCAGCATGGTTACCAAGCTGCTGGCTCTGGATTTGGGTGCCCCAGCACCAAATTGGTGCCTCCCCAACCTTTTCTGTGGCTGAACTGGTGCCAGGGGGCTGCCTCCCACTGCTGCACAGCATCTCATCTACTACTGATCCGATCCTATTGATCTAATAACTCAGGTGGATTTCTCTCCCCTGGGTTGCCCAGCATGTGCAGCTCCATAAATCTGTCATTTCCCCTTCTGTTTTCCCCCTCTTCCTACCCACGTGTCTCCTCTCCCATCCCTGCAGGCGATGCGCACCCCGAGCCGCAATGAAGCTGGGCTTGAGCTCTTGATGGAGTATTACAACCAGCTGTACTTCCTTGATAGCCGTTTCTTCCCTCCCACCAAAAGCCTGGGTGTCTTCTTCCACTGGTTGGTGCAGCTTTCCCTGTCCCACCTGGGGCATCATGAGTTGGGAGGGAGTTGGGACCAACCCTCCACGAGTGGGTTCACTCCCTCTGCAGCGAAGTTGGGGCTGGTAGACAAGAGGAGTTGGGTTTGCTGTTGCCCTGGGTGGGTTAATTAAGGGAGTCAGGGGAAAGCACTTAGCCCGTGGGGTTGAGTCATGATGGAGACAGTAGCCGCAAGCCCATGCGGAGCGCTGAAAACCCTTCAGGATCCTCCTGCATCTGTGGGTGAGGACCGGGCATGGGCAGCTCTTGACTCTTCCCTTCCCCAGGTATGACTCCCTGACGGGGGTCCCATCCCACCAGCGGGCACTGGCCTTTGAGAAGGGCAGCGTGCTCTTCAACATCGGAGCCTTGCACACCCAGATCGGAGCGCGGCAGGACCGTGCATCCCTGCCGGGGCTCAACCAGGCCATCGATGCCTTTCAGAAGGCGGCCGGTACGTGGGTTCCCCCCTTCTCCAGCTTCCCGGGGGCATGCAGGCAGCATTTCCCTGGGGTGGGAATAGTCCACACCAGTGCAAGAAGGCGAGGGAGCAGTTGTGCAAAGAGGGACGAATACAGGTCATCTCCAAGGGGCCCCCAAAGTGCAAGTTGGCACTGTGCTGCTCCTATAGGTTATGAAGAGGAGCTGGGACGACCCAACAGACACCCAGAGGGCTCTCTGTTGGTACACAGCAGTAGGGGTGTCCTAGCTGGGGAGAGGAGAGATGCTGTGAGCATCTCATCTGAGGAGAGACCCTGTGAGCAGCTGAGGAAAAAAGGGACCCTGGCACTGCAGTCATCCAGGGCTTTGGAGAAGAAAGCTGTGGGCACAAGGATGGTTCAGATAGCAAGGGAGGGACCCCTGACCTGTGTACCCACCAGGTATGGTGAGATGTTTGATGTGCAAGCTGTGTTGCCAGCTCTTTTCCTCTTGCACCACTGGTGGTCCAAAAGTCTGACCCTCGTGCTTACAAGCCCAGTGGCTACCAGGAGCTTCTCCCATGTGCAGGTGCCTTTAACTACTTGAAGGAAAACTTCTCCAACGCTCCCAGCCTGGATATGAGTGCCGCCTCCTTGAACATGCTGGTGCGACTGATGGTCGCCCAGGTCCAGGAGTGTGTCTTTGAGAAGATGACCTTGCTGCGTGCCCAACATGACTTCCTTGCCCGGCTGCAGCTCGCCCAGGAGGCAGCAAGGGTGAGTACCTTGGGGAGGAGAAGACTTTGTGGGGCTGTTACCACTGGAGAGGCTCCTTCTGTGGTCAGCCATAATGCCCAGGAAAGGACAGCCTGCCATCACTGTCTCCTGATGGGTGTCCTACATCTCAACCCATGGCTTAGAAGTTTGTCTCTTGATGCCACACAGGTGGAAGATGTCTACTCGCTGGTGCACCAGACGATGACCCAAGCCCATGTGAAGGATTACGTTCCTTTCTCTTGGACCACCATGGTCCACGTCAAGTCAGAGCATTTCAAAGCCCTCTCTCACTACTTCGCTGCCATTGCTCTTTGTGACTGTCCTGGTGAGTGTAGTGCCTCAGAGGCAGCTGCTTGCTCAGATAAGTGCTGGCTGCACATGGTAGCCTGGTGTTTGGGAGGGATTGCAAAAAAAGAGAAGGGAGGCTTCCATAGGGTAGATGGATATAAACCCTAAAGTTCTGGGGACTCTGAGCTATTGATCTTGCTTATTGACTCAGTGATTCATGCACAGGGCATATTTCCCCCATATTTCTGGTTTGCGCAGTGGTAGCAAAGTCCTTCTAAGAAGGTTAGCAAAAAGGTGCTGTAGGGATGTCATCTGCTGTCCCCTTTGAGACTGGGAGGGTAAACAGAAGGTCAGCTACCTGCTGGCCATGCATGCGCTGATGTCCTCAGCCAGGCATCCTCCAATGCAGGCAGGCCAGCTGGGGGCTTAAAAAAAAAAAAAAAAAAACAAAAACCCAAAAAAACCAAACCCCAAACCCCCTCAAACTTAATTGCCAGCCTTGTGGCTGGCTGCTCTGGGAATCCCACGGTGGTGGGGTGCTTGCAGCAGGGTACACGTGGCTGTGCCAGAGCCTGGCTGACGTGGATCTGTGGAGCCAGCTGGAGTGTGAATGTGGGATGTGACCTGTGATCTCGATCTGTGCCATCACTGGCACCCATGCAAGCAATTTCGGGTCGGGCAGAGGATCTGGGGGCAGGCAGCTAATGCGTGCTGTGTCCTGCGGTGCTGACCCGTCGCTTGGCGGGGTGGCTGAGGACAGGCTGGGAGCCTTTCTGGGGAATGGCTGCTGAAAGCAGTGCTGTGCCACCGACAGTGATGGCTGCCAGACTGTCCCAGCATCCTCCCCCGACTCCGGAGCCTGCCCTAAATCTTGCTGCCAGGCTTGTGCTGTGTGGGCGTTGCAGAAGCAGGATTGAGCAAGGAGAGCTGCTGGGGCTGTGACAGGAGAGAGTAGGGTGTCATGGGGCTGGAGCAGCTTAAAGACAGAAAACAGCAGAGGATGGGGATGCAGCTGTGTTTGAATGCGGTTACAGGGGACAGGACAAACTTTTCCCCTAATGTTTTGAGGCTGTTTGTCCTGGTAACCTTAGGTGCTGAAGGAAACAAATCTTCAAGAGATGCCTGATTTAGGTGTTCAGGTATTTTTTTTTTTTTTCTCCGTCCAGAGCATGCTGTTGAGAACCCACATGCCTGCTCGCTGCCTCTCCCTGACCACCTTGTTCAGAATAACAAATCTTTTGCTCTTGTAACCAGCGGGCAATAAATTCCTTATGCTGCAGTTTAATCCCTTAGGGATGCTGGCACAGACAGGGCTGGCATGGGGAGAGCCAGCCCTGGAGCTGCCAGGTTCCCAGTCCACTGGATGCTGATGCCAGGGTGCTTACCAGGCTTTGGGATCTTCCATTTGGACCAGCAAGTCCACAGAGCTCCCTGGAACCCTCTGGGTTGCTTCTTACTGCACTCTGCACCCAGAGAAGGAGGCTACCAAGCAACCCTGAGCTCCCTGTGAGCGAAAGGGGATTAGGAACAACTTTGGCTGGAAATAAAGGTGTAAAAAGCACACGTACAGAGCCCAGCATGGTGCTTGGAGCACCTGTGCAAGCTGTATCCATCTTGGTTTCTCCGTTGAAGGACCCACTTGATTGTACTGCAAGCTCGCTGCCCATGCGGGGGTCCCAGGCACAGCAAGGAGGGCTCATCTCCCAAATTATGCTTTAGTCTGCTCTGCTCTTGTGCTTTAGTTGTCTGACTTGGCTCTGTGTCACTACCCTCCAGGTGGGGAAACCCCAGAGCTCTTTATTTCCAATGCTGCTTCCAGACCGGAGCAACAGAGGGAAGGAAGCAAGAACCAGATACCTCTGCTTGTGCACAGAACAAATCCTGCACTTAGTTTCAAAGCCTGGTGCAGCCTTGAATGTTGATCACTCATCCCTTTCCCCGTCAGTGAGGTCTTGGTTGTTGCAGGGTGTGGTTGGGTGAGAGGAAGCTGCTGCTAAAGTTACTGGGGCCATGGGAATGTGGATGTGGCTTCCTGGTCCCCTTGTCCCCACTGCCATGGGGGTCTGGGTGGCCAAGCAGCACCCTGATGTCTCTCAAAGCCCATCCCCACCCGTTTGTTTTACACAGTGGCATCTGATGCTGAACTGCCAGAGCAGGAGAAGGCTTTTATCCAGTTCCACGTCACCATGCCAGAGGGGCCATCACTCCGTGTCCTGCTGCAGGACCCCGAGGAGAGGAGGAAGCTGGGTAAGCACATCAGTGGGGGCAAAGCCCCCAGTTCTTGGAATGAAACCTCAATGTGCAGGCAGAGCGCCCCATTGTAACCCTAGCCTTGTAGGCATGGTCTCCATGAAGATGTACGATGAGCTGCTGGGGGAGGTTCTCCACCATGCAAAGACACCTTTTTGGGGGGCTTTCTTTGAAAAGAGCCTCTCTTAGGAAGGCAGGAAAACATCACAGTTCCCTATTAGTGTGTTGAGGACCAACTCACAGCTTGCACCAACCTGTCCAGCCAAGTTTGACAGTAAAACCTCAGGCGATGAGGCTTCCTGAGCCAGGTAGCATCACCCAATGCAGCATGGAGAAATCCGTAGGGACGCAGAGATCCTGAAAGCTCTTTGGCTTGGGCTTGTCCCTGACTTGGCTTGATAACAAGAAGACACAGCAGATGCCAGGGGGTGGCATTTTTAGCTGTATCAAAATGCTTGGGAAATGAGAACTTCCTCCCATGTGGATTTTCAGCTTCAGGGGAAAAACAAAGCGTTGCTTATTCAGCTGAAATCATGTTTTGGCAGCCTCTCCCCAAGTGAGAGCAGACTCAGCGCCCTGATTTTGGGGTGTTGTCTCCCATTTGCCTCCCCCACGAGCTGCCTCCTGGTGCTCTTTCCCCTCATTGCACACATGTGAAAGGAGACAGGTCCCACCAGGAATGAGTTTGTAGTATCACTGGCCCCAGCAAAGTCCTGGCTGCTCGGTCAGGTTTCACTGCTGGTGACAGGAGGTGGAGGATGTGCATGAGGAGACTCCTTAAATAAGCCCCGGAACCAGTAACACCACCCTGACACACTCAGCTGCAGTCATCTGGTTTCACAATTTGCATCAGCCCAGAGCTCTGCCTGCTCTTCTCGGGGAGTGGGATCCATTCAGCGTCTGCTGGTGATAAATGAACATGCAAATGCCAGCTGAAGCTGTGGTTTTGGCTTACAGGAAGGGAAGAAGCTTGCAGCAATAAAATTATCCCCCTGGAAGGGTGTTTTTTCCCCCTTCCCTTGTCTCCTTATTTGTCTTACAACATCTTTTTATCAGACATAATATATTCCACCACCTTCAACAGAGGAGACATAAGCTTGCACAATTTCCATGCCCAATCTGTGTTCCCCGTAATCTCTTGGAAATAGCAGGAGTCGTTGACAGTTGTTAAAATCTAGTTGGTTTTTTTTTTTTTCCTGCTGACAGTGGGTGCTTTGATAAAATATAGTTGATGCATTTGATACGGTTTTTGTGGAGGAGTCTCTTCCTCTCTGTTTTCCATCCAGCCTCAAAATCTTTCCTGGATTGCAACTTCTCACAGGGGAAAGTGGAGGGCCTTCAGGCCGCTGGCTGTGGTCCTCCCGAGTCTGGAGCGAATCCCGATCGTCTCCCTGGGTTAGGTTGCCACCGTGTGTCCTAAAATTGGAAATGCTACAGGCACACGTGTTTCTGAGACGTGTACATATATAGAGCGAGCTTTTTCGGTAGTTTAGCATTGGATACGGGTATCTTGGTTGCAGTCTCTCGCAAAGGAGATGTTCGCATTGATATCCGTGGGTCATCGTGATTTCGTCTCTTCTGGCCATTTTTCATCTGCTCCGTTTTCACGAGGGTGGAAACACGTTGAAGGCAAGTTGAGAGGAGCAAAGCAAGAAAGGATGCTGAAGATGGAAAGCAGGACCTGCGGGGCAAGGAGAAGGCTTTGCGTAGCCCAGAAAAGAGGGAGACGTGTTGCATCTTTCTGAAGCTAAAAGGCTGTCACTAGGAGGACAGGGCTCAATTGTCCTCTCTGTGCGTCCCCCCGGGGGGTGCAAAGCAATGGAGAGAAGTTAATTTGTGGAGGAGATTGAGGTTAAGCATTAGGAGGGACTTCGGGGGCAGCGCAACATGGTGGCAGCTCCCTCGCTGGCGCTTTTTGGGAACATCTGCCAGCTCTGCCACTGGCGCCGGGGGAGTGAAGTAGGTCACCCTTCAAGGTCCCTTCCCAGCCCTACTTCGAGGGCTCGAGCTGACAACTGGGACCTACTCCATTTAGCGAGTGTTGAACGCCTGGCAGGCTGCAAATGTGACTGGGCTGTCCCTGAGTCACATCGGGTGATACAGCCGCAGGGGCTGCTGTCATCCGTGGGCAGCCGAGCGAGAGGAGAGGGAACGGCGGCAGGGCTGCTCCGCTCCACTTGGGCTGCGATCTTTCTGCTCCCTTGCAGGCAAGGCTCATCTGAAGAAAGCCATCATGAAGCACGAGGAAGCCATGAGGATTCACGGCTTGTGCAAGATCCTGCGGAAGATGGATATTCTCCAGGAGGTCCTCTCCTTTGCCCACAAACGCTCACTGAGCAAATACTCAGAAATTGACCACGAAGAGGACTTCTTTGAAACTGGAGATGCTCCGGACGTTCACCGTAAGTGGTTTTTTGGGGGTGCAGCTGGGAAGGGGATTTGTGGCAGGTTGCATGGGGTAGGCAGACTCCACCGGGAGTTCATGGCATGTCGCTGTGGACCAGAGCTACCTGCACAGAGTGGTGGAGTGTCACAGGTGGGAGTAAGGGCTCTGGTTTGCATGTCTGGCAGCTACCTGAGCAGGTCCTGGCTCTTGTGGGTCATACCACCCCTCATCAGGGAGCATGATATAGATGCAGCAGCTGCTGCAACTACCTGACCCCTGTGCATGTGCTTTTGTCTCCCTACCACTAGCCAAAACGCACCAGAAACCAGAGATAAAATCCCCCAACTTCTCCCAGGTGAAGGTGACTGACATCTTCCACAGGCTGGTACGTACAGCTACGGGATGGAGGTTGCCCCAAGGGAGCAGACATCTCCTCCTCCCCTGCATGCTCTGCTTGCCTGATTTCCTTCCTCCCCACAGCCTCCTCTCCCTCTCCTGGTGCAGCCGCTGCACTTGCAGGCGGCTTTCCAAGGAGGATGAGTTGTCTCCTTGCAGGCAGGGACCTGTGCAGGAGGGGGGCTGGGAGGGTGCAGATCTGTCAGTGCAAGACCTAAATGGGTTGCAAATCTCCTCCAGTGCATGAGGGAGTGGGCACAGGTGTTTTGGGTGGGCAAGGACCGAAGGGACCTTTTAGAGGAAGCTTTTTGGGGGCAGGATGATGCCAGCTGGGAGGCACCAGGAAAATCCCAAAGAATCTTTATCCCTACCGTCTTTAGGCTGACAGGGTCCCAGGGAGAAGGGCTGAGCTTTGGGGCTGCTGTGAGACCTGGCTGTGCTGTCCCTGTCCCCCAGGCACCCCAAGGGCTGCATAGCACTCCAGGGAGAAATAGGGTATCTCTGCGGCAGCAGGGAAAAACCTGAACCCCCATCGCCCCTCCTTGGGTGATGGGTTTTTTCCCCCTGAAGTGGGGAATTAAGGAGCCAGCTCTTGCCCACCAGAGCTTTCTGTTTTGTTTGCTCCAGGATTATAGTGTCTAAACTGATGCCGGCTCACTGACTGTGCCGAGACCACCTCCTCCTGCATTATAGGAGTGGGGCAGTGCCGGCAGGATGTCCAGACCTAAGCTCTGGGCAGAGAGTTGGACCAGAGACCTCCCGAGGTCCTTCCCAACCTGCACAAGACTGCTGCTGCATCTCATAAAAGTCAACATCTGACATGGGCTTTTAAGTACTGCTAGCTTTATGGTGCATAAATTGCATTTTTGGGTATGCAGGCAGGGTAAATCACAGAGCAGGCTCAAAATCACATCCCTAAAGAAATGCAAGATGGGCTTTCTTGCTGTGCCTCCTCCCTATCAGCAGGCATTTTGCAAGGTTGCACATCCCCAGGGAGTTGTTCTTGCACAGAAAGGTGCTTTCTGTGTTTCTGCCTTACCCCAGGGGCCCCTTTCGGTCTTCTCGGCCAAAAACAAGTGGTACCCAGTGCGGCGAGTCCACCTGATGAGAGGAGAGAATGGTTTTGGGTTCACACTGCGAGGAGACTCCCCCGTCCTCATTGCTGGTGTCATCCCGGGGGGCTGCGCAGCCGTGAGTACCCCAGGCTCTTGCTGTCCCCATGGGGATGCTGGAAGTGAGGTGTCAGGGGTTGCCTTGAGAGGGGTACCCAGGTGGTTTTAGGTCTTAATGCTCAGTTGGTAATTGCATTGGTATCCTCAGGTGGAGACTTATCCCTGCCAGACCTCAGCCCAGGGCTTTGCAGATGGGTGTCACAAAAGAATTGAGGTGCTTTTTTTTTTGTTTGTTTGTTTTAGGAGATGGCTAAGAAAAAAAAATGGAGGTTAACTTAGTTTTTAAACGCTAGCAGCCTCTTTTTGGCAAGCACCCAGCTCCCTTCTCCCCCATTTTTGGGGCGTGAGTGGATGGAACAAGATGGAAAGTCTGAAACACAAGTTATCTCAGTGAAAACTCACTGTGTGAGCTTTCTGATGTATCAGAGGCAACTCTTTTCCAGCAGAAGCTTGCTGGAGCATCCTGGTGGGATGCCTGCAAGCGATCCCTCTCCTTCAGCACTATTCAGCATCAACCCTACCATCCAGAGCCCAGCATCTCTGTAACAACATGCTCCTTAGCAGCAGAATCAAATCCCTTTTTGGGAGACTAAAATCTTCTCCAAGACTGTTTATGGTTCATATCTAGACCAGTTGTGTCCCCTGGGCTTCACTGCACTTAGCTGGGGTGGGATTGGACTCCAGACAGCCACAGAAATGCAGGTGTCCCTGTGTGGACAAGGTTTTAAACCTGCGTGTGCTGGCTGAGTTTCTCCTATCTCTGATGCTGTGCCCACAGCCCTGAGCTGGCATGTGCTTTCCTTTAAGCATGTCAAGAGTCTTGTTGATGCATTGATATGGGCGAAGGATATACAAAGAACCTTGCTGATCTTGCTCTGTTTTCTCTAGGATCAAGGCTAGCAGGCAATATTTTAATTTATTTTTTTTTTCTGGAGACCTGTAGCATTTAACCTTTATTAAAGAGTCAGAGCTAGATGCACTTCTTGCAAGGCTGCAACAAGTCATGGGGCTGGGATTTCATAACATGCTGGATGTCCAGCATGGCTATCTCCAGCAGCTGCAGAAGAGATGCTTAGTCTTTAAAGCATCCTACTTTTGTGTGCACACTGCAAAGCAGATGTAAAATCTTTAGGATGATGAAGGCATCAACTGTCTTGTGCTGTAGGTGGAGGGTGAACCCCACCCCTCCCTGTGGCCCGTATCTCTGAAGGAATGGTACCTAAGGAGTGGGGGGGACACTGAGCAGACCCTGTGCAGTGGTATCCATGAGCTCACACATGTGCATCTTATCTCTTCCCCTGCAGGAAGCAGGGCTGAAGGAGGGAGACTACATCATCTTGGTGAATGGCAAGGACTGCAGGTGGTCCAAGCACGCTGAGGTGGTGCAGTTGCTGAAGAGCACCGGGGAGGAGGGAGTGGAGATTGGTGTGATAACCCTGCAGGGTTCGGAGGGATCAAAAGCCGTAAGTCACATCCCAAGCCTTAGGTGGGAAACTGCAGAAGAGGTTCCCAAGTGTCTTGCTCCCAGGCTGGAGGTGCAGGGCTGAAGCCGGGCATCACACTTGCAGCCCAGGTGCTGCCCTGGCTTCACACCCCTCTCCGCTCCCCTTCCCATACAGGCAGACAAGAAGGCAGCAGCAATGTCCTCGGGCAGCGGGATGTTGAAGAGCAACAAGGAGAACAGCCGAAAGAGCCTGATGAACAGCAAGAGTGCTAGCACACTGCTGGTCTGGAGCAAGAAGAGCAAGCGGAGCAAGAAGAGCACCTATGGTGTCCCCTTCACTGCAGTGGGAGACAATGAAGCCATGTACTGAATTGGCCTCTGGGCTAGGTTGTGTCCCGCGAGCTCTGGGGCTCGCTGCCCGTGAACCTTCACAAGCACCAGTGGCCTGTCCAGGCTGCACTGGTGTCAGTGCTGCAGGGACCCCCCTGCCCCGGGGACACGCCGCTGGTCGGATCCTCTCCGAAGAGGCAAGTGATGCACAGCACCGGACTCCTCCATCTCCCAGCTCCTGCGTTAAACGATCCTCAGCTAAACAATATGGGGAAACACTGATTTATTCTTAAGGGTTTGTTGTTTGTCTTTCTGCTCTTAAGGGGTTTGGAGGGAGCTGTGCTTCGATGTAAAGCAGGGACTGGTTTGTGTCTTCTGCTCAGGTCGAGGAGCAGCCAAACCAAACCCCAGCCATTAAAGCAAAAGCTGTAACCCTCTTTAGCATCTCCTAGGCTTTCTCTGCAAGGTAGAAGGCGGCACCACTGCTACTGCTCACCAAGAGCTGCTGGCAGAGCCAAATCATTCAGCAGCTCTACCTTCAATGCCCCTTTTTTTTGGGAGAGAGGATAGCATCGGCATCGACGACCTATGGTGATCCCATCATGGGGTCTAGCACAGCCCAGCCCAGACAGCACCGGGCTGTGCATCTCTGCCGTGGTACCAATTAGGGGTGTCCCAGTGAAAGGGGTTGAAGTTAGAATGGGTTTGACCATTTTTTAGTGCTTTTTCTTTTTTTTTAATGAACGCCCAGGTTGTCCCAGCAAATACAGCCCAGCTGCACAGCCTGCTTCTTTGGAAGAAAAGGGAAAGACTCTAATGTGCATTTGTTGTCTCGCTGTTTTTAATCAGTAGAGGTGGATTGCCCTAAATATGTGAGTAGATTAATAGCTAAGAGCCTTGTTTCTTTCTTGGTATGAGATTAAAATTCCAGGAAGATAGCTCCTCCAGATTATTAAACTACTAAATTTGTGCTAGTATTGGATCTTGCACACGTTGCTAATACCCTAACACTATGCTGTCAGCATTCATACCCGAGCTGGGCTGATGGATACATGCATCTTGGTAATTGTACTGGAAATGCTGGGAGACTCCAAATACACACTTAGATATATTGGCAAAATTTTCTCAATCCCATTTCTTCCTTGTGCATTATTTTTCTGAAGGCTAAAGAGCTGTCTGGTCTTCAGTGCTTGGATGATCTTGGTAGGTATAAAATACCCTTCAGAGATGCAATTGTATTTTTGTACTTTTTAAGTCGTGACAAATTTGTAGCAGTAGTTTAAAGAAGCAAACATGTACTGGCAGCGGGATATCATCACGAAAGCATCCCCCCAGGGTTGTACTGTGAGTACTTCTAGGTGGTTCAATGCCCACATGCCAAGCTTTTGGCCCTAGTTTTATTTAAGGAGAGCTAAAGGAGAGCTTCTAGCTCTGCAGTATTGACTGAGAGGCCTCTCCATAGACCGAGACATCACCAAACCGGATTACAGATCTGGCTGCCACCCCGAGGCCATCTGGTGCAGTCAGATTTTCTACGTAATCTTGCCAGCTGCTTGGCGCGGGAGTGCTAAGGAAAGGGGGTAGGTTCACAGAAAAGGCCACCTTGCCATTAAAGCATCCCAGCAGCATCTTCCCCCGGTCCTAAACGTGTTGCCAACATGGACGTCTCCGAGCTGGAGATGTATTTATTTAGAAGCCTGCACAAGCGGCGAGCCTGCGTGTCGCATTTCCACCCGCGTCACCCAACTCCTCTGTTGGCACTGGCGGAGGGAGGGGTTGTGTTCTGTGCGAGTTGGATAATTTCCCTAACACCGGTGGTTTGGTTTGTTGTTTTGTTGTTGTTTTTTTAATTTGTACATGGACTCACCTTTTATGGATTAAAAAGCACTGATGCGAAAACACTCTAGCGTAGCATCTCTGTTTCAGATTACAGATGGACTGGGTGCACCAGCTGTGGTGGGAAACAAGCCCTGGTTGAGCTCCAGAATGGGTCAGTTTTGGGTCATTTTTACATAAACCCGGAGCTGTTGAGGTTGGGGGAGATCATTTGGCTTTAGTTCGGCCTGACCCAAGGCAAACCAAGCTCCTAAGCATCCAGACTGAACCCTTGGTGAGCCATTGTCCCCATCTCCAGTGTGGTGTAACAGGAGTTGGTGGCTTTGTTGCAGGAGTTATTTCACGGAAGTAATGTGGGAGGTGAGGAGCACGGCTCAGGCTGGATCCTGTGGGGAAAAAAGAAGGAAATCATTCAAGAGAGTCATCTTGGCTTCAGACAGCATATTTTGGTCTGCTGGTTTTGGATTTCTAAAAGAGTTTCCAAACCCTTTGTTTTTGGAAGAGCCCATCAATGGGAATGAAGGCATCACTCGTGCTGGAGGAGCTCATTGGTGTGGTAAGCAGCAAAGACTTGACATGGGACAACTCCCTCTACTTTCCCTTGGGGATCTGTGTTTCACTAGATGCCACCCCCCTGCCATCCTGGGAGGATGACCAAGGCCATGGCTGTGGGGCTGGACTATAGGTCCTGGCAGCCAGACAAGTTGCTCGCTCAGGGAACGTGCGCCCCACAGGAGGTGAAAGGAGTGAGTAGCTCATCTTCAGAGACACACAGGTGGGTTTAAACACACTTAGATGGGAATAAACCAGGGCCAATGCTTTCAACATTGGGTTAGTGTATTAAAAGGGTGGTGGGGAGCCTGTATTTCTCCTGCCTACCAAGCCAGGGTTAAAACGGCATCTTTTTATGACAAGATTTTGTAATTTAAAGTGTTTCCCCTTTCCTCAGAGCTCCTGTACCCAGCACCAACCTCAAAGCACTACTAAGATTTTTCAAGCCACCCACAGTAAGTTCTTCTGCTGCAGTAGATCCTTTTCCCACCTACATTCAGTGGATGTGGGAAACTCATGACTCCACAGCCGAGATTGCCTCCCCCTCTGATGACATGCTTTCAGATGAGATGCGTGTTCCATTAGCAAGAGCCTGTTGCTCCCTCCCTCTTTGCCAAGAGACTGTGGAACTAGATGTTTCAGTGCTTGTCTTCTCCATCTTGACCATCCTGGGCCTGGTGAAGGGGTCCTGTAGGATCCGGGCGGGGTGGGGGGCAACATGGGTAGAAAGCACAAGAACCGTTGCAAAAACAGCTTTACAGTAACCAAAACTTGAGGTTTCTTCAACCTCTGTCCCTGCAGAGAGGAGCTCCAGGGGTGCTTGGGAGCTGAGGCCATGTGCAATGCTCCTCTGTCTGGGCATCCTGGGCTGGTACCAATTAATGTAAATCTTAGGGGCATCTTATGATCAGAAAGAGGATGCAAAGAGGGGTTTGGTTTGGTTTTTATCCCTTGTTGATTTCTGGAGCCCTTGAGACAGAAAACACTGGTGCCCACCACCCTGGAAATCCCATCAGGGAGAGCTCAGCAAATCCACGGGGATTTGGCTGAGTTCACTGCCTTTCAGATTGAATTTTCCTCCTCTTGGAGCTTCACACTCAACAATAAAAATCTCCCAGCCCATATATCAGCCCTTCCAGAGTAGTGGGAAGGTGTTTTGATTTTCCCCTCCAGTAAGTATGCAACAGCTCTCTTAATAGAAGAAGAGAAGGTACCTGCAGTGTCTGGAGCTGTGGCCTCTGCCTCCTTGCTTCATGGCTCGTTGGCACCATAACCCATAATGGCTCCTCTGGAGCTGTCACTGGCTACAAATGAATGTTCCTGGGCGTAACAGAGCGAAAGCAGCTACTGGGCTGGCAGCCCCCAGTCCGGAGTGGTTTGGTGCTGGGATGCTGCAGCCATACAAGGTGCTCTCGCTACTTGCTACACTGAATTTGCAATTTTTCTAGTGGGATCAGGCCCTTCAGCAGCATCTGGTGCTGCTTTCAAACAGTCCTGGGCCAGGAACGCATCAGCAGGGGCATCTCAGAAGGACAGGGCAGAGCATGCTTTCTCCAGCTCCCAGGAAGAGGAGACACGCTGTGCCCACTTGGTCCCTTGTCCGGTGCTCACTCCATTCCGTGGAAGGTGTCATCCTCAGCCCCACAGCCCACCTTGGCCGTCCCGAGCACCCTGTGCTGGGTGCGGAGCGGGGTGCCCACTGCCACCCTCCTCTCCAGCCCGAGCCCGCTGGAGGGCAGCAGCACCCTGTCCAATGCGCCCGCTCCTCGCAGCACCCGCCCCCCACACCTGCCACCCGAGGGTGAGTAGAGGTGTCCCTGGGGCGCTTTGGAAACCAGGGCATTGCGAAGCATGGCATAAAAAAAGTAGTTTTAAACCATATATCCTGTGAAGTCCTTATAGGGGAAGTATGCAAGAAATAAAGCCAAGCATTGCAGTGCAGCATCCTCTGGTAGAGCACCTTGAATTCATAGCAAGCTCCATTCATCCTGTAAAGGAAAGGGTGAAATTTTTCTGGGAGTACTAGGAGCACCCATCCTGCTCCTACAAGTTGGCCCTTGGGCCCTGCTGGGGCTGAAGTGTGGGGCTTGCTCCCCTGGCCGATCCTAAAAGCTTTTTCAAGGTGCTGTCTGAGATTTACGAGGTCCCGTTTTGGCCCGGGCTCCCCAGCAGCCTGGAGGTGCTAAAGCTTTGGCAGCGAACAGCACTGGGAGGCTCATCAGGCATGAGGTCAAAGGAGAGGGGCTGTGCCACAGGGGTGCGAAGCCACCAGCAGGGTTAGCAGAGCCAGGTAGGTCAAGGCTGGACTTCAGGCCAACGCACTGGAGGCTGCAGGGGAGAGACCAGCAGGTTCAGGAGCTGGTGGAGCACCTGGAGTTCTGTATCCAGTTCTGGGCTCCCCAGTTCAAGAGAGACAGAGAACTGCTGAGGAGGGTCCAGCGGAGGGGCTACAAAGACAGTGAGGGGATGGAGCAGATATCTTTCCCTTATGAGGAAAGGCTGGGAGAGCTGGGCCTGTTCATCCTGGAGAAGATTGAGAGGGGACCTCATCCATGCATACAAATATCTTAAGGGTGAGCATCAGGAGGATGGGACCAGGCTCTCTCCAGTGGTGCCTGCTGACAGGACAGGGAGCAATGGGCACAAATTGCAACACAGGATGTTCCATCTGAATATGAGGAAGAACTTTTTTCCTTTGAGGGTGACAAAGCACGGGAACAGGCTGCCCGGAGAGTCCGTGGGGTCTCCTCC
Source organism: Falco biarmicus (assembly GCF_023638135.1). Lineage (NCBI taxonomy): Eukaryota > Metazoa > Chordata > Aves > Falconiformes > Falconidae > Falco > Falco biarmicus. The sequence goes on from NC_079290.1 coordinate 12,746,184, forward strand.
GGAGACATTCCAAACCCGCCTGGACGTGACTGTGCAACCTGCTCTGGGAGAACCTGCTTTAGCAGGGGGTTGGACTAGATGATCTCCAGGGATCTCTTCCAACCCTGACCAGTCTGTGATTCTGTAAACTGGCAGCGCTGCACTAGAGGGCAGAGTCAGTACACGCTGAATCCTGCTCCCACAGCCCAGCCAGCCCATCATCATCCCAAGCCAGCCCAGCACAGGGTGGAACGGTGCCTGAGTCCCAAATTGCCCCATACTCCCACGCATGTAGCTCCGTGCACATGACTGCGCAAACTGATCTACGCACTTGCACCCAAGTCAGCTCTTGCTTTAGCAATTGCCTTAATGCTGCCGAACAGCAAGTCTTCTTGCATCTGCCCGGTGGGCAAAGTGCTGCTGGGAGAGGAGGGAAGGCAAGCTGCCATGAGCAGGGACCTGCCAGGCACCTGCCTGTCCCCAGGCCCTGTCATCCTCAACTGCTTCCTACCAGGGACAAAAGCAGTGGCTGGGGAAACCTCCCCATCCCTGCGTGCTTGACCACCTTTCTGTGCACAGAGGAAGTTCATACCTGGCCCAGGTGGACATGGTCTGGCAGCAGGACAGGAGTGGAGGGGGAACCTCCTTTGATCCCTTGTGCCCTGTTTTCTGTGGGACATGAATGTTTCTGAAGAATCTGCACTCTGTAGTCCAAAAGAGGATGGGGGAGGATTCTGGTCCTCTACTGGAGTCATCCCCAGAACTTGTCCTGTGGCATTATGGGTCACCTTTTCCACGTTGATAGCTTCCACACAGCTCCCATTCCTTATTTTAATCTGCAAAATTTTTACTCTAGACCTAGTACAAAGCTGCTCCACTTCAGGATTTGCATCCCAACTTGAGGAGCTGCCTCTGACCATCTTTTTGCAATAGCAGCAACAAGACATGGACAAGTTGCCACTGTGGCACAAACTCCACTGGTGTAGGAGACGGAGGCTGGACCAGAGATGTGGGGCTTTCATGGGCTGTGGGATACACTGGGAGAAAGTCCAGGTCTACACCAAGCACCAGGGGCAAGAGGGCCATGCTGTGGGGCAAGGAGATCATGCTATAGCACAATGGAGTTATGCTATTGAGAAAGAGGATCATGCTGCAGGTCAGGGGTGTTGCGCTATGGAGCAAGATGGTCATGGTGTGAGGAAAGGGGGCTTTCAGGGTCCTGGTACTCAGTGGGGATCCCTCAACAGCCTGGAGCAAGCCCAGCTGGTGTGACCTCCCTCTGCATGGCTGGAGGCAGTGGCTGGGCCAGGCAGGGATTTGCCCTTGCATTGAGCAAAGCCAGCAGCCTGCATGACCCTGCAAGACCTGTGGGTCCTGCTCAGCTCCTGGGGGCCAGGGGCAAATAAACCCTGCAGCGTATGGAGGGTCCAGTATCCGCAGCACCCTGCGGCAATAAATGTAAAGCAGTGCTGTGGGGTGCATCCCTCTGCTCTGCCTCTTCCCTCTTTCTCTCCTGTCACGGAGCAACTCCTGCCATGTCCCTAGACTCTCCCAACAAACTCATCTTGGTTTTTTCCCCGTCTCAGGAACAGTCCTCTTTTTCCCTGCAGTCACAAAAAGCCTCCTTCACCTAGGCCCAGTCTTTAATGGGAAGGACAGAACTGAGCCGTTCGGAAATGGCTCCTGAATCTTTAATAAAGCAAACATTGCCTGGGCCATAAACATATGATGACAGCAACAGAGGCTCTCAAGCTTATTGCCTGGCCGCTAGTTCTTTACTTAACTCTGCCATAATGGCTTTAATAGCCCGGGAGGGAGCTGAGGTGAAAGTCCTATTAAAAAATGTATTTCCGAATTTAATTGAGGCTCCATCTGTGGGGAAAGACAGAGGAGAGGTCGCTCCACAAGAGAGCTATGAAAAAAAAAGAGCTCACTCTGCCTTCCCCTGCCCCTGCCCTGCCTGGTTAGTGTCCAGCAGCAAATCCCACCCTAGCTGGTGACCTTAGGGACGTGGGACTGTCACAGTGTTTCCTCCCTGGGTGAGACCACCAGATCCCTGGGACTATCCCTTGCATGAGAGGGGGCATCCCCATTTGTGGTGTACCTCCGCTGGCTTTGCAAAGGTGTCCCCTTTGCAATTGGCCAGGACAAGTGGCTACGGTCCACAAAGCCCATCAGCACGTGCAGGCTGCACTGCCATCTATACTGAGCGGCATCAGCTGCCTGCACTCCACGGTGGCCTCACCAGAGGTATGGCCTGGGCAATTGATCTGAGTGTCTCCCCACCCGTCCAGCCTGCAAGTGGCCCTCCAGTGACCCATCAGTCTGTCCAGCTATTCCCATAGGTTCCTAGACACCTGGTCCCATATAAATATACATACACACTGGCATCATCAATCCATTTGCTTCAGCCCCATCAATATCCATCCACACATCCATCCATCTATTCATTCACCTCTATCAAACTGACTCTTTGGCTATCTACCTACCTATTTATCCATCTGTCTATCTATCCATCCACCTACCCGTGTCGGCCTATCCATCTCTCTGTCTATCTCTCCATCCATCTATCCATTCATCTATCTACCAGTCCATCTATCCACCTATCTACCCATCTATCTACCTATCACTCTATCTATCCATGTATCTATCCACCTCTATCCTTCCATTGATCCATCTGTCCATCCATCTGTTTCTCCATCTATCCTGTCATCCAGCACTGAGCTTTTCTCCATCAAGGGAAGCTTTGTACATTGAAGCCTTTGCAGCCCTTTAAAGAAGTCACCAGGGATGAGCTCGACACTCCAGACTGGGAGATATCCCCATGTCTTGGATCACCACTATTTGGGGCTAGACACCCTGAAATACGGTTATTTCTCCCCAGAGAAGTGTCTGTTGGAAGGTGGATGGATAAAGGGACAAACACAAGAAGGCAGATGGATGGCAGGTAGGGAAAGGGGGAACAAAAGAAGAAACGGTTGGGATCAGGCTGGGAGACATCCCTGTCTACTTGAACCACGCCAGCATGTGGGCTTGCAAATAGCCAGTCTAATTAGTAATGAAGAAGAGGGGTCAGAAGAGTAGGAATTCACTCCTTCCTTCACCCCCTTCCTGCATCCCCTCCTGGCGAGCATCACCCTGAGTCAGCAGATCTGCTGAGGTCACGCCACCCGCTCTATTAATTGGATTAATAAAGATGTACGTCATTGAGGTAATTACCCGCTAATTGGGGATGACAAGGTTGTCAGGGTTTGTCCCTCAAAGGGACAATTTCCCGTCCCCAACCCTCCCCTTTCTCAACATGCACTGAGTCAATCACATTAATTAAAAATCGGAGAGTCCATAACCTTGCGCTGCCAAGCCCTGGGGAAACGGCTGCCTCCAGAGCCGTGTGGCAGGGCAGGGTGGTGGCATCTGCCACCTCCAGCCACCAGCTCAGCTGAGGAGCGTGGTCCAGGCTGCTGGCACACAGCCAGCAAGTTGGTGGGGTCTCAAAGGCCCCCTCTGCCTCCCCTGCATCCCTCATTAACCCCTTGATGATGCTGCAGGGTGCCAAGAGGAGACACACGGATGCTGCAACCATGGTCAGTGAATACACTGATGTGCAGCACTTCCCATGCCATAAGATCCAGGATTGTAAGGTCCTTGACTTTTGAAAGAAAACCAAACTGCAACCCCCAATAACACACAGGTAGCTCTTTCAGTCATGGAAACACTCACTGGAAATGTTTTGTTAAAAAAAAAATAATCCCTGAGGAAAGATCTCAGCCTGATGATATTTCAGTGATGAAACTGAATTTGATGAAATTTCCATTCTGCCCAAACTTTCCCTGCCCTTTCCCTGTGGCAAGTCCTTGTTGTCAGCTGCTGGCTATGGACCGTCTCTGCCTCTCCCTGGACTCCTGCCTTTCGTGGGGATGTCCAGCGTGTGGCCGAGCCTGTTTCATCACCATGGCCAGGATGCCCCAGGGCAGCCCAGCACTGAGCCCCGCACAGCTGGATGCTGAATCCTACTCGCTGCATGCTGTGCTCTGATACTCTGCACAGCTGGATGCTGAGCTGTGCTAGGCTGGTGATGTGTCCTACACAGAGATGAGGAGCCTTGCACAGCTGGATATGACCCTGGCACAGCTGGATGCTGAGGTGTGCACATCTGGATGTTCTGAGGACTGATTCTGAGCTCTGTGTGAGCTGGTGCGGAGCCCCACACAGGCGCAAGGAGCCTGGCACAGCTGGATAGTGAATCCAGCACACCCGGCTGCTGAGCTCTCTATGAGAACTCGGAGCCTGGCACAGCTGTATACCGAATCCAGCACAGCTGAAAACTGAGCCCTGCACATCTGGATGCTGCACAGCCTGGGAGGAAGACAGGTGCAATGAGACTGTGCAGCCTCAGCGCCGCTGCAGCCTGGAAGTGCTGAGCTCTGGGGATGGGATAAGGAACCTGGGTTTAGTGGTGAGGCAGGGGGGCTGTTCCCCCAGCGCAGTCACCGCAATAAAAAAGGCCGAGGGACTTCACAGGGAAATCAGTCCTGCCAAAACAAACATGACTGCTACCCTTTTGTTTTTATTGTGAACAAAGCAACAAAATTAGCAGCAGAGGGAAAGTGATGGCTGCACCAAGGCTACAGTGGGACGTGAGCAAAACCCGTGACTCACTGCCTGGCAAAGCTCAAAAATTAATAGCAAGTGGCAGGACTGGGAGGGTTGGGGGATTCAGTGCCTGTCCCCACAGAGGGAACAGCCAGTCAGGCTGGGAGGGTGCCTCTGAGCTCTGCAAAATACAGGGAGGAGGGTTACATGGCTTGCAGGGACCTGGGGCTAAGGGGACTTTGCTCGGACTCAGTTCAGCCCTGCATGAAAATTTGAATTTTCCCAAGTCAAGTTGGCTTGGCCCTGCAGACAGGCCCCCTAGATCTCTTGTGCTGTTGTTTTCTTGGAGCGGTCTGTTCTCCAGAGAGGGGAAACTGAGGCACGTGGGGTCAGATGGCTGGGTTGGGTCTGCTGCTGGCCCTTATCTTCTCTAATCGCCAGTCTGAGGGATGGGAGGTGGCATTTCCTCAGCTGCTTATGCGATATAACCAAATCATTTAATCCTTGCTGAGCCGAAATCAGCCTCCCTGCCGAGGCCCCATATTGTACAGAACACAGATGTATTAAAATGCGTATTAAATTGCTTGAACAGCATTAAAAATTGCCACACGTGTAATGCTACTGAGCTAATGTTTGTACAGAGACTTGAACTTCTTAATTACCTGATTTGAGGCATGTTTATTTTCTCCTGAGGGTGGTGGGTGTGTTGGGTTTTTTTTCCCCTTTTATTAAATCACACTGGTGATTATTTATGTGATTTAAGAGAAAACTGTAGCTAGAGGTGGCACCTGCACCGTGGCCTTTTTCCTTCCATATTCCCATTCATATTGGATGTGTCTTTGAGCAACCTGGTCTAGTGGAAGGTGTCCCTGGCCATGGCAGGGGGTTGGAACTGGGTAATCTTAAAGGTCCCTTCCAACAAAAACCACTCTATGATTCTTTGTTTTTATGATATACACAGCGAAATGTTGCAGGTGGTGTGCTGTGCTGATGTCACCTCCACCAAAACTCAATAGAAGGGGATGGGAAAGGAGGCTGGGGAAGCCAACAAGCTGAATTTCTACCCTGGTACCAGGACAGGTATAACAGATGATGCATCAGAAGATGTGAAAGAAGGTTTTTGATCCCACCACCAAAGATCTGGCCATTCAAAGGGGGCTGGGCTCTTCTTTCTGTGTTACCCTCCACAGAAAGAAAGGCAAAGGATGAACACATGATTAGGGCAAAGAGATCAACACAGGCTCAGGAAGCCTTCAGGCAGAGGCTCATCCCTGAAGGAAGCACCAGCACGCCCTGGAGAAAAGACAAATAGTGAAGAATCAGCAGCATTGTTTTCCCCAAATCCCTCTGGGGACACCTGCAGAGGATGAGGAGGCCAGAGGGATGTCACAGGGCACGTAATGGCCCTGGTCTCTGCTTTTTAACCCAAGAGCTGCTTTTTGAAAGCTCTGGTGTAAGTAGGGCAGGAGATGCTGAGCTGAGGCTGGCGGGTGTAGAAAGAGAGTGATTACCCAAGCGATAAATCAGCAGCGAGGAGCTGATGATATAATAATGGCGATATGATGTCATCTCAATCCTGCCAATTGATTTTTTTTTTTTCTTTTTTTTTTTCCCCTCTCACTGAACTGGCTTTTCCCATCCATTACCCTGCCCAAGCCCACGCTGATGCTGATGCTGCGGCTCTTTATATCCAGAGATATTGATTGAGCCCCAACACCATGCTATGGTAGCAAAGAGCAATGCTTGGGTGGGTGCAGCACCTTGGGGTCCCCTCACCAAGGACACCCTTTCTAGGGCACCAGGATGCTTGTTGTAAGCTGTCAGAGCAGCCCAGTTGGTTTCTTAAAGATCACCTGTCAAGAACAAGAGACTCTTTTCTTACAGCTGGGCTGGAACCTTGTGCAATCCTTGGTCTGTGAGTTGTAATCTCCCTTCTGTCCTGTCCTTGCTCTTCCTCCCCTTCTGCTGCTGCAGGTGAGAAAGAAATGGTTCCCAGCCTGGCAGCCAGCATCCGAAGGCATGTCTAGGGCAAGAGGAGACAGGAAAAGGTTTCAGCTCAGCTGAAACCAATAAAAGTGAATCAGCACGTTCCCTGGGTGGAAGCATTTATAATACCCTCAAGCCCTGGCTGGGGGTTTGGGCATCCCTGGTTTAGGAGGACTTGGCTTATTTCATGTTTCTCCTGGCTGTGGTTGCAGGTTTCAACCCTGCTGTCAACACTCCCCATCCCTTTGAATGAATATCCCCATCCAAATCCAGGTCAAGGTCCACAGTGCGACATCCACACCTGCTGCCCCATGCCATGAGGACAACCCAAAACCAGGCTTGGCTGCAGCCCCCCCAACTTCCCCATTATTTCCTTGCAGCATCCTCCTAGGGGGGATTTTCCCTGTCCCAGCATCCAGGCTTCAGCAGAAAAAGTACCAGGCAAGCTGGCTCCTCCAGAGCAGACGGGTTTCCATTGGAAATGCGAGAACAAGCATCAGTCCTCAGGCTCTACAGAGTCTGGATCTGCCAAGCACGAGCATGAGCTCAAAGCAGGGAGCAGCTCCCCAACATGATCCTCCACCCGCCACCTCCCCCTGGCCCCACCATACCTCTCCACCACCCCACAACCTGTCTCCCCACCACTCTGTCAGCCTCAGGCATGGAGGGAAGATCTGACCCCACCTTGGATCAGCTCTCTAAGGGGCCAAGACTCATCACACAACTGGGGTGATACCCAGTGGTTTGAAATAAAAAATCTGGCATTAAAAATGTAGATGTGAAGATGCTTTATGGTTGGTTTATAAGCACTGAAACCACATGCCAAGCCCTGGGGAGCTCATGGGGTGAACTCCACCAGGATGTCGTCGCTCTCCTGGACCCCAGCTCCTTCTGTACCCATCCCTATCCCTGTCCCCAGCCTTTCTGAGCCTCAGGGAAAGACTGTGGATACCAAGCTCACCTGGGGAACTGAAAAGTGGTGAGCAAGGAGTAGCTGATGGATTGGCCGAGCTGCTGCCAGCAATTTCATGCAGGGTAAATCCATTTATCACCCCGGCATGAGCAGAAGAGCCACCGGCAGCATGAGCTGTCAGCAGATGAGCACATCTCTCACCAGTGGGCAGGGGGGGACGCCAGGGCCTCCCCTGTACTAGAAAACCCTGGGCAATATCCTGACTCCCAGGGAGAGGCACCTGTTTGGGGGACGGAGCTGCAGCGAGGGATCGCAGCTTGTGATACCCATGATCGTCTGTCCTCCTTCCTGCCTCTGGACACATCCGAAGCTGCCAGTAGGGATGAGATGGGATTTTGCACGAGCCAGTACCACAGCAGATGCAATCAAGAGTGCTGCAAATCATTAGGCTGAGGAGGGACAGGGGTGTCACGCCACAGATGGGATCCACCAGTAGCTCAAGGGCCCCTGGACTGCCCATGGGCTTCAGGGTTGGTGTACCCAGTGGAGCACCCACGGCTAAGTGAGGTCTTTTGTGACTTGGCTCTCCGCCGTGGGTCACAGGCACATTGCTGGTGGCAAGGTGCTCTACAGAACTCTCCACCCTGTAGCATCTCCTCATCCTGGCAGTGGTTTCTCAGCCTCTTTCTTCCCTGGAGCTCACCCAGACCCTACTGGAAAATAATAACAGCAACATACAGAGCTCTGGCACATGTGTGTTTGCCCCTTCATATGTTGTCCTCTGCTTTCCCCTTGGTCTCCATTGCTGCAGTGGGCACCAATTTCCACACCTCCCTGGACAGCCTCCAAGGGACAGGTTCAGAGCCAGATGGGGACAGGACAAGAGCATTGGAGCCCCCATCCAGGCAGCATCTGGGCAAATTCTCCTCCAGCTCTGTGTGTGCACACTCAGTGTATGTTTGCAACGTGCCTTGAATAGAGCTTTGCTGCAGGCATGCATGTGGGGCTGCCATCCATCTCCGAGCGTGCAAATGCACGCTACTTGTGTGTAAGTGGGAAGATGCTGTGTGTGCAAATCCATATGCAGATGCCCTCGTGCAGCCTGCAGGCCCCTTGTGGGGCATTTTTGGAGGTGCACAGGAACCTCATGCACCAGTGGGGTGCAGGGTGTTATAGCATTTGCTCCTTTAGGAGGAAGTCGTGTTTCGCAGAGTTAGCACTTTGTAGTGTGTAATGTGAAGGCTGCAGTGGGAATTGCTCTCTGATATTGAACAGGTAAATAAAGCACGGCTTGGAAAAAACCTTTAGAAATGGGCTGCGTGCGAGGCAGCCTTCCCTAGGGTGTCCTTAACCTGCAGCCCTCCTTTTCACCCCAAGACCATGGTGGGGGGCTGCCAACCCCACAGCAGGGAGGCCTGAGCAGCTCTAAATCCTCTTAACCCTTTCCTCATCCCCATGCATCTTGAGAACATAAAGGGTTTGTGCAAGACTCAGACCAGAAAGTGCAAGACGAGAGAGGTCCAGCCTAACAGGGTGCTGATGACCAGGAATGGTCCTACAGACATGCACGCTCTCAAACCTCCTCACGTGCTCCCTGCTGTGGGGCTGCCTTGCTTTGGGGGCAGCTTCAAAGAGGGAAAATTCAGAATTTCAGAGACAAGAGGCATCTGCAGAACATGTCCAACACAGCTCTGTGTCTTGCAGCACTGCCACCGGGTGCCAGCAGTCTGAACCCCTTTCTGCAACCGAGGCGTAGGGTAGCGATGAACCCCATTTCCCAGGGCATCCAGCAGCAGGGGGTCTTTTTCAGGGGAATCCTTGCTGGGAAATGAACCCCAGCATCCTGCCCTCTTCCCATGAGCAGGCCCACTCATGTTATCCCCCATCTGACCCCCCTCCATGGAGTCTTTTCTGTGTGCTCATCCCTGCTTAATGCAGGGCTCACTCATGACAACCAGGATGGATTTTTGTGGTGTGACCAGATTTGCATGGATTTAAGCCAGAAGGGACTGGATGATGTCCCCCAACATCACTGAGCAAGTGCCACTGCTCATATTCCTGCAACCCCAGAAACCCACAGAGAGCTCCCAGGCACCTGCCCCCGTCCTACATTTACAGAGTAGCAATGCGTTCATCCCCATGCTCATTCCTTTCCAATTCGATCCCCCTCCTTTCTCCACAATCCTGCCGGGTTGTGAAACGGTTACATCTCCACTGAAAGGGATTCGTGGCCGATAGTATATCAGGATTTTCACCTCCCCTCAGGGATCCATTTGTGGCATTATTGCTGTAAGGTAGATGGCTGTTACCGCACACCGGGCGGCCCTTACTTGCGGCATTTGGACAGATTAACAGTAGGTTTCTTTCAGAAATATTAAATGAAAAGTTTATTATTTTTTTAAAAGAAAAAAAAAAACAAAACAAAACAAGAGAAAGGAAAGGGAAAGGGGGAAGAAAAAAAAAACCCAAAAGATGAAAACCCTCCAGAGTCTACATAAACCTCCACCTGAAGAAGTTGGGAAATGGAGTTAGGTGTGTTTTTTAAAAACTAACCAACTGCTTTCCCCTGGTTGCTTTTTAAAAAGTGTTTTCATTTATCAAAAACTTGGAAGCTGAGGCTTTGCATTTTCATTTTCTCATTGGAAACGTGGAGAATTTCAAGAAAAATAAACATGAATGAGAGGAAACAGCACTTGCAGTAAAATCATAGATTTCCCTGCCCTTATTCTGAATTTACACACCACTTCACCGCTACTGAAGTATCAGATCAGTGGCTGATCTGATCCACTCCAAGTTTTGGTGGGGTTAAAATCCCCAGATCTCCCCTGTGTGTGGTTGCACTGTGGCTTTGCACAGAGGGAGGGAAACACATTATACATGTGCATATATGTGTATATTCACCCTTGCAAAGCTGAGAGCTTATACAGGTCGGTGCAGAAGCTATGGCTGCTTTTGGGCAGGGGAGTTTTGTGAATTCACTCTGGGTTTTTCCATCCTAAACCCAAGGGTAGTGATGCACCCGTATGTCCAGAGGAGAGTAAGTACCTTCTGCTCATGTGAGCTCTCCTTGCCAACACGAGCTCAGCAGAACGGGCACAAACCCCACAGGGCTGTAAGCAGCGGGTAGGAGCTGGAGGCACATAGGGGTGTGATACCTCCACTTGCCCCAAAAGTGTGATTGCCCCCGGGAGGGCCATTGCACACACATCCTCATGTTTGGGATCCCCATGTGTGTTTGCAGATGCCATTTGTGCATGGGCAGCCCTCAGGAAGGCTGGTGTTTCCTGAGCCCTTGGGACCAGAGCAATAAGCATTTTTTCCTCACATGGAAAGCCCAGGTGCACAGTGGTCCTAGTTTCTCAGCTTGGCATCCCATGCTGCTTACCATCTGCTCTCCATCACCTCAGCTCCTGATCCGGTTCCAGCTGAGCAGCTTCACAGTGAGGTTCATCCCAGACCTTCCTGTCCCAGAGACATGCAGGTTCAATCCATTCAGGCTCCAGGGAAGTCAAGCTGGTGATGGAAGAAAAAGAACTCCACATCCTAAAACAGCCCTTCTTGAGAGCAAACAGCCATTGCTGTCCCTATGGTGATGTACATCAAGGTGAGGTTACCGTAAAGGGCTGGAGCCATGGGGAGAGCTGGTTCTGGGCTTGGCCTCAGCGAAACATTGCTTGGTGGAGTCAGATAAGGACTCCACGAGCAACCAGGGCTGGTCAATACACCTCTACTGCGATCAATGGGCAAGCAGCAGTAATTACATTTCCAAGATCAAATGGCCACATAAATGTTTCATCTGGGTAAGCGTATTGTTGGGTGTGTTGGTTTATTCTGTTGTGGTTTTTTCCCTCTTTTGTTTCTCCTTTCTGCACATGCTGCAGACATCTAAGTGGATCCCATTTACTTGAACCAAGCTGCTCTGCTAAGGAACGGGAGAGCCTTGCCTTGACACCTAGGGACCAGCACCCCAAAATCCCACTGCTCGTTACATGTTGTGGGGGCAATCAGCTGTGTGCTTTCACCTGGCCTGGCTGCGATCCACCATAGAGATGTGGGCAAATGGGCAGGCAAAGGGCACACCTACACCAATGTATCTGCCAGGATTGCACCATACAGGCTGCTCAGAGAGGCTGTGGAGTCTCCTTCTCTGGAGACATTCAAAACCTGCCTGGACATGACTCTGCAACCTGCTCTAGGAGAACCTGCTTTAGTAGGGGGTTGGACTAGATGATCTCCAGAGGTCCCTTCCAACCCCAACTATTCTGTGATTCTATCATCACTCTGGCTGGCTCTAGCCTTGCATGACAGACTGCCTTCCTACCATCTCCCAGACTCGCTGAAGGCTCTGGCAACGGGGCTGTGCCTATTTTTGCACCAGTCCAGGGCAGCTGGACACTGCCTATACTGATACACTTGGCTGTGATGTGGACACATCCCAAAGGACCTGATGCACCACAGCCACTGGCTGTGACACCCACTCCTCCAGCTCTGCCATGCCCCATGGGAGGTTCTGGGCTTCTGTCAAGCCCTGCAGGCACCCCTGCTGGCTCCCCTAATTTGTAGGCCAGCAGTACGCAGGCATTGGCATCCTCATAGTACTCAGCAGCTGGACATGTCCCCCAGCAGCAATGTTGGGAAGCATCATTCCCAGCTACAACTTCTCCCTCCCCCTGCCATCCAACGCCAGGCTGTTTTGCACAGCAAAGCAGAAGAAACCTGAGAAGCCTCAGGACACAGCACAACCACATGAATCTGTTTCACCCTGCAGACAAGCCCCCAAAGCATTTACTTTCTGAATGCTTCAACCCTTTTCTGAAACCAGTACTCTCTAGGCTGTGAAGTGCCAACAATAAAGAGCTACAGGAGAAGGAGGTGGTTTCTTCTAGCACCAAGCAAAGACTTCTACACAGCTCAGGGAATGGCTGACCCCACCCTTGCTGTTCCCCATATCTTCCTTTTTCTTATTCCTAGCTTCCAGTACTTTCTTCTGGGCTGCTGTAAGATGGAGGTGGCTGGGAGTTGATTCTGGCAGCATGCAAGGAGCAAAGCCCCTCAGACCACATGAAAGGAAGAAGGTTAGAGAAGCTGTGGATATCAATTCTTGTGTCCAAGGAGACCAGGAAATGTTTTTCCATGATTTTTCAGTGGGGAAAAAGAAAAACAACAACAAAAAAGAAGTCCTCTTTTGGCTGCATTTGAGTCTAGGAGGCTGGAGTTTGGACTGTTTTCAGCATTTAGAAAGTCCAGTCTCATTCTCTTGTTGACTGCCTTTGTCTTTGACAACATCACAGCACCAGAGCTTTAATGCTCAGCAAAACAAGGACAAATCTTCCTGCTGAGGATAGCAGTGCTCCTGGGAGCAACCCATTACCTTTTTTTCCCCCATCTGCTCATGCACCAGGGTGGGACTCTGGTGACCCATGTGTGATGCTCCCTGGTGCCTCAGTGTCCCTGCGTGATGGGTCGATCACTTCTGTCTCCCTCCTGAAGGTCACATTGCTCTCAACCTTTACAATAGCACTGGAGGTCCCTGGAGCAGGGGCTGGCCCTGTGCAGGGCTGGTCCCAGAGGTCTTGTTTTAGAGGCATGGTAAAGGGTGTCCTGAACCTCTTGCTCCGTGACCAAGGTGCTCCTCAGCAGGAAGGTAAACGGTCTGATGGAGAGATGGCCCCAAGACACTTGCAGAGGAGACACTTGCCCAGTACCCACCTACCTCAGATTTGCTCCTGTACCAGATTTGGGGATGAATCTACCCCAAAATTCCTTGCCCTTCTTGCTCACCCTCTTCTTTCCACTGCACCCCTGCCACACACTGGCCACACCATGCTCTGTGTGGCATCCTGATGTCCCAGCCCCATGTGGCCTCTGCAGGAGCATCATCCTTGAGATGTCCCTCAGAAGCTGCTGAGGAGCCAGTTCCCGAGCTGCTGACTTGGTGTGTTGGCTGTGCTCACGCACGGAGGCATTTTGGGTCCAGCTTCCCCACCTGGGCCCTGGAGCTGAAATCCAACACCAAGTTGACCCTTGGAAGGAGGATGACTGCCCTGTCCCTGCCAGGGGGAAGTTTCACTGTGGAGAGCCAGGATGCTGCTCCCAGAGCTTCTGTCTGTGGCATAATCACTCCAGGCTTTCAAACTTTCCCACCCATTTTTCAGACACACTTGTACCAAGGAAGGGCAGAATGTCCCTCATCTGCACAAAACCCCTTGGGCCTGGATGCAGTTTAACTAACACTGCCCTCAATGCATCTGCCAAGAGCATGACTGTCTCCTTGTCCAAGTGCTGGAATGAGAAGACCCCTGGGGCCAGTAGAGATGGACATATATTTTCCGCTGTTCTTTGGCCAAGGTGAGTCAACCCCTTTTCATGCACAGAGCTGAGAATGGTCCTCGCATTGCATGTAACAGATGCCAGAACGTCCTGTCTGTGTGTCCAGGAGCAGACTGCAGATTCTTTATGGAGCTGCTGAGCACGGAGGGAAGAGGCTGTGCTGTGGCAAGGGGTATGTTTCACCCAGTGCAGAAGTAAAGCAAAGCTCCCACATGCTTCTCCATGAGACATGTTCCTGCGGCATCTCTAGGTTCAGGAGTGGGAGGAGGAGGAAAGAAAAGGATCCAGCACCCCCTGTGCTGCACCTGACCCCACAAGAAATGGGCAATTATGGCAGGATTCTTGCAGGACAGATGCAGCCATGCTGCCTCTCCTGGTGTCCTCCCACAAGACGGAGCAAACCAGGAAAAGCTGAGCCAAGTGACCTGAGCTGCCTCATCCATCCCTCTACCCTCTCCGACTTCCCAGGAGACAAAACTCCCTGGTGCCGCAACCCCAAGGGGAGGACCAGTGGATCAGAGTTACCCTTTGACTCTCCTCCTTCCTCCTTCTCCTTACACCCACCAATCTGCACCTGCCCTTAGCAGACAGCATGCACCCCACGACAGCAAAGGAGCTGTTGGCTGGTGCTGTAAGGACACCCTGCATTTCAGGTACCCCAGTGCACCGGGATAAGGCCCTTGCAGGGCTTCCTCCAACTTATGTACCACCAACAGCTTTGCCTCACCAGCAAAGCCATCCCTTTCAGGTTCATGGCTGTGTTAGATCATCAGAAACACCCTGACTAACATAACCACTCAACCTGATGCACCACTTCCCAAGCCCAGTTCTTCCCTCTGTCCTGTAGATTTTCTTAAACACCACAAACTTGCTATTTGCCTAATTCAGCCATAACTTATGGAACAGGGCTACTAATTATATTTCCTTCTCCTTCACACAGAAGTTTTCTGCCTGTGCCAGTGAATTCTCTGCAGAGGAACGATTGAAAGCAGAGACTGACAGGCTCCCATCCCCACGATCCTGCTGCACGTTGGCATGAAGATTTCTTTGTTTGTAGAAAACTTTAAATGTCTTTGTCACAAAGACATGTGACCTTTCAGTTTCCTCTTGCAGGAAACATTTCTACTGCCGATTCTTTCTGGAGACTTGAAAAACTTCATCAAAAGCAAGTACTTGCCAGGATAGCCTCCTTTTTTGTCAGCAAGAGGATTTGAATGGCAATTTCCAAGCACCTCTGCTTGCAGCACTTTGCAGCTTTGCAACAGCACTTCTTTCTCTCTTTGCCATGTCAAGAAGCCCCCAGTGAAGCGGGATGATAAGGAGGGATGCGGTGAGAGATAAGCTCCACTGAGCCGATAAACCAACCAGCACCAAGATTGCAGATGGTGACAAGTCTTGGCAGCGATGTCTCCCAGGTAGCTCCAAGACTGGCACACAGCAGATCCCCAGCTCCCAGGCTGATGACCTAATTGCAAGGGCCCTCTTTGCTAATGAGAGGTGGAGAGTGACAGAGAGAGGCAGGCTTTTTCCCAAGGCACCGCAACCAGCATCATTGGAATTCAGAGCACTGTGCTTGGCTCCCCTGCTCAAAACCCCATTGTCATCACCCCATATCCACCAAAGAGCGTGAATTTGAAGAGCTTACCAAAACTGGGACCACCACAACATTTCAGAGCCACAGGACAGGGTGCTGCTGCCCTAATCTGTCTGAAAAAGAAAAAATAAATGGCCCTAACCCACAGCTGAATTGAGGCAAGCAAGGAACAACCAAGCAAGAATGAAACCCCAGCAGCTGACTTGGTAACTTCACCCCTTAAGCAGCCAGTAAAAAGGGCCCCCACCCTCCAGGCTCCTTCCACATGTTCCTGCATTGAAATAATTAGTTTTTGCTTCTAAATTATTTTTTTTCCAGAGCCCAGAAGGTCAAAGTTTAGTACCTCCAAAAATAAAACATAAAAATAATGCTAGTAGAAAAAAATCCTCTCTCTGCTTTGCTGGCAGAAAACAGCAGGGGGTGAGGGGTAAGGGAAAAAAATCAATTTGAGCTTGGGTCAGCGGTGTGTGCGAGAGAGACCTTTGGAGCAATGGAGATTAATTTAGTAGGAGAGAGAAGGCAGAGTGGAAAAGCAAGGAGGGGGAAGAGGAGAGAGCTCAGCCCTGTTCTAGGGGAGTCAGGGACAGGTTCGGGATGTGCTTGCTCTCTCTTTACGAAGATCCCAGCATGGCCCAGTGAAATTAATCACTGCTTCGTTAGTACACAGATGCAAAAGTGCCAAGTCAGTTGCTGCACTAGAGGAAAAATCCAAAGAGCTGCTGGCCTGCTGCTGTGTCCCAAAGCCACCGTCTCCAGGGACTGCAGGTAAAGGTGCCTAGATATGGTCCCTCCTGTTTGTCTCTGCTGGAAACCCTCCAGTCCCACTGGAGACCCTTTCATAAATCTGATGAGGGGTCAAAAGGGCTGATTATCTCCAGCTGAAGGCTAGGGAGATGCTGTGGCAGCAGCAAGAGTGCAGACCCTTGAGGACCTCACCAGAAATAAGCTAAACCCAGGGCAGAGTTGGGGTAGCAGCCCCAGGGGAGTCTGGCCAGCTACGGAGACACTGGAAGCGCCTTAGTGGCAGGAGGGATGGGTTCACTCACTCATCTTTGCCTGTCAAAAGCATCATCCCTGGATTATGTGTTGCTATAACTGGGAGAGGATAATAAACACCTAATCCAACGTCTGTCCAAGCCTCAGAGCATCTCAGTGGAAGATGAGCTTCTCTGAAAATCTGTCCTGCTCACCTCTGCTATCACAACAGTGGCTTCTGTGACGTGGGCATGTCCAGAGCTGCTTAAGAGCTTATGGAGCCCAGGTGGCTCATTAAAGACACTTTCCAAGGCTTGGGATGGGAAATATGAATGTTTGAAGGTAGAGGGGAGGTGGGGGTGTGTGGAACTGAGGGGAGAATGAGGTGGGGCAAGAAAAGGCAAAATTAATTTATCCCACAATCTCACACCATGATGGGATGCAGAAGGACCCAACCCATGCTTGCTGGTAATGACTCATTCATAGATTGATTGATTGTATATGTAATGTGCTGTAAATTATTCTGGGGTGAATTCTGACCATATTGACCCCAGCGAACTCAGCCATCAAAGACAGTATGGACAATGATGAGTACTGCTATGGACAGCATCCTGGACTGACTGGGATGACAGCAGTGGTGGAGGGGAAAGAGCAAGCTTTTCTTTTTCCTAAAGATGCTCCAAAACCGCTGGAAGTGCAAGAAACAAGCCCAAGTGGGAAATAGGATGTTGTGGAGAGGAAGCAAAGGGTGCTCAGAGACTGACTGATCCCAGGAGGGGGATGGAGGAGAAACCTAGCTCACCAGGGCACATTGGCAGGGATATGGGGAGACTTTGCCTTCCTCTCCAGCCCAGGAGATGATTTTCCAGCCAAGAACCTTTTGACCACCGCAAGGACTTCAGCAGCACAATCTTCACACTGTGTGTCCTGCCTTGTACCTGTGGTAGGCAGCTGCTGAGAGCTGCAGCACTTCAGTTTCTGGTTCCCATGAAGGCAGAGGTTCACAGAGTGAAATACATGTGATGCTGCAGATTAAATGTCCCCTTGTGGGATATGACGGTCTGGAAGAAAAACTGAAGCAGTCACTTGGAAGACCCAAATTCATAAGGCCAGCTAATCCAGCAACTGGAAGAGCCCTGCCTATCTTCTGGGCTCTTCAAAGCATCTCTCCTCTGCCATTAACCAACAGCCAAGACTTGCCCAGATCTTTGTGTTTTACCAAACAGAGAGGGCAACAGTGCTTGAAGAGAGAAGAAAATGCACAGCAAGGAGAAACTGCTGTCACAACACCCTTGTGCCTTAGCTCTGTGCTGTTTCTTACAGGGAGAGATAAAGACGTGCCTGACTTGGTGTTGTGCTGACGACCTTAACGCTTGCTGCCCCAGCTTGAGACCAAAGGTGAGTCTGACTCCACCAGGTTTTTGGTGAGTCGGATCTCACCCAGCTGGAGAAGAAAATATTGCTAACAAAGCTTATGTCCAGCAGGATTAATGGCTCACCGAATGACCCCAGGCTTTCAGCATCCTTGCTCTGCCAATCACACTAGTGGAAATGAATAAAGACTTTGTTATTGGTATTTAAAAGGCTTTTAGGAAACAAAACAACCCAAAACCCAGCAACTCCCCCAAACCTTTTAATTGAGTCTGCAAAGTATTTAAATGCTTGACTGGTCAGCAATTGCTTACAAATTACTTCAGGAGCCACAGGGACCTCCCTGTGTGGGGCCTGCGTCATCGAACGGTTCTGCCTCGTGTCACTTCCCGGATAGCCAGGCATGTCCCTTGTCACTGGAGAATGCTCATCCTGTCGAGGGTGCTTTTAGACCAGGATCCAGTCCAAAAGGCAGAGCCAAAGTGCAAGGCCATGAGCTGAACAAGCAGGATCCCTCCATAATGTGGGTACAGTCGCTGTGCCTCAGTTTCCCTATCTCTAAAGTGGATCAAATAGAATAATGAGGTGGATAGCAGAGGTAGGTCAGCTTAAGTGTTAATAATTGAAAAAAAGCACTCTCTTAAGTATCTCTTGCTCACACACATGCACACACACATACATATATATGTATATGTATTTCCTTCTCATATTTGAGCACAGCATGAAAGCGGCCAAGGAGTAGCTCACTTTGCACTGAAGGACTTTGTTCACAGCTTCACTTAGTGAGAACACCAAGATGTATTAAAATCTAAAGGGGAAAATCATCTTTAAGGAAAAAAAAAAAAAGAAAAAGAAAAAGACCCAACTCAATTTGACTTTCATGAGACACCAGTTAAATTTTTTTTCAGCTTCCACACAAAATGGCAATTCGTCTAAAATTAGATCTAGGGAATTATTTTATCTGCATGGGGAAAAAGGCTGTTTGATACCGCGACTGTGTAATAGGGGGCTTCTCGGCTTCCCAAACACATTAGGAAGATGCTTTTGATTTTTTCTCTTCTCTCCTCCTCTTGTCTTGGCAAGCACTCAACTTGTTATTTAAAGAAAAATTAAGAGGTGTTCTCAGGTCTGGCTAAGCCCAACGTATAGATTTTGTTTTAAAATAAAGGTTGGACTGGTTTTTTTGTTATGTGCTTTGACACAGCAGAGGAGCACTATAAAAGCAATCCCATCACTGATGCCATTCCCAGTGCTGATGCTCCCTGTCCATCTCTCCCAGCAGCATTTCTACCCCATATAGCGCAGCCAAGGGCAAGATGCCAAGCTCTGCCCAACACATATTGCAATCAGTGAATTTTTGGGTTCACATAGACTGGGACAGAGAAGGAAAAGAACATGAACTAAAGAGCATTCTGCATCTGTTTGAGCTGCAAAGTCCTGGGGAAGGGGAGGGAGAGATCTCCCCTGCAGATGTTGAAGCCTGTGATGGTTCTACCCATATGAGCGGTGGGGCTGTGTGGTATGTCTGGGTTTGGGCTGCAGCACCTGGGATCTCCCCAGGCTTGAGGAAGTGGCAAAGCGAGGTCCTTGGGGTGATGAGAATGTGCCTGCACCCATGGGTCTCATCACAGTGGGGAAACTTGTTGTCAGGCTCCCATTGAGGCTTTTCATCATCTTTTCATCACTGTGCAAGTCCCTGAAAGTGCCTTACATATACGTGGGGTTGTGGAAGAGGAGACAGGCCATCACATGGGGCTGCAAATGTGGGACAGCCCCAGCTGACTGGGGAACAAAGTGTCACCACGGATCTGCTGCAGGTAGATCCATGTCACCACAGATCCACTGCACGTAGCTCTGCAGGAGACAAATCCCCTGCCAGTCCCCTCAGGTCTCTGTGGCCACGCACACGGGGGCTTGCAAACCAGGACCTGGCTTTTGTGCAACATCAGGCACAGCTAGGGTCTGATTTTCATAGGGGATATGCATGAGGCAAGAAATAATGCTGACAGAGTAATAGATTTTGAGGCCAGAAATATACATTGAAGTCTCACCTGACCTTTTGCACAGTACCAGCTGGGTGAGGATGGCATGTAGGGACCAGAAATATCCACCTGCTCAGCTCCCTCATGCTTCCAGAAGGATTTCTTACACAAATAAAGGTGAAGAAGACAGTGGAGTGAAAAACAGCAATCCTTTAATCTTGAGTGACTGACACTGAGTGGACCAATAGTATGCTCTGGAGACTCCTTTTTTTAGACAGTTTTTAACCCAACCTTTTAAATACAGCTCTGAGAGCAGGGACATAGGGAAGAAATTTTCTTCCTTTCCTTTTCCTTTTCCTTTTCCTTTTCCTTTTCCTTTTCCTTTTCCTTTTCCTTTTCCTTTTCCTTTTCCTTTTCCTTTTCCTTTTCCTTTTCCTTTTCCTTTTCCTTTTCCTTTTCCTTTTCCTTTTCCTTTGCCTTTGCCTTTGCCTTTGCCTTTGCCTTTGCCTTTGCCTTGCCTATTTTATTTTATTTTATTTTATTTTTTATTTCCTTTTCTTTTTTCTTTTCTTTTCTTTTTTCTTTTCTTTTCTTTTCTTTTCTTTTCTTTTCTTTTCTTTTCTTTTCTTTTCTTTTCTTTTCTTTTCTTTTCTTTTCTTTTCTTTTCTTTTCTTTTCTTTTCTTTTCTTTTCTTTTCTTTCCTTTTCTTTCCTT
The DNA here is from genome assembly GCF_023638135.1 of Falco biarmicus. Taxonomy (NCBI): domain Eukaryota; kingdom Metazoa; phylum Chordata; class Aves; order Falconiformes; family Falconidae; genus Falco; species Falco biarmicus. The sequence goes on from NC_079290.1 coordinate 12,766,621, forward strand.
TTCTTTCCTTTTCTTTCCTTTTTCTTTTCTCCCAGTCAAAACTGCAGGGGAATTAAGATTCACAAGATATACTTGCCCATGATGCTGGATCTAAGCTCCTTACCTGTCAGCATTTCTAAATTAAAACTTGATCCACATCTGCTTGAAGCCCGTGGAACCACCCTGCAAGTGGCCATGGTTGTGTTACACGTGACTTTTCTGACTCTGAGGACCTAGCGAAGTCCCAGCAGGGCAGGAGGAGAGAATATCACATCCCAGAGCAAGGGTCAGGCATTCAGGCTGCAACTGCGACCGTCTGGTTGCATCATTGTCACCTCCTGGAAAAGTCCACATCTGGCTTCAGCTTGCAAAACCCCACTACTATCATCCAGTAACACCAGCAAGAACAAATTGGTTTCATTACTGGCCCATCTCTATGGAGCTTATTCTTGCTTCACTGGCAAGGACACACAGGGAATAGAAGGAAAAACCTTGTGCAAGACCTAAGTGTAGTGTCACCACATCAAACATTGCTTTGCAACCTTCAGCTGAGCTTAGGGACTGGGATCAGTCTGGGCCAGTTCAGCAATTCAGTTGGCAGCTAATGCTAGTTACCAGGCTGGTGCCACCAAGCAGTGTGCTGGAAATGGTGTGCTTAGCTCAGGCATTGCCATCAGCAATGCAGTGTCCATAGATCAAGAGCATGCAGATGATATGGCTTTGTGCCTTGACTGGACATCTGAACTTGAAACAAAAGCTGTTTTGTTTAGTCTCCACCTTCCTGAACTAAGACCAAGCTTCTGAACTAAGACTCAGTGCCTCTGAGTAAGTGATTTTTCTCTTGAGGGAGCTGGAAAGTGCGTTTCCCTCAGCTGCAGTGATCGTGAAATGGTGAAGTTCAGGATCTTGAAGGAAGAGAACAAGAGAAAAAGCAGGATCACAGTCCTGGACATCCAGAGAGAAGACCTACAACTGTTTAGAATAATCCCATAGGATACTGCCTTGGAAAGACGAGAGGTCCATGACAACTAGTTGCTTTACAAGGATCATCTCCTCCAAGCTCAAGAGCAGTCCATCCCAAAGTGCAGACAGTCAAACAAAAGGCAAACTGGAAGTGTGGCATAGGCAGTGCAAAGCAAAATATAGCAAACCTGGAGTCTACCTGCTTGCTCAAAACCATCTCCAGCAAAAGCCATTCCCAGACCATCTCCCAGGGGTGGAAAGCTCTGCTCCGAAAGTGCTCCCCTCACATCTTGTTGTTCTCCATTCCTCATCCTGCTCTCATGCTCTGAGCCCCATTCTAGAAGTCAACACAACACAAACACAGCACAGACGCTGGGCAGCAGGCATCTGCCACCAAAATCCCCTAGCAAAGTTCCCCGGGATGCGTGGAATTGGGGAACCCCATACAGAGGTACATTGCAGCAAAGGTGAAGGGCTAATAGAGCTGCCTTCCTGGAGATATCAGTGAAGCCATTCATTGGCCAAGCCAAGGAAGCGTGCTCTGCAGCCTGTCGTGTCATATTAATGGGCAGGATCATTTAAACTTGGATAAAACCTACAACTTAATCTTTTTTTTTTTTTTTCTTTTTGGTGGTGGTGCTTGTCGCAGCTGCCTGTTCCAGATGATGAATGGTTCTGTTTCAGGCCGATCCGCTTGTTTGAACACTGTGGTGGTTTCAAGACTTCATGCAAAAGAGGAGCCCTGGCCATTTTTCACTTGGAGAGATGAGCGACACAAGAATAAATTTTCCTGCTTAAAATTTGCTGGGCCCAGGGTTTCTTGGTGAGGCAGCTTTGACAGCCTGTCACTTTGCTAGACGTTTGGTGCTTCGAGTATTCTGGGTCCTTTTATTGCTTTTTAAAAGATTTAAAGGAAACAAAACCCTGGTGCATTATGACATTTAGCAGGGTCGATATGTGTATCTGACTCTATCCAGGCATCGCACCAAAACATCCTGAGTCCTAAGCCCACCCTTGCCCAGCCCAGCATAAATCAGGAGTGGATCAGTGGCAGGTGCAAGAATCCCAGGGCTGTAAAGCAAAGGGATGTGAGATCAAAGCAGCACCAAATGCACAACTCACCTCCGGCTTGTAGACAAGATTTAACGTTCTGCACTTTTCCATGACAGCGGGAGGAAGAGATGTTTTTCCTGGGCCTGATAAAAAAATAACAACATAGATACAACACGCATCCAATGCACAGAGCTGTGCTCTGACGTGTCAGCACACAACTGGAGCTGGATGCATTCGATCCAGTGACCCCCGAGGATCCTCATAACATGAGCAAAAGGGAGATTAGGCGCTCTGCAGAAGGAAGACAGCTTCTCCTCCATAACTGAGACTGTTCTACACCCTGAAGTTACCATGACACACCACAGTGCTATGCCCTTCCCATGACCAGACTCCTCTGCAGTGCCCTCCGCAGCATGTCAAAGACTGGACCACTCTATGGAGATTCAGTAACGGAGGAGGAATAGTACGAACCATTCTTTCAAGGTATGTATTGCTCTCTGTTATGGTCTGTTAAACACGTAGCTTCACCACTGCAGGGGGAGTTTGTGTTAGAGAGGTTTAAATGTCCTCCAGGCATCTGCAACTCCTAGTTTGATTGTGGCCCTGACTTGTGCATTTTGCCTCCACTAGATTTTCTACCAGGCAGTGAGTGACAGCTGTGGATAGCAGCTGGACAGATGTGGAAAGGGGGGCTCCCATCAGAAGCCACCTGAGGTCCACCTTCTGGAGTAGGGTGAGCTGTCAGCTCCTGGGGTGTTGGGCAGCCAGGCATGCCAGCCCCATGAGGGCTGGAACAACTGGGGTAGATAGAGGTCTGAAGAGTGGGGCAGAGCAGGGCAAAGAGTACACAACAGCCCCCACATAAAGAAGCAAGGAGAAAAAAGGGTAGAGGATGCTATCCAAGAGATGAGGTGGCCAATGTTGACCCTTCAAACCACATGTCAAGTTGCTCATCTGGCTGAAAACACGTATCTCAGAAAGCTGAGAGGTGGGGGAGCGCCAACAACAGTTCACAGGCAGGAGATAACTGCATCTCCCCAGAGCCACCACCACTCCCCGCGGCTGGATGATGCTGGGCTGGGAGCAGGGCCAGTCCCCAAGATGAGCAGTATTGCTACTGCCGACACAGCTGAGGGGAGAGATTAAGCCAAGCACTAATCTAAGGCCCGGAAAGTGGAGAGGAGATACACACAGCTGCAGGTCGGACCTCTGGAGAGCTATTTGGGGTGAAAGCCAGTGCTTAGGGAAGGGTAGAAACCATCAACTATAGGAATGGAGTCAGCCCAGCACTGCCCAGCAGGGATTGTCCCGGGGAGGGGGAGAAAAGGGAACAGATGATCAATTCCTTCAGCATGGAGGCCAGGCTGGCCCCAGAGATGGGCACTGGGGGAACGTGGCTTATAAATGCTGCATGGAGTCCTGCAGGGACAGAGATTGGTGTCACTTTAAAAAGTAAACATAGGCAGCCTAATGAATGAGTTATATCCCAGACGTTCCATTCCAGGAGAGGTATTTAACAGGCACTATTGGATTCTGCAGTATCTCTCTATCTGTAACCAGTGCATTATGACCATTAATGGATTTTTGAGGCTGGATTGATTTTTCATTAATTTGGTAAAAATCTTTTCCCTCTCCCATATAATTCTGTCTTAAAACGCTCCCCCTGACAGACCAATAAGTCACTCACCTCATAATGCAAGTCTGGCTCATAAATCTCAGCGATCTGGTGCGGTGGGGTGTGGGGGAGCGGACAGGGCTGGGGGAAGGAGGGGGAAAGAGGAATCTCCATGGGTCTGGATGGAGCTACCAGGCAGCTTTCATCGTATATGGAACAGGAAAGGTACATCAGCAATGAAGTGAAGATGAAGGGTGGGGATACATGGACATGGACGTGCTGGTCTGTGGGGGCTGATGGTCATCCAAGCATAGGTGGGTTCCAGAGCTCACCTTTTCTCCCCAGGCCTTGCTTTTCTATGTAGGACAGTGCTGGGTGTGCTGGAACCAGCTCAGGGACCCCATGTGGGTCACTCAGCTGGTGAGTGTGATCCATGTTGTCCCAAAACTTTGCACCCCATGGAAGGTGCTGCACAGGGGTGAAAGCTCATGGCACTACATTGTGTTTAGCCCAGGGCATCTGACTAAAGGCTCCACATGGCTGAGGGTCAAGGATTCATGTTTTGTAGAGGGGCAGCCCTCATCCAAGGTTTGTTCCTTCCAAAAGTTGTATCTTATCCCCGTGGAAGTCAGCCAAGCAGAGAAGCAGCAGCAGACTAGGACCTGTTTCCCTGAGAGTGTCTGGGGCACGCTAGGACTCTGGGCAAGCCTGGATCCATCCTGTGACAGATTCCAGGCTGCCTCAAGCCTGGGGGGAAGGATGGATTTGTCTCTATCCTGGTACACCCAGGAAGAGGCAGGCCTTCTTTAGAAAATTAATTACATCTTCCCTTTAGTGGTCCATGAACCTCTTGGCTGTTGGGTTAGAGGAGCAAAGCCTTGCAGAACAAACACCTCTGAGGGATCTTCACCCAACCACGCAAAGATCTCTGCACCATCAGGGAGGGAGATGGGGCAGAAATCAGCCTGCTTGTGGCCACTAACTAGTCATTAAGGTGTCTCTGCTTGCGTGGAAATAGCCATGATAGTAAGAAATCAGTAAGGACAGAGTCAGCAATCGCTGCTGTGCAGAGTGAGGTAATTTTTGCAGCTAATTTGGGGTTGGGGGTCCTAGCCCTGCCTCTGCTCAGGGACATCACTCACATCAATGTTACAGGGACTTGCATGTGGGCTTTCCTTCCCCCAAATGCATGTGCCAGCAGCATCATGCTCTGGGCATGGAAGGCTTGTGCATGGCCACAGCAGGAAGCCAGGCCATCTTAGAAGTAGGCGGAGTGGCTGCTGTGCTCTTCTGAATCTGCTGCCCCCAGCACGATCTCCCGCAAATTACTGTGACTGCAGGAAGGTGCGAGAGGACCACTTTAACTCGTGCTATTGGATTTCACTGCAGCTCCGGCTCCTGCTACGTAACCAGTGCATTATCACCATTAATGGATTTTTGAGGCTGAATTGATTTTTCATTAATTTGCTCCTCCCCCCCCCCCCCCCCCCCAAAAAAAAAAAAAAAAAAAAAAGGGGGGGGAAATCTTTCCTTCTCCCCCACTCCTTCATAATTCTGTATTTAAATGGACACCTGGACAGCAAGGCAAGCCAGTGCTTCCCAACGCCATTGGGAAGGAAGACATGGAAAATACATTCAGAAATGCCCCCTCGCCTCTTCGAGGGAGGTAGGAAACCCTGCACTGCCCCTGCTCAGCAGTGCTCTGATGAAAGGCCACAGCTCCACTTGCAGCGAGGTATTGGGTCCTTTCCCTGCTTTGTTCATGATATGAGCACACAGACAGATGTCTAGACACCTCTATGCCTGCCCTTGTGCACCCTGCCAGCCCTCACCTGTATGCATACAATTTCCAGTCCTGTGACCTGTTTTGCACAGCCCGTGCATCTCCAAAGGGCTTGTGCACACACCCTGCACACCTCGTGCTTTCACAAGCTAAGTCCACCCCAAATGCCAACTCTCTCCCAGTGAGCTGGGGTGCATTTATTCACTACAGCCAGCTGCCTGGCCTGTAGAACTGCCCCCAATCATAAGAAAGAGGGAGGCAAGAGGGAAAGGAGTAGGAATGATGGGGTTCTCAATTGTCTATGCGTTTCCTCCCCCAGTTTGACCTCCAGCTTCTGATCCAGAGAGGAACAAGAGGTTCCCTATAGGTCCTATAAAACATCTGCCAGTCTCAGGAGTGTGTCCCAGATACCTTGAGGCAACTCAGATGACACAATAATGCCCCATGTTTCTAAACTGAGCCCATAACACCAGAATCCTGGGCAGAAAAGAAGAGAGAGGTGCTCTGGGGAGGAAAGGCAGAGGCAGGAGCTGTTCACCTCTCCCAAGTCACATTGAGCACCTTCATTGCCTCTGTGTCCTGCAGACTCAGGGGGTGCTAGTCCAGTCCCACTATCTGGTGACCACAGCAGGAGACAGAAGAGGAGCCCACTTGTTCTCCCAGAGCAGAGGTTTTTCTACATCTACCATGCCTACAACCACACCTGTGGAACACGGGGCCTTATTAGCACTGATATTCCTTTAATCCTGAGGTAGAACTTGTTAGACATGGCAATGCATCAGTGACTTTTGGTCACATCCAGCCTGGCGAGGCAAGGGATCCCACTGAAAGTGAATTGAATTTTCTCAGAGGCTGCAAACTGTGTGACTCAGGTACCATTTCTGAGGATCTTTTGTGATTGGGAGACATTGTTGGAGGACACAATAAAGCAGAAATAAGTCCAGGTCATAAAAAAGTCAAGAAATCAAATACAAGATCCCATTTTTCTCCCATGAAGAACTGCAAATGAACACGATTGCTTATTCAAGTGGCCCATCTGAAGTAGGTGTGCAATGTTTCCCAAGAAAAGCTTCTGTTTGCTTCTTGATTATCTCCCAATTGTTTATTAAAAACCATACTTAATGAAGACTAACAAGTAAATAATCAATACACACACAGGTTACCTAGGAATAGATAAGCCTCAATAAGCCCTTAGGGATCAGTGTATTTACTAAGCAGACAATTACAAGGGTAATGACTATCTGTGCAATTTAAAATTAATAAGATGTGATTGCATCCTGAGGAAACGCAAACTGATTAACAGAATCACACGTTGAGGTGGGCAGGCATTTTAGAAATGTGCTTTAACTTGGGGTGGGCAGGATACCCATGAAGACCCAGTAGTCAAGATCTTCATTAATCTGACAATTAAAAGCCAACTTTGATTTTTCAGGCTTTTTTTTTTTTTTTTTTTTTTCAATCACAGAACCCAAAGACTCTGGAGGCTGGAAGGTACCTCTGGCAACCTTGTGTCCAAACCTCTGCTTAAAACATATCAACACTGAAGGCAGATTCAATTTCAAAGTTAGAGCAGGATGCTCAGGGCCCTCTTCAAGTAAGGCCTGGATACCTTCAAGGAAGTATCACACCTTCTCTGAGTCCCTAGTTGAACATCTGATCACTGTCATAAGCAAACTTTTATCCCAGTATCAAGTTAAAATTTCCTTTACTGTAATGTACATCTGTTGCCTCTCCTCCCATCACTGTGCATCTTCAAGAAGAATCTGAATCCAATTTCTTTGTAACCTCTATGGACAGTTATATATTAATTTCTTTATGTTACTTACAGTATTTGGTCTCAACTATTCTTTTTCCCTTCCTCACATTCATCCCCAGCACATTTATAAAAATCATCCATAACTCCCCTCAGATCACCCTTTGCTGACTAATCAAGCCAAAATCTTCTTGCTTACTCCTTACAGCTGTGTTGTTTGTTCCCCTAGCCTTACCTCATGCTTCTGTCCCAGTTCAATATTGGCTGTGCCATAGTGACCTCAAGCAAAAGCATTCTTTCTTGACCAGTTCAAAGAAAAATCCCTGCCATGGTATCTCTTACAGTCACATCCACCTTTTTTCATGATCACATGTAGTAACATCTCATAGCATCAAGTCAGTGACTAACTTCATCTTTTACTTCCCCCCACCCCAGGTTATAAAAGAGAATCTTGTTGCAAGTCCATATATGCATCATCTTGTGCTTTGCATAACTATATTTTATCTCATTTCTCATTTTCTAATCCATTAAGGTCACCCAGCACTTTCCTGAACATGGGTTTTGCCTCCTAAACTCACATCATCATCAGATTTCCTTGGTGGACTCCTCTTTGAAATGAGGTCATGTATGAAATTATGATAGAAAAGTGTTCCAAAGAAATCTTTAAGGAGCTCCACTAGTTCACTTCCCTTCAGCCTATTTCCCCTCTCAGCCACTGTTCTCTCACTGTCTGCAAGTTCTTCACCCATCTCACAGTTCTCATACAGATCCTATCTTCTCCAGCTTCATCTCTAATTATCCATGAGGTGCCACATCACATGCTTTGCTAAATCCAGATAGATGAGATCTACTGCATTCTGCTTTTCCTGGAAAATCTGTTATCCAAAGAAGATCTCGAGAGAAGGACACTACCTATCTTTAATAAATGTATTTCCTTTCATTTATCATCTGCTCCAAGTCTTCAATAAGCAGCTCCTTGCATGCCCCTGAGACCAGGCTAACAGCCCTGTAATTGTCCAATTTAGTGTATTCTTAAGCCAGCAACTACATCTGCCAGTCTCCAATCAAATGCTTCCACTCAGGCTCACAATCCTGCTACTCAGCTTGTGCTGTTTCCTATTTTCATCTCTTCCAGGATTCTGTCTGGAGCGTAGTCAATCCCAATATGCTCTTGGTGTACAGGTAGAGTTTCACGTGGTATACCCTGTGTGGGTTTCTGGGAGTGGTGTCTCTCCTGGACTTAATGGAAGACATGACCTCAGCTCCCAAACGTATCTCTGTACTTCCCGGACAGAGACTGGAACAGGGACTCTGGGTCTTGGACTGTAAATGACTGAAAATATTGATGGATCTGTGTACGTAGAGAGGAATATGACATCGGCACGGATCTTTGCCACATCAGAGAAGAGATCTAGACATGTTGTGGAGGAGATAGTCTCGGGACCTGCGGGCTGCCCCATCTGGAGAAGACCAGCGTAAGTAGAGAAGCTCCTTTTTGGTAGCTCTGGTATAATTGGCTGTGACGGCTGATGTCACTGTCTTTGAGCATTTCTGCCTTCTCTGCCAGCCCTACCATTGCTATTCATCTTCCGGGCCACCTGCCTGCACTGAACGGAGGTGGATGGGTTGCAGACAAGGCCTTCTTGTGTGGGCTTCCCGCTGCATTTATCCTTGCTTCTTTGCTGGTGCGGCTTTGCATGATTTCTGTTTCCGTAGGGTGATACTGTTGCTGTCACATGTCAAAGACTGATAATGATGAGGGGCAGAAAATACAAACCCCAAACAAGCTGAGCTTCCCTGCAGCACATCCCCCAAGTAAGGGGCCATCAAAGGAGGCATCAGTGACATGTTTGTGTCACCTCAATATGGCAGAGCACCTTCATGTCTCCCTTTCCTCCTCACAGACAGCTCATTAAAGCTGAAAGCATTGAAGAGTGATCAGCCATGGAGTCAGCAAGCTCTCAATCAGTCATCTGAGTCTGGCTTTGATCAGTAGAAACCACAGGTCTGACTGCATGAAGGCTGTTTTCTAGTTGGGTTCTGGTTACCTAGAAACATAGCCTGTAATCCCTGAAAAACAGGTCTGGGATGGGCATTCTAGGGTCATGTGGTCATTTCATCTCCTCAGGGTAGAAGCAGTGAGACCCATGTTACTCTTGAGAGGTGTTTCACTTGACCTGGTCTTGAACTCTTCCACTGTTTGAGACCCTCTCCTCCCCAAACACTGCTTCACTCTTTCCAGTTAGGGAGCTTTGCCTAATGTCTAACCTAAATCTATCTTGCTGCATATTCTTCTAAACCTGCCCACCAGGGGCACAGAAAGCAAATGGATCCCTCCCTCTTGCCGCTTTATTTGTTTGATTTGAAGGCAGTCTTTCTTCTCTTAGTGAGAAACAACCCTAATTCTTACCGACTTTCCCCGTAGTTCCTGCCCTGTAGCTCCCTGATCATCCTGAATGTTTGTCTCTGAACTCACCACCTTAGCCCCAAACTGGACACTCCTCAGCAACTGGGCATTTCCTACAGGTGTACCCACATTGTCAGAAAGATGTCAGTTTGATACTGGAGATAAGGAGGCTAGTACTAGTGTGAAGGAGGTAAACTTTTACATGAATATGTACATAATTTCTTATCCCAGGCATAAATGTGCAGTTTAAACCTCCATTCAGCAAATTTAATCTAACCAACAGCATATCCTGATTAGTGGTTTTCCTTGGCATATGACAAAGATATGTTTGGTCTTGGACTCCTGCTTCAAGAGTGGGGTTAGATAGTTCATTTTCTTCTACCCAGGATCAGCTGTTCACAGACAGATTCAAAACCAGCTGTGTAGAAAACAAAACCCTGCCTGGAAAAGAGAAAGTCTGCATCACTTGCAGACTTCCCTGCAGGCAAGTGGTCTGACAGCTAGGAAACCCACCCCATTGCTAGGAGGTGAAGTCACAAGAATACAAGCAATACAAGGAAGAGAAGGCCAGGAGCTAGTCATTTGGAAACTGTATTTGTGGAAAAAAAACCCCAAACACCCAACAATCAGTTTTTGGGAAAACAGTTGTGACCTGAGTCATGTCCTTGTTCCATTTGTGGGGTAACACTAAGTGATGCAAATGCTAGTCCATAACAAATGGAAATCCATAAATATGTCAAGCCTTGTCTAGCAAAGGGATGAGAGAAATGCCTTCCAAAACCACCCTGTGTCCTTCTTTACACCCGCCCACTTCAGCTAAGTTCTTGAATAAGCAACATTAGCATTGTGAATGATAATAACTCTGCTGGATGCAACATCAGGAGTCATCCTGACTCCAAAGCCAAATCTTTGGAGATCTACCAGATTTGTTCTCTAAGCCTCACTGGGTTGGATTTATTGGAATATGAGGACAAGGGCTATGTTCAGACCACCTTTCTAGCTGCCTCAACTAGACATTTGCTGGAGAGCATACAAAGAGTTGTTAACTCTCAGCAATTAACTCTCAGACCTGGTAATTCTAATTTTCTCTCCCTGCTGTTCTTAAACTCTTAGCTATTTAGCCCCGGGAGGCAGTGGAATACTGTCTGACCAGCATTGCCGTGACTTTCCAAGTCCTCTTTTCCAACTGTTAGGAGTAAAATCCCAACAGTCAGATCAGAAATAAATATGAAGACTATCTTCATGCCAAGCTGGTATCAATAAAACTGTTCTTATCTGTGATTCAGTCATTAATAGTCAATTGTGGACTCTGGGGCTGAAAAAACATAATCATAAAACTAAACTACTCAGTGAATATGCATTTCCTCTTTTCAGAAATGTCTGGAAGCTCTGTCTCTTTGCACTCAGTTGTGGGATTATAACTCACAGCTCTCCTGGCAGCTGGTGCTGTAGCTCACCATTCATTTTATGGCCACAAGCGTTAACATTTCTGCAGAACATCATGGTAATTTTCTGAAAAGAATGATCATTTTTTTAGTGACTCGCAACAATTAATTATCTCCCTCTTAACAATTTGCTGGGATGAATGATCACCAGGGAGAGGATGCTGGGCTCTTAGAGAAGCTGATAGTCTAATGGCTGAAATGGCAAGAGGTGAACGAAGTATATTATGCAGTTTTGGTGAGGCATTTGCTTGCGTGACACTGCTCTGGTAGCGATGAAGTCGGGTCATTATATGCTTTGAAAACCACCCATGCCACATGTAAGTAGATATGTGGTCGGGAAATCTGTACATAGGTGTCAGCCAGGACCTAATGAGATGCAAGCCCATGCTCCTCACTGGGAGAAGGTCAGCTCCACATGATGACTTATAAAGTCAATGGTTTTATTTTTAGTTTGTACCAGGCACCTGGGAGGAGAGCTGGCTGACCGGAAACTTTTCCATGCACATTAACTCCTGTTTTGGACACAAGTCAGTGGTGTCCTGCACCCTGTCTGGCTAGGAAGTAGCCACCTAGCATTATGTTGAGCACTGAAGAGAAGATTTGCACACATCTGACACGTGGTGGCATTGCCAGGAGTCACAGCATGAGAACCAGTAAAAGTAAGAGTGGTCTACTTGCGTATGAACTCACATTATACACCTTAGGCATCTCATGGTGTTTAGGTTATCTCATAAGAAAGGCCATACCAGCTCAGACTGAGAGCTCATCTCCCATCAGGACCTCACAGAGAGTATAAGTACAAGATGGTCCTAGTGAAAATTCCCCAGAATACCCTTCTAGCTTTCAAAAACATAGATCCTGCAACTCCTGAGCCAGAGGTAGTCTCATATTTCACAACCCTTCATGGATTTTTCCCAGTTTAATCTATCCAGTTTTTCTTTATTCTGTTTTTTTTTAACCCTTGTGAAGGTGTACACTCATAATATCCCCTGACACAGCTCAACTGTGTGTTGTGTGTGTTATCTAAAGTGTCACCTCCACTTTTCTGTGCTGTTTCAACCCTGTAATGTCCTAATTTCATCTGATGTCCCACAGTCCATCTACGGGAGGAGGCCATGGGCAACTCTAGTCATGGGGAAAGGTGTCAGCATGGCTAATCTTGAGCCTCCACGACTGGGGAACATCACTGTAAGCTCACTTTTGCCACCTCATCCTTCTGCTAGCTCAGAACAAATATCTGCATCCCATCCATGCCACGCACAAGATACATCTGCCAGTTTGTTACCATGAAACCCATCGCCTCAGTTTCACCCACCAGCACTCTACCAGAAAGCAATACCAAGAGTCCCCTCCTGTCAAGCACTGCAGAAACACACTCTGACAAGGTCATCTCTGCTCTGAAAAGCTCTCAGTTCAAACTGCATGTGGGATTCATCTCCCCTAAGTGCCTATGAAAGGGGTATGTCCATCCATGCCAGTTATCTTTGAACCCATTACGGTTGATGGCAATCAAGTCAATGGGGCTCAAGTCATCATTCATCTGATCAGTGCAGACATCGTGCTTCAGGATGACATGATCTCCACTGAGTCACTGCCCTTTGACTACAGGGTGGTCCCAGAGTGAGGTCAAATATCCGTGCCTCCACCGTAGATGGCTAGAGGATGTGCATTAGCTCCATTTTCTACCCTCTGGGTGGGAATAAGTGCTCATACCCCACATGGGCTGTTCCTGCAAGGCTCAGCAGCGCTGGGAGAAGTGGCCTCGTGTGATTGCAAGCATCCAGAAGGAGAAATCATCAACCTGCCTCCCTGCCGCCTGAGATGGCTGGGGGGGAGCTCAGTGTGGCAGCCAGGAGCCCAGCCCTGCTTACAGACTCAATCTGCTGAAGCCAGCACGTTTCTGCCGACTAAGCAAGTTTACCAATAAAACCCTCTCATAATCTACCACTGTTGAGGGGAGAGAGCGAGCGAGAGAGAGCAACTGGGCCATAGTGTCCGTGTGTAATAAGCACTGGAGATTTAAGTGGGAGAGAATTACCTTAAATATATATCTATGTAGGGAGAGAATATATAGGTATACTTAAAAAAAAAAAAAAATGCACTGCCAGAGAAGAGTAGAACCAATTTCCCAATTTCAATCTCCGGCACGCTGGGACTCAGCTTCTCAGATGTTGCCTGCTTTGCGAAATTGGCTGGGCTGAGGGCTGCTCTGTTGCTTATTTCGGCTCATTGTGGTGCATTTATGAAGAGCTGTCACACAGGTCTGACAGGGTGATGAATTGACCTGGCTCACCAGAGCTCGAGGAAGGTGGGGAGGGAAGAGTGGGAGGGGGTTTTGTCAAGGGCTGGAAGAGGTGATGTGGGTGAGAAGAGAGGGTGTAAGAAGGGGGCAGAGGGAAGGGGGAGGAAACCATTCAAAAGGGTTTCGGTCTGTAATCGATTCCACTGGCAATAAGCAGCCAACCCCAGTGGGAGGCTCATGTATATGGGGGCTGGGTGTGGAAGAAATGGAAGGGAGACGATGGAGTGAAAACAGCAAGTTAAGCAATTTGTTGCGCAATTCCCAGGGGCTTATTACTTGGACTTTACAGTAACAGCAAGACTTTGTGCTGCCAGGGATGAGAGTCCTGGATAAAATACCGGTTCATAGATGGATCCCACCTTCTCTAACTCAGTATCCCAGGATCTGGGCACCTCTCTGGTGGTGGGACTTCATGGATTTCAACACCAGGTTGGCAGCAAAGAGCGATGGGGAACAGAGCAAGCAGGAGAGAGGGTACATGCTGAGCTTAGGGCTTCTGTAGCCTCTGTCTCTTGGGTATCTGATGCTCTCACTTTCCTTTGTATGTGTGTGGTTGCAGATAAAATGTTTCTTTCGACCTGCAAAACAGAAAAGATAAAATAAGTCAGGTAGCCATCAATAGCAAACTGATGGGTGTAAAGGCGCTATAGATATATTGATCTTTATCTGAGACAGATAGTACCCATCCAAATCTATCTCCCAAGTATATTTATCTAGTCTCAAATCTCCCTCCAGTCATTTGCCCATCTCCACTATAGATGTCTATCAATTTCTCTATCAAATGTATGTCTGTAAGCCTTCCTCCCTTCTACGTGTCCCTGAGGCACATAACACCAAGCAGACATACAATGGCAAGGAACAGTTCAATGTATTAGCAAGTATCATACAGTAATGACTATAAAGCCTGTTTTCTGTCCTGTGTGGTCCAGTACAAGCTGCTTGAAAGGCTCCAGGTAGACCCCACAGCCCAAGGCAGCAGGGCCAAACCCACACTGAGCAGTTGTCTTGCCAGCTGGGTGCAAAAGCAGAGGAAGGAGAAGCAGAAACATCCCTCAGAGGAGCTGTCTGTTCTCAGTTGACCACGAAAGGCAGCACTCTGCAGATGTGTCCTACATGGGTCAGCCTGGCCCACCTGCTTTGTAAACAAGTTCAAGGGCTGTCCACATCTACTTGAAAGGTTACCATGGGGAGAGGGAAGAATACCTCCAGGCACTGTAGATATGAACCATTTTCCATGACCAAGACCAGAAGGGAGGCTGGAGAAAGCTGGACCCTACATTTCTCATGCTGAACATCTTTTGGGCTCAGGCCCAACCCTGTCTCCAGCAAGAGAGACCTTCTGGGTATAAATTAACAGTTTTGCAGATGGAGAAGTTTCCTTATTTTCCCATCTTTTGACTGCAACACATGTAACTACTCCCTAAAGGACAGGAACAACATAGGTAAAAATGGCTTTCTAAAATGTAATCTTAAATTGCAGCAGTATTAATATTGACTATCTATAGCTATAATACAGGAAATATATAGATAATATAGTCGCTTCTCTACAACATATATTCTAATAAATAATCATATAATCTAATAAATCTTTACTGTGCACTAATAAGCATATTTTTCCTACAGAAAAGACAGTGCTTTCAAAGTGGCTTCATCAAATTCCCCACTTATCCCAGCAGATATATCCCTTTTTATAATTACACTTTTTGTCGATTTCAAATACAGTTAAAAATGTGCAAACCGAGTCAATTTTTACACCGTAAGTTTGTGTGATATAGGGCCCCTGTGTCTCAGACGGCCAGCCCCCACCCCCTCCTTGGTGCTCCTCTCCTCTCTGATCCTGACATTAAACTACTCCACTTAGACTGGGTACCTGGTGCCAGGCAGGCTGACCTCATTAAAATAGATTACTGCAGAAGTAAAATCTAAAAGGTAATAAAAATCGCTAATATTTTTTACCGGGACACACATGCATTTTCTTTTTTTTTTTCTCCCCTCTGTATCTCAGTGGAAAAAGTTCCTCTTTGGTTATCGAAACATCCTGCCTGCTGCTGAAAATCCACATTTTCAGTATTACTCTCTAGGCAAGATGTTAGTAGTGACCTGGACAAGTGACAATGCATTTATTTTTAATTCTTTTGCAGCTCTAGCAATTTATACAGGTGATGTAGTGTTGTGGCTGCAGCTGCGATGAGCTAAAGCTTATAAGCAAGACTGGGTTTCTAGGGAAAGATTTCGTGAACCTGAAAATGTTCTTGTTTTTTCTAATCATATCAAGTAGCCCTATAAAAGCTAGTCTCTCTCCAAATACCTTGATGAAAGAGTTGTAGGAATTTTTAATTTTCCCCACTGTTTTTTAATTCTTTCCATGAGAAATGTACCCTGTGGGGTTACCTCCAGAGCATGCAAGGACTGTTCCTTGGTGGTTCATAACCTCAGGTGCTTGCCCAGGGAAGTGAGGAGTGGCACGAATATGGTGGCTTCTCTTGGCACATGGTCTTCTGCCAGCCTGAAAGGGCTGCCTGTGTGCACAGCCATCACATCCAGAATCACTTGATCCAGCAGCAGGCTGAAAACACCAGCAGGCAGGGGATCCACTATCTGGTCAATGCTACCACAAGCCCAGGGAAAAGGATGGACAAGCTCTCCCTCAATCACAGCAAGCTAATGCAATCGGAGGCATTTTATTTAACCCACCAAAATGTCCAGCAGGACCAGGTGCTTCCAGGATTGCCTGGGACAAATTCTTGATGAGGTCTCAGACAACACTCCCTTAAGAGGGCAGGACGCTCAGGTGGGAATGCACCTGCAGTGTTGTTCCACCATGTCTTTTCCACCCCAAAAGCCCCATGCTGGGTCTTGGATGGGGGAAAGCTGCTTGCAGGTGGCTTGTAGATCCATGAAGCAGAAAAGCATCCAACCTTAAACCCAAGCAGGGAGTTGGAGGTGGAGGTGAGCTGTGCCCAGGGTTCTCTGGATAGGCTCTTAGATGCTCCCTGGAAAGGAGCATTATTATCTGCCCTTTCTGAGAAGGAGATAGGGATTGCCAGGGTGGCTCAAACCAGACATGCAGGCAGTGGTCCTGTGCCTGAGAAGGGCTAAAGCGTCCTGTGCTTGGAGGAACGAAGGCCACAATGAGATGGCATGCTGCCTGGGGCAGCCTCCTTGAGGAAGGAGGATTTACATCCCAGCTGGATTTCAAATTTGCATATCATCTAGCAGAGGAGCGGAGGCAAACTGGAAATTGCAGACAAAATAAAAATGCATGCAGCTAATTAAGTGTGAGCAAGAGGTACTTCCCAGCTGAGGGCCAAGGAGGGAGCTCTTGATCCTCTTTCAGCAGCCTTGCCCGGTCAGGGACAGAATGGGAGAGGTGGGCTTTTGAAGTTCCCCTAGAAAGAAAGTATGAAGGGCTGAGGGTGACCCAGCCACCAAGCCCCTGTACCCCCAGAATCTCCCTATTTACAGCTCCTTTGAAAGGAATTAGAAATAACAACCTCCCTTGCCCCCAGCGCTCTGGGAAGCGCTGAGGAGTGATTTACTCTGCGCAGGGGACGGATTTATCGGTTCTTGGAACCAGTGTTTATGAATATTCCTAAAGAGGAAAATCAATCAGTTCTATCATAACATTGCCATTTTTCTAAATGATAGAACAAGCATTTTTATACACCTCACACTGGCTGGTTGAGAATCGATAGGAATTATGAGCTTCTCTCTGAATTTACTAATGTTCTGGCATCATCCCCTCCTGTCCCTGAAGCTAAGACGGGGAGGATGCTCAGAGCCCTGGGGTTGAGGAGGCTCCAACTTGCCTCTTGCACCGCTACCCTCCTCCTTCCCTATTTATACCTATTCTACCTCCTCAACTTTCAAGCGACACAGTAAGCCCAGCCTGCCTGTGCCCACCTGGACCAGATCAAAGTGAGGAGAAAAGACACTGTGAAGCATCAGGAGGTTAAAACCAAGGGCTGAATTTATTTCTTATCTGTGCCAGTTTATCTGATGCCTGGAGGCAGGGCTTACCTGGGAAAAAGATGCCTGAGAGTTTTTCCTATAATTTCTTTTACCAGAGTCAAATGGGAAATGAAACCCAGGGAACCCTGGAACCAACCTAGCCCCTTAAAATTTGCAATAATATGTCATACTTTTGGTAAGCTTTCCATATTTCATAAAATAGGCCCCTGGAGAGAGACATTGTCTGTACTTCTCTGACTACTAAATGGAACAGTTCAGGGAGAAAAGCCATGACAGTATCTCCAACAGGACTCTCCCTCCCCAAGGATATGAAATCTCAAACCTTTTGCAATATTTAGCTGGAAGAAGACCTTAGAAGATGTTTTTCATGCCAACTTGGTTTCCTTGGTGTTAGGTGGCCACAGTTAGCTTTCTTTCAGCCAGTCTCCAGATATACTACTGGAAGAGCAGCTCACATAAATATGAAGTAAGATCCGAAGCCTAGAGGAATATACCCAGACACAGGGTACAAGGTATGGACAGCTTTTCAGTTGCAGCACAAAACCCACCCAGGGCTGTTCCCTGTGCTGCTGAAGTCCATCCCTGGGGAGATTGCTTCCCTCTCTTGTGTATATCTCTGTCTGGAAAGTTTTCTTCTATGTGCACCTACACCTATACATGACACCCAGTACCATGAAGCCCTTTCTTGCTGCTATGACCCTTCCTGTTCTGCTTAACTGGTTGTTTTTCATGTTGTGTTGTGCATTCCTTACAATTTTTACGTCAGGAGATGTTTGATACAAAAGAAGTTCTCTGGTGCCCACCCAGGGCTGTTCCCTGTGCTGCTGAAGTCCATCCCTGGGGAGATTGCTTCCCTCTCTTGTGTATATCTCTGTCTGGAAAGTTTTCTTCTATGTGCACCTACACCTATACATGACACCCAGTACCATGAAGCCCTTTCTTGCTGCTATGACCCTTCCTGTTCTGCTTAACTGGTTGTTTTTCATGTTGTGTTGTGCATTCCTTACAATTTTTACGTCAGGAGATGTTTGATACAAAAGAAGTTCTCTGGTGCCCACCCAGGGCTGTTCCCTGTGCTGCTGAAGTCCATCCCTGGGGAGATTGCTTCCCTCTCTTGTGTATATCTCTGTCTGGAAAGTTTTCTTCTATGTGCACCTACACCTATACATGACACCCAGTACCATGAAGCCCTTTCTTGCTGCTATGACCCTTCCTGTTCTGCTTAACTGGTTGTTTTTCATGTTGTGTTGTGCATTCCTTACAATTTTTACGTCAGGAGATGTTTGATACAAAAGAAATTCTCTGGTGCAAGCAGGGATTAATTCAGGAAACCCACTAGGTTGGAAGAAATGCTCCTAACTATCCCAACTTAATAATATTTCAAGTAGTTACGTCCCCATCTCTCTGCTTTTATTACCTTTCCAGCATCTTTCTCCCCATTCCTGAGTGTTGCTGGTCACCAGCTCTGGACTGGAAAGCCTAGATGAGGGATGTGCCACATCTCCATTAGGAGGTCTGTGCTGGATCAGGCCCCACAAAGCCAGATCTATTGCCTTCACTGCTAGCCCTTGCAAGCCCAGACATCCCCCTTGTACGCACCCATCACCCCTCCGTGGGGAGAAGAGGAGAGGCCAGTGCCCCCAGCCTTGAGTTTAGCCAGTTGGTAATTTTTTCTTCTTGGGAGACATGAATCTTTGCAATAAGGGGTAGACAGGCTAGCGATAAATCCCACTAAAGGTAAAAGTGATTGATTTTAGAAGGCACTGTTTAAGAATTTGTTTTTCTAATGGATCCTAAAGTCCTGTCATCAGTTTTGCCAAGCTCAGCGGTGCCAGGAGGATGCTGTATCCTGTCCAGAGAGGAGGAGGAAGATGCGGAGAAGAGAGATGGGTTGGGTGAGGTGGGGATGAGGGGGTGGGGGGGTGGAGCTGGAAAAAAGGAGCTAATCATATGTCCCTTCTAGATGCAGTATCCTAAAATGTGGATTATACTTGAACATAAATACTAATCCATTAGTTGCTCTTTCACACGCTGCTGGCTGGAATGCTACCTCTATTTGCCTGCATGATAATCTATTTGAATATCAATGTGGCTTCATGTTAAACTGCTTCCCTTGGAGTTTCAGATGAAGGGCAGGCGTGGAGGGCCTGCGCTTTGGGATAGGGTACCGTATCAGGGGCAGAATCGGAAGGTAATTACTGAAATCCCTCCTCACTCTGAAAGCTTCCTCACAGCCAACCAAAAAGAAAAAAAATTAGAAAAAAAAAAAAAAAAAAAAAAAAAAGGAATAAGCCAGGCAGTGTTGCCTTGGTCTTTAATGGGACATTAAAAGAAACTCCTTTATTTTCAATTCAGCCAAAGGACTGCATCAATTTGCAGTCCCCAATGATGGGAAAGGCAAACGCAGCCATGTGGTGCATAACAGGGGTCTGCATGGGGAAAGTACTGCTATGGGGGGAGGGAATTTCTCTAAATAAATTAGTCCCCTACAGCTGTGGAGGAGCCTGGAAGCTTCACAGTAAGTCTGCTACATCCCTCACTCCATTCCTTCCCCTTGTCCCTTACATGGATTAGTTTTGTTTTGTGGGTTCTGATAATAGAAGTAGCCAGAAGTGACAAAATCCCAGAACCTGAACCAAAATTATCATTCTTTATAAAGTCACAGGGACATTTTCTGCCCAAGCCAATGCAAGGATCTGTGAGCCCCTTGGAAATTATCATAAGACTGGGATCTGTGGCCACAGTCACAGCTTGTTACTTCTGTATTTAAGGGAGGTAAATCCAGCCTGGTCCACAGTGAGCAGAAAGAGGCCCCACTTGATGTTTACCAGCTCACTTTTCAGCAATATACTCGGCTTACTACACCCATCTTGCTTTGCTTTAATAGAGCTGAGGAAGTAACCCTGGTTCTTTCAAAAGGAAGCAGCATCTTTGTAGTGGTTCACGTTCCTGTTGCACTCTCAGCTGGATCTTCTTTAACATCTCTTTTTTTTCTTGTATTGAGAAGCCTAAATGGGACTTAGTTTGTCAGTAGTGGATGAAGCTACCCTATCTGACTTGCAAGGTCTTCTGGCAGATGTTCCACCTCAAGGGAACCCCTCCAGCAGAGAACCCCAATATCTAGAGCTCAATTGCTTGAGGAAAAGAGCTGGGACATACTGGTTCCAGGAAGTTTTGAGCAGATGATCACAGGCGCAGATAGGAAAAGCACAGTCTCTTCTTAACAGATATCCCAAGCATAGTTTGAGAGTCCTGAGCATCAGCTACAACCAAGACAGGCAAGCTTTGAACATTTCATCCATGAGGACTGGAGCATGGCCAACAGAGCTACTTTGACTTCTGGCTTTGTTTGACACAGCAATGAGAAGCCATTAAATGCCTCCTGCTCAGGATGTTCACCCTTGACAAGGGGCTTCTGGAAGGTGGCCAGCTAAACCAGCCAGCACTCAAGCACTGAGGAGAAGGGTCAAAGAAAAAAATACAAATGCCTGACAGAGAAGAAAGCCAACAGTAGCACTGACCAAGTGAGTTGTAATCAAGTAACAGCTACAATCTTGTGGGTTCGTTATATCAGCGTTAACTCCGCGCTCGAGGCATCAGCAGTTGATGGGTGAAACACCCATAACCTTTTGCAGACAGACCTGTATGCATCCCAAGCCTTTCTTCTGGACCTAATAGTTAAGTAGCCAGGACCCTTGCAGCTATAGCCATGTGTCTTTTCCTCTCCCTTCTACCTTCCTTCAGCCCTTGTTCCCATGTCTGGCTTTCTGGGTGAGTGTTGCTCGCTGTCCAGTTTCAAGCCCTTCACATGAGGCCAGTGTCCCGTCCCTAGACTGAGTATGTAGATTTTGGACTTCCAAGGTTTTTAGGTGAGCCAGGGCTCTAAGCATCTCAGAAGAAAAAGAATGTGTTGGGAGACTGGGTATTTAAGCATTTTTGGATTTAAATGGCAGCTGAGCATCCACTCTGGAAAAGCCTGGAAAAGCCTGGAAAACCTGAATAGGAGGAATATCCACAAAATGCACAGGAGACTTAAGGACTTTTAGAGATCTGGGCTCTTGTGTTTTCCTTGGAGTGTACAGCACTCAGACCAAGTACAGTGCATTTTTTCCTGTGCACATAAAAAATATGTATTAGAAAGAAAGTAGTCATAGTGGCTAAAGAATTCTAGGGTCCAGCAAAGGTGTAAGTAAAGCCTAGCTCCCTGGCAGTAGGGAGTGACGATGCTGATCCTGGCTCTGAGGATGTTTCGATCTCATACCTGTCAAGTACCTGATACCTGGTCTCAGTTTGCTGCCTGCTATACCAGCTGCTCCCTTCCCTGAGGAGGTGGTCAAGGCTGGGAAAGAGAATGGCCACCCAATGCCAAGTACCATGCACTACCCACTGCATCAGTGCCTTGCTCCCCAGGCTGCCTCCCGCCTCCCTTGTCTCCAAGGCCTGGCAGAGACTCCTTCCCTCTCCACGCCTCATCCATCAAGCCAGATGATGTTGCTTGCCCACCCCATTTTCCTTGCCTGTCAGTGCCCAGAGAAAACAATGATAAATAAACTGGCACTGAAGAAACTGTCTCCTGCTGCTTGATTTATCTATTATTTGTGTTGTAATCCAAGCCCCTTCTTGTCTTCCCCTGCACCCCAATTATTAACTCTTCTTCATCTGCCTCAGGTTGTTTTCCTATCTGTAGCCCTCAGAGCCAGCACATAGATTTTTACAGACTGGTTACCAGCTTTGGCTTTTGTCTAGGGATGAATTACTTTCACAAGGTTGAAGCAAATCAGCCGGTACCCACAACACGTTAGCCCCAGTGCAAGGTTAGCAAGGTGAGATTTCAGGACCTGGGACTTGTTTTATGTCCAGCCCTCAAGCCTGGCTTGAGGCTTTGCATGCACAGAGCAGTCTCCAGGAAAGTTTCTGAAGTTTGGTACAAAAAAATCAAAAGTCCATGTGCCACTGCATAAATTGCACTGTGCCAGCCAGATTCATACCTACCTGCATGCACAACCAGGAGAGGGCTTCCCTGATTCTTGCCTGAATTAATGACCTCTGTCACCTTGAAACCACTCACCCTCAATGGTGTGAGGAGATGCAGTGGGCATCTTCTCTGCTACTTGTTTGTTCCCTGTTTATGTTATGTTTCTGTAAAAAGAGAGCTGAAGTAGGACCCTTTGAGGGAGATATTCCTGGGGATCTGTTGCACCTGCTTGGGGGAGAAGCAGAGAGAAAGACCCAGAGCACACATCCAGGAGCTTGCAGCTACTGCTGGAAGATGGAGAGACTGCAGGGAGCATCAGGGAGCTTCCAGCCAGGCCACAGAGCCCGGAAAGTTTCTAGGGATCAGAGGACACTCTTCATGGTGTGGTGTTCACTACAGAAGAGGGCTGGGCACAACACAAAGCACTTCCCATAAGAGAGGAAGCACAAGTTGTATTACAGTTTTATGGGCCCCTACTGAACTTTCAGGCAGTAACTCCTGCTTTCCCATAGACCTTTTGTCTTTGTACCTCTGCTGAAGCATGGCACCAGTATGCCAGGGGTCATGAACTGCCCTCTGTACCTGAGCAGGGCGGTTACAGGTTAGACTCTAGCTCCCCTCGGCCCTGTGCAAGCACAGTGGGATCTTCTGCCACCACACTGGGGACCAGAAGCCATCCACTGAAATTATCCTGGAATCAAGCCACTTGGCCTGTCCTAGGACTGACTGCTGACAAAAGCTCATGTGATTTCCAGAAGGAAAGCTGTGGTGGGTTGCAGAAAAAAGGTTTGAGAAAAAAAGCCTGCTCAGGCTGGAATTACCCTATCCTGTGCATGGGTTTGGCACTACTGGAAAGCTGGAGCAAAATAACACCTTTAGGGCTTCTCATTTCCATAATCATCAACTCAACCAAGGCTGCTCCTTTCTCTCTACAGCTGCCATCATGGAAGACCTGTGGTCCAAGACAGCAGCTATAGCAGCAGAGGTGAGGGGCAGGGCTGTTGGCTGAACAACACTTTTCCATACATTGTTCAGCTTAATTTTAAAATATTAAAAGTCATTTACATGAGCTACCTGTATATCCATGACCAATTACCAGGACTGATGTGTAGCAAGCCATTCATGTCAGAGCTCATAGTTGCAACCTCTCTCTCCCATTTCTAGCACTATCCTTCAGCAAATAATTCTGTAATGCTTTTTGGTTTTTTGGGGTTTTTTGGGGTTTTTTTGGTTTTTTTTGTGGGACACCAGTATAATCATGGAGAAGAGAGGGATTCACTTGTGGCTTGTTGAAGTCAATGGGAGATTCTCCACTGCTTGAAAGGTTTGAGTTAGACCCTGGGAGCAATTACATCTGTACTCTCCAAATCCCAGCCTTGTACCGTCCTGGCCTAGAAGACACCTGTTTTTCCAAAACACCATAATTTCCAGCATTGATGTCTTCCAGATAGTTCACATAGTGTTTCTGGACAAGCCCAGGAGTCCTTCAGCCTTGATTAGTCTGCACTGAGGCAGCCTAAGCTTTTATGTCATGCCTATCACCATTTAGTGTTTCTTGGCAAAGCAGGGCCACTTTAACCCTATACTTAGTGCTCATTGTCCAATATTCAGGAAACCTTGCTTAGGACACTCTGCAGGGCACCTAGCTGCCTAGCTCTGGGCTGGGGACAGCACCATTAGGATCCAGGTGTAGAAATATTACCTGTGGTATGACACAGCATCACATCCTGCTGTAAGCTTCATTTTTCACAGCTTATCTGGGCTACAGAAACAGCGATTTAAAATAATCCTCATAATCACTCCTCTGACCATCTTGCCAGCCTGGTACCCAGCTCACAGAAGGGTGCATCTGGCCCCATGAACACCTACCTGCCTTGACTGTTATTATGATGTTTCTTCCCACACGGTAAACCAATCAAGGCAGCTCCGTAACACATAAAGTGATAAAAATATATTGAATGTTTAATCAAACATTCCCCTCCTTTATTTGCCTCTAGATTGCTAGTTATTACATCGTCTAGATCCTTTCCTTTTTTTTAGGTGCCATAAAATTATCTCTGGCTCTTGCAGTCTGTGAGTTTATGATTAATCAATTACTTAGAGAAGTTATCTATTAAAAATCAAAATGTGATGCTCAGTGCACTTCCAATAAAGCATCATACAGCAAGGTCTAATCCTTTTCTTCATCAGTTGCTTATTACCAGTAATTGTGTTAAGGGGATCACAGGAGTCATTAAGTAAACAGGGTGCATTAAAAGTGTATGCAGCATAACAAGGAAAATTACCTAATTAGTGATAGATGGTGCTGGAACAGATTAATTGAAGAGCTCTTACCACCAACTTTACTCAGCCTCATTCATGCCTTGCCTTGAAAATGGGACCAGTGAAATCATAGGTTGGCTTCAGTAAGGTTGCTTTTATGTTATGCTGCCTCTGTCTAAATGATGCAGGTGTAACACAGTAATTTGGAGTAGGGCCATCCTCCTGCCAGCTCCCCAGGGGACATAGGCACAGATCTGCAAAAGTAAGCTGGGCCTTAAACAGCATAGAGGACGCTGGTCAAACAGGGCTCTGATATCTGCAGTGTATGCATGGGAGATCAAGATTCTCAGGACCAGCTTTAGGAGAGACATGGTTGTTTGCTCTCACCCTCCCAGGGAACTTCTTCTTCTTTAACATAACCATCTCCAGGAAGGGATTCAAGCTGTTTCCATGGTGGCCCACCCTGCCTGTAAATACCAGTCCATGGGGTCATCCCCACCAGGGTGGCAGGGAGTGCTCCATTATTTGAGTTTGTTGGGTATCATTACAATACAACTCCTGGTGAACAAGCCTGTTGTCAACAGCACAGCAAGGAGCAGACAGGGGCTGGTGCTTTAATTAGTAAAGACAGGCCCAAATAAACAAGGGGGTTGGAGTTCCTCCCTGCCAGATGTTCCCCCATTTCAGTAGCCTTGACAGCACAGCATGTGGGAAGGGATGGGGCTGCTCCTGGCCACCACGTACCCACCCTACAGCTCATGCAGTGAGCTGCCTTCTTCAGAGTTGTCAGTTTGCAGAGCTCATTTAGAGACACCAAGCAATTAACTACCCCGTTGGCTCCCCTGTTCCCGTCTGAGCCTGACATCTCAGGAGAGACAGGGACCGCAATGCAGGTCTCTCCCCAGCAGTGTGAGTGGCTCGTCTCTGTCTTGGCCCACGCAGGCAGCGCTCAGTGGGTCTCATTTGTTTGCATTTGCCTGGCGCCTTGACATGATTAAGTAAAAAGTTTTAATATTCGCCGACATGAATTTTTAATGCCTGGCTCCTGCTCCCATGTCATTATTTGCCTGCGCTTCAGCAGTTTTGGAGTGCGTTTGTTTAGATAATGTTCCGTTAAAGGAAAAAGAGGGTGGGAGGAACCCTCTACCTTTCCCCCCATAGTGACCATTAAATTATACACCAGTGCTAGGCTGGTGTTCGACAGGTGCTGGCGATGCAACTTCCCTTCACATGAACAGGGGCTTCAGCTACCCTACTTGCAGCAACATTAATGGGGGAAATCTAATATTGAGGTAAGTGATGTGACTCCAGGGCGCCTTGGTGTGTAGAGAAATTGAGTGTTTCCACCTTCTCCTGCTCTTCCTTAGCATCTCTCACACTCCTCACCCTCAACTGCCTTATAGACAGCATGGGAAAGGGAGAGGGTGAGGGTGACAGGAGGAAGAATGGGAGGGAAAGGAGGTATTTGGTGGACTATAATGCTGAGCGAAGATGACAGAAAAATGGAACAGCAGTGGTAGAAGGCAGCACAGGCCTTAGCATGGCAGCAAGGTCTCTTTCTGCTGTTCCACTGACTGAGCTTGAGGAGCGGGCAGAAATGGGTTAGAACAGGACTGATTAGATGGAAACATGTATGGTTCTGTACTGCATCAGATAAGCAGGAGAGTAGTGGAATGGGTCCAGGAAGAATCTGACTTTTGTGTATAGTTTGTGTTACAGTAATAGACTCTACTGAGGCTGAGTCCGGGTCTGATATGCCCTAAAAGCAGCTTCTGCAAAGACAAGCTCATGATTTAATAAGGAATGGATAGAGA
Organism: Falco biarmicus; assembly: GCF_023638135.1. Lineage (NCBI taxonomy): Eukaryota > Metazoa > Chordata > Aves > Falconiformes > Falconidae > Falco > Falco biarmicus. Next base: position 12,792,944 of record NC_079290.1, read on the forward strand.
GAACATTAGGTGATCTACAGTGATGGATGGATGGATGGATGGATGGATGGATGGATGGATGGATGGATGGATGGATGGATGGATGGATGGATGGATGGATGGGCAGAAACACAGTGAGGTTTAAACATGAAGCCTCATCCTTTCTCTTAAACATATGAGCTGCTCTGAGTTGAATCTCCCAAATCAGCACCCTAACAGTATTTCAAGGTTCAGATGCTTCTCACCAGCACCCTTTGCAACTCAGAAGTAGTTTGGGGTCTCTGCTGTCACCCCCACCCCCAGGCTTGGCTTTGACCCCCGGGTCTGCTCCTGCCTCTGTCCGTGGTGCTGAGCACTGCCTGCAGGCTCTGCTCCCCAGCCCACTGGGGAGTCCCACCTCTCTGGGCACCCATGGCTGGACCCTGGGTTTGAGTGGATGAAAGCATTACATTGTGCACAGGTTCAGGAGAAGACATCTCTCTAAGCTTCCAGCTGGCAGTCTCTAAACGAAGCGTGGTAAGGATATCTGGGCAGCGCCAGAGATGGCAATGGTTTGTTCAGGGAAAGGCAGTGCCCACTTCAGCTACTCATGTTTAATCTAACTGTCCAACACAGTGGCTGAGAAAACAGCCTAGAAGGCCGACTTTAAAGTCTTAGGCTGGAAATAGACTGCCCTCTCTTCCATGTGGGTTTTCAGAGCCTCTCTCTGCATGTGTAGAGTCCAGAATTTCAGGGATTCATCATGGGAATGCAAACAGAAGCAATATCATAGTGTGCTTGGAAGCAGGGACCTGGGAAGCAAGGAACACACCAAGCGAGTGCAGTTTACCGGCTTTTCAGTTACAAGCTTGGAGAAGGCCAAGCTGCCTTTCCTCATGCTGGATTCAAAACCCCCATCAACCACTAAGACTCTTCAATTGCTTTTAGTGATCTTGAGACCAGCTTTTAATGAGTAGGGCTACAGGTTTTTTTGAAAGTAAGTCATGGTTGAACAATGAACTGATCTTCACAATTCCTGTGGGAATAGGTGTAATTCAGTGTTTGTGGGATAATTCCCTACGTCACCAAAAACCTGAGGAGTAGGCAAGATATATGGTATGCCTGAGGACACATAACAAGTACAACAGCAGAAAACTCAAGTCCCTGGACCCCTGGTCTTGTTTCTGAACATTTGTTCCCACTATCTCAGATCTAAGGGAAGAGGCTTTTGCTCAGTGTGTTTGGACATATGAGAAGGTGAAAGTGGAAAAGTCAAGTTTTGCACCAGTATTCTGCAGTGGAGAGAACTCTCTAGACTTCCTTACAAAGTAGATGAGGGCATACAAGATCCCAAGCCTACAAGTTCTCTGAGTTTGCATGCAGCTGGCCCTGCAACAGCAATGGATTATCTCATTAATGAGCTGGATGTCCTCTAGGAAAGCTCATGGGTTTGGAACATGGCTGAGGGCAAAAATAACAGGAGCCTTCATCTCTCTGCGATATGAGCCTGATGGAGCTGCTGTCCATTCCTAGTCCTTTAAAGGCTGGAGACAGCTCCAAATTGGGATGCCCTTGGCTCTTGTGTCTGTCAGCAGTCTCCTTCTGGCTGCCCGACACCAGCCCAGTTCCACGCAGGCACGAAGGGTCTGCCTGCGCTGGCGGCAAGCAGGGGGTTACATTTCACACACTCGCCTGCCTCTGTCAGGAGGAGATAAGGGCAGCACAGCCTCCATTAGGGAACATTCTTAAGTTACTTGTGTCTTGGCTCTGGCCGATATGTAATCCAGGGGAGAGCAGGTGCAAGAGAGGAGCACAGCCAGGTGGCTTCTCTTTAAAGCCCAGGGGCGAGCTAAGGATAGAGGAGGAAAAATAGAGAAATGAGCTTCACCTCCAGAGGGAATTAGCACCCTCTGCATGCTATTAAAGGATCCAGCACAATCCATGGGCATGTCAGATGGCACAACCCCAACACCAACCCTTCTCAAAGCAGCCAGCATTAGCTCCCATTGCTGTTCTTACCAATTCCTTGTGGTGCAAGGGAAGACAGTGAGGATGCACTAAAGAGAGGTTTGAGTCATGGCTTTTGACAGCAAGAGCCATGTGATCCAAACAAAAGAGGGATTTCTTTTGCTGGAGAAAATCTGTTCTACCTGTATGCAGACCAGTTGGCAAGGGTGGAGTTAGCCTTTCCTAATTTTAAGAAATACAAGTGCCCACATGCAAGTTAGTTGTCTGAACTCCCAGGATAGTCAGAGACTCCTCTGACCCAAGTAGGGATCTGCTCTAGGACGAGACAACTCATACCTTGATGTCCACTGAAAACTCAAATCAAGGACATGTTAATGGATTGATGAGCAACTAAAATTAGGAAAGGCTAACTCCACCCTTGTGAATCTCTACCCTCACCCCAGCTAGAAGAGAAAGTGGTTTCAGCTGAGACCATGCAAGTTCCTACAGGCAAGTCCCTGTTTTAAAATGAATTTGAAGTACAAATGCTAAACTTTAACATATGTAGATAATTAGTAGAATGAAGCACTCCACTGCAGGACATACCACATACTAGACAGCTTCTCTTCAGTTCTGTTAACTAACCTGCTTGCAGGCATATGACTTCATCCCAGAGCAGGGATCTGTGGGGAAAAAAAAAAAAAGGTGCTGCGTTTCTTTCACCTGGGAGGGATATGGCTTTGATTCTACTGCTCTTTACCTTTGCAATTCACACTTTATTAAAGCCATTAGACCCTCTATAAATACACTGATAATGATCAAGTGGCACTTCTTTAATAGACAGTAAGTAGCCTGCTACATCTCAATGAAGCAGGCTGTTAAGCAGACACAAGACATTTCCCACAAAGACACTGCTTCTTGGTGTTTACGCCCTTCAGATACTTAGGGAGATGTCACATCATGTCTTGATCACTGCTGTACTGATTCAGCTCTTTTCATCTTGCCCTTGTAAATCAATCCTTCCAGCCCTCAGCCATTTGTCGGTTATTCTTATATAAACTCGCTGCCATTTGACAATATCTGTCTGGTAAGAAGAAGCCCAGCAATGAGCACAACTTTCCATATACATTAACGTTGAAGCTCCGCCATCCCTCCGGGATTTTTGATCTTTCTGCTGTTTGTTATTTTCAGAAGGCTGCAGAAGGCGGCTCTTCTCATGAAGCGGCTTCTTGACTGGGAGCTGAGATTTGCAAAAAGCAAAACAAAAAAATCAGGGGCTTTGCCCAGACTTTAAGACTATTCTTATGCATTAAATGTGCCTGGACTGTCCTCTGCCCCTGAAGATAGCCAGCACTGAACAACCCACAGCTGTACTATTGAAATCCCATATCCTTCAAACAAGATGTCCACTACTGCATGGTGATAATGGCTGGTGGCTGGTCATAACTCCTGAGAAGCATTTGAAAATGGGCTAATTATGCTAGCTCATTAGTATGTCCAGGGCTGTTCTAACAACTGACCAGTTTAACACTTGAGTCCCAGTGCTGGAAACACTCTCAGGCACTCTTAAATTTACTGATACCATTGTGGTCCCAGTGACCTTGATTCTGCTACTTCCCATGCAAAGAAAAATGAGGAATATTCCCAACACATTATAATTCACTTACAGAAGAAAATGTCCAGCCTGGACCATGAGACCCAAAAGAAGAGGCTGAAGGCAATAAGCAATTGAACTGTAAGCCAGAGGACCAATTTTTCTATCTACATATCTCACACAACTCCTTATTCAGATGGTTTGCACCAATTCTTCTAGTATATGACTGTATTCTTTCACACAGGACCAATCTGTGAGGGTCAAGACAAGGTCTAAGGATATGATGTTTGTGTGTGGATCTGAAATTGATTTTACAGTGATTGAGCAGAGCTGTTGACCTGGCAGAACAGGTGTTCCCTGCCAGGAAGAAGACCTGATTTATGAATCATAGAAACATAGAATAGTATGAGTTGTAAGGGACCTTTAAAGGTCATTTATTTCCAACCCCTTGCCATAGGCAGAGACACCTTCCAGTAGACCAGCTTGCCCCATCCAACCTGACCTTGAATGTTTCCACGAATGGGACACCTACCACTTCTCTGGGCAACCTGTGATCATGTTTCCCTACCCTCATTGTGCAAAGTGTCTTCCTTAGATCTAGTTTGAATCTAATCTCTTTTAGTTTAAAACTATAACCCCTTGTCCTCTTGCTCCAGGCCCTGCTAAAAAGTTTGTCCCCATCTTTTTTATAAGCCCCCTTTGAGTACTAAAAGGCCTCCGTAAGATCCCCCCAGAGCCTTCTCTTCTCCAGGCTGAACAACACCAACTCTCTCAGCATTTCTTAACAGGAGAGGTGTGGGAAGAAAGATTGCCAGTAAAGACTGAGGCAAAAAAATTGAGTACCTCAGCCTTCTCCTTGTCTGTTGTAACCAGTTTGCCAGTCTTGCTCATCACAGTGGGTATTCTTTCTTGACCTTCCTTTTCTGGCTGACATACGTGTAGAAGCCCTTCTTACTATTCCTTGCATCCCTTGCTAAGTTCACCTCCTGCTGCACCTTGGCCTTCCTGACCGAACCCCTACACAACTAGGCAGTGTCCCAGTACCCTTCCCAAGATACCTGTCCCTGCTTTCACTGCCTGTGCATTCCCTTCTTGCACTTTAGTTCAACCACCAGGTCTCAACTCATCCATGATGGTCTCTTGCCTTTCTTTCCTGATTTCTTACACCTGGGGATTAAGAGCTCTTGCACTCTATGGAGACTGTTCCTAAAGATCTGCCAGCTCCATTCCTCTCCCTTGTCCCTGAAGGCAGTTTCCTAGGAGGTCCTGTTGAAGCACAGTTCTTGTCACTAGAAAGACAAGCCCTTCCCAGGGTTAATCCTCAGCAGCAGCAGGGTGAGGTAGAGTCCATGGCTGACATAGACCCTGCTATGTTGCCTATACATGCACCAAAAGAGCGCTAATGGCCCAAAAGGCTGAGAAGTAGAAAGCAACTTGTGTCTCTGTTAGAAAAGCTGGTTTCACTGGGAGCCATATTCCTCTCTCCTCCTGGAGATGTTGTAAGGGACAATGAATTCATCAATCTGTCATTTAAGATTGTTCGCTTGACAGGTCCAAAATGCATCTTAAAAAACTCCCAAACATTAAGGGCTTTAATAATTTAAGTTACTCTTAAATATGCCCTGCAATTCAAATCCTTGGAGTGGTTTAAACATTGAAAGAAGTTCAATCTAGACAGTGATTTAAAGCTAAGATAGATGAGTTCAATTTGGCTGTGCACTGCAGACCTGGAAGGCCATGGACCTGACATCACTTTGCATTGAGAGTCTCCAGAGATGTCCATATGAAACACCGATTAGGTGGATGTCCAAGAGTGGAGCGGGATGCAGAGGCACTGCCAGAACAACTCCTCACTGGGTGAAGGAAAGACTAGAAGATGCTAGGATTACTATAGTTTCGGTTGCTGTCTGACCTACAACCTGCCCATGGAGAGACACCTCTGATGACAGTGAGTTTTGGATCCAAATGGCAGTGTTCTCTGACTATCTCTCAGCTGTCTCTACTGTGAAAAATGGCCTCGTGGTTTTGTAAACCACAATGGCTTTAGTGGTTCAGAAACAGGCACATCTCAGTTATAATTTATTTGATCATTAAAGTGGGATAAGCCATGCCATTGAAGTGCTAGTTTGCTTTCCATTAACAATAAAGAGAAATTAGTCAAATTAGTTTTGAGGGAAACACCTGAGATAGCTACACTGTAGGTATCTAGATTGGTCAAATGAAACTTATCTTCAGTACCAGAGCAGATCAGTATCACTGTTGATTTCTCTCCCACTAGAGCTAATCTTCATAGAAATTGCCCTATATTCTGTTCTCTGATCTCTAATCTCCATTTATTCCTGCTAGTCTTATTTTTGATCTGAGACCAACACAGCCCCAGCACAACAAGGTATCAAATCTGTTGGCTGTAGACAGTACCAGGCTATAACTAATGGCAATGAGGTGATCACCCTAAAGAAAACCGAAGAAAGAAGATAATGACAAAACTAATGTGGTCCTAATTCTCATATTTTTTTCAAGCCCTCTGGAAGTTGTCCTTTGTGACCAAATCTATCAACACTCAAGAACTCAAAAATGTGGTTGCACAGGTAATGAGTTCCTAAACTGAAATAGCATTTTGTTCTTTATTGCATGGACTGAAAAACTCACAGACAGATGTATGAAAGCATGTTATGATGCAGTGGAAGAAGAAGATGAAGAAATAAAGACTGTAGTTCTCCCACTACAGATGCTTTTAAACACTTGCAAAATTTGCAAGACACTTGTGAACAACAAAAAACACTTGCAAATGCCCACATGGAAATTCAATGTAGATACTGAATAAACAAATACATGGGATGTATTTGTGTGTGTAGGGAATTGTGGATAGTAACAACGGACTGCAAGAGTGTACATGAGGCCATAAAGACCTGCAGATCCCAGCACCTGCACTCCACATGTCCCCACACATCACAAATGATATCAAGAGACCTGAAAAAATTTTTTTCCTCGTAGCCCACCTTGACAGAAGACTGTATAAATTGGCAAACATCAGATTGTGAATGAAGGTCCACTGAAAGGAGTAAAGGATCACCCATTATGTTTACTGAGATCTGTGAAGAGCTCCAACACAGGTGAAACAATGTCATGAGCTGCCACCTTCTGCAAACTTTCTCCCTGACGCTTAAACTTTACCCTGTCTAGCACATTCAAGAGTTATCTTCATAACCCCACTCTAGCTAACAAGAGACTGCTCCATTACTCACTGGAGATTAAATTATAATCACATCCAATTCCTTTCCCCCCATTCCCAGCAGCTGCATTACTCTCGATAATCAGACACTGACTCACATTCTTCAGACACGGCAACCAATATTGCCTTCCATATTTCACAATAAAAATTGCATGTGAACCCATGTCACCGAGAATTAATTTTTGTAAGACAATGTTTATATTAACCATTCATTTATTGACTTCTGTTTGGTGGGTCAATTTTGAAATTTATGTTCCCATGAGATCCACACATTGACCTCAGTTTCATCTCAGGTCAATATTCCCTTCTCAGGTCAATAAATCTTGAAACTGACCATAGCAGAAGTCAATAGTATCTGCATATTCTCATACTGTCAGAGGGTTGGTAACATAGAATTTTGTGTCTGAGAGGTGAGGAAGCATGAGAGACACCAAGAACTATTGAATGAGGTATTAAAATGGAATTCTTGCTCAATAGCTCTCCTTCCCATCCATCTATAGAGTTAGATCTGCCAGCAGTAGAGAAAATCGTTTATGTTATTTATTTGTATATAAGTATGTGAGCATCCCATAAGAGAGAGACACCGATGCTGAGTACAAATAAGAGCTGGAGGACAGAAGGTCCTGGCCCTAAACAGCTTCCAATGGGTATGGACAGGTGGAAAAGTTCGAAGCAATAGAATAAAAGGGAAGAGTGTAGAGACCATATGTCTCACAAGCAATCAGGGGAGCCTCTAGATACCTCATCAAAGGAGAATTTTATGCTGGGACTGAAAAGGAAGAGGTCACTTTGTAGAAGTTCATTGGAAGTTTCTTCCAAGTCAGGGAAAGCATCAATCCATCTACATGAAAATCTGCTAAGAGAGCAATAACATCTGCATTCTAGGGGTTGATCAGAACCTGAGATGATGAGAACTGGTCTTCTGGCTGTCAATGGGAGATGAGGGCCAGGATGGAGACAGAGTGCTGGCAGCTCAGGCAGGGAAAACAAGTAGCTGAAGCACTAAATGGATCCCAAATCTGACAAAGCAGTGCTGCACACGAGCTAGCAAACTGCTCAGAGGCTCCAGGACTAAGCTGCCTTCATGGAGAGAGTCGCTTACTGACAGATGGCCCCACAATGGTGTGGCCAATGTGTTCTCTGGTCTCTTACCTCCTGCTGGGATTCTTGGGAGTGTAAAATATCATTGTGCTCATGGATACCCCTTTGCGTTCCAACCCCCTCCTCCTCACCATGTCCTCTGGGAATTCAGAGCCTACAGGTGCTGGGGATGGCCAACATGTAAGCACCACCCCACACACACACCCCAACAGGTTCCTCTTTGCCTCTTACAAACTGTCAGTGACTTCTGCTAGGACTGAAACTGCTCCCTCCTTCTGGCTGCGCCATGAACACTCTTGAGTCACCACATTGAGGTGGCCTTTGTCCTGAAAGCCCTGAAGCCCAGTTTTAAGTACTGTTCTGCTTCCGAACCTGTCCTTTAAACCAAGGCTCTGCCTGGAAATGTGTAGTTGGATTGGGATTGGCCTCTGGCCTCCCTCAGGCTCTGAGGATGGTTGGATGGGCAATATTCATCTGGCCTGTTATAAAGTTACCATGGCTATGTTTTTACAGGCAATCTGTGGGAGAAAACTCTTGACCAAGGGAATATTGACAGTACATAGATGTAAGAGTGAGAATATTTCTCATTAAAGAGAAATCCCAAAGGATTTTGAACCAGATTGCAAGTCAACCCAGAGACCATCATGCCTGACACATGAGTTGGCTCATGCCAGTGACACACCTAGCTAGCATGTTTCTAGCCTGCTGGTGAGGGAGAGCCAGGACAGCACGGATCCATGTGGCAGAGGGCTCAGAGGGATCTATGGAGCATGGCTGGACCAGTGTCAGGGTCCTGCAAACCAAGGATGGGTGCATAAACCCTGGTTTGGGAACTGTGACACACTGGGATCTCAGAGTGCTTTGCAAAGCTAAGGATGAAATTTCCATCAGTGTAAGTGGCTGCATAGAGAGGTTAAATACATAGTCTGCTGAAGAGCCAGGAACAGAACTTGTAAAGTTCCTGAACAACCTCCTTGGATAAATTCTTGGTGTCCTGAAGGTGCCCACAGTACAGCAGTGTCCAGATGTTATATCCACACCTCACAAACCTTCATGCAATGGACTGTCCTTGGAGCCACAGTGTTGCAGCCAGCTGCATGTGCTTTTCCCCTTCCAACCAGAAGCTCCAGTGTTTGTTTCACAGGCGCTCTTGGGGGCCAAAGTTCCTTCTGCTCCATGGACCCTGGTCTGATCTCTGCCTTCCCTATCCCTGGTGCCGCTGAGCTTTCCTCCCAAGGGATGGATGGTGGGATACAGCCTCGCCTTGGGTGGGGAAGAGAAGTGGTTTGCAAGCAAGTTTAATTCTCTTTCCACCTTCCCTGGCTGAGAAAGCACAGCTGCTACCCGTCGTCTTTTCCTCCACAGCTCGGGTGCAGGAGCCTGGATCCTGCCAGCCACTAATCTTCCCTGCCTCAGGGCTTTCCTGACAGAGGAAATGATCTGCCAGACCCAGCTTAATGGAATTGTAATTGCCAATTAAAAGCTGTCCTGTTAATTGCAGCAGCTTGAAGGTTTGAGTATGCATTTGTGTGGGCATGTGGGTGCATGAGCTGGTGTGAGTCCCTGAAGTCTCTGCTGCTGAAATTGATGGTCTACCTGCAAGGAGATGAATTTGGGAATAACCGGCATCTTGTGAACTTTTCTGCTGTTGAAACACCACCCAGAATGCCCCTCTGGCCTGTTCAAGGTAACAAACCAGCTAAAAGGCAAGAAAGGAGGACAAGCCACGTGAAGGGGGAGAATCTAGTGTCACCGATGGATGAAGCAAACAGGAGGAGCCATCTGAATTACCATCAGTCCGGAGGCTGATCTTGATGGATGCTGGGGAAAAGGTATGAGAGAGAGCTTACAGATTTACTAATGCAGCTGATGTATTAATGAACAAGGTCTGATAATTTATTGCATTTCTGTAGCTTCCAGCATTTTGTTCCTCCAGAACCAACAGGCTTGTACTGTCAATCCAAGGGACTTTTCAGTTTGGGTGAAAAGAAGAGATCTGAACAGAAGGAAGAAAATCGAATTTTTCTTGCAAAGGTGAGGGAGTGGAAAATGTGTTTTTTTTTTTACAGGAACAAGGTGCTTTTGAACTCTCTGTAGAATGACAGCCTGTCTCCACACTTCCCTCAGAGTCCCGATTTCCTACTGCTATGCATGCAACTATTTATACCTGTGCAAAGCAGGTATTTGGCTGTCCTATTCCACAGGGCAATGTCCCTCACCCACTGTTCCTCGTGTAAAAAAACAAAACAAAACAAAACAAAAAAACAAAAGACAAACATGGAGGCAGGACACTTTGGGTAGAAACTTGGTCTGCAAAAGACCAACATTCACACACCTGGGTTCTTTTTCCAGTTCTGCCACAAACCCTTTCTTTGACACTGGGCTTGTTACTTAACCTCAGGTTTTGCACAGACATTTCATGCCAACCTAACCAGTGGGTCTTGAAGAAAAAGCAGACAATATGTTATACAAAAGGCAAGAGGCTTGCAGTGTCTTCTTGGAGGCGTTCCATATTCTCACCTATACTACTTAAGGCCATTCAAGATGGAAACCCATTCCCATGATGTGCACTGTGTCTCTCTCTCACAACTGAAAGCAGAATTTCTCATTGCTCTCCCTGGGTCAGGACCAGGGCTCTGAGCATGGAGACAAGAGAAGAAGGAATAAAGAGGTCACTAAAAAGCTGTAGCTGCTTAAACCTCTTCACTTACACAGCTCAGTTACACAGGTCAGAATGAAGACAGAATATCACCAGCCTATGCCTTGACCGCTTTCCTACTCTCGTAGGCTGTAAGCAAGGAGGTCTTCTTGGGTAAGGGTGGTTGAAGAGCACAAGTCCATTCCCATGGGGAAAGACTTTTCATGTTGACCCCTTGGACTCTTTCCAAATCCATTGCTGCTTTCCCATGGGGCCATCCTGAGTGCCTCCCCTCCATCCCTCCACCCCAGCCAGCCTGGGACCCTGCTGAGTGCACTTATCCTTCACTGCTGCCAGGAGCCTCCAGATCTATAGCAAAAGGAGATTAGCTCTTTGGCTGGGGTTGGGAGACATTCATCTGCCTGCACATCTCCGGTCAAGCAGAGGCTGAGGGGCCTATTTATCAGGGGAGCTGGAGAAATGTAGTGCTGTCAGGGGACAGTTCACCATTGTATGATTCATCTTCCCTTGCTCTGGGGTTTGCATTTTCCCTTTCCATTTTGAACAGGGACAGTTTCTACAGCAGAGAAATTGGTGTAGGTCTGTTTTGCTTGGACTGTTCTTCCAAGGAACAGACTCTTCTGCCACTCCCCAGTTTTGTCCTGTTTTTTCAGTTGCATCTTGCCCCATGCCAGGAGATGGATCTCCATATCAACCCACCAAGGAGGACTGAAGTCTTTCCACAAGGTCAATGCTTTCTTCCCCTCTGAATATTCCTTTCCAACTTCCTTCTTGATACCTCATCTTCAACTACTGAGGTAGAGCCTCAGAGTTTTCTTTAAGCATGGTGGTATCTCTGGAAGAAAAATGGAGATTTTCCTCCTGAATCCACATACTCTATCAAGAGGCCAAATTAAGTGCATGGGAGGCTGAAAAGAAATCCATTAATATCAGGTTGGTTCAGTTGGCTCCACCACTTCTCTGCGACCTTTTTCTTTGCCTAACCACTCTCATGGGGCTTTTGTTTGGATTGTTTTGGGTTTTTTTCTTTATATGTAATTGGAGTATCTTTTGCTGCAACTTCTAGCCATTGAGAACCCAAGTGACATTATGGCCATTCCCTGAAAGCCTTTCCACCACAGAAACAGGAGAAGGGGGAATTTCCACCCTTAGGGTTACTGGTCCAATCTGCCTTTGCTTTGAGTGGTCTTGACCAAGTTTCTGTCTCTCTCTCTCTCTCTCCCTCCCTGGCTAGCAGGATCTGAGACCCCAGGCCACTACTTTGTGCTAACATCACTCGGAGCTGCCAGTCAATGCAAAACACTGCTTTGGTGACTGCAGTTCTCTAGCCGAGCAGTCACCCCATTGGTGTGGGACTCCAAAGAGGGCTGATATGTGGTTTACAGGGTATCTAGATATCATCTTAGGACAATTTGGGTGGCATCACTGTGTTTTTTCCCATAATCTGAGTATGGTCATCATCTAGTTCAGAGAGGATGGATCTTGACTACTCCTCCGCTGTATGGGATGTTCCAAGTGGCTTGTGCATTGTAATACAAAAACAAAGACTACCACGAATCTCCAGACCTTCTGGTGAAGGAGTTTGGGGTAATTATGGCCATTGAACAAAGAACGAAACTGGCCTGACAATGTGGCCTGGGACACCAGTCTGTCAAGACTTAGCTCAGTGCCCCAGTGTCCTAAACAGACACCTCACCAGTTTCCCTTCCACCAAACACATGCATCCTCTGCAGCATGGGCTGGAAAGCTTTTAATCCGAAGTCCCTGCCCCAGTGCCCCAGGGATACCTCAAGAGGCTGGAAAGGCTCATTGACAATGTAGCAGGCTGTGTTCAATGATAATCTTTCCAAATCTGGAGGACTGAGGGCTGTTCTTTACATTTCCTTGAGATGACACTACATTGACTGATGTCTCCTTCTCACCCTGCTCACTTAAATCCTGAATTGGCATCATGTGCACTTAGCCAGTTTGATGTGTCTGTAAATGCTGGCAGTTTGGGATGAAGCTAAAGCATCACCATGCAGCCTTCTGCAGTCCTGACAATCCCACCAACAGCCCCCAAATCAGTGACTAAGGCTTTCAAATCATGAATCTACCTAATACCCACAACATTTTAAAAACAAAATAAATAATGAGTTCTTTTTTATTTGATTACCAGTCCCTGAGTCTGTAAGATCCACATTTTAATGTGTTTATTCACAGTTAAGTCAATTAGACAATTAGGTCTAGAACATGATCTTAAAAAAGTAATTATAATGAAAAAAAAAGAAGAAAGTATAAACACAATCTAGGAGCTGGTGCTTTCACAAAAGGCAGATGTTCCTCACATATCAAATTGTAGAGCTGTAGAACTGCTTGCCAGGGGATGTTGTGGATTTGGTTAATGGTTTCAAAAGGAGGCTGTATACGTTCTTGGAAGAGAGATCTACTGGATGTTATTAAATAGGCAAGTGACAACAGGCTTACAAAATTGCCTGAGCTAAGAACAGTCAGAGCCCACGAGACTGTTAGAAGAGGTATCACGTTTGTACTCTTCTTAATTTTCCCATTGAAAGAGCCTGCTTAGGGCCATCGTTGGAAAGAAGCCTCTAGCCAGGAAGGACCCTTTCTTCTGCTCTCATAAATCAATGATGTTGTAAGACCACAGATAAGTCTCAGGAGTGACCATGCTGACTTTGGCCCTTCTGACAGTCATTTCATCATCCACTTGTAGAGCTATTTTTAACAAGGGTTCACATCCCTTCAAATTTGGATGTTGGAAATCTGAGTCAGCAATCCAGAAATATGCTAATCTTGTTAAAGCAATAAAGCACCAGCCCAAGGCATCAAAGCAAATTCATTTCCCTTTTGTGTAAGCTCCAGGCAAGACCTCCTTTGCCTAATTCACTTTTGCCTGTAAGCTCTTTGGTAGATGATTGTATCGATGAGGCCATAGAAAGTGTTTGTTTTATGATGGTTTGAACAGTTTTAACAGGACTCATCTCCCTTTCTCTGTGCACATGGACATCCTCAAGCTTATAGAACCCTCCCCAGGGAAAACTACTGGTCTCACCTGGAATGCTCAAACACTGCTGTCTCTGTGGTGGTGGTGGGCCCCAAGTTCACATTGTTCTCCTCTGCAGATAACCTACACCAGCCACAACTCCCTGCCTGCCTCAGAGATGGATCCTGGTGCTTTCCCTCTTTTCTCCCCTCCCACATCAGCAGCCTGCATCCTTGCAAGCAAAACGCTGTCACCATTTCCTCAGAGGCACAAGGAAAGATCTCAGGGGATAGTTTAAACGAAGGGTCCTCAAACTTTTTAACCAGGGGGCTGGCGTGCGGATGCAGTGGCAGGCAGTCATCTGCGGCTGCTTGGTTCCCCCCACAACCCCTGGCAGGGGGGGAGCGGGGGGGTTCTGTAAATACCAGGGGCTGGATTGAGGACCCTGGCGGGCCGTATCTGGCCCGCGGGCCATAGTTTGAGGACCCCTGGTTTAAACTATTGACTAATGAGTTGCTTCATCTTCTTAGGGGTGCTTCATCACCATGGAGGAGGCAGATGGGCAGAAAAGGAATATTGCTATTGATATTGTCAGCCCTCGAGTCTCTCCTGGGTGCTGCGGAAGACAAAGGGGTAATTTGGGGTAGGGAATGTTTGTACAGCACTGAGCACTGGGAACACCTTAGTCCTGGCCAGGGTCTTCAGCTCAGTTGCAAAACAAATGAAGAAATAAACATAATGAACAAGACTGCTACCTACCAGCTGTGAATGGTGTGTCCAGAGGTCCAGAAACACCACACCGCTGGCATGGGTCAGGTACAGCTATAGGAGCCAAAATAAACCTCCTGCAGGGCTAGCTTGGCTTCAGACAGGAGACAGAGATGGACATACGGTGCTGTCCCAATCTCATAAAACCTTCTGGACTGAAACAGCATCTGCATAGCCCTTGTGATCTCCCTAGAGCATCCCGGAGGGATCATCTTAGCCTTAAAATAAAAAAAAATTAAAAATCCTTCTTCCAGGCATTACATACCCTAGAATCCCAGACACATCCCTCCTGCTTGTCGACACTTAACTGAAGTACCTGACTTCAAAGTATTTTTGCCCTCAGCTAATTCTGCATCCAACAGAAAGGGTCAGGCAGAAAGCCAGCACAGCCTGCTGCTTCCCGGTTATAGGGTGTGCTCTCAGCTCCTTTGGATATACTGGACCTTCTACCTGATAATGTCTCCCCACAAAGGGTGCCCCAGGCCTCCTCCAGGTTTGTAGGAGAGGTGTCTGGAGGGCACAGGGCTTGTTAAAACAAGGTACAAGCTTGGATGCAAACGTCATTGCCACCCCAGAGGAGTCCGGCAATACTGATCTGCTCGCTCTCACCGGCTCAGGTCTGTGTCAGCTTTTTCTTTGTTGTTCCTTTAAGCATCTTTTCAAATTGATGCTATTGAGAAAAAAAGTCTGAAAAAAACTAGGAAAGGCTTGCAAAGAATGATGGGGACTGGCCCAAAGCAGACTGGGCTTTTTGCTGCGGTCTGCCACAGGGTTTCAGCTCTGGGATGAGGCCCTGCAGCATAGAGCTTTGTGCTTATGGAGAGCACTCAATCCCATATATCCAGCCCTGCCTCGTGTCCTCGGTCCTAGGCAGTGCCTCTCCTGGGGTCCCTCCTTTCCTGGGATCCCACAGACCTGTACCACTGCACATGGACAGCTTTTGCCGTCCTATGCATGCTGGCAGGAGCCTCCACTCCCACCCACGCACACACAAAAACACGTGCACTGAGACACCCGTGCTCAAGTGGGTACATGCAAACAAATTGCGCCTCCAGCCTGCAACCCTTGTGCAGACGTCACACAGCCTTGCATAGATCCCGCACACGCACACACGTGGACACCCCGATGCCACCTAAACGGCTTTTCCACCCTGCGCACCCACACATCTTCCAGCACCCACCCTAAGCTCTGCTGATCCAGCCCCACATGTACGCTGCTGATCCAGCCTCACACACATCTGTAAACCTGCCTGCAGGGGTAAAGACCCCCACGCGCTCCCTCCACCCTATGCCACCTATGCCCAGCTCTACCAGTGCTCCCGGTGAAGCCAACCTCATGTGAAGCCTCCTCACCCCAAAGACCAGCTCCGAAGAGTGACCAAGAGGGCAAGGAGCCCACCCCACAGCCCACCCACAGCCCTTGCTCACCCACCACCACCCCAACCTTGCAAAGAGGCTTTACCAGCCCTTCCACCCCGCACATGTCTTCATTTGTCCTCTTCTTGTGCAGCCACTAGACGGCAGGTCAGGCTTGCAGAAATGCTCTTTCCATCCAGGCAGTCGATGGGCTCATTTGTCCCAGCTCCCCCAAGTCGATGGGGCTGACACTTGGCAGTCAACGCTCTGATTAAGATGCCACAGTTGAGTTAAAGCACACATTAAGATTTGATGAGTAATTGATCAGCACATCAACAGGGATACAGGGCTGGAGAGAGAAGCAGAGGATGCGGACACCTGGGTAAAAGCTCCAGCTGCACGCACAGGCTCCGTCTTTAAATAAAACTTATTAGGGAGTTTGAATCTTAAAGGGATAATGTCAGGTTTATATGAGATGGGACTACTATGGAGCTGCTGAGTGCAATAAACAGGCTTGACATAATATAAACGCTGATTTAAAATTCTGGCTCCCTCATATCCTTCGAGGGGCACATCCAGACGGAGCAGGAGAGAGGGGGCTGGGCTCGAGCTTAGCTGAATCGCCTTTATACCGATGGGAAAGTGCTGACATTGATGGATTCGTTCCTGATTTTACACCAGTGTAACTGGGTGTCTCTCGCCGGACCGGGAGGTATAAATAGGCATGTGTGTGTCTGATGCAGATATTCAGGGCTCCAGCCTCTTTCTTGCCTTTTTAAATTGTGCAATATTTTGTGGCTGGGGAAAAATGAATGAGAAGTGACTATAAAATGGTACTACCTCATTTCACATTTAAATCAAAGCCACACTTGTGCATAAGTGTTCATAGACACAGGGACTTCATCGCCAGCCCACCAGAAAAAGGGTTTCCTTTAAACTCTGTGTTGTCATGGGAAGGTAATGTAAGTAGATATAATATACCTACAATAAGAATACACAATTCTGGCAGAGAAACCCTGATTTTCTTTTTACACAAATACCCATGCACTCTATAATAAGCATGCACATGAAAATGTACAATAAATCCTGTGCATCACAGGTGAAAGAAAATCTGTTTATAAATCTGTGTCTCTTCCTTGTTCTTAAGGAAGGAAGATGGAAAAAGACCTGGTCCACACCCTGCACAGAAATAATAATCTTAGAAGCTGCCATAAGAATAAATTCACCCTTTTTTTTCCCAAAAAAAGAAGCAAAGTCGTTTTGTGCTCTGGCATTTGACTGTAGCCAGCCCTTTCCAATGGATTTTCTGTTCCGTTTCTGCCAACAAATAATATCTTGATCTGTTGTGAGGGGCTCATTTCATTGAACCCACCGAGCTTTGCTCCCCTCTACCGTTGTGGGCACACTTATGTAGCCACACGAGCATCACCCTCCTGGGAAGGGACTTTGGGTTTGTTCTGCCAAAGAGGTAAATAATTACAGTGCAAATCGATTAATGAGTATTGAGGTAGGGTCTGGCTGTACTTTTCTATCACCTCAGCTGTCTTGGCTTCAGAGGACTCGGTCCAGCAAGGGGGTAACAGCACAGAACGAGATACAAATCCTGTGTCATCTCCTGGTGCTCCCCTCTTTAAGCTCCATCTCATCATTTAGGTCGCAGGATCCTGAGAGCAGACGTTATTTTCTTACCAAGGGTTAGCTCAGCTCTTACCGAATGCTGGGCTGTTTTCTGACTGTGGCTCCAATGTTCTCATTTATCACAAGCAGCGATAACCAGTACACATCTGGAAAACTCCTGGGTTATAGATAGCATTAAGCAAAAAAGCACTGACAACCCTTCTGAAGAAATATTAAAGGCTTGATTATTTTTTGCAAGGCAGAAGGACTTTGAACCAGCTGGCAAGTGAAGTCCTTTTTCTTGCACCCACTACTTTTGGTGTCTGAGAGCCCCAAGGCAGTTGCTGCGGTGTTGAACTGTACCAACAGAGATGCTCAAGGAGCAGGCACACATTTCTCACCAATCAACTTATTTGTTGGTTGTTAATCACATTTGTAGGTGGGCTACTCTCCTATCCATAAGTGCACACTGTGAAAAAATAATGTCTTAAAAAAATATGCTGTTAAGAGAAGACTGGGGGAAACCCACACGGGAACCTGGAATTATTTTTGAAGCAGTTGTCTAAGTGTGCAGCACACCATTTTGCTGGAAAATGACATTTTACTCTGTTTGCAAATCCTGACATCTGGAAATGGGTTTGCATTCTGAAGCCAAAAATACATATAGGAATTTGAAATTTATCCTCAGAACAAAATCAACCTGGAAATATTTTGTTCCGATGTTACACTGTTTTAGTTCAGTCAAATAAAAATGTTCCATCTCACTAGCAATGAAACATGGCAGAAATCTCAACTTTATAATCCAATATATTGTTAAATCCAAGGTTTAACTACGAACAGTCGAAGAAACGAGGATGCCTCAGCAGAGCTGAAGCAGTATGTTTTCCCCTGGCATTACAAAGTATTTTGTTGCTTTGAAAGCGAAGCAAGACAGTTGAAACAACTCATTTCAATATTTTTAATATAAAAAACATCACCACAATCAGCCTGATCCCAAGACGATTTTTGACAAGAATGTGTTTTCCGGTAGAAAATTCCACTATCAAAAAGTGTTGACCAGCATTTTGTGGCATTATCGCAAAGGCACAGCTTCAAATAATACTGAGATGGGTATAAGCTGCATCTCTACGGACTGTAAGATTTTCCCAGGTTTTTGCTTCAGGGGGTGGGGGGGTGGGGGGGTGTAGGGGGAGGAAAGGTACCTGTGATTAATTCAGGGCAGTGGAGGGATGAGAGCTGGTCAAGAGCTTGGGCTCTGGCTGAGGACTAGCAACATCATAAAAGCCTGTTCTAAAATAAAAGCTCCCAAGGCTGAAATTGAGGAGAAAAACAATTCCACAGCAAGGAAAGGGCGAGAAACTGAGGCATGACTCCTCGCCAGAGACACGAAGGTCATGCATGGCCAAAACCACAGTCGAGTCAAAACCTGCCAGGCTGGCCTGGAAGGTGAAGCTGCCAGCTGGAGCTGGTTGCAGAGATGCCCTGGATGCTCCCAAACCAGCCTCAGTTTCCCTCCTGCTCTTGATTTTGTTGATGCAATGTATGCTCAAGTACAAAGGCAGCCCTAGGGCTGCATCTAAATTTGGAGTTGGAAAAGCAAGAGCAGGGGAGGAAACTGCAGTTGTTGTGCTGCAAAAAGGGTCTGCTGGGGAAGGAGCAGTTTTGTGCCTTCTGAAGGGACACCAGAAGAACCACAAAAAAATAAAAAAAAGGCAAGGGTGACCCTGGCAGTTCAGTCTGCTGAGAACTGTTGCACATCTGATGAGATCACCAGATTCACCAGAAAAGCAGACATTTAGGTAAAAATTGCACAAAAGCACTGCAGTCCTAATATTTGCCATTACACTTTGCAAACTGTTTTTCTGCTGGCTCTGAAGGTAGCTAGAAACAGAGGCAGGAGGTCAGTGAAAGAAAGCAAAATCCCAGGATTCCAGAAGCTGGAGCTTTTTTGGGGTGGGCTGGGGGGTGAGGTGGGTGGGGGTGGAAAATAATTAAAAAAAAATATTATACAGGATGATTTTATTATGGATTTTTTGGAAGTCATCATACCCTGAGGCAGGATGGTGCCGGGGAATCAGCAGTGCCCTGGCAGTGCTCTGTGGGGCTGCGGCAGGGAACAGGCTGGCTTATCTGCAGCCGCAATTGAAGGTGGCATTTTGAGTGTGCAATTACGCACATCCTTTCTTTTCTCATCTCCGCCAGCTCTTTCAATCCTGCTGCTCCTGCTAGTATTTACTGCTGAGGGCGGCTGAATTCTGTACACTGCCTGCTTGGCCTGAATTTCATCACACACACACACACACACACATATATGCACAGAGCATCCCACCTCCATCTGAATGCAAAGGTGGCAAAAAAAAAAAAAAAAAAGCAGCCAGCTCTTTGTTTTCCAGCCGTCTCTCTTTATTGCACAGGGAAAGTTGGGTTGCCACAGTGGGGTGGGGAAAGAAAATTGGGGAACACAAAGGAGGCATGGGGGGAGAGAAAAGGTTAAATACTGCCATATTTCATGTAAATCTTCCTGCTTTTTTTTTTTTTTTCCCCTTTCATACCTTCCCATTAGCTTCAATCCTGCCTGCTCCAGTGGAAATTCCTGCTGTGGAAAGGTTTGGCTTTTTTATGTTACAGCTGTGCTGACAGCACATGGGGTTTGTGCCTGCACAGGAGCAGTTTTGGTACCCTGGAGGCCACCAGACCCTCTCTGCAACTGTACCGTTACTGGCAGCCATGGGCCAACAGAGGTGCTTGGAGTCTACTGAGGGCTCATTCTTCTGCCCCCAGAAGCCCCTTTTATGCAAATCTTACAGAAAAGCCACATTACACACACACACACACACACACACACCCCACCACCCCGCAACACTCCTTTGGTTAATTTGATAGAAATCAAGCAATGAGTTGCAGTTATTTTAGGATAATTAGGGGTACTGGTGAAGATAGGTTGGGGGATAGGGTTGGTGTGGCATAAAATTGTGGCCTCCATGGTTTCTCCCAGCTTCTTAAGATGCTTCACCAGCCCAATTCATAACCCAGAAGGTTAATATGACAACAGAGCCACAAGCCCTGGCCTCAGTGACCACATGGATGTGAGAGTCACTCCCAGACTCCTGCACCTCTCTTGCTGCTCGCTGAAAAACTGGGGCTTTCCAGCCACCCAGAGACACTTTCTGCTCTGTGCTGCTCAACCAAGGAGGGTCAGGCAGTGAGTGACAAAAAAAACCAACCAGTGATAAGAGACCTCTTAAAATGCTAACAAAAAAAAAAAAGCAAGTCCATTATTTGGGGAAATAAAAAAATCCATGAACACTCTATCATTTAGCAGCTCTAACACAAGCCAAAATGACAACAGCAGTGTCCCACCCTCCCAGGGATATCCCTCTGTGACAAGAGGGATGCAGAGGAGACAAAATACCTTGGTTTGCTCAGTGGTGGATGTTGCACCCCGAATCCAGCCAGCCCTCAGGTGAGTCAAACCTGTGCCAGAACAAGGTGGCCACGCTCACCCCTTTCCCACAGCAAAACAAGCCAAAGGACAGAGCGAGGGCTGGAGCTTTTCCCCCTGGTTTCTCCTTGCACAGCAAAATGGTGGTTCCAAACACTGGTTCCCTTCCAACATCCCTTGCATTTCTCCTCTCTTTTGACTTAAAATGTGACTTTGGCTTTCAAGTTTAAAAGAAGAGAAACAAGAGCTGACATTTGCGTCAATATGAAACAACAGTTTTTGCCTCATTTAGACTTAGTGCCACGAGTGTTTCTGCTTGCTGGATTTTAAAAAGGAAACAAAACAACATTTGACACTGAGTGCTGGGTATCCCTTTCTATCAGAAAGCTGCTCTGCAGCAAATATTCCTGTTCACAGTTGCAAGACCAATTTAGGTTGGATGGGACCTCTGGAAACCTCTGCTCCAATCCCACCCGCCACTCAAGAAGGGCTAGCTTAAAGCAGGTTTTTTTGTACTTCATTTGTAAAAAAAATGCAATTTTCTGTTAAAAAAAAATCAAGACAGTTTCTATTTGCAAATCCTGATTGGGAAAAAAACCTCTTCCTCTCCTGCTCTGTGTTTTTGGAAGCATCCCAACACTTTTCAAACATCTAGAAGTTATCCAGGTGAGGACTCTCATTAGCAACCACTACCTCCGTCCTGCCTGACTTACCACTTCATATGGTCATTTGCACCATTCTTAAATCTCACTCAGAGTTTGCTGGGGATCATTTAGCAAACGACTTTGTGTTTGCAATCTGCTTCCCCAATAAAATTTTCTGTGCTTCTAACCGCAAAAGGAGGCAGCGGGTGTGCATTAAGTGCATGCATGCTATGTGTTTACAAACACATCCAAGCACTGTGGATCAGCTTTATGAGCACTATGCACAGCAGTGGATGCAAATTGGTTTAGCTCAGTCAATGAAGCCGGAGCATTTAGCAGCAGCCACAAGACCTGGCCTTCTGCATATTCCTCTGCAGCGTATATTTATCTAACTAATCTTCAACATATTAGCGATAATCTTTGTCGTTTTCCTTTAATGAATGGCTGACACGCTCTCCTGGAAGCTGTTACTGTAGAGACCACCAGAGAGAAGAAATCAGATATCCTATCTCCAATCGTTTATCACTATCAGATCAGGGACAGAGCTTTTTCCCCTGTCTATTTCCTCAATACCTCCCAGCATGTTCGGTTATTAACCTCACTTAGCCTCCAGCAGAGCCTGGGAGACCAAACCAGAAAGGTTCACATGTTATTCCCCAGCTCCTCCATGCCAAAAATCTTGGGGCAGAACAAGATAAGGAGGGAGAGCAAAGCAGGATGGGGGAATCCTTAAAGATCTTGGCCACAAACGGGGTTTTCTTTAAACCATGTCACTCATCCAGTGACGCCAACCTCTGCTGAGTCGCTAACCAAGGAATTACTCGCTTGTTATCAGCTCCCCACCAAGGGCTGTGATCTCATTATCTCTCCGAGACTAACAAAAGACCGATGCCAGCCAAGGATGCTGTGGGAGTGGAGGATCATGGAACAAGGGATGCTAATGGCTGCCATGCTGCCATGAGCAGGACAGGCTTCCCAGTGAGAGGACTCTGTCTCTGAGTTAATATCCCTGCAACAGCCAAGTTTCCCCCACAGCCATCCCAGTGCACAGCCAGAGGGTGTCTGCTTTCAGAGCACTCCTATCCAAGGCTGCATCCCACAGGGTTGCTAAAATCCCCAAGTTAGCAAGAGTCTGTGCCACAGGGCTGACCAAATTCTGTGTCCATTAACTACTTAACAAAATTCCTTGTGCCCACTCCCAACCTCTAGCATATTAGAGTTAATGCTCTTCCTCATTTCCAGGCCAAAAGCGAAGGCACAGCTTTGCAGAACTGGTTTCCTTCCTACCCTTGGAATATTTGGTTTGTGAAAGGCTGCAGAATGAGCACTGCAGTCATCTAGTTAAGCCTGAGATTTCTCACCCCACACCTCCATCACACTCTGGGTAGAAATGTCTAGAAATATCCACAACAACCCTTCTTTTCAGTGCAGTCCTTTCAATGCAATCCATGAACAAAACAGGAGGCCTCAGCTCCTAAGTCCTCCACGCAAAGTCTACATGCTCTGCTCAGTGGGACTGCAAATGTCTATACTTCGCTTTGGGATTGCTTTTCACCTTCCAGATGGCATCTGGGATCCTCAGATATTTCTAATCTGTGGGACATGGGAATGCTTCAAGCTCCCAAGCCTGGTCACACACCCACTGCCTTGTCCTGTCTTTGTTTTAGGGTGAACCCTAGCATGTGTTAGCCCACCTCTACTTTGCACCCTGGCTTCACCCTGTTGTCCAACTGGAAACCTAGCTGCTGGAAGCCAGCACATCCCTCAAATGGATAGGAGAAAGTCCAGGAGCCCAGGTTTAGCAGATAAGCCTGGATGTGACTTTTTGGGATACTTCAGATCATCTGGACATGAATTACAAGCACTTCTAGACACTTCTAGCCATGCTGGCTGCTGGCAGCATCACCCTCTTGAGCTATCTCTTAATTTTCTCACTTGAGCTGGAAGTGTTGTGTTACAGCTTTAAACCATAATGAAAATTTCCACCAAACCCAGTTGCTCTGCACCCCACTCGCTACAAAGCTGCCCTCTCAGGGACTACAACACTCATATACCATATTTTGATGGCTGCAGTGAACACCAAGGAACATTCAGTACATGTTAATCTGAATACTGAGGGAGGTCTTGGCTGAGTTTGGACTGCCAAGCCTGGAAGCCATTGAAAATACTCTGAGCAGTTGATATGACAGCAAGAAGGGTCTTTGATACATCTTGACAGCTGTACAGTTTTTCACTTACAAGTTGTGAGTGACAAGCTCTTTACTCTTTCCCCATGATTGCGTGGATATGGAGATTGAGCTCCATACAGCTGAATTAAAACCCTGGGCCTAATCATGTCATCTCATGGGTAGAGAGACAGACCAGACATGTACACAAGATCTCCTGGTTTGTTCCTTGAGGTGAGGAAATAGGGTTAGAAAGGCTGGTGGACCTGGGTGTCAGTGACCACGTGCACAGCATGGAAGGGGTGGTAGAGACACATTAATCAAAGGGAACTTCCTTGCAGCCATCTAGGTGAGTTGTTTTGTGACTTCCTAAAGACTAATTTGTCCAATTTGTATCACCTTTTGCTGTGGATTCTGACTAAGGTTCCTGCCCCATCTGCAAGAAGACAGGTTCATATCCTGCTTTGGGATTCCCAACTCTTGCAACACTGGGTTAACTGGAGCCCTTAGACAAAGCCACGCAATGCTTGTTCTAGTCTAAAGAAAGAAGAAATCCTCAGGAATCCATGAATGAGGCATTTCACAGCTTCACAGAGTCTTTCTTCAAACAGCTGGGGATAAAGTCATTGCCCTTTTGTGCCAGATGAGACGCAATCCCTTCACCTCCCTACCTTGAGTGTCTTATTCCAGAGTTAAATTGCATTTTCTTGTTGTCTTTTTCGCACCATGAAAACCTCTCCTGTCTCCATCCTTGGTTTCAGGGTGCCCTCCCCTCTCCTTTGTGACTCTCAGGCTGGAATATTCTGATCCATGGGGTATTTCCTTACTTCTTTCAATCATCTCTCCAACTTATTCACATCTACCCACTAGATACCCTGCTCCCTTGTTCAGGGAACAGGGTCTAATGCAGAGGACCCCAAAGGGTTAACCCTCTTCAGTGGTTATCTGGGTGCATCTCCACAGTTCCCAGGCACAGATTGCTGGAGCCAGCAATACTGCTGAGGATTTCGGCAGGGCGACAGAGCCACTTAGTATGCGCCGCTGTCGGTAACAGAGCGGCGTGGTGGGATGGGGCTGAAAGCAGATCCCCGCTTTCAGGTGACACTGAGGAGGGGAGATAGGGTTTCTCCTGGGGGAGGAGGAGGTGAGGAGCAGCCCAAGGAGAGGGTGGGTACAGAAGGCTGTGAGGGAGAAGGTGGCATCCCTCACAGTCAGATGACCTCTGGCATTTCCCTGACAGCTTGAAAAGTGAGATAACCAAGGGTTAAATCCTTTGCTATGAATCAGCAGGGCAGGATGAAGAAGCCTTCACCTTGGTTTCAGTCAGCCCTTTGATGCAGGCTCAGGCTGGGGCAAAGAGGTAGTGCTTCCAGGTGTGAGTGCAATGAGCTGAAGTGGTGCAATGCACCATGGAGAGAGGATATCCAAGGGGCAACCCTTGGTGCACTCTCAGTAAGTTTGCAGACAACACTAAGCTGGCAGGAGTGTTGATCTGCTTGAGGGTAGGAAGGCTTTGCAGAGGAATCTGGACAGGCTGAAGTGGTGGGCTGGGGCCAATAGCATGAGGTACAACAAGGCTCAGTGCCAGGTCCTGCACTTGGGTCACAACAAACCTATGCAACACTATGGGCTTGGGGAAGAGTAGCTGGAAAGCTGCCCGGTGGGAAAGGACATGGGCATGCTGGTCAACAGCAGGCTGAACATGAGCCAGCAGTGTGCCCAGGTGGCCAAGAAGGCCAACAGCATGCTGGCTTGTAAAGAAATCGTGTGGCCAGCAGGACCAGGGAAATTATTGTCACCCTGTACTCGGCACTGGTGAGGTTGCACCTGGAATCCTGTGTTCAGTTTGGGCCCCTCACTACAAGAAAGACATGGAGGTGCTGGAGCATGTCCAGAGACAGGCAATGAAGCTGGTGAAGGGTCTAGAGAACAACCCTTAAGAGAGGCAGCTGAGGGAGCTGGGGTTGTTCAGCCTGCAGAAAAGGAGGCTGAGGGGAGACCTTATTGTTCCCTACAACTACCTAAAAGGAGATTATAGCAAGGTGGGTGTTGGTATGTTTTCCCAAGTAGCAAGTGATGGGACAAGAGGAAACAGCTTCAAGTTGCACTGGGGGAGGTTTAGATTGAATATGAGGAAAAATTTATTCCCCCCTAAGGTTATCAAGCATTCGAAGAGGCTTCCCAGGGAAGTGGTGGAGTCAGCATCCCAGGAGGTATTTAAAAGATGTGTAGACGTGGTACTTAGGGACATGGTTTAGTGGTGGACTTGGTAGTTAGGTTTATAGTTGGACTAGATGGTCTTAAGGTTTTTTTCCAACTAAATGATTCTGAGTCTAAACCAGTTCCTGGCAAAGAGGTGACTTGGCTCAGTGCTCAGATGAGTACAATATGACAACCAAGGTAGCCGCATTGATTGTCCCCACATGGACATGTTGGTGTCAGGCTGGAGGGCTCAGAGATGAGTGGGAGGTCCAGTTGCACGCCACTAGCCGGAAACCCTCATGCAACAGGTTATCAGTGTAGAGGAGCATCCCAGATAGAGGAGGAATGGACCAGCAAGCAAAGTGTTAAGAGAAACCATCCCCGTGAAATACATTCAGTAAGAGCTGGATGAAAGAGAGGGAGGGGAGACTGAAGTCCAGCTGGACCTCTCCTCTGTCCCCCCGTTTGATTTTATGGGCTCTGAAATGTTGCCCATCTGCCCTCAGTGTATGCTGCTCTTTTTTAATTGAAACGGACAGAGGGTATTGACTAGCTATCAAAATTCATATCTATGCAACATTTCATTTCCAGTGGCCTCAGCACTCTGCCACCACCTCGCTGTTATTCCCCATCCTTTCAATATAAAGGCAACTGTCACTTCGATAAACGGCCCCTAATGGTGGGCAGTGAAGGTGGGAGTTGGGGGAGAGCTGCTTGCAAGGGTGGGACAAAAAGCTTTCAGATCCTGCTGGAAAACTTCATCAGGAAAGAAAAAAAACCCTCCCAGGACTTTTATTTTTTTAATAACTGGGAGATTTCATTAATTGATTGACTATTAAGGTTAATATAATTTTGATGATGTCGCCTATCTTTTCTGCCATTGATTTTAAGTCAGGGTCTCTTTCTTGCCTTTTGGTTGTATTTTTGGTAATGGGGCCCATTGTTATTAAAATTCAATTGAATTTTCACTATCTTTGCACCAAAAGCCAGATTAGCCAAAAAGAAGGATGGAAATAAGTGTTATTGGTATTTATTCAATTGAACATTTACTACTGCTCATTTGGTTCATCCTTTTTGCCTCGGCAGGCTGCTCTTTATGACAGATAGCAAGAAAGAAGTGCCCACTCTGTTTGTTCAATTGAATTTTCACTTACTTTCCCTTCCACGTTAAGTAGCTTTGGTAATGGGAGGATTTCTTAATCCAAGGCAAAAGAAAGAAAAAGAGAAAGATAATTCAAAGCAAAGCTGCCTATTTCTGATGTTGACAGCAAATAAGCAGAGGTCACAGGAAGGCAAAAGTTGTTTTCATGCATATCTTGCTGCCCAGGTGGATGTCTTAGCCATATGGTCCAGCTGTGCCATCAGGGAAATGGGTGCAACACTTTTCTGTGGTGTCTTAAAACTATTGTCACATCTGCAGGTGCTCAGACACCTGCATTCCCATGGACACACGCCCTGGTACTCATACCCCTGTGACATACACACTTGCACTTTCTGTACCTACAGAACCAAATAAAATAGGCCAGGTGAGTTCTTCATAGCGAATGACAAGCCCAGGTCACATCCAGACAGCTCAGTGCTGTTGCCCTCTGAAGCCTATGAATAGGCAGACAGTGGACAACCATGCTTGACCCCTTGTGATGGTGCACACACCCCTTCGCCCTCCACTGATGGTCATAGTGACAGGGTGAGTTGGATTCCTAAACGCAAGCATCACAGCAAACAGCTGCTAACAGCAACCATTCATCTTCACAGGACAGACACCAAGTCTGGGCTCTCTTTGATGGAAGAAAAAAATAGTATTGGCTGATTTGGTGCCAGAGAAAGGTCATCCACAGTCTGGTCTACAGCCTGGGTGAAACTGGTGAGGCAGAAGTTCTCCTTGTCACTGGGTCTGTCCCTCTGACACATCAAGATGTTTTTTTTTCTGGCAGTGCAGGTTTAGGACCCTTGTTCTCTGCATCAGCAATTCTCCAGTTCCTGTCAGAGCAATCCGATCATCCTCAGCAGCAATTCAGGAGAAGACCATTGGGTCGAGCCATCATAGGTGAATGTGCCTTGGTGCCACCAGCCAATACCTCCAGTGCTGGCCCTAGCCCCTAGTCCAGAAACTCCATGCTTTGCCTCAGCCATACCTCGAACCCCACCTTTGTCCCTCACCAGCTTATCTGGAGCATTCTTCAGCAGGGCTGTGAGTCCAGATGGATGGATGGTGTTATGCAGCTTGATAGCCATCAGATGTGGACTTTCTACTTGGCCTGCTGCACTCAGGTTTCCTTTCTGACATTTGGGTGGTGCAGAATATCCAGGAACAAATGTTCCACTAGTCCCACCTATGCCGCAGGGAAACCAGATCCTGACAGGTACTGCCTGCCTGTGCTGGTTCCTCCTTTGCCATGGCCCTGGCCATGAAGACCAAACCTTGCCTCCATCCTCTAAACCTAATGCTGGCAGACCTGGAAAAGACCCTCCATTTACCAAGACTTTTGCAATATCTCCTGCAGGGCAAGCTGCTCACGCATGTCCCCACCCCAGCTCAGGCACACAGCATCTGCTGTCCCTGAAGGACCCTTTCCATGCCCTCCTGCCTTGTCCTTGCTCATATGTGTCCACAGGGTCAGCCACCCCGGTACTGCACTCGCACACATGCAGCGAGCAAGTGCCACTCTGCACTTCCATGTGCTTCCCCTCGCATCCATATATGCTTTTTACTTTCCTGCATGCAGAGGCCACTTTGCAAGCCTGGGTGACACCTGTGGGGGGTTAGCCAGGTCCCTGGAGCCATCCACCCCTGGGAGAGGTAGGGAGTGGTGCAGAGAGAGACAGGGAGAGCTGGACCTACACGGGCAGGGCTGCAGTGTGACATCTTCCTGCATCAGGTCACCCTTGCATTAGATACATCATGTTGCTCTTTGAAGCCTTGGGCACCTCCGTAGTAAAAACAGCACTTCTCCATCTCAAACCAAATGCAAGAACCTGCTCTCCCCATCAAACACCAGATGAGACATTGCCACTGGCCACCGATTTCCTCCTACCCATGTGTGCCTCCAGAAGCAGCCTTACCACGAATAAATCCGACAATTAAACTAGCATTATGACATTAGCTTTTAAAACCCTCGTCCTATGAAATAATGTCCCTGTGTTAGCACACCACACACAGAAAGCACCAGGGGCGTAAAACTTTTATTATTAAAATTAACATTTAAAACCCGTACCATGAAGTAATGTGTGAGGTGAGCGTGGATAAATCAAACAGTTAAACTAGTAACGTAACATTAGCAGTTAGAATCGTGACCATGAAATAAAGTCAAGGTTAGGAGATGGATAAATCAGACAGCTTAGCCAGAGCTTCTTTATGTTAACACTTAAAATCCCTTGACCCAGGGGACAAAGATCCAGACGGCGAAATTAAACAGGGCACAAAAATTACCTATACAGCGCCTGATTCTGGCACTGTACAGCCATAAGCTAAACCAGGAGGCACTCAGGAGAAGGAAAACACAGGAGAAGAGGAGATCTGGTTCTGTTCAGCTGTTTTGGAGGCTACAGGGACATTTCTATGGGCTACAGTGAAAGATGGGGTAAAGGTATTTTATTGTAGAGGTCTAGCAAAAGTCCTTTTCTCCTAACAAAGCTCCAAAGGAAGGACTTTGGGGAAGGAAGGGATGAGGATCTGTTTACTGGCAACTCCAAACCCTTTTGCAAATCCACAGCAGCTCTTCAGCCACCTTCTTGAAATACCGGACTGCACCAAGAACAGCTGAAGTCCCTATCACCCTGCAACCCATCTATGTGATTTGGACACATGGGGCTGAGCTCAGCCAGCTGCACACATGCACCTGGTGAGGTTGGCTCAAACCCATCCTTCAGACCTGTCTCTTGGTGCAGACCCAGCCATGGAGGGTATCTAAGTGAGCTACATGGTACCTAGTGGTCTGCCATACCCCTGCCCATGGCCGGAGTTGGTGATAGGTGGTTAGGATGGTGCTGAATTTATCCACGTTGATCTCAGAGTCCCACAGAACTTGATACCATGTGAAAAATGCACTTTGCAGGGAAAAAAAAAGGAAAATAGGGAGTAAACTTGGGGTATCTGAGTGTCTCAAAAAGTGCAGGAAGGGTTCAAGTCACATACAAAAGATCTTTTGGTGTTCTCCCAAGAAAGGCTGTTGTTCATGCCTTCCTGTCTTTCTCACACAACCCTGGCAAGGTATTCAGAAAGTATTTATGGATATATTGGTCTCTCTGGATTTTGCCATGATTTTTTCTAACCCATGTGTGGTACACCAAGGAGCTCTGCTAGCATGTCTCTTAGGGTGGGCAGGTTCAGGCTTCCCCACTGTGCTGTGCAGGCAAACCCAGCTCCCCATGGTCTCCCTCACACACTGCCAATACCACCAGAACGGTGGACTTTGACACCAGAGGCCATGAGTTGCATTGAACTCGTGGAAGAAGGGCCATGGGGAAATGACTTTGTCGACAGCACTGGGTAAGCACTCATCGGCTCCCAAGAAAGGGGTGCTCCCTGAGGTTCGGTTCCATGGTCTGAGGATGGCTGGGCTCCAGGACTGGTAATGCTTGGTCTTCATAAGCTGGAGATGACATTGGGTGGCAGCTGGAGGACCTGGAGGGAACAGTTCATTCACTGGCAGCCACAGTATAGGGCCTCTTCAGGACACTTGTACTTACCTGTATTCTCCACAGTGACAACCTGCACCTCTATAACCTCAGCCACAATTTATATTGCCATAATGAGCCATCAGGAAAAACTTTCAGTGCTGCTGCACACAGCAGGATCATTCCTTGCCAACTTTATGTCTTCTGCTTGTGAGACTCAGGCCTTGCTTTTTAAGTTTGCTAGAACCTTTACCCATTCCTTTCCAAGGAATACCCTACAATCCTTTCCAAGAAGAGACAACACCAAGCTGCTCCCACCAACTTGGCAAAACCATCCTGGGATGATCAAACTCACTGGGGAAAGGTTGGAGACAGGAAATGTTACTCACGGTTTTTTCTCTTTCTCTGAATGGCCAAAGAAGACCAAACTCCTGGCTAAAGGAGGCTGGGAAGTCTATTTCTAACAGATATAGCCTTATGAGGTTACATAACATAGCACCAAGGTGTCCCCAACTCTTCTGCCGCATGAAGTTTCAAGTGTAGAGAAATGATGAGAAAGAGGGAAGGAAAAGGCAGGGTGGCGATGGGAACAGGGTGGGATATGATGTCATCTTCCCACCCCCAAAGGAACTCTGAATTATTAATCAGAAAAGAAAGCGGTTCCTGCAATCCAAGCCGGGGTGGCTCTGATTTCATCTCTCGACAGCCCTGGCGCTTGGCTGTACCGACTGGTCCCACTTCCAGAAGGGAGCGTGTCTCACAGGGAAAGCGGCAGTAAGAGGCCTGGGGGGAGCACGCCGGTGCGGGGGCGGGCAGCATGGGCACATGTCTCTGCAGCATCAGCACCAAGATCAGCCGTGACCTCCAGCTGCATTCTCAGCCCTTCTTGGATGGTAGAAGGAGGAAGATAGAAGATTCACTCACGCCCTGCCACCCATTGGGGTCTCTTGGCATAGACGGAGCTTGTTGAAGATATCCTATCCCACGGGGTAAGGAGAAGGGTCTCTAGCTACCATAGGCACTGGGGACATGCTTATTGATGGATACATCAAGAGTTTTATTCATCACAGTGCAATGCAGCTACCTTTTGGTGATCTGTGTGCAATGACCTGCATAGGTCTCAGCCTAGATGGAGGAAATAGGGCAGAGACCAGTGTCATCACTCCTGTCTTATTGCCCAATCTCATCATCCTGGACCTATTCTCTCGCTCTCACTTTGTCCTTTTCCTCTCTTCCTTTCCATCTGTGGACTCCACAGTCTGACATCCTGTTCCTCAAGACCAGATCCTTTCCCAGTAGGTTTGCTTTTCCCTCTCTCCACCCTTATCAAGGATGATTCTGTAACACCCAGTGGCATTTGTGATGCCCCAGAGCCAAATCCTGCCCTTGCCATTGCTGTGAGATTTCCAGAAGCATGCATTGCATTTTCACCTCTTGGTATCCAGAGGGTAAAAGATGAGGAAGCTCAGAAAAGAACTGCAGCATCTGCTAAAAGACCTTGACAGCAATTCATGTATTTGAGAATATGGACTATTATTATTTTTTAAATTAACAGTATATTTTAACCAATGAAAGGATAATGAATATCAGTGAGGAGGGAGTTGGAAGTCAGGGTCAGGAGTAAATTACAGAAGCAAGAGTAATTTCCCCAAAACCTCAGATTTCTCTCTGTCTTGGAGGGTGTCCAGGCCTCTGATGTTTCTCTTTGCCCTGCTGTAGACCAGTAGCTCGTAGTAGCTGGTAGCACACTCAGCAGCAAGGCTCACCCTTGCATTGGAGCCGAGTCTGGGAGGAGGGATGATGAGGAAGACTGACCTTCCTGATGATCCCTTCCTGCAGGCCATAATGGCTGATACTCTCTTCCAACCTTGGAGTCCTGTATGAGGAAGAAAACTCATCACAGCAGAGAAACAGAGACCCTTGGCGATTATCTAAGCACAACATGAAAGCTGTTATTTTCCATCTCAACATTCATATCCAGAACTCTTCTGTAGAGAGCAGGGACTGTGACAAGCCAACAGGCCAGCTAACTACTTCAGAGAGTTTGCATCTAACTTTAATTCTGCAACCCTATACCTTTACCTCCCCCTTAGGGAGCCAGCACTGGGCTGATTCAGCTGAACAAATGCAGGAATGAGGTGAGCTGTGTCCTGAACTCCAGCTCTTGGCTCAGTCTGCACTGACTCCAGAGAGAGCCCAAGGTAACCAGCCCAGGCAAAGCACCGCAGATACTTCCCAACAGTCAGATCAATGTCCACTCTAGGAAGAATGAGCCATGTGAGTAGCTGGTAGTCAGAAGAGAGAAATCAGCACTGTTTCCACTCTGCAGACTACTAGTGCTTGACAATTTTTGCATTTTTTTCGGTGAGTGTTCCACCCATCCCATGGGTCATTGAATATCCCTCATGCTGCTTCACATCTCCACAAAAACTCTGAAGGCCATGGAGCACCTCAGCAACATGGGAGGCCTTCGCAGCTCCAGGAAAAATAAGAATGTTGGGAAGACAGGATAAAATGCCACTGGAAAACTGATCAGTAGGGTTGGTGAAAAGTAGGGAGAAAGTCCTTCATCTGAAAACAGCCTCCTACATCAAGTTGGAAGAATGCACCCTAAATTCCACTGTTAGTATCAACTGGCTCTGCATAACAGGAGCCTGGATATACAGCACAAATGTGGATGACTTTGCTGTTGACTCCTCTACTCAATGGATGAACCCTACTGAAAGTTTTTAGCAAAAAAACCCTATTGGCATTTGTTACCATACCTGATAAGGTCTTGCTCCCTGAGACCCACTGCGCTGAACATGCTGAGAATATGGCTTTAAGTAAGGAAGGTGCCTACAGGTTGATTCAAGTGCCTTGTGCTTTGTATGCAAATGGCAGTGTGGCTGTGATATATCAAAGTCAAGAAGTGTGCAAGTTCAGTTATTCAAACTGCAATAATGGAAACAGATCTTAAATTCACAGGAACGTGTTTGGAGACTGGTACAGAGTTATGGTGCGTGAAACAAAAGACAAGTCCAACAAAGAGCAAATAGATCAGCACCTGCACCAGGCAACTGCCAAAAAGAAATTTTCTTGGAACCTTCAATGTGAATTAAAAGGTAAAATTGTAAGAGTGATTCAAAAGCTGGAGCTAAGTCTGATGTTTGTGTTGCCTAATCACTGAAAACAAGGATGATAAAACAGGTACAGAAATGGGGTTGCAGCAAGAAGCAAGAAGAGCTAAACTGCTGTGGCCATGCTCTGAGTTTGTCATTCCAGAAGGATATTAAAATTATTGCAATCATAGACTCATAGAATCACAGAGTGGTTTGGATTGGAAGGGACCTTAAAGATCATCTAGTTCCAACCCCCCTGCCATGGGCAGGGACACCTGCCACCAGACCAGGTTGCTCAAAGCTCCGTCCAGCCTGGCCTTGAATGCTTCCAGGGATGGGGCACCCACAGCTTCTCTGGGTAACCTGCTCCAGTGCCTCAGCACCCTCACAGTGAAGACTTTCTTCCTAATATCTAATCTAAATCTACCCTCTTTCAGCTTAAAGCCATTATTACTTGTCCTATCGCTACATGCCCTTGTAAAAAGTCCCTCTCCAGCTTTCAATCCTCAGGGAACCTTTGAAAACTGTTTAAAAATTAGAAGGAAAAAAAAAATCCTTGTAGTGAGAGCAGAGGATCACCAGAATAACTTCCAGATTTATAGCCTGTGAAGGCTAATTTTAAAGCACCCAAATGAGATTCTGTGTTTCAAGGCAAAGGAAGACATGAACGGCTGAAATCATCAGCAACATGTCCCATCCCTGATTGTAGCTCATTGCCAGTGCTTTAGTTTCCACCTCTGACAACCACTTTGCAGGGCGAGTTTGTGCAGATGTGACAGATGTAGTGAAGGAAATGGTGGAAAGAGTCCCCTTGCAGTGAAAACTTGTCTCCTGTGCAGAAGTTACTTTCCTTTTTGCTATTTAATTAGTCTAAAGAGTCCTAAATGCAGCAGGTAGGTAGAAAACAGCTCTGCCAAGGGGATGACACTCATGTCTTCTCCATGCTCACATGCTCAGCTTCATTTTAAACAGCCTTGGAGAAGAGCTTCTTATTTCCACATCACCACCTTCCTCTGCGTGTGGCCTTTCTCATCTTTTCTTTCTTTTCTTCCTCTTTTCTCCCTACTTAGTGAATCGGGGCTGGCTGCAGAAGGCTGCATCTTCCACAACAGCAGGAGCTTAAAGACCAGTAAAGTTTTTCTTTGAGCATCCCAGTGCTGCTGTGGGCTTGCCATGAGATTCAGGGCAGTAGCTGTCGCTCTGCTCCTGTCTTCTCTTCCTCTCTTTGAAACCCTCCCTAGCAGCTTCCCCATCTGTGTCATGGCAAGGAGATGATCATCAGTGAATGCGGGGTCCCCAACAAGAAAGAGCTCCATTAGCATTTTCATTGTCTTCAAGTGTGCATTCAGGGCATGAACTCTGAATGTGTGTATGCATGTGTGGACACATGTAGGCACATATAGGTAGGTGTACCTGGAGGTATCTGTATAAATAGCTACCCATGTGCGCCTCTCCATATAATACATATGTGCATATCTGTGAATACCTAATGCTTATTTAAACTGGGTCCTGAAACCCAGCTGAGACCTCTTGCAGTTCCTACCACGGATGGCTACTTGGAAAGGCTGACGCAAGCACTTGGATTCCTGGGAGACCTCTCTCTCTCTCTGCCTCATAAGCAAAGTGGCTTTCCCGAGAGGTTTGAGGATGCAGAAGGGAGCTGCTCGCTCAGCAGCTGTGCTACGGGGAGTGTTTCCTAATGGGGCACTTGCAACAGGGTCAATGGGGCAGAACCTGTTTCTGGAGGGGAGAGACTTGGGGAAGTGAAATGTTTCTCCCCTTGCATTAGGGGATACCTATCCAGTTTTAAACCAGTATCTTGTCTTTTGGAGCTGTGTCTGTCCAATAGAAAATCTGTCCTGGATGCTGAAAGTGCCTGTGGAAGACACTGGGAATATTTCCATGCCTCTGATGGGCTGGTAGCCTTGGACAGAAGTCAGTACATTACTTATTAGTTGTGTTTTCCTCCCTCTAACAGCCACAAGAAGAAGCCTGGATGCACCCCAGTTGCCATGTTAGACCCAAACACGTAAAGCCAATATTTAGGAAACCTCAGTGCTCCCCAAATAAAAACTGCTCCTGGGGGTGTTGGTGGATGAGATGCTCAACATGACCCAGAAATGTGTGCCTGCAGCCCAGAAAGCCAACTGTATCCTGGGATGCACCAAAAGAAGTGTGGCCAGCAGGTCAAGGGAAGTGATTCTCCCCCTTTACTCCTGCACCCCACCTGCAGTACTGCATTCAGGTCTGGTGTCCCCAACATAAGAAGGACATGGACCTGTTGGAATCAGTCCAGAGGAGGCCATGAAGATGATCGGGGGCTGAAGCACCTCTCCTATGAAGACGGGCTGAGAGAGTTGGAGTCATTCAGCCTGGAGAAGAAAAGGCTCCAGGGAGACTTTATGGCAGCCTGCCAGTACCTAAGGGGGGCTACAAGAAAGCCGGAGAGGGACTTTTTACAGGGACTTGAAGTGATAGGACAAGGGGGAATGGATTTAAGCTGAAAGAGGGTAGACTTAGATTAGATAAAAAGAAGAAAATATTTACTGTGAGGGTGGTGAGACACTGGAGCAGGTTACCCAGAGAAGTTGTGGCTGCCCAATCCCTGGAAGTGTTCAAGGCCAGGTTGGATGGTGCTTTGAGCAACCTGGTCTGGTGGCACGTGTCCATGCCCATGGCAGGGGGGTTGGAACTAGATGACCTTAAAACATCCCTTCCAACCCAAACCATTCTATGATTGCATGAATTCCTGAAATTCCTTTCTTTTTCTATTTTTTTTTTGTGTGTGTGTGTTTTTCATGGGGTTGGATGCCACAGCAAATCCTTCACATCACTTGTAGTCCGGCTTTTTCCCGGTGCTCAATGTATCAGCAGAGCAGAGGTGGAGGGGTTTCAGTGTGTGTTCCCCTCTATCCCAAGCCAGCAGTACTGCACAAGCTTCTCCTGAGGAGGACTGGTGGCTCCATGACTGGGGCAGTGAACAGTAGATTTAAAGTTCTTGGATCTCCAGTTTAACCTGCAGATTTTCCAAGTAACATTTGCCCAGTAAAACATTTCCAAGAGTGGGATTTACTGTCATAATTAATAGGTTATGATTAGGTCAATAACTTTCATCAACCTAGCTGAGAGAGAACCTATTAATGAAACTGTAAAACAACGTAAACTCTATGGAGAAGATAGGAGGGAGAATTTACAACTTCCCAGAAGCCCTAGTAACTAAAGGGACGATTTACAGGAAGTAAAATGAACCGGGTGCCCATAAAACACAACCAAAATTATACCCATATCCAAACAAGACAAATTAAAAAGGTTTAAGTGGATTTCTCAGCCCAAATAAAACAGAGCATCTCAATTGAGAGGAGACATTTCATGTTGCATTTTATGGAGTGCAGGAGAGGAAGATGCATGGAAATGTGAAAGCATATCAAACAGGTCAATAAGAAATCAGTGGCATAGCCTGACACTCCTGATCGCCCCTTCAGTCTCAGCTCATCAGATGTGGTCCAGCAGTCACTACCAGCTCCAGAGTAACAAGGCAGCACGGCAGCAGCCACTTCTGCACCACAGCCAAAATGCAGATGTCCTAGATTAAAATTCAGAAATTAAATGTGTTCATCCTGCAGCCCATGGAAAGGAACCCTTTCCATTTTGGATGGCCTGAGAGGACATATCCCAACACTACAAAGTTAACCTCTTCAGTCACTGCCCAAAGTAGCAGGGTCCTACAGCCATGTCACCACATCTTCCAACCACGGGCCCCAGGAGAGCATCTGATCTGTCCTCTACTCAGCTTTCCATTTTCTGGGTCCTAAAAACCCAACCATGTTAGCATGTTCTAACCCCAGAGTACTTTCTTCTCCACAGTGAGGACCATGGAAAACAGTTCCCTGGGACCACAGAGCAAACCTTCTCTGTGCAGTGGTGCTTTTCTAAAGCTAACCATGGATTTTCCCATCCTGGGCTTTCCTGTGGGTGATACATCTTCAGCTGAACTCAGCACAGCAAAGCCTTTTAAAATGAGACTTTTCCCAGAACAAAATCTAACTCTCCAAACTATGATGCCTGGAAAAAACACATGCATGAAACGGATTGCTGGATATTCCCTGTACCAGCCAGCTGATGGATGATAGGACACCAGTGACATGATGACAGCACAAATACTTGTACAAGCCAATTTATCCCTGTGCTTAGATGCAGCCCTACAATAACAAAATTTCTTCCACTTCTCCCTTTTGATTGCAAGGGATACATCCCAGTCACCAGCCACCTGCTACCTTCATTATGAGGAACCAGCAGAAGACATGTTGAAGTTTGTTTCTTCATCAACACATGAGTTTGAGTGCTAAAAAGCACCACTGTGATCAACTTTTCCAAGGTCTTAGATATCACAGCCTGGAATGGATATTACTGTTCTGAATGAATGTTCTCTGCAGCTCTGGTGGCTGTGGTTAAAGTGTTTTGACTCCAGTCCCTCCAGGAATGGACAAAACCCCCATTGTTCTGCATGCACAAATTATTATTTTTTTTTTTAAACAAAACTTCCCGATTTAAAGATCTACTCAAAAGACTCTACCACAACCCTCTGCAAGTTCCTCCAGTGGTTAATTATCCTCACTCTTGTAATTGCGTTTATAAAAGCTACTTAATTTGACAAGACCGATTTCCCATAACCCCCTGCTGATTAGCATCATGTTCCTGTAATTCTTTATTAATCGAGTCCTTGTGAGGTGTTCCTTCATTTTGCTTAGAATCAATGGCAGGCAATAATTATCCAAGTCATCCTGTTTCTACCATTTTAACGTACTAGCATGATACTAAGTTTTCTTCTAGTCCCCTGGATTGCCCAGCCCTCCAAGGCATGTTGAAAACCAACAGTAATTCTCCTTGGCCACTTCCTACAAAATATTTGGATGTAGTTAAGACCTGTTTTCAGAATGTTCAGTGTTTTTAAGGGGGGCTATTTGGTATGTTCTACAGTTAATGCTGGCCTGTAAACCAACCCTTCACTTTAATCAGATACAAATCTGCTTTTACCCCCAAATACAAAACAAATATCTTTTGAAAATGCCTGCTTTGCACATTTCCCTTCCAAGGAGGAATCAATACTGTGGTTATTATAGCTCCTTCTGTTCCCGAAGTATTTAAACTCTTTGCTGTCCTCAGCTCTGCTGGCCAGAGACATCTCATGTCTTTTTGCTCGTCTCACTGATTTTCCACATTTCTAGTGCAAATTCAATGCCCTCTACTCATTTTTTTTTTTTTTTTTCATTTTATGTGTCTCTTGCCACCTTCCCTTTGCCTGTAAGCCAAGCCAGTTTTTCAAACCAGTGTCACTCTTTGTGAGGGGATTATTGCTTTGGGGACGCTTGGTTGTTTTTTGTTTTGTTTTGTTTTTTTTAAAAAAAAAAACCCAACTATTCCTTATCATCATTCACACTTTTCCATTCCATTTCTTTTTTTACCATCTGAATTGTCCTTTATGAGATTTTAGTTTTCCATGAACCTGACCTTTGTAAAATAATGGATGAGCTGTTCTGAGCTAATTTTCTCTGAACATGATAGATGCAAACAAGGATGGGCATTGCCACCCAAAAAACAGCCCCAGACATTGTTCTGGCCAGCCAGCACCCCTTTGCATGCCAAGACAAGGTCCAACAGAGAGTTCTACACCTTGATGGCAACAGATCTGAGGTTTGCAACTGTCACTTGTAATTTTTGGAACATCCCAAGGTTACCCAAAGGCTGGCAGTCTGACAAGTTCCAGCACACATCAGTACAGATGAAATGCTTCAGTAGCTGCTGCCTTCTCACCTATGCCTTGCAGGTAGGTACTTAAGGTGCCAGTCAGCCCACTTTGTGGTGGGAAGTGCTGGAAAGGTGCAGACACCAACTAGCACAGCTCCTGCCCTGTCTATTAGGACATTGACCCATAACCATACTAGAAGATTTGCATCTGAGCTGCAATGGCTTGTGAATGGATAATGTTTTGACACTTAATTCTCCCCTGTTTGCTTGCTCAAAATACATTGTAACCAGAGACTTAAGCATACCAGTGGTTAAAGTTGGTGGAACATTATCCTCAAAAGAGTTTCCATGGAAGAATTTTTTTCCTGCAAAACCAGAAATTTTGGATGAAAAGAAAATTTTCCACTTACTGCTGCATCAGGCTTCCACTGATCATTTATGAACTTAAAAACCAGTTTATTTTTCAGCCTTGGGTTTTGTCTGAGGGAAAGTGTTTCAGCTTACATGGTTTTGTTATGCTTGACCATCTACCCTCTTCCTTTCCTCCTCTCCCAGATTGTCCAAAGAAAAAGATTCTGTGAACATTTTTTTTCCTGTACTGGTAAATGTTATTTGTATTTCTAGTCCCTTCCACTGCTTCTCCCCTTGAATCCGCCAGGCTTGCAGTAATTTGAGATTCACACTCAAAGTAACTGAGTCGCCACTAACGTGGCAAAGACTGCATGACCAGGACAGTTGTGCTTGGAGGTGACCCTCTGGCCTGAGTTTGTGCATTTAATCTGGGTGATGCCAGCAGATTGGGGAGGCATTTCTTTACTTCTTCTGTCCCTTTATTCCTTCAGATCATGCTGAAATTATCTATGGCAGGTGAATTTGACAATTCAATGCAGCAGATGATTTCCCATTATGATGAAGTCTCAAAGACAGTAAGGAGTCATTTCCCTTTCTATTCAGCATCCTGGAGGTTAACACAACTATCCTGGATGCAGGGCAGCAAAAAGTGTTTTATTTAAATGGGGTATAAAATACACAGGAGAAAGTGAGGGAACAGAGACCTGTGATATCTGATGAGGCTACTCACCTGAGGGACTGATTCTGAACTGACAGCCAAGTGAAATGACTGGTGGAAAAAAAGATGGAAGCAGATCTGCACTGGTCCTTCAACAGCTTCTGTTGGAGTTTCTCACAGGCTCGTCTCTGTTGCCTTGAGGTGTATAGACCGTTTGGGGTCTTTAAATTGCTTTTGCAATAGCTCAGCTCCAGTAACTGGAAATCCCACCAATATTCAGAAGACCACTGCAGAAGAGAATATGGGATCCTCCTACATCTGAGGGTTTGTGAAAACACCCCATCCAGATCATCAGCTAGAGACCTGCAAAAAACAGTGAGTAGGGCAAAGAGGGGTCAGGGCTACAGCTGAGAGACCTGCCACACCAGTTGGCCAATGGGGGTTATTTTTTTTCTGGTTTTCTAGTAGGGTGAATGTTTTCTTAGATCTGCCTGCTGGGGCTGGTATTCTTCCCAAGATGCATGTACCTGACCAACACAGGGCATGGAGAAAAACAGGTGATAACGCAGGTTACCTGGCCCTTGCATACCTTCGCAACAGCCCATGGGGCTGCTCATACTGTCTGCAGGGGTGAACTGGAAAAGAATCAGGTACATTACATGGAGTCAGTCAGAACCAGCTGCAAAATAAATGATAATATTGCAGGAGTGTTGGTGTTAGGCATGAGTGAAGCTGTATGCCAAAACAAAGGCATTCAGGATTGGTTGGAGGTGTGTTTAGCACCCAGGTCTTTAATTGGTCAGCTTTTACACATAAAAATGAATTATTACATGTGTAAAAACATCATTGCACATGTAAAAGTAAATTATTGTGCATATAAAAACTTTACTGCACATCTAAAAGTAAATTATTGTGCATGTGAAATAGATTTCTGCATATTTTTTTTCTTGTACCTCCCAGTCATTATTTTCTTAACACTTGTAATCTCTCATTTTGAACATGTTGAAGTTACACTAAAGATTCCTTCACTCTCTGCTTTAGCAGTTCTAAAACAGATTCACAGCTGCTTTTAGAAGAGGAGTATCCAAAATATGGGTCGACTTCCAAAGAACTTGCAGAGGGCTTGCCGTTCCTTAGAATCATCTCTGACACCTTGATTGCAGGGATTACCTTCTAAGCAGGGAGGTGAAGAACAGGCAGTGTCATGCAATGCAGACACAACAACACAGGTTCGTGTTTACCAGCACCGACTGTGCCAGGCATATACATGACCTGGGGGAATCAGGCACAGAAGCAGCAAGTCACACTCCTCTAGACGACCACTTGTGTGCAAAATTTCTATGACCTCACGTGAATTCCTGGCAACTACATGTATTAATTATGACCACAAAACTGCCTGCCAAATTCCTGAAGTAGTCTGATAGCCACATGCCTTCAGGTTCCTGCCATGGTCAGAGCCCAGCTTTCTGTGCCTGGATGA
This sequence comes from Falco biarmicus, assembly GCF_023638135.1. Classification (NCBI taxonomy): domain Eukaryota; kingdom Metazoa; phylum Chordata; class Aves; order Falconiformes; family Falconidae; genus Falco; species Falco biarmicus. Next base: position 12,834,563 of record NC_079290.1, read on the forward strand.
AGATTTATGGGCAGTATCTTTCCCCTCTCTCTCACATGAGTTTAAAAGCTTTGACCTCAAGGGCGGGCCAAGCTCCTGTCACATTTTGCATTGCTGTACCAGCACAAAACATCTCCTAGGCTCAGCAGAGCTAGTTCCGGAGAATCTCTATGTCCCTTCCCCATGGCAACCAGGTTCGGGGGGGGGGGGGGGGCGGGGAGTATGCAAATATATTGCTGTGCCCCATGAGATCACTGACAGCCACCACAGATCCAAGACACACAGCTCTATAGCTTTATTCCTGCAGACCCAGGGCTTGGTACTGTCCCAGATGATTTCAGCATCAACACCCATCCGGAACTTCTTTACCACATCTCTGACTGGGGTTGGTCAGTTGCTTTGCTGAGGTTTTCACCATCCAGTTTTCACAGAAGAAGGTGTTCCTACAGATTCCATGTGTGGAGTCCTCCAGAGCTGTATAATGAAGCCCAAGAGGGCTGGCAAGCTACATTCAGCATCTGAAAGTCTGGAAGAAGCCGGGATCAGAAGGGTCTCAGACTCACTTTCATCTCCCAGTAGAAGCTGGAGGAGAGGAGAAGGAGCCATGGAGAAAGGTTTCAGCAGGAGTTGGTTCAGTTTCCCATGTCTGAACTGGGGAAATGCTGACCTGGAGCTGGGCACAGAGTCAGTTGATATCCAGCCCCATCATTTGAGGCCCACTCATCATTTGTCAAGCAATGGCAAGCACTTGGAAGTTAGAGTTGTACAACATACCATCGTTTTACCACAAATTGTGCCATAGCCAGATACCCACCAAGACTGCTTCTGGTCTTATGCTTAAGCAAGCATAAGTCCTTCATCCAGTTGTGATAAAAATCTCCCCACTTGCAAGACACCACGGCAGCAAAATAGGAAGACTGAAACTGTGGCATATGAAGGCAAGGACCCCAGGTGAGCTCCCCCATTGCATACATAAGTGCTGGTTATATACAATCCCTTATCCACCCAAGTTCTGCCCTGGAACATGCCTATGTATTATGGTATGAAAAGCATCTTTGCAACCAATTCACACTCCACCAAGCTGTTTACTCCCTCCATACTCACCTGAGGAGCTCTCTTCTTCCCAGATCAGGATTTAAGCTGTGGGAGGCTTTGGGCAGCCCCTCATTGCAGACAGGTGTGCACAGAAGTGATTTGCAGGTGAGCTCAGAGAGCCAGATTGAGTGCTTCCTCACTACATTTTAATGTGTAATCACTCTGCAGCCTGGCACCCAGACAGTGAACAAAGCCTTTTCTCAGAAAGGGCCTTTACATGAAACCTTCACAAATCTTGCAAGGATGTCACCAGTTTGGGACAAAAGCCTTGATGCATCCAGCTAGGATGTCATGCTATCAGAAGGAAACAGCAATGGTGAGAGGAGTTGTCATGACTTTGGCCTTAAAATGACTCATTGTACCAAGACCTCATGATGTCCTAATACCCAGAAAGAAATTTCAGCACATCGGTGACTGGATTATTCCACTACGAGGCATCAGCATACTAAGCAAATCTAGTAAAGCATTTCCCTTCAATGCAAATATTGATCTCTGCTATAAAAGACTGATGCTATCCAGGCATGACACTATTCTGAAATATCATGCAACATTATCACGACAAGGCATCACTGACATCAAGGCTGTGAGCTGAACTGGTGCAATGTCCCAGGGTAATATTGCCATGACAATGTTTCGCATTCCCAGGAAATAATTTGGGATCTTTGTCAAAGCCAGGCATTGCATGCTGTCAGCAAACTGGAATGAACCACAACCATTTCTTTAAGGTCTACAGTATTAGACTACAATGATAGAAATATGTTTGAATCTGTCCCCTTATCTGTGTCTCTGCAATTATCGAGCAACCTCTCTGCAATGGGGTCTACTTTGTCTGGTGGCTGAGGTTGTCATGAATCCGTTTGGGTGGTGATAACTGGGAAGTCTCACTGGCTCATGCTCTGCAGCTTGCAGCCCTTGCTGCGATCTGATAGTATCACCACCCCTGCTGACCCGTCCACTCATGTGCTTTCTGCAGGTGGCTCAGGTGACACAAACCACTGATACCAAGTGGAGCATCCCATGAAAGCAGAAACAGTGGCCCATCCTCTCTCTTCACCCACTGCATCCTCTCCCATAAATCCCAGGGCAGTTCGATAACCTATATTCCCAGCCCTTATTACTTCAGTGAATAGTCTATAGCAAGCAGTGATATACATCCTATCCATACAGCCTTTGACACTTCTGATTAATAATCTACAATGGTACAAACTAGAACAATGTAATTTCTCGTGTTGTGCTCTCTCCCCTGCTGTCTCCTTGCCCTGGCCATGCCGAAGGTGGAGAGCCCTCTCTCTCCTCTTCTCCCCCCGCCTCCCTTCCCCCTTTACTCCTTATCTGACGAAATCATCAAATTTATGGCCAAATTGAAATGAAATGCAATTTAGTTCCCGTTCTGCTTTCAGTCCATCACTTCATAGGCCAGTCCCGGAGGATCTCCTAACCTAATCGCTGGATGGCAGTAACTTCATTAGTGCTGCCAGCAATCCCCTGCTTTCTGCTGTGTGTGGCTTCCAGAAATCATGGCTGACACCTCTCCCTGGGAATTACTGGAAGCAAGAGCTTTCTCAAGTTTTTTTTCTGTTTTATTTCCTACTTGTGCCCAGTCAGCATAATTGCTTCCTCGGGGTGATCAGATCACCGCTGCCTGGCTGGGTGATTTCCACCCAAAAGCCAGCTCCAGCTCCCAAGGTGCAGGTCAAGGTGGAAGCATGGGCATGATTGGGAGAGAGGCTGAGATGAACAACACACAAACACACATTGCCAGATTGTCTTGGGTCCTGTGGACCTGAGCAAAATGATGGCCATGGAAATGGATAGAGAGGCAGCTCTGCATGACACTGGAGACCATGTGGCTCACATCAAGGAACAAGCATGAGCATCATGGAGGAGAAACCCCAGTACTGTCAATTCCACCAGCCCACTGTACGTATCCCAGCACTCACTCATGTTGCCTTGTCAGTCAGCCAAAATGCTGGAAAAGACAGCCAGGTGGACGTTTGTCTTCCCTGTCCCCTGCCCCATGGAAGGATACACTCTCTTTAAGCCCTTCTTGACACATTTGTCCTCCAAACCTCCAGCACTGATGATACTACCCTTCCCCCCCTCCCAGCAATTAATCCCAGCCCTTCTCTATCCCCATAGCTCTAAATCTCCTTTACTGGCTTTTAAGCTACTTATTACTTGTCCTATCCACAGGGAAACACGTGTCCCTCCCCTTCTTGCAGAAGCCTTTTACATAATCGCAGGCTGTTATCCCATCTCCCTTTAGTCTCTGGACTAAACAATCTCATGTCTTCCCAACCCTTCCTCACAGGCCATATTTTCTTGGCTTTTGAGGAGGTTTACAACAGAATCCCAAGCTCCTACGCAAGTTGGCTGGTTAGCTGGTCACCAGCCTCTTGCCAAAGGCCCAAGAGGTGCCTCTGAAGCTAGGCTCCTTCAGCCTCAGCTGCCCAGCTTCATTTGCCTCCTTTCTTCAGTTCAATGCCCAATTTGCAGAGAGCCATATACTGTTGTTGGTGTGCCCAAAGCTGGTGGGTTATTGGCAGAAGATATTTCAGCAACCCTCAGACCTGAGGACATACTGAGCTGCACTATGGAGACCCCATATCCTACTCTGTACCCTCCTACCTGCTCTTGCATGGTCCCCTCTGTTTTCTAAGCCATGCCATGGTCTTTTCTTAGTTGGTCCTCGTTTTCCCTTCACCAAAGGTGGGTTCAGAGGCAGACTGGCTTCCCCTCTCCTTGCACAACGGATGCTCAGAGGGTGCAAGGGGCACAAGAGGGATCTGACACCCCTCTGGGATGGGATCACCCATGGGACATGAAACACCCATGTCTTGGTTTAGTGGTGGATTTAGTAGTGTTAGGTTTACAGTTGGACTCCATGATCTTGAAGGTCTTTTCCAACGTAAATGATTCTAGGATTTGGATAGAAAACACATTCCCACGATGTCTGGCTTTGGAGAAACCGTTGAGAGGATATTTGGTCTACCCTCAACCCAGTAGTGCCAGAAGCTGGTGTCTGAGGGTGCAGCCAGTCCTCGGCATTGCCACGCCGGCCAGATTTGAGCCACAAGGATGCTATGATTTTTTTTTATTTTTTTTTTTTCCTCAGTGCAAAGATCTGGTGCCCCTCTGTTTCACACAGGACAAGAAGAAGAAAATAGGAAAGGTTGTGGACTGACAAAGAGCTGGTTTTCCTCATTCCCACTTAAGACTTCTTGCTAGTGGCATCCACCATGTTGAGACTGCAGACGATTTGGTTGGAGGCAGGTGAAGCGACTCAGAGGTTGAGGACCCCTGGTCTGTAAATCATTGCAAAATAACCTGTGCCATCCCTTGGGAGAAACGCTCACTAACACACTTTCATAGTGCAAACCAACAAAAAAAGCAGGGAGAAATAACAAAATAACATTTAATGTTTAATTTTTCATTGGTTGTGAATGAAGGGTTTTGGGAGAATATTACAAAAGCTGGACTGTGGCCTTATTCCTAAAACGCTGAACACTCTCCCAATTAAAAACATTAAAGAAACACCAGAGGAGAGTTCTCTGGGTTTCTCCCAGCCTGCTTTCAAGGATTTATTTAAGTGATAGTCAATATTAAAAGGGAGGGCAATGTCAGGGTGAGAAACTAAATCCAGATGTGAAAGTCTTTAGCTAATTCCCTAAATCCTTGGCCAGGGCCAAAACATGTACAGGCCCATGCTCCTATGTACATACACATGCATGTATACGAATATATTGCTACATCTGTTTGTGCTTCATAAGTCAATGTCTCCAACATTTATCTTCGATTCAGATTTTGGGTCAAAACTTACCTAAATTATTTTATTTCCCATGCCTGCCCATACCCACACATGCTCCAAGAGAAAGCCCCTGGGTCTGGGGAGGCATCAGGCTGGAGGAGCTGTTAGTTCACAAAGGCAGGAAGCAAAAAGATCCCAAGGAAGGCAAGTCTCATTATTACAAGCAGCTTAGCAAGAAAAATGTTGCAAGCAGAAATGTCTGGAGAGATCGGGAAGGTTGCTTGAAGTTAAATGTGCTCCTGCCTTTCCTAGAGTGAAGCAAAGGCTATCTGAGAACACAAACAGAAATAAAATATATCTTAAAAAAAAAAGGGGGAGGGGGGGAATGGTGAAGAAAGAGGTGAGGGAGACTCAGTAGGTGGTGCTCTTCCCTCTGAATCTGCACAGGGCCTGGGGAGAGGGTGGTTGTTGATGCCCAGGTGGAAAAACAGCTCAAAAAAACAGGTCCTGGTCCTGACTCCTGGTACCACCACAGCACACACTATGCTCCACCCTAGTAGCAGCTGCATTTTGGTACATGTTGGCTTTAAAGCACAACATCCAGCTTCCAGCTGCTGCCTAACCCCTAAATTCACCAAAATAATAAATGATAAGTAAGTGTCAGCAAGTGGTTTGAGTCAGGGGTTGAGGTCCTAAAAGGAATTCAGCCCTTGACCTTGTTTCTGACAGAGCTGATATTTTACCACATTCAGGGCATCTCTGGCACATGCCAGGACAAAATCTTTGCAGGAATAAGCGTTGATTAACCTGGTGTTTTAAGAGAAGGGAGTACAGTAGCACCAGCCTTGGACCGGCACAGCCCCCATGCAGGAGGGGAGGCGAGAGCCCAATTGATCCAGTAACACAGAGCTATATATCAGCACAGCCTCTCCCATTACTTTACCTGATGGATTTCCATCCAATGAGCTGATCTGAAAGTGATAAAGGGAAGACCAGAGCGTTTTCAACACGCCACTAACTCCAAAACCAGGCTCAATAATCCTGCAGATTGATGGCACCTAAAGAGCAGGGAGGGAGAGGCAGGCAGGCAGGCAGGGCGGGGAGCTTAATTAATACTCACAGCATTAACCAAGCATACATTTATCTGGGTAAATGAAGGGGCAGGACAGGTACCACTGTCAAGAAAATGTTTCACCTGGCAAAAAGCAATCTGGGGCTCTCAGGTGGGGTCCTGGGGTAGGCGAGTCAGCCTGTTCCCAGAAATGGCTCCGGTCCAAGTCAGGAAACCAGAGCTGTCCTGCAGAAATAACAGCTTTTCCACAGTTGACTTTTTTCCCCTTCTCCCTCACTTTTCATGCCCTTGTGGGTAATCATACGGTCACTTCAGACACCTTCAGTCTGAACTACAAAGCCCCGGACAGTGGTGGTACCTTGCTTCCTTGCTTTCCTGACTGAAGGATTTTCCATTTCCTTTGCCTTCAGGTTGAGAGTGGACCAAATATCCTCCCAACGGTTTCTGCAACGCCACACATCATGTTTCCCATGTTTTCTGTCCAAATTGTAGAATCATTTAGATTGGAAAAGACCTTCAAGATCATGGAGTCCAACTGTAAACCTAACACTACTAAATCCACCACTAAACCGCGTTCTAAAATGCCTCCTGGAATGGTGACTCAAGCACTTCCCTGGGAAGCCTGCTCTACTGCTTGGTAACCCTTTTGGTAAACAAATGTTTCCTGATATCTAATGTAAGCCTCCTCTGGTGCAACTTGAGGCCATTTCCTTTCATCCTATCACTTCTTAGCTGGGAAAAGAGACATTTTGCTTCAGGGTCCTGGCAGGGCCCTGTATAGCTCACAGGCAGCTTTACTGCCTCGGCTGTTATTGCAATAGTGTCCACTACAGCCTCTGAGGTCTACAGCCAAGCAATGGGAGCTGCGGCTGGAAGACACCACCCTCACACAGGATGTCCCCTGTGCCCTGGCACACCGGTGAAGCAAGATTTGGAGGCAGGAACTTGATCTAGGCCATCCTTTTTAATAGCCACCAGCAGATGTCCCAGCCAAAAAGGTATTTCAGGACTGTCCAGCAGAAGAAGGACATAGATCTGTTGGAATGAGTCCAGGGGAGGCCATGAAGATGATCAGGGGGCTGGAGCACCTCTCCTATGGGGACAGGCTGAGAGAGTTGGGGTTGCTCAGCCTGGAGAAGAGAAGGCTCTGGGGAGACCTTAGAGCAGCCTGCCAGTAAAGGGTCTTACAAGAAATCTGGAGAGGGACTTTTTACAAGGGCATGTGGTGACAGGATGAGGGGTAACTGTTTTAAATTAAAAGAGGGTAGATTCAGGCTAGATAGAAGGAAGAAATTATTTACACTGAGGGTGGTGAGAAACTGGACAAGCTTGCCCAGAGAAGCTGTGGATGCCCCATCCCTGGAAGCGTTCAGGGCCAGGTTGGATGGGGCTTTGAGCAACCTGGTCAGGTGGCAGGGGGAGTTTGAACTAGATGATCTTTAAGGTCTCTTCCAAACCAAACCATTCTACAATTTCCAGCACCCTGGACTGAGTCATCCTTTCATTATATAAGGAGTTGTTTAAAAACCCAACCCTTTCTCCCCACTTGAAACCCACTGGCTGATCCTTCAGCCAGGGCAAGGAAATCTCACACCACTCATCATGAACTTTGCAGGCCCATGGAGTACACAATGCCAGTCCCAGCTGGCATCCTCTTCCTCATCCAAGCTGTATCTCTCTACTCCCATCCTCGCCGTCAAGACCTCAAGCCAGCAGGGATTTCGATCTCAGGAGACAGCTATTGTGCTGTAATTAAACAGCAATTGATTGCAAGCAGGGTTCTTTTGTGTTTGGGATTAATGAGAGGCGAGAAGATAAATTTGGTCACCACTAATTAACCCCAATTACAGAAGCAATAAATTGGGAGTGTACCAGGCTATGTGGCATCCACTGCCCCTGTCTGAGCCATGGGGAGGGCCGTGAGTCCTTTCCCCTTTCTCAATTTCTTTCTACCAGTCTGTGGGACTTTCAGAAGTGAAATGAACCCAGAAAAGGGCTGTGGGGCCTGGTGGATACAGTAAGATGTGATGAACAGGCAGTGATTGGGATTTTGGCCATGCAGGGAGCATGAGGATGCTGTCGTGAGAAAAGCAGACTGAGAGAGCCTTTATGATCCTTAATGCCCCAACAGGGAATTGATGATTCCAATAATTCTAAGTACTAATCCATGGCAATTTTAAAAAGCTTTGATTTTGCATGCTGGTTGAATAGGGGCAGACTTTATGGGATGGGAAAGCTGCTTGTGCTCAGTCCAGGCAGTGTGCATTGCCTGCTTCCAACAGCGTGTTACCCTGCTGGATCCTAGGGGTGAGATCCATGCGCAGTTGGAGAAGGAGTGGGGTTGACCCCTGCTAGCTACTCTACTCGAGCACTGAGGAGTACAAAGCTGAACAAAGATGGAATTACAAAGATTTCCTTCTTCTCCTTTCAGTCCTGGGGTTGAACCTCCATGCTGGGTAGTGGGCTGTGGTACCCCCCTCATAGCATCATTCCCCAGGTAGGGGAGGGGTGGTTTCCTCCCTGCTGCCTTCCTGTGGTTTGTGTGACTCCAGACTCCATCCAGCCTGGTGCCCAAAAGCATTTCTGTCTTTAACCTCAGCTGTTTTCATAGCTGAACAGCTTTGAGGCTGGGCCATTGACCTCTGCACCAACAAAGCATTAAAGCAGATGCTTAAGTGTTGCCCAGGGCCTTCCAAGCTTTTCTTTGCATGAAAGTCCTGCAGCTGCAAAAAGGATTCATGCCCCAGTCCAAAGGAGGGCAAGCCCCAGTTTTTACTGGCAAACCCCACCCCCACCCACCCCCCGCACCAGTGCTGAGGGCATTGCAGGAGCTTTGTGGGGCACAGGGAGGTCCTTGTGTGCTCAGAAAAATGCCACAGTTGTGAGGAGGACTGCAACAAAAATCTCTGCAGTGGCCCAGCCCCCCCTTGACAGCCTCTAGCAGCCTCCAGAGAGGAAGCCAATGCCTAAATCTCATTCTTTCAACCTTCGTAACCTTTGCAATCTCAACCTCTCAACATTTGCGGCACCATCCCTGGCAGAACTGTGGCAGGCATGAAGGGATAGTCCCCACCTGGAGATTTAGGCCAGGTTTAATATGTGAGCATCTAGATGAGACCCTAGCTCCATCTCAGCTGAGGATAGGAGGTGACAATGTCCTTGTCCCCATCAGCTGTTACCTCTCCAGTCCTACATCCCCTGTGTACATCTGAGAGGAAGAGCAAAGGGTTGAATCACAGCCTCTGTCTGTAAGCAGCATCCCCCATCTCACTTTTTCCTATTGCTGTCCCCACCTAGGGGGTGTGTGCATATCCAGAGAGGGGTCAGTGGGTGCTGGTGCTCCGAGGCCAGGGCAGATCTCCATGGCTAATGCTATAATCCTCCCCCCTTTCAAGCAGCAGGAAAGCCCCGGCCAGCAGGATCCCTGTGCAGACAGGGTGTAAAAAGCCGTGGCAGCTCCAAAGCAAACACTCCCACATCTTCATTCCTTCCACCCTATTGGCCATTGATTTCAGATAAATATCCGTCCGGCCCTGACAGGGCTCAATTCTCCTAATTATAGCCCTATTGACATGTGATCTTTAGCTGCTCAGCTTGTCAGGAGCCATCTATCAGGCAGACAGATTTCTTTGGCTCAGGAGGAAATGAGATGGGAAAGGGGCAGAAAGGAGGAGCAGGGACTGGGGTGCAGGGAAATGGCTGTATTAATGTGCTGAAGAGATCCCCTGGCCCACATTCTAGTTTATTAACAAGTATGTCTTGGAGGGCCCTGAGCACCAGCCTTTAGAGCAAAAGCAATAAGGGAAGAGTTAAGGTGAAGAGCTCCTAGTTTGGGAACAGCGTGTGTGCATCACTGTAAAGGATTGCTGCGCACAGACCGCTGGTATTTCACAGGTCTTTCCTCTTCACACACAGCTGAACTGACTTTCCCAAGTCTGCGCAGCGCAGAAGCAGCAAAGATGCCTCCCGCCAGGCCACACTAACCGTTGGCTGTTGCTTTCTGCAATGAAACCAAGGAACTCCTTGCTGCAGGGTGTTAAAAATTTGCATGGTTAGCAGATACATTCACAGAGGAAAAATCCATCCCCGACTGTAAGACAGAGGCAGAACTCTGGTTCAAGAGGTCCCTGAGCACAGATTGTTGGCAGCAGGGAGAGCACTTTGGGAATGCACTCTTTGTTCATCCCGCCTTGCGTTTCTCCAGGCATTAGCTGTGGGCTGTTGCCAGAGGCAGGACACAGAGCAAGACCAGCCCTAGAGAGAACAAAACTGCTATTTTTTTTTTCTCCTAGTCCCAGCCTTGGACTGGCAAGACAGGGCTAGGGCTTGTACCCAAACTGGATCCAGTAGGAGGCAGGAGGACATAGCCAGGAGACCTGGATGGAGCATGGCTGGGGAACACACACCTTTCCCAGGTTTCCTTGTAATGCTCCTATAGCCAGACTGCATTGGTGCAAAAGCCAGCCCGTTTGGGGGGGTGTCTTCTCCGCATTGTATGGACTGCATGGGTAAAGCCAGAAGCTCTGTGGACCAAGAACAGCTGCTTGTATCACTCCCAGAATCCAGCAATGCAGGAATAAATCCTTATGCCTTTTGCCTGGCTGTTTTTTTCTCATAACCTCAGGATCAGCCCGCTGCCTTGATGGCTGGGGAGCGCAGCAGTGGCTGCTGTTACGGATGGGCTGCAGGCATCCCAGGCTGGGCTGCAGGAGAAATCAGGTAGGACAGATGGGGGCTAATCCCCAGGCCAAGTCCTTGCCCTCGGAGGAGATGCGAGCTGCCCTGTGTTCCCCGCACCAGGCAGCCATCAGCCAACATCGCAAAGCGGTGCTGGGCCGCACTCAGTCAGCGATCAGGGAAAGAGCCCTGTTAGCTGACTCATATCCTGGTCGGCATGTCTCTGTATTGTGAAAGGACCCAGACAGCCGGAGTGTCTGGAGATAACAGCCTTTACCGGGGAGCCCTGAGAGCTCAGGGTTCATTTACAAAGCCGGGCTTATTTGTGCCGGGCCAGCTGTCTCCGTATCTGCATTATCGACCCACTCCCCCCTGCCCCGGACCGTTTGCAGTATCAGCCCATCCATGGAGATAGCTGTCTGCAGTACCTGCTTCCACCCAGCTCGGGTATCTGGCACGGCCTTACTCCCACAGCACTTTACAAGTGGCAAGGACTGGCTTTGCAGAAGTGCTGAGTGCTCAGAAAACCCAACCCTAGTGGAAAAAGCAAAGCCCAAGAAGCTCCCATCTCCCCCACAGTGGGAAAGGAGAAACTAGCTCTGCTTTGCTACTGGGGAAACTGAGGCATGGAAAGAAGGAGTGATTTTCCAGCATCTTCAGTGCTCATTTCCAAGGCATCAGTGGAGTTACCTGCATCTTTCAAATTTCCTTTGCTTTGGTCCATGCAATGACACTGCCTTGAGAGATACAGTTGCATTTCAATGATGCAATGGGGTGGAGAGGAACCACCATGGCACAGCAGTCTGGAGCCACTAGTCTGTATATCTGGGTGCAGCATTTCTGTGCACTGGCTATAGCTGGACCTAGCCCATGCCAGAGACATTTAAGGAGGCATCCCTTCACATGCGTCTCGTGCACTGCCAAAGCTGCTTGGCAGTGCCGTTGACCCACTGCATGGGATAATGCTGTGTGACCTGAGTACTTGGCTGGGCACCATGCTGCAAGAGCAGCTGGAGCGTGGGAGTCAGCTGGCCCTGCCAGTGTGATTCAGTCCCTGTTGTGCCTTTATCCCAGGCACCCTTTCCTTCTTGGGGGGTCCCTGAACAAGGTGAGGATTCCCCATTCCTGGTGGTTGCACAGACGAACATGGGATGCCCGCAGGAAAGAAGATGTGTTGATGGGATTGCACTTCTTTATTTGCACATCAGGGGTTTGTGCACAACACGGCATGAAAGCTTTGGCTTCCAGGGCAGATTTGGATTACCCAAATAAGGAAGACAAGCAGGGTGTTTGGGCTGGGATGGGGTAGCCTAACACTTATACATGTCCGGGCAGAGATGGAGCCAGGTCAGCAAGATCACTGCATGATGTTTCAGCAAAATGGTGGGAGACCACCTTCCCAAATGTGCTTTGCAGTATAGAGAAGTAGCCCCTTTACCTGAAAGCAAACCCGGCACCACTGACCCTAAGCAGCCCTCTCTGATGGGTCAGAAGAAAAGATGGAAAGATTGAAGTCAGAAATCACTGGAAAGAGCACCAACCATCTTTTAATAGTGCAATCTTTTCTTCTGCTCCCTGCAGAGAGCCCATCCCAACATCCCAACATCCCTGGCTGAGTTATCCATAGCCACCCTGCCACTGGGCAGGGTCATCCACTCCCCTCCTCCTGTTCCTGCTTGTCCACCACAAGCCCCCAGAAAAGCCTCATCCCTGAGCTGTGGGATACCAGAGTCCTGCAGGGAAGGAGCAGGGGTATTTAAAGCCAGCAGTGACCCTCCACACGGGATACACCTTTAGCCAGTTCCCATGTTACATTTCTAGCTGCCATGTATACATTCATTCCCATGTACACATCTATAAACCTGTATCTGTATTTCCCACTTTCCATTTTACTGCAAGGCTTTTGCCTGCACACCAGCGAAACATTCTAAAAGTCAAGTTTATTTCCTCACACGAGGCCCTCCAAGAAAGGACACAATGCCCTTGAAAAGTTTCATTTTGACTCTTTGGGATGCTCACCGATATGAATTCCTACGTCTTAGATTCTCCTCAATTCTTTTAGCGTCCAAGCAAAGTCTTCCTTTCAATTCACCCCAAGCAGAAACAGAATGGCACCTTTCTTGTCAAATCAGGTGTTGTGTAAACTAGAATTTCTGTGACTCCTCAGTTAAGCATGAACTTCAGAAAAAGAAGGTAACTTTGGTTCAACCCTGAGAGAGTTGCTAGCAAACTGAGTGCCCTGTTGCTGCATCGTTTCAGTCCCCACAGTCTGAACTTTGCAGTGACACGATAGGTCTTCTCAAGTTATCAGACATGTAGGGGCAGCTCTGGATTATGGTCTCAGGGCAATCCCTGCCTCTCAGAGTGTTTAATACCAGAGGGAAAAACCTATGCAAAGTCGGCAAAATGGGTCTAGTTCTAGGCACAAGCCAAGGCAGGGATAAAACAATTTAGCAGGAAGGCAAAGGGAATTCCTAGAAACAGGAAAGCTGGGTCAAGGCTGGCAGATCCTGATGCAACCTGTTCTGCAGCTCCCCAGTCTCTCCCTCTGTCCTCATAGCAGGAGTAAATCGGTATTTTCATCCTGGGAAGTTAAAATGCAACTCACACTCATTACACTAAGGGAAATGGCAATTGCAACATGGGGATGAGGAACAGGGTTTAAGGGGCTTTCATTCTCCTCTTGCACCAGTTTGACACCCCTGTGATATCCCTGACTCCGGGGTCAATTGTCATGATTTATGCAGAATCAGCATGATAAAAACAAGATCTTAACAGACATGCGTGCCCTCTGGGCTGACGTTGTTTAGCCTGGACCAGGATCAGTGTCTGGGGGGGCAAAGCAGGCTCAGCACAGCCCCACACCAAGCAGCAAAGCCCTCACCTGCCCCACACCCCTATGGCATGGGAAATGCAATGCCCCAACCACTCCTGCATCTTTCCAGCCAGTGGAGCAGCAGGCGCTGAGTCAGCATCCCCATCCTGTCCTCCCTGCATGTGACATCCATCCTGGGGAGAGGCAAAATAACCTCCCACTCAACTGACATGGATCTGACTGCAAAGAAAAGCGCATCCGCTCCCCTTCGCCACCAGCCCCCCGGCAGAAGCACCGGCAGATCCTTCACTTTAATGTTAACTGAGTTTTAGCGTTGGCCCCGGGCTCTGCCATTTATCTACAAGGCTCTGAATAGCAGAAGAGCGGAGTTAATAAATCCGCTCATGTGTCGCCTGTAATCAGGCCTGTAAATAAAGTGGAGCTGTCAGGGAGTGGCGGCCCATGCCACCAGGGTCCTCACCGTCCCGCTGGCTCCGGGTTTCATGTCGGTGCTGTCCTCACCACAGGGAGCAGGGTGCAATATCCATTTCCATCTGCCCATCCTGCAGCCTGGGGTTGCCATCAGCTGCTCTTTCCAGGGTGATAGTATTGTCTTCTCCTATGCTGGACCAAGCTCCAAATATCTTAAGGATGATTAAAACTTGCACACCCCAAGTCTGAGATATCTGCAGAATCTGTGAACACAGTAACAGCAGAACAGCACCTGGAAACAGGCAGATTTACTATCTCAAAGGCAGAGACTCCAGGATCACCCACTAAGTATCCCCACCTTCCCCCTAGACTGCCCAGCTGGGTCCAACATCTCCCATGAGATACTCCGATAGCTCCAGACAACAGCCCGACTCTGAGAGGGGAAACCAAGGCACGACAGGAAGGGAAGGAACACACCAACGTCAGTTAGTTAATCAGTGGCAGGATCCTAACGGCAGCCCTCCGCTTCCACTGACTGCAAGCAGAGGGGAATTGATTCCAGCCAAGTCCCCCAGCAGGCGCGGGGACTGCAGAGAGGTTCAGAAGGGGAAGATTTCCTGTAAGACGGGAAGTTTTCTTCCCTCTGTGCCCTGCTTTCCCCGTTCTGGTCCGGCTCTGGGAGGCAATCCAAGCGCTACATATCTTTAATTATTAAGCAATCACCCATTGTAGTTACTTATGTGCTGTGGAGCCTCCGGGATGTTCCTGCCAGCAGTACCAGGGCGTAAAGCATCCCTCGATGCTTCCTCCGCAGTGGCTGAATCACCCAGCTCCATTAACTGACATCTACCGCAGACCCGCACACAAGTACATCCCCCCGCTAACCCCCCTTTCCTCTGCCAGCTGCCCCCTCCCCTCCCCATCCTCGCCAAGCCCCTGGGAGCCCTCCTGGCCACTGCTACTGATTGCAAAGCAGTTACAGGAAGGCGGACAGAGGTGCAAGCTCATCCATCACAGCCCAGAAGGAGCCATCAGGCCGGGGAGCATCCTGCAAATCAGCAGATAGTAGCAGCTCTAGGGAAGGGCCCAGAAAAACCTTCCTCGTCCCTTCCTCATGCTTGTCGGCTGGATTCACATGAACTTCTATTCTCTTTCACCACAAATCCTGAGTACCCCCGAATCACCATTCACCAGCTGTTTTGGGTAGGCTCTGGGGCATGCCAGCAAGAAGAAAATGGCAATGGTTGTTGCAGGAAAGAACCCTCCACCAGCAGCACGGGTAGTCCATGTCTTGTGGTCAGGACAGCCAAGACCTCCTAGATAGACCCAGTGTCACTTGCAGGAAAGATTTATTGGACAAGGAGGCAGCTCAGGATGGGGTGGCTCTTGGAGAAGCCCCAAGTCAAGGTGAGCTTTCTCTGTGCTGGTGATAACAGCTTTTCAAAAAGCTGTAGCCATGCTCATGCTGTCCTCCTAAGGCATGAGGGATCAGCTTGTGCAAGCAGGGAGTCCAGACAGGGAAGATACTCCAAGGTAAGATGCCCCAAGAGGGTGTAGCAATATACCCTGGCCTCTGGCCACCACTGTTGGCACAATCTAAGACCATTTCAAGAGCACTCCATCTCCTTTCATCCATCTGCTGTTAAACATATCTCCTTCCTCCTCTCCATCCCCTAAATCTCTCCAGCACAGTCAATATGAAAGATGCTGTGGTCAGAGAATGGAAAGGAGACTCATGTCCACAATTACATATGTCCCATATACCAGTGTCTGTACATCATCTGTGACCATTACTGGCCTCACACCACACTGATCTCCTCCTCATCTCCAACAAGAGTTGTGGAGCAAAGCAGTTTTCAGCAGCCCAGGGCAAGGTGAATCCCTTGCCTTTGACTTCCTCGGAGCTCATGTTTGCCAGAAGAGCTGAGCAGATATTTTTCATGGAGCATCAGAAAAATGCTGCTTGGGCAAACTCCGAACGCTTCCAGGGAACACAAAGCAGAGCAGCACTTGCAAAAGAAAAGTCTTCAGAGGTTTGCGGGTACACTGGAAAGTCTGGGTTTGGTTTATTTATTATCACAGCATGTAACATTGACACAAACATGATTCACATTTGGCTTTAAGATAGTAAACCTGCCTGTTTCCAGGAGGCATTATGCTGTTCCCATATTCACAGAATCTGCACATTTCTCAGATTTGGGGAATGCAAATTTTAATGTTCTTTAAACACCATTTCTGAAATGTCAGTGTTTTCTGAGGCTCCAGATGCTTCTTCCCATGCATTGGGCTGGCAGGGATACACAAAAGGATGGAAGAACATGGATTTACTCCCACTATCTGAAGCTGTTTGGCCCATCCAAGTGCAGGGGATAGTTTAGAACAAGTTGTAAGATAAGGGCCACAGCACAGCAAAGCTTTTCTGGATGGCTCCAGCCTCCAGCATGTGTTCCAGGACTAAACCAAGGACGGGTCACTGTGTTGAACCCACACAGGCTGGTGGTCCAACCTTGTACTGCTCCCATTGGCTGGAGTTTCACTAAGGCTAGAATTGTGTGATTTTCACTGCAAAAAAGGACAGCACCCGCCACTGCACAACCCATGTGCCAGTGTCTGTAGCAGATGACTACACCAAAACATACTTGCCAAGCACAGAGCAGAAGTCCTCATCCCCACAATGCAATAAAGGGGTGCAGGATGACAGTGAAGGACTTCACTGCTGCTTTACGACTGAAGAGGTTTGAATTGAGACATTGCTCTTCAAACCTCTTAAAATAAATAGGTCATTTTTTGATTGGAGTGCACTGGTTTTGCTGTCTGATGCAAGCTCTTCAGCAACAGTGAGAAAAACTCAATGTTATGGACCTGAAACTCAATCATCACTTTTTCTTCCCTGGCCAAAGAGGATTCAACAATCCCCTTTAATAGGTAAATGCCCACTATTTTTCACTACATCAAGCTAAATACCAGCCATTACGCCAAACAGTTCCCCAGGTTCTGACTTTGGGAAAAAAAAAATCTTTTGGTAAGTTTTTGATTTTCTGTCTCTCAGTGCCATCAGGCAGCTTAGATGGTCCCTGCTTACGCAGAAGGATAAATGGTTGTTCCCAGCACACACTGTCCCCTGGACTTTGATGGACTCCATGGAGCCTAGCAGAGGTCTCGGATGTCCAGTGCTGAGGAGCAACCTTATTCATTTTCCAGCATGACAGTGGTGAAGCACCTCTGGCACATCTGATAACTGTTCACCATCTTCATCAGTGACCTGGAGATGCATCCTCTACAAGTTTGTGAGTAACAGTTAATTAGGAGGGGAGACTGGTCTAAAGGGACCCTGAGAAAAGCTGGGACAACAGGAGCATCATGAAGGTCAACAAGCTCTGTGCTGGCATTAGAGTGGCACCATACTTGGAACTAATGGGAAACCAGTTGGGAACTGGATGTCAACCAAGTAGCTGAGCAAACATGGTGCTATGGGGTAACAGCTGATGCCAGGCTGAACAAAAGCCAACAGTCACTCTCTTCCCAAATTGGGCAAAATGCATACAGAACTATGAGGATCACACACAGACTCAAGAGGATCTTCCCACCAGCCAGTCTAGGATCACACCAGTCACCCAAACCTGAAGAACCACTGGGTTCCACCACTCACTGCCTGGTCTGGACGTCATGGACCTGCAGCACTGCAGTCTTTCTTCTCAGCCCTGAGACCATGCAACAGCCTGGGGTCACTCCATGGAAAAGACCATCAGCAATGTCCCATAGGCAGGATGTGAAGCCCAGCTCCCAAAAAGATTTCCTTGAAAGCATATGCAACCAAATGCTTTCCACCCCTCATCACACAGCGTACTTCTCCTCACTGTGACATGGAAAGGTCTGCTTTATACTTAATGAGGTGGGGAGTACCAATGAAACCCTGACCATACAGGAGCTTTGGCACAGCAGAAAATCCAGTATCTTATAGCTCAGCTCCCTGGGGTGGGAGGTATCTGCCTGTCCATCATTGGATGAGGTGTGTGGTTGAAGCTGCAAGCTTCATTCATCTAGGCAATGATAAGAAGACAGGAGACAAGCCCTGGAACATGGCCAGGGCAGTGGAAACCCAG
Source organism: Falco biarmicus (assembly GCF_023638135.1). NCBI lineage: Eukaryota > Metazoa > Chordata > Aves > Falconiformes > Falconidae > Falco > Falco biarmicus. The sequence goes on from NC_079290.1 coordinate 12,852,484, forward strand.
CACAAGGAGGGATCAGGTGGTACCAGAGGATAGTTCTGTTGTTCCTTTGGAGGCCACCCAGCAAGGGTCACTCCCAACCCAAGTGGTTCATACCTGATGGCTCCCCAGCAGCATGCAGAGAAGGAAAATGTCCCATTTGTTCCAATCAGGCAGACTGCAAAGAGAATTTGTGAGCCTACTGGAAAATGGACACAATTAAGAAGACAAAATAGGAACCAAATAATGGACACTCAGTTTCCAGGTCATAGCAAGAAATTGCTCTCAGATGGTTTCATATCCTGCCTTATGCTGCAGCCGGCATGGACAAGAGGAGCCCGATCCACCGAGCCGTTTGTGGGGATGCTGAGCAGTGAGGTTCAGTAGAGCAGCCACATGCTGACTTTTCAGCCAAACTTCTTTCCAGGAAAGGGACCCTGGAGAATGGAAGAAGTCCTATGAGTGAGGAACTGCAAAGAGACCTGCCAGTGTTGTAGCTAAAAACTGAATCATCCACCTGCCCAGACACAGCTGAAACACACCCAATGACTTAAGAAGAGGGAGTTTGCTTGGTCCCGTTGACATCCATCAACTTTGCCATTTTCTGGCTTTGCTAGACAATCTTTGAAGACAACATGTTGTTCCTCCTGGTCATTTGCAGGAGGTTCCCACCAGTCTCTGCAGAGAAGCTCACCTTTGCCATCATCACTGAACAGGTGGGAAAACTGGGGTTCAAGGACGTGAAGTGACTGGACCAGCAACTCCCACAGCAGTCCCAGAATTGGGACTGTCATGTTCCAAATCCTGTGCCATCATGCCCCATCTGCCTTGTCCCCTGAGCCTCCCTGCCTTTCTGGGAGAGCTGTATATTAAGAAACCTGTACAGAAAACCACCCCCAGGAGTCTTTCAAGCTCTCCACAGGCTTGATTAGCTGGAGTTGCATTTCTGAGGGCCTCATTGGACTCCTCCAGCTCAGAAGAGTTCACAGACCACTCCACAGACTCAAACAACTTCTTGATGTTAAAATCCCCAGTCTCCCAGTGCCGAATCCACCTTGAAATTGGTCTCAAAACCTCTCTTTGCTGGCAGTCAGGAATGGGGCTTAGGAGGAGAAGGGGAGGCAGAAGGGAAAAGAAATTAGATACATTCTCCACAAGAAGAAGGATTAAAAGGAAAAATTCAGCCTGGTGGTGGAACAATGAATCTGTGTCTGGGAAATGCCCCATTGCGAAGGAGCAGTGAGGAGAGGTAACCTCGGGGAACAGGCATGCAAGATATGCTGGCAGCCATGGGAGGACTCCAGAAGCATCATTTGCAGTAGCAAATTGGGCATCCTGCCCAGGTCATCTCTGGCCAAGGTCAAAAGCCAGGGTCCAAGGCGAAGGCTCCCATGGGGTTTCCTGGCAGGCAGAATGCAGAAATAGAGGAGGGATATAACCACAGTAATAAGAAATTTTAAAAACTTGTTTCCCATGCTTTACCACTAGGTGTGCATCTGGGGTACAGGATGGGCTCCTCCCATGGAGAGGGTCACAACCTGTCCTGGAATAAGCATTAGTCCTATTTCAAGCTCAGGGGACCAGGTTTTTGTCAAGTGATGGAGGGGTGAGATAGGATTTTATCCAAACTGATTGCTTTCCTCTAGCGTAACTATGCCTGCCACTGAAGGAAGCACTTTTGGCTCTCTGCAGAGAGAAACAAGAGCAGCATCCCCTTAAAATCAGAACTTGATGGCTGAGGAATCATTGAATCAAGGCACAGTTTGGGTTGGAAGGGAACTTAAAGAACATCTAGTTCCAATCCCTCTGCCATGGGCAGGGATACTAGATCAGGAGGGGGATTCTCTACTGATTGGACTCAGAGACACCAGTGTCACTGCCAGCCCATGGCTTTCCCCAAGTCTCCTTGCAAAACCCTGGCAAAGAAGTGGATTGGCGACATCTTCAAAGCTGGAAACCTGTTCTTCATCCAGCCCTGCTGAAGGCAGGGAAAAAGCCAAAATTCTGTGTTTCCAGGGAGGGTGGTTTACAAATCTCCTTTCAGGATATATGAACTGATTTGAGGAGATAATTGGAAAGGATCTAGATCCAGTTAGTGGCTGGATACCAGCACTGCCTGATTTTCATTGCTCATCCAGAATAATCCTTTTCAGGGGAAAAGCTGTTTCTCCCTCCTCTTTTCTCCTCCTACCTCTCCCTCATCTGCTCCAAGCTTGACAGAGACAGGTCAGTCAGTCTGTCACCACTAATCTTGGATACTTTTAGTGTCACTCTAATGACAGCACACCTTTCTGCCGAGCCGCCGAGCCACCACAATAAAAGGCTCTTAAGGGCAGCAGCCCCTCTGAGCAAAGTGGCTTGCCCGCTGCCCGGGCCCTTCCTTCCCCCTGGAAATGGCATCCAGCCGATTAGCCCTGCTGCCTGTGACAAGAATCAGATCTGAAACCTTCCACTTTTAGATGCATTAAAGCCCTTTGGGGCAAGCGCTCAGAAGTGCACTGCTTGCCCCCTTTGTCTGCCCTCCCACCCCTTCTTGCTCCCACCCTTCCTCTCCACTCTGAGCACCAAGCAGCTCAGGCCATGCCCTCAGGAGCACCCAGGGTGGTTTGGCTCATTCCTACCCCCACCACACTCCCTGTCTGTTTTGTAGGTGCTGAGGATTTATTGCCACTCTGTTAGGCCTTTAGGGCTTTGTCATGCATCAGGATGGCTTTGCTATAGGACCCCAGGCTTAGCCAGGGCTTGCCATAAAAGACACCCAGGTCAGGCCCCAGTGGCTCTACCCAAACGGGTAAATTCAAGGATGCCCAGCCAGCACTTTAGATGCAATTGCCCTGGTTTACAGGGTAAGAGGGTTAGTCAGCGTAAAATCATCCATTTCTTGCCCGTTGGTCTTGGGAGCAGGAACTGGCAATGTTTAATAGAGCAATAGAGAAACAGAGCAGCTTTAGAGGCTGCCAGCCTCATACCAGGTCTCCTTGCCACCCCTGTTCACAAGGAAAATGGAGTCAGATGGCAGCCAAGGGGCATTACAAGGCAACGCTCTTTCAAGCCTCTATCTTCGCTGGGTTTTGGCTGTTTCAGTGCTTGGTTTCACCTCCTGTCACATGTGAGAAAGCAGCACCCTCTTGGATGGGACGTGAACCACACGGCATGGTGTGTCTGTGTCTTGGGTGAAAATCTAGAGCTTCTAGCCAGCTGTCCTAGCCCCACTCTCTCCTGGGCCCTCTGTTCCCTTCTCAAGGGAGCCAGTGAGTTGCTTCCCACCCCAAGTGGCTGCAGAGCCATGCTGCTGCACTGGTAAAGAGCTGATGAATGAAGTGTGCAGTACTATTAATAATGAATAAGCTTGTCTGTTGGTTTAGAGGGTTTTGTTCTGCTGCAGGGCTCATCAAGGCATCCGGTGGGACCTGTTGCATTCAAAGGCAGCATCATGTCCCTAAACCGTTAAGCCATCAACATAGCAGTGTACGATACATTCATTTGCTTTGGACGTTGTGGGCTACTACAGCCCCTGAACCCCAGCTCTCAGCATCATGGGATGCAGGAAGGCAGCATGAGCTCTGGCACAACTCAGTGGCAGCGTAGCTCTCACAGCGTTTCCCCTCATTTCACCAAATTTGGGTTTGCAAGGTAAAAGGTTGATAGCTCAGTATGGTTCTGTTCAGCTCAGCAATTCAGTTGTGTTCAGAGAAGTGCACCCTGGGGAAGGTGAGATGCGTTATTCCCATACCCTGGCGCATGTCCCAGGCGGTGTAGGGATGAAGTCAGCAGGCTGCCAGGGGCAGATGAGTGTGCTGAGAGCTGTAGGCAGCCAGCATGAGCTGGAGTGTGGATGAACCAGAACCAAGAGGCAGTAAGTCACCAGGAGTCAGGAAGGGCACAGTGGGAAGCTGGGATTGCATGATGCAGCCCCAGTCATTTCAGGGTTTGCAACTGACTGTGCAACTCACTTCCCTGATTTTATGGAAGGCCTTGGGTATGTCTCAGGCTACCCCATTAGAAAACCATTTCACCAGTGCTCCTGAGTCACTGGGTCTATGACTATATTAGAAATCAGGCAGTGGCAATGAATGTGCTTAGGACCTGGAATACAATTGCCAGTAAATTATCAGTGCCATCCCTGGGCACCTGTGGACCAGCCCAATTAGCTGCCTCCCAAATGATTCACAAAGGCAGTTCTGCATTCATGGTGGGTCAAGAGGCCATTCCCAATAGTCATAGAATTATAGAACCATTTAGGTTGGAAAAGACCATTAAGATCCAACCATTAACCCAGCACTGCCAAGTCCATCACTAAACCATGTCCCTAAGCGCCACATCTTCACATCCTTTAGATACCTCCAGGGATAGTGACTCAATCGCTTCCCTGGGCAGCCTCTTCCAATGCCTGACAACCTTTGAGGGAATAAATTTTTCCTCATATTCGATCTAAACCTCCCCCAGGGCAACCTGAGGCTGTTTCCTCTCGTTCTATCAATTGTTACTTGGGAGAAGAGACTGACCCCACCTCACTACAACCTCCTTTCAGGTAGTTGTAGAGAGTGAGAAGGTCTCCCCTCAGCCTCCTTTTCTGCAGGCTGAACAACCCCAACTCCCTCAGCTGCCTCTCTTAAGGGTTGTTCTCTAGACCCTTCACCAGCTTCATTGCCTGTCTCTGGACATGCTCCAGCACCTCAATGTCTTTCTTGTAGTGAAAGGCCCAAAACTGAACACAATATTCAAGGTGCAGCCTCACCAGTGCCGAGAACAGGGGGACAACCACTGCCCTGGTCCTGCTGGCCACACGATTTCTGACACAAGCCAGGATGCTGTTGGCCTTCTTGGCCACATGGGCATTCTGCTTTAGGAGGACCCAAAGGATCCCAGGCAAGGAGCTGTCCCTGGAAGATGAGAGAGGTCAAGCTGCAATTCAAGCTGTGCAGAAGCCTTTCTGGGCATCTCCAGCTGTAGCTATTCTTCTCTATAAACATCTCATGCTTGGGAAGCATTGCATGTTGCTGCAGAAGAAAAAGACCAATGGTCATTTCCCAGTGACAAATACCATGGAATCACGTCTTCCTAAACTGAAAAACAAGATTTCCAAGCAAAGTCAAGAGGAAATCAAGAAAAACCCTTCTGACTGCTGAGAAGATGCCCTTCCTCCTTCCCATGTTTTGAGCAGCCAAGTAGGGAGAGTCATCTTTTTCCTAGTTGCCATCATCCTCTTCTTGGCAGAGAGAAGATGCAGGGAAGAGATCAGGTCAGTGCTGTCTCTGTTGGAAGAGAGTCCTACACTGGAGTCATGACAGCTTGCTTTGTGGGGCTGGAGGGACCCCAGGAGCTGTGGAGGGAATGAGGAAGCGGAGCTGATGGAAGATGGACTGACTTGAGAGCTGGAGGACAGGTCTCATTGTGGGTCACAATGAATCACCAGTGCAGGGCCAAGTAGATGAAAGCATAAAAGCTCTTGTTATACCAGCAGAAGAAAATCCCCTGTCTGCATCCCACATGCCCAGCTGAGATCCTCGCAGCATGTCTAGGAAATAACCAAATTCCCTTGGATCCTGCCTCTTTCTCTGGCTTTCTGGCCAGAGGCATGGGGCATCTCAAGTGCAGTCAATTAGAGCCACAGATCAATTAAGCATTAACAAGGAGGAAGATAAATTACTTGAATAGGCAATCCCAGGGTCCAGAAGGGAAAACTTCCTGGTGTTGGATTCTTGTGAATTCTCTTTTTCAGGCCTGACCAGATGCTGCTTTGGCTCTCAGCATGAGGCCTTGCACAGGTACGAGGTGCCATGCAGTTTGCAGCAAGGCTGGTTTTCCTTTTAGATGTTTCACTCAGATTGCACGGGGAGACACATTCACGTAGTGCTGGATACCTTCTCTCCCTTCCTCTGCCTCATCCTCCTCAACAAATTCCCAGCAGCTTTTTGGCTTTGGAAAACCTTTGCAAAACTGATAAGAAGCTGAACTCATTCCTACTTTTTCTTTCCCAGAAAGCAGGGTTTTGAAGATGTGTATCCACGTGCATCATCTTGCCAATGAATGCCCAGACAAGGGAGTGTGTGTCTGTACTTGTGTGTATTTGCGTGTGGGTATTACCAGTCCTAAACTGGTTGGAGTGGGTCTGTTTGCACATTTGGATTTGCCCTTCCATAGTACCTGGAAGATTGAGTGTGGAAGGTTTGGTGAAGGGTATAAAGGAAAAGAAATCTCCCTTGGGGACTCCACTCATGGGACAAATCTCTGTTGTTAGTTGCCTTTTCCACTATCATGGTTCCTGGACCATCCCTTTTTATACAGTTGTAGGGCACTCGGTCACTCCTCCATGACTTTGCAGACACAGAGCCCTAAAGTCAGGGCAGGATGGGAACATCATCTCCTGAAGCCTTGGGGTATAAATTTTATAGCTTTTATAACCCCATAATTAAGCTGCATCACTTTCAACAAGTCCTTCTCAGGGACCCTTTTGGGTGTCTGGTATCACCCACTCCTGAGTTGGAAGTTTTAGATCATGTTTTTCTATGGAAGGTCCAAATCTGGCCCCAGATTTATTCCCAAGTTACAGAGAATGTAAAAGGTCCCCAATGTTTAATATTTTGTGATTTTATTTATTGCATTTGGCTCCACATCTCCTTTTTGGGGGGATGACTGGACACTGCCAATTTGCAGCCCGGGTAGGCAAGCCAAGACAATGCAATGAAAGGAAAATCCTGCCTTTTCATGGCAGCTCCTGTGTCTATGCTTGCTTCATCCTTGCTTTTCCATTTCCTTAAACCTCCACAAGCCATGCTTATACCAGCCACGCACATACAGAAACTCTTCCTTCCCCTCCACACTCCTCCTCCTCTCTCATCTCCTCCGGCTGCTTGAGAAATTCAAACCTTCTTATTATTAGGAAGAAAAAAGGGTGTGCTATCAGGTTGAAAGGGAAAGCAGAGGAATGGGTTAAAGGGGTTTAAATTGGAGTTTTATGGATATTTTTCTCTCTCCTTTGTGAGAACATTAAACTTTTCTTTCGTTAAAAACCAAGAGGACAGGAATGGGAAAGGAGAGGAGAGAAGGGAAAGAGAAGGTGGGGGAAAAAAAGCCCTCAGATATTCATGTGTGACACAGCTCAGGGAGGTGAGGCGTACGGCTGATTTGCTTAATGCTGACAGGTCTTTCTTCTTATTGGAAAGAAAACACAGCGGGGAACCTAAAATGTGCCATGTAAAGGTCCATGGCAGGAGCATTTCCAATCTTCCGTGGTGACGCTGTGGGCCAGGTATTCACACAGGCACATCAGGGGAAAATAACACAAAAAGTTCTTCAGTAGACTCCCATTAACCCGCTGCCTATGGTAATGTCGAGCCCAAAGCTGCTCCCCAGCGCCAGGTGCTCCTGTACTAAGCGGCACGGGGATGTGTGTGTGTCGGTGTGCGTGCAGCGGTGTGCAAGCCATCCTGCCCAAGTGGGGCAGGTAAAGGGGGAGAGGGGGAGAAAAAAGGGAGAAAGAGGAGTGCTAAAGCAAGGGGAGGAGGGGGGAGGATGGAGAGAAAGCAAAGACAAAGAGAGCGGGAGGGAATCTGAAAAAGAGGAGGCAAAATAAGGTGAGAGTTAGGATGGAGGAGGCTTCCCATGAGGTCCTGCTCACCACTGGGCTTCTCTATGGGGCTCCTGTAGGGTCAGCCAAGGAGGTATCTCCCAGAAGGGGGTAGGGGCACCTGGGCATCTGGGAGGTGGGATTCTTTGTGGGAGCCACGAGCCCATCTCTTACAAGTGCCGTGGGTTTCTGTGACTCCCTCCCAGGGAGAAGCACCCTCTGGCCAGCCTGACTGTGCTGCCTGTCTCCTCCAATGAGTGGATGGCTTGTCCTGGGGGATTGCACATTTGCCTTTCCTCACATCAGTTCAGTGGACAGCGGGACGTGTTGTGGCAACATCGTGCACAACACACAAGCTGACACAGCTGATGGCCCCTAATGCTGGCATGGCTGAGATGCTCTACAGATAGAGCAAGACTCAAGGGCAGCCTCCCAGCTTCAAATGAGGCCATGATGATGACTGGTATGTCACCTATCCAAAGGGAACATCCTCCTCACTATTCTCCTCTCCATACCTGTTGGCACTATGTCTCACCTACAACAAAAGTTGGAGCAGATCTTTATGGAAAGTCATGAGAACAAATGCATGCATGGCTGCAACAGCAAAGCCACAAGCAGAGGCTGGTGAGACAGCGTAATGGAGAAACAGAAGAGGAGATTCAGAAGCAAGAATGATACCTATAAGGAATAAGAGTCAGGGGGCTCAAGGATTAAGCCAAAGCTGGAAAGATGATGGGATTTGGAGCTGGGAGCTATACACTAGAGACCACAAGATAATGGCATGGTGCAAGCTGGATGTTCTTCTGAATGTCTGGGCATCCCAGCAGAAATGATAATAATGTAGAGGGAACAGTTTCTAGATCCCACTTGTAAGGTCAGCACCTGTATCATGTTTCAGCTGTTTAGTCTCTCTGCTCTGAGTGACAAGAAAGGAGTACGTAATAGGTCAGATGACAGAGTGTTGCAAAAGCAGCACCTGAGGACACTTTAGGGCAGAGAGCATGTCCTTTCTGGAGTTGCGAAAGAAACAGAAGCATCAAAGTTTCTTCATGGGATTCATCTCATACCTACCATGTGAGTGTTGCTTCTGTAGCATCTTCATCTGAGCCAGGTATCCTGGGGTCCCTTTTTGCCTCATAAATAGCCCAAAAAGTGAAGTTTGGGGTATAGTTCATCTCATCCTAAAGTGGACCTTGTTCAGACAAATCTTCCCTACCTGTCATGGACTGTCCCACCTCTTGTGCAGCCATAAGCACAAAGCGAAGGAGCTGTTTCAGTCCTACTCCCCAGCAGCTCCTGCATACAGGGTCCAGGACATGCAGGCCTTTGGGCAGGTCGTGTTCAGACGCCACAAGCAAAGGATCCATGAAGGACCCAAGGAGCAGGTGCCTGACATGGCCCTGAATTAGTAACTGGGTATCTTTTGGGAGGGTTTGTACAGACCAGAACAAGCAAGAGGGTGCCATGTTCCAAATGGAAGGTGTACCAGCAAAGGAGTGCTGTGGTAGATTCCATATTTGACCCCACATTATCTCATACATTGAGAAGACAAGGCAGATGGAGCAGAAAGGTCAAGAATATTCCTTCTTACTTTAAGAGACCACCTTGGACAGTCCTCTTTCTGGATGTCACTGTGCAGTTACAATGACTTGCAAAGCCCCTGATGTTACAAACACTCTCACTCCCCAACACATCTTGCCCTCAGGGTTGCGACAGATCTGCCTAGGGACCACACAGCTGCAATTAGCAATTGTAACCAGCCACTACCAGACACGGATGGATGTGGTGGTCCTCCCCCTGGTCCACTGTGATGAAACAGCAGTTTTTCCAGCAGAACCGAATGGGGAATCTCATGGGCCACAGGCCAGTTATTATTTCTTTCAGCTGCAATCTACGAGCAGGGGAAAAATTGACTTGGGACAGAGGAGAGGGGAGGGGGCAGAATTGTGCTCATTCCTTCTTACTTTCTTGATGCTCTGATAAGCCCTAGGGGAGCCAAGGGAGAGGAGATGGACATCAGTCCATCATATCCACAGGTCTGGCTATCTCAGCATCCGTGACTAAAGCAGATCATGCAGGCAGTGATGCCAGGAGGGTATGGGATATCTAACTAACATGCTGGTGTCCATCTGAGACCTGGACATGTGGTCAGGGGAAACCTGAGCACCTTTCCTTACATTCTTAAAGTGTATGCCACAGAGAAATCAGGACATAAACCGCACTGACCACCCTGGTTTTATTCCCACTGACCACAGAGGGGTGGTGGGCACACAGCTCACCTGCAGGTCCCAGAAGGTAAGTGAGGAATATCCCACCCTGGTTTCTTTTTCTGCCAGTGACTCATTTCTCTGTGCTTTAGTTTCCTATACCTCTAAAATGGGGGTTATGATGTTGACCTCCTTCATCCAGTGCTTGGAGATCAACTGATGAGAAGAGTTGTTGGTAGTTCCTGCTTGATGGCTATGCAGAAGGTTAGCCAGTGAGACTTCAGCATTCAGATACATGGCCATGTGGCCCTTTCCAGCTAATTGGTTAATACTTCTCACTTTGTTGGTGTCAGTCATTTAATCCTTCAAAACCCAGGCACTGGGCCAACGGCAGAGTCGTGCCTTTCTTAGTCCTTTGAGAAGCATCAGAAGCCCATGTCTACCATCCACTCTGCTCCACAGTGGCCACAGTGCTCATCATTGTCAGCTTCTCTGGCTTCTGCACATGGAAATGTCCTAAAATAGCAGTTCTAATCAGCTGATGTTCTTCGTGCTGCTCACAGAAATGTTCCCCATCTCAACATCCCCATCCCAGCCTGCCTTAGGACCACTGTGTAAAACAACCCCATCCCAGAAAACAAACTGTTCCTCTCCAAGACGTGCAGGTCACCTCTCAAGAACTTTAGGGCTTCACTACCCTAAACTCCATCTTGGAAATACCTCTTTGTAGTCATCCATTAGCTGGCATGGGGGCTGGAAATCAGGAAAGGCACATTGCCATCACTTGACTACCATGATGTAGTGCTGCATGATGGGGAGATGGTCACTGTAGTGACTCTGCTTTCAGGACTGGGCCACAATGGAGGTGACAGGGAAACAATGTGTCCAGCATGGCTAGGACTGGAGCACAAGACATAAGATGAGGGGTCAAGAGCTAGGTTTGGTCACCAGGAGAAGAGCAGGCAAAAAGGAGATCATAGTGCCATCTTCATCTTCTTAATGGAGAGTGGAGGAAGGACAGAGGCAGACTCATCTCAGAGGTGCACAGTAGAAGGATAAGAGACAAAAGGGACAAGCTGGAACACAGGAAATCCTAACTGATAAGAATTTTTTTCCCCGTGAGGGTGCTTAAATCATGAAGCAGGGTGCCAAAGAGGCTGGGGGGGGTCTCTTCCCTTTGGAGACAGTCTGAACTCAACTAGTCAAGGTTATGACCCATTTTGGCCCTGTTTGGGGTGAGCGGTTGGACTGGGTGACCTGCAGAGGTGCCCTCTGACCTAGGTCGTTCTGTGACTGTATGACACTGCAGACAGTCAAGGCATGAAACAGAACACATATGAGGGTCACTCATAGACCTCCACTTTGTGCCCATCAGCAGAAAATAATGCTGACCCTCTCCTGGATCTCATACCTCTGTGCCTTCTCACACCTCTGTACCTTTCCTTCTTATTTGGACCACTGCTGGTTTCTGCAGCCCATGACCTTCACTTCACACTTGCCAGCATCCCACACACAATAGCATATTTCTACAATTGATCCTGTAATCCTTCCTTCATCTTGACCAGATCTGGAGGGGCGGGGGGTGGAGTGTCCCCTCACCACACATCTCAGTTCATGTCCTTGTCTGCATGGGAATGATGGCTCCAGAGAGACCTCATTGTCTCCAGACAGACCACCTTCTGTCATTCTCTGGCTAAATTAAGTGTTTGGAAAATGGCTCCTTGTCCTTCCCAGGATTTTTTTGCCAAGCTGTGAGTCTCTCCTGTTTCCTTTGGGAAAGCCAAAATTTTTCTTACATGTGGGACATTCAAGAGCTTCCAAAACTTTTTTTCCCCTGGCATCCTCGCAGACTGCAGCTTCCTAATCCCAGTTTGGCCATTGGTCTTCCCAATTATTCTCCCTACCAGCTCCAACAGACATCAGTTCTCACCCTTGAACACAGATGAGGTTAAGGAATAAATACTCAGGAAAAAACTTTCCCAAAATGTTCTTTTGTATTGACATATATTAGATCCACTTAGCCCCTGGGGTTAGTCCCAGCTTAGTCTCTTAGATTTCTGGGGTGAATCTCACCAGGCAGACATACAGGCAAGGTGAAGGAAGGAACAGGGGGTTTCTCCACAGGGTAATTAAATCCTGGAGCCACCTTAGAAGTGTGATTCACCCTGGGCTACCCATACCTCATGTTTCCAAAGGGCTTGGACAGAGAGGACACAGCCCATCAGTCCTTATTGGCACTTTCCCAGTCCCCCCAGTTTCATGACAAGAGGACTGGAAAGGAGCAGGTGACTTTGCCAATTGTCCTGGCACCCATGTCCCCCAGGGAATCCCATCAAACATAGAAGTCCAGCCTCCCTTCCGTCACCCACCAGTACCAACAGGCTCAGAACTGGCTCAGGAGAAGGACTTGGTCCCTCTGCTCTGCTCTCCTGCCTCCACCTGCCACCATTCCTGCTCCTACCCCACTGCAGAGGAATCAGGGAAACTCCCCATCACCACTGACTCAGCTCTCTGGCTGCACCCTGCCTTGGTGCCCCCCTGCTAGTCTGTGACCCCCTCTTGTGTTACCGTGCTGGCAGCGAGTGGGTGCTACTGAGCATCCTGCACCAAGGGGAAGGTAATGTCCCTCTTGTCTTGCTCCTTCCTCCTCCTCCCAGGTAAACCAGAGTCCCATGCAGAAATGAGATCTGGTCCTCTCTCCTTTCTTCCCCTTTTCTCTCCTCCCCTCTCTATCACACCAGTTGTTTCATCCTTTGAGAACTCTCTGCTTCTCCCTATGGGACCCACTTTAAAAAACAAGGGGGAGGGAGAGCTGGGGGGGAGAAGGAAAGAAAACTCCATTGTCTTGTCAAAGGGAATAAGTGAAAAGTTGCAAGTGTCGCTCTGCAGGTTTTGGCTCCTGTGTGTTCTCCTTTCAAACCCTGCCAGCCTCAGGGGCTGTCATTTTGCCTTCATCTCAACGGATCGACCCGTGGTTTCCCACCGCTTCCCCTCCCCAGCATCACTAAGCGTGGAGCTGCCAGGCTTTTCATGGCCACCGCCAGCTTGATCCTATTGACAGGTCTCTTCTCTTTGCTTCCCTTTCAAAGGGGGGCTCAGAGTCCCTTCCTTCCTCCCTTTTCCCTTCCTCCCCTCCCTCCCTTTCTTTTCTCTATTTTTCTTCTTCTCAGAGGTGCACTGCCGAGGTGCTGCTGTGCAATGACTTGACAAGGCCACACGCAGCGGAGCTGGGGCCCAATTATAAACCCCTCTTTAAGAGCGGCCTTCATTTAGAGAGCAAGATAGGAGCTGTCGGAATATTAACGAGCTCTTTGCCGGTGGCGCGGCATCCAGCAGCGGCACGGCATCCAGCAGCAGCACAGAGGGGCTGCGCAGTGGAGTCAGGGAGGTGTGCGGAGTGGAGGGGTGCATGCATCAGACCAGGTTGATGCCCTGGGTAAAAGTTTCCAGGGTCTGAGATGGTGGTGTGCAGCTGGTGTGCAGGCATGGCATTGGCTAAACCAGCTCAACCCAGCCAGGCTGGATGGATTTGTCTATGGGGCCACCGTGGAGGTGTCACCCTCCTTCCACCAGCCATCACCCACCCGTGGGGAAGTCTTATGGTCAGAGCAGGCAAGAGCAGTTCTATTACCAGCTCTGAAGGTGGCCTTGGGGCTTGTCCCCTCAGTGGCACAGGGCTTCACAGGGTGCCTACCACCACCTTTCCTCATCCCTGCAGCAGGGAGGGGATTTTTTGGACAATCAGCAGCAAAGTGGTTGTGTGGTCTTCCATGACTGGCATTCATCCAGCATTGTTGTGGGTGATTGCAAGGATTGGTCCCAAAGCCAATTAAAGCCTCAAAGGAGAATGAGACAGCAGATGAGTCTGGAAAGATCTCTTCTGTCCCCTGGAGGGACTTATGGGTGCCCAACCACAGGGTGCCCAACTACAGCACAACCATGCTGGCAAACATGTGGCCAAAGGAGAGCACATACAGGCAACTGTCTGTCAACATACACAGATACATTCAAATGCATTCAAATGGCAGGCATGTTCACAAGCACACTCAAGCCTGCACATGCCTGAGTACATACTCATAGATCGCACACACAGCTACAGCCCTGACGAGCACATGCACACAAGTGTGTCTATGCATCTACACAGACATAGAAATCCAGACAAGTGAGCACTCATGTGGCTCCTCCCCAGCTTGAGCAAACAGGCTCACACATACACATGCGGAGCACGGCACATATGCTCATTCACAAGTATGCACTAAGCCCTACAAAAGGTCCCAAGTCACATCCATGACCCACTGTCCATCTAAAAAGTCCCTTTTGTCCTTCCCACAATGCTAAGACACCTGTGGGTTACAAGGATTGTGGGGATGCAGGGGACTGTCTACTGGGATCCACCCAAGTCATTTTACTCAAATCTTTACCTGGAGGCCTCCACCCAAAGATTAATCTGATCCCCTGGGACAAGGAGGTGACTGTGGAGAAGAGGTCATGTGGGGAGAAGGTGCAGAAACCCACCACTGAATGAAGGTACCTAGAAGGCAGGCAGGAGAATGGTGTGTAGGTAAACTGGCCCACGGGGACAGGGGGAGAAGTTGTATGTGTATGTGTCTGAGTTTGTGCATGTGCTGGTTGGACTCCAAACTGCCCCGTTGGTGGTCACAGGCCTCAAGGGGCTAGGAGGTCCTGTAGTCTCCTTCCATACGTAGCTCAAGACATCCTGCTTTACCAGATGTGAAGACACTGGATGTTGTCATACAGCCTAGTACACCTTCTCTGCAGCCAGAGTGCACTCATGGCTTGTGCTGAAGCCCCCTGTCCCCATGACCACTGGGACATCTCCCACTGCTCCCCAGCCATTCAATTTGGTCACATTTTGGCCCAGAAAGATTTTGTTTCAGGGATGTAGCATTTCCAGATGGTGCCCACTAGCTCTGCTCACCCATGTCCAGCTGTCAGCCGAGTCCTAGCCAAAGGCTGCATTGCAGCCTGTCAAATAGCCTTGCACACTTCTGCTTACGCTGCTGTATTAGGCAGGGAATGGAGCCCTTGAAACTTCTGCAGTGTCTGTAGATGGGGGAAAAAAATGGCTTTATTTAAATCGGGCTTTCACAATAATCCTCAAGAGCCTTATGGGTGATGCCACAGAATCTGCTTTGAAGATTAGGCCCTGGTAGGGTCAAGGAGTGCCTAGCACATGAGCTGAGCACCTTCCTGGGGTCCGTGTAGCCAAGTCAGGCCGTATAAGACCTGGATCTTGCACACAGCTTCCAGTAAGCCCTCACAACTAGTGAGACCTTGCATTCATTGCTGCATGTCTGTTGGATCCAATGAGTCCTGCCAACAACGCATGCATAAGCTGTGTCACTGTGGCATCCCTCCTAGGGTATGTACGTATCAGGGTCTGGGTTAGGTTTAGGGGAGTACCAGGGGTTTTAGCCCTTTCTATTCCCACCACATATGACCCACTTTTGTCCAGTTAAATCCAGGAGGTGCCAGCCTGTGTGTGATCTTGCACCCACGTCCATGGCTACATGTGGTGGTGCCATGTAAGCAGGGTCCTGTTCATATAACTACCTTCTTTTACCACACAGCATGTACACCAAGCCTGCCAAACCTCTCCCCATGGTGCAGCTCCTACACAAAGGTCCTCATGGGACCCAGCGTCCTGGGATCCACAGCTGCCTTGCAGTAGTGTCAAGGTAACTGGTCACTGGTGTGACCCCTGTTGAACACCCTGATAGGCAGAGACCCTTACTCCACTTCTTTGCATTGCAGCTTTCCCTCCTGCTACCTCTCAGCACACACAGGACCTCCTGAGGTCTCTTCCAACCTGAATTATCCCATGATCCACATTTTCCTTCCTTGCCTTGGGACTACAAAAGCTCACAAAGCAGATGCTGAAAAAACCACACACAACCCCTTCCCAAGTCATTTAGGGCAGGAGATGAGGACAGAAGGGGTAGAGAGAGACATAACACACAGGAGCTGGCCCATGTGTAACTGTGCTGGTGCAAAACCCTTGAAAGCAGAGACCTCTTGATTTGCTGTGTGAATCAGCTGCTAGGAGGGTAGAGGTACCCACCCCGGTGAGCTTTGGCTTGACTCCTGGTTTGGGACCAGTTTCACAAGTGAAAGAATCCATTTCTGAGAATCATCTTGCCCCTGGGCACATCTGCAGCTGGCACCCCAGGCCAGGCAGTCTTTTTTTCCCTCTGTCAGTTTGATGCACTCCTGATCCCTTAATTTAGGACCTGGCAGGGTCCCTTAGACATCTCCTCAGCCTTGACCCTCCACAACTCCCTTTCCAGCCACCCTCCCCCTCACCGCCCCCTCCCTCTGCAGGGTACCTCTGCGGAAAGAGAAAAGGACGAAAACCCATGCAAGATCCTTGCTAGCAATAGCCAGAGCTACAATCCACCATAGAGCCTCAGTAGCAACAGCCTCAGTGGAAAGAAACGCAATACCATCGCTAACAGCAAACATGCCTAAAATGAATGTGAAATTTTCTTCAGCAACAGGGAGAGCTAAAATCCAATGAGAAGAATCAAGAAAGTCTGCAGAGCACCAAGGCCCCAAGTACTGGAAGTTCATAAGACTAATGAGTACATTGCAGCAGAATTTAATAACCAGGTATATATGGAATGGCAGGGTATGGTGAGACAGATAATGCTTTTATCAGACGTTTGGCAGGGAAAACAGGTGGATTTTCAGAACATGAGTGCTTCCTTATATCTGCAGGAGAGGAAGAAATTGTCAGGCCGGCAAAAAATTGCATTGAGCACAGTGGATTTATGTTGGTCAGCTGGACAGTGTGAGAGGAAAAGGCAGCTGTACATGCAGATCAGAGGGGCTATTAGTCCCTTGAGACAGAGGGAGGAAAGCAGTGCACATGGACCCCATGGATCACTATGGAGTTAGCACCCGAGGAGGTGTGGGAAAACTGTAGGGCAGCATTAAACCCGTGGTCACAAATCTGTAATACCTGGTACAGAGCAGCTCTGGATCCTGAATTTCTCTGTGATGAAAGTGTGTAACAGCTCTGCCTTGAGAATCAGGACCGAGAGATCAGAGGCTGTTGGGAAGTGTTTACCTGCTGGGAACTTACCAGGCACCATTGCTCCAGTCCACGGCAATCATCTGGTCTAACTGGATTTGTTTCCAAAAGGACAGCCAATGCATTATTTTGGGGACAGTGTGTTGCATCCTTGGACAGGCACAGCTTCTGAGTGGGAAGTTGAGCTGCTGGAGGCTGGAGGATTTAATACTTCTTACCTTTGCACAGGGTAGGGAAAATCATTCTGCAGCCTGGGGATAGGTGGCTTCCACAGGGACATGTGCTCCTACATGACCCCTTTACTCAGCCTGCAGCAGCCACTACAAGAGCAGCTGGGGACCCACATCATCCCTTGTAATGCAGTAGCTCTTGTGGTAGACTAAACTAGACTAGGATGGAATAGACGAGACTAGAACAGAATAGAATAATATGGTCCCAAAAGCAAACAGGAAAGGTCTAAGAAGTTCAAAAAGTGAAACTTTTAATGTCTTTATTAATTCTCCTATTAATAGTAGATAATAGCTAATAATATTAACCAAAAAAAAATATAGAGAAGGGGTGGTGCCTCCTGCACTGTAAACATGTATGAGCAGCCTCTCCAGAAGCTATTTCTTCTACCCCACCACTTCATCCCTGTTAAATTCAGCCAGGCTTTTCCACAAGCACATCTGAATTCTCCACTGGGAGTGCTTAGATTCTCTGCCTGACTTGAAGGATCCACTTCACCTCATCCGATGGATTTCAAGAGCAAACATCATGGATGAGTGCCTACTGCACAGCTATGTTTCCCACCCCAAAAGCCCCCCTGAACTTCTCAGGAGCCTGCAGCACCCTCTGTTACTGCAACAGTGTGATGTGTGGCTCCAGGTCATGAACACCCCCAAGGATGCTCTGTGCTGGGCACAGCCACCCAGCCAGCCCCAAAATCCATGAGGCACCCCTCTGCCCATGCTGCCAGCACATTTAGAGCTCTGCACAGAGGCTGAAAGCCAGCCTCCAGCTGGGCTAATGGCATTCAGCAATTGCCTGCCAACAGGAGAGACTGCAAGGAAGCAGGAAAAGGCACTTATCTACATGTCAGATGGATTCACCCCACCAGTTCCTGCAGGAGTACCAGTCCTCTCCATGCATGCTGGGAAACAGGCTTTCCCCCTAAAGTATTGCAAACTCCTTGGTGCATGCAGGTGTTACATGAGTCACTTCTGTGGGAAACAGAGCTGGCATGTATCTACTGCCCAAGGCTGGTCTCAGGGCAGGGAAGGAGGTTGTAAACCGACAGGTGATTCAAGGTCTTGCTGTGAGTTAGTTGTGCAAAAGTCTCCATCAGGGACCCCTGGGTAGGTGTTCCTCTGGATATCTCAGGGTGACAGTGTCTGGCCCCAAATTACAATTACACAGCAAATGCACACTCAGGGACTCATCCTTGGCAGCAGAGAACCAGAAAGGTTTGACACCCAGAAAGGCTGGAAAGGAAAGAGGAGATAGGATCCAAACAATATCCACAGGGAGCATAGAGTAGGAACCAGCTGATGATGCAAGGTGGAGCAGGATTTCCAAAATACCCACATGGAGGGTTGTGCTTAACTCACAGGGCCAGACAGTCCTGTGCAGGCTTTTTAATCCAATTCGGACTATGGTGCTGTTGTCACCAGTTCCCACCCAGCGAAGCCACCAGATAGCCCAGTGAAGGTAGCTAGCTGGTGGCTGGGGCAGGCACAGCGCTTGCCGGACCTTCTTAGTGCTGCTCAGGGCCATGGGCCATTGAAATATTAAGGGAGCAAGGTATGATGCCGTGGCATGTTACACTCTTGGCATTGCTGCCTGGGACTGCTGACGTAGCATGATGACAGATTTCACCCACTGCTAACCGAGTTCAGCAGCTTTGGGTCAGTAAAGCTCCCCCTTCAGAAAAGGACCGAGTCAGGAGACCAGAGGGAGTCCAGCCCTTCTTACCTCCTTTTCTGGAGGTACATCACCAGGGCTGTTAAATCCAAGTGCCTTAATACCTTCATTTGCTAACTAGTCAGAGAGACATTTGCAATGAGCCAAAGCTTCTGTCAGCATGTTTTGGAAACCGGTGGCCATTGATGGTGGGATTGCCTGGGATCGCCTGGGATGGGGCACACAGAGGGGATGCACCACTCAAAGCTTCAAGACAGCATCTCTCCTCTGCCCATCCACACGCTCCAGAGAAGCAGGGAGGGGGAGAGAGACCAGCAGCCCCAGCCCCGCCAGCTCAGCACTTTTGTGTTTTTCTTGTCAGGGGAAAAAAAAAAAAAGAAAAAAGCTCCCCTTTTTGTTTTGTTTCCTTTTTTGTTTGCTAATTTATTGTTTTGTCCTGAGCTCATGCTTCTTGAAATCCCTTGTTCTTGATGCTCATTAAAATATTTTCGTCATGCGCGGGCTCAGTTAGTTGCTGCTATGCTTTTTTTGTATTTATTTTTCTTTCCTCCCCAACCCCCCCCACCACACAACCCCGCGGTCAAAACGTCCCTGTGTTTTCCATGCGCTTATTACCCAGAGAATCAAGGCTCCTTAGCAATTTGCGAGTCACTCCAAAGCAATCAATTATGCATCAAATGACTTTTTGATTCTTTACCTTGTGAGAGGAGAGATGGAAGAAGAGGCTGTCTTTTTATTCTTTTCCCCTCCTCTATATTATTATTTTTATTATTATTCCCCCCTCTCTCTTCTTGTCTCTCTCTCCCTTTCTGTGCTTGAACAGGTCTGCCTGCTGGCATTGGTATTATGACATGATCAAATGGCTTGCTCTTAATTGGCAACAGCTCCAAGATGGAAAGAAGACAGAAAGATTAAAAAGAAAAGACCACAGGAATTTGAGCCCTTGTGTATGGCTCTAGCAGCCTGTTGTGGTGTCAGGTGAGATGGGAGGACAGAGCTGAGCCTAAGAGGACTTAGGCACTTTGGTGTAAGGGTGAGTAGGCAGCTGGATGGGGACAAGAAGATGAGGACAGCCACAAGCATGATAGAAAAAGGAGAGGGGTCACTCATGATGCTGCAGAAAGAAGGGTCTATGTGCAGAGCACTCTTTTCCCCATCCTGAGCTGGGCCAGCTTCACCTGCACCCATGAGTTAAGAGAGGGCAAGTGACCTAGGGACAACACACCTACAGCAGCAATGCCAGGATATGTTCTCCAAAGTCATCTGTAAGAAGCTTAGACATGGGACCAAATCACCTGAAGAGGTTGTGGAGTCTCCATCCTCAGAGATATGCAGTCCCCATCGTTTACCTCCCCCAAGACTCAATCCCTGAGTTTAGCATGTTCTCCAACCAGCATCCCCCCAAAACATCAACCTTTGGGTGTCAGCAAAGACTTCTTATTTAACTCTCAAATCTGACTCCCTGTTGCCACCAGCAGACATCTACCACCGAAACGTCCTCTGTGTCCAGGAGACAGGGCATGCACTGGAAGGTGCAGAGGTCAAAGCCAGTGGGGTTTTCCAGTGTGTAAACTCTTGTGTCCCTCCTTCAGTTTAAAAGCTGCTATGCCTCAGTGACAAAGACATCCAAGGACTCATCTTCAGGCAGGGCTGCAGTACAAGAGTCGCAGGAGGGAAGAGGCAGAAATGGTATCTAACACATCTCAAAGAGTTTATCCAGCAAGGTGCACAGTCCTGGACTACCCAAGGTCCCAGGCAAGATTTATCTGTGTCCTGCTCTAAAGCCATGGAGGGAAAGCTGCCCATGTCACAGCCACCAGCCCTGCTCTGTGCCAGCACCATCAGCAGGTGACAGTATTTTACCTGCAGACCCTGAGACTGCTGATGACCCTGTGCCTGTCCCTCCCTAGCAGACAGCAGGAGCCACATCCTTGACCCTTTTTCCTTTGCAGTCGTATCCCTGGATCTGTTTGTCCTAATTTGTGGCACTGGCCTGTGCCACGCTGAGTGCAAGTGTCTCCCCTCTGAGTGGGAGGCTTCTACAAGTGGGTTAAAACAGACACATAGGAAAATATATGGTTTAGAGTGGCTGAAACAACTGTCCATCTTCTCTCTATCCTTCCAGATCCAGCCTTATGCCTTTTGTATGATAGAGGTGATCATACTGGAATTATGTATTTGCCAGGACATAAGAGCTGCTTATACGCCTAATAAAAAATAAATTAAATTAAATTAAAATTAAAAAAAAATGAAAGAAAGCCAACAAAAGAAAACAAACTAAAAAAAAATCCCAACAAAACAAAGAAATGAAACAAACCGCCTAAAATGCAAACAGAAAAGCAGGTTGTGTTAGCTCGTGTTTTACCTCTAGGCTTTCCCATCACAACCCAAAATGTATTGAAATGTGGTGTGCGCTGAACTTAGGGTTTTCCTCAAGTTAGTAAATGTGATTTAAAAATACCCTCCTCCTCTCCTTTTGAAGATGAGGCTTACAGAAGAGACAAGCATCACCTAGCTCTCTGCTCTTTACAAGTGCTAGCTGTACAGCTTCTTACCACCCCTTAAATGACCTGATGGGTACGACAAATACTGTCCCCTCCCCCATGGCCCCAAACATCCCTGAGGGTGTGCCCCACAGCAAAAGCCTCCATTGCCCATCTATTTCTCTGGCTTCCCAATCAAGACAGTAACAAGCCCCTCCCCCCCCCATCACACCCCCAACACACCTCCCACCCCCCCACACACTCCCCCACACCCCTCCCCCGCAGAGGTGGTGCCTCAGGCTATGGATGTCCTTTGTAGTACACAATA
The DNA here is from genome assembly GCF_023638135.1 of Falco biarmicus. Classification (NCBI taxonomy): domain Eukaryota; kingdom Metazoa; phylum Chordata; class Aves; order Falconiformes; family Falconidae; genus Falco; species Falco biarmicus. The sequence goes on from NC_079290.1 coordinate 12,874,004, forward strand.
AGGATCTGACTTGGATATGCTGCCTCCATCAGCATCCCTTTCAGCAATGACAGCCAGCTGCACCCTGGGTTACGTTTGCAAGAGCTCAGCCAGCAAGGGAAGTCATTAGTCCCCTCAGTGTGGCCTTTAGGGGGACACATCTGAAGTACTGTGTTCAACTTCAGGGCCCTGGTACAAGAGACACGCTGACAAACTAAAGCAAGTCCAGTGAGGGACACCTAGATGGGCTGGGGAGCGGAGCACATGGAGTACAGGCAGTGGCTTACTGGGCTGGAAAGAGGAAGGTGAAAGGAGGACCTAGGTGCAGCCTTCACTACACAAGAGGTGTTCATAAAGAAGATGAAGTCAGACTCTTCTCAGAGGTACACAGCAAAAGGACAAGTGGTGCCAATCACAAGCTGCAGAAAGGGAAAATTTTCAACCTGAAGGTGGTCAGACCCTGGAGGAGGGTCCCTGAGGCTCTAAAATCTCCATCCTCCACTAGACAAGATCCTGAGTAACCTGATCTAACTTTTCAGTTGGCCACTCTTTCAGCAAGGAGTGTTCAGCCTCTCCGCTAGCACTCTAACCTAAATTATTCTGTGGCTCTCTGATGTGCCACCAGCTGGGCAGATCCCACTCAGGCTACAGTCAGGCTCTATCCTGCTGTCCCACAGAAAGGCGCTACGCAGCATTCTATTCCTCCCATCCCTCCCACTTGATTTGGAGGAAAGGGGATTGTACGTACTGCGAGAGAGCTGGGAAGAAGCCTCCGTAGGAAATCAGAGGAATAAGAGTAGAAGAGCCAGATGTATGGAAACCTCCAGCTTACAGCAAAAGGTCTTTGAAGTAAACGGGGAGAAAACACTCGTGCTGCACCACGTTCAGAGGTAGTTCTGAGTGTTGGAAGACTGGGGGCACCATCGGGCTGGGCTGTCCCTGGGCCTCAGCCATTTTGGCAAAGCACAGGGTTCACAGCAGCCAACCTGCATCCCCTGCACCACATCAGTAACTCCGGGATGACGCAGGGCTCAGGACAGAGCCAGCAGAGCGTCCCTTGGCAGGCATAAATAGAAAGGAAGCGGCAGACGGAAGGGATCACAAGCCACAGCTACTATAAGCATAATGTGTGCAACACCCAGATGCTCTCTCTCGGGGACTACAGCATCCAAAGAGGCAGGCTGAAGGATTAGCTGGCTGGTGAAATCTGTGGGTGATCAGGATGGGGCTAGGTCAAGTGAAGAGAGCAATAGCAAAATCCAGCATGCAAGCCAGCAAGTTCTTTACAAGGGACTGTCCAGTCCAACACCAAGGGCCACACTGAGGACATGTTAAGGAGAACATGTCCATGGTTTTATGATGGCGTCACACAAGAGGATTTCAATATCCCATAAGATCTGCAGTAGTCTCTGGCTGAGTGAATGCTGGCCTAACATGTCGTACACTTGCCATTGTTTCCAAGGCGAAGATGCAATCAGGTCTTGGCTAAAATCAGGCAGCGCAGAAAAGATCTGAGCACAAATCCCTTGACTGGATGTATCTGGCTCTTCGGGGTAGTCAGTGAGAAATTAGACCCTTGGGAACAACCTGCTAAGTGGAGTGAGACAAAGAGGAAAACAATGAGTGTCAACAGAGGGGTCCGCATGCAGAGATGAATCCCCTAGCTGTAGATGTCTATGGTGCAGACACCTCAGTTCATACCCTCTGTATATACTCTCCATGCAGTCAATATGGAGATAGAAGCATTTTTAGGGAACGATTAATCCCACCCAAAGGATACATCTTAAATAGATTAAACAAATGACTCCTGGCAGGAATTTTTTTCTCTCCAGTGATGATGAATTTCAGGTATCTAGCTCAGGTGGCAGTACCTACATGCTGAATGATGTGATGGGATTCATCTCGTCTGCCTCTGACTGTCTATGATTTAGGGACTATACCTGAGCAAATCAACTTTAATTCTGTTTAATCAATGGAGAATTAGATAACACAGTCAATAGTCTGGCATACAACACTTGTAATCCTCAAATAGACACCTACCTTTGGTAAATGTACATGTACCCTAAACTCCACTCACTGCATTGATCAGCTCTCCACCAGCTATACAGGGATGTAGACCTCCTAGTTCATCTGTCCAGTAGAAACGTAAAATAGAATGAATGCCACTCAAGGGACTGAGCCATCCCACCTGCCCAGCAACTGGACAAGCTTCACTCCTGCTCCCTAAGCAGGCAAGTCCCAAGATACACTGCATACCTGACTGGCAGTGTGGGTCCACCAAGATACATGTAAGGGTGTCATCATACGCAGACAGCCAGATGTGTGCCTGAAATTTGGGGGTATATTAGAAGGGATCTGACTCCTATGGCCAGTAGCTGGCATCTGGGAAGGGACAGGCATTTCATTCCCTGGCAGTGAATGAGAATTCCTTGAAGAGAAGGTGGAGCTGAGTTATTCAGCAGGGTATCAGTGTCCCACCCAAGACATCTGGTGAAGTTGCAGTGCTGTCTCAACTAAAAAGCAGCCTTCAGAGAGGTCTTAGATTGTGTTTAAAGTGGTATAAGAGCCTTTTCATTCAAGAATGTGGAAGAGGCAGATTCTCATCCATCATTCTCCATGCACAGAACAGTAGTAAAGCATTGAACTTAGTGTCCAATCAGTTTAGCTCATTAGAAAAGGGTGCACCAAACCCAGGGATGGTAAAAGTAACCATTCCCATGTACAGCAGGACCAAGGTGTATTTCAGGCTGTACAGATTTCTTCAGTGGGAATATCACATTGGAAACAAAAGTTACTTGAAACTGGTATTCAGGGGAAAAAAAAAAGAGGGTTAAAAAAAAAAAAAAAAAAGGAATTAGTAATTCCTGCAATTTCCCAGGAATTCCTTGGGCTATTGGGGTGAGCGGCTGAGCCATGCAGAGAGCAGCTGTCCAAACACACATGGTGTGCAACTTTAACTAAGCATGAAGAAGAAACAAGGGCTATGGGGAGAAGTACAGAGAAAGCACATACCACTGCCATCCATATGTCCTGAACTCCCCCCCCCCAGACCTCAGAGCATCAGCAATGGTTAGTGCACAGGAAAAAGGAGAGGATAGGTTGTCACAGTAGTGCAGCTGCAGAGAATCAAGACATAACACTGGAGAAGTCAAGCTCCTGCTACACGGAGTCCAGGGAAGGTGTGCAGGGGAAATTGATTGTTTACTGAACTGCAAAATTTACCACCTCGGGCTGAGTAGTAAGAACCCTCCTGGGACCAATATTCCTTTTAGTCTGACAAATGCACTTGGAGTTTTCCAATGCTGCCTGAACGAGCATTTGACAAGTCCCAGGTAGATCACATCTCAGCTTTAAAGCTCTGGTTCTGACCACCATGGGGAAGGTAAACGAGAAGTTTAAATAAATTGCAAGACTGGGAGATAAATTAAAACCACTTAGATGAACGCTCTGAAAAACTGGTCAGAAAATTAGCATGAAGCAATGGATGCTCTTAGAAGACCTGCTCCAAACACTGGTGGACAAGAGGAAAAACAGATGGACAGACCGAAATTTTTGACACCCCCCTATCCCACACAAAAGCTGCATTTAGAGAAAGCCATGAGAATATTTGGGAAATCTGGTGCTTGCTGGTCAATACTTCATCTTCACAATGACCCACATTCAAACAGTCAGTAACATTAACCCACTGATGCTTTATCTAAAGAGTGGGCGAAAATTGTACTAGTGTCTGGGGAACCTGAAAACCTCATCTACAGATTGCAAAAGCAAGAGACATTGTCACTACACAGGGATTTTAGATGTGCTCGCTTTGCATGGGTTCTTGTGAGGTACTTGGGAGGGCTGGACTCATCCTGTGCCGCTGGCACAATGATTCTTGTGCATGAAGGCTACAGTAAAACTAACCCATGCAGAGTATTGGGGTGGCTGCCTTCGGAGTTCTTCTATGGGTATTTATCTGTTAAGTGACTCACTGACAGTCACTTCTTAGTGACAAAGTTGTGGACTTCGGCTGATTTTTCAAGTGGCAAACTCAGAAAACATGTTACTTTCCCTCTTGGGGACAAGAAGGAGACTTCTTGGGTACTGAAACAGGGGAAGCTTTCTAGGATGCCCTCACAAAAGGAAAGAAGCAGATTCTTGCTGGCTGTGTGGAGCTTTTCTACACTGCAACACAACTAGCTAGGAATGGAACTGTGAGATGCAGTGCAATCACAGACCATGAGGAAAGCAATGTCCTCTAGCCATGGTCTAGGTTCTAGAGAGCTACAGAAGAATATTTTTTACAGTGAGGTACACAACAAAGACCATCTAGCAGCTTATTAGCTAGCTGACCATGAACTGCAGATGGCCAGACCCTGCTGTGCTTGCTCTGCCCAAACTCAGTTGAACCCTGAAAAAAACCTGTGATCTAAACAGTCCAGAAAGGAAAAGTTAGGGCAATTGCACAAAGCCAAGGAGATTAAGTCTTCTGCATTATTCTGCATCTACTCCAGACCTCTGGAGACCATACCTAGCATATCAGCCACAGGACCATCCTTCCCCCCCGCCATGCAGGTAGCAAAGTGCTTGGCGAACAGCACTCCAGGCTTTGCCAACCTGTGCAAGTGAGAGAGGCAAGCTGTCACCCAGCCTCATCATCCTGATGGACAGGAGCTTATATCCCACAGTGGACCCAGGAACCACCAATTCCAGCAGCTTATTCCAAAACAAAGCATGCATTGAGGGGTTAGGTTTCAGTTTTTCCGGCTGTGAGAAGAAGAGGCTGCCAAACAAAATAACACTGACAGCTGTTCCAGGAGTCATGCTCTGCTCAGTGACCTCAGCTTCTTCACAGGGTCTCCTCCCAAGCAGACATTGGCCAGCAGTGCCACCAAGCACCAGGGCAACCATTAGTGACAGCCAGGCCCACATTTGGAGAGACAGAGCATGCAGCCTCCCAGCTGTGAAACATCCTTCCTCCCTCCAACCTATCCTTCGCCCCCCCCCTTCTGCCCTCTCCATGATGCTCTCCCAAGAGTTAGTGCTTCAGGACTGGTTTTGGGGGCCTTTGTGTCACAGTGATTTTCACTAAACTAAAGGCTCTTGGAAGTGTAAAACCGTTCAGAAGGCAGGGTGCAGAAAAGGGCTCTGCAATATTTGGATCACAGGCAGAAGCAGTCCCCTTAAAGGGAATTTTCCTGATGTTGCACACAGACAAAAAGGAAATCCAATGCACTTTGTAAATCCCTCTTTTATCCTCTTCTTCACATCCTGAGCTACTGAGGTGTTGAAATACCAGACGTTGCAGTCCTCTCATCTGCCTCACTCCTGTCTCAAAATGAGCTAATGATGGGCTCATCTCACAGAGATTGCCACCATAGGGGACGTTTGAGGGGTGCCATACTGGGGACTGCTTAGGAACTGCACTGAGCCTTACCAGTTTTCAGGTCCAGCCATCAGACGGTAGCAGTTTCACCCACAGTGGACTGATTCAAATCTACTGAAGCCCTGACACGGTACTGATGCTGTACTCCAGCTGTCCAGCCCAGAGCCCCCTTACGAGAAAAAAAGGTATTCTCACTGTACCCATTGAATCTGCTGAGCATCCATGCTTTTTGTTTCCAGCAACTCAATCCAGCTGTCCACACAGATCCCTTTGGATATATCATGAGGTGTCCTGGTTGACCTTCAGTTGCTGGTCTGAAAGAGCTCAGGTTTCCAATGGATCCTAATCCCATGCAAAAAAACTGCATGCTATTGGATACCTCAGATATCAGTAGGCACCATCATTACATAGCTGGATGAAGCCCCTGAGAAATGGGTAATTCCAGAGGAGTTTATCAAAATTAACATTTGAAGGCTACATTGATTCTTCAGCTGGTTGAAGACCATGGCCATCCAGTGCTTTAGTGCTGTTTTATCCAGCATCACGCTGCCTTGCTTTCTTCACATGCTTTCTGTGATGCGAGTTTCCAGTCACTCCTTGATACAATTTTATATGTTGTTTTAACCTACAGTGATTTAGGCAATAGCTACAATGAGTTAGAGAAACAATCCCCAAATCCTTGTGCCTTCCCTCCCCAGTTGAGGCATCCAAGTTAAAGGTCTCCAGCTTGGGACTGATTTGGTTTGGAGATGGGGAGTTCTCACTGAAGGTCTTCAATTAAAGCTTTTTCCATAATTCTCGATCCAAGACAGTTGACGTTTCATGACTATTGTGGCCGTGACCTTTAAGAAGTTAGAAACTTAATAGATGTAGTTATCAGGAAAGACCATGGTGATATTATGTTCCTTATACTCCAACTTCCATAAACTTCTCAGGTATGAATTACCCTACAGAGGCAGGTGTGATTACAACATAGACCCTTGTAGCCTATAACTGTCAATCTGAAATTTTTCTTGCAGCAACAGGTGACATGAGGAAAGTCCTTCCAGTTTTGCATGGTGTGGAGAGTAGCCCATGGACTAATAATGCTGTCTAAGCCACCTTCACTTTCCTCCCAGATTTCTGACTTTCTTGCATACGTGCTTCCCAGCATATATGGCAATTCACCCTCCATAAGACCAAATTAAACAAGGCCAAGAAGCTAGCAGGAGCCTCACCACCAGAGGCTCAGGCAAGAGACTTTGCACAAGCAGTCACAGCTCTGAGAAAAAGCACGACACATGCCCAGAGGTGGTCATCTAGACGCTCAACTCTTGCAATAGCACATACAATTGCATCACTTGGATGCCCAAACTCCCTGAGCAAAGGTCATCCTTGGGTCATTCATTGCACACATTTAGAGGAACTGGAGAGGTCACCCTCTGCTTGGGTGAACCCTAACCCTTGGAAGCCTGGATAGGGCTAGCTTGCCTGGTTTGCTGGCCATAAATGCACCCCTCTCCCACCACCTCCTCCCCATTTGCCTTCTTGTTCTTTGCAAAGTAGAGAAGTGAACAGATGTTTTTCTGCTTTCCCACCTAGCTTCCCCCTGCCCCGCCCCCGCTGGAGCAACCTCACCTCCCAGGGTGGGAAAGCCCCGGAGCAACCTCCTTTGCAACTCTGCAGACTCTGTGTTACCTCACCTGTCACACAAGCTGGTGACAAGGCAAGCAACAACACACAACCCACCAACCACCACCATGAGCCAACAGGGGAGAGGAAGAGGGGGTGGTGGGGGCAAGCAGATGTGCCACAAGTTGCTCCCTGAAAGCATTATTTTGCAGCGGGAGGTGTGAAATGAAGTCTACACCTCCTTCTCCCAGCATAGGTACCATAGCAGCTGCCAATGGCTACAGGCCTACCACAGCAGCCTTGCTATTTCTGTGACATGTCAAACATGCAGTGCTAAGCAATCATTTCTCCTGCCATCTGCCAAGGTGAACATGGTGTGTGGATGTTAGATGAAACAACTTGACAGACTCTCATCCCCCTCCTTTTTTTTTTATTTTTTTTCCTCTTTTTTTCTTTTTGAAGAGAGAGCAGGGAGGGGAGGGAGGAAAAAATACCACATTAGATCAGAAACTTCATCCATCACTACTGTTCTATGGCTATGAGAGCAGGAAGTTTATTTAAAACTGTATTCTCATCCATTTCCAACCAGGATGTAAATAGGACAGGGCAGAGGCCATTCTGCCCTCACAATACTAACAACTTTCTGTGGGATTAAAATGACCCTGTTGGCCCTGGAAATACCACTAGTCCTAGAGGGCATCTGCTGTTGGCCAGCATTGAGTCCTTGTTGAAAAGATATGTCCATTCTTGCCTAGCAAGAGGTCTTTCAAAAGACATGGACAATGAGAAAAGATCTAGGCCTGGGAGCTGCTTTCCCCAGCAAGATAAGATGATAAACACAAAAGCTGATAGGTGTCCTACGTTGCTGCAGGATAAGTTTCCCAGTTCCTACCCTCTGGACTGCACACTGCATGTGTTGCTGTTGGCTGGTGCTGGACAAGCTCAGCAGCAATGAGTGAGCCACTATTCCTTCATTAAAAAGCAAAGTCTTGGAGTGATGAGCAGGAAAGGCTTACATGGCCACACTATGACACATCTTTCAATAAAACATGTCAGAGAGAGATGTCTTCTTGTCCTCTCCTCCACAGTCCCTCGCTGAAGACACACTAGAGACAGAATGACTTGGCAGAAGCTTTTCTTTGCTTTTTTTGAAGGTTCTTTGCAAGGTTTGGGGCAGCTCCAGATCTCCTGTGATTATCCAGCAGACACTTCAAAAAAAAGGCTGCATTTTAGGAATCCCAGTGGATGGTTTACCATGAGAAGCCTACCATATTCCAGCTGTAGAAATTCAGATTCACCTCCATCTTGATTTCTAGGTCTTTAAGGACTTCACATTGTTCTTTCCCAGTGAGACTCTATGACATTTTCAGGTTGAAATGGTTTATTAAAGCTTGGAGAATGGGAAGGGAGGTCAGTAACAGCTGCCAGAGGAATTAGCTGCATCTTCAACTCAAGTGAGGAGTCTCTACCAATGGCTGGAAGGATGCTCTATCACCTTCCTCCTGACTTCTTACCATCCTTCACACCTCTACAAGGCAGAGTCTCCTGAAGAAGGCAGCAAACTGATTCCTAGAAGAGCTGATCATATGGCTGACTCCTCTGAAGAAGGGAAATCCTTCAGCCTGGCTTTGCCTACAGACCCAATTGATGGGACTGCAAGAGGTGAGTCCCTTCTCCATAGTCCACATGAGACTGTGTATAGTTGGAGACATTGAAATGTTAGCTATCAGTTCTCAGCCTCCCATCTCTCTTACCTTATGTCTTCCTTCCCCTCTCCACCTTCTCCAAACACACACACCTTACAGTTTCCTCATTCTGCCTGTATATTCCTGAGATAAATTAAAGTCCTTCTCACTCTTTGCTGAAACTCCTTGGTTTGGGCATGTTTGATCTTTGGTGTACATTGCACCCAGATTTTACAGTCCAGTTTCCTATTTCTCCCTTCTCCCATACCTCATTATACATCTACTATGCTCTACGTACAGTCTTCTCCAAAGCCTGGCCAAAACCTACCTTTGAATCCTTCTGAAAACCCATCTGTACCAGAACACCAAAACCAAAGTTAATTCCAGCAAGGAAGTGGAGCAACTCTCAATAACCTGGGAAAAGTCGAGTGTCATGTCATAACCCTTGTACAGCATTTAGTACGATACAGATATGACCACAATAATAACGGTTCTAAATTCAATGTATTTTATAAGTGCTTGGCTGTGTCAGTAGGCAACTTATGAGAAAATTAGCAAGGCCTGGGGCTAAGGAATGTATGTCTATGATCTGTTGGCCAGAACAATGAAATCAGTTGTCTACTGAATTTTTTTAAATGCTATAACTATGGAATTAGGACAGTTTCTACAGGCTCACTAGAAACTCTTCAACTCCAAATGTTCTTTAGGTGTAGTGATCAAACAAATACTAATCTCAGTTAGTGCTAACTATGTTTCAAACTTGAACCAGTAACACCAGCCTACCACCACTGATGCATGTCCTTTCCAGAGCAGCCTGGCCTGGCCTTTAGCAATATTGAGAGACCATAGGTTTCTCTGCTTCCCCAGCACTCATCTTGGAGTTCATGGTGGTATCTAGGCCTCTTGTTTGCCCTGATCAGGGACTTGCAGACACTTTTACAAAAACTTCCCTGAACTGGGAAAAGCAGACACTGTCTTAGAAGGGAAGGACACTAGAGGAAGTTCATAGGGAAGCTTCCTTCTTTTCTGGCTCTGCCTTCAGTTATGAGACCTGCTGTTGGCACATGACTCACAATCCCAGTGAACAGTATGCATTTTAGAGGACACAGTGGGCAAAAGTAGGCATTGGCTAGAAAAAATGCAGCTTCCCATGGCAAATGATGAACCACAACCATCCACACCTTTTTTGTGTGAGCTTTTTTTGGTGCAGTAGCACAAAACAACCCTTAAGTTTCGTTTCAAAGGAAACTGGAAAATGTACCTCACGAGAAAAAAAAAAAAAAAAAAAAGCTATCAACGTCAATGAGGTACATTTGGGATTTATCATTCATATCATTCATGCTCACTCGTTCCCATGCAGAATCCAACTGAGAAGAGAAATAAAATTTGTCATGTTCAATCTGTGGGTAAGGATGAGGAAGGAATGTAAAAATTTAAAAGTCTCCAAAGGCTGAACACTTAAATAAATAGATAAATTATGCTTTCCACAGGTTTTGATGAATATATGCAAATATATAGTTCCTATATATCTACATGCTTTTATAGAATGAAAGGAAGATTAATTTTTTTTGGTGGGGTAGTTAACCATCAGAACCTATTTCCTAAAGCAGTGGAAGAACAGATCACCTGTGTATCTTGAGAACATACCTGAATGCTTTCTGAAAGGTGCATACTAGTTCAAACTGTTTCTGGATGCTGGGTTGTCAACTAAGTGATTCTGTCAGATTGCTTAATGGACCCATTCTGTCCTGAATATCTCTGGGCCAGGCACTTCTCAGGTGCCACTCATGATCACCGAACTATGTTACCCCAGCTGATGAACCACTCAGAGGACTGTGACCCCTTTATGAACAGGATAATTCAGTACGCCCAGCCAGGTGCTGACTCATGGCTTCTCAATATTCACCTAAACTTTTGCAACCCCATTTGATCTTCAAGAGTTGTACATACCCATAGGTACCTGCCTCAGGAGTTCTTGTACCTTCTGCTGTTACATGAGACCAAAAACAAAGGAAAAGGCCAGACAACCACTGCTTGGAAAGGACAAGAAATAAGAGTAAATTTAGTCTGTAACAATTTAAAGAGAAGTTTCTAAGGGAGGGAAGAAAGTAGTAAGGCTCAAAAGACAAATCATTCTTGATAAAGATGATGCTGAGTAGAATTCTCTCCAGCTGTTCAGCCACCACCGTGACCAACTGAGCGTGGAGCTTCAGAGCAGAAACCTTAGCATGCCCTGCCTGGAGAACACGGATCAACTGAAATGTCACCAACCATGTGGTTTTTCAGGGATTTAGTTCAAAGTTAATCCTATGCAACTTTGAAAGACTTGCAATTCACTTATCTAGCATTGTGGGTATTTAACAACGAAGCATCACCTGCTCACGGAAAATCCTGGAGCAGTTCCTAAGGTGGGATTGCATTCCCCTGTCAGGCAGCCTGACCAGCACATATGTTGTGTGAATAGGGATATAAGTTTGAATATCTCTGTCCCAAAACACAGGCATATGATCCTTTGCATTCATATGTAGAAGAAAGACAGTGAGACTGAGTTTATTTTTTCTGAGCCAGCTGGTTTCACAAAACGAGTACTGGTGCCGTCTAACCAGAGAGGAAGGTGAAGGTCATCTTGTGATACGGACCATGAAGGGATCAAACCCATGGTGCGATCACTCAGGAGCTTTGACAGACTATACAACGCAGATGATGGAAAGAAGGAAGGCAGGTCTCTTGTGTCCAGGCATGCCACCCTGGGAATCCCAAATTCTTCTCCTGGCTGTGCCCCTGCTTTAAAGCACTTGATCTGTCTGTGCTTTACCTCATCATAAATATGGGGAAGTTGCTTGAAGAGAAGGTTGGTAACACTTGCATGATTGTTTGTCAAACTGGGAGGTGCAAAGAGACATCCTCTATGCAGATAACTGCATGTTGAATCCAAAATACCCTGTCCTCCAAGAGAGCAGAGGGGATACAACTCCTGTCCTTTTAATCCCAAGCCCTGACAAATTACACTGAGAGTAATATTGGTCAAAGAGAAATAACAGAAGGTATTTAAAACCGTTCAGGTCTGCCATTCAGGCACTTCTGTTTGTCGAAATTCCCTGCATGAACTTAAAGTTGCTTCCAGTGCCCCAGTTCTTCCTTCATATGCTACAAAGACTGCCTTATAAGATACTTTCATCACCTGGCTTCAAAAGGTGAAGATACCACAGTCAGGTCAAAGAGTTTTTGCAGTAGGAAGGGAGAGGTTTCATGACACAGAGCAAGTCTGCTCTTGGAGGACACACAGTAATGTCCTCACTGACTTGTACCACTGGGTCATGGATGCATGGAAGTTGTCCTGACCTTCTCTTCACAGAGAAGTGATGACAGAGGTAGCTCTTGGGCAAAGACAGCAGATCAGCTGGAGTCATCCCACACCTGCTCCATCAGTTGCCCATAGTCCATGAATCTCTGATCCATAATTCAAACTCTGATGAACACTACACAGTCTGCCTCACTCTTAAAGATTATGTGTCCCCCACAAGGAGGAACAGAGCCAATTTGACTCAAGCAACCACAATTAAGAAGAATGCCAAAACATAGGTCTACCATGAGACCTTTGATGAAGCATTTGCCCCATGGTGGTCACTATAAGAACATTCCTCGTGTCTCATCCCAGATTGAATCTTGTGCCATGTCACACCCAGATTTCCTCTGGATTCTATGTCAGTGCCGTGTGTTCCACTCCCCAAACTAATCTTTTGCCTGGCTACAGGAAATTCGTGCCCCAGCACAGACAGACCCGCCTGGAAGTTGCTCCATCCTGGCAGTAGCTGAAATGAGGCTTCCTTCTTTCCAAACATGTCTGTCCGTGCAGCTGGAAAAAGCTATTTGCTGCTCTCCCCTCTGAAAAGTCCATTGGGATAAAGATCTGTCCTTAGCCCTGTCCCCTACAAAAAGCATAACTCTGATAAAACCCAGTAGCAACCTAAGCAATGCTGCGGACAAAGCGCAGAGTAGCTCTGAGTCCAGGTGACTGGCCACGTACAGAAGCACTCGGACAGCAAAGGGAGATCTTCTGTTGTGAAGCACATGACAACTACACCGTATGATTAATTCAAAACACCCAGCAGTCAGGAGCCCCCAAACACAGGAGGTGGATGCACAGGTAAGTAGAGAGGATGGACTGGATGGTAGTTACAGCTCCAGAGAGGTGGTTGTGATTCCCAGGCCTCGTGTGGTTGCATCAGGGTTGCCAGGTCCCAGTCAGACACCAAACATCTGTGAATAACTGGGATTGATGCTGAATGCTCAGGGCTCAGCTCTCTGTTCTCCAAGGCAATGAGGTGAGAAGTCAAAACCACCAATAAGTCTGGAACTGTGCAGAGCCCCTAAGGTGAACAGGAGTCATAAGCCACTGTAGCACGCACCATAGATTCACAAAATCATAGAATAGGTTGAGTTGGAAGGTGCCTTGAAAGGTCATCTAAACCAACACCCCCTGCAATAAGCAGGAACATCTTCAACTAGATAAGGTTGCTCAGAGCCCCGTCCAACCTGGCCTTGAATGTTTCCAGGGATGGGACATCTACCATCCTTCAAACCCCCATTTTACAAGCTCTTGTAAAAGAGGTTTACAACCACAATTTCAAGAGCTGGTGACCCTGCAGGAAAGGAATGTGAAGCATCTTCAGAGGCACAGCTGGAGACTACAGAAGTTCTCCCATGGGATACCAAGGGACAGACAGCTTGTCCACATAGATATCCTCTGAGACTCAACATTCTCATGATGATTTCTCTCATCCTGGGTTAGGGAGAGATCTGGGGGTTTCCCACCCCGTCAAAGCCAGAGGGTTGGGATATCTGTCCTCACCACCATTGCTGGAAGGAGAGCAGGGCAGCTCCCATCACCAGGAATAGCAGCCACTTCTTGCCCTCCAGGGACACCACTTCCAGTAAGTGATACAAACCCAAGGCCACCATCAAGATGGGTGAGTAGCTCTCTGGAAATGCAACTTGTTAGGAAGCTTGCTCTCATCACTAGCTTGATGAGAAAGAAAGAAGAAAACTAACCTGGGGCTACCAGAGACCTAACTGAAGACCTTGGGGTAGGATCTGCACCTCTGAATCTATCCCCTCCTCTGGATTCACTTCAACCACAAACTGTTGCCATGCCTCTCTGAAAAGCAGAGACTCAGGAGCTGAACCCATGACTGATGGAGAGAAGCAGTCTGACTGTCCTGGCCCTCCCCTCCCCGATGGTAAATCAAGGATCTGTCAGAGGAGTTGGCCCCTTGGAGAAATAGGGGCAGATAAATCAATCCTGCCAATCGACAGGCTTGAACTGAATTGCATTGTTGGTTTATCAGTCAATAGCTATCTACCAGGATCATGTTCTCAGGGTGGTATTGTGCTCTTAGAAGGGAGCCCACACTCTGGTGGAAAAATAGGCTGCAGAAGTGCCAGACAGCAGAAGGGAAAGTTGGGAAGAGAAGTTAGAGATGGAGGTGCAAACTGGAAAGAGGAGGAGAATATTGGCACCTGGTAAGGATGTAGGTGAGTGTTATGGGCAAGGAGACATGGTGCAGGGAGAGGAGACAAGACAGTGTGACAGTTTACACTTCTGACAGATACAAAGACAAGGAGAAAAGTCCACACGTTTCATATGCCCATCTCCAAAGCCAATGACAAATCCAGGAGTCCCAGTTCTTCTAGTCCCTGCTAGCCAGGCTGCAAGGTCATGCACCAAAAGTTAGGATTTAAGGGTTGTATCTCTGCACTAGGGCCTCCACTGAGATCAGCTGGCACAGAAAAGCCCATGTCCTTACTATTAAATTCCCCACGCAGGGTGGCAAACTACCTAGCCCCTGGCAAATACCCCCAGAAAAGGTCAGGGCAGTACTAACTGGCTGAGTTTCCATGTGTGCTAGGAACTTTTCCAACCAAACGGCATAGGCATGTGAGGATGAAGCTTCCCAAGTTGCGTGGGCAGTCTCAGTCCCTGCCTTTTCCCGCATGCATCGTTGTGCTGGTTCAAGACCAGACAATGGACTTTTTTCACAAGACTGCTCCTTCCCTGAGTGCACAGCCTGGCCTGCAACCACTTCAGAACAAAGTACTCACAGATCTGGTTTTTCCCATCTATTATTTACTTTGCATTGTATGACCCCTGGTCTGAATACAGAATTATTAATTTCCCCATGAGCTTTCCAGTGATGCTCTTTGCACTGCCATCTGCAGAAACACACTCTTTCCTTTTCACAGCTTCCTCATCAGATAAATAGGTTTTTCCAGGTAAGGCTCAGCCAGGAACTCCTCTCCCACTGTCTTATCCATCACAAAAAAGCAGTTTATGGCTTCTCTGCGGTGTAGGTCACTGCATTTTGCTGCCTGGCAGCAATCAAACAGGACCAGGCTGGGTATCTCCTTCTAGGAGAAGGAGAGAGGGAGAGAAAAATGGACAGAAGGCAGAGGGGAGAGCCCTGGAAAACAGATACTGGTGCTGGGGGAATGAGAGAGGTGGCTTTTCAAGAAAGAGCTGAGATCCTGGAGCAGCAGCTCATGCCCAGCACAGCTTAATCCTTCCACAGGTGCAAAAGCCATCCTGGCTGTGCAGGGATCTGGTATAGCCAAAGCAAACATATCAGCAGCAATTTTTCATCCTTTCCTTTGTCCAGCAAGGCCTCTTGAAAATCCTTCCCTAACCAGCCTGGGGTACCCACGTGCACCCAATTACAGGACCGTGCGCTACCTCCCACGGGCCCTCAGCTCCCATCTTGCTCCCACCCCATGGCTGCTTCAATCAGTCCAAAACTGGCTCTTTGGGAAACCAGGCTGCTCACGGTTGGTCACTGCCCTGTCTCTTTTTAATTGGAGCCTTAATCTCTTTTCGGCTATGATAATGCAATTGGTATCACCAGGCAGTTTGCGAACAGTTAACTACCCGTGCCATCCACAGCCCATTAGACACACAAAATCTGCCAACTGCTCACATTACTTTGAAAAGAGTTTAGCACAGGGAGAAAGGAGCTGCAGGCATGGGGGTTGTGAGCAGGGGGCATGGGGGGCGAGACTCCTGAGACTTCTCCCTACCATGCTGTTTAGTAGCTGGTTGCAGGGGGTGCAAAATCTGGGGGTTAACCTTGCAGATTGTGGGAAAATAAGCAAATAAAGAAAATGATCATTTAAAGCAGGGTGGCTTAGGATTCCTGGGTCCCATTCTTTGTTGTTGGTGTGCGTGCATGTGTGTGTAGATTTAGTAATTAACTTTGGGAGTCCAGGCTCCAGGCAGGCATAAGAGATACAGATGAGAGGGTAGGATGTGGAAGCAGCACCCTAGGTTTCCACCATGAATCCATCTGCCAACATCTTTCTTCATATAACCTGTCAAGTGGCCTTATCTTGCCCCTTTCACGGGTGGTCACAGTATAGAATCATACAAACATATAGATTGAAAGACTGTTAAGATCATAAAGTCCAACCGTTAATCCAGCACTGCCAAGCCCACCACTAAACCATGTCCCTAAGCACCACATCTACATGTCTACACATCTTGAGTAGTGATCCAACCACTTCCCCGGGCAGCCCCTTCCAATGCTTGGCCACCCTTTCCACCTGGGAAGAAATTTTTCCTCATATTCAATCTAAACTTCCTGTGCATTTCAAGGCACAACTTGAGGCCATTTTTTCTCATCCTATCACTTATTACTTGGGAGAAGAGACTGACCCCTTGCTACAGCCTCCCTTTCAGGTAGCTGTAGAGAGCAATAAGGTCTCCCCTCAGCCTCCTTTTCTGCAGGCCAAACAGCCACTTCTCATCAGACTTGTGCTCTAGACCCTTCACCGGCTCCATTGCCCATCTCTGGACATGCTCCAGCACCTCAATGTCTTTCTTGTAGTGAGGGGCCCAAAACAGAACTCAGGATTTGAGATTCAGCCTCACCAGTGCCAAGTACAGGGGGACAATCACTGCCCTGATCCTGCTGGCCACGTGATTTCTGACACAAGCCAGGATGCTGTTGACCTTCTTGGCCACCTGGGCACTCTGCTTTCCAGCCACTCTTCCCCAAGCCCATAGTGTTGCATGGGGTTGTTGGTACCTAAGTGCAGGACCCAGCACTGAGCCTTGTTGAACCTCATACAGTTGACCTTGGCCCATCGGTCCAGATCCCTCTGCAGAGCCTCCTGCCCTCAGGCAGATCAACACTTCCCACCCCCAACTTGGTGTCACCTGCAAACTGACTGAGGGTGCACTCGATCCCCTTGTCCAGCTCATTGATAAAGTTGTTACACAGAACTGGTCCCGATACTGAGCCCTGGGGAACCTCACTTGTGACCGGCCACCAGCTGGATTTAACTCTGTTCACTACAAGTGTCTGGGCCCAGCCGTCCAGCCACTTTTTTACCCAGCAAAGAGTACGCCCGTCTGAGCCACGAGCAGCCAGTTTCTCCAGCAGAATGCTGTGGGAGATGGTGCCAAAGGCTTTATTGTATTCCATGTAGACCACATCCACGGCCTTTCCATTATTTACCAAGTGGGTCACCTTGTCATAGAGGGAGATGAGGTTTGTCAAGCAGGACCTGTCTTTCATAAACTCATGCTGACAGGGTTTATGAGTCAGAAAAAACCTGGTCGTCTTGTTTTCCTTTACATGCCATGTGGTGGCACTCAAGATTATCTGTTCCATAAGCTGCCATGGCGCCGAGGTCACTGATGGGCCTGTAGTTCCCCGCCTCCTCCTTCCAGCTTAGCAGAAAGAGCAACACAAAAACCACTTCCAGGTTCACCACATTTGTGGGGTGAGGAAGCAGGCCTGGGGGGACCCAAGGGGCTCACTGAGATCCTGAGAGACAACAGCTGCAAAACAAGGCAGATATTTGATTCCATCATGCAGAATTTTGAAGAAAAAATTAATTGCAAGAGGTTTGAATTTCAGAAATAATGAGATTCAGGCAATTCAGAAATTTTCAAGTATGTTCATGTGGCTGTTCTTTTTAATGGCAAATTTTCCAGGTTGATTTGCTATTCTTTATAAAATCCAAGGCTCGGAATTGGAGATGAAGTGGCTTTGTTATCTCCACAAGTTTTACCAGTGTCTAGGTATGAGGATGCTCAAGCAAAAGAGCTCTGTTCACTCTATCTGAGGCAGATTGGGAGGTAGGACTTCCTAAATGGTCTTCAAATCTGCATGAAAAATGGGGTTTGTTCCCCTAATGTCACAAATCTCTGTGCAGCCCTCCTTAAAGCCCTCAAAAATGAAAAGCTACCCATGTGAGCACTTTAGGAAGCCTAGCCCTGATCCTGGCAGCAAATCTGACAGCCCTTAGTTTTAATGAGGGAATAATCCAGATGAAAGAATCACTCCTCACATGCAAAACATCGCAAGGGAAAAAACCCCATGTGCTGGCTGTACACGTCTCCAATGAATGTCCTATTTTCCCAGGCTCAAAGCTTATTGATTTAAGTCTTTCCCTGTAAGGCTCATCCCATGCCATGTTTTGATGTCCCAGAACAACAGCTTCCAATATCCAGTATTACTCTACAGCTTTTCAGAGAAGAAATTTTTTACATGAATTTGGGAAGTAGGTGAAAACACATTCAATTTTGTTGTCATTGTACTGATAATATCATTTTTCTTTGAACTTGCTCTGGAGCATTTCTATTGGGCTAAGAGAAAAGTTGAAAATTTCAGCTCAGAAGATGCAAAATATTAGGCAGTTATGAGCAGGGCTGGTCAAGAAAGATTTCTGGCTTTTTTTTCTTTAATGAAATTATTATTTTTATTGCCAGAAAATTGCAGCTAGTGAAGACAAAGATCACCCCTGATCAGCCTGGTGCTTAAAGCATCCCCTCCTGCTCCTGGAGATCCTTGCTGATGTCCTTGATCTGAATTGAGGTGAGCAAGGACTTAATGCTTACAGGATCAGCATCAGGATTAAGTGGCCCATAGGCAAAGGACAGGGAGCAACCAAACTGGTATAGTACTCTGTCTTGCTTTGACAAGAAATTTTTGTTCACTGTAAAATAAATCTATGCAAAATCCAGAGTTGTTTAACCTACCATGGATTATCCTGCTCCTTCTCCCTTTCCCTCCTACTTGGGTGCACATGCATGTGTGTATGAGCTCAAGTCTTACACTTATTTCACATAATTTATGTCCCTGTTGTGGAGTGCACAAATGACAAGGCGAGCAAATCCCATAGCAGCCTCTTAAACAACTCAGTAGAGGGGACAACATTATCATTTTATTGTTCATAAAATTTTATGGGTTGGAACTTGCTATTTTTGTTCCACAGAATGAAAGGAAGTGGTCTTTTTATTATTATTATTATTATTTTTGCGAATCTGCAGTCACTAATGGAACAGGTTATAAATGAATGAACCTCACTCCCTTCCGCTGCAGGCAGCTGGCACCAGAGCAGGAAAGGTCAGAAGGGAAAGGAAGAGAAGAAATCTTCCTCCCTTGAACGTCTGCAAGTGAGTGTCTCTGTTATGCCAAGCTCCCAGGAAGATACAGGACCAAATTCAACTTTGTGGGTCAGTGCATTCAGGTGTCCCTGAGACCTAGGGAGGGAGGATACTGTTGTACAATGCATAAAGACCATCTTGAGAGATTGAAGCAGCTCCTAACCTGCCATGCTCTTTCCCATAATCCACCCAGACCTGCCAGATCACACGCAACAGACAGGGCACCCTCTGCCTGCACTCAAGGGTAGGCTTGCTTGCTGCCTCAGGTGCATGGAGCTGCCCATATGGGTTTCGGGGATAGAGTGTAGGGCTGGTTGTGCCTACAGGACTATGCACAGGAGGTCAGCATCAATGCACGTTCAGAAGGTGACACATGATGTCTGGGATGGAAAAATGTGCGTATGACTGTTCTTAGGGAGTGGGAAAGAAGTCAGGAGCTGGCATCCCCTGGTAGGCACTGGCTTTATATTCTTGGCTTGCAAGTCATACCCATCCCTCTTCCCCTCTAGCAGCCCAGCAGCTGCATATGACACACTGCAGTTGCATTTTTAGTGCCACAAGTGGTGCTTGCTCATAGCCACACACTTTCTCTGGCCACGTCACATCCCAGCCCGACCTGCATACATCCAGAGCCCAGGGACAAGTAACTCCAGCACACAGCTTACATGCATAGGGTGTCCCAGGCAGAACAGTCATCTCCAGGACTGTGTTGGTAGGACCAGCAGACTCTCACCACAAGCCGAAGCACTAGGCATCCCCTTCTTAGGGTTTGGTCTCTGCAGCCACCTGGAGATATGTGTCACTGACCGGAAAAGAGAGAGGCCACAACTTCTGGTATTGCCCAGGAGAAGGTACCAGACCCAGGGCTGACATCCATCACCAGCCAAGGCTGGTCCCCACACCAGAAGGTGGGCCAGGCTCTGACCCCGCTGCCTTGCTTCCCTGACGGGCACAGTGTCACCATCCTCAAGAGAGAAAACCAAAGTTGAAATGAAAGAAGGTCTAGCTTGATATAAGGAGAAGTGATTTCATGAGGAGCATGCTCATGAGTTGGTACAGGTTGCCCAGAGACATTGTACTGAAGCTTCTTGGAGCAAGAGTTTTGAGTAGAAGACCTCTTGTTCTTTTCTGACCTGAATTATCATCTGATCCTAGGATTCAGAAGCTAGCTGGGCTGAACATAAGAATGGGACCCAGAATCACCTGCCTTGGACTATGATGTCTGCCTATCAACAACACATGTCACTTCTGGAATTGGAAGGACCAGTAGAAATACACTTGGGAGGTGCCTAATCCCCAGGCAGAAATCAAAATGCCGAGCTGAACTGGGTGCACCATCCCTGTTCAGTTCTTATTCATGGTTTTGGTGGCATATCCATTTACCTCCATTCCTTCTCTAGAGGGCATGAACAGAGGGGATGAAGGCCACTCCATCTCTCCATCACTGTAAGCTCTGCTAGCCCATGCTTTGTGCTGCCCAGATCTTAAATTGCCTGAAGGAGAAATGCTCCGGTCCCAGGAGATGCTGCAGGAGCCAGGGGAGAAGTTCATCTCTGGGCACTATGAAAGGTCACCCCAAAGACAGCAGAAAAAGGACAGTGAACTTGAATACCTCAAGCAAGCATAATCTTCAGCTTCTAAATACCAAAAAAACAGGCTCTCTTATCACTCAACTTCCGTCAGAGAGAGCTGCCATAAAAAAGAGCTCAGGCAATGGAATGAAATTAAACCCAAATTGACTATGTGGCAACACAGGCTATAAATTGTGGCTATTGTGACCAGTGTCTGGGCATTTTCTGACTGCCTATTCATCTTCTCCTTTGATTAAAACATCCCTCGCTAATTCCATTTCCAAAGCCCAAGTTTATTTAACCATAGTCAAATTAATTACATTCCCTCACTTGGTAATCTGTTCACATCTCCCAGATGAAAATGCAGCCCCAAGATTTGACGCCAAGATATTCCTGGTGTCAAATATTGGGGAAAGTCCTGTGGAGTAGGGAAAATGGAATAAATCACATCCTTCCCTTCATCCTGACTCCCTGTACCTTGGGGGTAGGTTTTCAGTAGTGGCTTAGCTAAGGTGAGTGTTACTCCTTTACATTACCGCCACCTCCACTGACCTTCTCACCGTGGTTTGAGGGTGCTTTAGTCCCTGCACTGCTAACATGGCCAAGGGCATTAGTGCAGATTTTAATACCATCCCAGCTCCAGATCTGGATGGCTGCCCACCCTTCCATGTCTTCCCATGACCCCAGATGTCCTGGCCTCTCTCGGCCACCCTTGCTCAGCAGCAGAGGACCCTTCACCAAGCTTGTTCTCCAGGGAGGGCAGATCTCTACAACATTTTTAAACCACTGCTCATGGTTGTTCCTTTTTTTTTTTTTTATGTCACAGTTAAGAAACCTCAGTCCCTCCTTCTGAATATGTTTTCTGACTCCTAGGGCAATTAACATATATCCATGTGCAAGGATGTTTTCAGTGCCTGGTTGTGGACACAGGGGTATATCTTTTCTCCTGGAAAACAAGCCAAGGGACAACCCTGGAGAATGTGAGTGCCACCAGAGTGCAAAACTTTCCCTGTCCTCCCTCTATCCCATTCTCCTCCCTCTGTGGCTGCCGGAAGGGAGCCACTTTCTCCTGGGAAGGGGTGAATGTGGCTGCACAGTTTTGCCATGTTCACCCTCAAGGTCTTACCATGCCACCACCTCCCCCAGGACCCTTGCCTGCTGCATGGCCCCTACAAACCAGAGCTCTCCTATGCCTGCCCCCACAGACATGCCTCCCAAGCATGCAAGTGTGCACAGCTGCAAGATGTTTCCCGCTGCAATACGTGACTGGGTTCTCCGTTAATCCTCCCACCCTCCTCAATACCTGTGCTTGTCCGGGTGCCTGAGAGGATTTGGAAAGGCAGGGGAAATATAATTAGACACAATGTTGCCCTCGGAGTCAGAGACGGGGCTGGCTCATTGAAGGGCAGCGGTCAGCAGAAGGAGCGAAGAGGAGTCAATTTAGCACGGCTTACAGTGCCGTTCCGGCTGATTAGGGATTTGATGAGGGAAGGGGTTTGATTTTGGTAGCCAGAGTGACAGAAGCCTTACGGTCAGTTGAGATCTTGTTTAAGGAGGGCAAGCGGATCTGGACTGGGAATGACAGATAGGGAGACGGGGACAAGCGGGACAAATTGGCATGGTTCCCCATCCTTCTTGTTGCCTCTGCAGCCCCCTGACCTAATCCAACCAGGGCTGGCCACCAGCAGGGAAAGGCAGCCAAGAGGGCTGCAAGGAGGTCAAGGGAGGAAGAGAGGGTGACAGCAGCAGCGATAATGAACAAGAGACAAGCAAGACTGGCAGACGTGGCAAGTTCCCTTGGAGTATGTCTCAGCCTCCGTCATGCCAGTGCATTCTGGTTGTGCACCCTCTGCCTTTGTCCTGCAGCCCTCTGTGAGCCAAAAGCAGGTAGGAGAGCAGAGGTGGAAAAGGACACCCAACTTGGCATGAGGTTTTTCCAACCTTCCCCTTCCTGGCTGCTGGTTTGGGGACTTGCTTTCTGGGAATGGAGGGGCCTACTGCATGCACTCACTGCCTCTGTCTCCTCCAGGGCCAAAGCACAAAAGCATGTAGGGCTGTCCCAAGGACCAGGACAACCCAGTGAACTTCCACTTGATTCTTCCTGTGGTTTGCAAATAGATTAGGTTTGTTAGGCCAGCAATTCCCTAATTACACCCCTTTGGGGTGCATGTAATTGCTGGGGTAGTCATGTTCACATTAGCACCTTGCTCAGATAGATCCTCTACTTGGAGGAAGTCTTAAGAAGCCCTGAAGCACAGTGAAGAAACAACCACAAAAAGGCAAGTGTTAACGTAAATTATCATTACAATGACCCAGTCGGGGGAGATGGGGAAGGAGAGAATGGCCTAGCAAGTTTTCCCACATGAATATCAAAGCCACTGCAGCAAAGGACAAGTAGAACCTCTCTCACCCCTGCCCCCATCCGAAAACCAGGCCAGGAAGGGATGGAATTTCAGGGACGTGTGAATGCATGTGCCTTGTTTTTACACAGGTCCTTTGCATCTGCTGTTCCTTGCTCCTGGAGATGGGCAGGAGGAGGAAAAATGCCCCATGATCAGATATGTCACTGGCAGTTCTCTAAGCCCAATTTTCACCTTGGGCTGTTGAACTTCCCCATTAGCTGTGATTCCACCCTAAAATATCTCACCCTCCATTCCCTTCTGCAGGCTGACCCAGAGCCAGGGAAAAGAAAATTAATCTGACACCAAGTCTTCAGTTCAGTGGTGGAAAGCAATGAGAGGCTTAAGACATCGCCCAGAACTTTATGCAAGCCATGTGACTTTGTTTGGGGGCTCACAATGCGAGTGTTGTGAACACAGTTGCATCTTTCTTGCAGGTAATGAAGCAGAACTGTTAATTGCACTTGCTGTAAAGGAGAGATTCTTGCCCTCCTGTGATTGCACAGGTAAGAGATAAGTTCAGGCACCAGGGCAAGTCTACTACAAAAAGCACTAATCAGGCAAAGCTGCTGAAAATAGCCCAGATTCCATTTTCCAGTGTCACACAGATTGACTTCCCCAGCTGCCCATCCAGGGCTCCAGGTGTCATATCCAAACAGCCTAAACCCCATGCTGATGCCCTAATCATGGCACAAGCCCTCCTCCATTAGCAGATCATGCAGCAACTTCTGGGAAGTTAAACTGTTAGGAGAAAAACCATGCAATGTGGTCAGCTTTGTAGCCCCTCCTGCCTTGCCAGAGAGGGGATCCTGTCCTGGATATAATGTCGGTATTACCAATTGTCAGGGGGGTTCATCAGGCCTGGGCAGAGAGCTTTGACCCATAAAGTGCTGTAAATCACTCACATGAGGAAGAGGATGCTCAGGGATGGAGGTCAGGCAGGATACATCGCTAGGGGAAATGCACAGCCTCACACACCCCAAAAAGCAAAATCCTCACAGCGACTGGTGCTGTAATCCTCGCTCCCCAGCACCCAACGGTGCTAAAATGAGGCTAGAAAAGGTTCAGTGTGGAAGTCAGCAGGAGTGCAGTGCCGGCAACGGCTGAGCCCTTAATAAAGAAAGAAACTGCAATCTCCAGCCAGAAACCAAAGTAGGGAAACATTCTGTGCTAATAAACAAAATGAAAGGGAAAGTTAAAACCATC
Organism: Falco biarmicus; assembly: GCF_023638135.1. Classification (NCBI taxonomy): domain Eukaryota; kingdom Metazoa; phylum Chordata; class Aves; order Falconiformes; family Falconidae; genus Falco; species Falco biarmicus. Next base: position 12,898,267 of record NC_079290.1, read on the forward strand.
TTTCTCCCTGTTGTACTTCTGATGTGTTTGGCTTTCACTTCTCTTTGACAATCCATAAGAAATTAACACCACGAGGTATACAATTATTGTCAGATGTGAGCAAGGCAATCAAAGCATTTCAAATCAATGTTTTGTCAACAAAAATAAATGAATGTATTTGGCATGAAAATTCCCACAAAATATTGGCCCTTTTCCCCCTGCAAAGCTAGGAATCTCATTTTATATCAGCTCTGAAGTTCCTTTTCATCTGTCATCATATCTTGAAACGATAAGAATTACTCTCAGTAGGGAGTTATTTCTTCGCTTCCCTTTCAGCTCGAAATAGAAAACACTTTTTTTTTTTAACTAATTTGAAATAAGCTTAATATCATCAGTGAAAATTCATCATAAGAACAGAAAGATCAAATCTTTCCACCACTCATAATAAAGCAGGGAGCTCTCACCTGGTAACTGGTGCCTACCAGCTTCCAAATGCAGCTTCAATATAATTAAATAATAATAATCCAGAAGATACAAAGCCAGGAATCCTGGAGCAGTACTTAAAACTGTGCCACCTCCATTTCAGATGTCTGAATGTGAATGAGGGTGATTTATTTGATTAATTAGCTAGGTAGGCTTCTAGCAACCCTCCACTGCATTTTCTAGAGACCCCATCCAAAGCTCACTTAAGCCAGTGTAATAAAATCTTTTGCCTACAAAAGGCCTTCAGATAAATCCATGGGCATGTGCCAAGGGTTAATTTCTGTTTCAACTCATGCTGGGTCTGCTCCACTGCAGTCCTCAGTGATTTCACTGGAGTTATTCCAGATTATCCAAAATGAAGGCTAACATGAGCCAGCCCCAGGAACACTCACCTGACTGTGCAGAGGAGATATTTTCAAAGACATCCTCCCTCAGAGACATTCTCTTTCCCGGAGTAATAACCCCCCATTCTCCAGTCCTCCCAGGGTGGAAGAGCCCTGGAAATTATTTTTGGGGGCAAGTTATAGGGAGGGAGGTGAGCTCCAAGCAGTACAGTTCCCCCAGAGAAGTTACACGATTTGCGTTAATGGGAGCAGAGTGGTTTGGCTGCCACAGATTGCCATCTCCCTATCCCAAGTGGGCTGGCATCCCTCCAGAGCTGTGATCTCATTCTTCCCACCTTCACAAAAGTACCCCATCTGATGTCCCGGTCATGACTGTTTGCTGCTTCAACCCCTTCCCCTGCTGGCGTCCATGCAAGCAGACATCTCCCTCCCTGTGATCCAGTCCTCTACCCTGAAATTAAAAGCTTAAGGGGGCTGGTGGTTGCAACCAAACATCTCCTTATGCTGGGGTAGCATGTGTGGTGCACCCATCTCCAATGCATCCCGATGTCCCCACTCCATCACCTCGCAAGGTCCCCAGCCCTCCTGGGTGCTGCAGAGGGAACAGATACAGCCAGCAAAAGCAGATGGCAAAGGCTGGCCCCTTTTGGGGACAGGTCCTTCAAGTCAGGGCAGGTCCTGGGTTCTGTCCCCAGGTGCCGCTACAGTCGGGGGCGGCCACCGCGGCTGGATGCGGGCAGCCACAATGCCGTCACACACGCAGCTGTCCTCCCCACCGAGCCAGCTCGCTGTCGTTTTAGGTTTCCACTCACAGCATGTGGCAGTTTGGGGAGGGAGAAGGGGGTCTTTATCTTATTTTTATTTATTGGCAGTGAAGGAAGAGAAACCCCCTCAGCCCTCCTGCGCTATGCAACAGGGACGGGAGACACGCTCCCTCGTCTCTGAGCCCGGGAAGGTAATTGCCTCTCTCGCTCCAATCCCTGAGAAACCTTTAATATATGTCTCCGCCAACTTTGAGGCCTTGTCCAATCTTGACAAATTGTAGTGGAACAAATCCTGTTTGGTTGTAATACAGCGATTCGAGGGAAGATGGATTCGAGAGAGATGGCAGGTCCTGCACAGCCGTTTAATGTATTTTGGCTGGGGGTGCTGGGCGGCAGCAGCAGCAGAGGAGAAGCACGATGCTTAAGCAATGTCCCCCTGTATGGGGAGGGACAGGTCAGGACCCCAGCCCGGATGTTGGCAGGGACGGAGGGGGATTCCTTAGAGGCATTCCTCCCCACCAGCCGGTGCACACAGGGAACGCCAGCTATGTTCCCAAAAAGATGCCTTTGCAAGAGAGGCGGGTATTTCTCCCCCTCTCACCAGGGAGGAGTGCGGTGGTGGGCATTCCTTCCTCAGTGTATCTCCTGAGGACTTCATACCACCCTCCCTCCACCCTGGGATCCCCTGGCCATCCTGGGGTTTATTTTTAAACCAAGCCATCCTGAGGAGATGCCCAGGGTGGGGAGAGGCATTGCCATCAGCTGTTGATCATCTGTTTGTCCAGGCGAAAAAGCATCCATCAGATGTCAGTTATTCCCCAAATGGACCAGGGTCTTGGTACCAGGACCTACTCCCACCAGCCGGCATGGAAACTGAAGGATGTCAGAAATCCCCTGACAGATTCAGTCTTTTTTTCTTATCCCCCCAAAAAGGCATGAATTTGGGGAGGAGGGGAAAGAAATTTTACATTACCGTATAAACAATCATATATGCATGTAAAGCTGGAATGTGATTTTTGACAATTAAAACATATTATAGGATTGCAGGAAGAGGATATTTTAGTTTTAGAACAGTAACAAAATTGCACTTCTAACAAGCCTTCTGCATACAGGTATAACCTATTTGTCAGGAGATGAATGTTACTCCCCATTGCAGAGCAAATAAAAGTAAATCCAAAAATGTACCACATCAGGAAATTGACAGGGAATAAGCTGTTTTACTAAATCTATGACTGAAAATATATCAACTGAGTGATACTGCCGGTATTAGACTGGGTCACACTTTCAAATTCCCTATCCAGCTTCATCCCAAATCAAGATATATATATTTATTTATATATATTAAAGACATGCATATATATATATATGTATGTATTTACAGTTGTAGTCTCATGTGTGTGTTTGTGTATACATATATATACATAATAATTTTTTATGAAAGGAGCAATCCTAAATATTTCTTAAGCTATCTATGCTTTGATTTTTCTGCACGTTGAAATATACTGTAAATCATAAAATCAAAAAGAACCTTTCTGATTGGATTGAAATGCTGCTGTAATGCCATACAAATAGAGGGATGAAATCTATTGTCCATGCAAAAGCTGTTTTTTCCTAATTTCTGTTGAATTGGCCTTTCCCAATTCAAATCGCCCTCCTGAACATGTTCAACAGCCTCTGCTCACTCAATGCAAATTACATAAAAACTTTTTATTTCTTTTAGCTGTTTAACACTGGGTTTTTACAAGGGAAAACTAGAAGAGGACACATGTTCAGATGGTTTTCAGGCAGAGCTTTTAACCCCTCAAACCCATCTTAGCATCATTTGGCCAAGTTTTGTCATCCTTAGACCCAAACAGCAAATATCATGAATATGCCTGAGACCAGGACTTGCATCCTCACTTTGCCTAACATAAAGTTAGTAAGAAGGAACATTAGCAGGAAAACCTCCTAACTACTAGTTTGCACACTTAATTCTTCCTCAGTTTTTGGTCTGACACTTGTACTGATAAAGATCAAGGTTTACCTATGTATATTTCATCTCCTGCAAATATTGATTCATTAATTCCTGAAGAGAATTTTCTGTTGTAAGGAAATTGTTCAAAACATGCTTTTTACTGATTCTGGTTAGACAGCAAGGTCAGATAAATACACAAATCTTATGTCGCCTCCCTAAAAGTGCTAGTTGTGGATATTTGGGGAAAGAACACATGAACCAGGGTAAGTGCAGAGCAACCCTTCTCCAGAGAGATCACCCCAGCTCCCTTCAGTGAGTGGGTTACAGATCACCTGAGCTGCAGATTGCTCTGATCTCTCTCTTTGCGGGGACATCAAGACAAATTTCTGCTGTACTACTGAAAAGTAAGACTTTTGACTATCAAGAATTTCATTATTTTTTTGTTTGTTTCTTTTCCAAGGAATATTCTGTAAATTAGGGATAATCATACCTTGAAAGGCCCAGTCTTGCACAGGCATCTCTACCTGGAGATTCTCAAAAGAGAAACAACTAAAAACGAGGCATGTGTGCAGGCACAGAAAGTTTGCTTGCAGAGTTTTTTGCCCCTGCCTGCTCTCCCTATGGACAAGACACTCTGCTGCAGAATCCACTTTGTCCTTTAAGGGTTTAGAGCCCCTGGCACAGGAGGACCCATTTAACAGGGCTACAAGATGCAACTAATCATCAGGTTGTTTCAAGCAAGTCAACAAGAGCAGAATTTGAGCACCTTACTGCAGAGCAGTTTTACTTACTAGTTTGTGGACAAATTCAGTGCAATTATGTGGCGAGATATTGGAATGTGGGCTGAGCTTTACCCACAACAGCGCTATTTGTTTGAAACTGACAGCGATTGGAAGGAAAACAAGCTATCTGACCACAGACCATTGAAAGCAATAGGCAGTTGCAAGGTCAAAAGCTTTGGCTGTCTGCAGTGGATTTAGGAGAGGGGGGAATCTGTTATAGCATTTATGAAACTCAGGTACTAAAGTAAATACTGGAGGGAAGAGTTGGTGGATACTGCCCACAGAATGAACGTGCTGTTTATAGACAGTGGGATAGATGCATCTTTCTTGGCAACACATCTGTTCTGGTGAAAATAGGGAGAGCCTCATCACCTTGAGTAGAATTGTGATATAAAACGTTTTTTAGATTCTACATGTTCACTGTTTGCAAGCATATAAGGGATGAAAGAAGGGATAGGGGATGAGGGCCTTTTTGCTTTGCATCCCCCACACTCTTGAGCCCAGAAATTTGGGGAAATATCAAAGCAATCCTCCCAGGGGAAAGCCAGAGTCCACCTCCATCACGTGAGAGGCAGCAATCCTAGGCACACTTGCATCCTCAACAACACGGGACTCCAGGATTATTTCTAAATGACCACCTCCAGTTCAAACAGCCCATGTTTACTCTTCACAGGCACCAGCTGCCTTGGCAGCTCTCTGGTCTCAAAGATTTCCAAATAAAAGCAAAGCTGAAATAAAGACTCATCACTCACTACCCAGGTACTGGGCTTGGCCTGGCTCTGCTTGAGTGTCTCCAACACTTGAATCCCCCTGGCATGCTCAGATCCTCATGTTACAAAAATGAAAGTGCAAATCCATAGTAAAAATGCCTTCATTCCCTAAGTGCACTCCCTCTCTTCCCAATCCAGACAATATTTTGCACATGTAAACAAACCTGAGAGGTCCTGAAGGATCTCTTGGGCATTAGCTGGTTGAGGAACTGAGGTGCAACACTCAACTTCCCTAAGATTATCCAGAAAGCCAGTGGAAGAGCCAAGGCTAGAGTCCAGATCTCAGCTGAAGATCCTCCTTCAGTTGCACAGTCCCTATTTGTTTCTTGATTCCTTGTCAAAGGTTCCTAAAAACAGAAGGTGAAAAAACTTTTCTTCATGGGTCATGGGGATAGACCAAGAAGTCTTTAGGTTTGAACCACACAGGAGGCTTTAGGTTAGGCAAATGCTTTCTAAAATAGAGGATTTGAGTATTGGGGGTTAGACACCCCATCACTAGAGGACTGAAAAACAGATTGTGTAGGAAAAGTCAATGAACTGCCATTGTCAGGAAACATTGCATATGTACAACCCACCACATGTCCCAAATACCTACTGGCAGGCCTGGAGGGAAATACAGCAGCCCTGCTTTTCATTGTCCGATCAGGAAATGCAGCAGGCAGTGTTAGATGAGGACTGAGGAGACCAGCTGAGTTAGTCTGCAGTGATGGATGAGCCAGAGAAACGTGGGGAAAATGGGAGCAAAGGCTAAGAAACCTTAGCCACAGTGACAAGAAGCCAGCAAGACCAGCACAACCCTGTTCATTTCCATCTCAGGGTGTTGCTCAGACTCCATGAATCTACATAGCTACAGATTTGTCTGCCTGTCAGGGGAGAGGGAAGGGAGAGGTACTTTATTTCGTCCCAGTGCTTTTGATGAGCAGCAGTATTGCCCTTCATACTCCTCCAGTCTCAATAAACCTGGCTAATTAGCATCCTGACCACTCAATTAATTAGGCAGTACACTTAATTATGACAAACTACATTATTCGCTATAGCCCAGAGTCCAATGGACATTAGCGTCAGGTTATGTTCAGTAACAATTTGATTTGAGAGGGAGTTTATTGACCAGAAAAGACATATGATGAGATTAAAATAATCAGTAGAACTAGCTCAGTGCTATTGGCTTGTCGTAGCTGTGGGCTTGGGTTATAAAGACATCGAGGATGGCCAAATTAGTCGCTTCATTCTCATTAAAAGCCACTGCATAAATGGAAAGATATTGGCGGAGTGGGAAGGGAGAAGCAGCCAAGCTACAAGAGGGTCTCAAATAAGATGCAGGATGGTGGGTTTGGTTTGGCTTTTTCTTTCTCTTGGTCATGACCCTGCTCTTTGTCAAAGATAAAGGAGAAGCCCAGAGATGCTGATGCTCCCAGAGAGCAGTGGAACAAGGCTTGCCCACACGCAAACATCTCTTGGGGAGGCATCTGCCACTTTGCCCACCAAATATCTGGCAGTCTTTCTGAATAGGTGGCATTGACCTACCAGCATCCCTGTGCAGGGTCATGAATGTTCTTAAAGGGCTGACCTAACTAAACCGGGGTACATCTACACAGCTGTACTGGAGCAAGCCAGGCTAACCTCTGCTGCCCATCCACCTTGCTCACCTTCTAGCAGGAGTGCCCACCTTGCTCACCTTCTAGCAGGAGTGCCTAGCACTGCTGATCATCACAACATGCACAGGAGTGCACAGACCAGCAAGGGGGTAGGGCCCAGCTCCCAGTTCATCCCATCTGTCTTGACAGCATCCCATGCAAGAAGATGGAAGGTGACATGCAGGAGATTTTTGTTGCAAGGGTAGATGGGATTGATGGACAGTCAGAACTGAGGAATTCAGGTCAACGTGAGCACAGTCTTGGGGGTTCAGTATTGCTGCTATACCACTTACACACAAGTCAACAGGGCTGGAAGAGATCCATCCATGGGTACTAAGGGAACTGGCAGAAGTGCTCACCAAGCCAATTTATATTATGTGTCAGTAGTCCGGGCTAACCAGGGAGGTCCCAGTTGACTGGAAGTTAGCAAATGTGACAACCACCTACAAGAAGGGCCAGAAGGAGAATGCAGGGAACTACAGGTCTGTCAGCCTGACCTCAGTGCCAGGAAAAGTTATTGAGCAGATAACCTCGAGTGCCTTCACATAGCATGTAAAGGACAACCAGGTGATCAGGCCCAACTAGCATGGGTTTATGAAAGACAGGTCCTGCTTGACAAACCTCATCTCCCTCTATGACAAGGTGACCCACTTGGTAAATAATGGAAAGGCCGTGGATGTGGTCTACATGGAATACAATAAAGCCTTTGGCACCATCTCCCACAGCATTCTGCTGGAGAAACTGGCTGCTCGTGGCTCAGACGGGCGTACTCTTTGCTGGGTAAAAAAGTGGCTGGACGGCTGGGCCCAGACACTTGTAGTGAACAGAGTTAAATCCAGCTGGTGGCCGGTCACAAGTGGGGTTCCCCAGGGCTCAGTATCGGGACCAGTTCTGTGTAACAACTTTATCAATGAGCTGGACAAGGGGATCGAGTGCACCCTCAGTCAGTTTGCAGGTGACACCAAGTTGGGGGTGGGAAGTGTTGATCTGCCTGAGGGCAGGAGGCTCTGCAGAGGGATCTGGACCGATGGGCCAAGGTCAACTGTATGAGGTTCAACAAGGCTCAGTGCTGGGTCCTGCACTTAGGTACCAACAACCCCATGCAACACTATGGGCTTGGGGAAGAGTGGCTGGAAAGCAGAGTGCCCAGGTGGCCAAGAAGGTCAACAGCATCCTGGCTTGTGTCAGAAATCACGTGGCCAGCAGGATCAGGGCAGTGATTGTCCCCCTGTACTTGGCACTGGTGAGGCTGAATCTCAAATCCTGGGTTCTGTTTTGGGCCCCTCACTACAAGAAAGACATTGAGGTGCTGGAGCATGTCCAGAGATGGGCAATGGAGCCGGTGAAGGGTCTAGAGCACAAGTCTTATGCGGAGTAGCTGAGGGAACTCGGGTTCTTTAGCCTGAAGAAAGGAAGGCTGAGGGGAGACCTTCACACTCTCTACAACTACCTAAAAGGAGGTTGTAGTAAGATGGGGGTCAGTCTCTTCTCCCAAGTTACAAGCAATAGGATGAAAGGAAACAGCCTCAAGTTGTGCCAGGGGAGGTTTGGATAGGATATGAGGAAAAATTTCTTCCCAGGTGGAAAGGGTGGCCAAGCATTGGAAGAGGCTGCCCAGGGAGGAGGTTAAGTGACCATTCTTGAAGGTATTTAGAAGACATGTAGATGTGGCGCTTAGGGACATGGTTTAGTGGTGGGCTTGGCAGTGCTGGTTTAATGGTTGGACTTGATCTTAACAGTCATTTCCAACCTAATCAATTTTATGATTCTATAATTTTCCTTTTCTCCCCAGCTCAGTTGAGTTGCAAAGCTACTATTCTGCCTTTTTTTGCTACTGCCTATTGTTTCAAGAGTGATCGCTGGCAATTCACTCAGAGGTAGGGATGAACTCAACATTGCTGGGTTAATACCAATGCAGATGATGGACTCTGTGGATCCTGAAAGGTAGTTCCTGACCTACAAGCCTGACTTGCAAATACGACCTTACCCTTCTCAGTCATCACTGATGTTGTCCCCAGGAAGGGTCTCTGGCAGCCTCCAGATCACGTCAGTCATCTGTGGTTCCTCTTCCTCAGTTGATCAGCCAAGTATAAGTCCAGCAGACAGGCTGATGTTGATACCAAGACTTCATGCAGAATGTGGTGGCTGCAGCCATCCCCAAAAGCTGTGTGCTTCACTGCCAGCCAGATAGTCCTGCTGGGAGTCCTTAAACTGCTTCCTAGCTTGCACCAAGACATCAAAAGTATTTTTATTAAGGTGAAGAGCTTTGAGAATTCCTGTAGATGTGGATGAAGGGTGAAAGAACTATGGGTGGCCCCTTGGAAATGGAGCATATACATTGCAGTATCAAAGCCAGGAAGTGGCTTGTTCTTTTTCTTCCACAAAATCAAGAAATGAAGGGAATAATACCCTTTCATTTCAATTCAGAGAATGTATTTGCTACCCCAGTATTAGCCCAGAGTCAGTTTTCTGATTCAGGATTCTTCTGTGGAAAGACATCAGTGAAATGGTCAAAATAGTGAGAGCTGGAACACACCTAAACTGAGTGATACGTACCTAATTAACATGTCAAGAGTTAGCCCCCAAGAAAAAAATAAGAAGGAAAAAAAAAAAAAAAAAGGCAAGAGAAAGATGGTTCCTCAGTGAGGGGAAAGGGAAGGAGGAGATTCACCAGGGAATCTGGAATCTGATCATGATCTTAGCATTTCCATCACAGCTTTGTTCTCTCAGTACCTCGTGACTGTGGCGGCCAAAACGGTGGACATATGTGGACCTCCTGCATCTCCCTCAAAGCTCTGTAGATTAAGGTTTTCACATAGATGTGCCTTCCCAGCTGAAGAAGGCACACCAAAATGCTACTTTCATGGCAGTCCAGATGGGACCATCTTGCTCCAGGAAGCAATGACCAAGTAAGGGGGTCAGCTCTGTTTTGTTCACCATTAGGGGTGTAGTCCATCCCAGGCCACACCTGAATATTTCACCACATTCCCAGGCTGTCCCTAGCCACTCTTAGTCCTTTCCCTCCTATCCACATTTCCTTCCCAGGTTCACCAGATGTTCATCATCGAGATGTCTTGGCCTGGCATGTACAAGATTGTTTCCCACAGGACAATGAATCAGCCATATCTGAGGAAAGTTTCCCAAAAGGCTGTACCTGCTGCAGTTTCCCCCAAGCTATTTCTTTCTCCCAGATTGTGTGAAAGATTAAAATATTCACTTATGTTTGATTTGATGAAGGATGGGTTGTTATTATTTTAAGATTCTTGGTGATTTTTTTTCCCCATTATTTAACATAAACATTATCTCGTCCTGTAAAAACACACATCTCCCTCACCAGGAACCTAAGAATAAGAGAAGAAAAAAAAAGTCATTTTTAAAATGCTTTCTTGTGTGAAACAGTATAGGGGGAAAATATTTGTGTTCATCCTCAAAAAGCACGTATAGGTTCTATATGAATTTTCAGTGACTTGAAATATGATTGGAAGTCTAGAGGGGCTGGCCAAGGGCAGAGTTAAGGCTCTTTGGATACTGGGAAACCCTACACCTTAACATATTGGATTTCTTTTAAGTTTAACATTAACTCTGCATGTCTAGGTTTATTGCCCTTGGCTCCAGGATAATTGTAACATCCCTGTAATTTATTTTGCCATAATTACTGATATGCACTGCCAACTCTAACTGTATTTAGGACTGATGCCACAGTCCCGTGAGAGAAGGTAGCGATCCCTTATGTTGTGAATGGCTTGGTCCCATTCGGAAAAATAAAGGGTACCCACAATTTTCTCAAAATGACTCCAAACTACGGGCAGCACCAGCTTCAGTCCTACCAGGAACAAAAAGGGGACCAAACCTTTAGAGAGAGGGAGGTCGTCTTCCTAGTAAATGGCTGTATCCTTCAGCCTTCACTGAAGGAGAATCTTTCCGTTATAAAGAGTAATGGAGAAGAGGATAAATAACCATTAATCCTAAAGAAATCCTATTCAAATACAATGCATGCCCAGTTCTGAATGGAGTTTCAGCAATACACAGGATCCAGATCTACCTTATTCTGCTATCAAGATCACTGAGGGCAAAAGAAAAAGTAATTGGCACATAATGTCAGTCTAAATTACTGCTACGTTCCTGGGCTAATGAGCAGGTTTCCTGTTAATTCTTGTAAAACACTGCTGGTTCCCACCAAGCAAGGACTGTGATTTGGGAAGAACTAGCCATATTCTGCACAAGGGGCAGGGAAGCCAGATCTCTGTTTCTAAAGCAAATGTCAGCTGTTGCCTCTCCTGTGAGGTCTGTGTGCACGTGCTCTGCATGCGTGGGCTGCACTGCCTTTATGTTTGTCTGGCTTGTGATCTCCAACCAGTGCTGACCCCCAGGGTTCGGGACAGCCTGGCCCCAGAGCTGGCACCTCAGACACCCAGACTGTGCTTCCCACAGCAGCATCCCAGGCAGGCATGCATTTAAGATAGCATGCAGGTAGGACTGTATCCAGAGGTAGATCCACACCCTGGTGTAGCATTGCACCCAGGTGCATGAGGACCTGTCCTGTGCTCTTCCAAAGAGAAACTCCATGCCCTTCCTTAGATGTGGCCTTCCTGAGCTGCTCTCTGATCCCATATCATTCCATTTGCTACAGTGTGGTCTCAGGCATGAGGAAAGCAGGCACTTGAGATGGGAGTTCAGCCCTCATCTGGGCTACTAAATTAGCCAAGTGTTTGACATATGCAGCCTCCAGTCTGTCTTCCACATAGTGTCCCAACCTGGATTCCCATGATGTCTCTGCTTATCACATCTCACCACGGAGAGTTGAGAGTGGCCACCTCAAGCCATCTAGGCTTGGCAAAAGCAGCATTGTGAATGCTTGTCCCAAATGTAGAGGACATTCGGCTAGGTCAGTCTGTACTCAGTACCTCCAGGAGCTGTCTGAACCGTAGAGATCCTGCAACAAGTCCCAGAACCCCTTGTCACAGCACTCCATCCCCAGGAAACAGAGGTAAAATTCAACCACATCGGCCCGAGGGCACCACATTTCATTTTCCCATGCACAGTTTCCCATGGGTAAGGAAAGCTGGACCAAACAGAGAGCTGCTTTAGCTCCATGAAATGGAAGAAGATGGATTGACAGATAGAGCCAAGCACGTCAGAAAATCTGAGACCTTCATTTCTCTTAACAGCTAATTTGCAGAAATGAAGCCCACGAGAAAATCCTGAACTCAGAAGCAATCCCTCAGTGAGGATGAGACAGAAATCAGGAGATAGGAAGAGGTTTGTTCTTCTCCCCAGATCTCTGTTGCAAATGGCACAAAGACATTAGCTGGTCTACACATAGCTATAGAGTTTATCACCTACTAATCTCGCAGAGAGCAGAGCTTGGGGAGAATTTTTCTACTGAAAATCTCTTATAGTCAAAAAATTGAGTTTTAACGATATCGAAGCATTTCTCAGATACATTTTAATTTCATTGAATTTTTGGTGCTTAAGTTTCCTTCCTAATTCCAAGAAATTAAAAATAGAATGAAATGCATTAAAAGAGACATTTTCATTTTACAGCTGGGAACAACTACATAAATTCATCTTGAAAAAAAGGCAAAACTTGTAGCCAACTTGGAGCATTCCTAATTGAAACAAAACGTTGCAGCCTGCTCACAACCAAATATCTCAATTGGCCAAAGCACATTTTTTTCCAAAGAGTCAATCTGCTGAAGTACATAAAGAAATATTCATTTCCATTCCAATTTAATTTCAAGAATACTGATGAACCTGAATGTTTTTATATCTGCTCTGCTTTAAGAACATACCCAGACTCTCTGCCTGTCCAAATTTCCCTTCTGGGTTTCTGCTGCTCTCCCTGTAGCCCCATTTCCCACTGGATGAACACACATATTTGGGCAGGCTGGTAGCATCACTACCAAGAGCACCATGTACCAGCATCCATGTTCAGCCCTGCACAACTTCAGCCCATCCTCAACTTCAGCTGATCAACTTCAGCCCCTCACCAATCCCTTGTACACACATGGTGCTGGCTCTGGCATGACTTCCTGGCCTGGTTTCAGGTGGGATAGAGTTAAATTTTTTTCCTAGTAGCTGGTACAGTGCTGTGTTTTGGATTTAGGACGAGAATAATGTCGATAACACACTGATGTTTTAGTTGTGGCTAAGTAGCGTTTACACTAAGCCAGGGACTTTTTCAGCTTCTTACCCCACCCCACCAGCAAGCAGGCTTGGTGCCACAAGTTGAGAGGACACACAGTCAGGACAGCTAACCCAAACTGACCAAAGGAATATTCCATACCATACAACATCATGCAGAGCACATAACTAAGGGGAAAGCTGGCCAGGGGCTGCTGCTTGGGAATTGGCTGGGCATCAGTCAGAGAGTGGTGAGCAATTACATGGTGCATCACTTGCTTTGTATATTCTGATTCTTTTATCGTTGTTGTTGTTATTATTATTATTATTATTATTTCCCCTTCCTTTTCTGTCCTATTAAACTGTCTTTATCTCAGCTCACAAAATTTACTTCCCCCCAATTCTCTCCCCCATCCCATTATGGGGTGGGGAAGTGAGCAAGTGGCTGTGTGGTGGTTAGCTGCCTGCCAGGTTAAACCACAATTCTTCCGAAGAAACTTGGGCCAACAGCTTCGAATCTGGGATGGACTGTTTCCCAGTTCCCTTCTCCCAAGCAAGGATATATTGCTGGCTGCACCCTACTCGCCGATAATCACATCATGGCGTGCCTTACTTTTCCCTTGAGCACAGCTCCTGTTTCTGGCACTGAGTTCAACCACAGAGAGAGCTTTCCCATGGACTTTAGGGTTGGACCACAGCAGGGGAACATGTTTATGCAGAGGTGCTCTGAACATGGAGCCTTTCAGACCCTCAGTCCCTGAGGCCTCTCTTGCTTGCAGAGAAGGACCCAGAGGGAAGGACCATCATCTGACCAAGACTGGGCTGGGTCAATGTCAAGTGCGTGATGCAGCTCACTCAGGCTCTGTCTGCTAGATGGTGTGTGTGGAAGAGTGTGGAAAGAAGGACAAGAGTCAAGGATTTCTCCCCAGACACATCTACCTGGCAATGGGTGTGTGAGCACCTGTACCCTGCAAGCCCATCCTCCTGGCCCTACCCAAGGTGTTCAACAGAAGCGCTATTGCCTGCCTGGAAACTGGAGGGACTTGGGCAGCCTCAGAGATAGGAAGGGAATGGATTTCATTTGTTTGATGTTTTTTTAATTTGTTTGGTTTGTTTGATGTTTTTACCTGGAGGCCCCATACCATGTCTCCAACTACTGCTCATCTGCAGAAGTCACTCCACCTCACCAGCTCCAGCTGTTACCCTATGCGAGCAGCAGGAAAGGCGAGAAGGCTATCATGGGTGCATTCCCAGAACACCACTTGAAGCAGCGCTGCATACAGACCAGCTGTGGGCAGGGAAGGACAACATGGCAAGGAGGTAACATAAGCATCTGATCCACACTCCCACCACCCTCATGAGCACAGTCTGCAAGCTGTGGTAGCTGATCCATGGCTATTTGCCTCTTCCAGGAACTTGCTGTCTGGGACATCTCCACACTCTGCACCCAAAGGTGTTAACAGCTGAGCTTATCGGTATAGTAACACCCTGGCTGACACAGAAACCATCACAGAGGTGCCACTGTCTGCTGCTTCTGGGGATGATTCAGCTTACAAAGTGCAGCTTGGACCAGACCTCAGCTCCTTCCACAACACCACAACACCTTTGCTTGGTTGCCCAAGGGACCACAAGTCCCCAGAGCAATCAGAGATACCATGCACAGAAAGCTGACATTGAGCAATAGTCCTTGCTATCAGTCAGAGGGCTGCAAGACACTTTGGAGGTTTGCTTTTACTCCCTGCAGAGTGCATCCGTGCCAGCAAGCCACTGGATAAAGTGAGGAGAAGCAAATGGTGCAAAAGTCTGTGCATGGGCCCATCCCAGGTCTAGCAAGACTACTTGCCACTTTTTAAAGGAAGACACCGAGACAGAACTGTGTGGAGTGAATCAGGAATAGCAGTAACTGATGGAGCCCACACCACACTGCTGTACTCAGGAAGATGAGCAGCTGGGACAGGGAATCCATTTCTCCTGTGACTTTGCAAGGCTCAGAGCATGAAGGAGCCTCCCTTCTAGGGGTTGCTATCACACACATCATTAAATGCAGCAATCCCCTTGTCTGGAATTCCTGGAGAGCAGCTCCTGTGAAGGGCACAGACCATGGTCCCTCTAGAAATAAGATACGTAATGCAAAGAGTGCAAAATGGTGCCTGCAGGAGTAGCAACCTTCACCATCTGCTTCATCCAAGTGGAGAGCCTGCTGGTAGGCAATGGGAAAAAGCATCCAACAAGCAAGGTAGAAATTCATGCTAGAGTTTGAAAATGAGGAACGTGAGTTTGCAAAGGAGACAATATGACAGAGAAAGCAAATTTGGGAACTAGTAGGAAAGGGAAGAAAAGGGAAAGGGAAGAAAGGGGAAAGGGATGTATCATCTTACAGAACAAGAGGCACTGAAGCACATTCTTCAGAGGTCTGTGGGCTGCAGAGGCACAAGAAGCAATAACTTGCTCTACTGACCATTTGGAAGGGGAGAGAGGCCTGTGAGACAGTCCTCTCTGTCTCACTCCTCTCCCTCCTCCCTCTCAGACAATGAAGTGAATTAAGTTTGTAGAGTTACGCAGGAGGCATCGGGAGTCAGATACAATTACTCACCCGCTGCATCATAATTACTGCAAATGGTCCATTAAAGGAAAATTATCATCAATATGATATTATCAGACAGAGGGTAAATGAATAAAGGAAAGTGCTTATTCTTCCATTGTCCTGTTAATAGAGACGTCTTTGAAATTGATAATGTCAAGGATGCCACCTCACTGAGGACTGTGGGCCAGCGGGATGCAGATGGGAACTGTGGGTGATGACACACAAACAAGACCCACCTTTTGGGATGGCAGTGCAAATACAGATGTGCACCTTCATCTGATTGTCCAAGCAGTGGATGGGGAGAACAGACTGGGACTCTCGGGCATCAAGTGTCATCTCTGTTCAGGACACCCTCACATCGCCATCCCCTCTGCCCAAAGAATCCAGCGCCACAGTCTGCAGAAGGTTCTTTAAACTCAGTGCCAACAAACTTTACGGGAGCTGAATCCAACCTAACTCCCAAAACGGGCTGAATCCCATCCTTTAAGTGACTAGGAGGACACCTATGAGGTCCCTAGTTCCAGTGGAGTAACATTAATTGTTGCAACCCCTGGTCTCATTGTGATAACAATATGATAACCCATTTTAGTGCCAGCTGCAGCTCAAGAGACCCAGAGACTGGGTGCAACCCCTTGCTTTAGCACACAGCATCTTTACCTGGGTGTTTACAGTCTCCTCCCATCTTCCTCCAGAAACCTTCCTTTTCATGAAGGGAGATGGGGCACTGTGGTCTTAAGTTATCACAAGATCTACACTGCAACATGCACATCCTTGTGTGAAAGGGCAGTCTGAACCTTACTGAGACCCACTTGAAAGAGAAGAAAGTGCACTAGAACACTCTTGACCCTTTGAGACTGCGGTATACCCCATGGTCTGCCCACTGACAAGCCAGTGGGACCACCTCCAGCACAGGGAGATATTATCCACATCCCTAGAGCTGTGATCAGTCCCAGACTGGGATGTCTGTGAACAAGCAATAGATGCCATGACAAGGTAAAGTGCCATCAGCTGAAGTGGAGGTGGGGTGGGAGCAAAACCAGCCAGAGTCAGCTCCAGCTGCAGAACCAAGGAACATCCTCAGTTTAGCTGCCTAACAGACTCCCAGTGAGAAGCAGTAGAAACATCCACCACTTACATGCTGCTGAGGTGACCTGCTATAACAGGGCTGTCTTTTCCTTCCTCCAGCACATCAGTGTCTAGACACCAGTGTGACAAGGACCCTTGTAAGGCCATGGTGAGGTAGACGGGCTCTGCTCAAGGCAACCGGCCCCACTCTCTGGTTCTTCAGGCTCTGCCAAGAGTCCCCTGTCCCGAGAGAGTCCAGGAGAGGTAGCCTTCACAGAAGAGTGAGCATCTGGCCAGAGCAGGAATACGCCTGTGGGGCCAGGTTTGGTAAAGCGGCACAGAGCTGCATCGGTCTCAAGGGTAGAAAATAGTCAGTGAAGGGAGTAAAGCGGATCTGCTGCTATTCATTTCACAGCTGTAGTGGGATTAGTGGAACGAGGGCGATGGGGTAAGCTGCCCCTTTTATCTCATTCAAACATGTTGCTAATTCAGCAGAGCACCGCAGCCAGGAGCAGCTCCCAGCCTAATCCACTGTATCATTCTCACCCAGCGTGAAGAAACGAGAATTTTAATCCCCTCCCCCCCCCCCTCCCCCCCCCCCCCCCCCCCAGCCCCATCAGCTGCTCCAGCGGGGTCTGCCTGGCCTAACCAGGCATGGAGACCCACTCCATTCCTGGCACCGTTTTCCCGGGCCCCATTGACCAGCTCTCTGGGAGCTGGGAGAGGTGGATTCCCAGCTGCAGCTCCCATCCTCTGCTCCATTGGCTGAACTGGGCTGTTGGTGATCCCACAAAACACCAGGCTCCTGGATGGCCATGGGAACAAACCACCAAGAGCATCAAGGGTAAGTGCATCTTGAGGTGTTTCATTGGCTGCTTTGGCATGTGAGGCAGGTTGTTCTAAGGATCTTCTTCCAAGTTGAGAAAGAGCAGTGGAGAGGTGGTGTTTCTGCAGCAAACAGCAAAGCACCATGCAAGGTGCCACAGGGGCAGACATTGGCCCAGACAGACCTCCAAACCTAGGAACCTAGAAACAGGACAAACCAGCCGGTGACAGAAGATGTAGCATCCAGGTCTCATCACTCTGTGGTTCTCCTTTGAAGGATAGCTGTAATTCTGCAGGTGGGTCAGAGCTCCCCTTCCAGGTGACATTTACTTCTCAGAGCACATGCAACAAATTGTGAGATGTCTTTCTTCCCCTGGAAACACAGTCCCTAAACCAGTTTCTACCACAAGAAACGCTACTTGAGATTCCTCCTGTCTGAAAGCCAGACCTTCAAGACTCCCAAACTTTTCAGCCATGCCTTTGTTTACAAGAAAATGCTGATCCACACCCCATCCCATGTTTTCACCTCTGAATCTCAAAGCACTGTAAGAACTGAGGCATCATGGCCTGATGTGACAGATGACAAAAATGAGGTGGAAAAAGAGGCTCTGACTTGCCATAGGTCATACAACTGGCAGACTCTGAAACCTGAGAAGTGCAGAGTCTGAGCAGAAAGAAGAACCTAGTTGTTTTGGCTCTGAACCTTCAAAACCATGCCCAAGCATAAATGTTAACAGGCACAATTTCCAAAACCTGTTGTAGACCTTACAGAAGAAATATTTGTTTCTATAGCCTTGTCCCCTCCACTGATAGCGCATGCCAGCCAACATGCATCCAGACATGCCTGCATACACATGTAGACCAACAGTACTTTCCCCAGGTCTCGTGTTTCTGCTTGTAATGCCTCCAAATCCAGTCTTAAGCACAGCTCAGTAAAACTCATCTGGGCTTGTGTACAACAGGTTAGAGACAAGAGGGTACCATCACACCGCTGACTGCCTATTTGCACCAATCAGCATATGCAACTAAGGCAGTGACAGCAGTGCCTCCAAATGCATCAACATTTATGAACCTTGAAGTCACCTCCAACCTACTCGATTTCTGTAGGGGACCTTTTGATATCATTAAAGTCTAAATTGTGCTGCTTCTTTCTTGGAGAGAACTAGGATGTTCCCCCAGGTTCCCTTGCATCACACCAAGTTAACCCCTGCTAGGTCTTTCCTTACAGTGTAGAAGTTCTCCAGAGCTGCCCCGGATTGAGCCAAGTATGGAGCTGTTAGTCCTGGGATTAGGGGCAACCTGAAGCTCAATACAATGCTAAACCAATATATGTTGTACAGATCAACCCACCAAACCCTTGTAAGCACAGCAAACCCCAATGGCTCAGCAAGAGATCATACCACTGATTGAAGAAAGGAGAAGAAACAAAGAAATGCACAACAAAATGTGATAAGTTTCCTGAAACTTCTGTAGCAGTAGTACTGTAGAGAGCACCATACCTTCACCTTGGAGACTGTATCTAAGAGGTTTGAGGTGGGGAGGACTCCTTAACAAAACTAGTGCAAGCATCTGTCCTCCAGCAACATATTTGTTAACTTTCTCCTCTAGAAGAAACAGCAGAAGTGCTTTCTGGTGGAATCAAAAAAACATAGACAAGTGGCAAAAATCATCATCATCTCAAATCTGGAACCCAGCTCAGGAAATATCAGCCCATTTGGTCAAAGTCTGGGTTCATGAAAACAGGGTTTCCCCAGTGACCTAAAGCAGTTGTTGTCCCCCCATGTGATGGGAGACAGGAAAGATACATAACAAGTTGCTATGCAAGAAAACAGAAGTCCCCATCCCGAGATCAGGCATGTCTGACTGTGCAAGGCGAATGCCCTCCTTGCTCAGAGGAACTGCTGTGGCTGAAACAACAAATCCAGACACTGAGCCTTGGCTTTCTGTTTCTCCCTATTCCTCATAGTGCCTGCATGCCCTTGGATGTGATGGGAGATCTCTACTGAAATAGCACAAGCAGCTCCCACTCCCCATGAGGGCTCAACCCTTCCTCATGCAGAAGGGAAATGCACAGCCCATGGCAGAGCAAAGCAAGGATGAGAAGCCAACGCCTCTGCCCCAGACCAGACCCTGGTGCACTGCAGCGACACACAGTCAGCATCTGGAAAATGCACAAAGACAGATAGATGGGCTGCAGAGGACAAGTGGGCTGGATGGTCCCTTGCACAGCACCAGGGTGGAATCCCTGCATCCCTTGGGGACTTGACCCAAAGACACAATGCTCCCATGGGGCAGTGACACAGGGACACCCCTCCTGACTCACCATGGGACACCCCCCTCCTTCCCCGCACCTTTGGCATTCATTGAAACTAAAAAACCCAGACTCACCCTTCCTGACCCCAGCTCCCCGCCCCCACCCAGTCCGAGGCTCCTCCTCAAACATCTCTCTCCCCGCAAATCCCCTGAACCTCTTCCAATTGCACACCAATAAAAAGTGCATTATTAACACCCCTCTGTCTCCGCTCCCTCGCGCTCTCCGATGGGCAATGAAACCTCCCTGAATTACGCTGCTCGGCATGCTTACAATTTAATTACATAAAGTTAATCAAGAGCTTCTGGAGCTGAGTGGCTGTTAAAGGGTTGTAGGGGAGGGGTGGGAGGAAAGAATAGGACAAAGACCCCCAGAGCTGATGTGCATGTGCGCGTGCACACACATAGAGGCACTTTCTGAAAAATCATTAGCACCAATCTATTTTCTGTCCCTCCTCCCCTTCCCCCTTCCCCCTGCCCACCTTGCTGAGATTTCTGGGGAGTAGCCCCATAGCAAAGTCCCACAGGGAACTAGGAGGGCCAGGGAGGGAGGTAGAGGAGGTCTGGAAAAGGGGGATAAGGCAGGCAGCAGCAGCCTTCCATACTCCCCACCACTTTCACCCTCATGTCATTGAGGGATGGCACGCGCCTTGGTTTTAATTAGATGGAGGTAATTGCCTCGGTGCAGAATAACATTGTTTGTGCTGGCAGGAAGTGAGAGGGTCTTCAGGCTTGGCTGCCCCTAGGAGCTGGGGGAGGGAGAGTTTCAGTGGGTGCTGCTCTGGGGGTGGAGGGCCTGGACTGAGAGATGAGAATAATTCATTGCTCCAAGAAGACAAGGGCAGCTGGGGTGGCTTAACCCTTGCACCCTCACACTGCAAATGACCCTGCTTGTGTCCAAAAGCAGAAAGGGAGAAGGTCCAGCCTTGTGGCATGGGCAAGTCTGGCATCCACCCAGGGTCCCCTTGGGCTCTGCTGTGACTCCCCATTGCGTGTCCTTTGGGGAAGGCTCAGTGTAACCAGGGGAGAAAAACAGGAGGAGGAGAGTTTGTCCAGTAGCAGAATTCAAAGCGATATTCCCCCAAAGTGTCAGCCAAGGGAAGTGGGAGGATTGCCTCATGTTCCTGCATATTGCAGCGCACAGCCTGGGTATTGCAACATGCAGCCGGGTCCCCCAGGGCAGCGCAGAACATTGCTGTGGAGCCCAGTGAGTTCACACACCATGCCAAAATAGCCTGCAACATAGGAAGAAACAGTACCTTTGGAGCTCCGACCTCAACCCTGCTCCCTGACCTCCTAGTCCCAGCAGGCAATCCCTTCCTGATCCCTGGAGACACACAGGTTGATCCCTGGAGCATGAGATTTGCTTGCCTCCACCAGCAGATCAGTATGGTGGCATCACTCATAGCACCTGCTAGAGAAACCACCATGGCTTCCACCAGCCCCTAAACATGTCCACAAGCCATGTGGGTCCACAGCAGCCAGCCCAGGTGGAAACAGTGTTAAACCCTGTGCTGAGCATTAGGGATGTTTGACTGAAGGTTTGTGCTGTGGTCCTGGTTAGTATGTAAAACCAGGTGACGGTGACTGAACCCCAACATGTTCCTGGGTACGTTTTCTCCACAAAGACTTTCATGGCAGCAGATTGAAGCTGACTCAGGAGCTTCACTTTGCCCTGAGCACACCAGGGCACAAGGTCTCTTTGAAACAAGTGTTTTGAAAACTCCCACAAAAGCTGTAGGTAGTCGAACATCTCCTACGTGGCCCCAGCAGCTGGGATAAATATTTATGAGGGATGTCAGTGTTGTGTTTCAGGACACAAGCCAAACACTAACCACTTGAGGTTAGCAAGAAACTGCCCCCATTGGCATATTATTGGATAAGTGTCCATTACAGGGGCTGACTCCTTCCTCTGAAGCATATGAGAGGGGATGCTCTCAGAGACAGGATATTGGATGAGATAGTGGCATCCCCGCATTCCTTGATGATTGCTCATAAAATTAGCCATCCCTTAAAAACAGTCCTCCCTTGTCAATATTAAACTGCAGGCTGCCAGAGGGGGAGAGGCCATGCCCAGCTTCCTGCTGCTTCAAATGGCCACTGAGTAGGTTGCCTGTGTGTTTGCACAGCCCTGTCCCAGCCCTGGCTTTCCAGCCTGGTGAGGATCTCCACCACCAGCCACAAAGCCACCCATGGTGTTGTGACTGCAGCTCATGGAAGATGCTGGAGTGCCATCCAACATGTAGCAACCCCCCTCAGTCATCTTCCCCCCTCTACAAAATTTTATGTTTCTGGGTCCTGTGAGCCTGGTGGGTACCACACACATCACATATCATGTAGACCATTGCACCAGGTGCCCCAGTGGAACAAAGCAGTTACGTGCTCAGCAATTTAAAGGACATTTGGGAACAACTCCCATGTAGTTGTGTTGCTATGAGGGTTCCTGGCATGGTTTTAGCCCAGGTCAAAGGCTGCAATGCCTGGGGTGGGTGTGCAGCCAGGGCATGTACCCATGGGCAGTGTGGGTGAGACACCCCAGCTGGGGATGGTGAGGGACTATATAGCTGGACCATGCAAGCTGTTCAATGCCGCTGTGGCTCAGGGCCATGTCCCCAGGTGAGGGGTGAGCTGTGTGGACAGGATGTCCTGGAACAGTAGTATTCACAGTGCTTCTCCCACTCCAGACCTTGTTTTGTACCTTGCAATGTGGACACAGTCTGGGTCTCCTTACCTGAAACACAGGGCAACCAGCACCCATCTGGTTTGGGGCCAGGAGACAGGTGTCCATCAGCTGAGCACCAGCAAGGAGGAGGAGAAGAGAAAGCATTAAAGTTTTGTCAGTCTTGCTGAATGGTCATGTAAGGACCAAACTCTCACAGGCAGCTATGGGATGGAGTATGGTCTTTGCCAGCACAAAGGCTGTGATACTTGCAGGGACGAGAACATAGCCCGCTACCCACAGCAGGGAAACTGGGACACAACAAGGCAATTTAGCCAAAGCAAGGAAGAGCAGCCCCTCTGTGAGACTGATCCTTTATGAAATGGCTGACTGTGCTCTTGTGTGTGAAGCCAGGTTCAGGAGAAGGACAGGGGGAGTCAGGACCAAATCAGCAAAAAACAAAGGACACAAAAAGGAGGCAAAACAGCCACTGTGCTTAGGAGAAGGACCCAGGCTCAGAAAGGCATGATCGGAGGTGGAAGGGGGCCTTAGAGAGACACGTGGAGGAACAGACCCAGCTCAACCTGTCCAACCACAGCAGAAGGAGAAGAAGTGGGGAGGGAGCATTTCACTGGCAAAACATCCACTAGGATTGAATCCAGGGCTGGCAAGGCTGACACCAAACCACCACAACTCTTATAGTAGCACCTGCAACAGCCTTGGAGATGCAAAAGTGGCAGCCTTGGTCAGAGCAGGTGCATGGTTC
This sequence comes from Falco biarmicus, assembly GCF_023638135.1. Taxonomy (NCBI): domain Eukaryota; kingdom Metazoa; phylum Chordata; class Aves; order Falconiformes; family Falconidae; genus Falco; species Falco biarmicus. The sequence goes on from NC_079290.1 coordinate 12,921,309, forward strand.
AGCTGTCCTACCAGGGTCTTATGAAAGGAAAAGGGGCAAGAAAGCATGTTCTTAGCTATGCCCTGTGCATGCTGATGAAGCTTAGCCTCTACCCTGAGAAATCTGCATGAAAAATACTCCAAAGCCACTGCATGGTGGTGGTGGAAGGAGACAGGCAGTGAATGGGCCTCTGGACCTGAAGAGCTGTGCTGTTCTGTATTATTTTTTCTGTTTGATAATATCTTGGCCCCAGTGATACCTCCTATGGATTTAAGTGTCTTTCTTTTGTAAATAGAAGTGGGTCATATATATGTATCTAAATATACATGCATAAAATTCATTTGCAACAATAATAGAAGTGATGACCCGGCACTTTCCCTCTCCGCCTGTCAAATGTTCCTCTGCAGCACTGAAAGGATGGATTAGAAATGGTTTGATGTATGGATGGGTGAACGGATAAACTAACCAGAAATGGATGGAGGTGAGATGGATGTGTTCCCCATGCATCCTGACTATTGTCAGTGCATTTCAATTCTCAATTGCAAAGATGTAAAACACTTAGTCTGCCTAAAGCTTTTCTGCTTTGAAAGGTAAGCTACATATGTAGTTGTTCAGCAGGTCTAAGCCACTTTAAACTACGCTCACCCATTTTCATTGCTTTATTACATGAACCAAATCTTACTCCTCCACGTTCCCATCTGATGCTGATGGCCTTTGGGGAGCAACAGGACTGGTGCAGACAAAGTCTGAGAACTGATCTCTCTTGCAGTGGAGAACAATTTCCCTTTAAAAAGGATGCTGCTATGAAATGCTTCTCTTACAGACCCTAACTCTAACTGTAACCCTACAGTGTCCCACCCAAAGAGACTAAATGCCCATGGAGAAGATCTCTGCTTCTCCAATTCCTCCACTCCTACTGCAGTGACACACTCACAGCCACCATCACAGGAAACCGGTAGGAGAGATGAGTACTGGGTGGAGGAACGTACCCAGGGATGGGTGGCAGACACAAAATCCACTGCTTGTCCATTCCTTGGATTCCCATGCTAACTTTGTGATGCTGTGTCTTACCAGGCCAAGCATCAATTTGGATTTCCCAAGCTAAGCTGGACCAGGCTATAGAAGGCTGAGGCTGAACTCTCTCAGTATGGCCTGGACGGACATCCATGATCATGGTGTGGAGGGTGACACGAGCTCTTGGTCTCCATGCAGAACAGATATCTCTGAGCACTTAGAAATCCCCAGCACTGATCTCCTGAGCACAGCTCCATCACAACAGCTACAGAAGGGCCAGAGGCAGAGATGGGAAAAGGAGAGGGAGGCAAAAGGCTCAGATGACAAGGCTCTTGGTCCACTTAGGCAAACATCACATAGCCATAATAAGCCACAGACCAGCCACACTGCACTACAGAAAGCATCATGCAAGAACAAAAGGATAGCTGTCACAAGATGTGCCCACCCAGCCACCTCCATCACATCCCCACATTTTTATCTTCAAACCATCAGTTGCCCAAAGTAAATTTTATTTCATCCCAGGATAATTATTAGCCAGTTTAGAGCATTCCCAGAGTTTTCTTGTTAACACTTACCCAGTACCTTGTCCCAACATGCTTGATAGGTGCTGCATCTATCTGTGTGTCCCTGGCAATCTCAGCTGAGGGGACTCTATAGCTCTTCCAGCAGCCCACAACAGAGCCAAACAGGCAGTAACCATAAAAGAACCTGCCAAGGAGAGATTATGGAGCAGAATGGTGTTAAAGCTATATGCATCTATATCATGCTTTCCTTTCCTTACCCATCAGCTTGGAATTAAGCCATCAACCCCGGGTATCTTTGCAGCTGAGGTTTGTACTGTGTAAAACAGGGATGTAACTGCAGGCTAGGGAAAGATGGGCAGAGGGAAGGGCTATGCCGCAGTAGGGATGCTCTCCCCTACCCCCAGAGAGGCCATGCATGAATCCTGCCATGGCTCCCAAAGCTCTGCCAAGCATCTGGCACAGATCTCTGGCCCCTCCATTTGCCTGCAGCAGTAATATAGTAAGTGCTCTTTCATGTCGTGTTGCTTTGTCTTTCCAGGATCCGAGGGGTACTCTGACACACAGCATTTATCTCAAGCGGCTATTGATCCCCAGCTCTATAAAAATGATTACACTTGACCCAAGGCTGCACTCACTTCAGTGTCTGAGCTGGAGAGCAGGAAGAGGCTGCCCAGCTGGGCACGAGCAGCAGAGAGAGGGAGAGACCGCAGGGGAGGAGACGAGGTGCTGGGAGGTTTAATCAAAGATGAGCAGATAAAAGTTGCAGGGCTTTTTCCTCTGGGCAGGATGTAGGTGGGAAAATGCTCACCTGATGGAGCCACACAGTTGCTGCAGGACTGTGGTTTGAGCTGAGGGTTTAAAGGCAGTTTTGGCTGAAAGCAGCACTTTTGAGGCAGTTCAGCCAAACTTTCAGCAGTCAGGGAGCATATGAATTCAGGATGCTTTTGTGCATGTGGGAGGATCGAGACAAGGCTGGTGGTGGCCCTGGAAAAGATTGCTTTCCACCAGCACTAAATCACTGCAGACCTGGGCAGAATGGGAGAGATGAAACTGAAATAACCATGGAAATCAATAAATGGCAAGGCCCAAAAAGCATCTGGACACCCCAGACCAAGGGTCCTTCCTTGGGAGGACTCTTTGGGATCAGGAATACTTGAGTCCATTGGGACAATGTGGAAGGAGCAGAGGAGCTAGGAGAAGAGAGCAAGAAAGCACAGAAACAAGCAGGGCATATACCCACTGTGGAGTCCCTCAGCACATTGCGAGCAGCGCTGCCCCTGGCATGGGTATGAGTTTACTTGGACTCAGCATTGGGGTGTTCATCAGAGCCACAAGCCTTGAGGTCCCTCTGCAATCACAGTTTGCAGAGACAGTGGTGTTTGGGGAGGCTTTGGTCAGACAGATACATCCCAGTGTATCAGATCCCTGCTGGAAGCAAGCTTTACTTGCTCTAGCAGGACAGTTGCTGTGACAGCAGACCCTCCTCCATCTGCCCAGCCTACTGGAGCACAGATGTGCCCATGAGTTGGTACCCAGACTGGTGTGTCACAAGGCTTACCAGTCTCTCTCCTGCTGCTACTCCAAGCTCAGCCCCAGGCTGATGTTTCTGCCTTGCTCCTAGTCCCCATCAGTCCCTTCGGCATGACTGTCCATTGTGTAGCATGAACAGTCTGTACATCAAACATCAGAGCCCAGATGAAGAGACATCTGGAGGAATATGGAAGTGGACTTTCTCTTAGTGACCACAAGCTGTAAAGCTGTCCTTGTTAATGCAGTCCTTTATCCTAAACTAGTGCAAGGTCTTGATGAAGGGCTTCGAGCCAGGAACCTACACCAGAAGCCAATAACCAGGCAAACAAGCCATGGACCACCTTATGAACTCACCACTGGCTTTAAATTTGTTGATGGAGATCAGTGGAGAGGGTCACGATACAGCACAAGGCCATGCAATCTGCCCAAGAGCACAGCTGTCTCTGTGCTTCAGGAAGTACTGCTGGAAAAAGTGAGCACCTTGGCTTGCAAAGCATGGAAGGTGCCCGGGGAACTGGGACTTTGAAAAAACCTCCAACACCATTGCTGGAGGGCAGCATGGATGAGGCTGTTCCCAGTAAGTGGTTTGGAGCTGTCCCAAGAGGCCACATGGATGGAGCCATTGGGATGTTGGATGCAAGGCAGAGTTCAGCAGTACTGAAATGAGTTGCATTGTGCACTTGTCTCCAGGGGCAGAGAACAGCTGCTGGGAGCTGGAAGTAGAAAAGCAACAGTGGGGCTAGATATCTCTCAGCCAGGCAAAAATGAAGGGTGAGAGAAGACAAAGGGACCTGGAAGCCACAGCTGTACCTGTGGATGAGGTGCAAAGACAGTGAGTCCCTAAAATGTCTTCATGCCTGCTCCAAGCCAGCCCTCAGACAAATATGAGCAGAGAAGTGACCTCTGTGCAGCATGATGTTCATTGTGAGCTGTACTAGTATTAGCTCAAACACCTGTCACAAGCAACTTAAAAGTGTTCCCATACAGAGCTGGACTTGGGCTGCACCTTACCAAGCAGTGACTCTGGGGCTATCAAGCCCACTAGACCTGGTCCAACACAAGCCCGGTGCCACTGGCACCATCACAGGCTGCCCGTTTGATGGGATACGGGAAGGGACACTGCAAGGCTTTTGTCTCCCTCAGCCTGCTGCTTCTGCCTAGTTACTATCCTGGAGCATGAAAAAAACCCACCTTCAAACAGAAATTAATCCTTTTGCAAACTGCCCTGAATTAGGACCTAAAGAAAGAGACTAGCTCAGAAGTATGGCACTTGCCTGGAGCTCCCAAGCAGAGAGGGAAACAGAGGGATATCACCAAAGCTGATGTTCTGCAGAGCTGGCTATGCACACTTATTGGTGCGCTGAGTTGGGGAGGGCTTTGCTTCCAGCATAGGAGGGTTATCAGAGGATTTGCTGCTGTTGCAAAACTTCTGCATGGATTGGGAGGGGGAGGGAGAGGTTTTCCAGCCGTCAGCAGAGCACGATTTAGCATCTGCAGAGTTGAAAATGACCCTTGTGATTACACTTACTTTAGGGGACCTGGATTTTAGATTTCCCCATGTGCTGGATAGAGATGCTTGCTCTTGCTGCTTGGGGGAGGGTTATGTGGGAACACAAAGGACTGGTGAGGGGACAGGCCATTACTGCAGAAGTCATTACTCCAGAGGGAAAAGGCTGCACTGCTCACAGTTGTAATTAACAGTCTCTTCAGGCCTGTGAATTGAGGTCTGAGGATGGGATGATGGGGGCACTGATCTCTCTCCCTTGACTGTAGAAGGAGCCACAAGTGATTAATCTGATGCTCAGTTTAACCCTGATGAAACCCTTGAACGTGAGATCTGGACAACCCATGCATCCCTAAGACATTTCTTTAACCAGGCAGAAGGAGGGCCAAGGTGCCAAGAGGTATCACCAAGCACATTGCTGTAATTTCACTGTAGCACAGACCTGTGCACAGACAGGGTCCTGCTCATGGCTGGCCCAAAGAGGTCTTCTTGGGCTGATAATTGCAAACACAACCCCAAAAGGAGAGCAGAGACAGACCCCGGGTTATGTGTAACTAAGAAAGCAACTTTTCTCCAAAAAGGTGCAAAAAGGGGTTCATCTGCTGGAATAAGGCAAAGTCCTATTGCTTTTGGGTTAAAGTCTAAGAAAAGCCGTAAAGACATCTCATGGGGACAAGGGGTGACCCCAAAACGGTCATGTTACATCCTTCCTAGTAATATGTGTGTGGAGTTCCTGGAGAGAAACATAAGATGGAAAGAGCTTTTCCTTAAAGAACAATTTAGCTAAAACCAGGGCAGTTTAGGGGTTGGACTAGATGACCTTTAAAGGTCCCTTCCAACCCAAACTATGGTTCTATGAAAACCTTCAACTTATCTCATGGAGGAGGGACCTCTTCTGGAACATAGAAAAAAAATTGCAAGGGGGAAAATTGAAGTATGGGATGAGGTTAAAAATATTCTTAGTGACAAGAAAATCTTTGCACAGAAACATCAGCATCTCATCTGGACCATGTTGAATGTTCATTGTGAGCTGTACTAGTATTAGCTCAAACAAACCTGAATGATAAGTCAGGGATGCTGGGGAGAAGAAAAGAGTGAGGGGAAATTTCTGGTTCTATTCCAGTACAGAGATAGCTTTAGGGCAACCCAGCTTTTCTGAGTTGGTTTAAACATTGCTAAAGTTAGGGTGAAATGTCTGCTTTTTAAAACAAAGCCACTAAGGTCCATACTCGAGGCTGCCCAGGAAAGTGGTTGAGTCACCACCCCTGGATGTGGTGCTTAGGGACATGGTTTAGTGGTAGACTTGACAGTGCTGGGTTGAACTCGGTCTTAAAGGTCTTTTCCCACCTAAATGGTTCTGTGATTCTATGATTAGAACATGGTTTGAATTGGCATTGTGTCTGTCCTGGCCACAAGAAAACTGAAAAAGCAAGTGACCTGAGCGAATGCTGCAAGGATGTGCCAGACACAAGCCTGGGTACTGTGGCTCGGAAATGTTCTGGGAACAATTTTCTTGCTCCTTAACATATGTAAATTGTACCCCAAAACAGCCAGGCATGTACACGGGCAGGACATGGGGCAGCACCTGTACTGCTCAGACTGCACAGCCCAGAGCCAAAGAGTGCATGGCCACAATCTGTGCACAGGGATGGACACACACACAGATGCTTGCACACACTGCATGTCCTGTGAGGACTTCAAAACCTACAGCTATGCAGACACCCCCAGACATCCTGCAGGAGCACCTGCACCAGGGAACGAGGATTGTTACAGAAAGCAGGGCAGGAGCGCAGAAAGGACAGCATTTGTGGGAGCCTCTGGGGTCCAGCTACGAGAGCAGGGGAACCCAGGCTCAAACCCTGGCATGCAGCTGACCCAAGGGGGAAAAGCTGTTCCAGGCCATCCTCAAGAGCCCAGATGGCCATGCATCCAAGCCATACAAAAGCTCCCCATTTCCCAGTGTTAGGGAGTGGGGGTGTACATCCTTTCTGGCCTGGTTGGCAGGTACACCTCGGCCAGGCATCACCCCCCAGAGCTGCCCTGAGGTGCAGCTGGCACATGTCGTGCCTGGTTCTCAAATATCTATCCCCCCCCACCCCCCGATCTGTCCCCCAGCACTCCCCTCCTGCAAGGCACCTGCTATGGGGCCACTTGGCTTCCTCCCCTGCAAGAGCAGCACCAGGTCCCCAGTCACTGTTAGAAGACACCCTGGCTGGCACCCAGGGCTGACACCTGATGCATCACCACCTCCTGCTGGTAAGACACTGAGCTCAGCCCTCAGCCACGGGCTTCCCCCAGGGTTACCACCAGCCCTGCAGCAGGAGATTTGCTGGTGCACGGAGCTATCCTGTAGGCAGCACCCCAGCCACGAGATGCACAGTGCTCACATCAGCCCCACCATTCCTGCACACTTGACCATAACGAAGTTGTGCATTCCCAGGAGGTCCTGGGTGGAGAAGGATGAAGGCTGCATGGTGCAACCAGTTTTACAGTAGGGGACTCAATGATCTTAAAGGACTTTTCCAACTTAAATGATTCAGTGATTCTATGATACGTGCTGGGGAGAGCCCTTTGCAGAACACCCAGGCAAGAAGCTATTTGGCTCAGAAAGGGCTTACGTCATGGAGAGAAGACGCCATCTCTTACCCAGGGGCCTCCCTGTTGGAAGGAGCATCTCCAAATTCCTGGAGGTACATGCTAGCCGGCACAGACTGTGCTGGGAAATGTAACAAGCCGCGAGCTGCAGGGATCCGCTTACACCACCGGGGCCAGGGACCTGGCAGTGTGATGTGCGAGGCTCCAGCAGCAGATATCTTCTCATGCAGGGGGACAAAATACATCAGAGTCCAAGCTGACACAGCCAGAGGTCTAGGTCAACAACCTAAGGTTTCACCATGGAGGGACAGGCAGGCCAGGGACTGTAGCTAGACCTCTTGGCACTGCAGGCAGGGCTGGAGCATAGCAGCAGGGTTGTGGCCTCAGGAAAATCACCCAGTCAGAGGGGATGGTCAATCTACCCATATTAAGGGTGAGATCAAGCAAGCCAGCCATCACCACATCCCCCTTCCTATCCCTTTGGATGTCTGCCTTTGCACACTGCCCGTCCCCATGCTCCCTTTCTCAAGCTGTTAGACCTCACGCCCCATATCGCTGTCGCTACATACACTGCTGGCGTGGTTGCACCATCCTGTAGCGCACCCATAACACATCAGTGTTGCATGGCTAACCCTTGGGTCTGCCCTGAGGCATCCCACAAGACTCGTCCCTTCTGCCAGACCCTTTGCACCCCAGTGCTGTTTTGCCAGCCCTGGAGCTCTGTCAGAGCCATTACCTCACTCTCGGCACTGCCCAAAATGTCCTTGGCAAACTGGTACCGGCACCAGCTCTCCTGGCCATCCCTTGCTCCACAGCCACTTCTCCTCTGTGAGCAAGCAGGGGCCCTGAGCCAGGGCCTTTAATGCATTTGGGCTGGCTGCTGGCTCAGTCACTTAATAGAGTCCAATTGTCTATTTTTCATTATCGAACAATTCTCTTTATTGGGCTTTTTGACTTGTCCAGGAAATCCAGTCAATAGGGTTCCTGAGGCAAACTCTGGTTTTGTGTCCTCTTCCTCTCACCAAAGGGACCTGCTGTCCCTCTGCATCCAACCACACCATCGGCATTGCTGGGGCCAAAGCCTTGGGAACTGGAGGGGGTCTCTGGCTGTCCAGGCACCACTGAGTGTCATGTTGGTGGGGATGTTGCTTTCCCAGGGTGGGAAGGCAATTCCAGCTTGCTTCCCCAGGGGTGATAACTACCCCCTGAGGGATCAGGGGGGCTGCCAATTCAGGGAGGGGGAAGGGCGTTGTGCAGGGATAGAGCATGCTGGTGCTGGCTGCAGCATGAGAGCTCTGCTGAAACAGTCCCAGCCAGAACTGCCAGCTCCACTCCTCTGGGTAGCACAGCCTGGTTTTCACACCAAACTCCTGCTCACCTGATTTTGGAGGTAACCTGGGGGCTTTCCAACCCAAGCACGTGGCAATGTGCGTTACCTTGTATCGCAGAAGGACTGCTATACCTCCTAGAGAGGAAACTGCACATGGCAGCATATCTACACAGCCCCAAACAGATCCAGCTATGCTGATCTGGACACTGCTGTGTGTGCACAAGGGACACATCCACACTTCCCAGTTAAACAGACCTAGGACTGTGTGGCATGAATCATCCTGTAGCTACATTGCAGCTCTCTTACCTTCCACTACAGTGTGGTTATCTCCATGCTGTGCACTGCAAATAGAGCTCAGTCCACCCCAATACCTTAACCACACTCACAAATTGCTGGAGACAGCATCCTGTGGCCTGGGCCCAGTGTAGCAGAGCAGATAATGGAGTTCCACTGCCCAGGAATGTCCTCTCATGCTGTTTAAATTGTCGCTATTGATGCAGCCGACGACAGCTGCCAAGGGGAGAGAGCAGGTGAATCCCTGCCCTCATGGCACATGGGGAAAGGCATGTTAGCAGTTCATGATCCGTGCTGCTATTCCTCTTCCCAACCAGTGCACCCCATTTTACTGGGCCCATCTTGAGCTGGACAGGCAGCAGAGTGAAGAGATAGAGGCTGAGAGAGAGGTTCTCTAAGAGGCACTGCAAAAGTTTTCAGCACAAACTGATAGCTGCATTGCATGCCCTGGGTTTTTCATTTTTCAGGCTCAGCTTCTGGAGTCGGGGGAAAATGCAGTTTCCAGCAGAGCATTGTTGGCCTCCTTCCTCACCGTGTCTGCTGATACAGCCTTCCCACCCATGTAAAGAAAGCGTGTCGTCATAGCAGGGAGGCAGAGACCTAAGAGAAGGGAAGGATCATGCCCAGGTAAAGCCACCATCAGGTACCACCAGCCCTACTGGCAACTGGGGACACACTTAGCATGAAGCACGCTGGGGAACCAGGTATCCTGACAGCACAGCTGGCTCTCATGGACATTTCCACCCTGTGAGGCTGCAGGGAAATCTTGCTAGGAGTGACCCCTAAAGGCTGCAAAGCTGAAGAAACCCAAAGAGAGGGATTTTCTTAAGAAAAGAAAGGAGTGCATGAGCAGAGGGAGGAGAGGGGTGAGGGCTTCCAGTTGGGGTGTGTGACCATCCATCACCATACAGGGGTAGGGCATTTGTGTGTGCGCATGTGCCTGCATCATATGCACAGGGGTGCCCCTGAGTGCGTCTGCAGGATGAGGATGAAGTTTGCTGGGATGGGGCTGGCTCAGATGTGCTTTTATAGGATACTGCTACTGTCAGAAACCCTTTCCTTACCCTGAATGGGGCATTCAGAGCCATCAATTGTGGCAAACAGGGCAGCAATGGCAAACAGGGCAGCATTCATCCAGGTGCAACTTTTAAGGCACTTTTAAGCCTTTTTGCAAGGCTGCTTCTGTGCTTGCAAGGCACGCATGCATGCTCACACCCCTCCTCAACACCGGCTTGTGCCTTCCTGATGAAATGCATGCCTTTGAAGACATGATCTCACATGCACAGTGCCATGTACATACACACACACACACACACACACAGAGCCTCCCAGGGCCAGATCCAGCACCCTGCAACCACACCACACAGCTCAGCTCAGGCTGGCATGGGATGGCCGTGGTTCCAAACCTTGCAAGTCTCAGAGAAGGGCTTGGGGCTATCATGGAAATGTGCATTCTCCAGGCAAAATGCTGATGCTCAGGGTTCATCTGGGATCTCCCTGGTGCTGTCATCACAACTGCATAGTGAAGGAGTGGGTTGCAGCCCTTGGAGACATTGCACTTCAGTCCTAGAATGGAAAAGTCAAAATGCCCCAACTGAGGGATGTTTTTAAACCTCCCCATGGCTCATTGTAATACGAGAGCCAGTAAAATTAAAATCACTCATCGCAGGATGTTGGCAGGGGGAGATTAGTGCACTTGAGCCATGACAGCTCGCAAGCCAGAGGAACATGTGCTTCCAAAACTGTGAACTGAGAAACTTATCACCTGGAGGCCATAGCCAGGAAAGTCCTGGGAATAAGTAAAGCCAAGCAGCCTGGGTAGCCATGGGGTGCTTTGCATTCCTGCTTTGGGGTGGGTTTGCCCTTCTTTTTCTCCTCTAATTATTCATCAAAACATCTTGTTCCTTTCTGGGCAGGACTGTTCATCTGCAGTTGATTTTGGCACTGCTTTGTTCTGCAAAGTCCCCATTCCCCGTCTGATTCATTTGGCTTCCTGGTGTACAGGGGATTGTTTCTGTTCCCTGATGGAAGGAACCAGATTTTTTGTGCTTCTGAGTCTACTAGAATATGGACTGCAAAAAATTCCTGCAGTGTCCTATGCTGCGCGTGGTACAGGGCACTGCAAGCAGTTTAGGAGAAATGGGGAAAGTGGACCAAAAAGAAAGAGAAAACTCAGTTGGAGAGGTCCCGGCTCTGCAGAGTGCAAAGCAGCACTTGACAGGTCCTCTGAGGAACAGGAGGCCATGGCAATAGCCATGTTTAATCCCCAAGCATAGCCAGATGCAGTTCTCACACTGCAATCCACCCAAATTCACTAGGATTAATCCTCCTGATAAGTCAAATCCCATTTAAAAGACAGCCCTTGGCCTGAGCTCAGTTCTCCCTGTGGGACCACTCTCCTAGGCTCTGCATCTGCCAGGGACCACAGCTGCAGGTGTCTGCACACCCATGGAGCCACCACAGCCATGCCACAGGGTCCCTGTGCTTCTGCAGAACCCTAGCACATGGGGAGAGCTCCCCAGTGAGATGGGGCAGCAGCCATGCAGGAGGGCAGGTCTTGTGGATGAATAGGTTTTCACTGTGAGGCGCAGATCCAGACACTGAGCTATACTGGGATTCCCATTTTCTCTCCCATGCTCCACTGACCAGTTTTGTTTTGGTTTTTCCTCAGTAGTCACAGCCCTCCTCTTGGCAGTCTGGAGGTCTTCTTCCGCTCCAAAGGTCATCCCACCTCCAAACCATCCCTGTCATGGGTCACCTCAAGGACATGTGCAAGATGCTCTGAGCACCCACCACTCACATCAATGTCCCCTGGAGCCACAGCTACCTTCAGCCCTGAGCATCTGAAAGGAAAAGGGGGCCACTACAATAAGAACCTGTCTTTGAAATAGGAAAGCTTCTACTATGCAGGAGAAGCTGGGACAAACGTCAGAACTTAGCAGACTCGTGCTAATGTGAAATATCTTCTGCTTCCCCCACCTCTCTCCACTCCTTCCTAGAAGAATTAGAGCAATGCCAAAAAAGTTAAACATTATATTGATTTTGCCTGTGGCAGCTCCATGCATCAGCTGAGTGCCCACAAAACCCTCTGGATGCTGCTTTGCAGAGATACCTTCTCCTTATCAGAGCCATTAGGCTCCTTCTTGCATCTACTTGTCAAACTCTTCTTTAAGGAGAGGCAGGAGCTCTGAGGGCGACATGGAGACGCGCTGGCATCACCACCATTCACCACATCACCGCTGTTCATCACACCATTGATTGCTCATGCAAACCTGATATTTCACACCAACACTTTCACTGGGTGGCTTGGATGAGTGGTGTCAGAAGCACCATCCGCCTTGTCAAATGCCCAAGGGCCAGGTCAGCATGATCTTGCTACCTGGGCAGGCAGTGGACGGAAACAAGGTCCCTGCTTTGGACAGGAAGATGTTCCAGGCATTTGCCTGCTCCTGGCAGTCCAGAAAAGACTGTGCACCTGAAGGACCAGCAGGATGGCTCAGTGGACCCTGGAGGTCTGTCTGCTCCTTTAGAGCCTCCAACTAAACTGTATGGTCCAGGAGACATGCACAGACCTCAGGGCACCCAGCTAACCGGCTAGCCTCACTGGCCTCTAGGAATGGGCAGAAATTGCAGTTTCTTCACCAAAATACGGATGGCAACTCCCAGCTCCAGCTAAATGTGGTCAGACGGGTGCATCCAGGCAGGCTGGACACTGAGACGTGCGCACAAAGCATCACCTCTTCCGCAGCACATAGCTAAATGTTTGAGGCATCCACGAGAAGGAATCTTGCCCAAGGCATGCAGAGGGGACAGCAGCAGCCCCATCTTTCCATCCCACCCCTGCTCCTCCAGCGAGCTGCCAGCCCTGCACCTAGCTCCCCCACCATGGCCTCTTCCTCACACTTGTGGTACTTTCTTATTTGCATGGCCAACAAATAGCTACTTAGGGTTAATGCGCACCTTGTGTCAGCCAGAGGCTGGCAGGAGGGAGGCCCAGGCAATTTCAGCGTTAAACACACATGGGTTTATTGTTGGGAAGCAGAGCCAGAGTTGGTATTTTTATGGGGGTTACCAGCTTGGACATCTCTGCCATATGGCCAGGGAGCACGGGGTGAGCCTGGTTGTGCAAAGTCTCTTCCAGGTGGGATTGTCCCATTTCTTCTGGTCTTGCAGCAGGACAGCCACCCTGGCTATATGGTCCTGGCCACTGGTTTCCTCTCTGGTGGGGACAATTGGTGCCCAGAGGCTGTGAGCTTTGGAGAAGGTGGGTGGATAGCAGCCTTACTGAAAATGAATGTTAGGAAATCACGCCATGAAGGAGTTCAACAAGGAATTAGTATCTCCAGCACCACAACCCAGGAAGTCCTGATTCACACCAGGGTCAGCCAGGTGCTCCCCAGTGTAAATCCAGGATAACGTAGATGCATTTTGAGGACTTTTCATTTGTTCTTCAGTTTCTGAACTGCCACCTATGTTGCTTCATCTTTTTCCTGCAGCAAAGAGATGTGGCCATGGGCTTCATGTTCAGATGATCCTCTTCACTGAATCTCAGGATGCCAGTCTCAAGGCAGGAGAACAAAACCCTTCAAGACAGAGTCAAAAGGCTGCTCACACCCCAACTATAACCCCTCATTACTGGGGCCCAACTGCCTACACATGGTCTTGGAGTCAGTTCTGCTAGGTCCCTACAGCTCCTAGATGAAATGAGGTAGCAACCTTCTCTGCTCTCTCTAACAAAGGCTGGCTGGGATGCCAGGGCCTGTGCTGGGGAGAAAAAAATTAGTCATAGGGACTGGCCAGGGACTTTTCCTTGGACCAGCGTTGCCCTTCACCCCTCAGCACCAGGGTGATGGGGAGGGAGAGTGGGGAGAGAGGTTGCACTGGTGGTAAATTGTAAAAAAAAGTGTGTTTTTCTCAGCATAGATCCTGAATTCACTATTTTTATGGGGTGGAATCACACTTGGAAAGATGCAAAGTGTGATAGTAGCAGCATTGCACATGGCACAGGTCTAAGGATGCAGGCACAGCAGGAAATGTCTTTCATTAAAACAAGTGACATTACCAAAAAAAAACCTAACCCAGGTTCAGGTACACCAACCCTTCCCTCTCTTTCCCACATGTATGAAAAGCCCTTCCAGTGCAGGATTAATCTAATAGCACCAAAGCCCTGGATCATCCCCAGATGAGCGGTCCAGCTGGATGAAAGAAGTTCAGGGCTCTTCTTCACTTCCAATCCCAAACCACTGAGCATGGAGCCAGGCAGTTTCCCTGTGCCTTTCTCTTCTGGCCTTGAGCTGGTCTGGGTGACATTTCAAAGCTCTGAATGGGGGCAAAAGAACATTATCAGGGAAATAACCTTGTCCTCACCCTGATGCACATGAGTGGCAGAGGTGACATTGGTTGGGACAGCCCAGGTAAGGACACACATGGCAGGCTGGCATCTATGAGACATTGAAACAGGGCTTGAGTCGATCACCCCATGAATTACTTGCCTTTTCTTGGTTAAAATCCCATTCAACCTGTTTTTCAGAGGGGTTCGATGTGCACTGACACCAGCACATGCAGAACACCCAAGCAGCAGCTTTTCACATCAGGTTTCCAACAAGCATCATGCAAATGGCCAACAGGACTTCAAAAGAGCTTTGAGGATGACCAGCTTGACAGCAACCATCCCAGCACTCCCTGCTGGTTTGCTGGGGTCTGGCACCATGGGAGACATTTGGGAAAGGGTAAGCGGATAAGATCAGCAAAGGGACAGATCAAAGAATGGACCAGAGAGACCCCACAGCAAGATGACGGATATCCAGAGAGGTACAGGTGGCAAACGGATGCAATTCTGAAATACTATACAGCAAAAGAAATGTGTCAGGGAGATGAACAAGCAAATCGAAGATGCCTGGTGTAGGTGGATGGATGAGTAATAGATCCATGACACTGCTAGACAGGTAATGGGTACCAGAGTGGGGGGACACCATAGACAAGCAGAGGGATGTGTGCACCATGGGAGCTGTGTGTAATCTCTTTCCCTGTGTGAGAGTCACTTGCCTGCAGTCCCCTTGGGTCCCCTTTAAAAAATCATTTCCAGAACCTGCTTCATAAACATCACAGAGGGGGGACAGGAGGTGGGGTGGGGATAGAGGAGTTTGTTCCCAACTCGCTAGGTTGTCTTCAACAGAAAATGATCCTTAAACAAATCAGACTCAGTTTATCAGGGCTTCAAAAGCCTGTGTGCGCTCACACACACACACGAAGAAAATCTCAAAAACAAAACAAAAACCGGGGGAAAAAAAAATCAAAAGTAAAAAGAAGAATTAAAAAAAAAGCCCCATATTTTAGAGTCAGCTGAGAAGTGACAAAGTAATTTGCTCCTGGCAGTCTATCACGGCAGTCTAATTCCCAGTGACACCATTCAGCTGCTGACTACACTAACTGTCAGAGTCAATTAGCCGGGAGCCAGCAGCGCAAAGTGTTTACGGGTGCTAAAATTCACTCCACACGCTGTGCGGAAGTGAGAAAAAATTACTTTGAGGGAAGGGGGGAAATTCAAGCGCTGCTTTAACGCTAACAATAGCCTCTGCCGCACCCTGAGACAACAGCAAGGCCTGGAGGATACCAGGAGGTGAAGAGGGAAGACAACATGGCCAGGACCAAGGGCACCCAGGGGTGTCATGGGTGACGGGGCATATTCACTCATGGGGCTCACCACCATGGGAGATGGGACAGATCCTGCAGCAGAGCTGGGATACTAAGCCAGCTGGGCCCGCTAGAGGTGACAATAGAGCTATGGGCTTTCCCGTGCAGAAGAAGTGGTTTGGTGAGCCAGGGAAGGGGCAGGCACACCTCCATGGATGGCATGCATTCACCTCAGGATGCTTAACAGAGAAATAACCCATCTTTCCTGCCATCAAGGCCATGTACCAGGCGCAGAGCTGCATGGACACAATCCCCAGGCCACCCTCCCTACCTTTCATGTCTCACAAGGCAAGCAAGGAGAAGATATCTGGCCAGATGCAATTCCCCAAAGTGAGGATCTTTCTAGGAGCAGCGAGGAAGAGGAAGAGTGATCCCAGAGCTCATGCCTGGATGAGGAGTGCATTGCTGTGACTGCACAGAAATGGCCTCACTGGCCCACAAGCACCAAGGCACAGACAAGCATCAAGAAGGTATCCCTTCTGCTACATTGCCCAGTGATACACAAAGGTCTTTCCATCTCTGCCTGAAAATAATGCTGCATGGAGGTGAACCTCAAAGTCTGAGGAACATCAGGCTTCCCTGCATCTTTTAAACCCTTGAAATTTTTGCTGTCATTGCTTCCGGATGGGGAAGTGGGGTAAGCACATCTAGAAGGGGCTTTTGCCTTTTTTGCGGCGTGACTCAGGCATAAAGAAAACTACATGTAAGGGGCTGGATGATTTTCCTACTTGGGGAAGTTTTGAGATGTTGGGGGGGGGGGGGTACCTTTCATTTTCTTCTCCCCCAGTCAGTAGACAGGAAGAAAATCTGTAAAGAAACTGAAAATCACCCTCCTGTCCCCGATCACAACTCATCAGAGGCCAAACCAAAACGTTATCTCTCCTTTTGCATTTCCAAGTGCATTGCAATTAGGACTTTTTTCTTTTTTGTAGGCATTTCAACAGCAGTGCTTTCACCTTCCCTGAGATGAAGACAAAAGACTGAAAGCTGAATTTGTGTGAACAAGGGATATTTTGATGGTTTCAAAGCTTTTCATGAAAAATTGATCAAGAAGTACCTGGGACTTCCCTTTTCTCGGAAAATTATCAGTTCTAGCCAATTATCTGTTGTTTTATTAGAGCGAGAAGGTCTTGGCCAGATGTTGCATGCATCTAAGAATATCCAGTGCAGTGTGGTTAACCTGGGCTCTACCCTGCTGTAGGAAGAATCTCACACCGATCTCCTCAAGCTGATGGTAACACCAAAGCCAAACTCAGAAGAAATCACTTCTTCACCACTTTCCTTCCTTGTCATATGAAACATGCCCAACTGTTTGTGGTTTTTCCCAAGTCAGATGTGAAACCAGAAATAAATCTACCCCAGAAGCAGTTCACCCCCACCTACTGCTGAGATGTGGGGTGTCCCACAGATACCACTGTGTTCATCACTGCTTAAAGCAGGACATGGGTCTCATGGGATTTTTTCCCATTGCATTTGTTTTGCTACAACCTCTCCTGCTCTGGTCTGAGACTGAGGCTAGATGAGAACCAGGGAGGCAGGGAGACAATTTTTTGGTGCCTGTGTCCTTCTAGCAAGAGCAGGTGTTTGAGGAAAAAGGATATTGATCTGGATCCAGCCCATAGCGCTGGCCTTAAAATGTGGCCCTTTCCAGGGTCGCTTGGCCCCTCTCCATAGAGGGGAATTCTCCTTCCCTGCAGAACAGGGTGACTTCAAAGGGCAACTGGGCACTGGTATTTACTGACATAGCTCTGCTATCACTTTCGAAGCACCAGCTCTCTTACAGGATGTGCCAGCCTTTATGAGATGGAGCAATGCTTCCCTCCTCTCCATTTAGAGATGGAGAAACTGAGGCAGGAGGTAAGTGAGTTCACCCAACATAGGTATCTCCATCTGGGGTTTTCCCATGGGAAAGACACAGGCTTTGCATGCATTACCTCACCCCAAAGGTTTGGAAATGGGTCAGAGAGCTCACACCCTAAAGCAGATATCTCCCCATAACAGGATCTGGGGCTGACCAGGTCATCCCACACACGCTGCCTAGCTTCTGCTGAGCTGAATCCCACTGTAACAGTCCATCAGGAGACGTATGAGAGTCCCAGACTCACACCCTCTGCTCTCCTACCTTCTTCAGGACATGCTTGAACACTGTTATGTCATATTCAGCCTGGTTGCACCCCTATCTCCATTGCAGAAAGCAACCAGCAGCAGGTAAATGCAAGTGGACAGACTAGGCTGCTTTGAGCAAAACCTCACGTTTTGTGGTTTAGATCTATTTTTTTTCCCTCTGTCCATTCTTCACATGCACACACACACTTTCATTCCATGTGAAATAAAAGGCAGCAAAATCCCCCCTGAAAGAGGCAGGTAGTGTCCCAACTAACCCAAAGCAGGAAGAGGGGGGTGTCATTCCCAGGCTGGCTCTTGGGGAGAGATCTTGGAATTGCAGTGGACATGAAACACCAGATCATGCACTGTGGCCTTGACCTCAGCCTTCTGGCTCCAAATTGCTAAATGCAACCTAATAGCAGCTATTTCTGCCCCCAAGCAGCAGTAACATTAAATGCTGGATCCCTGGCTTGCCCACACATTGTTCTCAACTTGCTGCTTCTCCCAACCTCTCAATAGATTGTGCTCAGTGAATGCTCTCAGGAAAAGTGTTTGAGTCCCAGCCTTGCTAACGTTGATTACACTAGAATCATCTCATCTACCCTCCAGTCACCTGTTCTGCTGCAACCTTTTTGCATTTTTAGCTGTACAAGCTCTAGGCTGTGGTCCATAGCTTCTGTGAGCACTGCTGTAAAGCAGGTAGCAACAGTGGCCAGTGCTCAGGATAAGTTATATAGCCCAGCCTGGGAAGACAACCTCCTACCACAGAGCAGACAAGAGCCCCCAACCCCTCAAGAAAGTCCTGGTTGCTCTGTGTTTCGGCATTGGGGGGTTAACATCCCAACAGCACAAATCAGCAGGGTTTCCATTGCATCAATAATGTTCCTGGTGCATGGGACTATTCTGGCCAAGCTGTCTGTTGTGTCCAAAGGCAGTTGCACAAACAGGATTCTTATTGCTCACAAAATTTTCCACTACAATCCCCTGGCCAGACTCCACCCAGACACTTAGGGAGCTCCCAAAATTCTTCTGCAAGGGAACACAGACTGGTGAAGGCAGCATTGCTGCCCTGCTCCTTGGTCAGGCAACCCTGAGCAAGTTAAGTGCTTCACCCAGGAAGGGCACAGGTATACAAACTGAGCCCACAAACCTTGAATCTCCCACCCAGGACAGTGATGATGACACCAGCAGGCAGCATCTTACCAGTGAGCTAGTTGCATTGCTAAACCTCTAGATTTTTTAAAGGTTCTGTAACAGGTATGTCTACAAACCTCAATGGGAGGAATGCCAGAAGCGAGTTGTTTTTTTCCAGGGTTTCCATTTAATGAAATATTTTCTACAGTATGGTCCTTTTGAAGAAACCTCACTAGCAGCCTAAGGCAATGATCCCTAAGTAGAAGAGAAGTCTTTGCTGGCTGATGGGGGCTCCCATCACCATGGGGGTGGGGTGGGTAGGCTAGGCTGTATGCTGCAGTGAATGTCTCAGGTGGGTCCAGAAACACCCACACTGGAGATCTGAGACCCACCTCTGCCAACATAACCAGATCTGCCAGGGAGCGGGAGAGAGCTGCATGAGCAGATAGACCATGCTGAGACCTTGCAGCGTCCCAAGTACCAGGAGGTCATTTTCTCTCTGAGCACAATCAGGAAAAAATCCACCCATCCTGAAGAAGGATGGATCCAAATCCATCTATTCTGCCCAATTGCTGATGAGTTATCAGGAGGCTACTTGGCACACTGTCCTTCAGCAAAGTGGGCAAGAACACCCTGGAAGAAGCTCTAAGTCCTGAGCACACCTGAGATTCCATCATAGCCATATGGGAGGGCTGGCCTACAGTAGATCCCACCTCCCAGCCATAAAAGTAGTACTGAGGCAATGTGGATGCAAGCAATGACAGCGAGTGTTCTCAACTATTGGGCATATATTGCTCCTTGCTTTTGTCAGTGTTATACTGCACACCTCGCTCTATACACAGGGCGTGTGCTGAAGGTCCCAAATTCTCCAAAGGTAACTGGACACTCCATTGCCTGTCACCGAGGCCAGCAGTTTCAATTGAGCATTAACCAAAGGTAGATATATCCTGGTGCAGGGCTCCTGCCTGTCCTACACACTGAGTAGTGCAGCTTGGTAGGACACTCCAAAGAAAGGGTTTTGCAAGGGGCTGGGCTCATTGGAGCTCTGAGTTAACCCTTTGAGTTAAAGGATGCAGTTGGTCCTGGAAGACAAGCAGAAAAACTTAACTCTGAATAGCACCATCCGTGCTGGAAGTAGCTCTTAAAGCGATGACTCTTTTACAGACAGAGGCTGAGCTCCAGGCTGAGTCTGTCTCTTCCACCACGGATCTTTATACCCTGGGTGGGAACACACAGTGTTGAGAAACCTGTGCAGTGAGTCCACAGAACGCTGGCAGCACAATGTGCACAACGGAAGAGCTAGGCATCTATCAAACATTGCAAAGGACCCCCATGGGAAGTTTCCATCATCCTCCACAGCTCACCCACCAGCTCCTTCCCAACAGCCTCCAAGCCAAGGTCTGAAACATGGACTACAATACTGCTGACATGAGAGATCTGCAGGGCATGTTCCCCCACCAGATCATCACAGTGTAGGAACCAGATGCAGGGCAGTTGCTGACAGCAAAGCATTGTCATTGTTCTCCTGTGACATCTCTGGGACCACTTTTGGCAAGATGGGCCTGAATGTCAGATTGATAGACCCTGTTTGCGACTCAGTAATCAAAAGGCTGCTCACTTCTGTTGCATTTTTAAAATGAAAAATAGAGTACAGAACAATACAAAAATGTCTGTCATTCAAATATCTTTTATACTGCATCAAAGCAAAGTAGGGGATTTTTTGAGATTTCACTTTCAGCACAAAAAATTATGGGGAGCACTTTTCTATTGTAGAGTTCTTTTTTCCCCCTTTCATAATAATTATTTTTCCTCCCTTTCCTCCTCCTTTACTAGTGAAGAAAAAGGAGGGGGGTTGGTTTTGCTTTTTTTTAAGGAGGAAAAGAAAAAAAAGGAAAAAAAAGTAACCAAAGGCAAACATAAAGGCAATCTCCAGCAGGAAATGTGGTCAAGGTTGCTTTTTCTTTTGAGATTTTGCACAGAAATGCTTCCCTTTCTGCAGGAAGGAGCATCTCTGGCTGCTGCTGAGACTCTCCAAAGGCAGGGTGCTGGCTGAGATGCTCTGGGCTGCACTAGCCCTTTATTTTTTTACAGTTATGTGTTTTGCCTTCAGAATAGCAATTCAGAGGCTTCATCACTGCAAGAAGTTTAGCAGAGTGCTCCCTGGAAGTCCCACAGGAAAGAGGAGTGCTGTGGCAGGGCAAGCACATCTCTCTCATTGTTCAGAGCAGATTTCACCTCCTTCACCAGAGTCTCATGTTCTGTCACTGAAATCACCAGAAGTCACCAGTGACTGCAGAACCTGCAGAGGTTTCAATCTTTTGCTGCTCTGTCACCAACCATGTGTCTCATTACACTTAGTGTCACTTCAGGTAATCAGCCAGGGAGTGTGTCCCTTGGACACCACAAGTGCCATGGAAGTTCGGCAAAAGTTTTGTAATTATAGGCAATAAACTCCCCCCAGGGTAGCTGTGGTGATTAGCAAATTTCACTCTCTCCTTTTACTTAAAATGTGTGTATCTATCCTGAGAAATTCAAAGCCAGAACCCAAATCAGTGTGAAACTGCAACTGAGTCATCGTGGAGCTGTGGGAACCTGGCTATGCCCTGTCATCTGGGTTTCTTTATACAACTTACCTTAGAGCAGACAAAGTCTGCAAGATCTGACAGCCGAAGGCAAAGCCTGACCAATGCATGCTGGAGATGCACAGCAGGTTGTTAATGAAGGGGGTAATAAACCGTGGCAAGAAGGAAGCAGCACTTTTATTACTGTCCCTTCAGCCTTTGAGGATACTGCTATACATGAGATGGTCCTGACTAACCAGCAGTTATGTGTTCAAGGGAGCTCATGGCAAGGGCAGATGACCAAAAAAACTGTGTTAGTGCTGCTTAGTGAGCTACCCACCAGCAGCTGATTCACCTACATCTCTGTGGTTTTACTTAAGCCCTAACTGACATTATTCACACTAAAGTGTTTTGGTGGCTGAGATCCTCAAGGACAGGGGGTTACCACAGTCCAACCAATGAATGAGAAAATGTTAAATTGTAGTACCTCTATCACATGTCTGAGAGCAGCATGTTGTTCTTAATGAAGTGATGGCTGCTTTGAAGTGTCCTACCAACCTTGTGTAGAAGATACAACACACTTCACTCCCAGTGAAATGCTTGAGTTTGGCACCTAAAGCCTAGTGAAGATCTACCCTGCACAACTCTGTGCCCTAATCTCAGTCTTGTCTCTGTGCAGGGGCACTCCAGTGTGTCCAGATGTTCAACAAAAGCCACCTTTTGACCCTATGAACATGGACTGAGACACACAAAAGAAAAAAATCACTGTCTATTTGCAGGTGATTTATCAGCTAGAACAACGGGGCCATAAACCAACTCCAGGGAAGCAATTGATCCACTCCATCTACAGGAAATCCTTCAAAGAGAACCAAAGGACTCTTGATAACAGTGATCTCATCATGCTATTTGGTCACAGGATGTGCAGGTGTCATGCAGAGGCAACTGAGTCCATGGGGGATGATGGTTCCCAAAGCAGAGATGACTTTTGGCCTTCAGGCTGCATGGCCAGTAAGGTTGCAGAGAGGCAAAGCTTGAACCAGTGAGCCCTACAGAACCATACAGGTTATCTAGGGCAACAGGGTGCAAACACTTCTGGGCCTCCGTGCTCTGCCATGCTCTTGTCTTTGGAGCATTGTGTCAGTTTGAACACACCTTCGACTATGGCAAGGAATTGACCTCTCAGCGTTGCTGACACTCTGATAGTCATCAGGAAGAGAAAGGAGTGATTAGGAAATATTCATGAAGCTTTTTGTTATGGCCCTGGAGTACAAAGGGCTTCAGATCCTCTTTCCCAAATGTACTGAAGTACTTCAGACAAAAAGTAGTCTTGTGCTGCACTGCTAGGTTCTGGAGACACAACAAGCTGTGTGAACCTAACTGGGGAGGACAACACATCTCCCAGCCAGTTTGTGGCATGGAAGGGAAAGAGAATTTGACACTGAGATACTTAAATGTCAGCCTTGGAAAAAGATGGATGGATGGACGGATGGACGAACAGAAGGACAAATTGAGAGACAATGAATAGTCAGATGGAAAGATGTTTGGATTTCTATTTTGCAAAATCTTAATGGTGTGAATAGTTCCACTTAGGCTCATAGATCACACCAGACAACGCATAGCCCATTTAAAAGGGGTCATTTTCCACATCCTTCATGCATGCCAAGTGATGACCAGGTAATCTGGCAGATTGCAAACTGCCCCCACACTGGGCCTAGGAGCTCCCATGCCCTCTAACCAGCCCTAGTGAGCACTGCCACTGCTCCTAGTCCCCAGAGCTAAGGCTATGCCTGAGATGCACTCAGGTATGAAATATAACATGACAGCTGCCAGCCAGCAGCAGCCCACCTTGAGCAAAAGACCATTTGGAGTTACATGATTTCCAAAACTCTGCTCCTACTGCGCTGTGGCTGGATGTACGCTCAGCCTGGAAGTGCTCAAGTATGTGGAGATCTTGTGTAAATCTAGAGCCAGGTCCAGGCATGGGGCTGGAGTGAGCACCTGGCATCGCACACCTAAATATGAGTGGGGAGGGTCTACATTAGCACTCCAAGGATATCTGTGGAGCAGAACACCTCTGGGAGTCACACCAGGTTCTCTTGGAGTCGTTAGGGAGAAGCAAGCATTTTCAGGTGCGATTCATCTAGTTTTCTGCAGACATCAAAGTTCAGATGAGATGAATTGCCCCTCCAGCAGGGCCTATTTTTCTCTTTGGCAGCAAAGGCAGCCACAATGAGCAGAGATCCCTGCTTTTGGACAGATGAGTCCCTCCTGGCATCTTTTTTTTTTTTTTTTTTAAACAAGAATCAAGTAGCACATGCACTTCCTCACTGAAAACACCCATCACTTTCAAAATCCCCCATGAGAAGAAACCATCAAACTTCATTGTCACCCCGGTTTGCATGCAGGCTTCCTCCACCCCCTGGAAATCTCAGTTCCAGAGGACCTGCCCAGGAGAGGGGCTTTTCCACCGCCTCTCTCTCCCACTGCGTGTTCCTGTGGGGAAGAAAGGTAGACAGAGGTATTACAGCCCAGATGTATGCTGGTACCTGACATTTACTGAAACACTTATATCCCTTCCTGGGTTTGGATCAAAATCACTGGCTTGAGGGGACGTGAGGAACCTGCAGCAGAGACAGCACTTGAGCTCCCAAGCTGACAGCATCACCAAAAGCCCACCTCTGTCCTCCCCATGCACCTGCCACTCTGGGAGCAGTGCTCACCCCAACAGGAGGCAGGAAGTAATGGTCCCCAAATTATTCACGATGCAGCTCGTGGCAGGAGCTGGAGAAAGGAGGTGGGAGGGAGAGAGGGAAAGAGAGAGAAGAAAAAAAAAAAACAACACATACGACAAGCCTGTCAGTTGACTTCTTAAGCAAAAGCCAGCAAACCGTGCAGTCAGGCACCGAGTCGGGTTTCTCCCAATTAAATTTAACAAGTGACGCCCCTGAATCTTTCATGAGCATTCGGAAATTTTAGCCCATCTGTCTTTATGCGCACACATAAGTCTCACTCCTGCTCACGTTTTTAAACACTACAATACTCCAACAATCAAGCCCTGCCTTTTTGTACCACATCAGCGGCACCCAGGGGACTTCAAATCCCTCTGTGCTGGGTGGTGAGGGGGCAAAGGTGGCCACATAGATGGGTTGAAGGTGGCCAAAAGGGGTTTCATCCAGGCCATCTGCCTGGTACGGCTTGCTGATGCTGCCACAACTTCCTCGGGAGAGGCATTGCAGCCTCCGTAGCCACTGCATCCCCCCCTCCCTTCCTCCCGCATGATCGATTGTCACTTTAATTATCTGTCGGCCCCGCGACGTGCCGGCAGGTTCTCCAACCTGAGTCAGGCTTCAGAGTGGCTCCTGGGTCTCGGCGTGTTTGTGTGCCACCTGCGCGCAGCATCGGCTGCTTTCAATTAAACCTCGAAGGTAACCTGAAAGAGGCTTGCCGGCTGCTGGCGGGGGCAAGCACTGAGACAGGGGAGAGGAGGGTAGGGTGAGGAGCAGAGGGAGGAGGATGCCACCAGGTTAACTGTGAAGGTTTGCAAGGCTGAAAACACTGCGGTGGGATGGTGGAAGCTGGGAAGACCTTGCCCCGTGGGCTGGGGAGAAAAGCCAGCATGCTTGATGCAAGGATGTCATTATAGAGGAGGAAGACCATGTGTTGTCCCTCCCACAGTCTGCCCCATCCTGCTCCTTCATCAGCAATGTGATGCCAATGGCACAAGACTGGCAGATACAGCCCAAGACCAGTGTCAGCAAGCAATGGGAGCAGGACCCAAACTGGGCAAATGGCAGATGGCTCTAGGGCTTTGGGATCACAGCAGACTATCTGCAGCTTCCTCCACTTTAGAGGCTGAAGTTGCAGCAAGAGCAAAGAGAGGCTTAAGTATGCCCATGACGAGGTCAGACGGAGAAGCCAGTGCGAAGGTCTAGGGGAGTTAGCACAGTGGTCGTGAATCCATCTCAGTGGCACTATGGGTTATGCAGGCACCTGGCTCGCCCACCCAGGCCCACCAGAGCCGGGTGCCAAGCAGTGCAGAAAGCACTGTGCAAGACCCCTCTCTGCCCTCCTTGCCCTCAGAAAGTCACCTTCCTAAGAGGTTCTTCAACTGCTTCAGCAGCAAACTGCACTGAAAAAAAACATATCAGATAATTTTACTCCATTTTGACCTGGGAACAACAAATTGTCAGGGATCTGATGGATGTATTGGTTGCCCCATGTTGAATTCATGCCTTCTCCGGGACATGAACAGCCTCTGGAGCCCTCAGGGCTACTGTTCCAAGGTCTTCATGAGTGCTTTGGTCAGTTATTGCTGTCCTTGTAACACTTGGTGTGATAGCACCTGGCCATCCCACTGGAGTCCAGGCCTTCACCATGCTCTGTGCAACCTATGGACAGAAAAGGACAGATCCTTGTTGCCAGCAGCCAGATTTCTAAACATTTTACAATTTAAATTGGATTGCACACATTCACAGTATAAATAACATCTTGGTTATTTCTGGAGTGTGGGTTTTTCCCCAGGCTGTAATGACTCGGTGCTCCAATAATGAAGCTTTCTCTTCTTTGTCTGGTTACGTTCAGCACAGGAGCTGCTGGACCAGAGGGGATGGCTTCTATGTCTAAGCAAAGCAATGATCATGCTGAACATGGGTCATTTGGTCAGGGGAGCCTAAGTGGAAGGAGGTGTGATGGGAACAGCTTTCACATAGGTGGAGAGACCTCTACCAGCTCTGATGGGCTCTGGGTCTGACTAGAAATAATTCCTTCCCAGACCAGGCAGAGCCAGACATAGGCTGGCTACTGCATTGTCTCCAATACAGGGCAAAACTGGCAATTGCACGGTGAGCCCATGTGCACAGGTGTTGTACCAACAACGCTGTCCCTGTTCCTCCGGCTCTGCACAGCTCTCCAAGCCTTTCAGCAGACTCAGTATCCACCCAACAGACCACAGACATCGAAGGGTGCATCACCTGGGGCCTCGCAGTTTTTTTCCCTCCCCTTTTGCAGAGAGCTCATCTCTCCTAGTTGATCAGGGGAACCACAGTCCTTCTTATCCCAGTCTCCCCACAGCTCTCAATCCACTGGGCTGCTGGGTTGAACCATCCCCGCTCTGACCTAGTCCCTGTTCTCAGCCTTCCACTTTGAAACATGCTCTCCATCCTGATCCCTTAGTGGCATGGGTCATCCATTTAGATGAAAATACATAAAAGCCTCTGCTGTCCCACAGGGAAAGGAACAGTGCTTACTTTCAGTTCATGCATGGCTTGGGAAAGGTGGTGCCAGCCTCAGGAGGACGCAGACTCACAGGTGTGGAGAGATGAAATTGCCTGATACCTTTCAGTGGGGGAATTTCTAAGTGAGGACAATCCTCCTTGGACACTGTTTCTCTTTGGACCCACTCACTCAACTGTTGTTGCTGCATCTTGTCCTACCCTAGGGGCAAGCAAGACCCAAAGGCCCAGAAACATCCTTTGCAGGTAGGCACTGATGCTGCAGGGACCACAGTAGACAGACAGATGGAAGAAGGGTCTCCTGTACCTGGAGGGCAGAGGTCCCCTGGGAGAAGGGGTAGGCTTAGGCTGCACTAACTAGAAGCAAAAATTAGAAATTTCACAGTGATACACTGGCAGTGAGACGTGCTGGGCCCTGCTGCTGTTCCCAGAGGACCACCTTGAAAACCCCACAACAGCAGGCATTTCCATCCCAGCCACCTCAGGGGGACAATCCTGCTGCCCCTCCTGGGGATGAAGCAGATGATATAATGGGTCTTTAGCATTGTTGAGCTCTCAGCTTCCCTCCCTCAAAGCTGAGCTTGCATTCAGAGACCAGGCTCTGGCTCCAAGTCTCACCCCAAGCCAGCAGCACTCAGGTCTCCTTTCTCCTGGGTGGTGGAGAAGGCAAAATCCAGCCTTTGAGTGAGGAGGGGAACTGAGAAATTTCCCCAAGCTCATTATGTTTCATAAAGTCCCATGGAGTTTCTTGCAACTTCCTTTGTGCTGTCTGCTGCCACCAGCAGTTGCTGCGCTAAATGCTCCCCAGGCCTGTGCAGACACAGTCGTTTCTGAGGATAGGGCCTGATTCAAAGCCACGATAATTCTTGGAAACCCTTCGGGGAGCGAGCAAGGTTCCTGGCTCCCTCTCTGCTGCATTGAGAAACAATCTCTGGCTGCACCACAGCTAATGCTTATGAGCTTGCCCCACAGTTCTGACTTGCTCACCTTCGCAGTTCTGGTCCACTTTTCCTCTCAGCCCTACGTAGCCCTGCATGGCTTAGAGGCAGCTATTCCAGTTCTGAATCATTGGGTTTTACTCTGCACTTTGCAATATGATAATTACCTGGCTGCAAAGGGTGCTCAGCTCAGCTCAGGTCTGCTTTCTCCTTGCCTTGCTCCATCCCTAAGGCTCCACAGCTGCCCAGTGCTGGAAGTGGGATCCTGAGCTAAATGGGCCAATACAACTGCATCACAATACAGAAATACAGAGCAACATAGAAAAACAAAACAAGCAAATCATAACGTGGAAAGAACTGGTGAAAAAGAGATTTTAGGGATAAGCTGGAGGCAGGAAGAAGAGGCTGGGACATTGTAACAGGTATCCCATCAGCCTACTGCATGCCTAGAGATGTAGGAGGTAAGGTGGCTCCATGTCCAAAGCTCCAGGATGCCAGTTTGGAGCCAGTATCATTGGTCTAGCCATGTTTTGCTACCTCAGGGTTGGCATGTCTCTGCCTTAGAAACATTGGACACTTCCTAAGTCAGACCCAAGGACTCTGGGAATGGGGCTTGGAAGACCCCTTCCACCCTTAAGAAGGTTCAGAAGTTAGCTTTTTAGTGCAAATCACCCCAGGGACAGGCTCTGGGCAGGTCCCAAGGACACCTGCATTGACACAAGGTGGTAACATGGCCCCAGAACACAGGCAGAACATCTTTGGTTGAGTTGTCCACCTAGGAACATGATTCATCCAGCTGTAGGTCCTCTGGGAAGGTGTTTCAGTGCCCTCAGAGTGATCCAGCTTGTTGGAACTGATGGCAGAGAAGGAGAAAAAAGTATCCCAATTCCTGAAGGCAGCTTTGCAATGGAGAGGAGCCAGTCAAATAGCTGGCTGCCACTCAGAGAGGCAGTCCCTCTACCCTGTACCCAAACCCACTCATGTGGCCTAGTACCAGAGCTCATCCAGCCCCACTGAAGGAGCTAAACCAGCAGAAAACCATCTTACAACAAAAGTGATGCACTCCGTACTGGGGAGCACCCCTGGGCCAGCTCTCCATGGGCTCAGAGCATGGTCAGTGCTGGTCCAAGGGACAGGGCAGGACCACATAGCTGCAGTAGAAGGGATGCAAGATGGCTGCTTTTAGGCACTATCATCACAATTTAGCTGGAGCATGAAACCCACACCCACCAACATACTCTCGTGATGTGCTGGGGCAGGTCATGAACACCAGCCCTTGCTGGCAACCTCAGCAGAGAGGCCAACACAGGAGGAGAAAGCAAATAATGCCCTAACTGCTGGAGATGTTTCCTCCATGTGAACAGCACAAGGGCTCCAAGGACTTGTCCAGCTCATCAGTCTCCTTGGCAGTGGGGTGACCTCAGCTCCCTCTTGGCTGTCACTACAAACTCACTGCTGGCCTGAAAGAAAATAATAAAGAATTAATCAAGACAAAGCTCTCATCACTGTTAATGCTTCACAGCTCCTTAGCCACTGTACTTGAGCATTTCAAATGTCTGGCAGTTTGCTTTGCCTTATGAAGTAATCAGAATGGAGAGGCAGCCAGTATGGTGGCCTCAGCCCTGGGGGCTGCTCCCATCGTTGTGCCTTTGTATGTGCACCTGAAATGGACAGGGAGGAAATGGCCCGAAAAGAGTGTTGAAAGCTTCACTCCTCCATTTCATCAGCAAAAAGGATCATGCTGCTCTTCTTTCCCGTACCGACATCTTCACTTCCTCTTCTTCTCAACCCAGGGGATGCCCATGTCTCCACTGCCATTTATCCTCACACAGTCTCGGTCTTCTCCAGCGCAGACCTCAAGGGCACTAACTGCTCTGGTGACAGCCTCTAGGAGACAGTCGCAGGCTCTGAAGGATGATACATGGTTGATGGCCCTGCAAGCCTATTTATGGGGGTTACAGTATTTCCATAGCACCACTCTACCCACAGCAGCCATCACAAGGCAATATTATTGGAAACAGACCCTACACATCACCAGTCTTGCTGATTACCAAACCTTTGGAGCCCTCTCAGGACCATAAGGCTGCATAGCACAACTTTGAAGTCATGGTTGGCCCACCACACCTACAGCAGTGATTAGCCACCCCCCTGTCTTAGGTAGTCATGGACCTTTTTATTTTAGTATTGGAGCATCCGAAGTTCCACCTTGACCCAGAAGATGTGATACAGATGGCAGCTTGGTTAATTCAACAGGCATCACACTCCAGTGCTCAAAGGGTTTGAGAGCCAAAGAGCTGGTTTAAAGCAATGAACAAGCTGACCTGAGCACAGAATAGTTTTCCTGCCCTTTAAAACCGTGCTTGGCCCTCAGCTCTGAGTTCCTGAGGTACCATGTCTGCAGGTCATGGAAACATGGGCTGCAGAGACCATGTTATGTCCACCAAAGCTGGATAGGACTGACAGCCAGGGCTCAGCAAAAAGCATTAGCATCTCCCTTAAATTTAAGATGTCTCTGTTGTACATGTCTCCATCTAAGCTGCGTACCCGTGGCTTCATTCATAGCTCAGAGAGAAAAGCCAGCGTTTTTATAGTGCATTCATCCAAACAAACATAGGTGTTTACTTTAGGTTGAATGAACCTCTGGTGACTCTCTCCAGTGATGACCTAGGCTGCCTGACCCAAGGGAAGATGCTCATGTTTCATCGGATGAAACCTGCAGTACCTGACCACCAACCAGGCAGCATCGTCCGAGTGTAACACAGCCACCCCACAAGCCTGGGTCTCCATCAGCTCCACAAGTGGGAAAGAAAGGAGGAAATTTAGGTTGAGGTTTAATTGCTTGGGATTTACTTCACCTCAAGCACATCTCTTCTTATTCCACTGGTGGTACAGTCAATTATTATTATTTTTTTTTTGTATCTTCATCACTGGCTCACAGTAGCTTACAGTAGCAGGCACATATGGATTAGCCTCTGCCAAACTGCCCAGGAATAGCAGGTCTTGTACACCAAACAGGCACAAACAAATGAGAGGTAGCACACGGCCTCATGGGCACAATTTCACACATGAGGGACAAAGGACAGGATGTGTCTTGCATCCCTGCCATCTGCTGTAACTCTCCAACCACAGCACCAGGCAGCAGTTTGCACCCATTGCAACTGGACCTCCAGCAAATCCACCTACAGCATCTCCATGCTAAATTCTCCCACCAGGAAAGCAAGGTCGGCTGGGAAGAGTGAGAAATTTGGGATTTGTGGGCTCTTCACTCTGACTTCTGTGTAGCTTGCTTGTCTCTGCAAAGCCAGCCTCCACGCGGGCACCACCAGCAGTGAGGCAGAAGCCCTGAAGACTTCTGTGAAAGCTGATGCAGAGAGATTGTTTTCAAGTCTTTCTCACTGTCCATAGGAGGCACTGCCTCTTGCACTGGCTTCCTGGAATGACCTGTATTAAGATGCATCCTTGGTACTTCCAGTGGATTTTAATGGAGCACGCAGACTTGGACACTTTCATTTCTAAACACCTCACTCAGAGCAGATGTTGAGAGCCCTGACAGCATTTCAAGATGGGGGAGGCTGAGAAGTGGGAAAGAAGGGGGCTTGGAAGGAGCACAAAAAGCAGTGTTAGTTATTTCATGGAGGAAAAGACATGATGGACACAACAGGAATGAAACTGCAGTGAGCACATCCTAAAAACCAGCCCTGGAAATCCAACAGTCGGGAGGCACCAAGAGCTGGATCTTTGTGCAGAGCTGCTGAGCACCTCCACCTCAGCCATGCTGACACAGCATTGGAAAAGCCCTTGGGGGATGAGATGAAGATGCTTTGGCTCACACAGGATTGAACCCACACGCATGGTGCCTCTGGGCTTTGCCACTCTCCAAGCCACCATTCAGGGCTTGTGTAGGAGCTGGGGCAAGATACAAGCTGAGATGAAACAGGGTTAGACACCACCATGGAGATTGCTGGTAGGCTCATTTTAAACTCCATCTCACCCTTCCTCTGCCCAAGACCTCCCTATGCTTCCCGCAGGCCCACCACCGTAACAGGAAGGATTATCGGAGACATGCTGGAGCATGGCCACCTCATCCTGTGGGCTTAGAGAGATGCACATGCAAAGGCTAGTAAATTAGACTGTGCCAGGGAATGTTCCTGCACACTGGGACTAAAAGCACATTGGATGAGGCCACCCCACTCTGCAGCTAAATTTGGCTGGGTGGACACAAGTCCTGCCATGCTGGCCCCCATCAGGACCAGAGGTCTGTGGCCCTGCTGAGCTTAGCAGCAGGGGTGTAGCCAAACCGCACCTTCTTGAGGAAGTTTTAGGTGTCCTTAGGAGCTACGTGGCTGCTTTTTGAGGTGGAGATGGTTTTAATCACTACGCTGCTTTTCCCTCTGGCATGTCAGTGCAGAGCAAGATGTTGAACCCAAGTCCTGTGCTGCTGGCCCTTGCTCCCACACAACTGGGAAAGACCACTCTGACTGCAAACCCAGTGCAATCGAACCAAATCACAGCACGACCGGGGGAAAAAAAGCAGGACAAGAGCAGCCTCGAGTCGGTGCTAAATGCTCAGTGTGATGTAAAATCGGCCTCGGCTGCGTATGCAAAACTCGCCCCATGGAAACGATGTGCATTAGGAAACCAGAGCTGCCCCTGGATACCACACATGTTACGGGGAGATGATTTACATCAAGTCCTTTCTAGAGGAAACTGCCAGCCTTGACAGGCAACAGATTTGACCTCCCTTGACAATTGCCCCAGTTTGTTCAGCTCTTTGCTTTATGGATCCTGGCCAGGTTTTGTTTTGGTTGCTTAAATATTTCTTCTTTGTGGGTATTTTTTTTTTTTTTCAAAGTGAATTTAACACCATTAGAAGATGCCTGACTGACAACCCTGGCGACCAGGGACTCTTTAGCCACACGATGCATGTGTCACCATGAGGTGCAGAGGAGCCTTCTGTGTAAACAGTGGCTGCTTTTAAAACCATCAGCAAATATTCAGTCATGAGAACTGTCCCTGCACTTCTTCTTGCTTCATGACCCGGGCTAGAGAAACCTCAGAATTGGATATCTTACCTGTGGTAGCTAAAGAAGCCTTGAGATTCATCTTACATCATTTTATCCCCATTTGCTTATTATATCCATAATTCTGACTTGTTCTATGCTTTTGGGGATATTTTTAAATTTCCTAGAAGCACCAGTGGTTAACCAAGGACCATGCAAAAGGGAAAGATATCGTCAAGGAGCACAGAACAGGGGCCAGTGATTTGTGTTCACACAGCTAACAGCTGTGTGTTGGTTTTAGTTAATACCTATTTGACTTGAACACCCCACTCACCATCAGAAGGGAAAATAAAATAAAATCTGTTCAAACGGCAACTTTCTCGATGCAGCGCTTAGAAGCTGATCCAGTTTTCTGTATCCTCCGATGAATTTTTGGGAAAAGATCAAAAAGGTTAAGATTGAGTGCTCCTGATAGCCTCGGGTGACAAATAAGTAAGGAGCAAAGCACACACACACCCAAATACTGGAAGAACAGCCAGCCCATCTACACTCATGATTAATTTTTTTTGCTTTTGCAAAGTCACTTTCATATCCTCATGGTGCTATTTCTCCTTAGCAGCCCCTCACCTTGGGGAGTGGTGGAAAAAGTCTAAATCAAGTGCTTTCCTCTATGGGCTGTGGGGAGTCCTAGAGCATGCTTGGTGGGGACAGGCAGTGGATGTGGTGGCTGACAGACCACACCTGCCTGGTGTTTGTGTAGCTAGATGAATTCAGGTCACTGTTGTCCATCCACAGCTGAACTTGCATGCTGTAGGATCTTGATGCTCTCTCACTCTGTGCTGGACCCAGTTTCTCACCTCCATATTTTACCTATGGACCAGTCAGAACAGGCAAGACCAAAGCAACATCCAGCAGTCAGAGAGGATGGACCTATGTGGGCTCTGCCAAAAACCTGCTCTGTGCAGCTGGAACAGCCCTCAGCATGATGCAAGGGCTCCTGCACCCCAAAAAGGACTAAGGGATGTGATGGAGGTGTCCAGACTCTCCCTACTAGATGGTCTCTAAAGGAAACACCAGAACAGGAGAGCAAAGCCAATAACCTCAATGAGCAAACCCAAGCTGCCATGCAGAAATTGGGATCTTCTGCTCAGCTGAGAGCAGGAAACAGGTCAACCTCTCCTCTCCTCGCTGGCATGTGGATGAAGCCAGAAAAAAGTGAAATGCCATGTTCTCCCCTAACACTACTCAGGCAGGGTGCAACCAGAAGAAGGAGAGCCTCCCGGTGCTGCCCAGGCCACCTCTGAGGATGCACTTAGTAAGATGCAGGCTCTTCATGCAGGCTCTGGCATGGAAGAGTCCTTCAGCCTCTGCCCTGCACTGAAAAGGTCAAATATAGTCCTTTTCTGGGACTTGCCATCAAGGAAACAAGACTATGCATTTTCTTTTCCTTGCTTTTTTCCTAATATTCTATAGCCTATTTTCACTTTATCCAGATGGAAAATAGCGTAGATCTCTTTCCTAGCCCTTCATACCCAATATCTGATACCAACAGAACACCTACCACCCCACCCTTCATCCCAGATTGCCCTAGTGCCCCAAGTCCCACCCGCTATCCCTTTACAGCCATGGGCCAACAGGTCTAATCCTGCTACCCCCAAACACGTCTCTGACCACAGTGCTGCCCAGCTGTTCACGCCTCTACCTCTGGCCCTGAAAAGACATGCCCCAAATCCTGCTCCAATATTCCTCCATGTTTTGATGCCCATGAGTCTGTCCCCAGCATCCCAGGAGGATCTGCTGCTCAAGGCACTACTATGACTCCATGGGACAATCCCACCTTGTTGCCACGAAAGCCTCAATGCCCTCAGTATCACAGAGTACCTTGGTGCTTAAAACCCTACCAACAGCCTCAGAATACCTTGCCCATCGTGCCATGCT
Organism: Falco biarmicus; assembly: GCF_023638135.1. Taxonomy (NCBI): domain Eukaryota; kingdom Metazoa; phylum Chordata; class Aves; order Falconiformes; family Falconidae; genus Falco; species Falco biarmicus. The sequence continues at coordinate 12,955,680 of NC_079290.1, forward strand.
ACCCACAAACCTACCCTAGCATCCTCCAAAGTCCCATTCCACTCCCATTCCCCCCACAGCTACTGCAGCCACCTTACCTCAAACTCCAAAAAGGGCAGTACATCTCCTGGCCACCCCCTCTAGCAGAGCATCCATCATCCCCAGTCTGACCTCTCAGAGACTGCAAAGCCATTTTCTTCAGCCCAAAGTCTCCCAAACTGATCTCTTCTGGCCCTTCTGCTGGTGGGTTTCAGGCTTGCTGGGCATTTTTGCATGGGGATCTGTATGGGGGCAAGGAGGATGTGTGGAGGATTGCTCTTGCAGCTTCGATAGGGTTAACAGCTTGGAAGCTGGCTGGAAGATGCCACAGCAGGAGACCAGTGACCCACTAACAGTCCTTTGCAACCTGAATTTTTCCTGGTTTCATGTTTCTGGTGTAACACAGGGGAAGGGGGATCTGGGCAGGGATGGGGGAGAAAACTGCCAACAAGGTGGAAACATGAAAAATAACAACAAAAAGACCGAAAAAAATCAAAGAGAATAAGTGAGTGCTGATTACACCTCAACACAAAGCGATCACAACTGAGCAGCAGCCTGCACCGAGCCCACCTCCCTTGTACCCCTCCTGCTTCCAACCCCTGCAGAGCCAATGCCCATGGGGAAGAGAAAACAGCACAAGAACAAAACATGTAGGGCCAGCAAAGGTTGAGCAAACCCACCCTGTCCTTACCCCTGCCACCGAAGTGTCCCCATGCCCAGAGGGTGGCAGTTCCCCAGTGCCCGTATCCCATTTCCCCCATTTTCCTTGGCAGCACTGCCTCCCCCTGACCACAATCACTGCAATGAATGTATGGGAAAGGAGGCTGGAAATCCAGGTAGTGGAAAACAAGGTTGAAAGCACATGTACATGGCAGTCCCTGCCCAGAAAGTCCCTGGGACGATATAACAAAACCCTCAGCTAGATGGGCCAAACCACAGCCCCTTCCTCTATTTGCAGCCAGGGAAACTGAGGCAATGAGAAAGGTTATTCTCCAAGAACGGGGTTAGAGGTCCTTACTGGGAGAAGATACTCCTCCACACCTCCCACCCATTCTCACCCAGGCTAAATTCATTAGTGCCCATAAAGAGCTCAGCACTGCCTTGCAGGGGAAGCACTGCCTTAGAACAATGCATTATCCTAATTATCTAAGTGGCCTCATCTAGTTTCTGGATCATGACTGTGTGACAGCATGAGAGCATGGCCGAGTGGCACATGCTACTTGGGACCCCATGCTTGGAGGTGGGTGCAGCCAGCAGCATGGGTACCCCCATCCTAGTAAGTCTCCCATGCCCCATAACACCTTATTCCCTGCTCCAAGCGTCATGGGAAGGGTTTGGGACCCTGACAATGCTGCATGGTCCAGCACCAAATGCCGTGCAGGATGCACTCTTTGGTGGAGGTAATGTCCAAAGATGCTACAAGGAGCACCAGCATTTCTGAGAAGGGACAGGGACTAAGCTGCTTTATGCCTGAGGAGGGATGCCAGGGCAGCACCCGTCATCATCGGAGTATTAGAAGCATCTCCCCTCCCTCCAGCTTGCCTGTTGGAGGGGGACACATCTGTGCCCAGAGCCCCAAAGCACCTGGGGACAGGGTGCAGCCCCCAGCAGGCAGCGAGGAAGGCACTGGAGCTTATTTCCCAGGGCGCAGGCACAGCTGCGAGCACAGGGAGGCTGCCAAAGTCCAGGAGAAAAACACTGATTAATATCGTCCTCCGGTGGATCCCGCGCTGCAGATGTGCAGGCTGCTGACTCGGCAGCTCCTTGCAAGGAGACCTGGAGCCAGCAAAGCCAGCAGGAGCAAGCGCGTGTGCACCGGCCCTCCTGCCACAGAGCTCCGGGGGGGACAATACGGCATGGGGGCAAGGCTGGCGCTGGGATGCACAGCATAGATGCGACCCTGCCGTCACATAAGGCTCCACAGCAAAGAGCCGCTCTGTCCTCTAATATCTGGTGGCACTCACCGGCTTGGGAACAGCGTCCTGACAAGATGCCTGAGACAGGCAGCTGCCTGCGGAGAGGTTTGCAGGTGGCAATGAAGCCGCTTACATCAGCTCCCAAGCGGGACGGTGTCCTTACAAGCATAAAGACCAGAAACCTTTTATTCCAAGGGGGTTTATTATTATTATTATTTTATTTTAAGAAAAGTTGAAACTCCCAGCACGCTTCTGCAATAACCCACCACTGGACAGCTGCAGGATAATATGCACTCATATTATCCATTTCTAATTAAACCAGAGAGCCTCCTTCTCTGATGAACTAACCCATTGGAAATTAATCAGCAGGTGACCAATACCAGAGCAATAAGCAGAGAGAAAGACATTGCCATCAGCTGGGCCCTACCTGATTAGACAGGGAAGTAAAGTCTCCTGGCAAACAGGAATCGACTGCCGTGCATTCGCCCGGCACTGCATCGATCCACGCGGTCGCATTTAGGAATGCTAATGAGCTTGCACGGAGGCAAAAAGAAATCATTTGTGTAAGAAAATACAGCTCTTGATGGGGTGTTATTTCTAGGAAGAGTTGATTCAACACTGACTTGGGAACTTCATCTTTGGGTTAGTTGGGGAGGGGCTGCCTAGAGGAGGTGCAGCAGCAGGGTAGGAAGGGGATGGTCCTTGGGAATGGGGTTGATTTATCTACTGGATGTGGTGGTAGATTTGGGAAGGATGCCTGGCATACACCCTGCAGGCAGCAGCCCTGCCTCTGAGCTGCTCATACAGACAGGGCATGGAGGAGCCGAACAGGATACACACCCGCCCCAAAAATGGAAACGTAGTCCCCATCTGGAGACAGGCCTTTGCCTGAAGGCTCCATCCCTCCATCCCATTGCCCATTCCTTTCACAGCCCACCTGCCTCCTGTTGCCCATCCCTTCAACTGAAACACAATGGAATTGCCTGTCCCTACCACACAACCATTTCCATCCCTCCCATCACAACCAACCCCAGAGCACTGCCCATCCCTCCCACTCAACCACCTCCAACCCATTGCCCACTCCTGGTAAACCACCATTCCATTTACCATCCTTCCTACCCAACCACCACCATCCCATTGCCCATCTCTCCCACCTCAACCACCTCCAGCCTGTTGCTCTTTCTTCTCAGGCAACCACCTCCATCCTATTGTCCATCTCTCCCATCCAACCACCTCCACCCTGTGGAACATCCCTCTCACCCAACCACCCTACCACCAGAATCCACTGTTCCTGCTTTCCACAGGGCCCAATGTCACTCACAACTGGAGCTACCATGGCTCCCCTCTCAGTCCCACCACCCACCTCTTACAAAGCATGGGAGAGGAGCACCAGGGAGTCATGGTGCCAGATGGGTCCAGTTGTTGGAAAGTCAGGCTTATACAACTTCAGCCACTGCCCAAAACTTTGCTTGGCTGTGCATTTGTGATGGACGAGAAGGAAGCCAGACCTGGGGTAGCACAGCCTCACTAGGACCTCCACACCTCCCTTCCAGCACGGCACAACCCCATCAATATTTCACATCTGACCTTGTGGCTTTGGCAGCCTTTCACCTGGTTTTCATTGCAGTTTTCTTCACTCCTCATCTGCCTGTCCAGTGCTTCTTCAGCCGGTACTAATGTCCTGTCTCAGGAGATCCTCTGGACCCCCATACTGGCTCCTCAAATATTCATGGAGCAGGAACCTTTGGCCAGGGAGGCTGCATGGGGCAACCTTGCCCGTGATAGGCAGTGTGAGCATGGTCCCCAGCACACTGGATGGTGGAGCATCCATCCCTTCTTTCCTTCCCCAGCTTGCCCCAGAACACAACAGAGCCACCCCCAGCAAGAACCCTTTTCGGGAAAGCATTAGCTGAACTTGTAATTGCAATTAAAAATGAGCTCCTGAGTGCCTCCTGTCTGTCCTTGCAATGAGATAAGAAGAGGGGAGGGAAGCAATAAACAGCAGAGCCTTATTCTAGGAACTATGGATAACCACAAAAAAAAAAACAAACACCACAAATTTTTTTTTGTTGTTTATTCCCTCTTTTTCTCAATGGCAATGCTGTCCCAGGAAGGCTTCGCTGTTGAAAGGAGACAGTACCTCTGCAGCCACCACGCTTGCCAGGGATGGTGGACGTCACCCAAGACCTTTTTCTCCTCTGTGGTCATGGTGGATTGTGCCTCCTTTCCTGACCTCACCTCTTTCTGGTGTGCTCTGGAGGTGCTGGGCTTCACTGTGCATCAAGTCACCTCTCCAAATGGGAGCTGAGCCCAGCCAGGTCCTCCCCCTCCCACTATCCCACAAGGATTTCTTGCAGGGGCCCCAGCCAGGAGCAGGGAAGGAGTAAAACTCTCCCAGAGCAAACCCCAACCCCATGGCTTCCTACCCCAAACCCACTGCCTCTCAGCAGCTGGAGCATGGCAACCCACCTGGGCAACATGTCCCTTCCTTAAAACTTAATCAGCAACTGATGAATATTTCACAAAGACAAACAGGCCAGGTAGATAGGGTCAATCTTTTATTCATGAGCATCGGGGAAGCGAAGGCTGTGGGTAGAGAGATCCAGGCTCAGCTGGGTTGTGGACATCTCCTGGTGAAGATCTTATGGCCTCTTGCACAGCTAATGCACAACACTGTCCTGGGAGCATCCTGGCAGGTTCTCTATCAGGAGATGGAGATGTCCTACCAGTTCTTGCCATGGGGACACACAGCCACATTCCCCTGCTGATGTTCCTCGTGGCACCAGCTCAAGCGATGAGGCAGCATGAAAGTCCCAGGGAAACAATGTGGGATGAGATGATCCCAAGGCTGGGGCATACAAACAAACTTTCTGCCAGCCCAGGAAGAAACCCGACAAAAACCCCCACCTTTTGGCTCAAGCTGAGCCTAAGATTTGCCTGAATTTTCATGGTGATCATTTTTGGAGTTGCAGCCAAGGCTGAGCTTACTGGGGAAATGTGGTCACCGATGCTGGCCTACCTTGCCCACTCCACTGTGCCCATGTCCACATCAGGGACCCTGCAGCTTTACCCACTTCTTTAGAAGACCAGCCCTTAAACCCAGCCCTGCTCTGAATTGAGCAACCATGGACCAACACTGATCCGGGCAGTATCCTGACCCTCCTGCAAGGCAAAAAAAAATAATATAAAAAATGCCTCCTCGTGCATCCTGGCTTGTGAATAATCCCCCAAATCCCATTTCCAAACTATCCCCAAACCCATTTTGCATCCACAGCCCAGGCAGGGTGGGAGCTGCACACTGCTCCAGCCTGGCTCTATTCACATGTAATAGACACAAGTCCCTCTGTAATAACGTGTAATTAAACGCAGCTTGGCCACAAAGGCTGGTCCAACATTTAACTGGCATCTGAGAAGACGCTAACAAGAAAGACGTTAATTATCCAGCTTATTAGATGTCTGCATTATTAACATAACCCTGACGGAATTAACTTGATACAAACTATCCCACAAATATTAATTGCCTAAAACTTCCTCGTAACTCGAAGGTATTAATAAGACAGTAATTATGTATGGATTGTATAGCTGCAAGTTAATGACATGGCAATTTGATTTGTCTCTGAGAAATGTGATAAACCCAAGGAAGTGTTCTCCGAACAATCAATTGATATTTAATTAACAGACAGAACCTGTCGGTGTAAATCTAAATTAAATGCCCGTGACATCTCGTTCAAAGTGTTATGACAAAGGTTCCTGGGATGTGCCAGCATGGCAGGGTCTCCTGTGCCACATTGTGGGGCTGCTGCTGGAGACAGTGAGCACCAGCACCTCCAGTCTCCACCCCCTCCAATGCATGAGACCCTGGATGTGTTCCTTTTCCTCCTCTTCTTCTCCTCTGGCCTGAGGAGTCCTTGGGCTGCCCCAAGCTGATGAGAGGAGTGCTCACAGCCCCCTCTGCTATTTAGCATCATGCTCATCTCCATCACAAGCCCAGATCCAGCAGACACATCCTCACCTTTTGCTTGGGAAAATGGTTGAAAGTCTCAAAGGTCTAAGGTCTTCCTACAGGAAGACCCTCAAGATGGCCCCTCCAGCCACCCCATCAGTTGAGCAGTAAGAGCAAGGGCTAGAGACTCACTGTTGGTGTCTAAGCAATGAGACTGATCAGCTAAGCAGAAGTGGGAGAAATAAACTCCTGGGGTGAAAGGTGTTTGGCCATGAAAAAAAAAAAGAAAACAACCAGAAAAGGCCTCAGAAAGCAAAGGACCTGCACTAAGAAGTAAGAGGGATGGTGAACACGTGAGGTGTCCCCACAGCTCAAGTTCCTGCTTTGTCTTTGTGATTGCCATTGACCAGGCCCTTCTTTGTGATCCACATATGCAATAGCCAAAGTGAAAACCACAAATAAACCTACGCAGCCCCCCCAAAGTGGCCTTACACCAGCACACCTTTCCTTCTAGCCAGCTAATGAAAGCAGTTGTCCTCTCCCTTTGGGCTGTGCCTGCATTGAGACAGGCTTCGCACCTTGCAGCTGGAAGCGGGCCAGCAGCTCTGTCCCCATGGCAAGGATGATGATGGTCCAGATCCTCCGTTTCCATAGCTGTTGACTCCTCTAGCTGCCAGCATCATCCCCCAGACAGGCAGGATGAGACCCATGGGAGCAGGGGAGGAGCTGGTCCTACACCTTATGCCGCCCAGGAGAGATTGGAAACGCGAGGCTCCCTGTCACCCTCCCAGCCACCTCCCCCACCTCGCTCCCTTTCCCTTTATGTAAATTGAAAATAACAATTAGTTTATTTTTGCTTGTGCAAATTACAGCTCGTGCTCCCAGGGAGCAGACAGCTGCCAGGGCTGCACCGAGCTGCGCTCCAGCCCTGGCCTGTTACATGAATAAATAACCTGGTGCTGGGCTGGGGGGGGAGAATGCTTTACCCCTTCCCCCTCTTCCCCCCCTCCCCCTCATCCACAGAAAGGCAGGAAGGCAGGAAAAAGACCCACCACCAAGTAGTGAATTTTACCACGCAAGTAATTAGGCACTAAGCTGATGACTGAATTGGGGAGGTTGGCAGGCAGGGATGGGGAGCTGTGGGGTCAGCATGGGGGATGAGGGGACACCTGGGCATTGAGGGTGATGACACTGCACTGCGCAGGCAGCTGGGACAGCAAAGGGCTGTGGCTGATGGGACCTGATCACCACCAGACCTGAGGACTGACACTGTCCTTGCATGTTTCCCACTTGGCAATGCAGCTGGTTTCCCTGCGCTCATCTGCATCCCATCTCCTGCATCCCATATCCTACCTCTTGCATCCCACATCCCACCTCCTGCATCCCATATCTCTTCTCTTGCATCCCACTATCTGTATCCCCTATACCACCTCCTACATCCCACCTCCTGCATCCCATATCCTGCATCCAGCCTCCTGTATCTGATACCCCACCTCCTGCATCCCACACCCATATTCTGCATCCCACTACCTGCATCCCACATCCAATGTCCTGTATCTGTACCTCCTGCATCTCATCTCCTGTATCCCATAGCCCACCTCCTGTATTCCATATCCCATACCCTACATCCCCCCTACTCCACCCCACCTCTGCATCTCATATCTCATATCCTATATCCCACATCCTTCATCCCACACCCACATCCTGCCTTGCGCTACATCCCATGTGCTGTATCCTTGCATCCTGCATCCCACAGCATCATCATCCCTGGGCGACACAGTCCCACCGAAAGCAAGGAGTTTGGGATCAGAACCCAGCTGTGGTCCTGTTCACTGTATGTGTGGGGAATTCCCTTCCTGCGTGCCAGCTGTCAGGAAGGATCTCAGCCCCCGCCGAGGTTAGGGGAAATATCAGTGCCACGGGGATGAGGGAAGGCAGAGGGCTCTGCACTTCACTGTGAATAAATCACAGCCATAGGGATGAGCCGTGTAAGTGTCGAAGCAAGCAAACCCATGAGCTGGCAGAAGCAAATGAGCTCTGTTTTGCCAAGGTGAGAAATGTATATGTATGTATTTATATTTTTAAATATATATATATTTATATATATGTTTTTATATATGTTGAGCAGGACAGCTTTTGGTTCCCAGAGATGCAAGAGCATCAAGGATGCAGTCGGGCCCGGAGCATGGGAGGGAGGAAATGTGCAAAAGGCAAACTTTGACTCAAGCCAAAAAATATCGGCTCCAGACTGAGCCCGGGCATGGCTCGCAGCTGGGCAGCCCCGAGGCCAGCTCATCCCTCACAGCCTCTTGGAGTCAGCGCCAGAGTTTTTGTTTTACTGGGGGATTTATTTTGCCAGGAATTTAATTAATTCATGCTTTTTGAGAGAAGATAGCCCCAAATTCGTGCATGCCCAGCAGCCCACCCTGCTTCCTAACCACAATTTAATATCCCGGGGCTGGAGTTATGTTACCAAGATATTAGGGCTTGTGTGGAACATCCTGCAGCGGTTCAGTGGCAAACCTGCGGGATATTAGCATCAATAATTGAGGAGGAAGAAGTGACGGTTACTTTGGCGATGCCGCATTGATCAGCCCTTTGCGGTTTTCTGTCTGTTTGCAGAAACCCGGTTATCTGCAATGATGCAGCTAATCACTACTTGGGGATGCCATGGAGCACCCAGCACTGGTTAGCCGGTGGCTTTGACAGGAGCTGTAACCGGTTTCAGGCACCCGTGTGTGCCTGCACAAGGCACTTTGGAGTGCTGCTGTGTTTGGGACCGAGTATCCCCCAAAATCATCCTTCTGCTCAGTGGAAAAGGGGTGTAAAACCCATCAACGGGGACAGCTGGAGGAGTTTCAGTTGTTAATGGGCTCAGCGATGCTCCTGCTACCTCCAAGCACATGTCAAAGTGCAAGCAAAGCTTGAAAATGGGTTTAAAAAGCGCTGCAGAAGTGGTGTGGAGGGAGCTATGTGCCAACCCCCAAGGCTTGTCCCCACACCCTCACCCTAAAAACTAACCACCCCTTGGCTGCAGGGTTGGGGTGAGACTGCGAGGCTGCTGCTTTCACCCTCCCAAAGCACAGGGTCAGGCTGGAGCTGGGGTGCAGGGAAGCCCAGGATGGGTGCAGGGGCTGCAGATCCTCACAGGAGGGAGCATGCAGTGTCCCGAGGTCCTGCAAGCCTGTGCAGCCCCCAAACAGGGCTTGGGAAATGGCTCCAGCCCTGCTCAGAGATAGGAAAAAGCTTAAAAAAAAAAAAAAAAAAGTCAGAGAAAGCCAAAACTCCACGCACCCTTCCTGCAACATGCAGACGTGGCACCCTGCAAACATCTGCAGCCCTGCGGCACAGGCAACATGCTTACGCCCCCCCAGCCCAAAACATGTGCCAGCATGCTCTGACCATGCACACACAGACCCACAACACACCACAAATGCATGGTGCTGCAGCAAAGGTCAGCATACCGCAGCCACCCCAAAAAGACATGGCAAAACCAAGCAGGGACCACGCAGGCACCCTGCCACAGCTCAGGGTGCAGGAGGGGGCTTGGCCCTCCCGGTCCCAAGAAGGAGACAAGTCATAAACCAGCCCCATCTCACATAAACTGCTTTTTTATTATTTATTCACCAAACCGGAGCACAGCTGGATCCAGGACAGCTGTACCCAGGCAGCACCAGGAGCTTCAGCAGCCCAGAGCAAGTCAGGATGATGGGGATCACTGAGGGGTCCCCAGCTGCACCCCAACACTTCAACAGGGCAGAAGGGTGCAACTCTTCCCCAGGATCTCCCCAAGGAGCGGCTGTAGGATGGGGTCCCCCATGGAGGACTACCACTAACAAGCGGCAGTAATGTCCCATGCCCTGCTCCAGCTACTCCCCTGCTTGAGGGATTTCCAGGAGGTGCCAGAAAAAAAAGAGTGGGAAACAAAAAAACAAAACAAACAAAAAATGCCCACAACCAAATAACACACCAAAAAACCAACAATCATAGCAATGTAAGGAGTTGGGGGTCACATGCCTGTTCCCCTACCCAAAGCTGCCCTCGGAAGATCAGGGTTGAAGGGGTAACATCACAATCACCAAAATAATCTGTTCCCGGGGCAGCAACTTGGTGAGACCCAGGCCACACCTTCCCCAGCTTGCTGCACCCCCCAAAAAATAGAAAAAAAAAATAATCAAGGAAGATACAAACAGAGGGGCCAAACAGTGCTGAGCACCAAGGCAAGGAGGAAAATCAGGCATCCTCAGCCCCAAACCACTGCTGTGCTCTGCCAAGGCAGCGGGGAAAGGCATCGCAGGGCTGGAAACAATTGCAGCTGCCTCACAGGCATCACAGAGCATCATACTGGACCCCAGGTGAGATCCCCCAAAACCCCACACAGCCCCAAAGACAGCTCTGCTCCTCCAGCCAGCCCCATCGCAGCTGGGAGAGGGGGCAGCAGCCCCCCAGGACCATGCCCACAGGGAGCACTGACCATGGCAAGATCCAGAGGCAAGGAAATAGATGGGGGCGGGAGGGGAACTGAGGTCCCTGGGATGTTTTAGTGAAGGCACTGGCCCCAGATCCCTTCTCCTCCCCAAACTCTCCTTATTTAGTCACAGAGCAGGTGGCTGGAAACACTTCTTCCCCCCCAAAAAAATGTGCTGAGAGAGGGATGTTGGGAGGAAAAGATGGGGAGTAACCCACCAGGAAGCTGCGATTCACTCCCCAAAAAAACAAGGTGGGGAGAGGAGGCAATGTCCTGCAAGAGACTCTGTAGGCAGCAGGACACCTTATTTTTTAGAACCAGGTTTGCAAAGCTCCCCCAGCTCTAAATAAAAATAAGAATAGGGAATGAAATGCCCCACAAACCCTGCTTTCTGCCCAGTCCTGCTGCATCAGGCACAAGGCAAGGGTCCCTCTATGCATCCCAGCTCCCATCCCAAAAAAACAAGCCTGATGTCAAGCTGAGCTCAGGCTGCTCAAAATGCTCCACACACAAAATAAGACACCAACAAGCCTGAAGCAGCTGAAGAAAACAGGGGGATCAAGTCTGGGGGTGCAGGGGAGGGAGAACCAGAAGGTCCTGGGACCACACACACCCCCCCCAAAGCCTGGGGACAGCCGGTCCCAAGGGGGTTGCATCAGCACAGTGGTGATTTATGGAGGGCGGCAGGGGGCAGCTCGTGTACCGGGGCACCTCCTGGCTGAGGACCCGCCATGGCTGAGCCTGTCCAGAGATATAGGAGGAAAAGATAAATATATATATATAAAATATATTACATGCTCAGAAATACATTGGGCCAAGGGCTGTGTTGCAAATTGCCCCACCGAGACCAGATAGCTGCAAGCAGGGCAGCTGAGCTCGGGCTTCTCAGCGACACATAGCAGAGCTGCCGGGGACATAAATCCCTGCAAAAAGTCCCGAAAAACCCCTAAACATTTGTAAAAATACCAACCCTAAAGCTTTCCTTTAGGGAAGGTATGTATTTCTTTGGTTTGTTGTTTTTTTGGTTTGTTTTTTTTTTTTTCCCCCTCCCCCCTCCCTTAATTAAGAACTCAAAAGGGAAAAGGCAAGAGGGGAAAGAAAAATTATTTATTACCATTTCAAATCAAGCCAGCGGCTCATCGGGACGGTGTCAGACAAGCTGGGACCGAACTGGATCCGGGCTGGGGTGAAGGTGACTTTTTGGCAGCCACGGGAACAAAGGTCTCCAGGACACCTTGGGACCCACACTGGCCGGGGGCGGAGGGAAACAGCCAAACAAAAAACCCAACAAAACCCACCAAACTCAAACAAACAAACAAAAAAAACAGAAACCCACAATCAAAACACAGTACCCGGCCGGTAAAAAAAAAAAAAAAAGAAAAGAAAAGAAAAGAAAAAACCCACAACAAAAAAAAAAATCAAACCACCAAAACCACCCCCCCAAACAAACAGAAAATAAACAAAAAATACCACCAAAAAAAAAAAAACACCAAGAAAAAAACACAAGAAACCACAAAAGGCAAGAAAAGAGAGAAGCCCGAGTTCGGTGGAGCAGAGCCGGTGGTGGTCCCTGGCTTGCAAGTGATGAATAACAGCGTATTCGCCCCGGCGAGCCCCCCGCGCCGCGACCCGTCGCCGGGCGGGAGCTTGGGGAGGGTTTTGCATCAGTCCCAGGACTCCAAGGGAAGCAGCAGCAAACCCCAAACGAAAAGGCAATGCTGCGGGACCCCCGCTCGAGAGAAAACCCGACCCAGGCTCTAGTTGAATATAAGTTTTTATCTTGATGCAACATCGTTAAAACCGTCACAAATCGAAACAACAGGTCGTTAAAAACCGCTTCGCACGATCAGTACCTAAAATGCACCAGGCTCCCAAGCTCGCTTTGTCCGCAAGACCCTTGTGTTGTCCCCCATATTTTTTTTTTTATGGTTTTTCTTTTTTAAATAAGCAACTTGTTAAAAAAACCCCGCTCCTCCGCGCAGGATCGGCCCCGCTTTTGCTCCAAACACAATTGCACGAATTAATCTTTTTTTTTTTTGCAAGAAATAATGTGCATTTTCTTTCCTTCTTTCAACATCGAGGTTAAAATAATATTCCGTTTCCCGAGGGTTAATAAATAAATCTGGTGCATAGTGAGATAGCAGCCAACCGTTTGCAGTCCATATATTACTATATTGCCTTTCAGGTCACCCTAAAATTGTTACCTCCCCCCCGCCCCGCTATTTTAAAGAGCATAGATAATTTTAAATCTCTATAAAACAGTATTATTTAACCCAATTGATTCCTGTATATAGTGCATTCGGCTTCTTCCCAACATCATTAAATTAACTCGATATTATTTGCATGCTATTACATACAAACTTTTTAAGACTCGTGTATTTTTTTTTTCTTTTCTAAAGGATTTTGGGTTGTGGGGTTGTTTTTTTTTTTCGTAAATCACCAAGCAAAATATAGGCTCAAGGAAAAAAAAAAAAAGCAGAAAACTAACTAATTTCTACATATTTACAAGGGTGAATAAGTTAAATGTGGCTCAGGTTTGCCGGCCGGGGGGGGTCGGGCGGCGAGGCCGGGCAGGGTGCAGCGCTACCTGCGACCCGCCCGGCCGATCCGTGGAGACCCCTCGAAAAAGAAAATCAAATCGGGGGTTAAACACACAGGATAAGGGGTGGGGGGGTGTATGTGGGTAGGGGGTGGTGATGTTTGTGGCGGTGGGGGGGAAGCCACCTGGATGGCGCTGATGCTCCCGGGGTGGGGGGGTGGCTGCGCGCCGTACACGTCCCGCATGCAGGCTGGCTCCAGGTCCGCTGCCGCCCCCCCGCCCCATCCCCAGCCCCAAGTCCCGGCTGTTGAGGGGTTCAACTCTCTCCAAAATTTCAGTGGGCAAAAAAAAAAAGTTGTGGTTTTTTTTTTTTTTTAATACAAGCAGAGGGTTTGCTCTCCCCACGTGGAGGGGGTGAGGAAAAAAAAGCGAGGGACCCCCCCCCACACACATACACCCCTCACCCCAGGTATGCGGCTCACATGAAGTAGTCAGCAGCGGGTTTGGGGGCGGCGGATGGGGAGGGCTCCCTTGGGAAGCCCCGGCCGGCTAACTTCTCATATTTTTCTTTGTACAGATCCCTTTCCTTGGCCAAGCGTGTCACCTCCTGCTTGAGCTGCTCCACCTGGCTCTGGAGTTGGCATTTCTCGTTCTCCAAGATGTGCCGTTGCTGGACCCGCTTGTAACGGCAGGATTGAGCGTAGCCTCGGTTCTTCAAGGTCCTCCTCTTCTGCTTGAGGCGGATCACCTCCTCCTTGCTGAAGCCCCGCAGCTGCCGGTTCAGCTCCCGTACCGACATACTCACCAACTGATCGTCGGAGAAGCGGTCCTCCAAACGCAGGTGGTGATGATGATGATGGTGATGGCCGGGATGATGATGGGCGGCCGGCGGTAGCTCCTCGCCACCGAAGGGCTGAGGTCGGAAAGGCTCATAACCTTGATGGTGATGATGATGATGGTGAGGGGCACCGATCAACGCCTCCACCGCGTCCTCCGGCGTCAGGTTGAGAGCTTCGGGATTGAGGTGATGCTGGTAACCCGACATCCAGTACAGCTCCTCCAGCTGCTGTTTGGAGCCCAGGGAAGCGGCGGCGGCAGCTGGGGGACCGGCGGCCGGTTGCCCGCCAGGACTGGGAGCGCAGAAGCTGGGCGAGGAAGGCACGGAGGAGCAGGGCGTGCTGAGCGGGGTGGAGGAGAGGGAACCGGCGGGCAGACGGTGGCACAGCCGCTCCGCCTCCGCCGGTTCCTTCTTCACCTCGAACTTCATCAGGTCGAAATCGTTCACGTATTCGATGGCGAGGGGGCTGGTGGGCAGCTCCGCGCTCATGGCCAGCTCCGAGGCCATCTCAGTCCATGGAGGGACCGGGGGGCGATCCCCCGGGCGCCGCCGCTCACCGAGGGCTGGAGGTCCCGCTGGCTGCGGGAGCCTCCTCCGGGCGGGCTCCGGGGCTCTGTCCGCGCTGCAACCGGCTGCCCCGACGGGGCTCCGCTCCCGGGTACGGCCGGGCTTCGGCTGGGCTCCGCCGCGGGGCTCAGCCCGGCTCCGGCAGCCTCCACGGCGGGGCTCAGCCCGGCTCCGCTGCAGGGCTCAGCCGGGCTGCTGGACTCTCCGACGGGACCCTGCTCCGGGCTGCGGGCGGACACCTCCGCCGGGGCTTCGCTGCCAGAGCCTCCCGCGGGAGCTTTCGCCGGGCGCCGCGGGCCGGGCGCGCTCCCCCCCCGCCGCTACCGCCGGTGGGACGCGGAGCCCCGTGGGTGCGGGACCCGGCGCTCTCCAGCACGGCGCTGCCCGGCAGGCTCCAGCCGCTGCCTGCGGCCGGTCCCCAATGGCAAGGAGCAGGCAGCGCCCTGCCCGCCCCTTCCTGCCTCCCCCTGGCACCTGCCCCGGCCCCACCTCCCGCGCCGCCGCCGCTGCCTCCGCTCCTCCCCGCCCCGGGCACGGGCACGGCGCCCTGGGGGCGGGGGCCGTAGCCCTGCCCGCTCCCTGCCCGTGCTCGGCGCTGCCGCCGCCGCTGCCGGGCGGCTGAATGGAGCCCGCCGCCTTATATACGGGGCAACGCGGCCGGGCCCCGCCTTCTGGGGCGGGACTAGTCGCTTCTGTCCTATCAGCGCGGCGTTAGCTCGCCTTGATTGGTGTATCCCCACGGTAACGCCCCGGGGTAGCTGTCAATCTCCGCGGGGAGAGGGTTCGGCGCTGCTGGCGGCCGCTCCGGAGGAGAAGCCGGGGGGACAGTGGCCAGGGCATCCTCTTGGCAACCCGAGGGTAACCCCCCTGCACCCCCCAGGCACCCCCTCCTGCACCCCCTGGGCACACCCCGGGCAACCCCCCTGCACCCCCCAGGCATCAGCACAGGCATCCTGCCTGCACCCCCGGGCATTTCCCCTGCATCCCCCCCTGCACCCCACAGGCGCCCCCGGCACCACCATATGCCTTCACCACTGCAGCTTCTACCAACCACCCTGGGCCCAAGCCGGACTGAGCAAGGAGTGGGGAAAGATAGAAATCATAGTTTTCTCCCAAAGAAACAAGAAAATCCTAAAACGGCGATTACTGATCCCAAATCAGGTTTCATGCAGTAGTTGCTGGGGGACCATGGCCTCCAGGACATCTGCAGGTGCCAGGCGTGACATCAGGGTGCAGCCCTTTCCCCACCTCAGTTTCCCCAGGTGGGAACAGCTCAGCATCCTTCCTGGGTCATTGGAAAGGCTTGCCATCCTTGCAAAAAGCCATATACGTATAAAATCTATTTATTTATTTATTTTATGTTTTCACAAGTTATTGATGGTCAGGAAGCAGCTGTATCCACCAGGGAAACACTCCACGTGCTCCATCAGGGCTGGACCAGTTAAGCCGCTGCCCCTGGCTTCGTGACGTTTGCCCCGGCACATGGCGAGGAGCGTTACCAGCTCGAGGCTGAGGACCACCATCCCAGCAACACGGCAAAGGCATCACAGGCACTAATCGGCAGCTTGGGGGTGAGGGGTGGGGGGGAGTGGGGCATGGGGTGCTCAGCCCACCGCAGGATGAGACCCATGGTGTGGATGTGGCTGCGCTGCTCCGAGCCCTGCCACCTCGTGGCTGCTGCAGCTGCAGCACGGGAGGGATGAGGATGTTTGGGGTATCCAGGCGAGAATAAGAATTAACTTCCATGGGCTCAGTGTCAGTGTGGGAGCAGCGGGTCAGGGACAGCACCCCGGGGCTCAGGGATCACATGGGGAAATGTGCTGAGGCCAGGGATGGAGCACATGGCAGCCTGGTCCCAGCTGCGGGGCTGCGGGCACAGCTGCTCCTCACACCAGTGTTTGAGGGAAACTGAGGCACAGGGCAGTTGCCATTGAGTTGTCCCACCAAACCCCAAAGGATGACCAGCTTCATCCTGCAGAGGCTATCAATACCCACCCACCAACCCGCAGTCCCCCTCAGGACTCAGGGTTGTCTCCATCACCTGCAGGATGCAGCCTCGGTCCCACTGCATCCCAGCCTGGCTGCATCCTGCCCCTCTGCACCCTACAGGCAGCTCCATGGGATGTGGGCGGTGACGGTCCCTTTGCCCAGCTGATGGTCATCCCTGCTCAGGGATTTGGGGTTGGGGGACACTACCTTCCATGGTGCTAACTGACCATTCAGAAGCAGGGATTATTTGGGCCAAATTACTGCAGAAAATAATTTTTTTGGGGGGATAAACCCACTTACCCCGCTGCATCCCCAGCAATTAAAACTTCACATCATTTCTCTTACTGGATCAGGCCTCTGGAGGTTGTTGTCCCCTTCTATCTGCTCCCATCAAGGTAAAACTGAGTTGGGGCAGAGGGGTGTGTGTGTGTGTGTGTTTGTCCCCCCAGGGAGGGTCACACATGCAGGCAAAGCCCCACATGTGTCCCCCAAAACCCTGGTGATGCTGGAAGTTAACCTATATTGGATAACCTGGAACACAGATATCCCATAATGGAGACCTCAAACTTGGGCAGGGGATAATAGGACACCTCCATCCCTCACCCCCAACTTGAGGGAGGGGACAAAGAAGGGGACAAAAAGGGCTTCTGGATGTTTTTGCAATAAACCCCCCTTTTTATAGAGTGTTTTCAACCTCCGTTTGCTTATGTGACCCCAAATGCAGCATCAGTGTCCCTGTGCAGTGGGATGTTGAGGTCCCACACTGGGAAAGGGGTGTGTGCGTGGGGAGTCTGGGATGTGATGCCACCTCCCTAACCCTGGCACCACGTTCCTCCTGGGAGCTGCTGGCACCTTGGGGGCACCCGGCCCCCATCAGCAGCTGCCACCCATGATGGGACAGCAGCCACCAAGGGATTAGGAATGGGCCGGGCTCCAACAGGGACGTCGCTCACCCACAACACCCCCTTGGGTATTTTTAGTGGGGTGGCTGGGTACAGTGACACAGCTGGGGGAGCATGTCCCCAGCCCTCCCCGCCACGCTGAACCAGTCATCTAAGTTTACTTGCAGGCGGTCAAGTGACATAACCAGGTTGGTGGCCATGGGATGGCGGTGGGATGGCGTCACCTTTTGCTTTTAGAGTGGGCAGCTTGTGTGCCCCTTTAACCCTTCGAGCGGGGCTGGGTAACCGTGTGGGTGCTGCCTTAGTTTCCCCAGTTGGTTGATAACAGGGTGATAGGGTGATGGTGCGCAGCACCCAGTCTGGGGTGCTGCTGGATTGGGAAGCCCTCATAGCAGCATCACCCCATGGCAAAGGTGGTGTCCACCATGATGCACCCCATGAGCTGATGGTACCATCTTGGCAATGCTCCACCAGCATCTGCAGCACGAACCCAGGTGTCACTGCACAGAGAAGGGTCAGAAATCATTTTGGGAGGGGGAAGAAAAACCACCAGCAATGAGGCTGGTGCCCATGGTGGGACCAGCTACGGGCACGGAGGAGGAGGAGGGCAGGGGATAGCTACCCTGATGACAGGCAGAAAAGCGAGCCAGCGGCTGACACCTCCTCGGCACCTGCCCCCCCGGCAAGGCACCAACAGTTGTGCCAGCAGCACCCGCCGTGGCAGGTGTTTCCAGGAAATGTTTACAGTGCCCTCCAGAAACACTGCCCTGTGCCACCCCTCCAGCAAAGGCACGTCCTTGCTGGGGCTCTGGGACAGCCCGGCCATGCACCCACTACCACAGCATCCCCAGCTTCATGGGGAGGACAGATAAACCCCCATTGGGGCCCATCACCCAGGCATTGCGGCTGCTGGTGGCAGTGGGGGAACCCACCAGGGCTCAGCAACACCTCTCCCGGGGCTGCGTTTATCCCTGCTTGGAAATTAATCACCCCCAAGCAATGCTTTAATGACAACCAGCAATAAATTACAATCCTCCCCAGGAAGGGAGCAGCGGCACCGGTGGGCGGCGGAGCCGTGGCTCTCGGCAAGCTACTCATTGCCTCACTCAATTAGTGCAGTGCAAGCCTTAATCCCAGTTAGATTGCTCATTAGGGAGCCACAGCCATGGGAAACACCAAAGCTCCCGGCCACTGTCACCCTGCACTGGCCATCCCTGGGGACTTGCATCATCATCATCTCCTCCAGGGTGATTTTTAGTGAATTTAGGTGGTGGGTTTTTTGGGTTTTTTTTAGGAAACCACCACATGAAGAAACATCCTTTCTAGGTAAAAGGGGGGAAAGTTATAATAATTACAAATGTCAAAAAATATGGGGATCAGAGAAGCCCCTCCACCGGCATTAGCCAGCTCCTTGAGGGGGTGTTCATGTGGTATCACTGAAAAAAAGAGCAAAGCCACACTCTGACCAGGCATCCTAGGGAAGAAACTCTTTATTTACATATCAAAACACATGGGTTAATAAAAGACATTTAACATCAACGGAGACAATGAAGTTTTTATTAAAAAACTGCTCACTGTACACACGCTGGGGTATGAGTGCAGCCCCGGAGTGGGGGACCTGCTGGTCCTTGCAATGGCTGGGAGGATGCTGGGGACGTGGCCTCCCCAAACTGGTCTCCAAGTGGTACTAACCCCCACGCCAGCTCTTGGTTCAGAAGTGGGCAGCATCTCTAAACAGGAGCCCAGGGAGGTTACAGGCATTAATGACGTCTCACCTTTGGTGGCATGCCGTGCCCACAGTCATGTGAGCCAGGTGATAAATCCACCTCCACAAGCCGGGGAGAGCATCTCAGTCTGTAGATGTGGGGTGATAACACCCAAGGGGGTCACCTAGGGAAGGGAAACCCCTGTGGGGTCCCACACCACCCAGTTGCAGGGGGAAAAACCGCAGCCATCAGCCCCTTGCCAGAGCCGTGGTGCCCCTGAGCCCACTGCCGAGCTCTACCACCCACCCCACTGCTGAGCACACTTGGGTGCTGGGTCCCCTGGGAGCCCCAGGGCTCACCCACGTCCCTGCTGATGCCTTTTCCCTGCAGCTGCGACTCAGGGCAGTGGATGAGCAAAGCCTGCCACTCCCCATGGCTAACCCTGACTCTCTGCACCTCTTGGGAAAGGGAAGTCCTGCAGCCGTCCCCAGGACCTCATCCGTGTGGGGGAACAGCATCCACCACTCCGAAATCCCTGTGGGAATTGTACCCACGGATGCAAAAACCCAATGTGCTGGCAGCTGCATGGCTGGGAGTACTCGGCACAAAGCTCCCCCTGTGTTTTGCTCCTGCTTAGATTTGGGAGTTTCCAAAAAAAACCCGTAAGAGCTGGTTTGGGTCTCCCAGGGGGGACCAAACCCCCTCTGGGATGGGAAGAGGTGGGCGTCAGGGTGCAGCTGGCCACGGGAGACATTGACATGCTGCAGGAGCATTTGATGGGAGCTCAGCACTGCTCCGAACACATGTTTCCACTAGGGATGCTCTCGGCACATAGCTCCACTCCAAGAAATCTCCCAAAAGCAAAGGGATAGAGCGGGATGGATGCAGGTGGTCTCTTGGCACGAAGAGATCAGGGCTGAGCTGAGTTGGGGCTCTACACCCTGTTACACACCACCACAGTGACTTGCAACCACTGGCCACACTTGTCCCCAGTATAGTGGCTGACCTGGATGCAGGCATGTCACGTGATGGCATTAAGCTCCTCAGGTCCCTGTATCACCTTGTGTCTGGGACTGCAGCAGAGCCACAATCTGTGAGTGGACCGATGGGGATGGGAGCCTCTTCCTAGCTCTGCAAGCATGCAGGGAGCCTGACGGCAGGGCTTGCCTTCAATACACTGGCTGAAAAGATAAATCTATTGTCAAATTAATGTATTTCAAACAAAGCTGCTCCCCTGCAGCAACAGGTGGTGCTTCCCCATGCTGCCATCCGTCTCCTTGCCAAAATGATGTCCCAGAAAAGCAAGATGAGAAGGGGGTGCTGCATCTGGCCACGGCATCCTGAGGTAGGTGCCAGGTCATGCCCGGCTCTGCAGTTCCTGAGCTGGTCAGCTGCCGCTTGATCGGGTCTTGCTTACAGCCGGGGCTTGATCTGCAGCTGTTTGCCTGGAGGGAGGAAAGGCAAAGGTGATGGTGGGAGGGGGGTACCATGTGTCTGGACACCCCTGGGCTTCTCCTTGCTTGACTGTGGTTGGTTAACACACTGGAGATGGGCAAAGGCAGCAGGGATGTAGGTGGTCCCCTGCCCCAGCTGCACCTGACCCCACTAGCACCCACCAGCCTCACCTCTGCCGCCCTCTTCCAGACGTGCGTTTTCAGAGTCCCGCAAGGATGACGGTGGCAAAGTCCTCTTCTTTTTCTCATTGCCTGGGAGAAGAAAGGAAGAGGAGAAAGTCATTGAGGTTGACTCAGGTCACCTTGGAAATCCTTTGGGTCACAGGAGCATCCTGAGCTCCTCTGCTGCTCCTGCAGTCCTGGTGCTTCATGCCTTAACAGTGGGAAAAGGGAGTAAAAGCTGCCCCAGAGGGCACAGTGCCGCCAACAAGAAGGGTTAATTAGTGAGCAAATGTAGAAAAATAAATGAGTGCACCTAACTGCATTCTGTGCCTCCCATCCTGAAGCCCACAGCCATGGTTGTGGCTCCCCCACCACCCTGCCAGCCTGCTGGTGGGAACACGTGTGTCCCCAATCTGGTGCTCAGCCTGGCCTTGCTGCCCTGCAGCCCTTTCCCCTGCCTTTTGGTGCAGAGTTGTTCCCTTTGGGGTGGGGACATGTCTCCCTGCAAGTCCAGAGCCTATGTCTCCCTTGGCCATTGCTGGGATGGAGGTGGATGCTGGGATTCCCCAAATCCCTGAGCACCCTCAGCCCCCTGGAAGTAGTACAGGACAGAGGCACTTGCAGGTCCCTTCCTGGCGCAGAGCAGCAAGTCTGCTGCAAAACCCCCAAGTTATGGGTGAAAAAGAAATTTAAAAGTAGTCAACCTCCAAACAGCAGCACAAGGTGAGCATCATGACCTGCTTTGGGGCTGGGCTGGAGCAGGAAAGAGCAGAGCACTGGCAAGCAAGAGGTTAACTCATACTTGGTGCTCTGGCCACTCCAGGTTTGGGGATCAAACTTTTCAGCCACCCCCAGCGTCCCCCCAGGATGTGCTGGGTGATTACTTCTCCTTGCTGGAGCACTGTGTCTCCCCCAAAACGGGTCCCAGATGCTCATACAGAGTCAAAACTCCGTGAAGTGCCTCTAGGAGGTGGCATCTTCACACGACAAATCCAGGCACAGCCCATGGACTGGGGTGGATGGCATGAAGCCCCCCTCCATTTCAACCACAACACTGGAGTTTCTCCTATTTTCCCTTGCTGAAGTATGTGGAGAGGTGCTCATGGGGTCTTACCTACCAGACTGGGCAGGAGAGCAGTGGCCACTTGGGCAAGAAGACACTGAGATGAATGTGGATGGGAAAAGGAGAAGGTTTCCCAGAAAAAAGGACCCACAGCTTGCTGAGTGATGAGGTTTAGTGGGAAAAGTCCCCTCTCACTTGGGATTACAGCAGGTGGAGAAGGTCACGGAGAAGATGGAGGGAATACAGCCCAAACCCTCTCCAGATGAATAAGCACCACACAACTTAACCATATTTCTGCAAAACCCCAGCTTTAGCACCCCGCATCGCACCTCCCAAACAATGATGCCCAACACAGATGTGGTACAATGGGCACCTTCAAGCAGCCTTGAAAGCCTGAAGGAGGTTTGGGGGCAGGGGAAGCAGGAGGGGTGAGGAGCCCAAACAGCATCCAACAACAGGGAGCCACCAAGAGTTTTTTGTTGCTTTTAAACTTGGGTAAACAAACTTGCTCAGAGCCTAAGCCGTAGTGGCAGTGATACATAGCTTTTGAGCTAATTTATGTAAAATAAAGAGGGCTCATTTAGCACCTTTCCACCCTTAATATAACACCCATACATCAGAGGGCTGCACAGCAGCCATGATGGACTCAGCTATTAGTCACTGGCAAACGCAGCCAAATTCAGCTTTGGGGAACGGCACCACCAAGCAGATGCCCATCACACCCTGCTCAGCCTCTGACCACCCTTCTAATTTTCCAGCTGACCCCAAGTATTTCTTTTGCATTGAGCCAGATGGTTTTTCCAGCCTGGGATTTCCAAATCCCACCCTGGTTGCTGTAGTTAGGGTCCAGCAGAGCTGCTATCCATCAACCACAAGGGGTCAAAATTAGCATCTCCTTCCTCCTGCCCCACCAGCAACCGCCGCCCCAGTCCAATGGGAACGATGGGAACAGCTCAGTTTCCCCTGGATGAGCTGGAGAAAACTTCATTAGCTAATATACATGCAGTGGCACAAAACCCACGCTTTGCGATTTAACGCAAATATGATTACAGAAGTAGAAATAGATTTCTTTCTTTTTGGAGAGAAGAAAAAAAATTAAGGATGATTTTTAAATCAACCGTAATTAGCTTCCTGACTTCAGTACAGGGTTGCACGGAGCCGAGATGATTTCACAGCATCCATGTCTGATTTCCAACATATTCCTCAAAAAACTGAGGAGGGCAATAATGAATTAAAACCACAAGAGGTTGTAAAAGGACTAAACCAGTCCAGTTTCTCACCTTGGAGGGAGGGAGATGCTGCTCCTGGAAAGCATGGAGCAGTGGATGCTTCACCCCACAGAGCAAGTGGGGATGGGCAAACACTGCATCCCACATCACCATGAAAACCAGAGGCAGGGGGGACCTGGACAAAACGGGGGTGTCACTTAACCCACCCCAGCAAAAGAAAATATATTTTCTGCTTTTGTGCATGGGAGATCCTGCAAATGGCATGATCAATCTTGGGTCGCATCTTGTGTACCTTCACTCTCTCCCCCCGCCGGCTTCTTCCCTGCATTTCAGCAGCCATGCAATCCATCTTCCAGGAACCAGGTATATAATTTCTAGTTAGCGAAAGCCGGGCTAAGAAGCCCCTTTTTCATTACGATGATTGAACTGCTTCCAAAGAGAAGAACCAGGGCTGGATCACAAGCTCTCCATCGAAAGCCGGGCAGTTTTTGCTGAGCTTGTCAGCCTCGCTGGAGAATTAGGACTTCCAGCGCTCTTCCTCCTGATGAAAATCAACATTTATTTTGCCTAAACCTAAGAAGGTGTCAGGCAGATGGAAAAACTTGCCACTCTTCACGAGGAGAAGGGAGGGAAAAGAAGGAAATCTAATAGAAATATATTATCAAGTCCGAGGAGTGGACAGTGCAGTAAATCACGCTTCAGGTGGCACCATTATATTTTTCAATAAAACCTGGCCTTCCCCCAGACGCTGCCGAGCCGAGCAGTTCCAGCTGCAGCTGACAGGAAAGTTAAAACAAAATTTGTTTCATCCCAATGCTGATACAGGTTTTTTTAAAGGGACTGAAAAGTAGGGAAACCCCTCAGATGGGGGATGAAAGGAGGAGGGTCTCATCCTTGTCCCCAGATTCTCTCCCTGCCCACCATTCCTGATCGATGAGGGTTTAAATAAATTTGTTCCCCTCCGAGCTGTGAGGGTGGGAGGCAGCTGGAGACTGCCCCACATCATTGGTGGAAGATTCCCAAGCCCCAAAGCAAGGGGATGCACGGGAAGATGGCTTGCTTGCAGCTTTCCAAACTCCACCAGCCAGCTATAAAAAGCTTTGCTGGAGGGAAAGCCAGTTATGTTGATGCTTTTCCTTCCTGACCAACCTCCAACCTGATGGATGTCTGGTCTCCATCACTCTCCTGAGTGTTTTTCGTCCTCTCCTGCATCCAGCCAGGCTCCAGGAAGGGGCTTCGTGTGGGACATGATACCCACAACCACCTGCTCCTCCCCGAGAGCTGACTGTGTGCAATAGCCCCGAACAAAAAATATATTCCCATTTCTAAAAGGAGAGCGGGCTAACAAGGTGGCTACAATTAACAACCAGCCAGCTAATGCTCTGGTTATTAACACAGCAAAGGGGGGTGCAAAAGTTTCCACCTGACGGCTCGGAGCACCGAGATGCATCCCAGCATCTCCCTGCCGGATGCTCCAAGTTTAACACTGTGAGGAGAAATCTCCCTATCCCCCCAAACCACTTTTTTCCCCCATTCCCAAAGGAAAAATATCACTTTAACCCCTTCTTGACCACTTTGGGGAAGCCCAGAGGCTGAATCTGCCTTGGAAATGGCTTTTCCTTTCTCAGCAAAAGCACTCACTGAGTCAGCTCCCAGAGAAACGTACGTTGGGAGATGCCTTTAAAAAATAAATTGAAATTATTATTGATATTTTTAAATAAAGCCCAAGAACCAAAGGCAGGATGGAAAGGTCAATGGCAAGGGTTAAGCCCCAGAATTTTCCACAAATTATTTTTCATATAGAAAAAGCAGCTGGGGGGCTGGATCTCCTTGGCTCGATCCTGCATTAATCCATCTGGTGAGACAACCTGCACCAAAACCTCACCCTGCTGCTGTTCCGCCCAGACCTTCTGCCCCTCATGTGGGGGAAGCATCAAGGCTGGGATGTCATGAGAAGCTTTGTCCAGAAGGAAAAATGCTCAGATATTTTCTTGCTTCCTAACTAGGATGTTCGAAGCGAAGACAGGCTGGGGGTGATGTCCCACTGCTGCCTAGTAGTGCCTGTCTCCTGCCATGCTTGCAGAGCAGGGTATCTGTGCCAGGATGTTCTTTCCATGTCTCTTCTCCTTAATTCCTTCTTTTAAGTGGAAAAAAGCAATCGGAACACTAGCCATGAGCTGCAGTGGTGGGAGTGGGGCTTCGTCGGGCATGGCAGAGATGTTTTGTGCTCTGGTGGTGCATGTTGACATGGCCTTGATGATGCGTGGTGAACACCATGTTTGTCTTTTACTGGTGAGCTGAAGTTTACCCTGAAGAAGACGGGATTTCACCACCTGGGAGGGCTCTTCCAGCTTCAGTTTTTTGGTCATTAAATAACCTGGGGGGGAACAACATGGCTGCCAAGTGGCCGCAGGCTGAACAAGAGGGGCCTTCAGAAATCCTGAGCCAAGTCTAAAAGCCCTGGTCTACAGACCCTCTGCCACAGGTGGACAAGACCCTAAAAAATGGGTAACAAATTAATATGGAAGAAGTAGATTTCAGTCCTGGCAAAGGAGTGAGACTTGGCAGGTCTGAAAGTCACCTGCAAATCAATCAGGGAAGAGGACTGCAAACGTGCAGGCGGCTCAGTCCAGGCAGAAAGTAAATCAGAGAACAGTATTGCCAACAGCCTTTTGTGGGCTAAGAAATGATGATTCTGATTCAGAGCGAGAGCCCAATTAGAAAAAGTCACTGCACTCACCAGGTTTACTGGAAGTGTCAACTACACTGGTTCCTTTGCAGTAAGGAAGTTAAATGGCAGTAAAGTTTCTGACTTTTGGACCTTCCCAGAGCCACCAAGACATGCGGCGATCCAATTCCAGCCTTCAACAACAGCCATGTTATCTGCACTACCCCACAGCCTGATGGTACCCCAAACCTGGTGGTGTTCTGCAGCAGGATCAGGGCTTTAGTAAGGGATGAAAATGAAAGGATGGAGAAACAGAGGCAAGGGCTGCCAGATACAAGGCATCTAACGCAAGGTCCACCAAGGAGTTCTGGTGAGGTCCATCAGCCTGAGTATCAGTCTACCTGTTTCTCTGGGCTGGGAAGGAAGCATTCATGACCAAGAAGATGTCTGAAACCAGTATCCACGGTGTATGAAAGCAACCTAAACCCACCCCGCTGCAGAGACACTCACCAAACAGCCCCCAAATCTGTAGGGACCTGCTGACTCAGGAGGAGAAGATGCAATTGCTAATGACCCAAGTAGATCCAGCCCATTAACAGGAAACCAATTAGACTGCTAGGCACTGTCCTGTCCAAGGGGTGGATGCAGCCTGCTACCTGCAGCTCAACAGATTTTTGCATTAGAAAAAGCAATTCTATTAAAGGTTTGTTAATTCAGTTACGAAAGAGTTTTGATGCTCTCTTATTAAACTCTCCCTACATGCCTGATGGAGCGTGGCGTTGGCTGAGAAGCTGGTGAAGGAAGCATTCACCTGCAGCAGGATAACACAGCAAAGGAGGAGATCAGGATGAGCACAGGAACATCCCATCACCACCTGCCAGGTGCATGGATCACCCTCTCCATTACAAGAAAGATCTGCCAAATGCCAGGAGAAGAGATGGGAAGGTACCACCAAGGTCCACACTGTCCTGGAGCCCTCCAGGTTGTTAAGCTATGAGGCAGGGATTGGTTCATGGGTACCATCAGGAAGGAAGACAGAGATTTCCTGCTGCCTGATGTGGAGCCTGTTAATTTATCCTGTGAGACTAGAGTGCCTCAGAGAAAGACAGCAATGGTAACACTGATGTAAGGACAACAAGGTACATCAAGCACACTCCTAATTCCCTTTTCTTTCCCTGCAGACTTCAGGGCTTGGTGTCCTTCTGCCCTTCCTCTCCTTAACTTTTCCTTGTCCCATTGGTATCATCTCCTGAGGATCTGGGAGGTCTTGTAACTCTCATGAGCTCCTACCATGACCATCAAAGTGTCTCCACCAACTCCTGCCATCTCCTACCTGGATGATGAGCTGGACCTTATTGTTGAGGTTGGACAGGTTCAGGAGGCTGGACTTGATGACCTCCCCAGGTCCCTTCCATCCTATGATCCTAAGGCCTGGACTTGGATCTGAAAATGGCCCAGAGCTGAAGGGAAAGACCCCCAAAACACAAAGGAGATGGTTTATCTGCTCCTCTCATACCTAAACTCATCCCTGGCTCTCCCTCAACCCTCCCAGCTGTTTCCATCCTGCAGCGCCTCAAGCCACCCACAAACTGCCAATAAAGCTTCAGAGCTGCTGCTAATTAGAAGAATATAGCAAATGGGGAAACTGAGGCACACACCACTATCCTGCCAAAACCCCTGTTTCTGCATAAAGATTTCAGTTGCTGCCCTTGCCTGCAAAGGCTAAAACTACTGTGACCAAAGATCTCAGATGATCTGTAACCATCTCCCATCAATCTGATCTGCCCCAGGAACCTATGAGGGGACCAGGAGCAGCTCTGCAGAGTTCCCTGGCTCTCCACAAGTGAAAAGCCACATGAAAAGCAGTCCTCAGCCCATCAACCCCCTCACTCTTCCCAACCTGGCAGGTGACCAAGCCAGCCACACATCACAGCAATCCTGAGATGTCACAAGCCACTTAACCATCCACTGTCCCATAGCCCTTATTAGATGGTCCACTGATCTGGCTCCACAGCTTGCTGGGTTTCTTGCTGCTGTGAGCACCCAGGATGCATGGAGCAAGCAAAGGTACGGCGGAGTCAAGAGTTATTGCCAGCCTTTGGGTGAGGCACCAAGACCTTCAAGCAGGTTCCTCAAAAGCTGGGAGGCCCAGGAAAGAGCTTCTCCAGCACCTTAGCCAGACTCTGAGGAAGAGAGGTCCATTCCAGTGACCAGCTCTCCAAGAGAGGTCTGACAACAGTGAGCCATAACACCCCCACCAGCAGTGCAGGAGACGCACCAGGACCCTGCTCAGAAAGGTGGTGCTGTCAATGACAAGTCAATGGAGGGAACCTGGAGGAGGAATACACAGAGGAGGAGCAGAAAGGCTGGGAAGACTGTGTGGGACAGAACAGCTGCCCTCAGCCAAGTCGTGGGAGATCCAGAGGCCATGGAGGTGACCCCACCTGAAGAAGAGGTCATGGATGTGGTCCCACCCAAAGAAGAAGCCAGGGAGGTGGACCGGCTGCAGGTGCAGCATTTAGCCCCTGACTTCATCATGGCCAAGGCCTTTTCCAAAAAGAGGCAACGAGCCCCACCAGGAAGGCCAAAACCTCAGCTCCCCACCAGCCAGGACTCAAGATCCTCAAAGAAGTCCAAGGTGGCTCAGATGCCTCCTGAAGGTAACCTGGATGGAAGAGAAGAGAGAACCAGGGGGTTCCTGTCTGGAGATGAGAAAACTAATGGGGAATTGCTGTCTTTAACTACTTGTCTTCAGTTACCTAAAGGTGGTTGAAGATGGAGCCAGACTCTCCATGGAGGTGCATAACAGATAACAGATCAGTAAGAGAAAACTATATAAAAAAATTTTCCCCTGGATAAACAAAAGGCTTCAGATTTACCATGAAAAAGTCTGAGTTCAGCACTGAGGTCTGCATTAAATGCTTCATTAGCAGCGCTTTTCAGGATTGGGCTAATTTGGTAGTGCTATGAAAACATCCAACACTTGTGAGACCACACCTGGAGCTCTGTGGGCTCCCCAGTACAGAAGGACATGGACATACTGGAGCGAGTTCAGTGAATGCCATCAAGACGACTGAGGTTGGAGCACAGGATGTACAAGGAGATGTTTGTGACCACACAGACAAACCAGTTCCCTGTATTTTATCCACAGAAATATTTCCTCCACGATCCTACCAAGAGAAGCGAACTGTGCTAAGTCCTGCCAGCATCAAAGCTGACAGTGAATGCCAGCTCTTGTTATCCCAGGATAATGTCCTAGCCCTTCATCCCCAACCACACAGATGCTCTCTGGAAAGCTCCAGGGCATCTTCTGCTGCTGGCTCACACTGACCAAAAGGGTTGGCTGCCGCACCTGGCTGCTGAAATAAGTTTTAGATCAAAGAGCTGGTGTCAGAAGTAGGGTTAAAGGAGATACTACAGGTGATGGGAGACCCCATGGGACCCTCAGTGCAGCCAAGGGGGTCTGGCCACATCCAACTGGATGGCTCACAGCACCAGCTTTCTCTTACATTCCAGGAGCTGGGCATGGTTGGATCAGGATCTGGCACCAAGGGGTTGCCCACCCCCACAGTCACATGCCCTGTTGGGGGTGGCTCTCAAGCACTGGTCCAGCCCGGCAGAGAAGGGGGGAGATTTGCATTTGCAAAGTTATTCCTCCAGAAGTGAAAGCTGTAAACAAACCCAGAAGCGCTGCACCTCCGTGAATTCCTCCAAAGCCAAAGCGTTTGAGCGTGCTCAGCGGAGCCGTTAAAAAAGACTGTAGCGAGCATCTTCCATTAACGTTACGACCGTGAAATATGACAATAAAATGATAGCCGTATGGTCGCAAATTTGCAGCCCGCCGAGTTGCTAGGGGTTTATCGTCACTCAAACGTGCAGAGAGCTGTAAAATGTTTACAGAAAGGGTTGTTTGCAGCTATAAAATCCTCTTTTCTCTCCTAAACAAGGCTGAGTGGAGCCATTTACAAACCCCTGAATGTTCATCGGGGGAGAGGGGAACATCTGTTCTCTCCAGGAGTTTTCAGTGATCTTCTCGAACAAATTAACTAAAATGGGTGCTTTCTAATTAAATTAGCACTCGATTGGAATGGTTTGCATTGGTGCACTTGCTTACAATTAGCGCGGGGAGGCCAGTTAGGCTCCAGCACAGGCTATTTAACTGGAAGGTGAAATATGGAAAAGCCCATTACCTGGAAACGGGTGTTGGAGGGGTAGGGGAGCCCCTGCTCCCTCCAGCTCTGCCCTCCTGGATGGAGAACACAACAAGGATGCCACCAAGCCCACCCTTCCCAGCTGGGATGCCTGGCTGGAAGCAGTTTGCTCTCCCTGTGCTGCATGGACAGGCTTTTTGGAGGGTGCTCAGAAAGCACCAGTGGCCTCAAACTACCACTCTGACTCCAAACTACAAGGCTCCTCTTGCAGGTTGGGAACCCTCCCAACTGAAGAATAACAGCGGGCTCTGCTCCACACATGCAGACCGCATCACTCCTTTTCCAGTTCCTCTTTTCTATATCCCAAGGCCAGAGGCTGCAGACCCCCACTGAGACCCCACAAACTGATACTGTTGCCCACACTTGTCCTTAAACGTCATCTCCAAACCCACACTCCATCCCTCCTGCACAGAGAGCCTGTGTTTTTATTTAATTCCTCCTGCATCTACCAGTCTTAAAAGGGAATTTTCTTAAATTGTAACCATTTAACCAAGCAATTCAGCTCACTCTGTAATAATAACCTGTCCTCCTCCTTATTTACTACCCCACCAATTTGTGTGTCACCTTCAGGCTTTACAAGCAGAAACCCAATATTATCCTGGGTATGAAATCCACAGCGGGGAAGGCGCAGACCCCCAAGCCCCACTGCAGACCCCAGCTACTACCTAGAGCTACGCAGACTCATCCTGACCACCTGCTCAGCTCAAAACAGCACTTCAAGCTCATAAACACCAGTTCTGGTGATGTGGCCACCATAAAGCATTTGGTCCTTCAGCAGCACCTAAGCCCCACCCTGTGCTCTTTCGGGATGACGGCTCACTAGTGGCTTGGGCGCCTTCTCTCCCATTAGGTTATGGGGGTCCCCAGCTTCTGCTGTGCCTGAGCCTCTTTGTTTGTGTGTTGAGATGATTACCATGTGTGTTGATGTGTGTTGAGATTAATTACCAACTGCAACACAGCGCCAAGCATGGGCAAACTCAGGCACTGAAGAGCATTCTCATGCCCAGACTCACCACACTGCATCCCTTTGGCAGGGAAATTGCTTCATCATCAGATGATTTTACAGCCATCTGCAATTCCTGCCTGGTTTGCCTTTCCTCTGATCTTCTGGCATCTGCTTTCCCGATGCCAGTGTTCCCTGGGCAAAGGAGAAGGAGCATGGAGGGATGCATGCCCCAGCCCCATACACACCAGCTCCCCACAGCCTTCCTCCCAACACCCCTGGACTGAACCAGCTCCTTCTACTCATCCTCCCACCCAAAACACCTGAAATCATCCTCCCTTGAATGTGCAAACCGGAGTTAAGAGGAAAAGGATGTCCTCGCTGCCAGGATGATGCCTCTGCCCTCTCGACCGAGTTACTCCAGGCTGCCAAGTGCAATCCAGGGCATTTTGACAGCTTTTTTGTCCACAGATTAATTGCTCCATCTTCACCACAGAGATAAAAAAACCGATTAAGCCACTGCTTTGGGAGTGCTTCCCTGGCTGCATCACTGAGATCAAAAGGGAGTTGAACCAGAGCCAAGGAGAGGGAAGAAGGGAGGCACGCAGGGGAAGAAATCCCTGGAAAGGGAAGTGGAGAACTTCACCCCATGCCACGGAGAGGAGCCATTCCCAGCCAGAACGGTCCCTTGCTGTCTCCGCCGCACTGTGATTCGACAGCACACTCACTTGCCTGTGACTTCAGGAATATGTGGCTAATCCCGAGAATTTTCCTTCCCACACCATTAAGGCATCTCAGACCTCCCTGGCTTGAAGCATTCCGTGTTCAAGCCTGGCACTGCCTTGCAAATCCTTGGTACCTGCTTACGGACAACCATGCAAATGCCCCAGCCTGGCTTTCAGTACTGAATTCATCCCTTCTCCCCATGGGATCCTGTTCCAACTGCATACTCAGTCAGAGGTGGCACGGGACAGAAGACAGAGAGGGATGCTCCAGCCCTTTGGTTCATACTGAGCCAAGGATTTCATCATTACTGCCACAAAATATTCTGTTTTCTGAGCCAGATGCTGCCTCCCTTTTCACGAAGGTGCTCAGGAGATGCAGCTGCTGTACATCCCTCCAGTGAAGGACAGGAGATGAAAAGGAAAGCTTGAAGTATCACCTGGCCAAAAACCTCCCACCCAGCATTGGGAAGGACCAGACATGATTTCTGCCTTGGCACCTCCATCACCTCTGCTCCTGCGGACGCATCCCTGCAGTGCCCCAAAGTGCTGGATTTTCCAGTGTCAGAGCTGATTTAGGAGAGGAAGAAGCAAGGAAAATGTTGGAGAAGCAGAAATGTAGCTAACGTCCACCATGAGCCACTCTGGAGAAACAAAGACGTTTCTTCTCATTACTTCAGCTACCTCCCCCTGCTTTTATTCCCACAGTCAGTTCCGTTTCAAACAATTGAAACATTTCCCTGAATTTTTTCAAAAATATAAAATGTTGAAGCAGATGCTGTTTGTTCTCACATGTCGGAGTTTTTAAGAAGTTTTGCTCATCCTAAAACAGCCTTTTCCAAAAATGTTACTGATTTACAAACCCTCTTCCCCCATCTTTTAGCAAAAGAATAAAGCAGATCATCTCAGATTAACACATGGCTCTTCCTCTGAACTTGCAACCTGCAAACACGTCACCCCACCTCCCACCAGGGGTGTTTTTATTTTTAAGCTTTGAAGCTATTTCACCCTGGGAAATATGTGTGATGAACAGTCCAGAGGTCCTTCTGTGGGTCCAGCAGCAAGGCAGAGCATCACTACACCCCTCTGAAACACCCTTCTACCAGAGACTGCTGCAGGTCCGTCATTGGAATGAGACTGGATTCATCATCAGATAATTTAAAGGATAAGGAAGAAGGGGACAATGATAAAAGATGGGGACAAAATCCTACTGCGTGGTTTCAGGAGCAGAGCCAGGGACATGTGCCCTTGTGTGCAGAGAGACACAAGTCCTGATTGCCATCCCACTTTGGGCTCCCATGGCTTGGCATCTCACAAGGTACATGGATCTCACCAAAACCCACTGAGAGCAGTTGGGAAATAACTCTCCCGCACGGTGAATCAGAGCAGCTCAGAGCATGCGTCAGCAAAACCAGAGCAAGCACTTCCTACCTGGCTCATCCTCTGGCTCGTCCTCATCCTTCTCCACTTTGCAGCCCTCGTCCCTGGGGGATGCTGAGGACTGGAGGGAGATGAAGGACGGCAGCTTTTGCAGCCAGTTGGTTGGCGAAGTGTCTGTCTCTTTCCAAAACTTAACTTCTTGCTCCGCACTGGAGGGTCCGGGCATTTCCCCATCATCACAGAGCTGAGCTGGATCATTCCTGAAGGAGGCACAGGGGAAAATTAATACAGAAAAATAAAACGATCCCACTTGGCAATGATGGGCATGGCATCACGTGCAATGGAAGAGGCTGGGATAACCACCAGAGCCACACATGAAGGCTCCCTGGGCTCCATCCCAAGCTGCTCTGTATCTCTAAATTCCCAGAAGCTGGCTTGGATTTAGACAGAGTTTCTCACCCTCCAGCTGGATTCCCTGCCCCGCACTTCCCTGCAAGGTTTCCAGTTCTCAGGTGTGCTTGTGGAGGTGATGGGCTGTTTGGGTGCCGGCTGGGCTAAGCAAGCAGAGAGGAGGGGAGATGGAGGGCATGGGTAGCAGGGATGGCTTGGAGATGTCCTGCTGGGCTTGGCTTAGCCCCAACCCTGCCACCCTCCTCCGAGCCCAGCGAATATGACACTTCAACTCATTCGACATCTCTGATGACGGTGCCAATAAAGGAAAAAAAAAAAACCTCCTGAGCAGCTTCCAAGCTTGGGTGTGCTCCCTTCCTAGCAGAGGATGCCAGGAGCCGGCCCCAGGACAGGAGGAGGGTGCCCCCCCACTGCTCAGCCCTGGGCTTATGCCTCCTTACCTAAAAAAGAGCAAGGAGCTATTTCATACCTCATTCACACTGGGGACGTGAGCTCTGCGTCATTCCAAGGCTCTTCTGTCACCCGGAATAAGTTCAGAGAGCCCGCTGAGTGCTTGTCCCCCTCTGCTACCTTACAAGGCAGGACCAGGATGAGGCTCAGGACTGGGCAAGAGCATGGACCAGACCAGCACGGCTCCCAGGTCCCTCCATTGCCATTCCACCTTCACCCCCACATCCTGCTGCAAATTGCCACAGAGGAGCCAAGCATCCAGGCTGGTGTTTTCTCTTCCTGCTAACCAGGACTTCTGGATTTCATTTTTTAAAGCCAGATTTCAACTTGGCTTTAATTTTAATTGCATTGGGATGTAGTCATTCTACAGGCAGAGCTCAGGGGTGAGGGCAGAAGAAGGCAAGAATGTGCCAAGTTTGAGAAGATCTGTTTCCCTGTGAGGACGAGGACCAACGTGTTCATCATCAGTCTGTGGCTCCATCCCAGATCCCAGCATCCAAAAGTACCACAGAGAGCTCAGAGAGCTTCCAAGGATTAACCAAGGACCCAGCCCAGCATCAAATAGTTTTACAAGGACCCAGCCCAGCATCAAATAGTTTTACAAAGCCTATTGTATCTTCATGTCTGTCCCCATCTCTGCTTCTTCAGGCAGTGAGTCCAGCCCTGATGGCAAGCCCCTCCATGCCACACCAAGAGCTCAGCTCTGCTCTCTGCCATCAAGAAGAGGAAGAGGGATGATGGTTTCCAGTTTCTCACAGAGCTATGGATAAACTGTACCTGGTTTTGGCAGTAGGGTCTCCATCAGGGCTCCTCCACCTCCCAGGAGGAAGGTCTACAAAAGCCTCAAAGAGACCTGGAGGTGCCAAAGCACTGGGCAGCACATTTCTAAGGGTGAAGATAGCTACACTCCAACGGCACACATCAGGTAGCAAGATGCAAGCTATCTTACCTTTTCTCTCCATTAGCTCTGCCTGGGGACCTCTCCCTTGAGCATGGACCCTGCCCAACCCCGTTACTCTACAAAGAAGGCACCACGATGACCCACATCATCAACATCTTAAAACAAACCAGCACACAGATGGATACACACCTGGAAGAGGAAATGTTTTTGAGCAGGCTAGGAAGAAAGCTGTTTAAGAACAGCAAAGTGAATTTCTTCTGCTCTCTCCTACCTGCCTGTCTCCTCCCAGACTCGTCTCCACTTGGAGGGGGGGTCACTGCGCTCCCCATCTTCTGCCTCTTTTGGGTGGCGTTTCTTCTGTGGGTGCAGCAGCTTGCACCGGGCACCACTGGGGCAGACTCCTTTCTTGGCAAAGTCAGGGCAAACTAGCGTGTGCTTCTTCTTGCACTGCAAGGGAAAAAGAGAGTGATGTTGGGAAAAGCAGTGAAACCTCTGCAGGGAGCACAGGTTCCCTTCAGGGCTCCTTCAGATGGCACCAACATGTTGCTAAAGAGAAGGATGTATTGATACTTCCTTCTCAGTATCAAAATACCACTCCATTCCAAAATACTATTAAAAATAATACTCTCCTCTGGGAGACACTACACACTCACCCACAGCTTTCCAAGCGCCCGATTTTATGGAACCAAACCTCTAAAGTCTTAACAGCAATGATCAGCCCCCAAGGGGGTGATGCTGGGAGGTTCCAAAGAGGTTAACTGGGCTGGAGAAGCTGGGTTTGGAGAAGACACAAGGTTTTCTTGTCCCAGACATGCTTGGCAATTGAGGAGGAGCAGGGAAGACCAGGCATGAAAGACCTTCCTTTTAGGACTTATTTTGGGATTGCTGCCTGGACCACCCTCTGGACGAAGGTGGCTGAGGGCTGGAGCTCAACCCGCTCTGCTCACGGCTTGGAAATGAGATTTGCTGATGCTCGTCTGACCAAAGAAGCTTAGCATGGCCATGGCATAGGGCTGGCAAAACCAGGGCACCATGATGTTCACCACTAAAAGTGCTTCTGCACTCCCAGCCCAGCGTTTCAGGAGCTCCCTGCAGCAATGCTCACAGCTGTCCCTGCAGCCACCAGCTGTGCTAGTGGGATGGAGATGTCAACAGTGCTCCACAGCTTCCCCTGCACAAGGCTTTCTGCTGTGGAACAGCACTTTTTGGCAGTGGGAAAGGCAGGAAGAAACGCAGGCAGGGCAGAGGAGACATCTTCAGATCTGATTTCTGTCTGGGTGGCTGAGAACGTTGGTGGGGGGAGGGAGAAAGAACAGCTTTTCTCTAATCTCTAACTGTTCCAAACACCATGACAGAACACCCAGCAATCCAGAGAGCTTGTCCCAGTGTATCCCAAGGGATGCAGGGTGGCAGCAGGTCCTGGAGCCCTGCTCAGCCCCATGATGCCCTGGGTGGACCCATTCCCACCCAGGGTGCTCTCTCCCATCCCAGCCAGCTTGGCTTTTGCAGGAAGCACAGGCATGCACCACGTCATGATACCCATGGAGAGAGGCAATCCAAGACACACGGCGCAACAAAGGGTTCACAACATCAGCATCCATTCCCCTGTTGACAGTCTCCACGAGCAAAGATGCAGTCTGCTTTTTCCCCACATGGGTCCTCCCACACTTGGATGCCCATGCTGCAAATCTCCCTGCTACAGGGTAGCACAGTTGCTCAAATTTTGCACAGGTTTGGGGCAAAACAAGACAAACCCAGGGGAACAGAAACACAGTGAGGGTTTTAGCATGATCATTCTCACCTGTTTATAAAAATGCATCTTCCCAACAATGTGGGATGTAGGCAAGCTCTTGCCCTTTTAATGCAACCTGACTCTGGGGGCACGGGAGCAGCTCCCCATGCTGACCTTTGGGATTAAGCAGCAGCCCTGCTGAGCTGTGGGAGCTTCTCTTTAAAAGGGCAGAAAGGTTCAGCAGCTCTGCTGCCTGGGGCCGATCACTGAAGTCAGCAGCAGAGCAAGGAGCTTGTCTGCTGGAGGTTGGGGATGGCATTGAGCAGCAGGAGGGCTGGGGATCCAGATGGACGCATGGCCATTGTCTCGATGGGGGGCACGGTGCAGTGACAGCACCGCTTTTCCAATAAAAATTCATTAAACCCACAGTTTACGACTTTCCTCCTCAATTTGAAGGACCTTCAATGGTAAGTAAGTCTACAAGCCAATGGGCAACCTGAAACTAGAGTGATCTCTAAACAGTGCCCAGGGTCTGCCATTATTCCAAAATCCTGTTTCATAGAAACAGAATCACAGAATGGTTTGGGTTGGAAGTGATCTTTCAAGATCATCTAGTCCAACCCCACTGCCATGGGCAGGGACACCTTCCACTAGATCAGGTCACTCAAAGCCCCATTCAGTTTTCCAGGGATGGGGCATCCACAGCTTCTCTGGGCAACCTGGCCCAGCGTCTCACCACCCTCACCAGAAAACATTCATTTCCTATGTCCAATCTAAACCTACCCTCTTTTAGTTTAAAATCATTGCCCCTTGTGCTATCACTACAGGCCCTGGTAAAAACTCTCCGTCTTTTTTATCAGCCCCCTTTAGGTATTGGCAGGCTGCTCTAAGGTCTCCCTCCCGGAGCCTTCTCTTTTCCAGGCTGAACAACCCCAGCTCTCTCAGCCTGTCTTCATAGGAGAGATGCTCCAGCCCTCGGACCAGCTCCGTGTCCCTCCCCCGGCCCCGCTCCAGCAGGTCCCTGCCTGGCTTGTGCTGGGGACCCCCGAGCTGGGTGCAGTGCCCCAGGGGGGTCTCACCTGAGTGGAGCAGAGGGGCAGAATCCCCTCCCTAGACCTGTTGGCCACATTGCTTCAGATGCAGCCCAGGAGACTGTTTGCTCTCTTCCGCTCACGGACAAGCACTGGAAAAGCATCACTAGAGACTAGAGCATCCCAGCCATGCAGGCAAGGCCAGCTCCTGCCTGCCCCGAGCTAGCAGTAGCATTGATGCTTATTTTGGGTATGCCATTCCAGAGCGGGTATGGGAAAACCATCACATTCAGCACAGAAAGCTTGTGTTTAAGCAGCCATTCCCTTGCAAATCACCTAGAAATTTGAATCAAGCAGAGGTTTGGGAGAACAGCTTTCACTTTCCTCTACCTTCTTCCCAACTCGTGCTGGTCTGGCCACCTCCACCTGCAGACGGGCTATGGCCCGGATCAAGAATAAATGCTTGCAAAAGACAGCGACAAGACAGCTTTCAAGGGCAGTCCTTGTCATGAAAAATAATGAGCAGAGAAGCAAACCCCTCAACCTGATAACTGCTTTAAAAGTAAGTGAAACAAAATCAGGGGAGAGAAAAACTAAAGGCATGGCCTGTTGAGGATTGAAGGCTAGGATGAACCCAGGGTCTGCTGCCAGGTGATGGAGAGATGGAAAGGCTGAAAGCCACATTGGCGCGGTGCCAGCTGAGACCATCTACATGGAGAAAACCTGCAACCGCTTGTGGTTTATCTTCTCATTCCCCTTTTCCCCACATTCTCTGCCCAAAGCCATTCTTTATTGAATGGGCAGTGATGGATGATAATGCCTGCCTAAAACTTATACGACTCCGGTGGCACAGGACAGGCAGAACTGCTGAGCTCACTTTGACAGGGCAAGTGGATCCCAAGGGAAGCATGAGCAAAACCTCAGGATTTCAGGTTCCGTACAGTGTCAGGCAGCAAAACAGTGAGGGATGGGCTCTTGGGCTGTGTGATCATGTTTCTGACCGACATCAACGCAAAGTAATTCCCATATCGTTCTTATAGCTGGGGCCAGCTCTAGTTCAACGGCACCAGTCCCATGTGATGGCTAGCTGGCCTGATGGTATATCAGATCTACTGCATGCTGGAAGGCTTCTAGTCCACCACCACCTCTGGGTCTCCATCCTTGTGATGATGGTGACACCCTGAAAGCCTCCTATTAATTATGAACCCACCTGATGCTGATTATTGCTATTCATTGTCAGGGCAGCAGCTCTTCAGAGCCTCAAGGATGCGAGATCTGCTTCTGTAGAGTAGTTTCCAGGACAAAATGGACTTGAAAGGAGAAGAGAAGGAAAAAAAGAGCCCTGGTCTCAAAAAGCCACGTGGATGCTTCACCCTTGCAGCTGGTGGTGATGCTGCTATGCCGAGGAATGATGCTATTTTGGGGAAAAGCCAAGAAACATGGCTGTTTCTTCCAAGCAGGGCACCCAAGGGACCAGTTACAAATCCCTGCGGGAGGGATGGTGCTGTGGTCCTGGCTGGGTGCCAGGATCAGGATATGGCACCTCCCCAGTGCTCTCACCAGCACCAACCTCCAAGTCAATCACTGTACCAGACCATGTTTATTGGCTCCATGGCAAAAAGATACTTAATAAAGAAAACAAACCGTGTGCGACTAATCCCAGGGCCATGTCCCCAGCTCCGGTTTCTAATGGCTTTTCCACGCCGCTCCCAGAGCTCAGCCTTTCTTCCGTAACGCCCCGTGCATCGTCGCTGTTTCAGGGCTGGGATGATGAGGCTGGGATCACCTCCCTGCTGGGCTCAGTGGTTGGAAAAGCCCCTTCTGTTTATTTATGGCCACTGTTCTGCTCTTGCCCTGCATGCCAGAGCAAACATGCTGGGGCTGGGTTGCTGTAAGGTGGTTTGCTGCACACTGTGTGTCAGCCAGGGTGAAGCCCATGCTGGGGTGGCGGGCATGACCTCGTGCTGGGGGCTATCTGATCCCTTCCACCTGTTGGGGTGGCTAATTATACCCCCATGGGATCCCTGCCAGCCCACAGGTTGGATCATAAAAAGAGAAAAAAACCTCTGATCCCTTCCAAGAGAGACAACGGAAAACCCACAGCAGTTCTAAAAAGCCCTGGGGATAAACCTCCCCGGCTCCATCGGGTGCTGATGAAGATGTCATCATCCCACTGATGTCGTCCCCATCCTGGTCTCCTCACTCTGGGGTTCCCCCCACAGCCTGCCTGGAGGAGACCGGCAGCGGTGCCCAGCGCTGGGACAGTGCCCGGCTGGCAGCCCCCGTGGTCGGGACTCCTCCCTGGCTGCCAAGGCAGCTTTGGGTGAAATTCAAGGTGCTGTTAACGACTTACAAAGCCTTAAATGGCCCAACAGGCCCCGAAGTGCATGGGGAGCGGAACAGGGATGAGGGGGTTTTGCAGGGCACAGCCTTCTTTAGCATGGACCTGGCAAAGAAGGAGGCAGCAACTGAAAGGTCCCGGCTCAGCCCTGGGAATGACGTTAATTAACATTTTCCACGAACGAGCTTGGCAGGAAGCAGCAGAGGGCAGAAGGCAAAGCTGGGTTACTGGGCCAACTAACAACCACCCACTGACCTTACAGGGTGGGGATGACCAGCCTGGCATTTCCAGCTCTGCTCTACCAGCAGTTTGCCCAGGTTGAACTTCTTTAATATCTCCAGGCTTGTCTCACCCCCTGCTTGATTGCTACTTTTCCAGCACCAGTCAACAGCAGGTGACAAGGGACCAGCAGACAGACAAGAGATGGCAAAGTGCTGGAGCATCTTCCTATCTCCTTGGACTTGTGTCTATCTCTCCATCCACCATGACGGACCCGAGTCCAGCTCCTTCCTGGAAACCCAGCACAATGTGGTGACAAAAGCACCAAGCAGACCTTCTGGGGAAGGGGAGCATTAAAAGCACAAGTTAATCCCCAAAACACAAGTGCCTCAACTCAAGTACTTTCTATTTTTTAAAGCACATCCATGCAGCTTCACTGGAACTATTACAGGTAGCCTCGCCGCCAAGTGCAGGATTAAGCGAGTGGATTGATGTCAGGCTGTTTTAATGTCCCTCTTACCCACCATGTCTCAGTGCTAAGCAGCTGTTGGGAAGCTATCGCTGGAGGTGGTGGAGCTGTTTTCTGACACCGCTCTGAACTGACAGCCAGTAAATAGCTTTTTTTTCATGGCTTTTTTATAATTGGGTGCAGACGGAAGCAGCCTTAAAAAAAAAATATCCAGCTCCCTGTCATTAAAACCTGGAGGACAATACGTCCAAACATCATCCAGGCTGTGGAATAATGATGGAGAAATTTAGCCAACACAATTATCCTAAGGAATTTGCTCCAAAATGAGTTTCTGCCCTCAAAATAGTTTGGTGATCTGAGCTAAATGCTTGCAGGGAAGCGATGACTTCTGATGGCCTTCTCCAAGTGCTCATTAGTATCTGGGATCTACCAAATGCTCCCTAGCATCTACTGCAAAGCCATGAACCCTCTCCCCTGGTATTTGCAGGCAATAAAACAGCATTTGAGCTAAAATACCTCCGGAGCTGGAGTAAGAATGGGATGGTATTTCTAAACTCACTGGGAAGAGGCAGAAAAATAGCTGCAGGAGACTTAAGTGGCCAAGAAAAAGCCTTGTCCCTGCAGCATCCATTCCTCCAGCATGGTCCAGCCCAAACTGAAATGGCCTAATGGATGGGGCTCTCTTTTGCATCCCTTCTCTGCCACCTCTTGCCATCTTCCTCTAAGTTCCCGTCAGCTGTTACTTCTCATCTTTCTTCTCCATGGTTTGGACATGTTACTTCCTCTGTAATTGAAATTTCCCACATAGCAAAATGATGTCAAAGAGCACTGCATCTCTCCAGCATGCACGTAAGCAACACCTCCAGGTTTCAGCTCCAAGCAGGAGCAGAGGTACCATAACTGAGCATTTCGGGGTTTTTTATTTTTTATTTAAACATACTATCTTATTTGGGAGTTGCTTCCTGTCAGGTCTTGCTCCAGCTCCCTGCGACTGGTGAGCACCTTGCTTGGAGTCACACTGGCCAGAAGTTGGATTTTCCAGGGTTGGTTTCTGACCGTGTCCTGAATCAGCTTGGAGGACAGCCACAGAACTCGTAACAACGCCTGAAGACAGTGTAAGCCAAAATATAAATAAAAGAAACAAGGCAAGCCAAGAGGGTGGAGGGGAAGACCAGCCAGTGCAGCCCTACTCCAATCCCGAATCACCCAGGACCAGCTGAACCACCACAAAAGCCAAGTCACAGAAATAAGGAGGAATCAACAAATCATAGAATGGGTTGGGTTGGGAGGGACCTTCAAAGTTCATCTAGTCCAAATCCCCTGCCATAGGCAGGGACATCTTCAACTAGATCAGGTTGCTCAAAGCCCCATCCAACTTGATGTTGAACACTTCCAGGGATGGAGCATCCACAACTTCTCTGGGCAACCTGCTCCAGTGTCTCATCACCCTTGCTGGAAAAAAAGTTCGCCCTTATATCCTATCTAAAGCTACTCTCTTTCAGTTTAAAACCATTCATTACTCTTTGTTCTGGTAAAAAAGTTTCTCTCCATCTTTCTTATAAGTCCTCTTTTTATACTGAAAGGCTGCAAGATGGTCTCCCCAGGCTAAACAACCCCAACTTTCTTAGCCTTTCCTCATACCAGAGGGGTTCCAGCTCTCAGACCATTTCCATGGCCTCCTCTGGCCCTGCTCCAACAGGACCCTGTCTGGCTTGTGCTGGGGACCCCAGGGATGGACACAGTGCTCTGGGGTGTTCTCACCAGAGTGGAGCAGAGGGGAAAAATCCCCTCCCTAGACCCACTGGTCACACTGCTTTGGATGCAGCCCAAGATACACTTGGCTTTCTGGGCTGCAAGAGCACATTGCCAGCCAGCTCATGTCCCATTTTTCATCGACCAGCAACCACAGATCTTTCTCTGCAGGGCTGCTCTCAATCTGTTCTCCACCCAGCCTGTATTTGTGCTTGAGATTGCTCCAACCCAGGTGCAGGACCCTTGTGCTTGGCCTCATTGAGCTTCATGAGGTTCACATGGGTGCACTCCTTAGGCGGGACAAGACCCCTCTGGATGGCCTCCCTTCCCTCAAGGGAATCAACGGCAGCACTCAGCTTGGTGTCATCTGCAAACTTGCTGAGGGTGCACTCAATCCCACTATGTCATTAATGAAGATATTAAACAGTATTGGTCCCAGTACAGATGCTTGAGGGACACCACTTATTACTGGCTTCCACTTGGACATAGAGCCATTGACTATAACTCTTTGGATATGTCCATCCAGAAGTTGAATCCCCAACCTGGCATTCACTGCAGTATGGCAATATCTCCAGCATTCAATCACTCCCCACACCACTTTGTTGAAGAACCCCATTTCCATGACCCTCAAAATCTCATCCATCACACCCCAAAGCCAAGAGGGAGCCAATTTCACATGGGGAACCCATTGACAGTAATCACCAACCCCAAATCATCACTGTCAGGGGTGGAGCAAGCCAGATATCCACCAGACATCCCCTACAGTGTCATCTGCATGAGGTATGACAGGGGCTCCACCACGTGCATGATTCCAGGTGGCTCATGGAAGGTGCCAGCCACTGCTCTCAGGCTGCAGAGACTGTCCAACAACAGAGAACAGATGGGAACAAAGGGAGACTCCAGCACGGGAAGCAAAGACAAAATCTGCTCTTTGTGTTCACTTGTACAGAAGTTCGGGTTGAAATCAAGAACTCCCTGCCTCATCAGCATATTCCCACTTTATAGCCATGATTCAGTGACTGCTTTTCCCCTGAACTTTCCTAATTTTCATGTTTTGCGATGCACCTCCTTCTACAGAGATATTAAAGTGCAAGAGAGAAAATCACACCCCGGTATTTATATAGGCACTATTATCAACTAGCCGAGACTACCAAGCAGTTCAAGTTTGCCCTGATAAGCAACGTCTTTAATGTAAGCATCTGAATGCTGTTGAAGATACTACAGCTAAATTAAAGTAGCAATAAGAACTCTCATTATGCCATTACAGAGTACGGTAAATAAAATGCAACTGGAAACCTACAAAGATTTCTGCACCGATACATGGGTAGGATTGGACACGGAAGAAGCCTGATTAGTTTTAAACCTCTGCAATCCAGCAAGTGTTTTCAACGGAAAGCTCCCATCGCCAGTACGAAGATTTACCCCTTACTATCAGCAGCACAACCATCACTGCCCAGAGGAGATGCACAAGGACTTGATGTCCCCAGCAAGCCAACGGGATGCTCCCAGTCAGTCAGATTTCAGCCTGCTCAAATCCAGCCTGGCCACCACTCGTGATCTTATGAGCAGACCCACTACCAAGCCTACCCACCTTTTTTTTTTTTTTTTAGTAAAGATTTTACTTACTAATCAGTGTGTTGACTGATGACTTCTGCTACACATTATAGGAAAAAAAAACAAACCAAGCAGGCAACTCTAGCACCCAGGAAACATCTGTCAACCACAGCCAAAATTAAAAATAAACAAAATGAAGTTGCTTTTGTAGTTGATTTTCATACAGCTGCAGTGGACCATAAAAGAGCTATCAAAGGCAGTGCTCTTCATCAGCTATTTCTGAACAATGGGAGAAGGTAAGCCACAAATACCTTATCCCAGAGAAGGGGCTGCCCTGTTGCCCAGGAGTTATGTCCAGTGTCTCCCAGACATGACTGCAAGCAACAAAAATCAGCAGGAGAGGTGAGGACCACTCAGCACACCAGGAACCTGCAGCTGGAACAGGTGGACACTGCTACAGATATGCCTAAAATATCACTAAAAACTCCTGGCAAGTAGACCCAATGAGACTTGGGTCAAAATGAAGGTGAGGGAGCCATAACCAGGTAGTTCTCCAAGCCGTGCCTGCTTCAGCACCAGGAAAAAGGATGCTGATGCATCCACCTGGCA
Organism: Falco biarmicus; assembly: GCF_023638135.1. Taxonomy (NCBI): domain Eukaryota; kingdom Metazoa; phylum Chordata; class Aves; order Falconiformes; family Falconidae; genus Falco; species Falco biarmicus. Next base: position 12,999,867 of record NC_079290.1, read on the forward strand.
AACTCCTCTCCTCTTTCCCCCCCTGCAAACCTATTGACATCTTACCTGATAAAGCCTGGAGAGGGTTCATAACCTCTAAAACCAGCCCTATACAAAGCTTCATGCACACAACCAGCATTTCTGTAGCTGTGAGGGCATTTCTACCACCTGCCCTCCATCTGAGCCCAAAACAGCTGCATCCAAGACAGAGATAAATTTCAATCTTAAATGGCTCTTTCCCACACAGGACTGAGAGAAGGGGCAGGAGAAGCTGCCAAGATGTTTTCATGCAACACCTCCTCATCATACCCTGTCCTGCTGGAAGTGTATACAATGGGTCATCTCTTAAAAAGAAGCAATTTGCTGATGTCCAGACCCTAATGCCCAACCTTCATGAATGCAGGTGGTTAAATCTGTTTGACTCTTCTAATAGGAGCCGGAGCATGGTGTGTCTGCTGACATGGAAGCTGATGCAGGGTATCAGGTCTCAGCAAGCCCATCCTCATGTAGGTCACCTTTAAAGATCTCACCGAGATGGAAAAGTGATAAGTCTCTGAGCAGCAAAATCATGCAAGTCTTTCTCCTCTTCCTCTTCTCCATCCTTTGATCAGCTCACTCATTTCATGGATTTACGGCCTTAATGAACATCAGCTCCAGCTTCCTCCTGGGCAGCCCCTCCTCATGTTCAGAGGCCCATTGATCACATCGCTGTTTCCCCATGGCCTCTCTGTTCCAGTCCAGTCAGATCCTGCACACCTATAAGATCCTGTCCTCCCCTACCCAACACCATTAGTGTGTCCTGCAGCCATCACCTCTCTCTGAATCAAAGGGTAGAAGAAACTGGAAGCAGTTCTGATAGAATCATAAAAGGAGTAAGATGGAGGTATGACCAAAATATAGAAATTTTGGGATGTCTCAAAGCTTAGACTTCTCTGTATCCCTCCCCATGCTAATAACAAGAGGTGAGGTTTTATATTAAGACTTCTTGCACTTCAAGCAGCCCCCCTGGTAGCTGGACACGGAGGAGCTTCTCAGCTTGACTGCATCTAATTCAGCATAACAAAGTCATGGAGTTTGGAGATGAGCACTTTGAGCCAGGAAACCTGCTCCTGCCACAGGTGGCTGTCTCCAAGTATCAGCCCTGGGGTGATCTGAAAGAAAAATCATCTGCATTTGAAACCTCTTAGTCAGTCCGAAATGAAAAGCATGCACGAAACCATCTGTATGTGAAGGAGCTTCTTAAGGTCTCACACAGTATTTGAAGGGTCTCCAGGAGAGGAGCAAATCTTTGCTGACCCACTGATGTGATGGTGAAGACCTACAGGAACAAGGCTGCCACCCAGAAAACTGACCTGGAAGAAACTCAGCTCCAAAACATCTCTCATAGAATCATTTAGGTTGGAAAAGACCTTTAAGATCATTGGGTCCAACCGTTAGCCCAGGACTGCCAAGCCCACCGCTAAACCACATCCCTAAGCACCATATCTATGCATTTTCTGAAAGTTTCCAGGGATGGTGATACCACTACTTCCCTGGGCAGCCTGTTCCAATGCCTGATAACCCTTTCAGTGAAGAAATTTCTCATAATATCCAATCTAAACCCCACCCCTGCACAACTTAAGGCTATTTCCTCTTGTCCTGTCGCTTGTTACTTGGGACAACAGACTGACCCCACCTGCCTACAACCTCCTTGCTGGGAGCTGTAGAGAATGATAAGGTCTCCCCTGAGCCTCCTTTTCTCCAGGCTAAACTCCCCCCGTTCCTCATCAGACTTGTGATCCAGACCTTTCACCAGTTTCACTGCCCATCTCCGGACAACACTCCAGCACCTCAATGTCTTTCTGGTAGTGAGGGGCCCAAAACTGAACCCAGGATTCAAGGTGCTAATATCTCAGTGCTAGCACACCTGGAGGGAAAGGAGAGGGCTGTTTGTAAAGTTGAGGTGCTTCCCTTCACAACCCCCAACACATCTAAAACCTCTCCCACAGCCCCTCTGGCCATAGCCAGTACCAGTTTTGGAGGGATGAGATCAAGGAGCAGCCTGGGCCTTCAGGATTTCCACAACCAGAAGATGTTGAACAACCCTCAAGGGACTTTTCATCCAGAGATTTGTCCACATGCTTCTCCTCTAAGGGAGATGTTGGAGCTCTGAAATGGCAGCAGTGAGCACAGAGCAGCTCACATCCCACCACTAGCCCAACCACAGCAGCGGCAACCTCAGGAAGAAGGAGCACAACTGATCACAGCAGCAGCATGGAGAAGCAAGAAATCATTCTTAAAGGATTTATATGCAGCTTAAAAATTCATGGTGATTCTTATACTTGCTAGACTCAAGAAGCTTCTACCATTAAGCACCTCCAAGCTTTTTGCTGTCACAAGTCTCTCAATGCTGCAGGAAAAGGACAGCCAGTGTCCTTCAACTCCCCACCATATGTGACAGGTGCTGTGGTGGCCACCATGACCACCTGGGACAGAAGTTCAGGATGATCAGCAGGCTGGAACACCTCTCCTAGGAAGAAGGGCTGAGAGAGCCGAGGTTGGAGAAGCCTGGAGAAGAGGAGGCTCTGGGAGGACCTTATTGTGGTCTTTCAGTATGGAAAGGGGGATTATAAGAAAGATGAAGACATTTTACCGGGGCCTGTAGTGACTGGAAAAGGGGAAACAGTTTTAAACTGAAAGAGGGCAGGTTCAGGCTGGACATCAAGGAAGAAATTTTTTCCTGTGAGGGTAGAGAGACACCAGCACAGGTTGCCCAGAGCAGCTGTGCATGCCCCATCCCTGGGAGTGTTCAAGGTCAGGTTGGACAGGGCCTTGAGGGACCTGATCTAGTGGGACATGTCCCTGCTTATTGCAGGGGGATTGGACTAGATGATGTTTAAAAATCCCTTCCAAGCCAAACTATTCTATGACTCAATGAAAGATGGGGGTGGAGTGCAATTACAGACCTGGGAATCGGCCAACAGCTACCTGGATGAATGTGCACAGGTAGGTTCCCCAATGATTGTGTGTGCTCAAGGGAAAGTCAACCTGCTGGGAGTCAACCTGGGACCAAAGGAGGGGGAATAAAGACCCAGAAAGACCAACACCTGATGGCTGTTGGCTGTGAGGAAAGAAAAAAGCTGTTTTACCCAGCAAGCAACAAAAAACAGCTGAGAACACGCAATATGAACAGCATTGATCTTCACCTTTCTGTGATAACGGATTGAGGGGAACAAGGACCTCTCTGCCACTCTCCATTGCAAACTGAGCACTGGATAATGAAGAGAAAATCCCAAAGACATTTAACTGTTTGCTGCTACTAACACAGTTCATGTGGCTTTTCTTAAAAAAAAAAAAAGTGTTAGATTTAAGTATCAGACACATAAGTTTATGGTGGGAACGTGCTAAACTTCCACCAGAAAAGGAGAAAATAACCAACCAAGCACATCATCAGACTACAGAAACACAAACAAGAACAAGGCGTCAGCTAAGAAAAAGTCCCAATGTTTGAATTTTCTACAGAAGAATCAAGCAGCTGCCACTGTGAAAAACACCACAATCCACCTGGGGGAGGAAAATTATTTTTCTAAGGAAGCGGCACTTCCTCAGGCAGCACATGCTAACTAGACCTGCCTTCGTTAGCATGAGCTTTGCCAACAGTGTACATGGGTAAGGTGTAAGTCAGAGCTCTGGTGAAAGGCTGTTGGCCAAGCAACTCAGCAGGACTGAAAAGATGGATTTTAGGAGATGGATGGGCAGTTCCAGTGCAGGTCAACCATGAGCATCCTTGCTGTGGTGGCAGTCAAGCTTCAATTGTCAGGAACTGGGCTGGTCGTGCTGGTTGGGGTCCCCAGGAGCAATGAGTTGCCAGCAAACACTGGAGCACAGAGTCCCCGCTTACCCATGATTTATTCCAGTACATAAATATATCACAGTAGCCTCGATGTTTAATCTCAGTGTCTTACTGTTTAACAGTTCCCACGGGGGAACAATTTACCCACAGGCTTCACAGCAGCTGATGGAAACAATATGAAGATAGGTATTTAATGCGGCACACTCGCTAATGTACACCATGGGGAAAAGCTTATTTAATACAAAACAATTTTACAGATGCAGCAGTTAGAGGAGACTGGGCTGACTTGCTTGCCTTTGCTCTGACAAAGCTTGCCTTTGCTGCAAGGGCTGGAGGACGCACCAAAACTGACCCTTGCCACAATTCTTACACATACAGTTTATTCCCCAATAAGCCATGTTTTGTGCCCATGAAGCAAATCTCAAGGCACCTGCTCATTGGTGTTGCCTATGGATGTATAGAATCAATCATAGAATCATCTAGGTTGAAAAAGACCTTTAAGATCAAGTCCAACTGTGAATCAATGCAATGAGTGCTCAGCCGTGCAGAGATCTCAGCCCATGGTTAGCCATCAAATATTACAACAGCAGCCTGACACACAACCCATTATCACCCTACAGGCTCCTTTGGGCCAAGTGTTATTTCGTATTATTTCATATTATTTGGGTATTATTTCAGGAGTGAAATGTGAGCACAGCAAGGAGAGCGGCTTGGCAGAGAAATCACCTCTCAGACAAGATGAGCATCTGTTCTCCAGGCTTGCTGGTCATGCAAGCCACTCATGACTACATCTCCTCCTGCTTCTCTGTAACCCTGGGGAACATGCTACCACAGCTTCACTCACTGGTGCTACCTCATCCCTTGCACCCACCATCCTCACCCCATCCTCTTCTAGTGAACTCATGCCCCAAGCCAAGATGCATGCATGAGGACCCATATGGGAGGAGGGATGGGGAACCAGAGAGGAACTTTTACTATAGAGCAGCTCATTAAAATGTCTTCGGAAAACCCTGGGGAGCACCTGCAAGAGGCCCCATTTCTCCCTCTCTTCCCACTTCCCCCTTCGGGCTTCCTCCACTGCAGGTGACCAGCCCAGAGGGACCAGCCTCACCCAGTGTGACCATTTCATGGTGCCAGAGACGGTCAGGGAGCTCCAGGCAAGGCGGCAAGGAGATTTCCATGGTGGGCATAGCTTTGTGGCTTTAGCTAAGACATTTATGACATTGTGTTTAGAGATGATGCACGTCACAGAGCTATTTGGAGCTGTATGTCACCTACTGCTTCATGAAGCTGAACTTGCAGGTCCATTCAATCCCTTTAGGAAGCTGTAGGTTCCCATGTGTGCACACAGGGTGGAGGAACGTCCTCACCTACAACCAAGGAACCGGTGAGAATGCTGGAAATCAAGGTCCTAGCTTTGCTACCAGCTCCCTCCTGGAAACGACTAATATTGGGGGTAACATTCCTTAACGAAGGATGTGGTCATGCTCTTGTACAGGAGTTGTCCCCTCAACCCAAGAGTGGAGGGACCTTTATCCTCTACAGTCTACGTTCTGGAAGAAGGGACTTGGCAACACAAAATTAAAGCTTTCTCACTTAATTCTAAGTAAGATCCTGATGAAGCTAGAGCATCCCAGCATTGTTTGTATGAAGAGCTCACACAGTTGGAGTTACAGCCCATGGGACGGGTCAAGGGTTGATCAGCTTGGCCTGAGCATCCTGCAAGACATTCTAGAAAGTACTTAAGAGATGACACTGCCAACGACACATCATAAATTATGGATAATAATGGGACATTTTTTATGAAGATCTGATAAAAATCAGAAAACATGCTTCTTCGGGGGAGCACAAAAAGGAAAACACAACTGGGAAAAGAGTCCAGTGTGCCAAAGCCCAGCACAAAAGAACCTAAATCCCTAATTACCAGCCATCCTTCTTTGGGATGCTACGCCAGCATCACACACCTTTGCTGTCTGTGCCCTTTGTGGTTCAAACCACAGGCAGACAGCTCTCACCGTTTCTCGGACAGGGAAACGCAGAACGAGAGAAGATTTACTCCAGGCCTAAATTATTCAAAAGAAAAGGGACTGCGCATCTTTAACAAGCCATCGTTTTATGAAGCAAGGTTAACATTTTTACTTGATTCAGTAGAATATTATAAACTCTCCGGGGTCCATTTGAGGACTTTCTACTTTGAGCAAAGGCACAGACTCAGCACTTTTTATATTATTTAGAGAATAAAATTAACCCTTAATGGCCCAAGCTGGTATTTCTCCTCCCCAGTTAAATATGGCCTGCTCAGCAATTTCTCCCCATATATAATTACAGGCTGCTATCCATCATCTGTAGGAGAATGCTTTTCTGACACTCTAAAAGTGACACGGTAAGCACTTTTACTAATAGAATAAATATTCTAAATATCTCTTTTATATTTTCATTTAAATTGGAATATTTTACAAATAATTGTAGGGACCCTGCCTGTGTGGCTAGCACTGTGCTGGAGGGAGGTGGCAGGATGTCTGTGTTTTCCTTCAGAGGAAACGCTTATCCTGCATGCAGCCCCCTCCACACACTGGCCACAAAAAGTAATTAGGCATAGACTAATTTATTAGCGTTTCCCTCCACTGCTGCTGATACCCTGCTTTCCCTACAGCTCTCACTTTGAGCTTTTTTCCTTTTCCCTTTGCCTGGTTTTTGCTCTGTAGCAGTTTCTCCTCGAGAAGGGATGGCTTTGCTTGCAGAAGGCACCATCCGCCATTGTGTTTGTGTTCTGGGACAGGCTGGTGGCTTTGCACGATGATGCTACGGTGATGGGTGCTGAGCACCTACGGCTTCACTTGCTGGGTTGTACCTCTGCCAATGAGAGCTACAGGGGTGGAGAAAAGAAGAAGAGACCTTTGGGGCTCCAGTCCAGAGCAGCATCTGGATCCAAGCATCTGACTGCTCATCCCAGTGACTTCCCCGGTGAAAAGCACTCAAAATCACAAGGGAGTTAAGAATCTCCAGGAGCAGCAAGTCTAAGCAAAACGGTGCCTTGGCAGACATTTATTCATGCATTATCTATTAAATGCAATAAAATAATATTGCATAGGCCCGCTGGGGCATATTTCGGATGGCACCCTGTGATCTGGCAGACTTGAGGCAAAGAAAATGATTGTTTCATTAGCAGCTCATTTTTTCAGCCAAAGAGCCAATCTAAAGCAGTGCTTGCAAAGTTCCTGTCACGTTTTCAGTGTGGTACCTGGAGTCTCCATTTCAAGGAGCAGGCTTTCTGTCTCCTCCAATTCGTTACTGTTGGCTTGTAGAAGCAGCTGAACCAAGCCAGGACACTGATGTGATGTTTTCTTCCATATCAAAGGTGTCATAGAAGAGACTATGAAAATCCCCAGAGAGAAGCAGATTGAGAGAAGAGGATGGCTCCCATCCTCCAGCTGGGTTCATAGAGGTGGGCCAATATGGCACAGCAAATCATTATCATAAGATCATAGAATGGTTTGAGTTGGAAGGGACCTTTAAAGATCATCTAGTCCAACCCCCCTGCCATGAGCAGGGACATCAACTCGATCAGGCTGCTCAGAGCCTCGTCCAACCTGACTTTGAACGTTTCCAGGGATGGGGCATCTACCAAGCCAGTGCCTCACCACCATCGCAGTAAAGGATTTCTTCCTTCTATCTAGTCTGAATCTACCCTCTTTTAGTTTAAAAGCATTCCCCCTTGTCCTACCACTACAGGCCCTACTAAAAAGTCTGTCCCCGTCTTTTTTATAAGCCCTCTTTAAGTATTGAAAGGCCATAGTAGGGCTTCCTGGGATCCTTCTCTTCTCCAGGTTGAACAATCCCAACCCTCTCAGCCCTTCTTCATAGGAGAGGTGCTCCAGCCCTCCCATAATTTCTGTGTCCCTGCTCTAACAGGTCCCTGTATGGTTTGTGCTGGGGACACCAGAGCTGGACACAGTGCCCCAAGGAGGGCCTCACCAGAGCAGAGGAGGGGTGGAAAATTACTTCCCTTGAACTGCTGGGCACAATGGTCAAAGGATGAGCACAGTCAAAGGATGAGCATGGTCAAAGGATGAGCAAAAATCCCACTGCATAACCCACCGCCAGTGAGAAAGGCTTGGCAGCTCTGAACCACTACAGAAGAATATAATTTCCATAAATCTGAGAGTCCACCTTTCCTTTATTCAAAAGTGACGGCAAATTGACTGCTCAGGGATTCTGATGTGACAGCATCACTGCTCTTGCCAGTTTGAGATGGGAGCTGGAGAAACCAAGTGAAGGTGGCCTGTATCTTGTTCATGGAACTCAAAAGAAAACTACATGCACTACTAATAAAAAAGTCGTTCACACTGAGGCAAAAATGCTATTAAATTAATGGAAAACAGCAATCGGATAGGATGGTCACTTTGATTCCCAGGGGAACACCAGCATGGCCAACCCCCACCCTTAGCCACGAAGCAAGGAAAGGTGAGATCCTGCAGCATGGCTCCGTGCCACTGAGGAACTGAGCTCACTGCTACCCGCTTCTCCCACTGCCTACAAAGAAGTGGGGAGCCACAACATGCCAGATAAACCCCCAAATTCCACTTTTTTTGCACGTAACGGCCCTAAAATTCCTTTGGAAACCAGCAAGTGGCAGCCAGCCCCAGGCTCTGCTCCAGGAAAGCTGTTCTTTCTCGAGCTCTGCATGTTACGTAGGGTGCCATAAGCTCGCAGACGAGGTTGTAAATCTACTGAGGGTGCACATAAAGTCCATGTAGGACTTCACTGCATTGATCTAAACCAGAGAGCCCCCAGGACCTGGAGGTGGGCCCCACAAAGCCCCCAGGCACATAACCAGGCACAGCTTGAGGTTTAGCTGCTGCAGGCTAAGTGAGGAAGGGTGGTCTTGCTGCTAAGACTGAGCCACAAGATCTAGGGCTTGAGTTTTAACCTGTCACAGAGCCAGTATGCAAAATAAGCATTAATGTCTGTGGTTTTTCTATGTAAAACAGGGACTCATAAACCTCTTCCTTCACTTCTCATCTATTTAACTGAGCAGTTTTCAGGGCAGATGCTATCAGTTCAGGCACCGTACTCCGGTAACATGGGCACCCCAGAGAGGGTCTTCCTGGGGAAACACCAGCACGACGTTTGCGAGCTGCAGCTTTTGATTTGTTTCCTGGTTTTTTCCTGCCTGTAAGGCAACCAAGCCACTTTGCCCATAACCCTTTGGAAAGGCACAGGATTGCCATTCATCACATCCAGGTGTTCAGCAGCTTCCAATTCTATGACTCCCTTTAGTGCCGTAGCTCAAGTGAAAAACAGCTTGTGGCTTCAGCAAAGGCGCATCTGTCCCGGGACCCCAAGAGCTGGTCCTCTCTTTACCTTTTCTCCCATGGGGCAATAGCCTTTGAGGAAATCCTGGCACACTTCTGCCTTCCTGGACACATAGACATGGCTGTATGGGCAGTTGCTGTTGCTGCAGATCCCCTTCAAGAAGTAGGAGCACACCGGCATCTGCAAGGGCAGAGGATGAGAAACACGTTAGCACTCCCCTCGACTCGTGATTAGGAACTGTTCCAACACCCAGAACTGAAATAAAATCACAACATGTGTAAAATAAATATATGCCTTTTGCCAGCCACTGATCCCAGAGGTATTTTTAGCTCTTCTATTGGTCTCCTGCAACGCAGCTCCCTGACCATTACATGGTCCTGGTGTATATATGCACAAGGGGTGAACACCCTTGCCTTAGCATCCCTCAGGATGGTGAAAAGCATGAAACTGCCACCAGAAAGAAAACTGCCTCTGTACAGCACGGGGAAAAGATTGGGGAATCATAACAAACTCTTTTATCACGAGGGCTCTGCTGGCATGATGCACATGGCAGGCACATCTTCTGCCGACACTCTTCTTGAAGAGGAGAGAAGGGGTGACTGCTCCCCAGGCTCCTTGCTCATAAAAGGCACTAATCCGAGTGCACTGTTGCACGACCAAGGACTGAGAACACCCTTCCCAAGGGGTGGTGCAGCAGCTGTGATGGGCACAGCAGCGCAGGTCTCACCCCCAGCCTGGCTGCACTCTCCCGTGGCAAACTTTGGCCATTGCAAAGGCCACAACAGCATTCTGGGGGTGCTCCCCACTATTTGGCTCTTCCGTGGATATGGAGCTGGCTGGAGGATACAGAGCACGTAATTAGATAAAGGTTCCAAAAGATGAGTTATAGCAAGGGGGAAAACAAGCACTTGCACCTCTGCAAGCATTTCTGGGGGAGCTGCATCATGCCAAGGCATCAGCCTGGACCCCCCAAGGGTGGCAGGTGATGTGATGATGCCTGTCCCTGTGCGCTGGAGGAAGGATGCTCCAGGAGGCAGTGAAAGGAGGAGGAGAGCCTGGGCTCCTGCCGTGAGCGGTTGGTTACACGGCGTAGAGCCCCACTCCCGCATTCAGCTTTAGCAGCATGACAGCCGATGGGGAAAAGCAAACGAGCAAGGATCCTCATCGTCCTCAAACCACAAACTTCACCTTCTGCCAGCTGTTATAATTAAAAACAAATTACCAGCCTGCTGTGATATTTCAGCATCCTTAACTCACCGGCTACCGCAGGCAACTTCCCGACCCGACTAGGCAGCTGCCAGTGGGAACGTGTGCTTCCCGAAGTCATCGCGCCGGTCCAGCTCCTCCTGCTCAATCCCTTGGTGACCACCTACATGCCAGATCTCCTTCCGGCTCGGCACAGTATTGATCTCTCTGTTCACCGGTAGCATCTCAGCCCCACCAGTTCGAGCATCCCCAAACTAATATTTACAATTCTGCAATAACCACAGCTGAGGCTATCTGGAAAAATCCCTTTCCCTGAAGGGCACATTAGGGTTTTAACTAAATTGGCTCACTTGAGGCAAAGAGAGGAACGGAGAGAAGAAGGGGGAAGCAGATAGGAAAGAAAACAAAGGGTCCTTTAAAAGAGAAGAGTTTATTTTTAATTGTCTTTTAACTGCCGACATTAACATAAAGGACAGGGCTCTGGGGCTATCTTTTTTGGTTGTGGTGGTGTGACCGTAAATGATTCCCTTAATGTAGTTTTTGATATAGAGCCCAAATTAGCTCTAATAAAAAGGGATAATAAAGGCAGCTCTTCTACAAAAATAAACTCCTCCTAGCTGTCAAGCCTGAGCCATTATCAAGAGGAAGCAGCACTCTCATTTCAATTAACCTTGTTTGCACCCCACTACGTCCACACAAATAACAATAACATTAATTCAAGGCACTGGTGCGGTGCGTCCGTATTAGACAGCTTTGACTATGTACATGCTTTGGAGCCAGCAGCTAATGAACCTGAAACTCAACGTGAATTTCCAAATTGCTCACAACAGAGTTTTGAAGCTCTATTAGGGAGAAAAATGCTGATTCTTTTCGAGTTCCTCAAGGGGAAAAGCTGTTGTAGCAGCAGCAGGCGGTTGCCCGAGTCCTAGCCTCTTGCTAACCTTCACTCACAAAGCCATTCATTCAGATTTACCAGTTTCTCTCAATCACCAGGATGCGCCGGTGGCTCTGCCCCGTTGTGGAGAAATTCCCTGCACATCACTTCGACAGATGCTCCTTAGCCAAGGGCTTCGCACCGCATCACCTGCAAGAGCAGAATTCCCCAACTGCCAGCCTTCCCTCTCCTCCAGGCCCCTTTTTCCATGGCCAGAGGGGCAGTTTGCTTTTTGAGAGCACCTGCAAAGCATTGTGTCCATCTGGAGCAGCCCTCCACCCTGGAGATCATCCGCTGCTTGGAGCAAGGGTTTTACGGCTTAGGATGCAGAAAAGCTCCCTGCTGCTGCAACAGCTCAGCCCATGCAAGTTTGTTACAGAAAACAGGGATTGTCCCCATTTTTCACTAGGGAAACTGAGGCACAGGATCATCCCAATGCTGAGCAAGAGTTTTGTCCTCAAAGCAACAGTTAAGCCCCACAAGCCCTTGGTCCTTCACCTCGTGGACCAGGTATGGAGCCCCATCTCCAATGACATCCCACCGGAGTGAGATACACAACAACAATAACCTGACGCTTCTCTGATGAGGAGGTTGTGAGGTGTGTGTCCCCCATAGCCACAAAGTGAAATTGAGAGCCAACTAGTGAGGCATCAGCAAAACCAGGAATCCCCCAAACCACAGCTGACACCCCGTCATCACTAACCACAAGAAAAAAACAATAATTCATTGCATTAAACCCCCAGCTCAAATAGCCAAAAACAAGTGACCCCCATAATCCGTCATCCAAGGAACAAGTGGGATCTGCTCCAAAATACCCACGAGCAGGGGGAAACTGCTGCCTTCCTCTGCGGATTGCCTTCACCTGCCTTTCTCCTCCACTGATAAATGAGGCTAACACCACCTTTGCTAGTAATCACTTGGGTTAACAGGGAGCTACAGGAGTTGAAAAGCAAAGTCGCCTCTCGCTTTGGGTAGCAGCATCCCTGCAGCTATAAATCACCCTGAAACAGGCTTGCACTCTGCAGAGGAGGCTGTTTCTCTTCTAGCCCACACTGACGACAAGGTAGTGAGTGGAGACCTCTGAACCACCCCTGAGGTGCCCAGGCCTACGAAAAATAATCCTCCTTCCCCACAGAGCGCAACATGCGTGGCCAGAAACACGTTCTCTCAAAGCATTTGTTTCTAAGGCACACAAGAGAGCTTGCATCTGCCTGCTTCCTTTGTAGGCTTCTTAATTTAATGACTGATCTTGGGCTTAGATGATACTTATGGTAGTGGCAAACTGCTAAGGAAAAAGGTGAGATGGCCAGAGGCCACCTGCACACCATGGGACCCCTTTCCAGGGATTCTGCCCCCCTCAGCAAACCAGCTCTTCTGCAACAAGCGTCGGCACAGCCACTCCTTTTTAATTCAGTTTTAGTACCACAATGATGTTATCGTTATCATTGCCCGATTCCTAACTGGCAAGGTGCTGCTAAGGCGGAAAGGCTGAGTTTTCCATGCCATGCTGCAGCCATCATTCTCCATCTATCCACCCAAAATGGAGCTCAGAAGCCAAAAGCTTGAGGTCCTCCTTGAGGCACCAAGACACACTGGTGCTTCTGGAGGGGAAACTGAGGCCACAGCTCCACCAGCAAATTAAACATGTTGAAGAATATTCCTGGGTACCAAGACCAGTTGGCACAAACCTATCTGCATCCAGCCATTGCATCCTTTAGTGGAAACGGCTGCTGCCAAGTCACTGACTGCAACAGTTCCTTGGCCGTCTCCAACTCCTAAGTCTCACCCAGGTTTCTGCCCTGGGACCAAAAACAAGCTCTGGTACCTGCTGAAATACCATTTAACTCACCAGTACAGATGTAAGTCAACAGTCCCATGCAGTCTGGATGGATATCAATCCTTCGGCTCGGAGCCACAGGCTCTGAGCACGGTTGCATGCTCCCATTAGCACTTGCGTATCACTTACTCTGGTGAAAAGAAGTTGCTGGCCCCGTATCCACTCCAAATCTGCGTTAATTCTAACAATTCTAGATACACCAACAGCCAGTCCTTTTAAAAGCTTTCTTCTTTCTTGGCTTCTGGATTTCTGAAGTCTAACTATATGTTATAGGAAGAAAAAAAAGCCACAGCTTTTTTCCCTTCAATCAGTTCTCATCCTCATCCCTCTTTTGACATGCCATGAGTCAGGGAGTACAGCTGTCCCCAGTCTATCTCCTCTATTTTATATACTCATGATTAAGTGACTCTGAAGAGAGATACATGTAAAAAGCATATGGTGCTTTGTGTCTCGTTCAGAGCGACTCTGCTCACTGCAAGGATAACTTATGAGCTCCCCACTGACAACGAACGTGCCTTAGGCAAACGGAGGAAAAGGGAGACAAGAAAACTGTGCCCAAAGGCAAACACTGTTGGAAAAGGTCCTGTCCCAGATGCTGATGAGAGCCGATGTCCCATGGGTTAAATCCTTTACAGGTCAGTAATTGCGCTGTAACTACCTATGTGATGCTGTGGATGGGGAATGGAGGAAGGTGATACTTCAAGGGAGTGGGGAGAAGAACACGCTATAAGGACAATTCAAAGGGCACAGGCTAAATAACCAAAGCTTGAATAATTAAAAGCAGCGCTTTCAGATGTGGCTCAGGCGAGCTTCAGTCCCTGCCGCGCCCCAGGCACAGCTGTGAAAGCTTTGACAAAGCTACTTTCGACAAATGACATGTCAGAAATACAGCCAAGGGGGGCTGCAGGCTCCTCAAGTGACACAAAGAAGGACTGAGCCTTACAGGCTTCTCCAGGAAGACCAGTCCTCATTCGCATCCCGCTTTCTGTCACCTCCATCCTGACAGCAGAGCCTTGACACCAGAGCCGATCCCAAACCACTCCCCATGCAGTGACACTGCTCTCGCTGGTGTTTAATAGCCTGGTGGGATTAACCTTACTGCTGTTGTCTGGGTGATCCTTTGTCTGTAGCAGAGAAATGATCTTCCAAATCCGTCCAACAAAGCTGAAATGTAAATATGTGCTTGAAGCACATCCCAGCTAAGCGAAGGACCCACAGCTACACTTAACCTTCAGCACCAACTTCGCCTCGGCTTCAACGCTTGAGGTCTCCAAAGCTACGTCCGACTGGAGATCCTAGCCACTGAACAGAGGTTAATCTGCTGAATTGTCAACTGATAATCACTAAAAGAAAACCTAATTATTTTTCCACCTCGGTCTGTGTAATAAAACCACAGAGACCCAAATAAAGGAAGTTGAAAACGAAGATGAACTCAAAAGCCATTCTACTAGCCAGTTTCACTGCCTGGCTTTTTAGAAAGGTTAATTTATACCTCCAAGCTCTTGTATGTTAAAACATCCTCCTCTTCCTCCGACACCAGCACAGGGTGATTTAGAGGGAAGGGTGATCTTACGGAGGTAGCTAAGGATTAGATGCAACTAAACGTTACTCCCACGCTCTTTCTCTTCAGTCCCTGGAGTTTAAGCACTCCTTAACCCAACACGTCACCCAACACAGCCCTAGGTGTTTTGGTTTCCAATTCACTGTTTAATGCATTCATATACCAATTCACTGTGTCGTTTCAAAAGGCACATTTCGCTCTCACAACCCCATCATATGCCTGAACAGCTCGGCAAGCAAACTATAAATGAACTCTGCTGGAAGCATTCAATGAGGAAGACTTCCCCGCAACCACCAGCATAGGTCCGCTTGCTCACAGAGCCACACCGTGCTCAGTGGGAAGCCATACAGACCTTGTCTTTCGACACCTTGTGGGAAAACGAACAGGTCCCATCTGTCTTCTTGCACGTGCCACGGAGAAACCTGTAGATACACCAGAAGGAGAGGGTCAAGCATGAGATGGGTCGTACAACACGGGTTTTTAAACACCAAGCATCTGCCTTGCCCCATTACCACATCTGCCCCAAGGCCACAAATACACCTAACTGCTGCCAAGCTCACTGTTAAAGCCCATTTCACACCCTGAATCATCACAGAGTAGCTGATGCTTCCTGACAGATTGTGCTCTTTCATCATATTAGGCTGCTTATTAGTAGGTAGAGCAAAGCATGCACCCTGAGGTTCAGAAATGATGCTCCCAGAAGGAGAAAGATTCTTCCTAGAGCCCTGATTACACCAGATGCTGAATGAAGTACAAGGAGGAACTCCAGGTCTGAGTGGCCAACATCCAGGAGAAGCAGAGACAGGCACACAAGAGAAACTAAGATCCCAAAGCACATGAGGATGTTTGGACTCAGAAGTTTTCCTAGGAGCTACCAGTGTGACAGCAGATTAATAAAATACACGTTATCGTGGGAAGAGTGCTGGTCTGAACCCTTTCAAAGGAGACTCCAGGGGTACATGCTCTCAGCTGCACAGGCTTGCAGGGAGATTCTGGAACACAGAATATGCCTCCAGCTTTACTTATAAAATCTGGGTAAATTTAGAGCTGAGCATGGGGAGATTCATTAAAAAAAATAAAAATAATTCAGATTGGTTTGAAAAAAGTATAAATGGGAACATATAGACGTGAAAACCAGCTGGTTGATGGCAAAACAAGACACAAGATAATGAACGTTGTCCTCTAGTGACTCATGGAAATGGCACAGGATGGAAATCCAAAAGACCTTTGGGACCAGAAATTCCTAAAGCACACATGGAGCACAGCCCAAAACCAGACTTTGTCATGAACATAAGAAGAAGTAAGGATTCAAAGTGAGGAGTTAGTAGTTAGCATCCCTTGTCCTCTACATCACCAGAAATAATCCTGACCAGATACCTTGGACATACGAGCCTCAGTGTTCATGAAGATGTGTTAGGGAAGAATATGTGAAAGCAAGTGAAATCAGTTAAAAAATCAATAAATCACCTTTCCCTCCTGTATGGTCTCCCACTGAGCTTTGTGCAACCTCCAAATGATTGTAGCACAGCAGCAATTTTATGGAGAAATTACTCAAGGAGTTCATCAGTGGAGTTGGCTTTTCTACACTTTTTAAACGACTAATAATATAGTTTAATCAACTGTTGGGCAGGTATAATGAGCTGGCAACATGAATCAGTTCTCCTGTAATAAATTAGTGAGTCTTGTAGCTGCATGGCATCACAGGCTGAAGGATTCAAAGCTGCTGCATGGATCCGAGCAGATCTGAGAAATGCTGCTAGAAGAAATCACCCGGTGCATGGTCAGGGCAGGCTCTCAAGTCACTCAGCTCAGATCTGCACGGCGCTGGTATCTGTACCAGGTATACCCACGACCCACAAAATCATTCCAGTTAGATGGTGCCTTTGGGGACTGGCTAAATGTTTTAGCCTTTAAATACCACCTGGCAAACCTTGATGGCATCCTCAACCTGACAGCAGTAAGTACATCACTAAGGACTATTATTCTGGCTATATTTAAGCAAAGTTGATTTGATCTTATTATTAATTCTTTAAACACTACTCTGATTTTTTAGGTTTTTTAGAGCTTCTGTACTATGATATGGAAGGATACTTTCTACCTGTAAACATCCTGGTGATGGTATCCACCTCCAAAATGTGAAACAAATATTTCTGTAATCCCTACAGTCTGTCCACAATAACCAAAATGCGTGTATTTAACTTGGAGGCTAGTTGTGCAATGCTTTATTAGCATTAATAGATGTAAACTGCTGTGTAAATTTAGAGAAAAATTATCATAAAAGATTAAATAGACAATGATCCTCCGGTCTGGGAAGTTCAGACAGAGAGGGGAGGACTATATAGTTACAAATGGTGCCTAGAAGGTGATCACAGAATGACTTTTCCATCCGTCTCAAGAGCCACGAGCGAGGAGGCACCCAGCACAACAGTTGAGCAGTCTGTTGCGGAAGCACTTTTCATGCAGTCCGTAATCCAGTTGTGCAACCCACTGCCATAAATACCATGTGTTGAAGAAAGGACTAAATAAGTTCACCCCAGAAAAAGAACTGCTGACTATTACATGATGATGGTTTGGTGGCAAACTCTAGCAATTGTAATGCAAACCCTGCTAGGCTGCAGGGCTTCACTGCCAGAAGCTGAGTGGTCCCAGCCAGGCGAAAGTGCCT
Source organism: Falco biarmicus (assembly GCF_023638135.1). Classification (NCBI taxonomy): domain Eukaryota; kingdom Metazoa; phylum Chordata; class Aves; order Falconiformes; family Falconidae; genus Falco; species Falco biarmicus. The sequence goes on from NC_079290.1 coordinate 13,017,197, forward strand.
TTCACCGTGTTCCTCATCTTCTCCTCCTGTAGGTACCTGCCAACCCAACAGTGCTGGGCAGACCCCAGGCCTGACCCAGAACAGCTGTCCTCATGGTCTTACATCTCTGTTATCAGTTTTTTTCCCTGGGGAGTATCACATGAGCAAGCACCAAAGCCAACCAATGGCTCAGCCTACTACGACAGACCAAAGCATTGCACTTGCTGTGTCCATCCATACCTGGTGCAGACGGCCACCTTCTCCGGATCATGAATGTAGGGGCAACTCTCCCCACGATTACACTTGCCGAAGCGGTTGTAGTACATACAGTATTCCTTCTTCTTTTTCTTCTGTTTAGCTTGACGAATGATGGCCAAACTCCGCTGAACAGCACGGCTAAACGAGAAAGAGAGACAGGGTCAGGAAACATCTCCAACTTCAACGCAACAATGACATAGAGAAGACAGGCCAACAGCACCTGAAATCACAGAGGAGCCCAAGTTTCACTTTGAAGAGACAGTGCGATATTAAGGAAGCTTGTGCCGGACCATAAGCTTTTAGGTCTTTGTGAGTTTTGGCCAGCTTAAACTTGAATCTTAAAAATGTTCAAGATGAGGCCTATCTCCCTGGAAACATCTGCACTAGGTACACAATCACCCCATGCAGCAGGCCAGGTTGTGACCAACCTCTTGGAAAGCACCTCTGCAGAAGACAACCCTGGGGAACAACAAGGCACCCAGGAGTCAGCCAGGCACCCTTGCAGTGATGACACCAACCACATCCTAGGCTGTATGAGTGGAACACAGCTGGGACAATGAGGGAGGGGACCTACCCCTCTATTTGGCACATGCAAGACCACAGCTGGGCACTGGGTCCAGTCTGGGGCTCCCAGTACAACAGTGATGGATGGCAGCACATTCAGCGCAGGCCACCAAGATGGTTGGGGCTGGAGCACAGGACATCTGAGCAGAGGCCATGGGCTCAGCAGGGAGGAGGCCAAGGGGATCTTACTGTCCTCCATGACTTCTTAATGGGATGGTGCGGAGAAGATGGAACCAGACCTTCTCAGAGACATATGCTAGGAGGACAAGAGGCCCTTTGGGGCAGGAGGAAGAACAGCTCTCCAGAGATCCCTTCCCACCTCCATAACCATGATTCTCTCCTATGATTCTATGAGCATGGAGAGAGCTTCCTGCAGTTTTAGTGAGGCAGAAAACATTCTCTCCCATGCTGGGCTCATGCAGCACAGGATGCAAATGCTGAACAACTCAGAGGGCACTGCAGCATGTGTCCTGCCAGCTGGCCTGCTGCTATTCCAAGTCCTTCAAGTGGGCACCTGCTTATGGACCTCAGTGAGCGAGGGCCTATGTGACAGCCATGGGAACACAAGGTAACACCAAATATCAGAAAAACTTGCTATTGATTGCCTGGTACCCTAGAAGTTGCTTAAGGATATCGAAAGCTGCTTAGCACACATTTTTCATAAGCTTCCAGATGAAGAGGTAATTAATTACCTAGCAGCTATAGAGATATATGGGACCAGGAGGAAGAGGGGGAAGTGTTGAGATTTGGCTGAATTCAACACCATGGAGGTCATGTTTGATGTCTCTGAGCAGATAATTAAGATGATACAGCATGATTAACTCAAGTTTGCAGAAGATACGCTGCTCTGGATGGGGGCAAAGCAAGCCGGTCACCTTAGGTTCTCTGGGTAGTCGTATGTTTTGCTTCCTTAGAGACTAAGGATAAATATTTATATATACAATTACTTTAATACATGTATAATATATAAATATTATCTAATACTATGTATTTCCACAGTCTTGGTCCTCCTGGTGGAAGAAATACAGGTCTAAGGGTCACAATAGCATTACCCATGACAAATACTGGCTCAGGCAAACTACTTTAGGGGGGAACATGTATTTTTACCTCTGTCATTATTGGTTGTCTACAGCTCTTGGGTTAAAATGCAATAAGATAAAGACAACTTCACATAGCCAAAATGCTGAATGCAAAAGCCTCATTTCAGCATCAGAAATGTCACCACCTCTTTCATCACAAATGGCTTGGGGGGATACCAAGCCCCACCACAAACTGCTTCTTGGTACTTAAGGTGACCGCAAGGCAAGCCATGATACAGTATGGTAAGCATTTAAAAAAAGAATATTTCTTTGCTAAAAATTATGATATTGAAAAAAGGCTCTCCCTTAGTCAACATCTCTGCTACTTGTGATACCTGGCCAAGTCACCAGCACATCGACCTGCACAGAAAGCACTTGCAAGCTGGACTCCAGCAACAATTAACTCCAATAGCAGATTTTTAATTAGTTTATATTAGTGGCAGGACATGATAAAATAGAGCTAGAATCTGGCATTACATCTGTATACAGACATCTGGAACTGACACACTTCAGGAATAAATTTCAGAGCACTACTATTAAGAGGGACTTGTCTACAAATGCTCATACTTAAGGACACAATGATATGTAGCACAACTGTAGCATAAAAAAAAAAGGCAAGAAGAAAGCTGGCAGGGCTTTGAACACCAACAACGTGCCATCTTTCTCCCATACACGGTGCTTTCCAGTTGCCACATGGCAAATTCCCGGTCTGTGGGTGGGACAGAGAGAAGGAAAACTGCAGTTTTGCTGGGTTAAATTTCAGGGCTTCTCAGCTGGGGGGAAAAAAACAAAATACCCCTTGAAAACACTACAGTTGATTTTAAAAGGGACTTTCCAAGCAGGAGTTGGCATTCTTTGCCTGCAGAAAGGTGTTGCTATCCATTAATAACCTTTCAAACCCTTTCGAAGCTGAAATCACAGCTTTCTGCTGAGCTTACAACCCCCTTGGAGCAGAGGCTGGGGGAAAAGCAGTGGCCAGAGCTTCACCAAATAAACAGCCAGTTAAATACACACATCTCATGCTTTTGACACCCTCCTGAGCATAAATCACATGCAGCATCCAGAGGGGGAGCACGCTATTCCTCCCTGCAAGTACAGACCTGGCGAAGTATCGGCTTGTAGCTGATCTGTTCAGGCAGCCGGATGGAGAAAAGCCAGGACTAGGCGTACAATGCAACCTCGCTGTTGAAAACAGAAAAGAAAACGTAAGTAGTTTCCTCAGAATCGAGAAATTTTGCAGGAATTCACACAGCCCTCAGTATCTTAATTTCACAAAAATGATCAGAGGGATGAAACACCTCTCCTATGAGGAAAGGCTGAGAAAACTGGGAGTGTTCAGCCTGGAGAAGACTCTGGGGAGACCTTACAGCCACCTTTCAATACTTCAAGGGAACTTATAAGAAAGATGGGGACAGACTTTTTAGCAGAGCCTGTAGTGATAGGGCAAGGGGGAATACTTTTAAACTAAAAGAGGGGGGATTCAGACTAGATAAAAGGAAGAAATATTTTATGATGAAGGCAGTGAAACACTGGCACAGGTTGCCCAGAGAGGTGGTAGATGCCCCATCCCTGGAAACATTCAAGGTCAGGTTGGACAAGACTCTGAGCAACCTGATCGAGTTGATGTCCCTGCTCATGGCAGAGGGCTTGGACTAGATGATCTTTAAAGGTCCCTTCCAACTCAAACCATTTGAGATTCTATGATCTTATTGCTTTATCCAACACAAGCAGCTCCCAGAGCCCAGACAGGTGAGGATGCTCTTTACAGACCTCCATGTTGCCGGCACCTCCAGAGCCGCCATGGTAAAAGGGCTCCTCGCCAGCTCTGAACACCACAGGGACCTTTCCCCTTGGCACCCAAACATGCCAAAAAAACTCTCCAGGCAACTCACACGCTTGTGCTATCAGTCCAGAAAATTTCCGCGCTTGGCTTGGCTGCTCCCTGCAGCCAGTGGGGGAAGCCCAGCGCTTGCTTCCAATACGTGCATGCACATAATTAAATTGTCCTTGACTGGCGTAGGAAAGAATGAATTGAAAATAAAGGCTGTGTATCAGCTTTCCAGGTGGTACGAGAGCGGCTCAGTCACTCACCTGCCAGCCCGGGCGTGTTGGGAAGTGAGTGAGCAGAATTTGATAGTGCGGCAGCGCGCTCTCCCCGCGTGCGAGCTGTCACTTGGGCTGCCGGCATCGGCAAAGCCCCATCTGTTCCTTCCGCAAATAAAAGCGATGGCGCAGGCGCAGTGTCAGTGTGGGCAGCACATGCCTGTCCATCAGAGGCATCGAGCAAGCTCTGTGCTACTCACTGGCAAGCGCGTTCAAGCTTGCTGGAAGCTCATTCCAGCTTGCCGCAAGCATGTCAAGTATCAACTGGGCATTTAAGCCACAACTGAGGGGTTTTCTGCATTTTATTTTTGGCTTCCCCCTCACTGCAGAGCTGTCTCGCTGTAGGAGCATCTTTTTTAACTAGTTTGAAGCGTTCAAATAAATGTACGTCAACTTTGGGTCGCTCCGAAGATGCTGCAGAGCATCTCTTAGCGAGGACTTAGGTTAAGAGGCCAGCGCATTTGAGCAAGGTTGACCTCCCAGCTGATGCAGGGAGAAAGACCCAAATTAAAGTCCAACCATTAGGGTAGGGATAGAGCATCCCCCAGCCCTCTGCAATTATGTTTAATGCTCCTTAAAGCAAGCTCAGCAGGATGGGCTATACCAGGAGCTGGCTCCCCAGGGCAGCAGACAATCTCTCTAAATATTTAATACCCAGGCATAAAAGTGGACTCTCGGGGATGAACGCACTCCCATGCTTGTGTGCCACCCTTTTAGTTAAAGTGGCCTGATAACCACATCTTGGTTATCAGAAAGGAGGAATCTCTAAAGAAATAAATAAAGAGGTAAATAAATAAAGGGTGCAACAGCCGCATGCCACTGGGTTTTAATTTCTATATAGCAAAAATACATCCATATCATAATGGTTTTTTGCCCAGCTTTTATCTTCTGGCAAGAAGTTATGCTATTATACATGGAGAGGCGATGCACATCTCCCATTACCGGCTCTTGCTGTGAATTAACTCACAGCCTGGAGGCAGTTTAACTGCCCGAGAGAGTCAGTCCCATCCACAGCAAAATCCGGGCAAGATGCAGCCATCCAACATGTTGACCAGGTCCTGCAAAGCATCAGACTGGCAGCTGACAAAGAAACTCTTCATCCACACTTTCCCACCACCTAATTACTCACCCTACATGCAAATCCTCCCTGAACTATTAGAAAACCACCTAAATATTTACCCAGGAGGAGAGAGCCCAGCAGCTGCGTAACACTGCTGGTTAAGAAGCTCCATAACTACAGATTTTGCCATCAACTGGGATTTACAGTGAAAACTCAAACTCTGGCATGATAGTATTTTTAGAAGCTTTTGCATTGTGCAAAAAGAAGTTTAAATACAAGCCAGGCTCTGTGAGCATTAAAGAAGCAAGGCAGGAGATGCAGGAGAGCGGATTTGATGCCTCAGACTTTTAGGAAGGTCCAAAGAGCCCATGTTTTGATTTTTTGAGTGGTTACCAACTCGAGGATGACCACAGAACAGCTACCAAGAGATCTGCATTAATAAATACACAGCATCTGATATTTTGAAGACAGTGGAGATTCCAAGTGTATCTGAATCAGGATATTCAGTGTGTATTCAGGGTATATTATCAAAGTAACCCACGCAGCGTGAAACCAGAGCTGGGCAAAAGACACCAGAGGACTGGATAAGGGTTAAATTAAAAAATGAGGAGTTGAAATTTGCTGCAGTCTGGACTAAATTAAACAAAAAAACAAAACGATGCCTCCAGAGCTTGACTGATCCCTGGGAATCTCATTTAGTCCAGACATAACACGTTTTTATTTTGCAGGTCAGATGCCAGCCCCAAATCCATCCTGTTCTTCTCCCGAGTTACTCTCCAAACTGAGAGAGCATCAGGACTAGGACAGAGCAGTGCTGTCGGATCAGGAGAGCAACTCGCACATCCCACATCATGCTTTCCTGTGTATTGCAAATGTCCCTTGCTGCAGAGATTTAAGTAAGTGGCATGGCAAGTTCCTCCCCTGTGCATGCTCAAAGGCAGTGGGAACAACAGGGGTAGGAAAAAAAAAAGAAGGAAAAAAGAAAAAAAAAGAGCTGCTGGGGAGAGCATCAAGAACTGCACATTAAGGGCTTTTTAACTGATTACACACAGCACAGCGGCATCAGGCTTGATATTTTATACCCTGCATCAGGGACAGGTGGTTTTCTCTCTCTGCGTTTTTTTTCCTTTTCCTTCTTAATGATTTAGCTGGTTTGAAGCGCATCATCTGTAAGGAAATACATAGCCCGTGCAAATGGGGATGTTTCTCTTAATGCATCATCCCAACCTGACACTGGCTGCTCCGGCGGCTCTCGGTGTTATCAAGCGCGAGTGTTGAGAAGTGATTGTTGTACCTAACCCAGTCGTGAGACTCAACGCATCTCTCCGGAGGGAGCGGGAGCTGTCATGTTCATTAAATGCATGATTACAGCTATGATTAATAGCGGGGGCTACAGTCTAACTCCTTTTTTTCATCCTGCTCCTCTGAAGGAATCCACAGCCAAGCAGTCCCATGGTGTTTTCTGCAGTGTTCGCCTCCTGCTTGAAATTCCAGCTTTTGATGGAAAAGGGGAAAGAGGCACAATTTATCCCTGTCAAAGGCTCCACAACTACAAGTGCTTAAAACGAGCAGGTCAGATGCTGCACCCCTCCACCAACATCTGTACATTAATTAGGACTTCCCTACCCCCCCCCCCCCCCCCCCCCCCCCCCCAAAACACAGCTCAAGGCTCAAGGCTGTCCATCTCCTGCACCCTGATCCTTCTCCTCCAGGGAAAGGTTGGCAGAGATTTGCTTTGGCAACCGCATTTGGGAGCAATGCTTGGTGCTTTCCAGCATGCCTATGTGGGGAGAGGGATGCTTCCATCCAGCTCCAACACCTCTGCTCAGCCTTCTCTCACCCAAGGGCTTGCGATGCAAAAAATGCACACTGAAAACAACACTTGAAATTTTCCTTTGCCATTAAAAATCGGCTGCAAATATCGCAGGGAGGGAGTGCAGTTAATTATTACCTGCTTAATTATTTAGGAAGGACTTTATTGCTCCTAGGGCATAGCTCAAGGACCAGGACCTCATCATGTGGAAAGGTTTGTTTGTGTATCTTATCTAGTAATTTATTTTTTATACAGTGGAAAGGCTGTGGAAAACTGAAATAGCCTAAAAAAAAGAGAACTTGCAGAGCCGGAGTGCATTGGGGCCAGCAGATGCACAAGAGGGTTAGGACATTGTTAGAGTGACGGCCAGCACCAAACCCATTGCTGCCCATCTGCTTCAACTTCCCCAAACCAAGGATAATTTATGGAAATCTTACACAGGGAGAGAAATAACCAGGGCTTTGCCCGAGTGAGAGCAGCTAGCAGGCAATCAGCTCTACCGGCCAGTGCTCCAACCCAAGGATGATCGTAACAGGGTCATCCCAGCTTGCGTTAATTTTTGCTCATCAAGGGAAGGGGTTTTGCCATTAGCTGCACTCACTTCAGCTCAGCCTGTTTCAACATGACCTTGGCACCCAGGAAAGGCTTCCTTTAACCATGCCGGCTCCTTTAATGGGTCCCATTATAGCCCCGCTTCGCCTGCCACGGCACAGCAGCCTACTTCAGAAACAGCCAAGCGATTCATTTTGTGAGGCTCTCCGCTTTATTGCTGAACAAAAAGTTTTGAGGCTGGCACTCGGGGAAATTTATTTCTTTAATTATTATTCATTTAAGTGGGTTCCACTGTTTCAGATGATCAGCACTAGCAGCTGCTGGGGGTAATTTATTTTCCTCACTGGACAGCAGAAGCCCTCACTCTCTAGAAGGTAACAGCAAAAGAAGGGATGAGCTGCCACTACACGAGTGGAGCTTTTCACGTTTTCCTGTCTGATCACACCCCAGCTCCTAACAGGAACATGCACGTTCCTGGGTCAGGCGGTCACGAGTGTTTTATTAGTGAACCAACCTCAATTAATGAAGCACACTCCAGGCTGGTTGTTGTTGTACGAGCAGATCCTTGCAAGGAGCCTGGAGTGGCTGCTGTGGGGCATCTTCTTAGCTCTGCAAGCTCTGGTCTACACCAGTGCTGGATCCAGTGGTGCTCCTCAAGGACATCTGGTCCCTGCCCACCAGCACCTGTAATCCCACAGTTGAAGGACTGAGCTCAAAAGGAACAAAGGGACAGTAATCCCAAAACCAAGGGATTGAGGTTGATGGGGCCAAGGAATTCTGCAATCCCAAAGACAAGGGACTGAGACTGAAGGTACCATGGAATTGAGCTAAAAAGGGGTATGGGATTGAGCAATCCCAAAAACAAGGGATTGAGACTGAAGGGGCCAAAGGATTGAATGCAAGAGGGATAAGGGACTGAGCAATCCCAAAACCAAGGGATTGAGCTTGAGGGGCCAAGGGAGTGAGCTCAAAAGGGGTAAGGGATTGAGTAATCCTAAAACCAAAGGACTGAGATTGAATGGGCCAAGGGACTGAGCAATACCCAAACCAAGGAATTAAACCCAAAAGGGGTCAAAGGGATTAAACTCAACAGTGGTAAGGAATTGAGTAATCCTAAAACCAAGGGACTGAGCTCAAAAGGAGCAAGAGATTGAGCAATCCCAAACCCAAGAGATTGAGATTGAAGGGGCCAAGGGATTCTGCAATCCCAAAGACAAGGGACTGAGCTCAAAAGAGGTCAAGGCATTAAACTCAAAAGGGGTAATGAACTGAGAAATCCCAAAGCCAAAGGACTGAGTTCAAAAGGGACCAAGGGATTAAGTTCAAGGAGGGCAAAGGATCAGGCAATCCCCAAACCAGGGAATTCAGTTTGAGGGGACTGAGCACAAGCCAGCCCCAGCACAAGTGACACCAAAACCAGCTGAAACCTGAGGAAAGCAACACTCCAGTTTTCACTGCTCTCACACCTTGGTGCATTGGGTTGGCCTCTCCTCCACCAGCTTCTTTCTTACTCTGCCACCACCTGGTCCCAACACATTCCAAGTGTTTTGCAGACAGAAAGGAAGAAAGCTGAGGCCATGATCAGCAAACTGCATGATCCCAATACTGCAGATTGGGATGCTCCCAGGTGCCAGATGAGCTGCTCTAACAGCCACAGACTGGGGGAAGAGGCAAAGCATAGCACACCGGGGTGAACACCCCCCAATTCCTATTTGAACACCTGCACTAAAAGTGCCACCAAGCAGAGGTGGCAGAGGATGGGTGGTGAAAATGTTCCAATCTTAAATCCCTCCTTTCCTTTTTAAAAAAGCTGAGTGGCTCAGAAGAGGAAGCATCATTTACGCAAGTCCTCAGCCAGCCCAACCATACAGCTGAACGCTTTATCATCCTTGCAAACGTGAAAAGTGTGTTTCTGTGGCGCTCAGCACTTCTAAAATTAGTTGGTAAACAAGGAGCCGAGAGCGCAGTTTCTTGCAGTGCTTGGCTCCCTGTGCCGTGGTTATATTCCTTCTCCTTTCACTGAGCATGGAGTTCTCCCACTGCATCTGAAATCATGTTCATGAGCATCAGTTATCCATCTTCAGCGTGATGCAGCAGAGGAGCTCGCATCTTCAGTCTCCTCAGCTGTACACTAGATGCTGTCACAGCAGGGTGGGGAAACTGAGGCAGGAGGGGCTGTTATGCAGCAGGATGGAGACAGGGAGTGTGTTTAGATGCAAAGAAAGACCCCCAGCCATGGAAGGCTGAACTTAAACACGTGTTTCAAAATAATTTGCTCATCTGTGGTCAGGGCCACCATCGCAGCTGTATTGGGAGATGTGCATTAGCAGCTCAGGAGAACTTAAAGGTTCCTCTTAAACCCCCACCTTTAAGAGCTCAGCAACCATGGCTGTCTCCAAGACTTCTGGATCCTACCGTTGTAGAGAAAAACTGAAAACTACCAATAAATAAAATCACACCGCTTGAGGGGCTGGCTGCCACCCGTGAGCATTCCCCCAGCAGGTGAAGCCCAGGCACACTAGTGTCCCCAAAGCCACCAGCCTTCTGTCCCACTGGGGCTCCTGCAGGCTTCCCAGGAGGTAAAACCTCAGCGGAGGATGAGAAAGTCATGCAGGTGAAGATCTGCCCATGGAAAGCAGCCTGGACACCAGCAAAACGCCACTGGAGGCAGCCCCAGACCAGGGTGTGCAATACCTCTCACTGCAGCAGCGGTGGCTCGTGCCTAGATTGGGGTCAGGGCTGCTTTCCGGACAATGTCAAACCTCAATTTGGTTTCTGCTGCTTTCAATCTTGTACAGGGCTGTGCTTTTTTTTTTATTTTCCCTTTTGAATTTCTTTGTGAAATGCTTTATTGCCAGGACCTTTTGCTTCTTTCCCTAATTTCATAGAAATTCCTCAAGTACCTGAATAACATCTTAGCAGCTGTAGAAAGAAATGAAGGAAAGGATTGTTGTGAGCAGAGAAACCCAATTATTACGCTTGCTCAATTAATTGCAACGTATCGAATACTTTCCACACCATGCCGCTGCCTATTTTCTAATAATTCTGCAAAGTGAAAAATACGTTGTTTCAGAAATACTAGTTATCCCAGGGATAAAGAGCTTTTCCATGTTTGATACTGCATCTTTGTCCTGTACAGGGGCAAGGAGCAGGGGTGGAGCCCTGCGTTTGCAGGTAGATGTCTTCTTCTGAGCCTTTTCCATTCTTGCTCAAGCAGCTGAGTACACTGAGTACTGGTACATCTGAGTACTGAGGTACATCTGAGCTCACTGGCCAGCTAGGAAGGCAAGAAGTCTTTTTTTATTTCCACATTTTATCCACAGTGCTCAGGAGACAAGCTCAGAACTTCCAGCAAGCCCTCTGGGAGCAGACCCACACATGTGATGAGAGCACAGTTCTCAGCAGCTGCATGGACCACTGCGATGCCCCAAAACACGAACCATTCCGGGGAGCTTCTTTATGCTCAAAACACCTTCAGAAACTTTTCCTGGGTTTGCAATGACGCTTTCTTTGCCCCCAAGCCAGGTGTCCCCCATGCCATGCCACCAGTAATAAAGCAGGTTGCAGACGAACCATGGCAAAACCCCTACTCTTCCCCTTGCTCCGGGAGATGGATGAGTTGCTTTATTGCTCCTGGTAGCCCCAGGATTGACCCCAATACAGCACAGGGCTGCAGGAAGTGCATCCACAGGACAAAATTTTAGCTCACCACCAGCATCCATCAGTAAATCAGCTGGTGGGGATGGTATGACAGTGCAGATGGATCAGTTGCAGCGACTAGCATCATGTTTCTTATTGTAGTTGGGCCACGAAGAGACAAAATACCAACCCAATAAATTCAGGCAAACAACAGAATTATAACCCACTGTAAGTAAACTCCAAGCTATTAAACTGTCAGGAGTGTTTCCCATCTCTCTGCTACCCCAAACACACAGCGTCTGGCACTGGAAGGGAAAGCAAAAGCTGTTTTTTTCATCTTTTAAATAAACTCTGTCAAGTGTTGAAAACACAGAGCATTGAGTAAACATGTGAAGGCTCATACCCAATAGCACACACAAATCTTCTGCCCTGCCAGCCCCAGTTATTGTAAAGCAAGAGACATCAGTATCTGTTGAATCCATCCTTGCAAAGGAGGATGAATCGTATCAAGAGCTGAAAGATGACATGAAAATACTGACACATACCAGTTAACTAGGGCTTTATAGTTACAAACCCAATGTGCTGCATGGCAGGGGGAAGGAGACTACAGCAAAAGAAGAAGTATCTTAAAAAAAAACAACTAATGAGATGGGTTTCTATTTTATAGAAAATAACCCTGGAAGGGACCTTCTGTCCCAAAATGGAACTAATTAAACCTGTTTCTCTAAACAAGACCTTGCTAAAGGACGTGGTACCAGTGGGGAAGAAAAGATGTGGGGATATCACATCTGCTCCGTGCCCCGTCACCCCTGATAAAACCACAATGGGGAGCAGCTGCCTTCTCACCACCAGCCAGGAGGTCTGACCTGCTAACCTTGAGGCAACTGCACATCTCCATGAAAGTATCATTTTAAAACTGAGATCAAAAAGGAGGAAAAGCATCCATAAAAGTACCCAGTGCTTGCTGGTGCACACTCATCCTGTGCCTGTTACTGATCCTTTGTTTCTTAAAGCTGCTTTAGGTCACCTCCGCAAACTAAATCCCTTGAAAAACATCACAGTTTCCTTGCAAGGCTTGAGCCCCAGGGCTCTCCCCATACCCCAAATGCCCCCCAGCAAAACCCCAAGAGCAATGCTGATGCCTGAATTTGCAAAAATCCTCCTGTCATACCACTGGCTCAACTGCTCTTCCAGAAATTGCACTCTGAGCTAGTGTTTCTCTGCTTGGTCCCAGCCCAGCGGTGGATATACATGGACAGGCTGAATCCATCAGCCTTTGCTGAGTTGCCTGTGCGTGACTTTGCTCTTTCCCAGTGACCAGACAAATTTAGAGACTTTCTTGCACTTAGATAAATGAAAAAAACCAATAGCCTGGAAAGCATTTTAAATATGGAATGTGCAATATTTGGGCTTGGGAAAGGCTGTCTCGGTGCTCCAAACAGCAGCAGAAATAGTGATTTAAGCACAAAGGTGGACAGTCAAGTCCTCCCACTATCTCCTAGCACCCAAATTAAAGTCACCAATGTGTTGACTACAAATTAGGCAGCAGCTTGAGTCAAGTCCACCTCCTTGCTGCAAGGCAGGTCCTATTCCAACTGTATCCTCGCCGAACTGTTCTTTAAAAAATCCCAATAATGGAAATTTCAGAGTCAACACAGCCAACTTAATCCAGCACTTCATAATCCTCATCCTTTGAAAGCTCTCCCTGCACCCTTCCTGAAAAAGTTTAAACCCTTTGGTTTTTTGGCTGTCATGGACAAGACATCCTTCCCCTTTGCTTGGCAGCTCTTCATGAACTTGGGAACCTGCAGCCCCTCCATCACAACCTCTTCAGATGGCACAGACCCAGGTCCTCCACCTTTCCAGTCCTTCCAGCCATCACTTCTCTCCTGGACCCTTCCCAGTGGTCCAAGTCTGTCCCAAAATCTGGCCCAAAAACCAGATCTAGTATCTTCCCTGCCCATGTCTTGGAGGTTTCATAAGACTTGTAGAATCATAGAATGGTTTTGGTTGGAAGGTACATTCAAAGATCATCTAGTTTCAATCCCCCTGCCACAGGCAAGGGCACCTTCCACTAGGCCAGGTTGCTCAAAGCCCTGTCCAACCTGACCTTGAACACTTCCAGGGATGGGGCATCCACAGCTTCTCTGGGCAGCCTGCTCCAGTGTCTCACCATCCTCACAGCAAAGAATGTCCTAATATCTAGTCTGAATTCCCCCTCTTTTAGTTTAAAACCATTCCCCCTTGCCCTATCATTACAGGCCCTTCTAAGAAGTCTCTCCCTCTTTTTTATAAGCTCCCTTTAGGTACTGGCAGGCTGCTGTAAGGTCTCCCCGGAGCCTTCTCTTTTCCAGGCTGAACAACCCCAACTCTCTCAGCCTGTCTTCATAGGAGAGGTGCTCCAGCCCTCTGATCATCCTTGTGGCCCTCCTCTGGACTCGCTTTCTTGTTAGGTTTCAATCCTTTTCTTGCACTCCAGCAAGATGTTTGCTGCCTTCAACACGTGGGGATGGTGCTTATGGCAGAACCACCCATGAGTTGGTTTTGTGCAGCTGACTGCAGTGACTTCGGAAAATCCCACTGCCATTAGCAAAGGTCTTGACATCGCTGACATCAGGATTTGCTTGGTTTACAAACCCCTGAGCTCACTTCATTGCCTTTTTTTCCATGCCTCTAAAGGCTGATCCTTGCCCATCCTCCTCCAGATGCAGCACCAAAGCCAAGGATGTAACAGCTCGCAGGTAGGATTGCAGACTCCAGAACAAACCATATGGACGCAAGCTCATGAGTGTGCACATACTTATTTGCAGAGCCAGCAACAAGGAGGATGTCACAGGCCAGTCAGCCACCAAAAATCTGTCCTGAGCAGAGCTGAGTTGCAAAAACACCCGCAAACTGTCCTCAAACCGCTGCCAAGCATCCCTTTAATGCTCTCAGAAGGGAGATTACCTGAAAGTAATGTTCCATCGGCTCCACGCCCCTTTGGACACCGCAGCATCTTCATCTCTGCCATCATCTGCAGGCGTCTTCGTTTCCCATCCCTGGGTGGCCAGGGCAGCTAATCCGCGGTTTAAGCTAAATCTCTGCCCTCCTCCCTGCCAGCAATGATGTGCAGTAAGGATTTATCATCACTGGCCGTCCCTCTTCTGGCTGCCTCTCGTTTCCCTCTCCACTTTCCAGCTGTGTGCAAGCGTCAGGGGGGAGTTATTTACTCTTTATTGAGATATTGCTGTTTGCTCCTAATTTTCCTCATGCTTTTCAAACTTCCCAGAGCTGCTCAGCTCTCCTGCTGATGGGATTTTTGTGTCTGCAGAAAGCTCCTTCCCTCCCTAATCCTGTTCTTTGTGGGTTTACACCTCCCCAGGACGCCCCATAACACTCACATCAATTGGGGTGCAGGTGGTTTCAGAGGCTGCACCTCTCAACGACACTGCACTATTTATTGCCTCTCTTCATCCACTTTCCCACCGTACATAAAATGACTTTGGCATTAAATTGCCTCCTTTATAGCATCATCCACGAACATACTCATCTCTGCACACTTCGTCCTTCCAGCAAAGAAAAACAATAGCACAAAGCCATTGGCTTTGCCTTTCCCAGTTTAACTGTCCCCAAAATTTGTCAATAAAGTAGTTATGGAGCAAAAATATTTGACCCCAAGTAGAAATTTAAAAAAAAATACTTTGAGCACAGTTAAAAAACTGGTCTTTCCCAAGAGCCACACTTGAGGCATCAAGTACAGGAGGAGCTAAACCACAAATTTAATTGAAGCTAAATGTAAAGCCGGTAACTGTGTCAAAATGCCTGTTTCACAGTTATCTGCAGAATGATCCTCCCAGATTTTCTTAGGTCAATATTGAATGTAATTTGATAAGCATCTCAAATAGGTTTAATCTTGTGGTGGCACCTGAAGCCGCCCAAGATTTTGCTCAAGTTAAAAAAAGAAACAAGTTTAATGGTGCATCTCTACAAGCTTAAACTAAGCCTGAGTGAAGAAAAGCCTCCACTTTCTTAAATCTTTCATTTCATCTAAAAGCTTCAGTGCTTTTGTAAAGCAAGAAGAGCTGGGGGATGCACTTTGGCACCGATGGGATATCCATCACCTTTGCATCTGGGCTCCTGCAAGGCCAGAGGATGAGTTGCAACACATGGGCTGGGAATAAGCATTTAAAAGTCCCTGTGGGTGGCGGTTAATTCTGGTTGTAGGACTTTGAACGCTGAAGCTGGGACTTCAATGGATTTTGGACGCAGATGGGGACAAATTCTTGCTGCTCACCTGCTCTGCCAGGGCTCTTGGTGCTCAGGTCTCTGCCCCGGCCAGGGGTGCTGGAAGTCTTGGAGAGTTTATTTGCCGATACTCGGTACATCACCCCACCAATGCAGCAATAGCCTTTGCTCCTCCATCTCTGTTGCACATGCTGGGACTTGCCGCCTTGAGGTGACAGGCGTGTTTGGTTCAGTAGCGGGGATCTACAAGAAAACATAAGCCAAGGTAAGCCCAAACTATGGATGATATTGCAAGGAGCTGCTGCTTCATGAGCAAACCCTCAGCTATCTGAGGATGGAGGTGATGCAGCAAGGAACCAGGGATGCTCTTGCTGTAGACAGAGGAGATGCTCTGATCCCCTGTGATTTACACCAAAAAACCCCACAACTTCAAGGACTGTCCTCCTGATACTCCCTCCCCCATGCAACAAAAAGCCTTTTATTTCTCTCAGCTCACCCACAGCAGTGCTGCAGAAGGGACCACGTGTTGAAGGTCAACTCCACGCCCAACCGCAGCCTGCTAGGACACAGCAAAGGTGTTTGTCCCTAAACTCTGCAGGTGTTTCCTATAGGCCCCAATGCCTCGCAAATGGCACAGCTTTGATCCGCACTGCTGGTATGTACTTCTGAATAGGCAGCCTGGTGCATCCAACACAGTATTCAGGTGAGGCCACACAGCCACGGCTGATGCCTCATCTCACACCCTTGGCTTGCAGCTCCAGCCCCAGCAGCAAACATAAAAAGAAACGTGGATGCGGTCCCACGAGGGAATCAGCAATGTGGGATCTCCCCTGAGCTGAGCCAATTCATGGAGCTCTACAAGCTTTGGTATTTTTGGTAGCATTGTTATTAGGTACTATAACTTTTATGTTACTATTTTGCCCCCAAAATATTGTTCCCCAGGGCTCAGTACTGGGGCTAGTCCTGTTTAATATCTTTATTGATGATCTGGATGAGGGGATCAAGTGCACTTACAGGAAGTTTGCAGATGACAGCAAGTTACGGGGGAGCGTTGATCTGCTGGAGGGCAGGAGGCTCTGCAGAGGGATCTGGGCAGGTTGGACCTATGGGCCAAGGCCAGTTGTACGAGGTTCAACAAGGCTCAGTGCCAGGTCCCGCACCTGGGGCACAACAGCCCCCCCCAGCGCTACGGGCTCGGGACAGAGCGGCTGGGAAGCTGCCCAGTGGGAAAGGCCCTGGGGGTGCTGGCTGACAGCCGGCTGGGCAGGAGCCAGCAGTGTGCCCAGGTGGCCAAGAAGGCCAGTAGCACCCTGGCTTGTACCAGAAACAGTGGCCAGCAGGACCAGGGCAGTGATCATCACCCTGTACTTCGCACTGGTGAGGCCACACCTTGAATCCTGGGTTCAGTTTTGGGCCCCTCACTGCAAAAAAATATTGAGATGCTGGAGCATGTCCAGAGATGGGCAACGGGGCTGGGGAAGGGGCTGGAGCACAAGTCTGATGAGGGGTGGCTGGGGGAGCTGGGAGTGTTTAGCCTGGAGAAAAGGAGGCTCGGGGGGACCTTATGACTCTCTACAACTGCCTGACAGCAGGCTGTAGGCAGGTGGGGCTCAGTCTCTTCTCCCAGGTAACAAGCAACAGGACAAGAGAAAATGGCCTCAAGTTGTGCCAGGGGAGGTTTAGATTGGATGCTAGGACGACTTTCTTCACTGAAAGGGTATCAAGCATTGGAACAGGCTGCCCAGGGAAGCGGTGGAATCACCATCCCTGGAAGTGTTCAGAAAACATGTAGATGTGGTGCTTAGGGACATGGCTTAGTGGTGGACTTGGCAGTCCTGAGCTAATGGTTGGACCTGGTGATCTTAAATCTAAGTGATGATCCAACCTAAATGATTCTATGTTCCTATAAAATCTGGCTCTTGCAAGCGTTTTGCTACATCCCTGAAGGGGACGAGTCACCCGAGACCACTGTCACCCACCATTTAGCAGATGCTGGAACCCAAGCAGGGTTAAGCAGATGGGGAGGCACTGGGGACCTTCACCCCCCCCCCATCTCTCCCCCACATCCACAAACCCTGTAGCGAGGTAGCGGGATGGCGATCGGTCATGAGCTGCAATCCAGTTAGTGTTGCTCGTAAGATTATTCTGAACAATCAGTAAGCTCTGAAGTGACACCCTAGGGACAAATATGTCTCAGGGGGGCTCATGTGCCACCAAAAAACCTTCCAGTTCATGACCCAGTATCTTCTGCATCATCCCAACTCCCTCCCAGCCCATGCGGAGCTACCCAGCTCATTTTTGTACATATGCTGTTATACAAACAGAGCCGTTGCAGCCAAATCAAATCTCCTCAAATATCAGTCGTCTTCCTCATTTAGCACTAATCCAAACAGTAATTTGTTTATGCAAATTAGAGCTCTAATTTTGTATTAGTCCAAACTATGCTCATAATGCTATTAGCAGAACGTATATAAACCGCGCATTACTGGAGAATATCTGTAAATTAAGATCCCGCTATCCTATCAGCAGAATGCAAACCCCGGAGAGCATTACCTTTAAATGAACATGTGCTGCAAAGAAAAAGAGAACTGTAAAATGTAATAGTTACATTTCTTAATGCTTAGCGTGACAGCCTATTCATTTCATCGGGCTGTTGCCACTGGCTACCGAGCTTGGAGAATTGCTGCCTGATTTTTGTGGAGAGGATGGGGATTGCATAAAGAAGCTGCTGCCCTGCTTCCAGGTTCCCCAGGGCTTGGTCCTCATGAAACTGCTCCAGAGAGGAGCATCATGTCTTAATTTTTACAAAACCAGGTTACTTGCAATGAGCCGTAGCGGTGGCATTGTTGTGTAAAGGTACCAATGGCAGGAAGGACATGAGGGCCACACATGGACCACCCAGCAAACCTTTGCAAGTCCAAGGTTGCAGCCAGCACTGGCTGCAGGACATGGAGAATGGTCTCTAATGCATCCAATAAAAATGATATCAAGTACCTAATGACCAGCAGGGTGAGGGAGGGGATTCTGCCCCTCTGCTCCGCTCTGGGGAGACCCCCATGGAGCACTGCGCCCAGCTCGGGGGTCCCCAGCACAAGCCAGGCAGGGACCTGCTGGAGCGGGGCCGGGGGAGGGACACGGAGCTGGTCCGAGGGCTGGAAGCCCTCTGCTGCGGAGAAAGGCTGGGAGAGCTGGGGGGGCTCAGCCCGGAGCAGAGGAGGCTGCGGGGAGACCTCATAGTGGATTTTCAATATATAAAGAGGGCTTATAAGAAAGATGGGGACAGACTTTTTATTAGGGTCTGTAACAATAGGACAAGGGGGAATGGTTTTAACTAAAACAGGGTAGATTCATACTAGATTTAAGGAAGACATTTTTTACACTGAGGGTAGTGAGACACTGGAGCAGGTTGCCCAGAGCAGCTGTGGATGCCCCACCCCTGAAAACATTCAAGGCCAGGCTGGATGGGGCTCTGGGCAACCTGCTCTAGTGGAAGATGTCCCTGCCCATGGCAGGGGGGTTGGACTAGATGGCCTTTGAATGTACCTTCCAACCCAAGCCATTTGGTAAATCTAATAAAGGTGTCATAATATAGCAAAGCACCGCCACAGCTGTGACAAGACAACTCAGCTCAGCTTCAGCTCTCCTCCTCCTCTTCCTCCTGGTGATACAGCTCTGGGAGGTCACCAGGATGCTCCATGCCACCATACATGGCGACTGCAGTGCTGCTGGCTTTTGGGCTCCTGTTTTGCCTGGCACTGAGCTGTAAGCATCAGTCCCTTCAAGGAAGTTCTGTAAAGTCTTCAGAAAACACAGCTGGAAAAAAGCCTTCTGAAAGCTTCCAGGTCTGTGGGACAGAAACAGCCAGAGCTGCTGATTGCAATGGACAGTCAGAATTACAGTCAGGGATGGAGCACTTGCTGAGAGAGAGCTGGCTGCATCTATAATCCCCCAATACATGCAGCATCAGGGGAACAGCTAGTGACCAGAGATGCATTTGCTTTGATTTCAACACAGAAAACACAGCAGAACATGTAGAAAACATTACCAAAAGCTGAAATATGAGGCCTGGATATAACTTCATATATATGTGTGTGTGTGTGTGTGTGTGTGTGCATGCACACATAAATATTATAAATATATATTGTATAATAAATATATAATTATACATATAAACCTATAGATGTAGTGGAATACTCTATATATTATCTCTTGATAATATATATAGACATATATACAAACATGTATATATATATATAAATATACATAGTATTGAATATACATACTGAATATGTATTGAAATATATTCTCTATACATTATATATAATAATATACAGAGATACCTTTCGACATAAATCTCTATATTATTACCTATCAATTATCTCTAGATATGATTAAATATATACACTGAATACATATATGGATTTATATATATTCAATAATACCTAGAGATATTCAATATATATTCAATAATATCTAGAGATAATTGATAGAGATACAAGGCCCAGCTACTACTGCCATTTAAAGTATTTTATATTATTCAGATATTATTGAATAGATATATTGAATAGCTATTGAATTATATATATTCAGGACTATCTGGAGATAATAGATATATTCTTTTACATATAATACATATTTAATGTTTTCTTCCAGTCTGTCAGAGGGGAGGGAAGAAGACCCAGGCTCAGCCACACAGCCAGGGCATGGAGGGGAGGGTGTCCAAAGCCCCAGCTCCACCGGCAGCAAAAACTTGTTCCTGCCCTAAACACAAAGTTTCCAAGCAAAGCCCTTCTGTCTCCTCTGCATTTGACAGAGACATAGCATTGTGTGTGTGTATATATGCTCACACATACATAAATATATATGTAACAATAGACATAGAGATATCTATAGAGAGATCTATAGATATATACTCTATAGATATCTATAAATATCTATATATACACACTATATCTGTATCTACATCTATAAATATATACTATATATAAAAATATTTATAGAAAACTATCTATAGCCTGTGTTGATAGACATATACCTTATGTATCTATAAATTATATAAAATTATAGACATACATAAACTATACCGATATATAGACATATATCTAAGTTATTTATAAAACTATATACAATATATCTATATATTTATAGAGAGATTACATCTATAGATCTCTCTATACATATTGTATAGTTAATATATAATCTATATAAAAATTTATTTGATATAGATTGAAATATATATCCTCTAGAGGTATCTATATGGACATATATCTGTGTCTCTATCATATGTCTATATTGACATCTCGGTACCTATATATGAATCTATATATCTATAGATATCATGTATAGTTAATATATCAATGTATATAGAAAGTAAGATTTTATATATACCTAATAATATAGATTATATTATTGTATAGACATACACACACATATATGAGAAATGCTATCCAGGTCTCATCTCTCGAGATATCCCAATCCTAAAAACCACGGCGCACCAAAGCTACACCAACAGCACGCTCCAGAGAAGCATCTTTTCCTGCTGCTGCCTGGATTTCAGTTCTCCTTGCATATCCAGCCCCAGCCTGGGCTTCACACACCCCAAATCCACCCCATTTCTCCAGGCATGGGCACACCTTCCTGAGCAGGGGTTTCTGCTTCAGAGAACTGCTCCTACCCGCAGTGCACTTTCTTGGAAAATCATCAGTGGACTTTTTTTTTAAAAAAAAAAAAAGGGGGGAGGGGGGGGGAACGAACCTTCCTCTTATGTCTGTAACATCAACATCGTGCACAGCCCCAGGCGCTACTCATGCTGGCTGAGCCTAAACAGCACTGGTTTACGCACCAGTTTAAGAGCCTGGCTGGTTGAATCACCCAGATCCTCAGGATATTTATTTTCTTGCTTTGCTGCACTCACTCAACCCACTGAAGTGGTTGCACACTCTGGCGCTCCTTGTTCGAAAGTCACCATTTATCAAGAGTTATTACCCAGTGGCATCTGACCCCTGGTATGTGAGTAGAGAGCAAGCAGGTAGCAGCTGCCGAGCAAATAGCAACAGCTGCAGATTATAAAACATTTTATACTTTTATAAAGCAGTATTAAAAAGAAAAAGCCGGTATAAAAGGAACAGAGCAGCGATGTGCACAGCAGCACACTCTCCTTCCTGGCAGTCCTTAGGGATGGTCAGGCCCCAAATACAAGGAACTACTGGTGTCACGTCTCCCGTTAGGGATGTTCCCACTGGGATTTTTCAAGAATTATGGCACAAAGCACTGAAAAGGATCACACCTGCAAAAAGAGTGGGGTTGAACCTCCTCCAATTTGTAGTCATTGCATTTTTGAGAGAGAAAAATGACCATCTTAGGTGGCCTCCAAGCAAAGCTTCTGCAGAACATCTGCTCAGGCCCAAGTGCTACTGGACTGAAGTCTCATCTAGGGACTCAATTTGAGCTCACTGGAGTCCTGACCATCTCTATTTCCATATTCCAGGTGGTGGAAGTGTCCAAGTAGGGATGTCCTCAGCACCCCTTAGCCTCCACGAAGGCTCTACAACCAGCCCAGCTCCTCACCTGGAAACTCTCCTACCTAAAAAGTCAATGGGGGTTATCCCCACTGCGGGGTGGGAAGAACCCCAACAACCCACCTTAAACACCTTCCCAGGGCACTTTGCTATTTCTATTTGTATTTATTCCCCTTTAACTCCAGAGGTCTCCTCCTCTGCCCTTCACCCCCCAGAAACTGGAGGTGCAATTTTGCAGAGCAGTAAGCCCAGGGGATGCAGACAGGGGCTGGTAGGACCCCCTGCCCACACATGTTCACACCATTGTGGGGAGTCCCGATGCAAACACAACAGGAGAGGAGATGCTGCGCACCGGGAAATGCTGGTGATGCTTCGCGGGGGGATTTTGGCAGCTGAACACATGCATTGGGTTGAGCTTTGCCCACATCTGTTATTTATAGAGTATTATTTATTACTTTATTTATTAAATTTATGTATACTATAGGAGCTGTAAGAGATTTAAAATTGAAGGTAAAACATGTTTTATATCAAAAAATCACAGTGGAACCTGAGCTCATAAAGAAGAGCAGGAGGGGGGAACTTCATTCGTAGGAAACCTCTGTTTTCCTCTTAAGCCAAGCTGTTGTTCCCAAGTGGTTGCGTAGCCCCAACACACCCACTGTGCGTCCTCCTCCCTCTCAGTGACTTGTAACCCGGCATTGGCCGGGAAAAGCCACCAGCAAGGAGGGCGAGGGGAAGGATGGCTGTAACAGAGGGCATGGAGCTGCGCCAAACGCCCAGTCGCTTTTCATTGGCAGCGGTGTCACAGCTCTCTGTTGAATTGTTACCCTAATGGAAAGGACGGCCTTTGGAAATGAACTGTATTGAAAAAAAGAGGATAAAATTAATGAGATAATAGCCAGGCCAAGGACCTGAAGAATACGCCGGCCCCTCGACATCAGGGGCTTGTAATTCCCTTTCTGCTGCACAAGCCTGCGGATCTAAAGAGTCCTCCTGTCCGTCCAGAAGGCCCGCTCCGGCAGGAAATTTCATTAACGCTGGAAAATAGGAAAGGTATTAAGCGTGGATAATGAAGGCCAGAGTGTGAACAGTGCCTTAAGATAGTCTTCTTTCTAGCCTTTGTAATGGGAGGCATGAACTTTCCCTTCAAATCCATTTCTAATCCATTTGAAATACTACAGCAAATTATCTTCCCTTCAGCCCGAAAGCGGCCAGCCAATTTACTCCGAATAGAAGTGACAATGCTACAGAATTTATCGCCATAACCTTGACTACACAAGGTTGAGGGTTGTCTTTCCCCCACCCCCGGGGTGGACAGGGGAAGAAAAATTTTTAATGAAAAGGGGGAAGAGGAATGCTATAAAAATGTTTAAAAACAGTGTCGTAGCTGTTGGAGGTCCAACACCAATACCAGGGCCAAGCGTGACGGGAAGATCAAAGTCTTGTGCTAAAAATGTTACAGAGGGAGGACCTGGGCTAATAAAACACTCTGCAGGTTGGGGTCTGGGGTCTTCCTCTGCATCCCTTGACACAGTAGCAAGCTTGCCTGAGTCTGGTGCTTCATAGATGCTCAGGTTGACCAAGTCTAACTTTTCTTATTCTCCCATGATTAAACATCAAGCTGCTGTGTCCTTCATTGAATCATTTAGGTAGGAAAAGACCTTTACGATCATTAAGTCCAACCATTAACCCAGCACTGCACAGTCACCCACTAAACCATGTCCCTAAGCACCACATCTACATGTCTTCTAAATATCTTCAAGGATGGTCACTAAACCTCTTCCCTGGGCAGCCTGTTCCAATGCTTGGCCACCCTTTCCATCTGGGAAGAAATTTTTTCTCATATCCAATCTAAACCTCCCCTGGCGCAACTTGAGGCCATTTCCTCTTGTCCTATTGCTTGTTACATGGGAGAGGAGACCAACCCCACCTGCCTACAACCTCCTGTCAGGCAGTTGTAGAGAGAGAGAGGGTGTCCTCTGAGCCTCCTTTTCTCCAGGCTAAACATCGCCAGTTCCCTCAGCCACTCTTGATCAGACTTGTGCTCCAGCCCCTTCCCCAGCCCCACTGCCTATCTCTGGACAAGCTCCAGCATCTCAATATTTTTTTGCAGTGAGGGGCCCAAAACTGAAACCAGGATTCGAGGTTTGGCCTCACTAGTGCGAAGTACAGGGGGACAGTCATTGCCCTGGTCCTCCTGGCCACACCGTTTCTGATAGAAAATTTCCTCCAGACTTCTCTGCTTGACTGATTTCTCATCACTTGGGAACTAGAAATGCTGGGTCTTTCCTCTAGCCTTTTCTCCAAGACCAGCTTCTCATCACTTGGGAAATGGAAATGTTTCTTCCAGGAGACTGGTAAACTCAAAGCAAAAACTGGACCAAGAGGGAGAAAAAGGCTCAGCAAGACAATGTGGAGTCAACAGTCAGCTGACGTCTAGCTCAACGTGCCTTCCGTGCCTCCAAACACAGCGAAGCTGCTCAGAATGGAAGAAGACCACTGAAACTTCAGCCAGGAGCCAGCAAGTGACACTACCAAAATGCAATCCCTCTTAAATTGATCTATGAAAAGCAAAAACAATAAAAGGGAGATTTCCAAGCCAACATGGAAGGTCTCTCCTTAGCAACAAGGATGACTCACCTGAGCATGCAGCAACACCTGTAGGAGATGCTCAGATACTACACTGCCGTACTGCGCACACGAGTGTGCACTCAACGCACAGACCATCTGATCCAAAAAACCCACACAAACACCTCCATAAATGCATCTACAGTATCTGATGTATATAAATTAAACACAAAACTGAGAGCAGAGCAAGAGCATCCCAATGGCATTTCAGCCAGCTGAAACGGAGAGGATTTCTTGGCGCTGACGGCAATACAAATGGCTCTTAAAGGATGGTTTTCTTTTACTACTAGATATCTTCTTTAGGCTTAGCTTTTTTTTTTTTTTTTTTTTTTTTTTAAGTAATCCTTACATAGTAAGAAATCATATTTGCATGCTGGCATTTGATTCCCGAGGAAAGAGAGGATCATAACCCGGGCAACGGTTTTGGACAGCAACAGGGAGTGGCGAGGCAGGAGGGACCTCATCCACTCCAAGCCTCCCAGATGGCAATGCAAAATCCTCATTTGGGAGAAACATTAAAAAAAAAACCCAAACCCACACTATCCTTGTTCCCTAGCATGCAGCATAACAAAACACACGATTTAGGCTTAAAAGTGCTCCTCAAACTTATCAGCGATCCCCCGAGTTGCTGCACCAGTTTCCCTTGGAAGCTGCTCCAATCTCCCATAACATGTCTATCCCCACCCACCAGCTGCCTGAGGACACCAAATCAGCAGAAAAAAAGCAAGTAACTCCACTAAAATATTTGGTTTACGGAATTTATATCAACATTATTGCTTTCTTCTTAAAAAAATAAAAGGTCGAATCTCAAATAAACTCTTTCTATTTTAAGACTTGATTTATTTAAAGAACCTGATTTGGATTATTCAAATAATTCAGCTCACTGACTATGATATTCAAGGTTAAAAAAGTGATCAGAAATTGAAAAATAGAAAAGCACGTGTCTTCTTCCAATATACAAACATAAATACAGGGGTTCCATTGGTTTTAAATACACAGTGACCAGCTATCATCTGTTAATTTATCCATACACATTTCTCTACTTTAACACTTAGTTCTAATTATGAAACAAACACTTTCAAAAACTATTTTAATTTGGTTCAATTGAATGTGAATTTCCATTCAAATGCAGCTTAACGTTAATCTCAAGGAAAAAAAATAATCCAGCACAGATCTCATTTACCATTTTCAAAACCTGGGAAAAAATTATGAACCTCCTAAGTACCTATTAAGCTACCTAATTGCCTAAATAAAGATGTACCTACCTAATAAATCCTCCTGACTTGTGAAAGAAAAACTGTTGCAGGTATATTATAATAGTTATCAACCAACAAGAATAAAGGTTCCTCCAGAAAAACAGCTGGTAAATAAAGATGAAGAACTAGACCTGATGATTGAAATCAACAGTTTCCATCTTCTGGATCTAAATTCTAATTAACCCCAGCAATTAAATCACAGTGAGCTGCAACAGTGCCATGTGGCCACATGCGTGTGAAGGGCTGAAATAATGGTGATGGGATCGCTCACTTGGTGGGCAGTGATGATGTATGATGGTGATACAGTGGAAGAGCAGATGACCAGCCACCATGACACAGTCAGTTTGTACCATTTTTGGCAAGACTCAGATGGTGACCTCCCTCAGCAGCCCCAGCGGCGTGGGCCACTCTCCTCCCCTGGCCACAAGCATCCTTCCATTTGCCATGCTCATCACTGTAGAAGCTGTAACACCAACAGCAAAGGCAGCAGAACTATTGGCAAACAATACAAACTGCCTTTGAAATGTTTAATATTTTCTCCATCTGTTTAAAAGCTTTCAGCCTCTCCTGCACGCTGTTGCCAATGCTATTATCAAAGCTATCTAAATGGATTTCTTCTTCACAGTTCAAGCCATTACTTCATCCTGTAATCAAAACCATCGCAGTTGCATTTCCGTGTACACGTTGTGTAAGAAACATAGGATTATACGTGCCATGCAGGGCTGTTGAGGGTTTTTTTGTGGTTTCCCCCAATTTCCACATCCCATAGGCATGACACCTCTTCCCAATCCTTGCACAGGCTGGAGAAGTTATCTCCTCAAATAATTACACACAGAAAGATCCAGGTATGAAAATAACATCCCAGTCTTCTTGCAGTGCTTTACTCAAAGGGCTCTAAAAGTTACAGCCAACCCTGTGATAAATCATAGAATCATAGAATGGTTTGGGTTGGAAGGGACCTTTAAAGATCATCTAGAGCACCCCCATGCACTCCATGGACAGAGACATCTCTCACTAGATCAGTTTGCTCAAAGCCCCATGCAAACTGACTTTGAACACTTCCAATGATGAAGCATTCACAACTTCTCTGGCCAACCTGGTCCAGTGTCTTTGTAAGACTTCAATCTTTTCCAGTTGCTCACTCAAAATGACATTAAGATCACAGCAACATCAATCCTCATTGCAAGACCAGGCCATGGGAGGACAATGGCATTTCTGAGCTAGCTGCAGGAGTGTGAGCACTGGGGCAGAAACGACAACATCCAATGCTTCAAACATTACAAGGTTTGAGAAAGGAGATGGGACTCCTCTGGGAAAGGTCCAGGCTTGATGGCTCAGCAAGGGGGAATTACATTGATGGTGAACCCCAAAACAGCTAATGCAAGCTTGACACCCCGAGGCTATGGCCACAGGGTACCTCTATGCCCGCCTTTGAGCAGGCAGCTCTGTAAGTGTTTTGGGGCAAAGCCAAGCCCTGAAGCCCCCATCCCCAGGAGCCAGTCAGTAACCATCCCAGATGAGAGCAGGTAGAGATCCAGGTAGAGATGATGGTTTGAACCAAGGAAGCCTTTGATGTGGGCTAGTAACAGCTGACAGAAAGGAAGAACAGCAGAAATTATTTGGGGTTCCTGTCCTGTTTCTAGGATCAGCCTGCTTTTCCCCAGTTTTTCTCATCCTTTTCTCTGGACCCTTTTCCTCCTTTGAAGCTGAAGAACCAGAAAAAGGATGAGATCCATGCAGAGTCCTCGTGTACAAGATGCAGGACCTATCTCCATAAGCTACATCTTTGCATTTTGACAGGTGAGATTTGACAAGTCTCCACAGGCCTCCAGCTTGTCACCCCACTGTCAGGGTCACCCTACAGTGCAGGCTGAGAAGCCAGTGCACAGTCAAACCCATGAGCTCACCCCACAGATGGTCTGGGGACAGTCGTGGAGCCTGAAGAGCAGCCAAAGGAGGCTCCCTCTACAGCCACCCCAAAACAACCTCCAGTAGCCAGCGGCAGTTCCCTCTGGGCTGTGAGACTCATTCAACACCCCACAATTTTGACCATGGCTTTAACTACATGAGCTTTTTGCTCCGTGCAAGACCCACATTAGTCTTTCCTTACCACCCACACAGCTCAGAAGAGTCAGAGGCAGAAATGTCCCCAGTGTCATAAATCCTGCTCCAAGCCGGGGATTAAAACCAGAAACATTAAGCTTGTAAAAAGGTCTAATTAAGCCTGCAGAAAAAGATACAGTTTGGGCTACACATGGTTCATAAGCAAGCCAAGACCCACCTCAGGTCTTCCTTTCCCTAAGAGTCCCAACCAGGAGCATGAGACAGGGAAGCACTGTGCTGTCCTCACACAAGGGGCTTCATTGCCCAAACATCGCAAATGAGTGACTTTCATGGAATCACAGAGTGGTTTGGGTTGGCAGGGACTTTTAAAGATCATCTAGTTCCAACCCCCCTGACATGGGCAGGGACACCTTCCATTAGAGAAATTTGCTCAAAGCCCCGTCCAGCCTGGCCTTGAACACTCCCAGGGATGGGGCATCCACAGCTTCTCTGGACAACCTGCTCCGGTGTCTCACCACTCTCATTGTAAAGAATTTCTTCCTTATGTCCAATCTAAATCTATCCTCTTTCAGTTCAAAAACATTGCCCTTTGTCCTGTCACTACATGCCCTTCCAAAAAGTTTCTCTCCGCCTTTCCTATAAGCCCCCTTCAGGTACTGGCAGGCTGCTGTAAGGTCTCTCCGGAGCCTTCTCTTCTCCAGGCTGAACAACGCCAACTCTCCCAGCCTGTCTCCATAGGAGAGGTGCTCCAGCCCTCTGATCACCTTCGTGGCTTCCTCTGGACCTGCTCCAACAGGTTCATGTCCTTCTTACATTGCGAACTCCAGAGCGGGATGCAGTGCTCCAGGTGGGGGTCTCACCAGAGCTGAGCAGAGGGGCAGAATCCCCTCCCTTGACCTGCCGGCCACACTGCTTTGGATGCAGCTCAGGATATAATTGCAAGCACACATTGCCGGGTCATGTCCAATTCTTCATTCACCAGCACCCCCAAGTCCTTCTCCCCAGGGCTGCTCTCAAGCCACCCATCCTCAGCCTGTACTGATACTGGGGATTGACCTGACCCAGGTGCAGGACCTTGCACTTGGCCTCATTGAACTTCATGAGGTCCACACTGGCCACTCCTTAAGCCTGTCAATGGCTCTCTCATTGCCAGCTCTTCCCTCTAGTGTATCATTATTTCTTCCCACTGGATTTATTGCCATTTCTTTCTTGAAGGCATTTCAGGCCCATGCTGGCATTCCCTTTCATTTTTCAGTTGCCTCTAAAAGTCACCAAGAAGGCTTCACACTGCACTTGGCAGCCCTGCAGCACTGGGCTCACAGTCTCAGTCGCTTGTCAAGGGTGAATCCATGTGCCAGGGAAAGCACTTAAATTTGGCCAAGACCATACAAAACACAGAGGAGATACAGTTACCACCTCAAGGAGCTTACAATAGTGTTACAGAGGAGAGTTCTTCTCCCTGCCCCAAACCACTTCACTTTGCTAAATCACTGCTACTGTTTGCAACTCCATTCATTCCTGAGAAAGAGATGAAGAGCCTGGCCACAAAACCAGCTCCACATGATATGCATGAATAATGGTGGAAAGCATCTGGCTTGTGGCCTGCTGCACTGAAGCCCTGGCATAGCCAAGCAGGGAGGGCAGGGATGGATCAGCCCCTTTCAGAGCAGCTCACCAGTTGGGACTATCCAGAGGGTGGTCTGGAGAGCACTGAAAGTGGTGCCAGCACACAGCCTGTTTCACCTACGGTAGACTTTAAAAGTCTCTTTTTCGTCCCAGTGGACTGTGTCCTGCTTCCTTTTTTGTACATCTAGTTATCCAAATTATTTGGTGTTCCATCACTCCTCTGGGTAGGCAGTGTGGTGGGATGCTCATTCAGAAGAGGGTGAAAGTGGGGAGTCACAGCATGGGGAAGGACAGAAAAAGTCCTCATGAGAAGGTTTCCTCCTGTAGCTTCATTTGAGCTACACACCGGACAGCAGTGAGCATGCAAGATATGAGAGCCCAGGACCAGGAGCAGGTAACAGGCATGGCCATCTTCTTTTGCAAACATCTTCCTGTAAGCGCAAGAGATGAAGTTGTCTATAAACTAGATTAAACCCAGGGGACAAAAGTGGGACTTTAATAAACACAGGCCAAATGTTTTCTACTTAATTAACCAAGGAAACCAAACGAGAGCATCCCACATCCTTGCCATCAACCCCTGATGGCTTTCAGAGACTGGTGGGAGACACTGCAAGGGAGCACACAAAACCAAAGGCAAGTGGGTTTGTGCTTTCAGGGTTTTAAGCCCCAGACCCTGAAAGTGATACATTCACCCAGGGCCTATTGGAGCTGCAGGCTGCAAAAAACCCTTTTAGATTCACAAAGTCAAAGCACCAAGAGCCTTCCTGGACAGCACAGCACACTGTGAACTAACACAGATACCTCAAAATCACCAATACTAGCACACCACCGAAATTAAGCCAAAATGATTTGCATAGATTTCACACAAAGGAAGAAATGCAACACAGGCTGGGTTTCAAGTAGCTTAGGATGTCCCCTCTCCATTTAAATAGATTTAAAAATCCCAGCTTCAATTGAATTGGTCCAATTGTTTGTGTAGCCCAACCTCAGATGTGTGATTTAGCAACAAGTCATACCCAACAGTAGGGTAAGCCTTACCTGATGTCTCACCCCCTTTTGCAGGGAAGATCAAAGAAAGGAGTTGGTAAGTTGAGCACCAATGTCCACCCTGAGGCTGTATCTGCTTACAGTATCAGTTGTTGGTCAACAACAGCCAAAGAACAGAGGAGAGGTTCATGGCTTAAGCAACAACAAATTGAAAAAAGCAAATAATCTTTAATGTCCCATGGCGTGTTCAGCCTTCCTACGACTGCCCTTTCCTCTCCCACACCTTCATCTTCAACCATTACACAAGACAGCATGTCAGCAGGCTAGCTACCATGTCTGCAATCTTCCTGCTGGTATTCCTGCTCCTGGCAGTGTCACACACAGCCTGAACTGTGTGTTCAGGCAATTTATGGTAAAGTTACAAACCTGCCTATAAGACGGGTCCTTTTACATTTACAAATGTTTCAAAAATCTTGCAGGACAATTTTATCCAGCAGCACTCCCCTTCCCAAGTCTGCCAGTCTGGGAGATATCCCAAGTCTGCCAGTCTGGGAGATAGGTTTACAGACTGGGAAGGATTAGTTAATTAGTACCATTTTTTTGTTTCCCAATGCAAATAAGGGGTAGTAGGCTATATAAAGGCTCAGGGCACTGCATCTGCTCCAGTCTCCATGTTTGCCATTTCTCCATCCTCCCAGCTCCGATGATTAGCAATATTTAGTTTTATTTTTTCTCTTCTCAAGCTAGAAAGAGATGTATAGCATAAACAAGCTCACAACTGAAGGGTGGAATGGGATAGCAAGATGAGAGGAAGAAAACCCCATTGATAACAGTGAGAATTATGATGGAAAGTGGTCCAAGCACAACAGCTTATCACCCTGACCAAACGCAGGAGACCACCAGATGAGGGGATGTTAGAAGAAGGTCAGCTAATGACACTGGAAAGGGCCAGTGAGTGCCTCGCCCAGAGGTGATGAGATATTTCAGAAACTATACAGGATATTGTGACTAGCAGTTCAGAGGAGGTGATTCTCCCCCTCTACTCTGCTCTCATGAGACTGGAGTATTGTGTTCAGCTCTGGGGGCCCCAGCATAAGAAGGCCATGGACCTGCTCAAGTAAGTCCAGAGGACGGCCATGAAGACGATCAAGGAGGTGGAGCACCTCCCCTTTTAGGACAAGCTGAGACAGTTGAGATTGTTTAGCCTAGAGAAGAGAAGGCTCCAGGTAGACCCTATAGCAGCTATCCTGTATCTAAAGGGGGCCTACAGGAAACATGGGGAGGGATTCTTGATTACAGAGTGTAGTGATAGGAGAGGGGGTAACGGTTTGAAACTAAAAGAGGCGGGGTTCAGACTAGATATTAGGACATTCTTTGCTGTGAGGGTGGTGAGACACTGGAGCAGGTTGTCCAGAGAAGGCATGGATGCCCCATCCCTGGAAGCGTTCAAGGCCAGGGCTTTTGAGCAAGCTGGTCTGGTGGATGGTGTCCCTGCCTGTGGCAAGGGGGTTGGAACTAGATGATATTTAAAAGTCCCTTACAACCCAAGCCACCTGATGATTCTACAACATCACCTGGCCACTGACCCAACACAAGTGGAGTGGCTCACAGCTGATCCATGGAGGAAACACTGCTCCCCCTGGTAGTTTCCTGACTCACAGAACTGTTACAGTCAGAGGGGATCACTGTAGACAGATGTTGACGGTTTAATTATCTGGGGATTAACAGAGTTTTCCTGTTAAAACTTGCAAGTTTTGCTAATGCCACAAGTTTAATGGGCATCTTCTTTCCTAACATAACTGAAATTGTGTAACCAGATGCTGGTGACAGAGGGACAAACAAAAAAGCCATCAGGTGATACAGGCATAGAACTAATTTAAGATCATAACTGTTACCAGAAGCATTGAAACACCTGTCCCTAAATCAAGGTTAAATAAGATTTCTCTGGTGTGCTGGGGTTGTCCTGGCCTTAGCACAACAGTGAATTTCATCTATATTGTGCAAACACAACTGTCTCCACTCCAGAATAATTTTACCTCCATGCATGCTACTGCATCAGCAGATTTACTGAGTGCTATGGCTCTTCCCATCCCAACACAAGGACAGGGAGAAGGGAGAGAGGATTGTCCATTCCTTCCCTTGGGGCTTTTTGGCACAAGGATGTGCCTTGCTAAGATCACCGCGCCAAAAGTGGGGGCGCGGGGAGGATCTCCATCCAGCAGCACTACAGGAATGCAGGCATATATTTGAATTAAGCAGTCTTTCAAAATCATTTTTGGCCTCTCCTATGAATCTTATAATTTCTGAGACCTCCGAAGCAGCAGAAACTGACCAAAGCCACCCTAATGTGCTGGCTGTCCCTCCACATCATGTGTCCCTGACAGATATTATGCCACCTCTCTTGCTTCTTGACATAAACCCAGACCTGCAACCCAGCCCCAGCACGGCTTTTCCTTCTGCGCTTTCTGCACACCCATCACATCAGTCTCACCCACGAGAAGGTGCCCAGTTCTGCCAGTTAAATGTATCTTTGCTGAGCTGCCAGTAGCACAGTATTACTCTCAGCAGGATGCCGCTTCTGCCTGTAATTAATGTTTCATCATCGTTCCTGAAAGCAAACAGCTGCTGCAGTCTCAATCACTCATCTTCTTGTGGCTCTCGCTTTCCTAATGGGTGGCTGGCACTACACTGGCCTCTTACTTTCTGTCTTCATCCACAACCTTCTCCCATGGTCAGCAACAGTTCGGTTTATTTTGCCACCTCATGACCAGAGGGTCTTGGCCAAGACAACGGCGTTCAGCCTGTTTGCCAGGATTTTAGTTTCACTGGGATTTCTACACATTGCTTCTGGCCAAGACTGTGTCTACTCCAATGGCTCAGTGGACTCCTCTGTTCAGGTAGGGACTAGGCAGGTTTTTGCTGAGGTCTCCTGCTCTGCTGGGTACTCTCTCTCGTTTCATTGCTCCCTCTGTCTCTGCACATGCCTTTCTTCACAACCCCCACAATACTGCCTATGTAATCCGTACCTTGAGGTCTCCCTTCATCCTACATCTTCCTGGCTGTTTCAGTTCCTTGTGCTTAGGGTCTTGCACCCCTCTTCTCCAGAGCTTCCAGGTGCTTAGATACCTCCTCCCCATCTTTCAGAAGTTTATTTTCTGACCAACCCCAGCCTAAAGCAGCTCTGCTCACTCCCAGTTCATCTGACAGCCCAACCTGAAAACACCTTGCTTGGCTCCCCTCCAGCGAGGGGTCTGATCCCACCCACAGAAAGATCTTCAGAAACATTTCAAAGTTACTCAAGTTCTGCAGCAAAGTTTGCACTACAAAAATGACTCCACTGCAGCACTGGCCTGGAGAAAAAACAAAGATCTGTTCTAGAAGACGTAATTGCCCACATGAAGCTGTTTCCAAGGTAGGTCAACTTTCAGCCTAAAACCCATGACAGCGTCCCATTAAACCGCTTAAGCTAAGATTCAGAATGGAAATGCTGACAACCCCTAATACACAGCTTTCCAACCCGCCGCTCTAATGCTGCAGCAGATCAGTAATTATAACAGGAAGACCGGGGACCATTGTCCCATTAATTAGATTCCTTTTACCCCCATTAGCTCAGATGATTGGACAAAGTTCATTACGGTTTAATTCTGATTAGCTGAAATGGATCTCTTTCAGCATACAAGACAGGCAGGTGTTACCGGCTTTAGCACCTAAGACGTGCTCCAGGCAGGCACCCACGCTGGCTGTGACACTGGGCAGCACCACATCCCACATCCACGTGGGACAGGATATTAATGCTTAATCCCTCCGAGGCAGCATCCTACCACCCTCAGTGATGGGCTCCAGGGCTCTCCACAATTAGAAGGAAAGCGAGGGTAGGTCACAGACCTCCTTCTGTCCCAGCACAGAAGATAGTCCTTCATCTGCTCATACCAGAGCTTAGCAAATTGTATTTCAGATCTCTGGATGTGCTCCAAGTGCAGCAATATTGCACCTTCCTGCTTGTTTTTCTAACACACAGATCTGTATGAAGCATTGTGCAAACACCAAGCACCATCCCTGCTCGGGTCGAAACACTGTGCATTTCCATACAGTGGGCGTTTCCTACATTGTGCATTACCGAGTAGATTGACAATCAAGTTCTAGCCATGCTGTGGAAAGCATAAGCTGAATTTGGAAATCCTAAACAACAGTCTCAACCCCCAAGGCTAATTGCTGAGGATCAAAACCATTTCGACACTGCATCCATGCATGACCCACAATGGCATGCCGGTGGCACTCCCTGCTAAGTCAGAGGTGGACAGAGCCACTGAAGGTGGACAGCACCTTCAGACTCAAAACAGCCTCAACTTCGAATATTTTCCAAAATAATCAGCCAGACATATAGCCAAATCCCACTTGTGGCTTCCCCTCCTGCTCGCTTTCCAAAAATACCTGGCCTAATTGCTTTTTCCAGAGATGGCTTCTTTTTAAATGCTCTTTTTCTCCTGCAGGAAATAGTAATAATACTAAGAAGAGCAAGAACAGCTGATATATTTTAATTAAAGCAAACTAATATCTCAGTCAGGCAGCAGGGCTCAATGGAAAACCATGTGCCAGGCACTGACTCAGCATGGAAGAGGTTAAAGAAGTTCAGCAGGCTGTGCTAAAGGGAATTATCTGCTGAGAAAACACCAGCCCCTGGCCAGCTCTGGAAAGCCGCGTGCCCACAGATATATGGGCTTTTACTAGGGATAGATATATATCCATGGCAATGCAAAACTAGTATTAAAATTAATTTACCTACTAAGATATAGAGAACAGTGCATAAGTGCCCCTTCTGATTTTTTTTTTCCATAGAGCCTTGGTTTTGCTGCCTTTATGTTACTAAGGAACAAGTAACAAATTCATGTTTCTACTGCAGGCTTATTTCTCTAAATTTAAAGCAGGCTAACTTTAAAGTCGTTACATATCCATGTATATGCCCCATATAGCAGCCTTTAGGCATCTTTTACAAGCTGACCCACAAAACAACTGGAGCAGCATTTTCAGCTTTGATTCCTTAGCATGAACTCTTGGCATTCCTGTAATCAAACGATCCAGGCAGTAAATATATTAATACAAGTGTTGTGTCTGCCTGGATAAGTATATATACTTATATATACACACATATATATTTTATAAACGTATACATGTATATTTTATAAATACATGTATATAAAGAATTTAGATCTACTTCCAAGTGAAAGAAAAAAAGGTCCAACACTTCTGAGAGCATCAGTATATAAGATACTCACCAGGCAGACACTTAAAGGAAGTCTGCTTGGACTCGGTATATATTGTAATGTATAAAAATGATTCAAAGGCACCCATCAAGGGGCAGTGTATTGGTTAGCAATACTAATTGCATTGCCTACATTACAAATGATATTGCTCCATTATTAAAGGGTCGGGACTATTTTATGTGCTCACATCTATTCAATTGGTATTTCGATCAATGGATGCATTACAAGCTTTCCCTTTAAGAGCCTAATAAACAACAAGATGGAAAGGAAAATTCGCCGTAAGATGACGCTTTAAAAAATCCATTTCAAGGGGAGCAATTGGGACTCTGTAAAGCAGGTTGCAACCAAACCAAAAGGCTGGAAATTAAGAAGTTGAGAAGGTCATGTTAGCCCTGCAGAGGAGGGCTTGGGGGTACTGGTGGATGAAGAACTGGACACGAGCTGCAATGTGTGCTCACAGCCCAGAAACCCAACCGGCTCCCGGGCTGCACCCCGAGCGGCATGGCCGGCAGGGCGAGGGAGGGGATTCTGCCCCTCTGCTCCGCTCTGGGGAGACCCCCCGGAGCACTGCGCCCAGCTCGGGGGTCCCCAGCACAAGCCAGGCAGGGACCTGCTGAAGCGGGGCCGGGGGAGGGACACGGAGCTGGTCTGAGGGCTGGAAGCCCTCTGCTGCAGAGAAAGGCTGGGAGAGCTGGGGGGGCTCAGCCCGGAGCAGAGGAGGCTGCGGGGAGACCTCATAGCGGCCTTTCGGTACTGAAAAGGAGCTGATAGAAATATGAGGATGGACTTTTTAGCAGGGCCTGTAGTGACAGAACAAGGGGCAACGGTTTTAAACTGAAAGAGCATAGGTTCAGATTGGACATAAGGAATACATGTTTTCCCACAAGAGTAGTGAGACACTGAACCATGTTGCTCAGAGAAGCTGTAGTTGCCCCATCCCTGGAAGTATTCAAGGTCAGGCTGGACAGGGCTTTGAGTGACCTGACCTAGTGGGAGATGTCCCTGCTTATGGCAGAGGGGTTGAACTATTTGAAGGGGTCTGAAGATTGCAAACTCAAACCATTTCATGATTCTACTATTCTCCCCAACACAGGACCATGCTTCAAACATAGCAGGGCAGATGTGAGACAGGGTATGGTCTCCACGCCATTAAAAAAACCAATTCTTGGAGTTCCCAACAATCATCCTGTGATCAGAAATGAGGCATAAATCTAAATATCTACTATATGTCTATCGGTATAGAGCAGCAGCTCACTGGCATGCGCTGGGCAAAATCCAACACAAGGGAAAGGCTTCACCAGCACCAAAAATCACAACGCTGGTTGAGCGAAGCACAGCAAATGCCAAGATGCCCTCCAGCACCTGCTGCCTCATACACCAAAGTGACCATAAGCCAGAGTCCAGCCCGTGCCTAGATTAATGTGGATGTTTCCTAGAGATTCCCCTACTTTGGGAAGTGCTGTTCCTTCCAGCTTTCACGGAAGCAATAAGGAAAAAGCATCTGTACATAACCATGTAACAGCATCTTGCTGACAACACTCAGCATCTCTACGTGCAAGCTTGCCATTTACAAACATACAGTCCCCTTATATCAGGCCAGAGAAATAGTAAAACCGATACCAATTAGTATGAAAATTGCCCCTTGGGCTCAGGATCCAGCTTTTAAAATCAATTGCTTTATGGCATCATCCCGAGCAAACCTCACTGTTAGGCTCAGAGGAGTTTCCAAGTGTTTCCACCAGCTCTGACATGGCTTTGCTTGTTAGAGCACTTAAAACAGACCTCCTGCAGAAAAAACACGGCTGCATGGCATGTTTCAGCCACACTGGTCATCTACCAGTCTGCTGGGGAACCTCATCCACACGGAGCTGTAAGCATGCTAAATCTCAGCACAGTGACAACTCCATAGGTGCCAAGACAGCCACATTGTTTCTGTGTGCCTCTTGTACCGATTTCTCAGGTACCTAAGAATAAAAGCACATACGTTGGTCATACAGGCAGCGCAGATGTTCAGCATGTGTCCAAGGTGTTTGGATGAGCTCCCACTGAAGCCGTCGCTCATGCACAGCTTCTAGATAAAGCCCCAGCAGTGAGAGCATCATCCAAACAGCCCAGAGATGCTCTTAATCAGGGACTGTGCAGTGATATCAGGAAAAGTGGGGTCCAGCCCAGAAGTGAAATGATGTGCCAAGTGTTTGTGGCATTTATTGGGAAATACAGGCTGTGAACCTACATGGCACATCAGTTCCTGATGCAGGATGCAGAGACATCTCTAATAAGGTCACTCTGTTATATAGGATTTTGAGGGCTCTGAGGTATAAAATCCATCGGTCCCCAATTTCAGCATATTGGCACTGCAAAGCGATGTGCGTGTGTTCAACATGTACACGAAGACCAAACACACTTACTGTTGCTCCCTCATTAAAACTAAATTAGCTGTCATCCTTTCCTGCACAGGACTCATACAGAGCTGTCTCCCTCTGCTGGCACCAGACTCAGAGCAGCTCACAACTCCAAACCAAAAAAAAATAATAATGGGGAAAACTTCCTAAATTAACCCAAAACTGGTGTTTAGCTCACAGCATTGACAGAACCCTCTACAAACGTGTTAAGGTGAGACATAACTCACACTTACGATCGCTTCCATGGCACCATCATTCCCCTCTCGACATCACCCCCTCTGTGCAAAGGTGGATAAAAAAGGATTTTAATGATGCTCTTACGGCACAAGTTCATAAGCAGGCAGGTACCAATTCAGCAACTCTAGCTCATTTTTCCACTCAGGATTTGGTCCTTGCAAGGATGCTCAGCTACCACCCCCATCCCAGGACTCCCAAGTATCTCCACTATTTTTACAGAAAAAACGAAAACCATCATCTTTCAAACCAAAGGTGGACCTAATGCCTGATAGAAAGGAAAAAGAAACAACCAAACAGATGTGATTCCAACTTTATAAAGTTCTGACACCAGCACAAATGGAAAAAGCAACAGCTGGAAGAGCTGAGATATTTTCGTACCTCACAGCATGCAAAGCTGGAGGGACGCCTTCCCTGGGTCTCACCAGGCCTTCCTGAAGAGCAGAAGTTGTGAAGGCCACCTTCTCCCAGAGTATCAGGGAAAACAAGTCCTCACAGCACTTACCTGAGCTGCTTTCCCTTGTTTTCACGGATGGGAAATAAAGTCACAGCTTTCCCCAGAACAGCCTGGGAATGATGGCACGGACACCCAAAAGCAAAGAGCTGAAGGATCTACAATGGGTTTCCCATGACCTGGGGGGACACCCACTTCACCCCAGGCAGATGCACAAAGCTGGTATCCTAACAAAGATTTCCCTCCACATCTTGCTTCCCCTTGCCCAGCCCAAAATAATCACGTTAAAATATATGTGATTAGAGGACCATAAAAGACCACATGGCCACAGCCAGGGCCAAGGAGGGAAGAAATGAAATGCATGATCGCAACAGCAGAGCAATTACCTCCCGGTCTGGATCCTTTCAAAATCAATATTAAGCCACTAAAACTGATTAGGCCAACTCCGGTGATACTCCTGAAGACATGGCAAAAACTGGGAAAGAGGTGGGGTTGGGGCATTGCTCCTCTCCCTGTCGCCAACAGAGACAACCACAACTTGTCCCCAGTGAGAGACAACACTGGCACGACCGCATGCCACCAGTGGCGCGAGGGTCCGGGGGAGGAAAGAAAGCAGAGCCTGAAGAAGAAGACAGAGAGATGGCTATAATTTATACTCTCCTGCCTATACTTTATGGCTTTCTTAATTCGGCTCCTGCTACTATTAATGTAGTTAATGTTGAGATTATATCTATTTTCTGGCGTCAGGCAGTGATTTATTCAAGCCATTTTTCCGGTGCCGGCTCCCACGCTGTTAAATCAAGCGACTTGCCAATTAAGTGCTGACTGGGGAAGTGGATGCAATCTTAACAGATATCTAACCGCAAATTAAACCGGGTGTTTCTTATGTGTTGTGGTGTGCAAGGCCAAACCGCTGAACCTTGCTGAGTTGGGAAAAGAGAAAATAAAAACAAGCCCCAAAACAAAGAGGGGGGGGGGGGGGGGGGGGGGGGGGGGAGGTACGGGAACCAAAACACCACTAAGTTGCAGAAGAAAAGAGACAAGTTGCCTTTCCCAGTGGCACGGTACTCATCACTCAAGCCTTGCGTGCCCACTGCTTTCTGGACTTCAGCTCCAGACAACCACCACCCTGCAGTGAAAACCAGGGAGCAGAGAGGAGCATAGGGTGGAGAATTCAAGGGTGTGTTTGGAAACCCCTGTTTTGCAGAGCAAAGATGGAATCAAGAGCTCTCTCACCCATCACCATCGCCAGGTCTACCAGGGTTCATGCAAGATCAAGTCATCTCAGGCTTGCAGCAGGTGAGTCCAACCACCTGCCCAGGGCTAATTTTTGATGTGAAGTCTCAAATACCTCTGGATGTCCTGGTGCTGCAACATATGATGTGCCACAATCGGCAACAAGCAGTGCCCAGAGGTCTTGAGAGATCACAGAATGGTTCCAGCTGGAAGGGACCTCTGGAGGTCATCTGGTCCAACCCCCCTGCTCAAGCAGGGCCACCCAGACACAGATGTATCGATGGTTTTTTAGGACCTCCAAGGAGAGAGATCACACCCCAAGGGCTTCGGAGGTCCTGGTGTTCCCTAGCACATTGGTGGGACTGACTGGGCTACATCACCTGCCCAGGACTTAGCTGCACCAGGACATGTCCATCGTCACCTAGAATCATAGACTCATAGAATCATTTAGGTTGGAAAAGACCTTTAAGATCATCAAGTCCAGATGGTTCACAGTTACCCCCTTTCCTCCCCTAAACATGCACCCCATGCAAGGTGGGTACCATAATGCCTGTAGAGCCCTTCATCGGCATCACAGTCTGTAAGGAGGACACAGCATGGTACAGAGGAGCATGTTTAAGAGCTTTGGTAGATGACCACCAGGAACCACAGAAATAGCCCAAAACCTGCTCTCCTTCACTCACAAAGAGGCAATGACAGCTCTGCTGCTTCCCAGCCTGCAACTCAACCATTAGCAATACTTCCCTGCATCTATTATTTGCCTCGAGAGCTATAATGAAAAGCAATACACGAAACTAAGCACTATTATT
The DNA here is from genome assembly GCF_023638135.1 of Falco biarmicus. Classification (NCBI taxonomy): domain Eukaryota; kingdom Metazoa; phylum Chordata; class Aves; order Falconiformes; family Falconidae; genus Falco; species Falco biarmicus. Next base: position 13,057,946 of record NC_079290.1, read on the forward strand.
AATAATTGTGTAGAGTTGTTGTGATAACAGCTCATGATAAGTGGTGAATGTTTTTATGTTCCTTGAATATTGAGCAGGCATTAAAAAAATTAAAAAATAAAAGGGGAGGAGAAAACCAATATATACATACAGGGCAGTACAGAAAGCCCAAAGATCCTCATGTTCAGGCTGTACCTATGGCCAGGAATTAAATCAAAGGACAAGAATAAACAGGTAAGGGGCTGCAATGGTTCTGGACAGGCAAAAAGTGACCTACGGGGAGGAGTGGAGCAATTCTTGCCAGCTGCTGAAATTCAATCTAAGGGAAACACCATCCAGAGCTCCCATCATAAATACTCAATCAACAAGGACAAACAACTTCGCAAGCCTCCAGCACAATATAAGGATCAGGTTCCTGGGAGGCACAAAGAAGAGCAACCACCTGGCTTTGCAATATTTAAGGAAAAACTCCCACTTGCTACCTCACTTTGGGAAGCCCACATCGGTTCCCTGGCATATGAGATAAACCACACCAGCAGAACGCAAACTGACTGGTACATTATTTAGCATTGTTGCAAGAGACCAAAATATTTGGCAACGTGCACTCGCAGCCCAGAAACCCAACCGGCTCCTGGGCTGCACCCCGAGTGAGTGAGGGAGGGGATTCTGCCCCTCTGCTCCACTCTGGGGAGACCCCCCGGAGCACTGCGCCCAGCTCGGGGGTCCCCAGCACAAGCCAGGCAGGGACCTGCTGGAGCGGGGCCGGGGGAGGGACACGGAGCTGGTCCGAGGGCTGGAAGCCCTCTGCTGCAGAGAAAGGCTGGGAGAGCTGGGGGGGCTCAGCCTGGAGCAGAGAAGGATCTGGGGAAACCTTGTTGCAGCTTTTCGGCAATTAAAGGGGGCTGATAAAAAAGACAGGGAAAGTCTCTTTACCAGAGCCTGTAGTGACAGAACAAAGGGCTAGGGTTTTAAACTGAAAGAGCATAAGGACATAAAGGAATACATGTTTTCCAATGGGGATGGTGAGATACAGGACCTGGTTGCCCAGAGAAGTTGTGGACACCCCATCCTTGGAAGCGTTCAAGGTAACGTTGGATGGGGCTTGGAGCGACCTGATCTAGTGAAGGTGTCCCTGCCCATGTCAGGGTAGCTGGACTAGATGATTTTCAAAGGTTTCCTCCAACCCATATAATTTGATGATTCAATAAGTGTATGACTTTACAAAGCAATTAAAAACCCTAAAGTGGCTGAAGCACACAGAGGGGACTTCAAGGATGTTTGGGGAAGCTAGTACCGACTTTCTGTCAGTCTCCGGTGGAGGCTCTGCCTTTCTTTAAAACTCCCAGTGCATGCCATGTGCTGCGATGCTACATCATCATCATATTGTTACACACAAATAGTCCCCAAATATCAGCACGGCATACTTCAAGCAGGACATCAGAAACTCCTTTTCAATCTTAGTATTAAAATAATACACATTCACCTTCAGCAATAGGTAACCCCACGATCTGATGAGCATAATACTCTCAGGGTTTGCATAAAAAAGGATAAATTATTTGAATTTAGCAGACAAAAATCCAATCACACAAAGGCATTCTGGCAAAGCCATTTGCAGTCACCTTCACTGCAACGGCCTCGATCACACTACAACAAATTAAGATTAGCTATTAAAAGACTTGGGGAGATTGGGCTGGCAAGTTTGAAATATGCAAGCAGTCTAAAAATCTATTGATTATTGTAAAGGTAGTTTACTACCACCCTTAAAACTGGCCTAAAAGTGGTATTTAAAACAGTGTTTAATTATGTAAGTTGGCTATATGGCAGCGTGCACAGCAGTGGAGTTTCAGTTCTTTCTTTTCCGATTTGAAGTCTCATCCAGGCTCTTTTTGGCCACATCATCCCTTATTTTTGGGGAAGTCCACCACGGGTTAAGTGCTGCGCAAAGCACAATACGAAGAATGTCTCTGCCCCAAGAGATACAACATCGTAACTCACCCGTCACACCAGGTTCTCAGCCAAATACTCTGCTCCATTGACAATGTATTTTAAATCACATATTAACATTGATCCAATTAATGCAGCTGTTGCTAAACCAGATGATTTCTGAGTCTCTTCCTGCCCACTGCATATTCTTGGTTGCATTTAAAAGGAGCAGAGGAGTTGAGGCCAATCTCAGCTTTCCCCTCTTCTCATCTTAAAGGCACTTTGCAGCAAGCAGCTTGTTTCTTCCCCACTGATTAACGCTTTTCACCTTTCCTGCCCAGCTGCTTTAACCCCAAAATTTGTTAACATTCAACTGTTGCATGGGGTGATGCTCCCCTGGGTCTCAATATTTTAGTTTCTCTCAAATCCCACTGGGACATCCTGCATCTGCCCTTGTCCTGCTCTCCACAACCTCAGGACAGGCAAGCTGGAGAGGAAGCTTGCCCTGATTTTCCAAGGCAAGTGGCATGTGGACATCACAGTCTCATATCCTTCTAGTGAGGAGATGCCAGGAGGAGCATGGCAAGGAGCTCACAATCCAAAGGGCTCAAAAGGAGACTGTGGGGATGGAAAAGTCCAAGAATAGGAAGTCAAAGCCCCTGAAAAATCAAATGGACTGATATATGGATGGGCAACAACCGCAGCCCACAGCCTGACCACAACCAGCTCGTAACCGAGCCCCTGGTGGCATCTAATAAATTTTCCAGTTATAACAATAAAAGGTTATTTTACCCTAACCCTACAAGGATATGCTTCAACACCTTCGTACAATGTTGAAGCAACACTCTGGGTTGACTGAGCTGGTCTCATGTAGAGCTTTGCCGTGAGAATACCCACTGTCCGTAGGCAGCCCTAAGTGACCAGTCTCTTCACAGCTAATGAGACCTTTCTACCATTGCTAACTACGCTGGTCAGGCTTTGTTCCCCACCTCCCTCTTCCCACACCTCTTATCTTGTTCCTCACAACATGTGTAAACAGGTCCTTTGAGTTCAGGCAATACCCGAGGACCCAACAGTGGGAGAAGTCCAGGTGCTTTGCAAGGTGTGGGGATGAACCAGTCCCATTTATCCCAGCTGTCATTACCCAGCTTTGCCACAGCTGAAGAATCAGAGGAAGAGGACTACATGTCTCAAAATGAAAAAAATAAAATACAAAATCCTTTGAAACTGGCTCCAAATTAAGAGCTGCATCGAGGCTGTCAAGCCCCTGCTAGCTGAGTCTACAGCACCTTCCGTGCGAAAAGGGAGCTTAGCCCATTTATTAGAATGATGAAAGCAAAGGGATCTAAAAATTGCACTCCTTCGTTAATGAGCAGCCAAAGGGATCGGTAAGCATAATTTCAGAGGCTAGTAATATTTTATATAATCAGCGAGTGGTTTAAATTGAAAACCCCCAACTGAATCAATATTTACTGCATTGAAACGAAATGAATAGTAATAAGTCACTAAGCTCCCTGTCCTGTTTCATAAAATAAAAAATTATAAAAATGAGCACAGGCGCAGAGCGACTATCACATTAACTTTTACGGCACTTGGGGAGTCATAACCGACTGTTCTCATAAAATAAAATTTTAAAAAACCTGCCGGAGGAAGCCTTGCTTCAGCATCGCCAACAGAAAAAAAGCAAAATAGGAGCCGAGAGTTTCACAAACGCAGGCAAAAAGTCTCCCAGCAGCCCAAAGCCCCACTCCCCCGGCACACAGCATGCTCTCAGCTGCTCACCGAAGTGCTTCCTACTCGATTTCACATGGAAACCATCCCAACCAGACCTCAGCCTCTGGAGCGTTTTGGGTGGTGCAGTGCCACAGCTTTGGACACAGCCAACGCAAGCCCTGCCCTCCCTTGCATTTGAAAGGTGGTTTGTGTAACCCGCGCAGAGGTGGGAACAGTGCAGATCCATGGGCAGGTGCCCACTGTGATGACCTGGGACCAGAGAGCAGGTCCAGGGTAAGAGTGATGCTGCCTAACATACACCCTGTCCATACACAAACACATCGATAATAAAGTATTAACCTCCATGATTACACGCTGGGACAGCGGGCCTTGTTACTCCTAATCACAGTTCCATGAGTTGTCCAAGGAGGTCTTTTTTTCTTCCCCCTTATTCATTAGGGTTTCTTTTTATTCTTAAAGCCCTGAGAGTTCCAAACAGCATCATGGCCAAAAGTACAACTAAAAGAAAACACACTTCTATAGCACCTTAGATACAAGACACTCACATCCACATAAAAAGGCTACCTTTCAACACTTCCACCAAGGAGAAAATGGTCCACCCATCATCTTACGTTGTGGAGAACCAGGGTCAGGCTGGATGGGGCTTTGAGCAACCTAATCTAGTGGAAGACAGCCCTGCCCATGGCAGGGAGGTTGGACTAGACAATCATCTAAGGTCCCTTCCAACCCAAACCCTTCTATGATTTTATGATTCTGAGCTCCTGAAGAACATTTAAGTGGTGGATCCCACAACTGCAGAAGATGAGAGCCCTGGCTTCCCACCACCATCTCCATCACTAAACCCCTCCCTGTTCAAAGCAATGCAAGTGCTCTGCTCATACACACCAAAAAGAAATAACTCTTATGTAAAAATATTCCCTCCTGTAGAAAGGCCCAAGATGGGGGTTGTTAAGTGCTCAGAAGCAACCTGGATGGATATTTTTTTCGTATTTTATTTTTTCAAGCACCTTCCTCTTCAATCCTCAAAGCTTTGCTCCTTTTTTGAAGCACCTTCAGTTGCTTGCCTGAATACCTACCCTTTCTGTTTACTCTTAAAAGGAGTTTTCAGGATTGTCAAGTATTAACAAAAACAGCAGAAGGAGATTTTTTTTACCTCATATAAATTATAAAAATAGAAATGCAACTTTTTTAGCTCACTTCACCAAAGCCATTGCCCTGTCCCATGTATAGTTTTATATGGATGAAGAGCAGGGGGGACAACCCCATACTCACTGCTTTGGACTTCTATGCTTGGAGCTTCCCAGCATTTTCCCATCTCTCCTACCCAACCGAGGGCAGGTTTCCATGCCCTGTTCCCCACCACAGCAGTGTTGAGCCCTGTTTTGGGTTGAAACATGGTTATTTTAAATGCAGAAGAGGCCAGGAATTTGTTAGCGGGAGGAAACAGGAAAATGTCCCTGCTGTCTCAAGAACATAACTCCCACAAAGAAAGTTCCTTCCTGTGCCAAAAATAACCTTCCCCTTTGCCCCTTTTATTCTTGCATTTAAAAAGGAACTAAAAGCAAGCAGGGATGCTGTCTTCTGAGGTCCCTGCTCCTCCTTACCGAGTCAAAAAACCTTTTTCCATGTCAAATATCCTGAGCTGGAATGGCTTTGGGGTTTCCCCAGAGATTTCTCCTTCATTGCCTCCGTTTACACACTCCTTTCCACATCAGAGGATGGCAGGAACACCTGTGGCAGCACTGATCTGAATTCACTACCAATAATTCAAGAAGCAATTATTAAATCTGGGGGGGGGGGGGGGAGCAGAATTAAAGGAAATTATTTGCAATCAAAATATATTTCAGCTTGGAAAAGCATTGATGCTTGCAGACAGGTGGCTACGGCACTTGTGCCAATTTCGGAAACGCCTCTGCCCTTTTTTTCCCACTTTCCCAGCTTTAACAGCTGTGACCTCTCAGACCTCCCCATATCCTTCTGCAAATCCTCCTTCCAGGCGAGCCCGGCAGGCAGTGCAAGCTGCAGATGCTGTGGTGCCCAGTCAGCACCTGGGGATGCACGGACGGACAGACGGGGAACAGGGAAGCTGCCGGGCGCAGATGGTCGGCTTCACCACAAGCCCCCACGAAGGGGCACCTGTGCCAAGAGCGGGCGCAAATCCGGCCTTGCACTGAATCCTAGCTCTGCTGCACACAGGGGTGCCAGAATCAGGCCCTGGGGAGAGCCAAGGGGAGTATGCTCCTGCCTGGTAGCAGGCAAGAGGCTTTGCAAAGCTTCAGCTGTAACCAGCACTTCTTGCTTCACCTAGAAGCAAGACAGGAACAAAGGCAGAGGATAAATCCACAAATTACTTCCCCGACTTTATGTTACAGTAGCTAGGCATGGTAAAAGAAGTTAATTTAGAAGTTCCTCACCGCAGTTAGAGACATCCAAAGCACTTCTTACAAGTCCTTGTGTTACTTGTGCTTGGTAAAGATCATCCAATATGAAAACCACACACATCCTAACAAAAAAACTCATGGTTTGGAGGAAACACTGCGGCTTCATCCCAGAGCAACCTCCATCAGACAGAGATTTTGGGTGTAGAATGAGGAAACCACAGTCCTCTGGCAGGGGAAGATAACCAGGCAGGAATGGTATTACTCAGTACTAAATGAGCTAATTCTGATTATTTTGAAGGCAGCAGAAGGAAATAAATGCCCAGGTATTGAGAAAGCTGATTACATAGGGTTTGGGTATACAGTAAGGTATGAATATAACATTATTTAGGTATTTGCCTCCATATCGAGTACAACACACTTAAACTCAACTGGCAATATTCACTATCTCAGCCTAAGGGCAAAACACACCTGACCTACCCCGAGAGAGACGAACAAGCCTGCTGCCATTGGTACCACAGCATCTCCCTCCTCCATTCCTTCTCCCCATTGCATTCCCAGCTCCTGGAGAATGGCTGCTGCTGCCCAGCGAAGCTCTTGGAGTTCTTATTTATGAAGGGTCAGTCCTGCTCTTGAGCCAGCCCCACACCATCCTCCAAACTTGACTTTCATATCCTATTAAATCATCTTATCTCTTAGTTGTCACCTCTAAGGACATGCAAACAGCCACACTTTTAACAGACAGGTGATTAATGAAGCAAGATACCTGCTTGCTCTTTGCTTTCTGCAGCCTGATTGCTGCCAACAAAGGGTTTGCTCAGAGCAGGAGCGGCACCCAAGACGCACGCATCCCTCTGCATTCGTTAATCCAAGAGTTTCTTCCAGCGTTTTAAGAGGTTTGTTGTTGGTTTGTTTTATTTCTCAGGCCAGGAAGAAACAGATGGATCCATCCTTCAGCCTGAAAGAAGACTAAATGTTTACTTAGCCTGGAAAGAATTAATCAGTTGAAAACGATGCTCAAGCACTTGCCAAGTGACCTCTCTGCCCCCACAAACTGGTTCGCTCTTTCCCTGAGCCCCGAGACCTGCCCGGGCACAGCCCAACGCGAGCAGCCCAGATGCCAGCAGCAGTTGGACTCAGCTCAGTGCACCAGCTCATGGCGAGGTTTGAACGAAGGTATCACAATTTTACCATCACTGGGAGCTGATAAGAAGCAATTTGGGTCATTTATGCTGCACGGAGCTGCCATTCAGCCATGCTGCACTCCCCCCTTCCTCTTTTTTTTTTGTGTTTTTGTTTGTTGTTTTTTTAAAATATCAACTTTCACACTGGAATCACCACAGGAAAACTTCTTGGATCGAGCTGCTAAAAGGCTGGAGAAGTTACAGCCCTTTGTAGCAAAAGATATTTGGGGGAAAGGGTGGGAAAAGAGAAGCTCTGCCATTACTAATCTCTTAGTAGGGTAGAAATTTAGAAATTAAATACATCACTCACTCCTGCAGCTGTCACTGTCAGGTGAAAAAACGGTGACTGTGTAAATACCCAGTGCCAGAAAAATATTCTCAAAATGGGATGCAGTTAGGAGGGATTATTAGCCTTAGAAAAACCACTTCCAAAGGTTCAAAACCATTTCAAAAAGAGTTTTAAATATGGCATATGTGCAATTTGGAAAACCATATCCCCAAGCAGACTTCATCTGGCCAGACTACTCAGTTGCTGCTGAAGCCTGGGTTAGAAAGGGTGAATACTATCATAAAAAATATACATTTTTGCTGAAGCCTGCGTTAGAAAGGGTGAATACTACCATCTAAAATATGTATTATTTTTTTTTTTTAAGCCACAGTTGGCATCTGGGGAATCTGGATGTACAAAAGGAACAGCAGTACCTGAAACCTTGTGATCCCATGAAATATTTTATCCTGGAGCATCTGGGCAGGAGCAAATAGATGCCCTAAGAGAGAGTAAGCAGCACTGAGAGAGGTTAAAAGGCTTTGGAGACCTGCTTCGATTCCCAGCATCACCACATTTCGTCCCTGCATGACGAAGATATGTCCCCAAGAGTGGACGAGGAGGGTATCAACCCTCTGCTTTCTTCCAGATGGCATCTGCCCTGATTGCCTAGGATCCATCCTAGAACTTGCACACTAATCCACAAATCACATTATAACATCCATAATTAACATTCTTCTACTAAAGCTTTTCCTGTGCTTTTGTTGGAGTTAATGATTTGAGTTCAAAGTGCTTTTTCCATCTCCACACTGCATTTCAAGATCCTGACTGTGGACTCCCAAGTAAATGAAGAGGAAGGGCAAGCCCTGACCTACTGGTCATGTACATGCCACCACATTTAGAGTATTTTGGATATAACCTATAGGAAGGGAGCGATTGCTGCCTTCACCATGCAAAGACCACAGCCACCCCAAAGCATCAAGAGCTGCTGGGCTGAGGCTCCAAGAGATGACATGAGAGACCGACCATAGCATGGGGAGGACCATTTCATGTCTGGTGTCTCAGCACCTGAAGATGGGCTTCCAAACACTGGAGATGACCTCTCTGATTGTCTGGGCACAAACTTTTATGTCTCCCACCTGAGTCCCTGCACCAGCTGATCCAATCCCGACTCAAAACTGCTGATCTGCAGCTGAAAACTCCCAATTTTTAATCTGTATAAACCTCCTTGCTAAGGATGTTCTGCTTTTCTTTGATAGCTGCTGTACTCTGAAAGCAAGGAGAAGTGGTCACAAAAGAGGGGAAAAAAAATCCCAGCTAATGAATTACCACTCATCAGCAAATCCTCTACTAACCGACTGTGCGTGTGCTCTCTGTCTATTATAAACACTAAGTAAAACATATTAGCTTAATATGCCATGGGGTGGGAGCAGCCAGTCAGCAAGACACTGATGATGAGCAGTAGCTCGTTGAGAAGCAACACAACCACTTGCGAGCATGTCTGCACTGTTATACAACGTAGGCAATGCCCCACATGCTGGATTTAGTTAGTCCCTAAGGGAGCTTTCCACTTGGCTTGTCCAGCCCTGGGAGCTGATAACGCTCCCACAGCACCATGATGCAACTGGAGATGGTGGGCCCAGTGTGAAAAGACCCAAGCGTCCGGTCACTTCCTTGCAGCTCTCAAAACGAGTGCTTCTTGCAGCCTTACCGATATACAGTCTGTCTGTCTGTCTCTCTCTCTCTCTCTCTCAGCTTAGTTATTGTGTTAGTTTATTCTTTTCTATAGGAGCCTTTGGTCAAATGAGCATCATGGGTGTAATATAGCTCTCCGTATTTGTGCAGAACTATGTGAGGCTTGCAAGTCTGCTCAGCTCACTAGGAATTATAGCAGCCTTCCAGTACCTAGAGGGGGCTATGTGAAAGCTGGAGAGGGGCTTTTTACAAGGGTCTGTAATGATAGGACAAGGGGAAGTGGCTTTAAACTGAAACAGAACAGATTTAAATTAGATATTAGGAAGAAATTCTTTACTGGGAGGGTGGTGAGACACTGGAGCAGGCTGCCCAGAGAAGCTGTGATGCCTTGTCCCTGGAAGTGTTGAAGGCCAGGATGGACAGGGCTTTGAGCAACCTGGTCTAGTGGGAGATGTCCCTGCCGATGGCCGGGGGTTTGGACTAGATGATCTTTAAAGGTCACTCCCAACTCAAACCGTTCTATGATTCTATGAATTGGCATTTGAACAAACACTGACAGGTGAAACCACTTGGTCCAGGGAGCCTCCTCTCTGCCCTGCAGCAGGACACAGCATGAAGGATTCATTCTCACAGGGAGATAGAGGAAAGGTGGCAGGCTGGAAACAGAAAGAGGTTGCATCAAACAGGCATTTGCAAACCCCATCACAGATCCAAAATCTTGCCCCAGGCTGGTGCCCACACTGCTGACCCACACCAGCCATGTCTCTTCTAGTAAGTAGTTTGGACCCTTCAGAGTAGATCTGTAGAGGCAACCTGGTGCTCCACACTACAAATTACTTTCATTTCAGCAAAACATGTCCTTTGCTTTGCTCCTGCCTGGCTTTGATGATCCAGTGCCCACCAGCAGTTAGAGAACATCCTCAGGACTGGTTTTATCTACAAGGGGTTGAGTCTGAGCCTCCAAGACTGGTCTGTGAAGCCACCTGAAGCCCAGCAACTGGAGACGTTCCACTCAGGAGACCAACTTCAAAATGTTGCCCTGACCCAGATGAAAATAATGCTGAGGATGCAACTGATGCCTACTACAAGGGACAGTGTCATGCTTTTCTACAGTGGTTTTATACCATCACACTTTGGGGGAGGCGGGGTAAGAGAAGGAAGATCCTCCATTTATACATTATCCATGCTATGGACTGGTTGGCTTCCCACTCATTTCCATCCATCATGAGCACCTCAGGCCAAAAGGATGCAGGAGAGTTCAACATCTCACATGGCAGAAAGCCAGTGCCAGGCTGGGAGTTCATCAGGAGGATGGCTCTCAGCGGATGCTGGTACGGAACCTGGTGGTGGAAACCACTGCTTACATATCTTTAATTTATGGGAGACATCTGTATTTGGCTGGGGGTAAGTATTACAAAAGTAAAACTATGCCCCGATGATGCTAAATGAGATGTCGCTTTTATTCTCAACTATGCTCATCACTTACATGTCTGTAGAATCTCTCTATAACCAAAACCCAGCTTTCTGCATTTCCTCTCCTAAATCCAGAGCACAAGATGTTTTCTGGGCTACAGATCTAAAGCCACATTTCAACAGCCAAATAAGAAGCCAGACCACCCCAAGGTGCCTTATGGCTACATGAAAAAAACTTTATTATCCGTACCTCTGCAGGAAATGCAAAGCACTTCCCTTAAATAATGTAAAGCAAAGGCTACAGCTATACCTCACAAACTCAGAAAGGGAGGGGAAAAAACCAGAAATTGCCCATTTTTTCAGCCAAACTAGTTAAGCATCTCCTTTATCTGCTCACAACCAACACAGCTCCAAGCAGGTGATGAAGCTGAAAGATCTCCCAGCAAGAAAAGACCCAGGTTTGGGAAATGGTGGGCTCCCCAAAGAAGGATGCTCCAGGCTCCACGGAAGGGCTGATCCAAGATCAACACAACACCCTGTCAAGTAAATAACCCATCATTGCCTCCCCAGGTTCGAATGTGACGGTTTTATTTTTAATAGAATCCATTCAAAACTCGACTACTCCATTAACCAAAATTAAAAAAAGAAAATCCCATTATTCTTAAGTATGTTCATATGCATTTAAAGCTGGTAGTTAACCTCTGAGTCCCGTTTTTATTTTGTTTTCATTAGTTCCTCCAAAGTAGAGCTCGATTACTGTGGCCAACCCTTTGAGGAGGAATCCGGAGCGCTCCCTCCAAAGCCAGCAGCCTTGAATTCACGCAAAAGCAGCACAAAATACAACTTCATGGCACAAGGTTGCCCCCACACAGGACAGAACTGGGGGGACTGGGAGGATGGAGGGGACAGCCCAGGCAGGAAGCAGGCTGGTGCAGCCCCCGTCTCCCCCTGCAAAGCTGCCCAGCTGGGATGTGCTGCTTGGCCAGTTAGCTGGGAAAGCACCCAGCCATCAGCTCTGTCTGGGGGGAATGCACTAGGAGGAAAAAAAAAAATGAGGAGAAAAAGGGGGGAAAGGAAAAAGGAAAGAAGAAAGACTAGAGAAAGGGGAAAGAGAGGGGAAAGAGGAGGAAAGAAGGCGAAAGAGGGGGAAAGAAGATATAGAAAAAAGAACACAAAGGGGAAAAAAAGAAAGAAGACTGACTGTTGTAAAGTGTCTGTCTTTCTGCAAGGGGGGAGTGCTGAGCATATGAAAGATTAATCCCGAGCTTTGCCCAAAAGAAGCGACATTGTTTTTTAAAGCCTCTAAACTAGTTCCTAACAGAAACTGGATTATGCTAGGCCAGATGTCAGGGCTTCTCAGAAACAATACAGGGTTGTGTATCTCATACCATCCTCATTAAAAAGATTAAAAGTACTTCCTATAGAAAGAAAAAAAAAATGTATTTTCAAATGGGAGCCACAGTTTCCTCCTGCCTATAATGTCTCCAATCCCAGCAGATGAATTTCACTTTAATGAGATGTCATTTTGGAGAATGGTTTAACATCCCTTCAAAAAAAATCTTAGCCCTAAACCTCGTAAAACCACGTCGAGATTATTAAAAGAAAATTTACCACACAGACAAAATAAAATAAAACAAAATAGAACCCGCCAATTCGCAGAATCCATGACACGGCCGTTTTTAAATGTGATGGAAAAGGCTTTCCAAGTTATCTGCTTAAACACAGGCTTTCTGTTTACTTCTCACTTTCATGTCAAATGAATTTGGGAAGAAAAAAATTGACAGGAACTTTAAGGACATTAGTCACATTTCGACTCCTTTTTCAGATTAATGCATCAAAAGCCGGGGAGGCAGAGGGGTATTTTATCATCTTGATAAAATAAAATTAACTCCTGGTACCCCAACCTCTGCCCGTAGGGTTATGATGCTCATGATCCTTCACCTGCGTGCTCGGAGATCCAGTAGCATTTGGCACCAGGAGCAGAGGAAGCACAACCCCACCAGAGCATCATCTGAACAAGATAAATAACTCATAAACCCCCCAAAAAATTGGAGATTGCAGTCTGGTCTTCGCAGGCTCCTCTGAGCTTGAAGAGCAGCTTCTCGACAACAGCATCAGTCCAGTTTGTGCTCCAAACTGGTCTGCAGGAGGTTGGGATCCCACCTCTTGGACCCCTTCTCCCCACTGAAGTGAAGGTATCAACCAGCAAAAAAAATAAACGGACCGAGGAGAGAAGACAGCTTTTGCTGAGATCTTTAAAAGAAACACCATCCCTGTCTACTCACAATATATGATAACTTCGATTAAAGCTTCCCCCCATTTGAGCACTCAGCAATTATCAACAGTCGAAGCCCACATTAACAGTTTTCTGTCTTCCCTGCAACTTTCAAGATGATGCCCCAGCACTGAAGAAATATGGATTTGCTCCATCCATCATGCATAATGGCCCTGAACCACACCCTCAGCTCTCAACCTCAACCACTGACCCCCTGGGATTAGGAACATGCCGTGATTTAACGTAATTTCCTCTTGAAGAGCTGCAGAAACACCTTTAGACCCTGCATCATCTTGAAGACGCATGGAGAGCAGCATCTTCGCTCTCCAAAATTGCTTGATGTCTTCTCCTGGAGATGTGTTGAGAAAATACATGACAGCAGTGTCTGCTTAGCAACATGGAGAAATAATCAGGTGTTATTTATTTGCCTCTGGCTTCTTCACATTGAGATTGTTGAGACAGCGGTTAAAGATGGAGAGAGAAGGATCCTGTAAGCACAGAGCACACCATGGGCAGAGCTGGCACTGAAAACTACTTTGCCAGCCTGCTTCTAACTAATTCCACCACCTGTCACTAAACCAATGCACATTTTGGTCTCCATGCAATAGTGTGCCACTGCCAGATTTTGTATTTTCACAGCTATGTCAGAAATTAAAAAAAAAAAAAAAAAAAGTCCTCTCCAGACCAAACTAATGGTTCATGGACTAAGCTGGTTTCCACAGGCACCAACTCCAGATGGTTTTGGAGAAGAGGTATAGATACCTCAAACAGGAAAGTGCAGAATGACAGCCAGGGAGATGTCTCTTACAAATGTACATATTTAACATAATTCTAAGTAGATGCTGCTCTCAAAGTCTTGTACCATAAAATCCTGCAGACTAAACACCTTGCAGTGGTGGCTTATCAAGGTGGTTCTCACATGGGGTGCTTCAGCATTGTCCTTCTAATGGTCGCTGGGTCTTGTTTAGGGGAATTAGGACATTTGCTGCCATCCTCACGTCCCTTTCCAGAAGAAGCTGTCAGCATAAAGGTAATTCATGGGACCATCATCCCAACGGCCTCCAAAGCACAGCAGACACAATGACTGGGGCTGCCCTTTCCCCTGCTCTCTCCAGTTCTTGGCCAACAGCTAATTTTAAAAAGGCATCTTCATTTTCTCCCAAAAGTTGGGGGTTTTAAGCAGAAGGACATTCTTCATCATTTGAGCCTTCTGAAATATGTCCCATAGTGCTTCACCCTGTACAGCAGTATCTTCCACAAGTGCTAAAAAGAATTCCCCAGAAAGCTCCAAGCCATAGTGGTGATCATAACTCCACGCCAGCAAAGCAAATGAAGCAGAGAAGGGATTTCCCCTAACAATGGCTGGTGAGATGAGGACTAAACCATGCCAAACCAGACCTGAATCAACTCCCCCAAGGGGCCACCACTCTGGCTCTTTAATTGCCAGCATGGGCAAAGCTACTCAATGTTGGGTTGTAGGACAAGCAACACACACCAACGAATCTCAAACACTTCTCAACAGTTTCCAAAGATGTCACAAAACCTGGAAAAATCCATCCCATTGCCAGAATGGACAGACTTCCTGGGGAACCTTAAGAGTGCAACCAAAAAGCTCAGAAGCAATTGAATTACTGCGGCTTAACATGTTACTGCCCATCAGCCTGGATTATGGTAAACGACTCTGTGCAGACTGTAAAACTTGGGTTCAAAGTGCTGTGCCATGGTGGCTCGGCCACTTTGCATCACCTTGATCTGCAATGCAATGGGAGGCACGCAGAGAGGAGGAGACAGCTTCCCCGGAAAGTCACAAGGACATGGTCTCCCCCACAGAAAAAGAGAGGATATACTGAGTTTTCACATTCGTGCCATGCAGCAAGTATTCATGGCAAGGCAACCGTAGAGTTCTGCGTTCTGCAGGAATTAGACATAGCAATTGATCTGGGAAAGCCGTGCAGGCACGGACCCACTGCAGTGCACGTGCTTCTGTCCTGCAACTCAAGGCTTTACTTCAGCTGTGTGTCCCTTCCCCAAGGGTTTAGGCAGAAAGAGTTAACTTACATGCTGACAGCAAACCAAGACCGGCACTGTGGCTCCACTTGCCCCAGTCAGACATGGAAAACACTCCACCGCAGAGGGAGAAGCCGAGCACCATTCCTGATCACACGATATCATTGTCTCAAGGAGGTGAAACTACTATTTCACTTCTGCCAGGAAACATGTAACAGGACTCAAGATATGACAGCAGAATGGGACCACAGAGCAAGGGAAGTCTGAAGGGCTTCTCGGGGAGGGGATGGCAGGGGCTGCATGAAATTAACTCAGCACCTCAGCGTGGGATTTGGGGGAAAAGATGATGATGATGTTGCACAAGAGAGGAGACCAAGCATCAGGACAGCCCTGGAAATTGGTGGCCTCCACACACCCTCAGCAGGTATCTTTGCTGGTCTGCAGAAGCTAGAGAGCCAGCAACAGATGGCCCCATCATTGGAATTGTTCAAGGCCAGGCTGGATGGGGCTTTGAACAACCTGATCTAGTGAATGATGTCCCTGCCCATGGCACAGGGGTTGGACTCCCTTCCAACCCAAACCATTTTATGATTCTGTGAACTGGTTGATGAGTTGGGTTGACTGGCTGGAAATGGATCTCTGAAAACTATTGGTAAGAGAGCAAAAAGAATCAGAAACCAACAACTCGCCCACTGTGAAGAAAAGGAAGAGATGAGACAGGGAGGTCGGTGTGTCCACGCCACCTGGCACACAGTATCTCAACCTCCTGAAGAGACAGTGACTGGCAAAGACAGTGGTTTCTCCTCCTCTTGGGCCCTCAACCATATGTCCCTTTGCCCTGGTGAAGTGGCACTTGCACCCAGCACTGTGGCTGAGCACCAGCCCGTTTCACAACCTGCATCACCCACTTTACCTTTCAGCGCAAAAGCCTAAAGGCTTTGCAGGAGAATGGGTGGCGAGGACCCAAATCAAGCCCAGAAAGCTCTCACTTCCATCTTAGTCCATTCAATCTGCTTCAGGCCAAGGAACAGAAAGAAAAGAAGAAAACAAAACTAAGCCACACAAGTGTATCCTCTGCTGACAAGTGTTTTCTACTGAACAGGCATTTCTCTGACAAATGTTGTATTATCTTGTTCTTTACTTATTTATAGTGCTGGAGGGGTAGAACTGTCCCTCAAGAGGTGCTGCTAAGTTTTCTGAAGGAAATATCTGAGCTTCTCCATCAGTGCCAGACTATTATTTGTAGACAGATTACTTTTCTTTTAAACACATGCATCAGTATTTTAGACAAAAACTCTTCAAAGTGGGTCAGTGTTCAACTCACTCATCGGGGGTCTATAAACACTACATCAGCGATTACGCACAGGTGTCTCTGCTTCCAAAAATGTGTCTTAAAATGGCTCTGTCTCTCCATGAGAGGGTGAGCTGGTGTCTTCTGCAGACGTTGGTGCATCCTCCTTCTTCAAGCCAATGCTCTTGGCTCTGTGCTTCCTGGCTGAGCCCATCACAGGCACGTCATCCCCTGTACAGGGACATGGGTATTTTCCACTGCTGTCTTGGAATGGATGCTCAATGACATTTGGGTTTGCCCCATTTATCCTGCTCTGCTTGCAAGAAAACTGTCCCTTTGGTGGAGGATGTGGATTTGCAAGCAGAGGGTATCTGCAGTGGCCAGGAGCATCCTCCTGTTGTTATCCTCATCTGCTCCTTCCAGCCAAGGTGTGTTGGGGTGGAGGATCCTAGCCACACCAGCGGATGCCCTACTTAGCTTTCTAGCAGTTTCCACAATCTTACAGCACACCCAACACCAGAAGGCTTCGGCTGACTCTGGGCAAGGTCTGTGAAAACTGGACATCCTGGTTTACTGGTGGCTGCATCTGCTGACACCACATGAACCACAGAAAGAGGCTGAAAGCAGGAGCAGCATCGCTGCTGTCGCTCAACATGTCACTTCATCCATCTCAACTCCTCCAAAGCAACTCACTCAGCCCTCTCCTGGTGGCGAGAGGCTGCAGGAGGAGAGGGCATCCCCCCACGATTTCTAAGCAATGACCAACCGCAATGTCAATAGGAGCAAATGAAATTTAAGACAAGCAAATCACAGCTTTTCTGAGCTGCACTCCTGCAAAGCAGAGAGAGATAAGGGGGAGGAGTGAAAAGGAGAATCAATAAATCTTAACCTCATTCACAATGATCTGGAGCTCTTATTAAGTAAATTAATTTAAGTTAATTTAACTCGATCATGACTCCTGATCACAGTGATTTAGTGAGGGGGAAATTGCATTAGGAAAGGCCACACTTGCTAGATAGAAGAACGGAAGAAAATTAGATCCACTTAGCAATGTGAATTAATATGGAAATAGCAGGTGTAAATTTAACCTTATCAAGAGAGTGAAAATTATCTTCATAAATTTGGAGAAATAGCCCCCAAGTTGCTTATAAATCTGTTTAAAACAAAAATATTACAAAAAGTGTAGTAAAATTAATTTAAAATATACTCCCATCTATTGCCTCTAAGAAAAGTCAGCAGCAGGGCGAAGTTTAATGCAACCTAGCAATAAGGGGAGAACGCAACTCATCATGGAGGGATTAGCACCGGGTACGTCCAGATGTGCAGCGACTCTCCCCGTCACTCATTTCCCAAAGGCACAACCCTCTTCATCTTAGTCTGCGGATTTGGGGGAGTTTCTCAGCAACAAGGGCAATGTCCCGGATACCCCAGCAAGGGTTTTTGCTGCAAACTACAGCACAGATACTCAAAAAGAGAAGGGGGAATCTCATAAACATCTTTAACGACAGCAAGTTCACAAGACAGAGAAGAACACAAGTCCTGTTGGAAGTTTATTATGGCAGCACATTAAATCTGAAAAAATCAGTAACTGTGTAAAACACTTGAACATCACTTTTGGACTCCTCAAAACCTGATTTCATAGTAGGAATTTCTCCTTAGCATCAGCTAGAAACCAATTTGGGAGCAGCATTTGACTGTAGCACCACCAGCCTTTTAACATCACACTTCTGGCTTAAGGTGAAAAGGGTAATAAAAATAAATTTAAAAAAATAAAAGGAAACAAAAATAAAATAAAAAAAAATAATTGACCATTCAGCATGATGAACACCAAAAGATAAATATGAGGAGGTGACTAAACCAGTGCTCCAGGCATGCACAGTGTGCTCCACTGCCACCAAAGCTGCCCATTTCTTGGCAAAAGCAAAGCACCAGAAAGCAGCTCCCAGCTTGTTGCTTGCTAGAGGTCCAACAGGATGCTATGAACGATGGAACAAAAACACTTATAAAAACTAGAGGAGAAGCATTTGCCACATGCTTCCTCCAGACAGTCCAAATGACTGATCACACACAAAGAAGGTAACGGGGAGAGTGAGTAAGAGATTTATTGCTTCTTTAAAATACAATTGTTTTAAATTGCTGATGGCATTTTGTCAAGATTTGTCTGAAACAGCTGTAAGATCTAAACTACATAATTTAATGAAATCAGAGATTAATACAGATAAAATTATTCTACAAGTGGGAGCTCTCAGCCAATCATGGCAGCACAAACAGGTTGCTCCTCTGCAGAATCAGTGCTCGGCTGAGAAAGACCCACCACCCCGCAGCTGGAGACTCCTGCTCTCACCCTGCCTGAATCCCCTGCCTGAAGCTCCTGCCCTCCTCAGTTCTCACCGTGGACCCTCCATCCATCAGCCATCCAAATCATAGAACCATAGAATGGTTTGGGTTGGAAGGGACATTAGAGACCATCTAGTTCCAACCCCCTGACGTGGGCAGGGACACCTTCCACCAGACCAGGTTGCTCAAAGCCCCATCCAGCCTGGCCTTGAACACTTCCAGGGATGGGGCATCTACAACTTCTCTGAGCAACGTGCTTCAGTGTCTCACTACCCTCATTGTAAAGAATTTCTTCCTAATACCTAATCTAAACCGAATCTCTTTCAGCTTAAACCATTCCCCCTTGTCCTATCACCACATGCCCTTGTAAAAAGCCCCTCTCCAGTTTTCTTGTAGCCCCCTTTAGGTACTGGCAGGCTGCTATAAGGTCTCCCTGGAGCCTTCTCTTCTCCAGGCTGAACAACCCCAACCCTCTCAGCCTGTCTTCACAAGAGAGATGCTCCAGCCCTGGATCTGGAGTAACAAGCTGTGAGGGAAGAACCTGAGCCAAATAGTCAGAGCACAAGCTGTTTTCTGTTAGCTAAGGCTGACCTCCATAGAAACACAGAATGGTTTGGGTTTGAAGGGACCTTTAAAGGTCATCTAGTCCATCCCTGACATCTTAATGTAGATCAGGTTGCTCAGAGCCCCGTCGTACCTGGCCTTGAATGTTTCCAGGGATGGGACATCTACCACCTTTCTACACAACCACATTAGTCATCTATTATGGCATTGTACACGTGCATCTGCACATCATCAAGGGGCACCAGATTAAATTTGATATGGCTATGAGAAGCCCATCTCTCCCTCCCTTACAACCAATGCCTGAAAGATTTTCACAAATCAGGCTCGCACATCAATGGGATAATAGTTTTGGGCAATATCATGTCACAGTACGACATGATGATTTTCGCTATAAAGAGCATCAAGTAGCAAAAACGTCATCACGTTTCACTCACTGGGAAAGCCATTACAGAACCAAATCCACCAACAGACAGTAGGTACAAGATACAAATTCCCCTCCCAGGAATAAAACTGGGATAATTACAGAGCAGGGCGAGCCTTGCCTGGCTCACGTTTTCTCTTTCAAGGTCCCAGATGAGGCACATTAATGTTGGAGGGACACTAAAGCAGTAGTTTTGCTTTACTACTACTACAACGAACAGATTCGTTGCAGAACATTTCACCATCACAAAAACTAGAAACAAAAATCAGTCTTCTCTCCGATAAATGGGCAGGACTTGCAGCGAGGGCAGTGACAGAGAGAGAAGGGTCATTTGAACAGGACTGCCTATAACAAGAACAGAAAGCAGCAGCTGTTTCCACCTAAATAAAAGGAGGGAGATTTGCTCAAAATGGCTGGTTCAGGACCAAAACAGCAGCAAACTGAGCTGCGAACAGGAAAGGGCAAGAAGCATGTCATTGTGGGTGTAAATGCATTCATTAGGGGCAATCTGAGTTGCACATCAGCAACTGCAGCTACAGGAGTGACCAGAACCAGAGTCAGCATTACACCAACACTACAGGAGGAAACAAGAGATTTAAAGCCACAAGAAACAAATCATCACCTGCACACAAAATACCTGGTGCTGTAATTACCAGCAGCAAATTATGAACCTCTACGAAGCAATACAATTTAAGATTTTATCATAACATACTTGTACATTCACAATGCAAAAGAGAACTTTGAGAAATTAATAGTAATATTTTAAAGAAGCTGCTTTTGGGGCCAAAGAAGAATCACAACAATTACTTATTTGATGGTCTGGCTTTCTATTGCAGCCTGAGAGCAGTGAGCAAGCAATAACTCTCACCAGCAGGTAAGATGCTGCCTTGATTCAGCAAAAGCATAGGATGAGGGAGCAAGAAAAAGAATGTATGGTTTGTTTGTGGAAAGGGAAATGCCAGAAGCTGGCCCCAAGAACATACAAATGGAGGTGGCACCTACAAGTAGAGCAGTAACTGGAGGAGGCAAACCAGCCACCTTTGGGGTAAATGGGAGGCATGTGGATCTCAGGACTTGATAAAAGGGCATGAACACATGGGAAAACATCAAAGGCAAAAGCAGCATGTGTAGAAAAAGGAGGCAGCGCAGGTAAGATTGACTGTGAAAAATCTGGGTGGAAATCAGCCATTAGCCCAAAAGGATCCCACAGTTTCCATACATGGACTTTGAAACTAAGGCCAGCATACTACACAAGATGAGGAGTTTCTCAACCAAAAGCTTGAAAAAACCAAGACAAAATAACAGACCTAATTTTATATTTTAAAGAATAGTTTGAAAGTAAACAGATTTTTCTAAAATCTCCCTGTTTACCTGGTACTCTGGCCCATCACCCTGAAGTCTTCCAAAACCAACCCTCCCTTCAGATACCAGTATTTGTGAAACTCAAAGCCAAATTCACTTCTTATAGGGAAAAATCACACAAACTGAAGCCTTAAAACCAATCAACACCATCTCCACAGCTGTCTCTCCACAGCACCCACCATAAAGGCCACCAACCCTTGGGGCATTGCTGGGGGAAATAACTTTTGGAAGAAACCACCCACAGAAGGGCATTGATGCTGCCCCATGTCACTGCTCTGCCAGAGGGGTCAATGGTGGGGGACAGCCCGCAGCATCCCTCAGCTCCTCAGGTTCATTACACTGGAATGAATAATAAAACAAGCCCATAGCAGAGAAGAGCTGGCTCTCTTTGCCCAAAATACTGCCTGTGATAGTGGCAAACCAGCATTTCAGGGGGAGGAGAAGTCATTCTCAACCTAAGAATAGCCAGAATCTGGGTTATAACCAAAACCATCAGTTCTAATAGTGCCTTTTTTAGAGCATCAATTACCATAAGGACTTTTCTGCTTACACACAAGTTTCAGGCTTTGTCTTGGCCTCTGAGATGTTCTCTGGTAACATCTCCAGCAGCTAACAAGGCTGCACTTTGCTTGTA
The DNA here is from genome assembly GCF_023638135.1 of Falco biarmicus. Taxonomy (NCBI): domain Eukaryota; kingdom Metazoa; phylum Chordata; class Aves; order Falconiformes; family Falconidae; genus Falco; species Falco biarmicus. The sequence goes on from NC_079290.1 coordinate 13,079,408, forward strand.
GCTGAAATATGAATGTCAGCATAACTGATTTAGGAAAACTCAGGCTCAAGGGTAGGGCACCATCCTTCAGTGACACCTTTCTTCACATGGGTGCTGGCACGCCAAATTATTTGCTACAGGGATGGGCTGATGCTCCACACACCCAGATAACCTGGGAAGAAGCAAGTTTGTGCCTGCACCTACCTCCTGGTGTAGGTTTGGAGCACCTGCCTCCAACATGCTTTCAATAAGCTCCTCTGTAGCACCAACGTACACATTAATATTATAAAGCAGAGGGAAGGTCTGGCTTCATTAGCAGGTTTGTCCATCCTTATTTAACAGGCCACATCTATCTCCAAAAGAAGCAGCAACTTCACTTAGGTCTGATGTAAAAAGCTCTGTGTGTTTTTTGCATCTTCCTTACAGGTTATTTAATGGCTTCATGGAAACAATTAATTAAAACAGGGAATAAATACAAAGCCACAGACTTCAGTAAGCTGTTGGCCGCCAACTCAGTCTAACGTGATTAGTAATACAATTTTACACTTTAAGTCAATAAACCCTGTGTAGAAGCAGCTAAACAAATAGAGAAATTAAGCAACGAACATGCAATAGTTGTAACGCAGAGCCAGCGTGGGAACTCCCTCAGCTCCTGCATCCCAACCAGCTGCATGCAAGGAATGGAAGAATTACCTGGATGTCACAGGGCGCCTCGTCTTCCAGTTGGGAGCAGTGCTGCCAAAGGTTGATAAGGCTGGTGACACCACATTCTTCTTCACTATCCTGTATCGTGTCTTTATCACCTTGTTAGCAGGGGGGCTCCTTAAGAAGTGCAAATTAGCTCCTATGAGAAAGCAAATGGAAAAAAGGGTTTGAAATTTGGGGGTGCATGGGACAGGAAGGACCTCATCAATGTAGGTCATACACCCAGTTCTTTAGCACCTACAAAAAGACCCATGGGGCACTTTAGGCATGGGACCACCACGGATGATGGTAACAGAAAGGCTCTGATGGGCTTGGGGGCATTTGGTTTCTACCAGCCCCGAACAAAACTCCATCAGGTGAATTATGTATTCACCAACAATACCTTGATCCCCAATATCTACATGGAAACAGATTACACATTTAATCATTGCCATTTTCATCATATTTTGCAGGATGATCTACACTCTGGTTTGTTCTGCAGAATGTTTCATGCAATTAACAGTTATATGTTTGACTCTGGTTTTCCTCCACTTGATAGCTAGCAATTTTTTTCACGGCTTTAAGGAATGCATCTAATTGCCCAACTTTTATAACATACAGCTATAACTGCCCAGATAATTAAAGCTGACACTACATGCTGAGACTAAGTCGTCTGGTTTTATAACTGATTTAAAGGGCCGACTGTTTTTCTTGGAGATACTCTAATTAAAATTATTGAAAGGTTGAGAGGGGAAAAGCAGAATCATTATTTCCCTTGAAAATGTTGTACCGTCTCCATGTTTGTCTCTGCAAGAGAAGGGAGAATAAGGTTGCTTCCCAAGTAAACTGGTAATCTCAGGATGCTGGATCTGTGTCAAAACAAAAAAAATAGGGAAATGCATTTTAGAGCTGATCGCATTCCCTTGAGCACAGCGAGCAGCTTCTCCATCTCCCTGCAGAGAGGTAACGGCATCCATGACTTTACAGTTTAATACGGAGAATATTCTCCTTCTTGTGCATTCCCAAGCAAGCTGGCATCTCGTGTTGGGTTCAGGATTAGACAGCACGAATTTCCACTCCCAAACTCATCCAGAGAGTTACAATTGCTGGTGGGGGTGGAAGGAGAAAAGCAGGCTCTGCCATGAGAGATAAATCACTGGAAATTTTCATAATAAAGATGACAATTGCAATGCTCCTCGATACTATACTGTAAGATAAATGATCACGGAGCAAGGAGCTTATGGAGGGATTCACAGCTTTCAGCGCCACCTATAAAGCCCTGAGCACGCTCACGACACAACGCAAATAATCTCTTTTATATGGCTGCAATAAAATTTGGAAGGTGTTTGGTACAAATAGCCCAGCCAGCTCTAACTTGGCATTGCTCTTGCCCACACTGCAGCATATGGGACCTCCAACCCCTGTTAGCATCATGCTTGAAGCCACATCCTCACACCAAAGTGTTATTTTGAGAGAGACTCTTCTACATCCCTCCAACTCCTATACGGGACCTCTGCTGAATTTATGCATCAAAATAATGCCAGCATGCAAATTAGTTTCTGCGGCACTGCAGTAAGCAGCAGACTTTTGATGATGTCATCTCAACCAGTGATCATCCGTAAAACCAGCAGTGCTACAAAGTACACTCCTAGTAAGGGTGCATTAAGTCAACCAGTCAATGTTGAACAAACTAAAAAACCCAGGAAGTTTATGCCAGCAAACCTACAGAGCTTCTGTTGATTTGGAGTAACAATTAAAATAAAAGAAATCAAAATAAACCCAGATGTTTCGTGGGCCCATGTCAACCTCATGAAGTTCAATGAGGCCAAGTGCAAGGTCCTGTGCCTGGGTCGGGGCAATCCCCAGGAGCAGCCCTGGGGAGAAGGACTTGGGGGTACTGGTGGATGAAAAACTGTACACGAGCCGGCAATGTGTGCTTGCAGCCCAGAAAGCTGTTTCCTGGGCTGCACCCCAAGCAGCGTGGCCAGCAGGGTGAGGGAGGGGATTCTGCCCCTCTGCTCCGCTCTGGGGAGACCCCCCGGAGCACTGCGCCCAGCTCGGGGGTCCCCAGCACAAGCCAGGCAGGGACCTGCTGGAGCGGGGCCGGGGGAGGGACACGGAGCTGGTCCGAGGGCTGGAAGCCCTCTGCTGCGGAGAAAGGCTGGGAGAGCTGGGGGGGCTCAGCCTGGAGCAGAGGAGGCTGCGGGGAGACCCAGCTGCGGCCACTCAGTGCCTACAGGTGTTGATAAGAAAGACAAAAATAGACTTCTTAGTAGATCCTGTAGTGACAGGACAAGGGGCATCAGTTTTAAACTGAAAGAGGGTAGATTTAGATTGGACATAAAAAAGAACATATTTTACACTGAGACAGGTGAGACACTGGCCGAGGCTGCCCAGAGCAGCTGTGGGTGTCCCATCCCTGGCAGTGCTCAAGGCCACATTGCACAGGGCTTTGAGGGACCTGATCTAGTGGAAGATGTGGAAGCTTTGAGTGACCCGATCCAGTGGAAGCCCGTAACAGGGGAGCTGGACTAGATGACTTTTAAAGGTCCCTTCCAATCCAAACCTTTGATGATTTGATGACCAGAGCAATTGCAGACACTTATTGATTTAGAGGTGAGGCAAGAAGAGAGAGAGGGAAGAAGACTGAAAACGGGTTTTCATCGCATTTCCCTGTCCTGGGACTTTTTGTATCAGACCAAATTCCTCAGGGAAGTGACTGCACCATCACAGGGGGGTTTAAAGCCCTTTGCAAAGTTTAAGCTCTAATTACAATTATAATTGCTCACAAGCATCGGCAAAATTGGAGCATTTTGCTTCAGAGAACTGTATTTAGGATTGCGAAGTGGGAACAACAACAGCACAGACATGCAAACCCCTGCATGGTCCAACGCTGCACACACACGATGAAATCCCAGCTACAGTGAGGGCTGGCGACTGTGAGACCCTTTTGTCACCCAGGAGGCATGGACATACCCAGCTTCTCATGGAAATAGCATCAACCATATACCCAAAGCAGCTCTTTTGCACTGGGGAAGGGATGAGAGCCACAACCACGCATCCTCCCCAGACAGCAACAGCGCAAGTTGACCCTTTCCCTCTGCTGCTCCAACCTTACAAAATTATTAAGCTGGGAATTTGTTGAATACATTATTAACTTTTCCCTCCATCCATCCTCCCCCCACAAGCTCTAGCTTCCACTAATCAACCCAGAACCTCATCAAACTCCTGCCTGACATCATCCCCTGCCTCAAGCTCATACAAGAAATAGAGGTCCCAAATTGTCATGGTTTGCAGGCGTCCCCCCTCCTCCTTGTACAAATGGGCTGGCACCTGGTAAACTCTATTCCCCGGCAGTAATTGGATGGTGTATTCATGCCGAAGCTGCTCTTCTGAAAGTGCCTGCGTGCACGGCTCCAGCATTAACCACCTCCTCAAAGAGACTCTCCGAAGAGCTCAGTTTTCTATTATTACTTGCTAGCTGAGGGGTTTTGTGTAGATAATCATGTTATTTAGACAGGATGTTGGTTTAATTCCCTTCATTACAGGCTCCCAGGGTTGTAATTTTTTTTTCTCCGCATGATGTATTCCCCGTGGCACATTTCACTCAAATCAAACACTTTACGCTTTTATTACAAACAATACCCCAGCGTCCCCTGTTATCAGCCCAGCACACACACGCACACTCCTCGCAGAGATCCAGAGGTCAGTTCTAATGACTAATCGATCTCATTAGCTTTCCTAATTAAAAACTTTACTACCGCAATGGAAGACAAACTACAAAAAAACTGCTTGCATCATATTTGAATGGGATATGAGCATCATTTATCAGCCAGGACTCGCAGCCTGCGCCCATTGCAACGGGCCATGCGCTGCTGAGGTTGGTGCTTTATTTGGAGCCGTGCATTTCCCCTGGGCATTGCTCACACCTACTGTGCCGGCAGAAAAGATCCTGGTGCAAACTCAAATGCTGACCTTGAGATTGGCAAATTGCTGCCAAAACCCTCTTACCAGAGTGTTTCAAGCAGATGGGATCCAGGACCCACCAGTGCACACATCCTTTAGGGAAGGGGTTGAATGCAACATGGTTAGGAGGATCCTTAAATTTTGCTGTGAGAGGTACGAGGAATCGAACCCCTGGGGAAGCTGAAACAGAGGGCAAAAATAGGGCTGGCTCCTGGGATGTCTGCAGGAAAGTTGGAAATAACACAAAGCCTGACTTGCTTTCTAGCATCCTTAAAACATATAAGCACCTTAAAGCTTTATATTCCTCAACCATTCCAAATAGCCTCTTATTTGTATTCTGTGTCTCCTCAAAATGAATGACGTTTTAACATTTAAAAGTTATGGGTTTTTTCCAACCTCAATACAAGGTGGAGAATTAAGATCACTTGCAAGGAAGTTTCAACAAAAAAAGTAAAACCTTTTTGTAAAAACAGGTATTTACCCCCTTGGAAAGAAAAATGGGGAGGGGGAACACTGACCTGCTGTTACTCACTCCAAATCCTTCATCCTTAAAAGCTCTCATTAAATCAGAATCCTCCACTTCTGCCAAAAAATGAGCAGACAGGAAGCAGATATTAGCTAACTCTGCCTGCTTCTCAATCAAACCAGACCCAACAGTCTCAGTCCTACAATCACACAGGGCTGGCATGCAAAAGTGGGGAACACTGCACCCTGAGCCATTTATGTCTGCGTGACTGTGCCGTTACGGCAGCTCTCCAGGGATGGGCCAGCATCGCCAGCCAACCAAGCCCTAACAAGCAAGCGTGCAAGTCCATGCAGCAAGAGGAAAATGCTGCTGCTCAGGGTGGATTAGGGAAACTGCAGTATTGGTGGAGTAAATCTTGTTCACCTGTTGCTGAGAAAAAAGAAGTTAAATAAGCAAAGGTAAATTCAGGAGTGCAGATTCCCAAATTCACAAGATTATTGCTGCTTTTGGAAAAGGATATGGGATAGAAAAAGCCTCCCATAAGGGCACAGGAATGTGAAAAAAAAAACCTGAAGTAATTGAGCCATGACATGACCTGAGTTCTACCAGGTCCCTACCCTGCATCACTGGCTACCATGAACCTCACAGTGCATGAGCCTCTGCTGGGGCACTGGCAGCTCAATGCCAAGCTGCTGCCACTGCCACTGTTAAACCCCAATTCGAGGCGAGCCAGGGAAGTGGTGAGTGACAAGTACATTGATCTTCCAGCACTTGGAAATGAGATGAGAGTGGGAACGAATGCAAATTGGGGAGCAGAAGCTGTGCCTTTGATATGATGCCAGTATTGTCCCCAGCTCCAGAGGAAACCTCGGGGATGCAAAGCTATGCAGTAGGGCCACCCTAAGGGACCCTTTTAACTCAGTCAGGATGAGTCCACTAAGAAAAAAAGGAAAGCAGAGGCCAAAAACCTCTGATAAAACTGAACTGCTTTTTCAAAGCAAGCCATTAGGAAGAAAAATAAAGGGCTAAGGACTATTAGTAATGTGCAAAGGATGCCACCAGTATGTCATAACTCCTGATACAGGCTCTGATGCTAGCAGAGATTTAAAAAGCATGCACTCAAAACTAAAAACATCTCCAAGAAGAGCCGAAAATATCTGCCAAAAGGTATTCTGAAAGCAAACACTTTCTAACATGAAGAAGAATCCCACAAGCACCCTTACCACGGGATTTGCTCCAGGCCTGGAAGTAAAGATTCAGCAAAACCCACGATTATCTCCTCCTCACCTCCCAGAACAAAGTTGTTGTTCACCTGCTACTCAAAGCAAACCCACGCTGCAGCAGTAGGCGCTTGCACCAGCAGGAAAATCACCCACATGCCGTGATGCTCTGGGATGGCATGGGACCAAACCTCTCTCCTTTCCATGAGGAAAGCCGTCTCTCATCCAAGACCACTTGGCTGCTAGCTCACCTTGCTCTTCTGGCATGCCCAGAGATGAGGAGCATCCCTATTTGCGAGCACACCTGTGAAACAGGTTGGGAAGCTGCCCTGTACCATGCAGCATTAACTAAAACGTTAACAAGCAGTGTGGAAGCAGAGGATTAAGCAGAACACTGCAGGAGCACACAGAGGCTAGGGTGGCCAGCGTCAAGGCACGGAGCGAGCCCTTTGCATCTCCTTTTTGTAAAGCCCCAGCAAGATTATGTCCTAATTTGATATCCTTCTATGAGAAGGTCACCTGCTTCATGGATGATGACAAACTGGTGGATGTAGTTTTTCTGGATTTTGATACAGCTTCTGATATTGTCCCTCACAGCATCCTCCTAGACAAGTTGTCCAACTGTGATGAGCAGGCACATGGTGCGATGGGTGAAGAACTGGCTGGATGGCATATCTCAAAGGGTTTTAGTAACTACGGCTACATCTGGCAGGTGACCGGTCCCAGTGGTGTCGCTCAGGGCTCAGTCCTAGAGCCAACTGTGTTCAATATTCTTATCAATGGTTTACATGCAGGAGTTGATTGTACCATTAGCAAATCTGATGATGATACCAAATTGGGAGGAGCTGCTGACTCTTACAAGGTCAAGAGGCCTTGCAGAGGGATCTAGATAGACTGGAGCATTGGGCAATGGCATGAAGTTTAACAAGAACAAATGTCGGATCCTGCACCTAGGGTGCAGTAACACTGGGAACAAGTACAGATTGGCAGAGAAGTGGCTGGAGAGCAGCCATGTGGAAAAGGATCTGGGGGTGAGGCCATTTCCCCGCAGGTACTGGTGGGCTGTAGGCTCAATAGAAGTCAGCAGTGTCCCCTGAGAGCCAAGAGGGCAAACTGCACCCTGGCGTGCATCAAACACAGTAGAACCAGTGGTCAAAAGAGAGGATTGATTTGGATTGATAAGGAAGTAGGAAGAAAGAAGGAGGAGGAAGAAGAAGAAAAAGAAGGAAGAAGAGTTCCAATTGGAAGGAACCTACAACAATTGTCCAGTCCAACTGCTGACTAGCACTGGACCAGATTTAGCGTTGGTGCAACCTCAGTTCGAGTACTATGTGCAGATCTGGGCCCCACAATTTCAGAAGGATGTGAATATCCTTGAAAGTATCCAGAGGAAGGAAACACAGCTGGTGCAAGGGCTGGAAGGCATGTCCTGTGACAAGCCGCTGAGAACTCTGGGTTTGCCTAGTTTGGAGAGAGGCTGAAGGGTGACCTCACTGCTCTCTACAGCTTCCTGAGGGGAAGGGGACAGGGAAGTCCTGATCTCTTCTCCCTGGGATCCAGGGACAAGACACACAGGAATGGGTCAAAGCTGTATCAGAGGAGGTTTTGACCAAATATTAGGAAGCATTTCTTTACCAAGAGGGTGGTCAAACACTGGAACAGGCTTCCTAGAGAGGTGGTCAAAGCTCCAAGTCTGTCAGTGTTTCAGAGGTATTTGGACAATGCCTTTAATAATCTGCTTTTAGTCAGTCCTGAAGTGATCAAGCAGTTGGTCTAGATGACCACTATAGGTCCCTTCCAACTGAACTGTTCTGTTCTAAAAAGTGATGTGTAGTTTCAGGACAACTCAATATCAGGATGATAAATATAAACCAAAAAGAATCCAGACAACGGCAGCAATAACAGAAATCCACAGCAAACTCCTCAGTCCTTTGTATCTGAAATACTTGGGAAATGGAAACATGCAGCTTAAGTTATCAAGGACTATTAGGAGAAAAGGAAATTTTAAAACCACAACAGAGGCAGGAAACTTCTCCAGCACGAAAGGAGCTGGTTGCAGCCATTCTGCCCCAAAACTGCCTAACTGCAGGTAAACTGGAGGCACATGCAGTGCTACCAAAGAGCAGTTTAACAAGAGCACGCCAAGGAAGACAGAAATTTCCTCATTCATGTTGCAAGCCAATGATTTACTAAGCCTTGCCGAGGTGGTCACCACCCCACTGAGCCCAGCACCTTTCCACTACACCCCCAGAACAGGCTCTGCAGGCTGAAAAAGCCTTGGGAACTCACCATCTCGTCAAGAATGGCCTCAGGAGGGATCTCTAGTAGACTCCCAAGATAGTCTGGGCAAGAAGCTATTTTGCACCATATGCAGCACAATGGGAGGACAAGGGGTGTGCAGGGTCAGAGCCATTGAGAGGCCTTGATCCAGCTGGCTCCTGGGAGCAGGGTAGTTGTGCAGATGAGCTTCAGATGTTGGAGCTCTGATACCCACCACCCCTCCACTTCTCATCAAAATAGCATGTAGAGATAGCAAAAATACAGGGAAAATCCCAAGCATGACCCTTGTCCCTCCATCACCCCCATGGTGAGCCCACACCAGCAGGTAAGGGCAGATTTGGTAGAAGTAGAGGTGTTTGCAGCCAGGAGCAACCTCAACAGCAAAAGCACCATAGGAAGCTCCGATGGCAAGGAGGTATCAGCTCCCATCCTGCTGCAACAGCAGATTACAGGGATTAGGGGTCCAAGCATTGCCCTTATTGTCAGTCTAGAGACTTGTGTATCTGCTTCCCTACAGCAGCAGAAACAACGCTTTCTCAGTGATTATTCATTAGTGAAGGACTTGAGATCTTGATTTCTGCCATAAAATTAATCTCTAAAGAGAAGCAATGTCACACTGTGAGAACAGAAGGAAAGCTAAAAGTCCCAGAATTAAAAAACCTACATCCCACCTTCTTCTCCCATTGCTGTTTTCCCAGCTGTGAAATAGGTGGTCTGGTTGAGGCCTACCTTAAATTCAATTTCTTGTGGGGAAAACCAAATAACATACAAAGACATGGCTTTGCTGTAGGGTCTGCAACAAAACTTCGCAAGGCACTTTGAAGACAGGATGTGCCATGTGGTTTTTTTTCTTTAACACAGTGAATTTTAAAACGTTGTGCCATTCACACATTAGGGATTCCATTATTTTTTAAAAGAAAACACAATCCCAAATATTTTAGCACTTATGATTGAGACTGAGAGCAGCACCGAGCTGAGGAACTATGGGGTTTGCAGTGACACAAACAGCTGGAGTCTTACCAGGGAGATCTGAGCCAGCTCTGCAAGCACATCTCCATGGCTGGATCTGGTTTTAGTTTAAGTTTTGCTCTCCTTTGTTAAGATGGGCAGCATCTTTGTCTTCTTCCAATATTGGACTTGCAGCCAGCAGCAGGTATTTTGCAAACAGCAGCTGAAGGATAGCATGCATCCAGCTGGATACCGAGTCCAGCTCTGAGGCCCACAACATGAGAAGGACAGGGACCTGTTGGAATGAGTCCAGAGGAGGGTCACGAAGATGATCAGAGGGCTGGAGCACCTCTCCTATGGGGACAGGCTGAATTGGGGTTTTTCAGCCTGGAGAAGAGAAGGCTCTGGGGAGACCTTACATCAGCCTTCCAGTACCTAAAGGAGGCTAGAAGAAAGCTGGAGAGGGACTTTTTACAAGGGCCTGTAGTGACAGGACATGGGGAAATGGTTTTAAACTGAAAGATTTAGATCAGGTATTAGGAAGAAATTCTTTACGATGGGGGTGGTGGAACACCGGAGCAAGCTGCCCAGAGAAGCTGTGGATGCCCCATCCGTGGGAGTGTTCAAGGCCAGGTTGGATGGGGCTTTGAGCAAATTTCTCTAGTGGCAGGTGTCCCTGCCCATGTCAGGGGGTTGGAACTAGATGATCTTTAAGGTCCCTTCCAACTCAAACCATTCTATGATTCCATGATTCTGTGCTGATTCGGATGCTGTGAGCTGTGTTGTGCCTGCACAACCTGCCAGTCCCATGCCGCAGGCATCACGTTTAGGGCTGCTGAGGAGTGTCATGAAAAGGAACACTGATGCCAGCTACCAATAAAATAGCAATGTCCACAGCATCCTCCCTGAAACCAGGAGGGTGAACTACCATGGTATACACAGAGAGATGTAAAGAAACACTGATCCTTCCACCAAGCCTTGTTTTCTTTGAAAGACTTCTCCTTATCATTGGGTACAAAGATAGCAGAGCAACCCTGGCACCCAAATCCCCTGGGGATGTCCCTGTCCCAAACACCACATGCTTCCTTGGGTGAGAAATACTGTGGATGGGAAGGACACAGCAAATGGAGGAAAAAACTGAGAAAGACAGAGAGAAGATGGACTAAAAGAAGAGGGCAGCAGCTGGGTTTGAGGACTGGACACAGAAGCAGAAAGTGTATAGTAGCAACTACACTGCATACTTTGCAAGGAAAAGGAAAGGTCCCGCAAATTAAAAGCTAAGAGTCACAAAGAGCCAGCAGAGCTCAGCCTGCCTCCAGTGAGCTTAAAAAAAAAAGCTGTGCAGCTCCAGAAGTAGTTGTGGACCTACCCAACTCATGCATGGATCTTTCAAGAGTTTTACTAACAGATTATAATGACCTTGCAACGAGGATAAATCTGTGGGTGAACTTGAATCAAGTTTCATCACCACAGCTCCTACACCCAAAAGCAAATTGTTTTGTTAGTGTTTCCCATTACACCAGAAGAACCTGCAAGATGTCGGCCCTGAGCTGCACAGCTCCAATGCCTTCTATTCTGGCTACCAACTTGGCCAAGTCCCTAGAGTTAACAAAAGGATTTGGGATTACTGTAATACTGTTACGAATTTAGTGTGAAAGCAGACACCAGTATTACGAGATGATTATCACAGAGCGTGTTCAATATGCTCACACAGAATGGCACAGCAAGAGGTTAATTATATTGCTACTGGAATCAGCTTCCAAAAGGACCATCCTTCGATTTAAGAGGGGAATTTAATTTTCAACTCATTCAGTTCTGAGCTCTTTCAAGAGCGACGACTATTTATGCCAGAATGTAAACGATGGTTTATGATCATGAACTGCTGCTTAATAGGAAATAAATCCAATTGATCAAAAGTGCTTTACCTGTGACCCCAAGCAAGACTGCTGTTCAGGCTGTACAATTCGCAGAGGACAAGAGAAGCACAGGCTTTGCAGCTGAAATGTTTTAGTGGGCTCCAAACCCTTTGCAGTATTTGCTTAGCACGGCAGCCACTTTCAGCTGGGAACATTTGGGGAATTAATAGCAAATCTGCTTCACTAATTCTTCTACGCTGAATGGACCACAGGAAAAGAAAGTTAACGCAATCCATCAGGCACCACACTGCATTGGTATGGTGGCACTTGGTAGAGATTAACTGTAAGGAAATACCCATTTTAGCAGGCAAGGTATTAAAAGCCACATATAGCGTTCAAATGAATTGCATGTGTTTGGGTATGTACCCAAAATTCCTTAAACAAAAAGAACAGGACTTCTGTTTCCTGGAAATATAGAGTGGGAGCAATGGGGAAAGCATTGCCCAGCTTCAAGTGAAAAATCAAGTGATGTGACCAGCAGGTCAAGAGAGAGGATTCTCTCCCTCTACTCGTGTGTCCTCAGACCCCCCTGGAGCACTGCGTCCAGCTGGGGGTCCCCAGCACAAGCCAGGCAGGGACCTGCTGGAGCGGGGCCGGGGGAGGGACACGGAGCTGGTCCGAGGGCTGGAAGCCCTCTGCTGCAGAGAAAGGCTGGGAGAGCTGGGGGGGCTCAGCCTGGAGCAGAGGAGGATCTGGGGAGACCTCCTTACAGCCTTTCGGTATAGAAAAGGAGCTTATAGGAAAGACGGAGAGAGACCTTTTATCAAGGCCTGTAGTGACAGGACAAGGGGTAACAGTTTTAAACTGAAAGAGGGTAGATTTAGATTGGACATAAAGAAGAACATATTTTACACTGAGGGTGGTGAGACACTGAACCATGTTGCCCAGAGAACTTGTGGATGCCCCATCCCTGGAAGCATTCAAGGCCATGTTGCACAGGGCTTTGAGTGACCTGATCAACTTGAAGATGTCCCTGCCATGGGCAGGGTAGTTGGAACAGATGATCTTCAAAGGTCCCTTCCAAACCATTGCATAATTCAACAATTATCACAAGTTCACCAAGCTAACATCGTTCATTAGAACTTTTAACTTTAATTCATTAGAAGTCTAGAGATAACTCTGGGGAAACTTGTTTCCAGAAAATAAACATTTCAGCATGGAAATACCATTGAACATGGTTAAAGGAGAATTAAAAGTTACGTCCCAGCTTGGCTTAGGCCCAACGAGTCGTCAAAGCCTTGTTCCTGTGCTCTCATCACACACAAGCTCAGAGTCGCAGGACACCAACCCCATCCTGTTGTTCTGGAAATGGCAAATAAAACCAAACCCTACCAAGCTCTCAGAAAAAGTTTATTTTCATATTAGAACAACGTTATTCTCCCCATTCATCAGACTGCCTACTTCTTCCTCCTCAAGTCATGGCAGCAACCATGTCCACCTTCCCAAGAAAGGCTGCAGTGGTCAGTCAAAGGTATTCATTATGAAATTTAAACAAACATGAGAACAATTTCATTTTCCCAGCTGCAGGGCACAGACCAAGCAATAACACTTCCCCCAATCAACTACTATTAGGAGCTTTTCATCAGGATTTTTTGGCAACAGACTGACTCAGAGAATGGCAGAAGCACACACCAGGAAAGGAACAAAATCTTTCCATGATAGGAATTGGAATAACATTTGATTGCATGGCTTTTTCCAGATGTCAAAGCAAACCTCATCATCACCAGTGAAACACAGCTCAATGTTCATTGAGAAACTCAAGAGCCAATTCAAAACCATCATGACTCTTAAAAACTTTCCAGTTCTCTGCTGAACATCAACCCTTCTTGCCTCTTCACACAGTCAGGCCAAGCACCTTCTCCCTTGTCCTGGTTTCAGCTGAGGTAAGGGTTAATTTTCTTCTTAGTAGTTAGTACAGTGCTGTGTTTTGGCTATGATGTGAGAACAATGTTGATAATGCCCTGACATTTTTAGTTGTTCCCCGGTAATGTTTATACATCAAGGATGTTTCAGTTTCCTGGGCCCTGCCAGCGAGAGGGCTGGGGGTGGGGCACAGTAAATTGGGAGGGGACACAGCCAGGACAGGTGACCCAAGCTAGCTAGAGAGGTATTCCATACCATATGGCATCATGCTCAGTATATAAACTGGGGGAAGAAGAAAGAAGGGGGGGACATTTAGCATTATGGCATTTGTCTTCCCGAGTAACCGTTACACATGATGGAGCCCTGCTGTCCTGGGGATGGCCGAGCACCTGCCTGCCCATGGGAAGTGGTGAATGAATTCCTTGCTTTGCTTTGCTTGCATGCGCGGCTTTGGCTTTAACTATGGAACTGTTCTTATCTCAACCCTTGAGTTGTACATTCCTTTCCAATCCTCCTTCCCATCCCTCTGGGTGAGGGGGAGTGAGCAAGCGGCTGTGTGGTACTTGGTTGCCGGCCAGGGTTAAACCATGGCAGTCCTTTTTGGCACCCAACGTGGGGCACGAAGGGTTCAAGGTAACAACAGATTTGATTGGAATGTTTTATTGCTGTTTAGCTATTCAGGGGCAGGTTTCTGTGCTTACCATGGGGCTTGCTTGCCTTACTGTATATTAGTCTAGTGCTCGTTAGTGGCTGCTTCTTGCTTTTGCTGCTTGCTGTACTGCTGTACTGCTTATCATCTCCCTGTGCTGTGCCCAGGAACATTGTGATAACAGCCATGGCGATGCGCTGGGGCTGCCAGATGGCCAGGGCATCGCTGCTGTTTCTGTGCTGCTGTACTGGACAGGCTGGAACTCCAGTGTGAACTCAAGTCAAAGGGACTGTGACCTGTGGATGAGTCCAAGTGGGAGCAGGATACCCCAAAGCCCCTGTAGCCGTGACTAAGTCCAAGGCTGAGCAGGTATATCTCAGAGTGTCTGTGGCCATGGCTGTGTCTGTGCTGCAGCAGGTATGCCTCTGAAGGAATTGTGGCCCAAGGACAAGTCCACGCTGGGGAAGGTACACCTCGAAGCATCTGTGGTTGTGAATCAGTCTGTGACGCAGTAAGTACACCCTGGAGCATCAGTGGCTGTGTGTGAGGTCATGCTGGAGCACTTCAAAGTGTGTGGATAAACCCAAGACAGAGCAGGTACAGCCCTGAAGGGATTGTGGCCAGGGATAAGGCCATGCTGGAGCTGATTTACTTCTGAAGGGACTGTGGCTGTGGGTAAGGCCACACTGGAACAGGTCTATAGTCACGGCCCACGGATAAGGCCATGTTGCAACAAATGCACCTCGAAGTGACTGTGGCTGTGGATGAGTCTATGCCGCAGCAGGGATACCCCTGGAGAGACTGTGACTCGTAGCTGAGGCTCCACCTGGAGCAGGTTGCAGTCTGTGGGTAAGTCCAAGCCAGAGCAGGGGCAAGGGGAGGAGTTCATTGCAATGTTAAACCCTATGGGGTGGTCCGAAAGGACCAGGGCTGGAGATTGTAATGGATATACCTTTAAATTGTTCTAACCCATGATTTGACTTTCATGTTATAGGAATGACTATAGCAGCAACCACCTGAACCTTTGGAGGACAAGCAGTGCAAGTGCAGCGGTGACCCAACCTGAGCTGGCTTTGATGCCCGATAACCCCATAAAACACTCAACCCCTCTTCTCCTGAGTGACCACCATAAGAGATCGTGTTCATAGACTAAACAAACTCAATGGACATTTTGTAGACATTCTGTGGACATTTGTGGACATTTTATAGACATTTTTACAGGGGTGGTGCATAGACTAGGTGAATGATGTCTGTGTATTATATCAAAGGATGGGAAGGGTGATAGTGTTAATGAGATTGCATTGGAAAGTGTGGCACAATGTAAATGGTATGGAATAAGGGGGTGCACAGCCCTGCACCGAGACCGGGGAGAGCTCATTGGCCTCATACACCTCCCCAGAGCAAAACCCCGTGCTGATCCTGCCACCTCTGCCTGGGTGTGGACCTATGGATGAGAGGTGATAGACCTGGCAGTGGTGTCCACCACAGGGCAGAAGGGTGACTGCTGCTTCCACGTTTCTCCAATATCTTCTCCATACATTTTGACACCCATGTGCCTTGGTATGGGCCTGGATCCACTGTCACCAGCAGGTAGGGTTGGGCAGTGTTGCTCTGAAGAAATTCCAGTGCTGGAGAACAAGCTTCATGTTCATCACAACAGCTGGACTCTTCAGTAGCTTGTCCCTATCTTCCCACTTGTTCAACCTTTTTTTTTTTTTTTAATTGCTTACTTTCTCAAAATGTGGTTGATTTGTGATTAGTGAATCCAAAAAAAAATTATTTGAAAAGAGATCACAGAATGGTTGAAGTTGGAAGGGACCTCTGGAGATCATCTGGTCCAACTCCCTGTTCTGGCAGGGCCAACTAGAGCCAGCTGCCCAGGACTATGTCCAGATGGCTTTTGAGTATCTCCAAGGACAGAGACTCCACTATGTCCCTGGGCAACCTGTGCCAGTGGTTGATTACCCTCACAGTGAAGAACTGTCTTCTGATGTTCAGATGGAGTCTCCTCTGGTCCTGTCACTGGGCACTGCTGAGAATAGCCTGGCTCTGTCCTCCTTGCATCCTCCCTTCAGGTACTTACAGACATTGACAAGACCCTCCTTGAGCCTCCTCTTCAGATGCAATGTACTTCACCACGTCAAGAACCCACCAGCAGCATCGCTTGTGCAGCATCTCATACCACCCACAGGACGTGGCAATGGTTAAAGCTTCTCCAGCTGCTGGCCAGGACCCATCATACTAATCCAAGTGAACACTGAGATGCTCTGAAGCAGAATGTAGATGATGTTTACGTTGGGATTACTTTAAAGGCTGTTAGACAGTGACAAAGCTTATAGCACAACACAAGGAAAGAAAACAGCATCTCTCACTCCCTATTTAGAAATAATCCAAAGGTTTAGGCAAGTCCCACCATGTGTGGAGACGTCATAGGGGAACCAGGCAATCCCTTGGCTGTTGAGAAAAAAGAAGAGAAAGGGAGCGAGGAGGAGAACATCTGGAAAAGCAGGGGATAGCGTAGCAAAGAGAATACTAGCAGCGAGGAAACATCAGCAACAAGTGTGACAGGAGAGACAGGGAGGCAGCAGAAAGCAAAGCAGACATGAAAGTCGGAGAGCTCCAAGATGCTCCCTGGAAAAACGCTGCTGCAAAAGACACTCAGGATCAGCCTTGCAAAAGGCTTTTGAGTCCACTGCTGCAGCGGATGCTGAACAAGTTCATTAGAAGGAAACCACCCAGCATTGCACAGAGTTGGTAATCCCTTCTTGAGATTAGGGAGCAGGATCACAGTACCTCCTCGGCACAAGGTAAAGCACAAGGTAAAAGACATCACTGTGCATCTCTGGGAGCTGGGACTCCTGCCTCTGTACTGTACATCTCTACACACATTCACACTGAGAAAATTAGCTCATCTGCCTCTCTGATCAGCCTGTCTACCAGGCTCTGATCAACCCACCCATCTGGTTCATCCACCCTAACTCCTCTGCTGTCTCCTCCACCCATGCCCTCTGTGACCCATCTGCCAATGTGGCCCACCCAATATTGGTGTTGCTTTTAGAAAAGCGTCACAGCTAATCATCTGTCGCCTGAATGTAATACTTCTGGTGGTTCAGCAGGTTGGCTTTTTGGTGACGTGTTTTTTTTTTTTAAGAGGAACAGGGGGAAATGCAAACTTTTATTGCTACGTGCTGGGAATACTGCACATTTGCAAGCAGCACAGCAAGTGTCTGCTTGTTCCCATCCCAGGCACAGGCTGCAGCCTCCTGTCCCCATTTCCATCCACAGCTGAGATGCTGCATATAAAGGTTTATTGAGTCTGGTTTCATTTGGGGGTTTTTGCCAGCACCAGACTAAAGATGTTCAGGGCCAGCATCTCCATTTAGGAAAGGTAATTGCTAACAACTCACTGGGGCTGCCGAACATAAGGTGTCACACAGTGCGTTGCTGCAAGATCTGGCAAGAAGAGCAGCACAAAGTCCTTGGTGCTGCTTTCGGGAGCTGCCACAAGCCCTATGCTAGCCAAACCAGCACACCACAAAAACCTAACAAGCAAAAGACTTTCTGCTTGTGACACTGTCACTACCATTCCCTTGCACCAAACCACGGGGGAGTTTTATCATACTAAATTAGGCATTTAAATCTTGCACATAGTGCTGAAGATTCATGATGTATGTCTCCTGGTCCTGGAAAGGCTAACGCTGATTTAATACAGGTAGATCTCTACTGATGATTGGTAGCCCATTACACACCAATTGTCAGCATGTTATACATCACGGCTACACTCCCCTACCTCCAGCTAGCAGGAAACCATCTGGTTGCTCTCAGGGTTTTGCATCCCTCACAATCACGGCAGGATTGTGTTTAAGGATTAAGTTTTACAGTTTTCCAGGGAAGGACTGGGACACAGCCATGTGCGGTCGTATCTCCATTCCTCTGTCCATAAAGATAAGGCCAGCCCCATGAGGACCACTGTCACACTGAAGCCTGCATCAAAAGTGCAGTGAGGCGAGGTGGAAATCACTTCCCAGAGTCTGGCCATGCTTCTGGAGCCACCAAGTGCTTCTTCCACAGCTCCCTGCCTCCTTGAGATGCTCAGTGATTTTCACATTAATTTTGGCTGCAGCCAAATCTGCAAACACTGGATAAGCTGTAGCAAATAGCTGATGGCTACAGCATTGTCAGACACATCAGTGAGTGACAATAATATATATCCCCATGATGGCTACCTGTGTTGTCCCAAATTGCTGCCACGAGCCTGCCTGATTACCCACGCAAGGTTCAGCTATATTGCTTTCCAAAGAAGTCTGGGTCAGCAGGCTTCAGAGCAACACCAGCATCTGCAGCCAGGTGATCTGGGATGCCATGGAGAATAATGGGCAGAACAGAGTGTCTTTGACTCAGTTCTACAATTTTAGTATCAATATTTAATCTGCAACAGAAACACTAGCAAATATCTAGGTTTATTCTCTCTGATCAGAAAATACAGAGAGAGGCAGAGATGGATGGACTTCAAGAAGGTCTTGCTGGCAACAGGTGGACACATCACCTGTTCACCTGCCTCCCAGTAACACAAGAAGGTGCATGATCCTGAAACCATGCTACCACTCTCAGCAGCTGGTGGGTGAGCAACACATCCCTACCCTGGGGTTCACCCACTGGTACTCAGCTCCACTGCATAGCCGTCCCCGCTGCCAAGAAGCACCAGGGTGGTCCCGTCCAAATGCCAGAGGAACAGATGAGCCTGCTAAGGATAGGGAGACACCATGTTATCCACCTCCCTGATGGGACCAGCGAGAGGTGGTCATGTTTAATCCACTAAACACTTTTCCTGGCTACAGCCCATGTTAAAGAGCCTGAGTGGGTCTCTGGAGTATTGGACCTTGTTCAAACACAAACCTTATTATTATAACAAAAGAGGGTGGTGGGGTTTTTTTCCCCCTTCCTTCAGTGAATGATTATTAATGTGTTTCCAGGAGCCAGGTCCATTTCTCTAAATGAGAGCGGGATGGCAGAAGGAAGGCTGATAAATGCCCTCCTCCCCCCGGCCTCGCGGCAGGAGCTGCCAGGGGTTCTCGTTCTAACAAGCTGCAGATGGAAGACGACTGGAATAACAAAGTATGAATTTTTATGAGTCTAATAAATCACTCCACTTTTCCTGCTCTTGATCGTTTTCAGCACTTCAGACACTAGAAAAACCCCAGCTATAATCAAATGGGTTCACGGATCTCGTGTTAATGCCTTGCTGTGGCACAGAGAGGTGGCTCTGCCTCAGGAAACGACAGGGAGCACTTGTCGAGCTGGAAATCCATTTGCATTCATGCTTTAGGATTGACTTAATTTATTTTTTTTTTTTAATTTAACAAGGAGAAATTTGAATCTGTTAGGTATTCCCCCACCCTCAAAGCCACTTATCAAACCAGAGGCCACCCAGCTTTTACCTTTGCTAACTATCCATTTAAAAAGACCCTGACCTAACTCCAGCATCAGCAGAGAAACTTGTATAAACTCTGTGAGAACAGAGGAAAACTTTGCAGGCAGCAAGTTTTTTAAGGTCCTTTTAATTCTCCTTTCTAAACTCCTGTATAAAGCAGGCAACGGGCAGGCCTCAAATCCATCTGAACAAGAAACAAAAGGTTTCAACTTGTTGCACCCACTGAGTATGCGCACACGTGTTTGCCAAAGGAAGTTTCTGCCAAGGTCTGATGAGCACCACATGGGTGGAAAGAAAGAATTAAGACTTTGCTCTCCTTACCAAAAAACTACTCTTCAGACCTCCAGGACAGTGACCAGCAAAAGAAGGACAGAGCCAAAGCCAGAGACACCACGATGTGGTTAAGCAAAGGAGAACATGACCGTTGCTCCCCACCCATCTGCAATTCCTTGAGACCAAGCACAGGAATGCATCCTGCAGCTCCAGGAACTGCAAAACCTGCAAAAACCACCCTTGTAATGGATGCAGCTCTCCCAGTCCCCCCATGCCCGTGCTGACAGCAAGCTTCTATCCCACCACACCAGCAAAGCAGCAGCACCCCGAGCCTTGATGCTTTACCTCCCTAAAGGAAGGAGGGCAAATTAGCTGGGAAACCTGTTGTTTCTGTCATCCTCATCCTGCCCCAGTCTTTAATCCATTCAATATGTTTTTCCTTGCTTTTCATTTGCTTTTCCAGCACAGCACTGAATCAGGGAGGGAATTCATCTTTGACAAACATTTACCGATTATCAAATCACAACTGCAGCCACAGACAGGGGCAATAAGTCACTTTAAGCAGCCGTCCGTATTGCAGGCTGAGGAGTTTGGGCAGCTCCTTGATGACAAATAACTCCTGTCAAAGCCGCATGTTCCCTGGCGCTCCGAACCCGTGTTCTCTGTTGTTCCACGCTACCTGGTGTTTAATGACAACACTGTCAGACTAAGACGAAGCCTCTGCGCTGCGGACTGTCAAAGCCCTATTAGAGGAAAGATTGAGACCCTACTCTTCTTAAACTCACTCAAGCAACACAACCCGCTAGTTTTTATAATTATTGTACGAGAGCCATCGATCGTGCACTGACACCTAACCTATCTGTATGAAATGGGAGTAGTTTGCTGGGTGACAGTTGCTATAGATTATTGTGGGTGGGTTGTTCCCCCCCCCCCCCCCCCCCCGCCCCCTTTTACCCATTGCTCTACAAAGCCTAGAATGGATGGGAAGGAAGAAGACGAGAGTGTGCACCTTCACTTAGGTGCCTTTTCCATGCCTTTTCCATCCCAGCTCGTTACCTTCAAAGTGACTTTTGGAAGTTTATTGTTTGTAGGGTGCTTCCCTGGTTGGGAAAACCAACATGCCTCCTCCAGCTCACACATCTCCTAGCACATAAGCCGTACTCAGATCATCCCAACTAGCACCTAACACCAGAATGATGCTCCAAGAGCACATCCTTGCATGGAAATGCTCACGTAAACAAATCAGGGGGTTATGACAGGCAGAAATCACCCAACGCTGATCCTGGAGGCAGGTAGCAGCCCAAGGCACCCTCGACATGCAAGACTGCCAGCTCAGCATCAGTTTATCCATGTGAAGTCCTTCCCTTCTTCCCTAGGGTCAAAGTTCTGCATTTAGGGAAAGAAGCAGAAAACCCAGCATCTCCAGCTGCAGTATCATAATGGAGGAAGTATTCGTGCCCACTTGATGCTATTGAGATTGCATTGTTTTTCACCATCCCCCCCAAAAAAACCACAGAGATAAGATGTAAGTACTGCCAGCATCTCTGTCCATGCAGATGTCTGCTGCTGCAGGCAGCCAACAAACTGCACTGGGACCTGTTTCCATCTAACACATCATCCATCAGTTCAGTTCATTTTGCTCCCAGAGAAGGACTGGACAAAACTATGGGTTGGCACCAAAGAGAAGTCTTCTAGAATACAAATGCACAGTCCCGAGTGAATGTGACACTCTGGGGATGTGGTACTGAATTCCCAATGGCATAAAGAAAGGGAACCATAGTCCAGGGGTGATGAGAAGCTACTTTTGAGCCATAAAAAGAGGCACGAAGGGAAGAAGATAAGAGCCAGGGAGGGACTCAGCTGTTCCAAGGGAAACGGGTTGAAGAGGAGGAGCTCTCTCCCAAGGAACAAAGACTAGTTTGTTGTTGTGTCTGCCCACCTCTCTCAACATCCCCACTTGCATGTTCACCAAGGAGACCTCTCTCCAACTCAGTTTTCATTTCACTGGGGAAAAACCCTTTTATCTGAGCTGCTTCCAATAGACAAAGTTGGGGATAGATGCTGCTCCCAAATCCAGCTTACATGGTAAGCAAGGATTTTGCTCCTCAGAAACTCCACTCTCAAAACCAAGGTTGGGGCCACTTTGCCATCAGTTATTTGGAAGTAGTACATGTGTGGCTTGCCACCAGAGACTCAGAAATGCCACCACCTGCACACAAGCAGCATTAAATACATGTGTTAACTCTTATACTACAACTTCAGGAGAGTTTGGAGGGGTGAGGGGAGGAGGAAGAACACTGCTGTTGCTTTAAAGAAACACCCTAATTTGCTTAAAGCAGCTACAGGATTTGTCAAGTTACTATAAAGTATTTTCATAGCCTAAGCTATGCACAAGCATCAGTGTGTGTGGTTTATTTGCTTGGATTGCCCATTTGAGTGCACAGTTGGGTGAGTTTGGCACACATCCACTTCTTCCACCTCCCCAAAGACCATGGTTTCATCTGTACTAGAGGAGAAAGGACCCTCCTGCACTCCATTGACATGCAGCTCTGGATGCTCAGTGTGGGGCTACATGGCACTGAGAGGCACCCAAACTCTACCCCACCACCCCATCCCATGGTCAGAGCTGCAGGAACTGACACCACCGGGTCCTGTGGGACCCAATGAGCCAAACTCACTGTTCCTGCACCAGAGATGAAATCTTCTCACGGGTCTGATCCAAATAAACAGCCCTCTTTGAGGTGGGTGCAATGCGAGGGAGCTTAAACCACAGAAACATGATGACCAGACCTTTGCTTGGTTGAAGACCACATGGGGCTTATGGTCATCTAAATTTATGGTATTGAAAACATAAGGGAGGATTACAAGAAAGAAATTTCCATTGGCTACTTGGGTGGCTCAAGCAAGCCATTCCTCATTAGGAGATCTGAAATAAGTACCACACCACATGAGATTGTGCATTAATTTTGATTCAAGGTCCTTCCAGCCATGATTCCTTAGCATAAAGGCACAAAGACAACCCCAAGCCAGCTTTTTAGGAAAGGTAGCAAAGAGGTGCCTTCTTGACTCCTGAAATCAACAATAAAGTTAGAGACATCGCAATAAGGAAAGCTCAGACCTCCAAGACAGCTGGTCCCAACTAATCTTGCTATAGCTGAAGCTGCTAACAAAATAGAGAAGAAAAGTTTCCATTTGCAGTTGGAAACAAATGTTGTTTTACTGGACATGGCAATAACCCCATCTCTAGCCTCCATCAAGAGTGCTTTCTGTTCAGGTATCCATCCCTGCAGCCCAGAGCAGTGATCCCAGCCTTTCCTACAGCACACATTGAAGGAAATAGCATCTTCTTCTGTGACTACAAACCTCTGGCACTGCCTAGATTCTGTCTCCAATAAACACCTCATTTTCTAAACCCTGAGTGACAGGTGAGCAGAATGTTCTCCTTGTACCATCCTCGGGATCACCCAGGGATGTCAGCGTGGGAGAGGGAAAGAAGAACAAGAAATCTTGCTTCTCCTGCCTCTGAGTTTGACAAGCCATCCTAGACAGGTGGTAATATTTGATAAATTTTAATTTCTCTTCCAAGGCTGTCAGGTAATCTTTTTATTGACAGCACTACAGGGGTTTTTCTGTAGTCTCAGGGAAAAGGGTATGTGCTCTTGTTTGTTATTAAACCAAATACATATTTTGGATGGAGAAACAGCTACTATCCACCTCCATCTACAAATAAATCCTCCAGATATGAGTCCTGCGTAACTCCATACATCACGCAAGCTGCATGGAAGCCCAGTTCACCATGCAGTGTCCTTGGAAACTCCCCGGCACAAATCCAGAGTTGAAACCACCGCTAGCTCTGGGTCTCCTTTCACCACCCAAGCAACCGTGCTTCCCTCTCTGTGTTAGGGGGATAATTTTACAGTGAATAGTACTCAAATGCCAAGAGACGTTTCTGTGGCTGAAGCGTGACCACATCATTTCTAATAATACCCACCGGAGTCACAGCTCGGTGGTGGTTCCCAAACTACCATGTGAGGCCATTGGATCGAGCTCCCAGCCATGCAAGGAGTCACACCAACCCGCATCCTCGAGCACAACGCTCGCCTGCAAGGGACAAGGGCCTGTATCCTGACCCAGGACATGTGCTACCATCAGATTGTGATGATGGAGGGAAGATGAATGCCAGCTAGCTCCCTCCTCCTGCTTCTTCACTAAAGGAAGTGGTACAAGGAGGACAGGAGTATGGGCAGCCACAGACAATGCTCAATTTCCCCCAGAAGCAAGACAAGCAGAAGGAAAAAAACCGTGACCATTTATAAAGAACAGGCACAACTACTGCTTTTCAGAGGGCTGTTATTTCTTTGCACCCTGCACAAGCCAAAAAGCCAATGTTCCACATTACATGGAGCAAAACCTCTGCTCAAGTCCAAAGAGATGGGTGAAGGCAAGTCCTGCTAACACCAACAGCCATGCTCCCGTGATTTGTTTAGGTCTGAGTCAGGCCCCATCCTGGTACCAAGCCCTACTGCCTTCCACAGAGGCAGTGCAGCATGCACTTAAGTGCACGGTAGCCTCATTGATTGCCACGTCCCTAAGCACCCAGCTCTACCATGCCTTGCAGAGGGACAGCATCGACAATTTGAAAAAGAAGGACTACCAAAAAGGAAAAATAAAAAAGCATTTCCAAAGAGAAATGATAGCATCCTCTGATCTCACTGTTCTCTTGAAGCAGGTCAAGAAATATTGACCCATTTTATAGGGAGAGGGCAAACAGTTTCTCTGTGTGTTGGTTAAATCGATAAATGAAGATCATTTAAGTTTAAGGAGTCTTTCCTTAAAGCCCTTCTTTCCTTGCTATTCCGTTACTGCACTTGGGGAAAGGTCACACGGACAGAAGCCCAAGGTGTCAACTTCCCAGTCCGATGAACATTCGATCCATGAAAAGAAATTAAAGTAGGGCCAGAAATACCACCTATAACAGTGCCAATGAGAAAAAACTGCAAGAATCTTACGTAAAACAGCCAGGTCTCCATTTCATCATTAAATACTGTTTTCAAACCTCTCTCTCTCTGACAATTTACAAGGGGAGGGTAATTCCTAAGCCAAGGAGCACCTTACACCACACACCCTCCATACCAAAGGTAGCAGAACCAGCCTTTCTACAGCCTTTTGGGAGA
This sequence comes from Falco biarmicus, assembly GCF_023638135.1. Classification (NCBI taxonomy): domain Eukaryota; kingdom Metazoa; phylum Chordata; class Aves; order Falconiformes; family Falconidae; genus Falco; species Falco biarmicus. Next base: position 13,104,257 of record NC_079290.1, read on the forward strand.
AAACTGCCTCCACAGTGCAGTTTGGAGCAGCAGTGTCTCTTCAGTCTCTGGACCCATAGGAGTAGCTAAGCCCTGCTCAGTGGCAAGGATAGCAGCATGGGACATGGTGAGATGCTCTGGCTGCATCTCACCAGTACTAGGACATTGCCGTGACAAATCTGTACAAGATGTATAACATAACTGTTTGTGTTTGCAATCTGCTGCCGGCCTTGTGTAAGACAATCCAGTTCAGCTTAATCATTATTAGCAAGTTATTTTTTCTCAGCATTTGGGAAGAAGCAGGTTTGGGAACAACCGCCTGGAAGGAGAAACTGGTGAGGAACCACTCCAATCAGCAGCACCTAAAGCAGCAGATCCAAGAAAGCCCTCTGCTCCCCAGCATGGGCTCAGCTCAAGCTCTGCTGGATTATTTTTTTCTATTTTGTGACTGTCCGCTGTGTTTTTCAAATCGTGAAGTTAAGTAAAAGACTAAAGACAGAAGGTAGGACATCTTACATTCAGTGACAACCTATCAGTGAGTACAGCTATAGCTTCCTAAAAAGCTTGTGAGAGGCAAGTGAGCAAACCCCCCAGCGACCTGCTTTTGAAAGTCCTACCCTCCAACTTTTAACACCAAGTTCATCCAAAAAGTCAGAAGAGAAACTTGGCTGCAAAGGCAAATACTAACAAACAACAACTTGACACCACGGCAGGAGTGACACTCTCCACATTCCCAGACCAGCCTCCTACTATTACCTAGCTGTTCCAGCAACAAACTGTCCCAGTTCACAGCACAGTTATTTCGGGTCTTCCCTTCTCCAGATCTTTCGATGAAAACAAACTCCTTTCTCCTTCATATGTATCAGTCCAAAAATATGACTTGAATCCTTGGCCTCTTGACATTCACCAAGCTCATGAAAGGTGGTTTCAGCTCTTCAGGCCAGAAGATCCTCTTGCAGTCTGCCTGGGTGATGCAGAGGGATGTCATGGAAGATGTGCTGCTGTGGTACTGACAAGTGCTCCCCAGGATGTCCCCATGCAGCACTTGCACACTGCAATGGCCAAGATGACCATGACAGCCTGTTCAGGTCTTCTCTCCACTTTGGCTGAGACACGGTACCTCTTCAAATCCCACCTGGGGCCTTTTGGCACTGTCATGGTATTATAAGCAGCACAGCCTCATCACATTTGTTGACAGCCAAGAGAATGGGTATATGCACAAAATTTAAACAGCAGCAATAAGATCCATTGAATTACTGCAGTATCACTTCCCCTACATTTTCCATTTCCAGAGAGATTTAATGGGAACATCATATAGGCAAACACATGCATGTTTCCAGCATGAGATCTCCTAAAAAGCTTTAAATACTTTCCTTATTCCACCTTTCCCAAGGAAGCTTCGTACTCCTTACCTTATCTCCCACCTACCAAAAGACAGAGAGACAATACTGTAAGGAGGAGGACAATTCTCCTGATAACATCAGTGTTAGCTCCAGTTCGGAGCGAATATGGGAAAAGCCAAACTATTTGCCTGCCATACTTTTCCTTAGCATCCTCCTCCTGCAAAAAGCCACTAGAAGTTGTTGACATGCAATTTCTGACCTGTTGGCCACACAGCCCCAGGAGTCCTGAACAAGACCTCCTTTATTTTCTCTTCATCTATGGACCCTTGCTCCTATGGACCCTATGGACCACCTTGCTCCTGTGGCTTTGATTCAGCTCAGACAATATTCCAGTTCCCACCCTGATGAAGCCAGTTTTCACAGCCTCGCTACAGCATCCCCCCAGAACAAGGCAGCTTTGCTGAAGCACAGTAAGCTGTCATGCCAACATCCCATTCTGGTACAAAATGTGGATGCTTATAATTTAAAAGAAAACCATACAATTTGTGGGTTTGTTTTCAAAACTGACCTTCGAATGGTTCATAAATATCTAACTACACCAACAGTCCCATATCTGGTTAAAAATCAGAAGGCAATCTGAAGGCAATGCATCACCTGGGGCATCTCGTGCAGATGTTGGCAAAGAGCCCAGCCAAAACCCATGGGACTCCTCAGTGCTCTCCGACTTTTTGGAGATTTTAGTATCATGAAAACTCATTGGGGTCTCCGGCACATAAACCCAAGTACTCCTCCTTACCTACCTCACAGGTGGTAGGTAGCAGCTTAATTAATGTTTGCACAGTCTCATAAAGACAATCAGTGACGAGTATTATTAGTTAATAAAATACTCCATCACTTAGGTTACTTCTTTGCATAACCCTCCCCATGCTTTTTTTCCTGCTTCATCTTCTATCACCTCTTTTAGACTTACCGCCAGTCCCATCAGATCAATACGCAAATCCATGCTCCCAAATACCCTGGCCTGTAGCATAACTGTTCTGCAAAGGACTCTTACCAATTCAGGTACACCTGAAGGCACTTCTCTTGGCAAGCTCCAGGAGAACAATTTCCTAGAGGCATTAGGGCTCTTGCACCCTCTCTGACAATGCCAAGATGCAAGGCAAATGCACCAAGAGGTGACCCCACCAAAAGACCTCTTGGCACATCTGCAGCATACAGCAATGACAATCCCCCCAACAAGCAACATCCTAGACCAGGAAAGGGCTGAATTCTAACAAGGACCACCAAGTAAAGTCACTTCAGATTTTCTGCACTGCTCCACGCCGTGATGGCTTCTTGTTCAAAGGTCAGAAATCCCCTCACTGAAATTCCCCCAGAATAGTCTCTCTATAAAAAGAACCAGGAGCTCACAGCAAATCCCACGTGCAAACCATAACATTGTAATCCCCAATGCTATAGGGATTCTGTGCATGCCACCAGGCAGCTCACCCAAGGCGTGTGAATAGCTGGACTCCAAACCCGACTCTCAACTTCATAACACCTCCCAAAGTTTTCACGTTAGCTCCCAGAAGAACTGTGCGCTGGCTATCACTCAGGCACAGAGCCAAAGCATACGGCCTTATGATCTAAGCCGGTATGACAAACCCTGTGCTGTTTTGCAAGGGTTTAAAATCAAGGAATGAAAGATTTCAGGTGAAGTTCAGGAGTCCCAAGCAACTTGGTACAAGTTTTTACAAAACATCCTCATCATTTCTTTTACAATAACCCAATGCAACCAGTGGTCTTGGAGAACTAAATGCGTAGGACATCTCATGTGCAGAAAACACAATCCTATGCAAGTCAAGATACACAAGTAGATAATTGAAGAGGAGGAATAAAGGAAGTCTTGTACAACACAATTTAAGCATGATGGGACAGAGGGCTTCCAGCAAACATAAGCCACCCTTCGAAATGAGGCTGAGTTGTGCCCTTGCAGGCTAGCTAAATCCATCGGGAGTTGCATGCCAGTAAGGGGGATGGGCGAACAATGGCCACATGCTGCTGGGCCCAGCTCAGGCTCGGCAAAGCTCCAGGTGCTGCTAATGCTTCCAAGATGAACGATGGATGAAAGGGACCTCTGCAGACCAACAAAGCAACTGAGTAACAACAACAAGGAGCCAGGGTTGAGCTGGGAGGCAGAGCACCCTCAAAAGCATGCCTGGGTGATCTGCAGGGCACTTGCATTACTCTGGCTCTAAAATAACGGTGTCCAGAGGACAACGAAGCTGGTGAAGGGTCTACAGAACAAGTCTTATGAAGAACGGCTGAAGGAACTGGGGGTATTTAGCCTGGAGAAAAGGAGGCTCAGGGGAGACTATCACTCTCTACAACTGCCTGAAAGGAGGCCATAGGCAGGTGGGGGTCAGTCTGTTCCCCCAAGTAACAAGTGACAGGACAAGAGGACATAGCCTCAAGTTGTGCCAGGGGAGGTTTAGATTGGCTACTAAGACAAAAAATTTCTTCATTGAAAGGCATCAGAAGAGGCAGCCCAGGCCATTGGTAGAGTCACCATGCCTGGAGGTGTTTAAAAGATGTGTAGATGAGATGAGACTTACGGACATGGTTTAGTGGTGTGCTTGGCAGTGCTGGGTTAACGGTTGGGCTTGATGATCTTTGAGGTATTTTCCAATGTAAACGATTCTATGATAAAGTGACTGAAACTGGAAACTATGCTGAATACCCAGGCAGCTTTAATAGTCCCTTGTCCTCAAGTACCAGCACAGAGTGTTCTTCAGACACAGAACTCACAAGTTCAGCACACAACATTTCTTTGCCTTTTAAGATAGGCAAAACCACCTGCTGGTACACAAACCAAGGTGTCAGAGGACTGCAAGGACCAACAAGCTGGTCTGCCACAGGAGCACAGTCCCAGACGGTCCTGGGATGGCAGCCAAGCCCTGCTGAGATGCAACTGCAGGTGAAAAAATACCTCTTCAGATGCAACATGCAACAGAGGCTTCAAGTGGCAGCTGCAGCCAGTGGCGTGGAGAAGCAGCCTGGCATTACACCACAGGCATGAGGCATTGACTTTCCAGGGGCAAAACCAGCTCAGGTGGATTTGTTTACCCCCCACTTTGAGCACACAGATATCTCGGCACTGTCCTAACACAGATGGGCAGATGACGTGCAACAGCAAACACGAGGTCTTTCCCATGAGGTATTCACAGACACCAGTGAAGCACAGCAAAGCCGCAACACCCTGAGCTGCCCCACCACATGCACAGGGCTGCTGGCTCCAGTGCCTGCACATGGCAAATGGAAAAGGCAGGAGGTTTTTAGGGGGAGGCAGGGGGGAAACCTTATTAGCCTTTTTCATTACATGTCCAGGCTTCATGATCTGTCAGTACCTAAGCTGGGCTGTCACCACTCAGCCTGTTGTTTGGACAAAAGCAAAACCGTTTCCAAGCAAACAGTTCAGGAAACTCTGTCCCACTCTCCCCGCAGCCCCCCCGCCAGCTCTTCGGGGCACAGTGCTTGCACACGCAGCAGCACGAAACGCCTTGCCTAATGTTTCACACTCCGAGAGCTCCTCCAGCATGTGCTCACTGTGTAATCCCCACAAAGTGCTTCCAAAAACAGCTGCAGCCCTCCTTAATTAGTCTCCGTGGGCAACGGGCATTAATGATTTCAGTCTGATGCGTAACTATTTTTGTGTAAGCCCCGTGCACCCCCCCTCAAAGCCTCTCTGCACAGCCAGCATGGATGGCTCCATCAAGCAGCATAACCTTTTGGCCAAACCCCTGGTTGAAAAGTCAAGTGAAGAGCAGCTAACCACAGGCACTGAGCTTCAAGGTGTCATCTCTGGGAGGAAAGCACTGATCAGCCCCAAAATCAGTGGAGAAGTCAAACCACTTGCTGTTTTCTGTGGACCCCAAGTATTGGTCAATATGGGGGACCAACTTGCAGCAGCATTACAGCACCCCCCAGCTTTGGGGTATGTCATGCATAGATCTGGGGTAAATCCTCAAACTATAGACACATATGCCACCTCCACAAGCAAGAGCTTGCCATATTTGTTTGAGGGCTCCTTTAACACAAGCCTCCTTCCAAGAAACTCAGTGTCTTTACCCAGGCAAATGGGGCTCAAGGGTCTGAACAGAAGGTAGCAGGGAAGATGTTATCCCATCAAGCCATTGTCTTGACTCAGCAGTTTGATGCAAGCCTTCAGCAAAAACAACTTCTTTAGCAACAGCAGGTTCTGTAACAAAACTTAGCCACTGTGTCTACCTAGTCCCCTTATCAGCAGCCAAGTTTTAAAAATAATCATAACAATTAACAAAGAGGGGGGAAAAAAAAAAAAAAAAAAGATGAGAATTACACCTCGGTGGCTGCTAAAAGAGCTCAAAGAGCCGCCATTGCACTTGGGAACCAGATGCACGGCAGCCCAGCTCACTAAAAAGTCAGGTTTGATTAAAAATAGCCAAGTGCATGGTAACTTTACCACCAGCTTTATTGCATTCAAGGCAGAAAGTGACACAATCTCACATAAAAATCTTCCTTGGGCAGTCATGCCTGATGGCAGACAGATACAAGGGTCAAATTGATTTGTCTGCCAGCCAAAACACCCCAGCTTGGGCTTTGCCTGCTGTCTCTCTACCGGAGGGAAAAGGTTGCCAGAGAGTTTTGACCTTCAATCAAAGCAAAACTGCTCAGTTAGGCCAGACCTAGGGGCAGCCCAGAAACTGCACCTTAGATGGCAGGCAAAACCAACACCGCTGTACCTCTAGCACTGGGATGACATGTTCCAGCTGCCTGTTTTTCTGCAAGAGCATGCTGTCCCCAGTGTCTGCCCAACTCCTCATTCTGTAAGCTCCAGTCCAACGAGCTAGTCTTCCAGAGGGGGCTAAACAGACTAGAGAATAACAAAAGACACTCAATTAAGCAAAATCTTCCTACAAGCTCAGCAAAACCTTGCAAAAATGCTTCTTGGAGATTATTTTCTCCTCTTGATGTACCTATGTAAGTCCCAGAAGCAGCAGAGAGGTCCCCAGATATCAGCTGGCTCTTTGGGGAAGCAATGTGCTTCCTTCAGGGCAGTGGCTCCCAGGAACAGACAGCACCAGTGCCATGTCTTCAAGCAATTAGAGGGTGGGAAGAGCGAGCAGAGTAGCACAAGGCAGATTCCTCCTCTTCCCCTCTGCCTCTAGTTTTTTCCCTTCCTGCTAGGTGCAGACATCAGAAGGGAAGACGCCTGGGTGCCCGCAGAATCACCAGCTGCTTCAGCAAGAAGCCCCAAGGCATGCCGGAACAGGTACCTGGGGAGCAGCACCTTCCATTCAGAGCTTCGTTTGCACCCAGAGATCTGCCAGTCCCTCCAGCAGCTCCTCCAGATTCAAGGCAAGGATGACACAAAACAGTACGTGGTGCCTGCAGGCTCCCAGCAAGTTGTAAAAGCTGGTCTCACGTGGGCAAAAACATCCATGCCCCCTTCAGAGCTCAAGAACTTCTTTGTTAACTTGCGATGCAGCTTATCAGCATCGCTCTGCATCCCCACATGGATAACACCATCCGTTATCTCAGCTGCGCAAGCTCGCCACCTCTGCTCGGTATCATAATGTCACGTACCGAAAGCTCTCAGATGACAAGAGTAATAAAGCCCAAACCTCCCCCTTGATTAACGCAAGTGGTTTCAGACATAAAACAATACAACCCAGCTCAAAGCTATTTAAAATAATAAACCACCTTTGATTTTTCATATTCATAAAATCTGGAACAATATGGCAGCCCAGGAGGATGCCTATCAATAAAGCTGGAGTGGAATATCAATATTTAGCTACATGGAAATTTATTACAAGCTGGGAAGCAATTATTAATACAGGGTTCAGTAATTTGCACACATTTGACGCAAAGCAATGGCAACACTTAGCACTGACAAAATACACCTCTGGCATACTTATTTCTATAAAGAGAAGCAGGGCACAAGGCAATACAAAGTAAGTAGCAAAAAATAGCAGAGCTTGGCCCTCCATTTGCCAAGTTTATAGGGAAAATATGGGAAATGATGAGGTTCCTAAGGAGCACTCTGCAAGGAAGCCCTCACCAGCCAGCTTTCCTAATGCAATCCTCCACACAGGCTTACCCTTTTCGTCCTGCTCTCATCGAAGGGAAACCCGTGTGAAGTTATCATCACAGCTTTTGAGAGCAGCCACGACCAGGTTGACAGCTGCTATTACCGCCGTCGTGGGCATGCAATAAGTTTTTGCCCAGCTGCAAAATGGCTCTTGCTTCCCTCCCCTTGATGCCATATGGGCAAGGACTGTTCACAGCGCTCCCCCAAGCAGACGAGCAATTCTCCCAGAGCAAAAACCCTTCCCTCTGGCTGAGGCAGTAGTAACAGGTTTCCGCAAACTCAGCAGCCATTCTTGCAACTGCGTTTTTGAGATGGTATGTTCTCTGAAATCACCCTAAAACACACACAATTTCTTAATGGTGTCTAATTATTACGGGGGCATTGCAATCACACAACATTTAAAACTGCAAAGTCCAAGCAGTTCAGCATTAATGGTACAGCAGCAAAGGCATAAAAGCTGAGGTAGGTCTGAGTTCTTGTTACATGGCGATTTGCAGAGCCAGCTGAGAAAGAAAAAAAGGAAAATTAATATGAATTTGCAGAGATAATGTCTAAGGAGTACCTCTGGAGGCAAAGCAACCTTCCACCCCGGCTTTGTGTGCAGGGGTGTCTTTGCCCAGAGATCAATAAATAGCAATTACTCAAAGATGCAGGTTAAGATCTCCTTTTAAACTTCAGGACCACCAAGGTACGTGGCTATGGTGGCATCTCAGAAAGGCCGCAGCAGAGCCCACAGAGCCCAAGTGCTGAGCGCTGGAGGACCTCATGGGCTTTGCAGCTTGAGGAGGTTTGAAGCAAACAGAACAGCTCAGGGAGCAATCGCATGGGACAGCTGCACTGCAGGAACCCACGCAGGAAACAAGCACCCAGCAAAGGGGCCACATGGAGGTGTCAACCCACCCATCTGCTACTACAAAGGAGCATTTCAGCCACCTGATACTTGTACCCATCTCCAACATAGACTTGTTTCTCAGGGCTCCAGCTCCCCTGAAGAAAGCTGCCTTTTCTTGAAGGAAGGAGAAATTCTTCTGTCCATGCAGCACAGGGCATCCTGGGAGCAATTAAGTGGAGCGATTAGGAAGAAGGGTATGGTCCTCCCTCACCTCTGGGAACAGAACCCAGAGCAAGGGATGGAGAACAGGGCACCTACTTGGGAAAAGAGGGTCTACGAAGGGAGCGCTGCCTCCATCGCAGGCAGGAGAAATCAGAGCTACAAAGGCTGAAAGGAACCTCCCGGCTGCAGGGAGGGCTCAACCTTGAAGTACCACACTGCTTTGCAACACATGGAGCTGATTTTTCACCCCGGCAGGCTCCTTTGCCTTCAAAACCAGAACAGCTTACAGCATGTTACTGGCTTTATTCTCAGCATATTAAGGCGATAGCCTCATTGATCAGATGGGGAAACTGAGGCAGCAGGTGGCCAAGACAACTTGCTGCAAGCCATGGTAGAAAAAAACAGCAGAGGACATCACTGATATCCTCATCTCCAGGACTCTCCTTGCTCCAATTTAACATCCGTTCCCCTGACCATGCATGGGTCTGAAACAGAGGAGGGAGGATTAAAGGGGACGTAAACAATAGAGCTGCAGTTTTCACTTCCCATCAGGGCTGCCGGCACTGGAAACAGCAGCGGCACTGGAAACAGCAGCGCTGGGTTTTCAGGCTCACAGCGTCTCTCTGAAGTAATTCTGTCCATCTGCAGGGTGACATGTGGGAAAGCAGCCAGTGTCAGGTTTCAGTACAGCCGTGTAAATTCACAAACTGTACAGCTATTAATATTGTGAGGCATCCTTGCCTACTGAGGGCGGGGGTTAAACGCTGGGACATTAACGTGGCATGCCAGTTGTGCCTCTGGATTTGTAGCAACTGTGTGCAGGAAGCCTGGACCAACGACTGTGCTGCCCTTTTATCAATACCAGTACAAGCCCCAGCCCAAGCCACAGGCTCTAGGGATTGCTGTGCCCTCCACCGCTCAGGCTTTGCCCTTAAAACATGGTTAATCTGGATCCTTACTCAGAGTTTGGGTTTAATTCTGCTGCAAACCTGCACTGAAAAACCTCTAGCTGAGTTTTAAAGGTGCTTTAGCCCCTGCCAAGCTGAAATGCAGATTAAAAGGTAGTGCCAACTTAACTTGGGACCAAAAACCACATGAGAAATTAATCCCACATCAATAATCCTTCAACATCTTTCCCCTCAGTCCCATCCTAAAATCAAATTAATTTGCACAAGTGCTACCCAAAAAAAAACTGAGAAAGGCTCTCAAGCATTGCAGCACAAAAATCACAGGATTCATCCCAGCACACAAAGAGAAAGTCAGGGGCAGCGTTTCAGCATGGCAGCAAAAACCACACAGACTCAGTCAGTGATCACCTGGGGCACCCATCTCAGTGCCGGCAGCTGCCTGCTTGCCCATGGCAACAACTGAACAGGCAAGGCAATGCCTCTGCGGTCCCTAATAGCCACCAATACGTTAGGTGCCATTAAATCCACTCCTGGTCAATAAGATCTTGGTCTCAAAAAGCCATGTGTGCTCAGGTAGCGCCTGTGCATCAACCCTGCATTGCTAGTTTAAAAGTGATATTTGAACTTAAGGGCCAACTTTTTTCTTTCTTTTTTCCCCCCTCCATTTCTTATGTTTTCAGCAATCTTTCCACACCTGCACATTATTTTCAAAGCTTTTACTGTCCCAAGGTACCTTCTCTCACTGTATCTTTCAAGGATAAGTGCAATGGAGAATACTTTGTCCTCCCCTTCAGATATCTCAGAGGAATTTTTTAATATCAGTCCTCAACCTCCCAGAACTGTTTTCCCCACTTAAGAGACAAGAAAATTGGGGTGCAGAAAGACAAATAGACTCTTCCTATACCAGACAAAGGGCTCAACAGCAGAAGCAATGATAAAACTCAAAAATAAAAACCCCAAACTAACCTTTTTCTTCTTCCAAAGCTGCTTTGACATTTCTTCAACTGTCCTAAGCGGAGCAGTGGGCTGGCTGCTTTTAAATCATCCCCCCCGGTCTCACCAGCACAGCGGATTAATGCATTAGCTATTCACCCTGCAGACAAGCCTGGTACTGGGAGCACAGTTGAGCCATCACTTTTGCAGTCACCAACCTTCCTGCCTTCAGATTAAATGCATATTTTTAAATCAATGGCTGGAAAAATGCCCTGCAAAGGGCTGCGGCAAGTGCAGAGTGAAAAAGAGATGTCAAACTCTATGTGTAATTGGAAGGAGCATGTCTCCACGGACAAGGAGCTGGTTGGGTTTGGAGTTAGGGGGATACCTTGCAGAGTGATGTTTCATCCCATCATTTCAACCTGCTGTCTGTAGATCTTCAGGGGTCCGTGAAATGTTTTGGGAATGGCAGAGAATGACTGTACTACACCCCAACAGCTACCTCAAAAGGGAAAGGGAACAGTAAAAAGTTGGGAGATTATATATTTCCTTAGCCGTTCTCCACTCCAGCCCCATGCTTCAAAAAAATAATCAATAGTAAAAAAAATGTTTTTAAAATATCAAGCAGTTCCTACGCATGCAGATTCATCCAAGTGCTTGAGCACATTTAGACTCACATGTATCACTTATAACATGCCCAAGCACATTCTCAGAGATGTGGGGTCCCACAAAAAAGCTCTGCACCCTGAACCTGCCTCAGTGAAGCAGAGCTAGAAGATGCCTTTGCATCTTGCCTCAACTGTTTCCCCATAGGGTGAAGGAGAGAGGGGAGGCAGTGGCCAGCCAAAAACCGCAAGGTAGAAGCTCTTTTTCAAACTCTCCTAACAAATTTCCCAGCTCTTAGGGAGCGGGAGAGGATGACAGATCACCGAACCTCTAGATTAATTGCTCGCCAAAGTGAGATGGTCGTGTTTGGTACCCGACGTCAGCACATCCCATCAATCTCCACAGCCGAGTGCCGCTGTCAGGAGCTAATCCTCCCCCCCCCCTTCCCCTCACCAGGCAGGGAGTTCATTTCCACTTCATTACTTCGCAATGTAGTGAGCCGGCAAGTGTCTTTCTTACTGGCTACACCACTCACGCCCCGTTACCGCCATTGCTGCCCAAGCTTTCACCGTGCTTTGCTGAGCCTGGGGCAGGCACCTGGAAGATGGGAGCAGACTCATCTACCCACAGCAGCATGTGCCCAGCTGATCCTTTAAAAAGGGGCACAGCGCAGGAGGGGGGCAAATATTAATCGCATGCAATACTCTTTCACCTCCTTCCCTTTTTGGTGCTAAAATCATGGGAGAAATGTGCTCCACAGAGTCCTCCACTGGGTAGGACAGCACATCCCAAAGGGTCTGTCCTGCTCCTCTGGGAATCTCCCAGAGATCTCACTCTCCCACACTAAGTACCTAGTGCCTGAAGCCATGGAAGCATCCAGCCCTGTGGAAACATACACTGCACTGCAGCATATCACCAAAACCAATTTAAATTGCTACTACAGCAGTCTCATATCACCACTATTGCCTTTTCCCCAAGAAACCCTCATGTTGTTAAACAGTCCCAGGAAAGAGCTTGGAAAGCTTTTCCCACCCTTTCCATAACTCCATGCCCTCCTTAAACTAGCCAAGCAGTGCTGAAAACTGATTTTCGGTGTTTTGTGATGGATAAAGGCACCATTGCTCTCATCTTACAGGTAATTTCTTGGTCAGCATCACTTTATCCCACCATCTGCTAAAACGATTACTAGCCGGAGAAAAACTGAACCAGCAGAAAAAGTCAAGAAGGATGCATCAGAGAGGAGGCAGATGCAGCAGTGTCGGGATCGAGCAGAGTTTTGTGCCTCGCTATCCTCTTCTCCAGAACAAAATCCTCATGGGAAAGTATAAAAGAGAAAGGAAGCAAAAAAAAAAAAAAAATCCCAACCAAAGGATGCTTCATGGAAAAGTGAGGGTTTAGAGGAGTTTTGGGGATTGCTTTTTGTTTTGTAGTTGAAGGAATTTTATGCTATAAAAAATTCCTAAATTTATAATTGCTAAATTTACTTACTGAAATTATACTTCTAAGACTGTTTTAATATTTTTAATCCCACTTTTTTGCCCTTGAAAAGAGGTGGCTGCATATCTTCCCCTTCTTACGTGCATCTCGTTACTCAGGAATGCACCTTTGTCAAAATGTTCACAAGGATAACAAAGACCTAGGCTGTTTCCAGCAGCGTCGTTACTGCTGTCTAATTACAGACCCAGAAAGCAAGATGTCCAGACACCCAGGTTTATCTGCACCATCCTGTACGCCACTGATTTGCCTGTGGGAATTATACCACACACAACTGTATTTGCCGGGCTATTGCAGGCGGCGTTAGACAAGCAGGAACAATTGCCAGCCCTCTGCTAGCCCGTTAACTCAGAGTCACTAAATATCTCTGGCACGAAGACAGCTATTTGCCATCTTAATCTGAGGCAGTCCAGGTCGGCAGGGACCGATTGGCAAAGATGTATTTAATTAAGCAGCAGAGCCTTCCTCTCTGCTGTTCTGCTCTTGTGTTCAAGTACTGATCCTGTACAGACGGCACCGGAGCCTCCTCACTGCTGGGTCCGGAGATGCCACACCATCTCTTGTCTGCCTGGTACAGCAATTAATGCAGCAAACAATTAATCATGGTCTAGTAGAGAAGACAGAGTGACAACTTTAAGTGACACTCCCGAACACATGGGAAGGCAGGGTGCCGGCTTTTATTGAAATAATACGATCAAATAAAAGTGACCGGTCAACTCACTGGTATTAGGAATCAATTAACGGGGCAGAAATCAGCACCATATAGTGTTCCATATAGAAACATCACAGAGGCAGCACAAAAGCAACGCAACTCTATCTGTAATGCAGTAATCAGACACAGCAAGGCAAGAGGTAATTACAGGAGCACTGGAAAACAGGATTTACTTCAGAAAGGTTTTTACCATGCATAGAGTAATTTTCTCTGCGTATTAATGCTACTAGCTCTCATGCCTAGCAGCTCAATAATACAGGCTACGTAATAGTTTAAAAAAAAAAAAACTTAAAAAAAACCAAACCACAAAACACATTGTTTAAATTAAATTCTTGACCCTCAACACAGAGCCCAAGTTATCTTGGATGCACAGTGAGTCACGGGTGTTTAACCAAAGAGGAGGTCCTAAGCGTTGCCTGGTTAAGGACTCACTTTATTGGGACTAGAAGGGTTGAATTACATTTGTCTTTAAAAGAAAGATGTAAAGTCCCATCAAGCCAGCTCAGAAATCACACATGTGCTGCCTGTCTTAAAAACACTGGACTAGCCAGAGCCTTTCAAGGTCTCCTGTGCAAGCGATGTAGCTGCCTGTCCCCATCTCTCACTGCACCAGAGCCGAAGCTCTCACAGGGGCAGGAGCACTTTTAAACAATCACATCCTTAATTTGGCAGCACATGGCTTTTTAAAAGTTGTCCTTCATACTTCTGCTGGTTTAAAACAACCATGCTTCAAAATGCAGCTGCTTTATGGGCAATTTTTAAACCTCCAGGACAGATTAAAACCAAACACATAAGCATTTGCAAGCCTCACATCTTAAATCACTGCAAAAATTACTAAGAGTATCAGTGATGGGTAAAAACCCACCAGCTCTGGCCAGGCTTCTATTCCCGCTGAACACATGGATAATCTGCTGCTTCTTGTAACTCTCAGTTCATTTCCCTACTGTTATTTCCTATGGAAAAAAAAAAGGAAAAACAACCATCCTTCTCTGCAAAACCAGCAACGGCGGCAGCGGCAGCGTGCGTGGTGCAAACACGGGTGCATCGTGCCCCCTAGAGGGTACGGCCCCAAGTCCCGGCACCGTGAGGGTCCACGCCATGCGAGGGTCTGTGTGTGCCGGGCTTCGGATCTGCTTTTCAAAATCCGAAGGGGAAAAAAAGAGGGAAGAAAAAAAAGGCCATTTCCTTCTGTAGATTGCATGCCTGTGCCTGAATATGCTTTATAAAATACATTATACATAAAGAATTTGAAAAGAGAAGGGGAGAAAGGCATACATGAATATAAAACTTTGCAGAACAGGCTGTGGGTAGCTATGTATTGCTCGGAATTTTCCTTTCCAATTAGTATATGTGTAATTAAACCCCAGACTGATCCCAAACCAAGGAACACACTGAAAACACCCCTTCTTGCTTTTGCTGGAGTGAGACATACAAGGAGTTAAGCTCACTTCCCCAGAGTGGTTGGGGAAGCTGGTGCTGCTGGGCTGAGCCCATGTACTTCTAAAAATCATCCAAAAAATGATGCCTTTAAGGATGTACTCTTGCTGTCCCCTGGGCTGAACCCCTCCAATGCAGCCCCTCTGCCTTCAGGGGCAGCTGAGCCCATCTCCCAGCAAGTGAACCCCGGGAGTGCTTCTTCATTGCCCACCCCTCCCCTTCACAAACCTCTTCCTTGCTGCTCCGTGTTTCAGCACTGGAAACATGCTGAGTTAAACAACATGGCTACAATTAAAACAAAAACTGAAAGGGGAAAAAGAGGCAAATGCCAAAAGGAATAGGTACGTTTGCAGCCAGCAGCTGAAAACAGATGGGGAGTCAACGAGGCAGAGAAATAAAATGCAGAGAAGCTGCTCCTGCCTGAAGGAGCTGCCAAGGTGAAGGCTCCCATCCCGGGGAGGGGCTGGGGCACACAGCAGCACCACAGAGAAGCTTTACAGCAAGCAGGAACAGTAACCGAATATCCCAACAGGAGACTGACAGAGGGGCTTTCGAGGCTGGAGAGGGGGGTGTTTGCTTCTCTTTAAATGCACCATCAGGCAGGGCGGACAGTGTTTTCCTGGTGCAATTTGAGAAGCCAAAAAAAAAAAAAAAAATCACTGTATTTGCACATGCAGCAACCCTGTTGTACCCCAAATCACAAACCAGTGCACAGCCAACACAGCCACACTTTCCATGGGGCACAGAAACGTTCCGCTCCACTGCCAGCTATAACTTGTGCTTTGCCACTTCCCCAACCTCTCGTGATAACCATTCACTACTGCTTATTCCGAAGGAAACTTCAAATTGGGAAGATCAGGGACAAGGTAATCCCAAAGGGCTGGGCAGTCCAGATCTGCCGTGCCTGTGGGCGATGAGCTGAGCCTTTCCTCCAGGCTCCCTTCTGCTGAGCCCTGTTGAATCCATCAGGCTCACTCCAGAATACCGGGCTCTTAATTAAGCGTGGCTAATCAGACACCTGGATTTGTCCAGCCCTGTTGCATTCCCTAGGGCAAAAGGGGAGGGAAAAAAACCAACCCCACACCACTCGCTTGCCTCCTGCAAGCTGCAGCTCATCACAAGCTGCCAGGCTTAGCACACAGACAGCTGCGGATGCTGACTGAGAGCTTCCCATTTGTTTCAGAGCTTTGGATTAGGCTCCCAAAAAAGGGGAGGTTTGCAGGTATAGGTCGTTATTGGGAGAACTGCCTCTCAGGGCTTGGTAACATGCTTTTGGGAGAGGGCACCTGAGCAGTCCTTGTTACTCTGGGGAGCAAGGGGGAAGAGCTTTAAGCAGCCAGTACCCAAACTGGACCAGTACGTCCAGCCTCAGAATCGTCTCCAGCAGACACATTGAGAGTGAAGAAAGGAAAAAGGAGTCCCTCCAGAGCATTATTTCTGATGGTGAGGCTGATCTCGTGCTGAATGTATCTGCATGGTAAAATGAGAGTAAGAGCTGGGATACCTGGACACGCTGGCCCAATTCCGCCCCGAACTCTCAGTCCACAGGCAACCCGAAGTGCCAAGAGCCTTGAGAAATTTTTGGTGAAAGAAGGCACAGCAGGATGGAAACAGCCCATTCCTAACTCAAAAGAAGGATCTTCAAGGGTTACTTGAGAGAAGGCAGAAGTAGCCAACGGAAGGGAGCAGAGACCCTTAGGCCCGTTCTTGAGACATCCAGCAGGGAGCAGATCAAGGTCCAAACCTAAGGAGAAACTCCTCCACCTTCAGGCATGGAGCAGACTTGCATGCAAGCTCAGGAGCCCAAAAGGAGCTCTGAGCACCGCAGGGACATGTCTGCACCCAAACTGGCACTGGTGGCACGACCTCATGTGATTCTCCCCACCACTAGCTCTGATTTTTGAGGGAGACCTGCATGAAAGCCAGTGCCACCAACCCGATAGCAAGCAGGGAAAGGGAGAAGGGAGCACAGCTGTAGCAGTAACACCATGCCCTCCAACACAGCTCCTGCAACTAATTACCCTTCACAGCCCATGCAGATTGATGGACAAGGAGGGGGGAGGGGGTCAAGACACAAGGAATCAGATGAGCCAAGTGGCAAATCAACAAGAGGACTGGGGTGAGATCATCACAGCAAAAATTACCAAGGGAGGTGTCAGGCATCGAATCGCTTTTTAATACCACACTACTCCCTGCTGGCCTCAAGAGCCCCGGTCTCCAGGCCCCCAACACCAACAGCTCTCTGTGCCAGCCCTGGATGCTTTTTTAATTTACGGTAATTGCATCTGACTATAGCTTTCAATTACAAATTCCATCAATTCTATGCATTCAAACCAAATCTTAAAATTGGAAAGGCACCTGTGAAGGGAGCAAGAAGCTTCCTGAAGCTGTGGCGAGGAGGCCAAGCCAGGGCTGACATGCCTGTCATGAGTCAGATGCCAAGCTGGATGCTTCTGTAGGGGCTTTACAAATGGAAGTGCTGTCCTGAGCCAAGATGAGTAAAGATAGCTCTTGTGCATCAGAATAAACCCTCAGTTGAAGTTTCTCTTGTTCCCTGTCTCCCTTCTTACTCGTGTGCCTTCTTCCCGTTCTCCCCCATTAATGATACACCCACCTGGGTCGGGTGCATCCTCTGGGACATTGGGAGGCAAGTTGGGAAGGGGATAGGGTTACTTGTGAGCCTGGGGAGAGAGAAGTGGCTTGCTCACAGCTGGCGTTCCCTCACTTTCTCACACGCAGTTAATTGGTAATTTTCATCACTCTTGCTGGAAGCATTTGCTGTTATATGTAGATGCAAGAGATAGAAAAGGGAAAAGGCAATGGGTGGAGCAGGTGCTTTCACTAAGGATTTCAGCTGAAACATTACCACAGCCTGCAGAAACCACCTTCCAGGAGTCGAACCCAAAACACAGCCCTGTGAAGGAGCAGTTCAGGACATTCCTCATTCACTCCCCATGGGCCAATTCAACACCAGAGTTGGGTGACTGCAGACGAGCAGACCTGCGCAGAGCAGTGGCACTGCCAGCCACTATCCCAGGCCACTGCTGAAGATGTACAAGTGTCATCTCGAGAGAGTAAGAACCACAGGTGTCACCTCAAAAAAAATCTATGTGTGATGTTCTTGAAAAGTTCTTTACTGGTTGTGACATACAAACTATAGAAAACAGCATCCATGAATGTAGGACAACTTCAGTTGGAAAAAAGATAATATATAGAATAGCACAGGGGGAAGGGAGGGGGCAGGAATATCTTAATTAGAGTTGTAACTACTTTAAGTACTGCTAGAATAAAGAGAAAGGCCTGGCCTCTCCTACAAGGATTTACACCACCATTCTGTACCTGCCACATCCATCTGTACTCTGCCGTTTCACAGTTCAAACCTGTAAATGCTCCGAGACAAGGATGCTCTGGGTTGTGTATCTGCAACACCAACGCTGCCTCAGCAATATAAATAACAAAAACGCAAGGAATACTTTGAGCCACAACACTCCCTTATCCCTTCCCAGCTCTCTTCCCCCACGGATGCTCAAGCACCCTCAAAGAGGAAAAAAATATGCCCAAACTCCGTTTCCTTCATCTCTATTTAGGACTACAGTATTGTTCAGGAAAATCTGAAGGAAAAATATCCTGACAAACTGCTGGAGCAGCCCTTCACTGACCAACTTTTTGCTCTAGAACAAACAAAAAGGAGGCAGCAGCCCTGGGAGGACCAAGGACCTGCAAAGGACTATGAGATGTGGGTCACAGCCACAGCATTGGAAAGGGACCAGAGTTAGCACCAAGAGGTAAGGCAAGTATCACGGGGGTCTGCCTGTGGCAATTTAACCCCTGAGCAAGTAACGCCCATGAGCACACTCCTTTCAGGGGCCCTGGCAGTCATCCAGCACCAAAGCAAGCCTCAGTTTGATTCGAATTCGTTATCCACTAAAAAGTCCTGATAAAAATCCAATATACTACTAAATTGCACGTCACCAGGTAGAGAAGGCTCTTTATCCCAGGGCAGAGGATATTTTTGGTTGGTGTACCACGAACTTCACCTAAGCAGAAAGGGCACGAACCACCCTGCCTCCAAACTGCCTGACCCACGCAGAGAAAAGTCTACTGCAGATTGCATCCAGGTCTTAGCTGTATCATTCAAACTGCTGCAAAACTTGTAATTTGAGTGTCTAAACTGCCTAACCTCAACTCCCCAAACAAAGGGCAAAGTTGGAGCCAGAGAGAGGAGAGCTGTATGACCAAAGACTGAGAGGCAGGAATGCCCATTCTAATTCTGGCTCTGTCCCCATCCATGTGTGACCACAGGTTACCTCCCTGCCCACACCCTCCGCCTGTGCAGAGGGTGAATGCATGTAGCCCTTTCAGCAAGCAAACTTCTGGATTAAAAGCATGACCAGCCAGGAATTTGTGGAAGAAATCGAGGTTTTTTTATTATCTCAGAAGCTGACGCACAGATTTTAAATACATCCCTCCAGGAGGACAGCCTTCATCTGCTGCCTCCTGCAACCTCCTTGTCTCAGCGCATTGAACACATGTTAGGACACCACCTTACTGCCTTAATTAGGTAATTATCTAAATCTTTATTGCTGCCTCCTTTGATAGGCTTACTAGATATCAACATACCCTCAAAATCTGGCCACAAGTGTCTTGTCCAAGATCACATCAGTTTCAGGGGAGCTGATGCCTGAGCTGACCCTCCAGCATGTGCTAGTTTGCACCCCTCACCTCTCTCTACCCATCCTGTGCATAAGCAAGGGCTTTAGTTTCCTAGTTTGCCAAACTGGCAACTTGGAAATAAGTAATGAATAAGTAAATCACAATAATTATTTACATGACATTTTGTTCACACAGGACCAAATTCAGACACAGATATTTACATAGGGCAGACTACTACAGATATCAAAGTTTGGCTGCAACACAACCGGCAGCATCCAAAGGAGTCACAGCAAGCACCCACAGAGACAACACTGCTTCCACCAAGCTGCACCCCTGCTCCCCCTCCACACAAAAATCCCCTGAAATCCCACAAGACCTGAGAAAGCAGTGCATATCACTTTCCCACTATAGGTGCAAAATACTCATAGCTTTCCAAGCGAGCGGCTGTCCCCCCAACAGTTAGCCAACAACATACGGTTTCATTTGTTCACCGGGCAGAGCGCTCCCTGGGAGGTGTCAGGGAGGGAAGCAAGCAGTGACCTGGAGCAGAAAGGATCTGGGAGCAAACAAAGATAATGAACTGCATTTAACAGGGGTGAAGGTGCTGCCACCACACATGCAGCCCGGGCCCATCACACTGCTCAGCACCAAAACCCAGCTCAGAAAGCTGCAGGGACAGCGCAGAGACCCGCACAAACACGAGCACATTCACAGAAAGAAAACTAAGGGAGAAGTAAGGTATTAAAAGGGAGATGCTCTATTAATATTTCTCTTTAAACCACAATAGTCATAATTCAGGCAGCCTGTGCAGAGGGGTGATGACATGATACTGCTTTGCCACCAGCAAGGCAGGAGCTGGGGATGCTCTAGGGAGCAACAGGAAAAACTTCCCGGGACAGTCTTTAGAGCCGGAATTAAAATCAGAGAACAGATGTAAGTATTTTCCAACTCTAAAGAAGGTAGATGAGCTTCATGTAAAGCTTTACAAGTTACGAACAAATTCTTCCAAGAAATGCAGGCAGGGAAAGGGGAAGGTGACAAATACGAGGCAGCATCCTTAGATGGTTCTGTCTCCCCATATGCATCACCTTTTTAAAAGGTTTTAAAAGGCCTTGCTAGACGCTAAAAAACGAACACACACACACACAAAAATAAAAATAATCACTCTGGTCCTGGCAGCAAGGTTTTTAGGTCTACTTTATGGTGGAATTACTTTGATAGGATCACTCAGGCTGCTTGCAGCTCTCAGCAGTCCTGCCTGCCATCCTTCACTAGTGCTTTCTGCCTACAATATCAGTGCGCAGAGGAATTGTGGTCATTGTCCAGGATCCCATCACAGTAGGTGCCAAACAAACACAAAACAAAAAGCTTTTAATGAGTTTATTTCTCCTAACAATGCAACAATTGCGAGGACAACTAATTAATGCACATTGGAGCCTAAAGCAGAGCTCTAGCTACACTAATTATGTATTTTTAATCCATTCCCCCTCCTTTCACCCACAGAGGCAGCTCTCCAAGAGATAGCAAGGGAGGGAATATTAGCAGAGGCACTGCTGCTTTCCACCTCCCATTGTCTATGCCAGCTCCCAGTGATGCTCCACTACCAGGGTACCACTCAGGGAAGCGTCCCGCAGGCAGCAAACCTGGGCAGGCAGCATACTACAGATGGATATCTCACTTGACTCTTCTCCTTGACCTTTATCTTAAGCTCTTTACTTCCCATATACATTTCCCAAGCAACCTGCTGCTCTCTGGGCACAGAGCTGAGACCCACTGGCCAAGAGGTTTAGTGATAAACTTTAAAACAATCAGATAAATCTCATCCCTCTTCTCTTGTTCTGTGGAAGAACCAACCAAAAAAACCTTTCAAGAATGGGGCAATAACGGATTGAGCACACAGATTCTCAGGGCTTAAATGGGTATTTGCTTCCAGAGAAGGGAATTCAGAGAAATGGGATTTCTCTCTTGAAAGAGACCGTTTGGCAGCAGGAACAGCTGAGAAAAGCAGCATTTTGACTATGTAAGCTCAACTGTTTCCCAGTTCAAAAGGAAAATAGTAGTGTTGCTCCTTGCAGCCCATCTCCCTTCCTGATGCCACACCACACCTCTGCTTTCAACCCAGCAGCTCTCCCTGTGAAATGCTTTGAGATCCTCCACTACCATTTCTAATTAAAGTAATTTATTTTTAGCCTGATTTGTCAAAGCAAAAGCTAGACAGGCAGAGGTGGTGCTCACCATGGGGGCACAGAGAAGAGGCAAGCACAGACCCCTGGATCCACACCTTAACAGGCACATAAGGTGTTGCAGGACAGCACATTAACTTGGAGACCGGCACCTAAATGTGTTTAACCCTACCCATCATTACAGAGCACACTGCACGTGATCCCAGACCTTCTTCTCCATAAATGGTTTTAAACACTTGCAACTTGTAATTCTAGCTGCAACCATCTCAAGCTCCTTTTCCTTCTCATTCACGTTTATCCCAATTCTGTCTTTCCTCAGACAGCCAAGATGGGTTCCTTCAGACAGCTGATGGGACGTAGGTAATGTCATGCTCCACGACAGGGTTCTCCTCTTGCACTCCAGTCTCAAGTTTGAGCTGACATTAAGGGCATATTCATAATGAATTCTGGAGGTCAACGCTATAATTCAGACAAACAGGGGAAGCCACGCCGAGGTGCTGAATGATTTAAAACATAATTCACCCCCACCCATTCCCTGGTGAAGGGTGCCACCTGTTAGTGTTTGGAGCATGAGAAAATATCCAGGAATGAGCAGAATCCCAAGACGCGCAGCTCTGCTCCACCAACTGCAGTAAGGAAGAAGCTGCTAATGGCTCCTCACTTGCTCCAGGGATTATGTCATAGCTCAAATTGTATTCCCAAGGAATGGGGTTACCACATTCCCGAGGAACATGCTGGATACATGCAGCAAGCTTACCAGAGCTGAAAACAACTCGGGCAGTGCAACAGCACCGGGCCAGGTGGCACAGACAAGAAAAGCCCTGGGGGCCTTGCAAGAAGGAGATCTGCTCCAAGGATCCCCCCTCCCCGGCCAGGCCCTCGCTTTTGGTACCCACCCCTTCAGTCTTGAGAAGGCACATGCACTCACTGGAGATGGGTGCAGCCTGAGCGGTGCTCCTCCCTGGTGTCAGCTGGGCAGTGGCATTGCCTGCTCACCCCCATCACCCCCAGCACATCATTCCTCTATGTCAACTCAGTGCCCAGCCCCTATAAAACCAAGCTTCCAGCACCTCTCAGCAAGGACTTGCTTGCTTTAAACAGCTGCACACACTTTGCAGCTGTGGGATCTGTGCAAAATACAACCCTGTGTTAGAGCAATTAGTAGAGTTACAGAGCCAGGTTCTCAGAAAATTAGGAAACCTTGAACTCCAGGACAAAAAAAGCTACACTTGCAAACTAAAAGAGAAATGAGAGGACTACAGTTTCCTTCAACATGCTTTTCTAAGAGGTATCCATGTCTTCAGGTGCACACTTGCCTGTCACATTTGTTTTACAGCATCTGGTCATGCACAGTTCAGCACCTCCAGGGTCACAGTTGCCCTCTGGTACTGCTCAGCTGTTTGCAAGGGCTAGCACATGTACCAAACACATACCAGCCCCTAAAAAACATACCTCCTCATACTGGGACAAAGAGATCCCACCTATTGTCAGATCCTGCTCAACAGATTAAAATAGTATTTCCCAAATTCTGAGAGAAAATTTTTAGCCCTTGCAAAGGGATTGGATAACACGATAGTGATGAATGTTGCCAAGGAGCCTGAAGCAAATCAAATCCATCTTTCATCTTCACCACCTAGGAAGGATCTCTCTCCTCTCCTGCCTCACTGGCACTACAACTGACAAATAAGCTGGAAAATATTTTTTATGGACTTCTACAGCTATCAAAACACCTTGCACTGTATTTTAGATGAACTAGCCTTAACAAGAAAACTTGCCAAGATCAAAAAATATTAAATGGTTCACATGAAACATTTCCACAGAAACCAAAAGAAAACAGAAGAGCTGGACAAGACTTAGACCAATACATAAAGCTTTTTATTTCTATGTCAGCACTTCTAAAATACACTGTTAATTGTACTGCAAAGACTTTTAGCTGCTCAGGAATGTCACCCATCAATGCCTGCTCCTCAGGTGCACTTAGAGGGAGAGTTGATCATCACTGATGTTCCCATCCAGTAAATATTTCAAACAAAAAACAATTAACACCACTACACACTGGAAGAATGCTGCTCCCCTGTTCTGCCTCCAAAGCAAACTTTCCAAATGCAAGAGAAAGTTAGAGGAAAAAAGCAACACACATTTTGATGCTTTCCCTTTCTGCTTGGGCTCCCCTACTCACACCTGCAACCCCTTGGAGAATCACAGAATGGTGGGGGCTGGAAGGGGCCTGTGGAGATCATCCAGTCCAACCCCCTACTAAAGCAGGCTCTCTTCAAGCAGGCTGCACAGGATCTTGTCCAGGCGGGTTCTGAATGTCTCCAGAGACGGAGGCTCCACAGTCTCTCTGGGCAGCCTGACAGGCTCTGTCACCCGCAACATAAAGACGTTTTTCCTCATATTCAGATGGATCTTCCCATGTTGCAGTTTGTGCCTGTTGCCACCTGTCCTGTCACCAAGCTCCACAGAAAAAAACCCGGCCCCACCTTCTTAACACTCGCCCTTAAGATACTGGTAGACATTGATAAGATCTGCTCTCAGTCTTCTCTCAGCTCTCTCAGACTTTCCTTATCAAGGAGATGCTCCAGTCCCCTCATTATCTTCATCACCCTGCACTGGACCCTCTCCAGCAGTTCCCTGTCTCTCTTGAACAGAGGAGCCCAGAACTGGACACAGTACTCCAGACACGGCCTCATAAGGGTAAGAGTAGAGAGGGAGGATCACCTCTCTTGAAGTGCAACACTTCCAAGTTTCTTCTCACGCCTTAAAAACCTGCTCACGCGATATCCTTAGCTTCTTCTTTCTCACTGACACAGCCCTCACCAAGCTCACCCCAGCACTGGTCCAAAGTCCTTGGTCATCCTCCAGCCCCACAGAGCTGCTTCTCAGAGCCCCATCACACCACCAGCTGAGGAGCCTGCAGGACATCCCCACCAACATAACTAAAAACCACTCTTCAGAAACACATCCAGGAGCTCATGCACACTTCATCCCTTCCTCACCCAAGCACAACATGCTTCTGAGGAAGTCCTTCTCACCAGGACTGGTGGTGAGCCCATGGGCCAGCTTGATCTCCAGGTTAATTTGAAAGCCCATACAGACACTTGCCACTGTCTATCTGCCTCCAGTTCCCCATTTCTTTGGCCCTCATCCATGCCCCTTTGCCATCCCCACAACCCTTTAGTTTTCTCCCCATTTTGTTTTGCTTTATCTCCCCAACAACCCTCTGACCCTACAGGAACAGAGACCTATAGGTACAACACCCACAAGCGGGGACCCAGGAAGGAGCAAGAGCACAGAGGAATGAGTTCCTGAGTCTGATGAATATCAGGCATTTAGTAACCTCAAAATAGATGCGTCCCTTCCAAGCACCCATTGTGCCCCTCTTAAGCATACCTCACCCCAACACTCCATGCCAGGCATGCTGGCTGGACACGGGGTGACCTGATGCTGGACCTAAGTGGACCAGGCAGTCCACAGAGAAGGGCAACAGCTCTTTGCTTTTCCAGGGTACTAATCGGTCCCATCAGGCTACTTATCCATGCCCAGCAGATTTCTATGAAACCTTTAGAAACTTATCATCTCCACCACCTCTGTCCATCTGTTGATATTGTCTGAGATCAGACAAGTACAAAAACAAACAGGGAACATTAAGCTCTTTAGCAGACAGAGCTGGAGCATGGACACATGTCTGATGTAACTGTGTTTATTCCAGCCTCAGCGGCCAACACCAGGCAAAGGAACCCCAAACTCTTCCCTGCAGCAGCATCTTCAGGAGTAGGCCAGGAACAGGCTCAGCATCTTTTTCAGACCTTGCTTTGCTACCTGCAAGCAGCTACAGCTGTCTGTTCCCAGCTACCAACCAGCACCATCCCTCCTGCATCTGAAATTACCTTCCCCTTCACATGAGCACCCCTTAATCAGCATCTGTCAATATAAGCCGCGTTAACTGAGACTGTTTAAATACCACGTCTATGCTAAGCCAGCTCGTTCAGGCTGAAGCAGGTCAGCAAGTGCTTGCAGGCCCAATTCCTAAGAGCACTGGCGCTTTCAGAGCTGGCATGCACCTATGTTTCATGCAGGTACAGTTATAATCTGTTTATCCTCATGTTAAGACTTTGGACCTCCCATACAGACCCAATCCAGGTTTAAATGAGACCAGCACATAAGGTTTTATGCTGTTATAGCTATTTCAGATTGCAGTTTTAAAACTGCAGGATTTAAAACAAAAGATTACTCATCCCAATCCTCTCCTGCCATCGAGTCAGGCAATGAAATACCATGGTCGATGACTTACTGTGCATGAGCTGAGCTGCACTACCTGACTGCCAGTACACCACAGCCCCTGGGGAGGGCAGGGGGGAGCAGGCAGGGAGCAGAAAACCCCATCAGTTGAACATTTCTCATAGCTTTCTGCAAATAGTTTCCCTTGTATCTTCTGCAAGTTAATAACTTGCGTAATCAACAAAACTCTCCAACCACCAGGGCAGGAGAGCTCAGAGTGGATGGGGAAAAAAGTCCCTGCAATGACCCGATTGCTCTCAACAAGACTACGTGAAAATTAAGTCCCTTTCCAGCAACACAAGTGTGAACCCAGACCAGCCTTAGAGGGAAGTGAACTATTTAGAAACCGTGCACTGGTTTTGGACCTCACAGCACCCTACCCAGGGCACTGTTGGTACTTCCAGTCTTCAGAAACGGAAGGCACAGGGAAGTCAGCTCCCACAGGAGTAGCCAGTTTCATTTAGATGCTGTGGAGTTGAAGACTAAATCTGAAGTTGCACAAGTCTCAGCTTAGCTTGGCTCAGCATCTCCTTTCAACCTCAGCATTCCCCAGGCAGTCCTGTAAACCCACCATTGTCTTCCAGGTGGGCAGAAAGACCAGGCTTAACTCTTTCCTCCACCACATAACCACACAGTCTTAGGAAAAGGAACTGCTCTGCTTGCTAAGAACATTACCATAGCCTTCAACCCATCCATCAGCCCAGAGAATCATAGAATGGTTTGAGTTGGAAGGGACATTAAAGATCATCTAGTTCCAACCCCCTGGCACAGGCAGGGACACCTTCCACTAGACCAGGTTGCCCAAAGCCTTATCCAACCTGGCCTTGAACGCTTCCAGGGATGGGGCACCCACAGATTCCCTGGGCAACCTGCTCCAGTACCTCACCACCTTCATGGTGAGAATGGAGGGCAGAGGCAAAACTTGAGGCTCTTTCATCCAGATCTGCCTGCTAACCCCGACCACAGCACAGCTGATGGACAACCAGCCATAACGGATGAGCTCTTGAACTCCAAACCTCTGACTTTTGCAGTAGAGCATCATACCTGGCATCAGGTTCACACCAGGGAATAAAGCCTCAAAAACCCTCTGAGCTAGTAAGGAGCCTACAGAAAACCTTCTTTGGCTAGCCAAGATGCAAACAGCAAAATCTTTAGCAAAGAATATCAGCAACAGTTGTTCCATAGGTGATTGTTTTGCCCAGATCTCACGGTGCAAGGGTTTGCTCTTCCCATCACACGGGCAGCAAAACCGAGGCACACCATTAAAAGCATTTACCCCAAGGTCACAGAGGGAATCAGCAGAAGAAGTGCATATTAATAACAGTGTCCTGGCTCTTAGCCTGCTCTATCAGGGTCCTTTCCCCACACAAGTGTTTTCCCCCTCCCTCCAATTATTCAGGTAATTGAAATGCCTGCTTCTGTCCTTGAAAATTAGGTTGAAAGTGGCTTGAAAATTAGTTGCAACACCACCAGCCACGAATTGTTAGCCTCCACTGATGCAGCCTGCAGCATCGTCTATAAAAGTCCGTCCAGTGGCAGTGAAGGCTGTTTGGTTTTAATCAACTCTAAATGTATTTGAAGGACACTCCCTGGGTCTTACAGGGATGTTTGGTGTTCAAATTTAAGAGTATTACCAAATGGCAGAGAAGACCTCTTCAGGCCATAAGAATTACAGAACTGGGACAAGAAATCCCCCTCGCTCTTCTAGTGTCATGTCTGAATCCCCTTTTGACCCCAGCTGATTTTAATATAAAAGCTTTGTTGTTGGTTAGTGTTTGCTTTTTTGGTTTGTTTTTTTCTTTTGGAGTGGGGTGGTAGGTTTTGGTTTTGGTTTGTTTTCCTTTGTGGTTTGTTTCTGGTTTGCTGTTTAAAAAAAAAAAAAAAAAAGCAAAACCAAAACACAAACACCAAACTTCATGCATCTGCATGCACTGAAAATAAAAATCATATCCAGCATTTTTCACTCAGCTGCCACGTCAAATTATGCTCTCCAGGCCATGTGTCAGGCATGATCTCCTAAATCTACAAGCTATTTTAATAGCAGGAGAGTCAGACTTCCAGCCCTCATCCTACCAGTGACCTGAATGCAGTGGGAGTAGACTGGCTGGCAGAGCTGTAAGAAATGAAAACATTCCCTGAAAAATTTCTGACATTCCTTCAGCATGTTATTTTACTCTTAAATAATGCAAGCAATATTCTAGAGCACCTCAAAGCAAGCTGCAAATACTGAATAAAGCCCCAATTCTACTGTAAAGGTATTATTAATGCCTTCCCAAAGAAGCAGGAAAAAAATAAAGCATGAAGATTACATGACTCGCCAAAAGTTAGAGAGCCATGAGCAAACTCTGGTCCTCCCTGAGATAGTCCTGTCTGACAAGAAGAGATGATTCTTCCTTCAGTATCCTTTTTTCTAGGCTCATTAGCTCCTTGCAGTGGCTTCTCTTTATCCTTTCTGAGAAGCAAGAATTGATGACTTTAAAGAATAAAACGCATTTGATCATTCAGTCACTTAGAGGAACATGCCCAGCATGCTCAGAAGAAGGAAAAGTCACAGAGACTGTTTCCTCACCTGCAGAAACATCTCTTGTGATGGGAAACAGCAAAACGAGAGGCTGTTACACCTCCCCAGAGCAGGTCCGAATGCTACAGCCCACAGCTGGTTTCTTCTTCGCATTATCTGACCAGCACATGTAAGAGAAATCCTTCCCTGGAGCTGAAAAAATCAGTTTGGTCTTTGACATCCCAGGCATGACCAGTCACACACGCTAAGCGGTACTGCCACCGCAGCAATTCTGTAGCCCAGAGGCACAGGAGATGGCCCCCAGCAAACCAGTGGATAAAAGCCAGGCTTAAAGCCAGTTAAAACAAGTAATCTAGAGAATAAAACACCAAACACCTATTAGCATTAATTCCTATTAATCCCTCTAACTTCACCTCCCCCCATCCTTTCTGCAAACTTTCTGAAGCTATCTGAGGATCTAAAACCTGGTGCCTCAGCCCTTGCACCACCACAGGCCACCAGTGCTGAGCCATTCCCAAAAGTTTTCCTTTGCCATGAGAGCTGCGTAGGAAGTGCTAACAAACAACAAAGCAAGTGAAAATCCTCTGTCACTATGTCATTCAGCATTTGCTCATGCTCTGACAAGGTCATGCAGTTGTACAAAGGCAAATTTCAGAGTGGGATACATAAACAAGAAAGCCAGTTGTAATCTTTCACCTCCATTCGGCTCAAGAAGCATTTGTGACAGCCAAAGAACTAGAGTAAGTTACCTGGAGACAATGTGGAGCTTCATCACTAGAAGTCTTTCAAATATGGTGAGATGCCCACCGGGCAGGAATGATGTAGATCAGTGGCTGTGCCTTGAGCAGGGGAGAGACTAGACAGCCTGGGGAGAGACTAGGTCCATCCCAACCTTTTTTACTATTCTACACCATAGTGTTACTCTTCTCACTCATCAGACAAATCCAGGAGAGTTAAATCTTTTACTTATACAACAAGGTATGGGTGACTGGTGAGTGGAGCCAATAGAGAACCTGTGGCTAGTGCTGAAGCTGCAAAAAAACCCAACCAAAACAGAAAGCATTCAGCTCCTTCGATCTGCAGATACCTTGAGTGAATTCCTAGTGACAGCGGAAAAAGCTGAAGGGTTTTACCCTTAAAAAGGGAGTGAGGTGCTGAAGACCCTCACCTTCTGCAAAAAGATACAGAGAACTGTAAATCTGGATAGAAAAATGAGAGCTGGACATGACTGCTCATGCTACGAGAGCACTTAAATGCCCCCAAAAATACTGCATCTCATTTACACTGTACAGAGACATCACCGGAACCGGACAATCTGTCAGCATGGACATCATCTCAAGACCCCACAGAGAGAAACGATGGAAGAAAGCAAAGGGAAAATTCTCTCCAAAGAAGGATGAGTTACTTTTCTCCAGGGAGTTTACACAAGACAAGACAGCCCCAGAGCTCAGTCCCCTCTTCAGTCAAGGGTTCGTTAAAACACACCACTGCAGATATTTGTAATATACATTCAACTATACTTTCTCTTCCTCTGAATTGCTTTCTTACTACCTTGACTACTTTCTTGTCCAGGGTACAGGTAAAGCAACTCACCAAAAATCCCTCAGGCATGTCAGTGATCCTCTCGACAGCAGAAAATCTCCTTCCTAGTGGGGATCAGTAGTTTCCTCTCCTTTATGGAGGCTGTCCTCCCAATGCAGCACATCAAGGCCACATTTGTAAGCAGCAACTGTTCCTGCACTAGAATTCATTTAAACTTTAAAAGAGGGGAAATATGTCAATCTGACAGGCTATCAGCCGGATTAGTGAAAAGTTTTTAAAAGCTATTGACAACAAGTTCACTTCTGCTTCGGATTCGAAAGACCATGCTGCTCCATTAAGTAACCCAGCCACTCTGCTCACATGAATATTTAAAAGAGAAAAAGCAAGGCATTAGGCAGCCAAGCAGCCCAGGATGTGCACTAATATTTTCAAGAAGAGAGGACAGGACAAAGGAAGTGTCAGCACACACAAAGTGGCTGGTGTGATGCCCGGGCTATTTTTCTTTTTAGAGGATGGAGTGGGAAAGGCAAGGTCCTCTCCCACACCACTTAGTATGAAACCAGCCTTTCAGCAATGTGTTCGGCACACACAGCTACTGACACGCAACAGAAAGTGGATCCACATTGAATGTCCATTATGGGAAACATAATAAAGAGAAAAATGTCCCTTCAGTTTAAAGGTAAAACTGTCCAGGAATCACAAAGACACAGCACGTATTAGAGAAAAACTATCCGAACCGATGTTTCCTACCACGTATTACCAGAAAGCCTGAAATATCTGGGACCGCATTAAGAAATTAAAAAAACCCAAACCCTGAACTACCCTGAAAAAGAAATCAAGTTGCATGTCCACATTTCCCAACCATTACTGCTTAGCACAGGCTTTGAGATAAAGAGAGTGTGCAAGGGGTCACAAAGTACATCTAACGCCATTCACTGCTCTGAAAAGAAGCTTGCAGCTTAGCTGGCACGCAGCAACAAGGAAAGCTCCCACACACCGATGCCTTTAAAATACAGAGGAGCCATAGAGCAATTCTTCCAAAAGCCATAAGTCCCAAGAGGGAAAATCATTGAAGTCGGAGACCAAAGTTGCAAGGTATAGAGTAGAGGGAAGGGAACAGAAAAAGACCTGCTCACCCAGCACTGAGCACTGCTCTACTTAAGAGCCCATGAGACAAGAAGACATAAAACAAGCTGCCCACTTTAATATATATTAAAAAGCAAAGGAAAACATCAAGCTGCAGATTTACTGCCTGTCACCAGCACAGGTTTAACATCTTGATTTCATGCTGGTATTCTTCATTACGTTTTATTACTGGGCTTTATGTCCCTACCACAGTGTTCAGGTGGGAATTCAGAGGGTTTCATTCAGGAATGTCTTCAAGTCGAGACACTAAACAACCCCGCAGCAGGGCATTACTTTTCCTCTGCCAGCTCACCTCAGGGAATGCGAGCAAATGCTGAGAGCACCTGAGAGAGGTGCTGTGGCTTCACCATGCTAAGGCAAGCCACATGAGTGCTCAGCCAGCACAGGGAGAGGCAGCAGGGAACCTCACAGGGCATGGACAGAAGAAATAAAGCAAAATAATAGTCACAGAATGGTATTTTTTTAAGTTACCAACGAGTTTAAGCAGCTGGGCTGTCTTACATGTGCCTAGAAACAGAGGGAAGCAAACAACCCATTTTACAGAGGATTACAATGCACTAACAGAGGAGTTTTTACTGTCCTATAATAGCCTCAGGGCTGTCAGTCAGAGGACCCTTTCGAGCCATATACGAGATCTTTTCAGTACAGCAAGGAGATTTTATCCTTATTAGAAAGCTGACACACTGCCTCCCCCAGTTTGGACAGGCCTGACAGCCTGCCTGTGCAAGTAACTGCTCCAAAATAAAGACCCTGCAAGCCCTTGAGTGACAGCAGCCATGGATACCTCCAGGACAAGCCTCCCTGAGCTAACTCCAGGTCCTGGGGCTGTTTCCAGCATCACAGCCTGCGTAGGGATGCTCGGGATGCTCCAGCCCTAAAGGGAGGCAGGAATAACACCCTACGTACACACAACTTGCTCTCAGTGTTACTCAGGCAGCGAAGTGGCTGTTGGCAGTTGTGTGCACTGGCACCTGTTTATCTAGAGGGGCCAGGCAGGGCCTGCAAAGAGATAAACACGGGTATCAAGTTTAGGACACTTTTCAACAAACCTGCTTTCCCCAAGCTATGTCCAGGCAATGGCATGTCATCCACACCCTGCCCAGCCCCAGAAAGAAAGTGGTGACAGTGGGAGAGTCACTGGGGATGAGCACCCCCTTGGTACAGGGGGAGGAATTGCTCAGGAGCAGAGATCACTTTACTGGCATTGTACGTCCTGACTTTTCTAACTCCTTCAGCTCAACAAGTGTTTGTTCACATAGGGCTCTGCCTTGTCCTCACCTGTCCTCTGCAGCACACATCCTTGCTGACCCTGAAATTTGCTGAGGAGGGGATGGATGTACTAAGAAGTGAAAATAAAACCCGTAAAGCAGATGTTTCCCAAGCTCTGGAAAGAAACAGCAAAGCCCAATCTGCCCATGGAGAGCCACGTTTTTAATTGCTGATCTCAGCAACGTCCAAAAGCAGCAGCAAGGGGCAGGATCCCTGCTGGCTTGTGATGTAGCAGGGTTCAGCAAGAACCAGCCCTCATCTCAGAGAGGCACATACAGCATCTTTCAGGTCAAAACTCCTCATGAACAACGGGCAACAGCATGGAAGGACACTCGGGAAACAGGGGATGGATGCGCCGCATACCAATAGCTGGGGAAGGGGGAGCAGAAAACCACATATTAAGAGGTATTTCCACATCCTCGCCGAGGCTCTACAGTGATCCTCAGGCTACTCTGGCACCAGAGGAAAGGTTACACACAGCCTTGCAAAATCCAGAAAAAGCAAGGCAGCTTTTTGGTACCCCTACAAAGAGCCTAGAACAAGAAAAATCAGTTTCCGGAACACTGGAAGCATTTACTTAACACGCTCTCAGGTATGTTGCCCTTCTTCCCCTTTCCCACATAAACCATGCACAAACCTCTCCGGGGAATAATGCAGAATCCATCGCCCTTTCCTGCTTTTCCCAGGAGGGTAAATGGAAAGACTCTGAGCCGTCAGCAGCAGGTGACTTCTCTCCACACTTAAAGGCTGTCTGCAGCATAGGAGGAACACAGCTGTTACCAGCACAATACAGAGCCACTCCTGGCAGTGAAGCCACATGAAAAGCATTCACCCCTAATGAAATTTTGAGTATTTTCACAGCATTACAAAATGGCCTGGGTTAGAAAGAACATTAAAAATCATCTAGTTCCGATCCCCCTGATATGGGCAGGCACACCTTCCACTAAATCAGGTTGCTCAAAGCCTCATCCAACCTGGCCTTGAACGCTTCCAGGGATGGGGCACCCACAGATTCCCTGGGCAACCTGCTCCAGTACCTCACCACCTTCATGGTGAGAATGGAGGGCAGAGGCAAAACTTGAGGCTCTTTCATCCAGATCTGCCTGCTAACCCCGACCACAGCACAGCTGATGGACAACCAGCTGTGCTGGATCCAATCTCGAACTCCAAAGTCCTAGTGTTTCATCACTGCCTCACCACTCTCACAGCAAAGAATTTCTTCCTAACACCTAATCTAAATCTACCCTCTTTTAGCTTAAAGCCATTCCCCCTTGTCCTATCACTATATATCCTTGTAAAAAGCCCCTCTCCAGCTTTCTTGTTGGCCCCTTTAGATACTGGAAGGCTGCCATAAGGTCTCCCTAGAGCCTTCTCTTCTCCAGGCTGAACAACCCCAACTCTCTCAGCCTGTCCTCATAGGAGAGGTGCTCCAGCCCTCTGATCATCTGCATGACCCTCCTATGGACTGGCTCCAACTGGACCATGCCGTTCTCGTGCTGGAGGCCCCACAACTGGACGCAGTGCTTCGTGGTGGTCTCACCGGAGTGGGAGTAGAGGGGGACACTCCTGTCCCTCGACCTGCCGGCCACACTGCTTTAGATGCAGCTCAGGATATAATTGGCTTTCTGGGCTGCAAGTGTACATTGCCACTGCATCATCCACTTGGGTAAGTGCTTTTTATAAATGAAAGTAAAGACAAATTTGCATCAAGCTGTGCAATCCAGGCACAGGTACACTTTCAACTTAGTCACACGGCTATTCGATGGACCACCAGTTCAAAGCTTGGTGACACACTGCTTTTGTAACAAGGCATGGATGGTCCTTTATTCTCTTTACAGTATCTTTTAGCTTAAGCACAATCTTTAGAAGCCTATCACAGCAAATCCTACCTGTTCGCAAGCCAACATCATTGCTTGTTAGCCAGCATTTCTTCTGCATCATTCTTTTCCCACACTCCTTCAATCACCAGAACATCAGTTATACTAATTGGTTGGCACATTTTCATGACTCTAAAGGGTAGTTTGCAGTCTTGGCACTGCATGAATAATGGCACCAAACAACAGCACAAGCAAAATAAAGCAAGCCCTAGCCACAGCAGGGCTACTGCAAGGCAATCGTGCTAACTGGAACACTCAGTTTTGTGAACAGAAGTTTGAAGCCATAAAAAAAGATCTTCATTTGCTGTGGTCTGGGACCTCCAGGTTAACATAGACCTACTGGTGAGATTAAAGGTCCTCTCAAGCAGTGAAATAAAGTCATTACATTTGTTCTTGCTTCAGTCCTTACCTTCACACCTGAGAACATGGTACCATCATCATTTGCAAAGGCAATTTTCTTTTTTCATGACGGTGCTCAGAATCAACTCCTAATACTGAGACTCTTACAACTACTTTCATTCTTTTCAGAAAAGATTAATAAAAGGGCTTTGGCACCACATCTCTGGCATTTGTGTAGTTTGCAAAGCCCTTCCGGACACAAGTGCAAAGTGAGTACACAGTGGCAATTCTGCATGAACCTTAGCAATAAACTCTTCACAGTTAGACAGGAATTGGATGGTTTTTATCGGCTGAATTTGACATTGCCAGTCACAAACATTGCAAAACCTAGTAAGCTGCATAGGGATTTTGGTGCTTAGACTGAAAACTCCAGCACTGTAGCAGATACCATAAGTCACTTCCCCAGAATCACAGAAATGGTTGGTGGAATCTCCAGAGATCTCCACCTTAACAACCCTCTGCTCAAAGAATGAGCATCACTAACACCCAATCAGGACAGTCACAGCTTCATCTGCCCAGATCTGAAATACCTCCAAGAACAGACACTCCACAGCTACTTGAGATGAGCCCAGCACCCTCAACCTCTTATTTTAGGTCACGTGCCCAAGGTAATCCCAAAATTCTCTCCTCCTGGACCATCTCTTCACATCCCTGAACCGGGATGCCCAAAACCAGTCACCATTTACCAGTATGGCCCCACTAGTGCCACAAAGAGGGTTAATACCATCTCTGAATCTACTGGACATGTTCCTCTTAATATAGACTAATCCAGTATGTTCTATTTGTAATGAGAGGACACTTTGGGCGCTTTCAGTTTAGGGTCCAACACAGCCCCAGACCCTTTTTAGCAAAGCCACTACTGAACCATTTGCCTCCCAGGGCACTGGGTCAGGGGCATGCTATCCAAGGACACTGAGACTCCAGTGTTTACAGGTTCCCTAAGCTCCATTTCAGGGCACTGGAAGTCTTTCAAGGGCACTTTCAGGGATCTGAAGTCCTTTGCAAACAATGAGTCCAAACTCTCCAGAAAGAGATGAACACGATGTGTAGCTCTGTGCAATTCCACCATTCAGAGGAAGGTAATATCTTTCTATTAAAGAGAATATTCAAAATGAGGCACAAAGTTGGTAATAGCTTGCCAAGTCTAGAAACTTGGATCAGCACGAGCCGCAGGCTCAACTGCTCCCTACATTGCAATGCACAGCGAAGTACTATTTTCAATATACTTTTCCAAAGCAAGTGTCCTGACTTAACTATTATAGGCAAACATCAGACATTATTTAAATACTAAATACTTAATTACATCTCAACAATAACAGTCCTGATCCTCTTCTCCCATCTGTATTTTTCTTTTCCAGGCATCCCTCAGCTGTCTCACTCCTCTTTCTGATGAAGAGGATGAGGCAAGGAAGTGTTCCAAGATGGTCAGCACCACCCTTCTGCAAGGTAGTCCCTCTTCAGTGCCATACCATGCTATACCACAGCCATACCAAAGTGCATGAAGAAAGCATGCTAAAATGGCAAAACATTTTTTAGGAGCTGGTAGAGACCTCTTCTTGTCTTGTGATTTTCTACTTACCCTTTACAAAACATGACATTAAGAAAACAATCCAACCATGAAGAAATTATTTAAATGACACAAGTCCCACCGTTCCACTTCTGAAAGGTTTATACTTCAGTTTTCTGTAAGTGGAATTTGTCTTTAGTTTGATCCCTAACTCAGAAATTGAATAGATGTCGTAAATTCTGTCAGATTAACAGAATGTTAACATAGCAATGATAATATAACACAGTTTACCAAATTCCCCTGCCCACTTCCCTATCTATCTATTATCAGAGATACAAACTCGTGACACATGGTTACTCCAGCCCCAGTATACAAGCCAGAGCAAACATTAGGGTTTAAAATGTATATACCACGAAGCATAAGGGCAGACGTTTAAGCCCAGACAATTTCGATGGGGCCAGAATTTCACCATCTATTTTTAAAAAATATCAACTTACTCGTTCCAGTTGCAGAGATCTCCTCAGCAAATTTCATCTCAATCTGTAGACCATTTTATAGCCTCTTAAATAATTTTTCCTCTGCTTCTTTAGAGCACGTCATCTTTCATATAGTCATGGTGGAGACTCAGCCTTCCCTGGACATCTGGAACATCTCACTCCAAAGCCAATGCTGAGTTAGACCCACAGAAAATTTGTGGAGTAATATTTCCCCATCTGGTTATCATTTAGATTGTACATATTGAGGAAAGCTAGTGCATTAACCCCATTGTTGGGTGGGTAAAATTAAAGTGTTACCACAGCAGAAAAAAAAAAAACCAAAAAAACAGCTGCCATATTGAAAGTAAATATTCATTAAAACAGAAAAGGACCAAACTTTGGTTCCTCTAAACATCGATTATTCTGGAATAATTAATTAGCAGAGCTATAACAATACATAAAATTGCTAGCCTCTGACTCTTCTGATAATTTATGCAAGATTAAAGTATCGCTGTCGTTGCCTTTTCCATTGCCTAATTCAGCATTTTCTTTTTCCTTATGAAAGCAAGACTTCAGATTTAACTGCTCTAATGCCCTTTTACAGTGTTTGGCATAGTAAAATCTAACAGCCGCTACAGCACGCTAGCAGGGAAATGATGGATCGTGGAAGCTCACAGAAGGGGAGCACTGTAAAATGCCCCAGTTAACGTTGAGACAGTAGAGTAAATCTTATTTTAAAAACACATACACACATATATATACACAGAGTGGTATCTCTGATGAACTCTTTTCCCTCATCAAATCTCCTTTTGATTCTTCTCGTGATAACAGATACTTCCACACTGAGTATCTTGCTTTCCCAATAACCAAGCAAACAACCACCTCACAAAGAAACCATTTCAAAGTCATCATCACTAGATTAAGCTCACCAATCAACCCAATCACAATGACCCAGCTGAGAAAGAACACCTTTCGGGCAAGAGGTTGGTCTCTTCCTCAAACATCATCTTCAAAAGAAGAAAAGAGAGTTCATCTCTTTTGTTTTTCAAAAAGCAGTCTTTGCAGCTGTTCTGCCTGGGCCCTTTCACTCAAGTACGTCACCCCAAAAAGCTCAGAGCCAAGGTTACTAGGAGATGCACCAGAGCATCCAGTGGCCCACAGAGCTCTACAGCCCCTCCAGTGAAGGCAGGCTGCCCCAAGACAGCTGGCACCACACTGGACCTTCTCAACACAGTTCCTGAGCTAGACCTTCACTTATTTCTCCACAGAATGTGGCTGCTGCTCTCCTACGACCAGAAGCTACCCGTTACACAGCAGTCTTGCACCTTTCAATAAGCTCAGCAGTTACTGATTTTTTTTTTTTTTTTCAGGAGAGCTCTTTGCTTTTTACCCAGGCTACAAATGGGGTGCCAATACACACCAACTTGTTTGTTTTAACACAGAGACCTCACAAGACACGTTTTGGGAAGGTATTTCATGGAAAAAACAAAGTTGTAGTGCATGTCACATCCACAAACACACACTTGCCCATCACTTTCTGTCCCACCCAAGAACAAGATATCCCAGGACATTTGCCAGTACAGTGAACAACAGCAGCACACACTTGGCCACTGTGACCAATACAGGAGTTAATAGCCCACACTAAGTCTCCAAGTATGCTCATGCCCTTTTCCATCAGAGAGCCCCAAGGGCAGGCTTAAGGGCTAATAGAACACAGGATCAGTTTTGAGAACTGATCTGGACCCACAGCTCACCAGCCCTGTCTATACACTCACACAACACCCTTCCTTGATACTATTCAAAACAACTCCAAGCACAATCCAAAATAGAAGTTTACCAAAAAACACACGTGTGTGGATTATACAGAGGCATAAGGGAGGATGAAACGTTCCTCAAACTCAAATTTCCCAGAGGCAATAGCAAAATTCCCATTGCCAAGTGAAGTAGAAGCGTTTCCCCATCCCTTAAACTAAAGCAGAAACTTGAAACCGCAAATGCTGCTGCAACAGTACAGTTTTGTAGGACTCATGAGATGTTGTCAAGTCCATGAAGCATTTACCCCATGTGCACTTATGCATGTTATATATTCTGAGGGTTGTAGAGCACAAAAAGTGAACAGGCAAGTCCTTGAATGAATGGCTTCTAACTCAGCTCAGCAGAAATACAGAGGAATCGCCATACAAAGCTTGTGAGTTGTTACTAAGAAAATCAAATGGGAAGTGTTTGCAAAATAAAATAAAATAAATAAAAAAAACTTGTAAACAGGGATTTGAAGAAGAATGGGAAGCAGAAAGCAGATCAGAGAAACCTGCCCAGGTTTTACAGCCAGTTGAGCATCTGCTGGGGCAGGATCTGGGGAGTCCTGACAGCACTGTGTAGATACTCTGATCATCCATTCAGGCATCAGTTCACAGCACAGGAAATACCAGTAATTTCAACTGTGACTGTGCCGGGGATATCTTCAGCCAGTTTGTGTATTAGGTGAAAGGAAACAGCAAAAGGAGAAAGCAAAAAAGGAAAGAGCCCCAACTGTCAGGCTTCAGATTACAGAGGCATTCATATTTCTTTTAAGTGCCTTAAATGCCCTTTTATTTTCCTTATTTTTACCTTAAGAGCCCAAGGAAAGACAACTAAGGGGATAAGAGGCAGGAGCACCGAAATCCAGCACAATTGAGAGCACAAGGGAGAGCCAGATGGATTGAAAACTATTTTAAAAGCTTCACTATGCAGCCTGAACATACACATGCAAACAGATCCGTCCACGTGAATACTTGCTAGGGACAAGCAAGGGACTAATCTAGCTCAAAATTACAAGGAAGGTTTGCAGTGTTCAAACACGACAAACAAAAAAAATATCCCAAAGAGCACAGAAATTACACGCTATGCATTCATGAAGTCAGTGCAACAGCATCCAGCCTGTTTTCTAGTAGCACAAACTATAAAAATAAGACTCTTTTTTAACAACTCTCTGCCCTTCCAGCAATGAATACAAGGCTTCACCGTAAAAAGTCACAGCAAGACGACACATCCAACATTCAACAAGAAAGCACCAGTGACTGAAATTACACAATGCCACCCTGATTTAAGGATGTGCTATTTGGAGCAACAGGTTACAGGCACTCACCAAGAAGTGGCATGACGCAGGGGGATGAGTGAGAAGTGCATACCACGGTGCTAAGACCCACTGCTCTGGGGTTTTTTTGTTTGTTTGTTTGTTTTTTGCACTGCACTGTCCCTGAAAGGTTTGAATTCTTAGAAAAGCCCCCCATGGACTTGAAAATGTCAAGGGTCACAGCCAATGAACGGATGTCATGCATCCCCAAAGCCAAATATTTTTCATATTAGTGTATAACTAGACTACTCCCCAAAAAGCTGCTTGCTACTAACAGAATACCACAATCAAATGGCACAGGACATGGGTACCGGAGAGTCTCTGAAATAGGGGAAAGGGGTACTGAGAGGTGATTTTCTACATTAATTTGAGCATGCAGTTTGAATGCTGCAGGAAAAGGGAGAAAGAATGGACAGAGACTAAGAATAATTTAAAGCAACTCTATGTGAAGAGCAGAGTGGTTTTATAAGCCTTGTCTGCTGTTCCCCAGATCCTCATCACTCAGTCTGCACCTCTACCCTGGCAGAGGTCTACCTGCAGGTCTCACCTTACACTCATCTTTATCTAGAGGCACACTATCACCTTCAGATCATGTCTCTCAATGCATTTCACTCTGGATGTTCCCCCTATTGCAGTCACTGTTTTACCCTGACCCCAAATCGAAATGCTGGAGTGCTCAAGCTGAGCACTGAGGAGAAGGCTGTCTACACGGTGACACCTCCTCATTTAGCAAGGCTGACTTCCCTCACTCAAAGCAGCCTGTTATTTCTAAAAGAGGTTTCTGAAAACAGAATCCCCGCTGCTGGCTGCCTACAGCTCCTCTTGCAGCTTGGGACAAGTCACCTGTAAATGCCAAGTAAAGCCAGAAACCCAAAACTGTTGCTTACGAACACTGACGTAACTGGTGCCGGCAAAAAGCCAAGTATGTGAACTTTTCCCAATTACTGCGAAGGAGTGAACAGCCACTTCATCAGGCACACTCCACGCCTGGCTCCCAAGGACAAGCCAGCAAAAGTGAGAAGAGAGACCTGACAACCTAATGATTTATGGACAAGGTCAAATCTACGTATGACAGTGTAATGGCATTAGCCTTTCTGGCCTCGAGCAGCAAACCTGCGAAGGGTTCAGATAAGCTAGGAAGGACCTGTTCAGAAAGATGAGGCTAATGACGGAGCAGAGAAGAAGAGACGTGAGGAACTCCAAGGGGTCCTGAGCCATGCATGATACTAGGGCTTCCTTTGAGGGCAGGGATCACCACCTCTGACTCCTTCTAATAAGATGTAACAGAGACGTCGCACCAGCTTAACTCATATGTAACGTAATCTGAGATGTCACCAGCAACACCTTGTACAATTCACTGAAAAAAATACAAAGAAAGGAATACAGCTTAAAAAAATATAAATCCCAGACTACAATGGCCCAACAAGAATCTCCCTATTCAAAATATTTCCTGATTGGCCTTCACTGTAGAAGAAGAAAAAAAAAATAGAAGAGGGTATAAAACCCATTGCTGAGATTTTCAAAGCTGCCAGAGGGATACAAACACCCAGTGTCAATAAAATTAACAGCAGCTGAGCATTCAGATGCCAGCCATAACTTACTCCTCACCATTTACACCCCGTTTACTTTCTGCACTTGCCTGGGCACGAGTAATGCAAACCAGCTCCTTCCACTTCTGCCGCCAGCCTTTTTCCCCTTGCCCGTCCCAACACCCTCACACTGCACGGCTCATGTTACTGAGCAAGCAGAAAGAGAATGTAGGGTTTAGGGAATTTTTTGGAAAGTGACTATCACTGACTAAAATTAAGGCGTTTAGAAATTCTTCTGCAGATGGCAGGGTGAAGGGGGTCTTACAAAACCCAATCTCTCTCTGGAAAGAAGCAAACACAAACAGGATTTCCTTCTATTCAGCACGTTCACAGAAGTCAGCTTCAATGCTGGTGGTGGCAACAGAGGACAAGCAAGAAGCTGGTAACAAGAACTGCTGTGTTACCTCAACCTGGAGCATGAGAAAAGCAAAAAATAAGCAGGAAAGGAGTATTTTGAAGGAAGACAACACAAAAAATAGCCTCCTAGCTGCGTACATCGTGGGTGCAACAAAGGATCCACTCACAATTCACTCTTGCTCTGGCCATGGATTTGCATGGCCACAGACAGATCGTAGCCACAGCTCCCCATCTCTTTGGCTTTCTTTGCCAAGGCACGTGTACAGCAGGGATGGCAATGTGGCCTCTTCTTGTGCCACCTCACCAAACCACCATTTCATTAGTTAATGCCTCCAAAGTGCTCTGAACAAAGTGCTGAGTAACAGTATTATTCCCACCCCGGCACAAGTCCACTCCACTCTCCAAACCCAAAGAACAAAAGGAATTAGAGGATGAAGAACCTCTGTGGCACAGTTGGAAAGACACCCCTCGCAGTGCAGCTCCTTGCATGGCAGTTGTGCTTGACCTGCAGCAGCAAAAGCTTCTGTCCCACCACCCACCTCTCCCAGGCATAATCCAAAAGCTACTACTAAAAAACAAGTTTGATAAGCAAAGCAGGAGATCGCTACAATCAGGAGGTAGCTAGCCTTTTAACTCAGGAGGTTCAGTTGGGACACAGCAAAATAAGTTCACTTGAGGCAGAAGACAACACGACTGGTTTCAGCGCTTCATGCTTACATAATGATCTTACACTGAACCATCAAACCCAGCAAACATCAAATTATTTAAGAAACAAATATACATAGCAATACAATAAAGAAGGGTCCCTAGAGAAATCTGCCTCTCACTTTCTCCATCTTCTGCTTTCAGCCAGCTGTGACTGTGCCTAAGCAATCCCGGGCACACGGCTGAGAAGTCCTGCCTGGAAGGGGACATTACAGAGGGGAAAAGACATCGAGGAGCCTCTTACTGGCATCTTTGTAATATTCTGCAATCCCCTCGGGCGAGGCGGGCAGCCCGCACTGCTGCTGAACAATGCAGTTTTGAATTCAATTAAAGTGATTATCTGTTGTGCCAAATAAATTGTGTACAGCATATATCCTGCAGCATTTTACACCTTCAGGCTCATTATTTTCTAACTGTTTCCTCCTGTTTATGCGCTTTCAAATTAAATTGCTGATAATATGCGCCAAAATAAAAAATGAGCGCACCTTGTCCGAAGAAAATTGATTCTCCTTTTTCCTGAACCGGGCGATTGCCAGGTTTTATATACTCTGTTCCTGGCGATCATTAGTAATTCAATTTTCTTTTTATTAGCCCCCTTATCTGCTGAGCAATATAGTGGCAGAGCTGACCTCTTTCGCACGGGTAAATGTTTAAAATCTTTTCCCTGATTAATTTTGCCAGTTAAGGAAAAGAGGAGAAATGGCCCGGCTCTTAGCCATCACAATGAATAAAGCTTAATGTTGATTGTGATGGAATTTCTAATGCCAAGGAAATTGATTGAACGCAGCAATTACACTGCAATAGTAACTCAAGGGAAATGGGATAGTTTTCTCCTGGCCATAGCCTTTTGGTTATTTAAAACAATCCAATTTGCAAGGATAATTATATATTAGTGTTTTATCTGCCACTTGAAATGAACATGGGAGTTTTGATACTGGCCCAGCATTAGCAGGTTATTGCTGCAAATTACTTGATATCTGCTTTCTTTCACATAAAGACGAAATTAGGCCATCAATAACCAGAAAAAGGTGGACTGGGGAGATGCGAGGGGCACGAGTGCCCTCTGCAGGGCTGCAGGGAAGGAAGGGTGGCCCGAGAGACTCCCTGAAATCCCATTCTCTGCTCCTGTGCCAAACACACAGCGAAGAGGCATGGTGCAGTTCCCCATCCATAGAGTTGCCATATCTTTGACATTAAAAGAAATCTTAAAAAAATTAAAAAGTATAAAAAAAAAAAATCTTAATTTTAAGCACTTCTAGTTTTTTCCCAAAGAAAAAGCCAGGGGAATAAGAAATGGCAGCACCATCATGCCGAATGCCCAAGCAGGGTGAACACTTACCAGCACAGCAGCATTGCACAAGAGCTGCAGCAGCCAAGGAGGGCAACAGCATTGATTATTTGCAAGGGTGAGGAAAGGTTCACAACTGCAAGTGCTCACCTGTCTTTCATCAAAAACAAGAGTTGAGAAAGGGCTTCATCCTGCAAGATGTCAAATAAGTGACCAGCTAGAACTGGGAGTAAATGGCTGCTGGAAAATGGGGCATTCCCACATCCGCACTGCTGGCACAGGACTCGTAGCACTGGAGGAGCAGGCTTATCCCGCTGTTGCTGCATCTGGATCAGTCAAACCTCACTCTGAAGTTGGTATTTTCCCTTAAAACCAGTGATAAAAAGATCACACCCCTGCACCTTCAGGAAAAAAACTATCTCCAGTTTGGAGAAAGTGGATAAAGGTTGCCCAAGCTAAACTGGACAGCACGTGGCCAAAAAACACTGCAGGAAACTGTGT
The DNA here is from genome assembly GCF_023638135.1 of Falco biarmicus. Classification (NCBI taxonomy): domain Eukaryota; kingdom Metazoa; phylum Chordata; class Aves; order Falconiformes; family Falconidae; genus Falco; species Falco biarmicus. The sequence continues at coordinate 13,148,238 of NC_079290.1, forward strand.
TGTCCCAGCGTACGCACCACAGTTTGATTGTATTGCCCTTTTGCTGTAACAAATAAGCAACAAAAAGTCAATTCAGGATAGACATTTGCCATTTAGACAACATAATTACAACATACGTTATTGGCAGGAAAGTTACTAGGCGAATGACAAAAAGCCCAGTATTTATTCTCCAAATCAAATCCTTTGGTTCTGATGCCAAAAATAAGATGGTTGGGGGAACTGCCATCCATGAAAACTCCACCCACATCTTAATTACCAGTTCGCCTCCCCCTGCTTCTTGCATCCAGAAAGAGGATTGCAGCTTAGGGCTTTCAAGTACGAGGGCAGTCCAGCAATCTCGCCATTGTGACTCCCACACAGTTAATACAGGAATTAAAAATTCAGGCTGTAAGAGCACTTCCAATTATAGCAAGTAATTTAAAATAAAAACAATAAAATACGTAATATATAAAAATATATAATTTGAAGAAAAGAAATAGGAATCAAAGTTAACTTCAGCTTGCATTTAAACAGGCTGTATTATTTCTGTGCAACACAGAGGCACCAGTGGTCTGAGGACCACATTCAGCAGCCTGATGATCTTTGTTGCTCCTCCAGCTTTTCCCTGGATAAGGAGGGAAGTAACTGCTGCCTTTTATCCCTCTTATCTTCAGATCCAAACTGTCTTGCCTACACCAGAGGCAAGTGAGACAGCCTGATCTGCCACTTCTATAGATAAATGTATATATGAAACCTGACATTCAGACAGGAGTCTGAAATATGCAGGTGCCAGATGAAGCAGACCCCATTGCAGAAGTTGTGAAGCCAGCTCAAACAAGGGGATGAGTTTCATCAGATTCACAGCCATGCCCAAAGCAGGGACATGTTACCTGAGTGAAGTCACAGCTCCTGGCAAAATAGTTATCTCCCAGTTCTCCTTCCCTCTAAAAAGAGCCTAAGAAGTTAAATGGGAAAAAGGAATAAAAAGAAAAAGGCAGTCTTTAATATTAATGGCACATTAATATTAAGTACTAAGTGGTCAAGAAGTACAACATCTAAAGGCTGTTTTATCAACATCAATTTGGCTAAACTGAGCAACAGAACATTTTCTATTCCTCTTTGCTTTGGTCAAGCGCTTGAGCTCATCCTACACAGGCATTCTGTCCCAGCGCAAGATCTGCATTAAAATACCTGGATGAACAGACCGCTAACTGCATTAGAAATGCTTCACCACTCTACCACCCCATCTGAGGAACTTCCATTTGGGACACATCCCAATTTCTGACCAGTTATTAAATGTTCCATTTAACCAAATGAGTATTTTGGAGTTAAATGATAACAGCTACAGATATCACACTCATCATGAGAGCAGCCCAAATAATCCCAAGAGAACTGCTACTAGTCTGCCACTTTCCGTTTTGTTGCTAGTATGACCACTGATCCTTAAACGAAAACACAGCGATTCCCACAGAAGCCAAGTGCCTCTGAATACAGACCATCACAAACACCAATCTGAAACCGAGTCTCAGCAGTGGCTGGCACAGCCGCACTGCTGCGCAAGATCAAACGGGTCCATTTGGATCCAAAAAGGGAATTGTAGAGTCAGGATACTGACAGGTCTTTGCGTTACATGCTTGGGAAAGGCAGGACCAATGACTTCAGTACGTACTGCAGAATTCATGCCATGTATCCCAAGAGCCTGTTTAACAGGACAGACAAGGAAACAACAAAGCTGTGTCACAATGCCACCTGCATCAGCAGGGAAGGAAGGGGCTGACCCAGTTTTTTGCACTCATGCTGCAGTGCACCTTTAAGGCACGGTCCCCAGCTGTCCTTCTGTCCCCAGCCCTGACACACACAGGTTTTATCCGACATGGGATCCCACAGCTCCCTGGGAATGCAGACATGCCAGATGCTCGCTCGCCACACTGGCATGAGCACCAACTGGATCCAGGCTCCAGCACAACCACATCCATCCAGCAGGATCATGAGCCCAGCATGAACCATCTGGCTTTTTGATCTGTTTGTTAGCTAAACTGTGCATGTTCAGACTCAAGATGACAAACTAATCAGAGGTAAGCCACTCAGCTGGCCCAGGACTGTCACCAGTCTGCTCCCAGCAAGAGAGGCGATGGGTGTTGCTTCAACATCAAGCCAGAGACTGAACATCAGTCTCACTGCTCCATTTGTGCCCTACTCTGCTCCCAGAGGTTCTCAGTAACAAATGGCAAGACTTAAAATCTACCACCTGATTAATATCCCCACTTTGCACAAGCAAAGAGAAATAAAAACAACCCTCTCAAAATCTCTCTGATAACCTGAGAGGCAGGAATTGAACCCACAAGCCTTGACTTATTCCCAGCTCACTACAGGAGTGCTGTGAAACCAGAAGACACCCACTATATATGTAATTATATGTTTAGAGACACAAAACGTGAGTGATGTCCGAGCTGCTCCAAGCCCTATCTGTGGCTACACTCTCTTATCAGACTTCGAAATGCTGCCTTGAAAATATCCTTGCCCCATCCAGCATCTAACAACCTTTTTTCATACTAGACCCTACATGTCTCCCTGTGGAAAAAAAAAAAAAACAAGAATCCTAATGCACGTAGGAACAGTCCAGCAATAATTCAACAGCTGTAAAAATCCAGAGCATAAGAAGAGTTCAACACATTAAGCTAAAATACACTGCCTAGGATTTAACCCTCTCTCAAAAGAAAAGCCTTAAGGTATAAAGGATTCAAACCTATAAACTCAATTCCAATCAAAGGAAGCAAATCCACAGGCTAATTATGAAGGTAAACATGAAGGGTCGAGGTCTGCTGGACATAAGTTGCTTGGCCTCCATGCTACAGGCATGGCTGCTGCTAAGAGGAAAGTATGTGTGGGGCAGGCACCTTGCTAGTCCTTCGCCATAACTGGATGCCCAGCAAGCAGCACCAACCCTGCCAAAATTCATTTGGCAATTTTAAAGCAGTCAAGACTCTTGCTGAATTTCTAACTGGAGAAGCAAAGCAAATGTGCATCGCTCAGCAGCTGCCTCACAGAGCAGCCAATGGCACAGGAAAGAGCAAATAAAGTCCTTTGGGATCCCCTGAGATAACAGTACAACAGAAGTTAGATTACCAGCAACCATCTACCCACATGATATCAGCATTTAGCACTCTATATCCCAGCAGCAAGGGGAAAGCCTGTAAGCACAGTAGAGAAAAGATGACAAGAACTCTCAAACTTACATTGCTGTGTCGTATCTTACAGAGCCTCTCCAGGAAGGGGATGTGCAGCCAAGTTCTCATAGTCACCATGTCAACAGGAAATATACCCAGCAAGAGATCTCAACTGCACAAAGTCCTCCTAGCAGAAAGATGTATTTAATTCAGCTCTGCAGAAAGGCTGGACAAAGCAGCAGCAAACACAGCAGAAATAACCTTATACCCTCCTCCCTGGGGAGGAGAAAAGCAGCCTAAGGAGTTCTTTTAGAGCTTCCAGTGAATGGATCCCAGTGCCACTTGATAGTCCTTTTTCCAGTCCAAATAATGCCTCATCCACCAGAGTATAATTCCTCTCCACCACAGAAAGCAAGAAAGAAATTTAGAAGCCATTTCATAATTACGGTGAGGAAGCATTTTTAATTCACCATCTAAAGAATCAGTGTCCGTGCTCCCATTAGCACAGCGAGGCACAGCAAAAAGTATTTGTGGCATTCATGAAGTGAGGAAGAGTAGTCTCACATGTGCACACCCAGATATACGCACCAGAAAAGGCAGGCAGGATATTTACTTCTAGTCATTTTAAGAACCAAATCAAGACACTTTTTTTATAGCAGGTACTGCAGTTTGCAAAGAAAAAGAGCCACAAGGCATGGTCACCAAGTTTTATTAAAGCAGATACTAGGTTCCACATCTCTGAGCTAAGACTGAGAAGTGCACAGATGCAAGCCAGAAAACAACATAGTCACTTCAATGCAGACAACTCACAACTCTCCGAAGTCAGGGTTTTGGCTGTGCTAGGTTTGGCTACATCTGTCAGGAATGGTTTGATAGTCTGATCCACTTTTGAACAGGTCAATGAACTATACACTCTCCCAAAGTCACTTCCAGACACATATTCCATTTTTTCCCCCCTACTTTCCTAGACTTCTTTATTTGCCAACTTTACTTTGAACAAAGCCAGGAGCACAACTGTATTTCCACTCTATCTACATATTTTCACCCCTGTGCAGTTTAAAATTATATTTTTTTTTTCAGTATGGGAACATTACCTTCAACCAAGGAGCTAGAACTCAGAATATATTCCCAAAAGACACAGGCTTTTGGCAGCTGCCACTCAGGCTTCCAGGGGGGCAGAAGATTTTGATCCATTTTGTATACTCTTAACCTATGTGAAAGCTTCATTTCACTGGGCTTATGTTTTTACTGAGAGCTTCTAAAAAGAAGAGATGTTTGCCAAGTCAAGCGAGATGGGTGCTAGGAGCCTTCCCAAGGCAGCAGCTTGAGCACTGTGATCTCCTCAATGGCACACACAGCTGACCAAACTACAGCGAGGCCACTGCTCTGCACAAATCCAGGTGTAAACATGAAGCCACACAGAGAACAAGGATCTGGTTTAACCTCAGGTCTGTTCCTGGATCACCCGAACAGCTTATATCCCTGTAACCAGCAGGGTCTCAGTTTCCTCATAGGTAAAATGCTTTGCAAGCCCAAATTTCTCTGTCTCTCCAAAGCCTACTGTAGAGGTGTTAGCATCAGGCTCTCAGCAAGCACAGTACGTTCTTTAAAAAAGAGCTTTACAGCATGAAGATTTATTCAATTACTTGTACTGGATATGCCACACTGGAGAAAGGTCCCCATCAAGTAGTTTGTGAGATATGAGCCCTAAATTCACCCCAGAATAGCCAGTGGACAGTTCTGGGGAGACTGAAGGGCTGCTTCCCTCCTTCTACACATCACCCAAGGAAGAAAAGCCTTGTTGCCCCCACATCACCATCACAGTTGGGTCTGGCCACATGCTATATCCACCACCTCTAATTTCAAAGATCACAGAAGCACAACCACAGTGCAAGTATGACCAAGACCTCCAACAGTACATGCTGCCTTCACATACTGCATGAAAACTTCTAACACAGCATCTGGAGGTGCAGTCTTTGTGCCTTTCCAGCCACCAAAAGGATTGGCTGACATCCTTAAATGGAGCAAGATTCAGCCCCAAAGCCAGGCAACTGCTTGAATGCTGGATCATCAATGCAACTGCACAAATGCACATATTATTCTCCTTATTGCCCTTTACAGTGTGTTTCAAACTGCCTTTTACTTAGGTGTCTGTCAAGGGAGACCTTTGAGAGAAATCATATTCTTCACAACCTGCACTGAGATCAGATGGTAGCATTTTTATTCTAGTTAGGAAGCCTATGTTTATTTAACTTTCCACCAAACTCCTCTAGTTTAATAAATTCCCATTAGTTTTGCATTAATTATTCCTGAACCCAAGATCTTCTTGGAAGGTGGCAAATGTATGAGGAAATACAGAATAGTTTTGTAAGAGAACTTGTCAGAGGAAAATTTTAGCAGTAATTTGAGTAAATTATGGCAAAAATATCAACGGACTGTTCAAATACTGATAGTTGCCATTAAGCCTCTCCCGTGAGTCACTGCTTGCCTCCTAAAGCACCAGAATGAAAATTCTGCTCCCAGCATCCCTCCCATCCCTCCAAATCCATCTTCAAACACACACATGAAGGGAAAAATCCCTTTATTCTCCTCCCACAAAAAGCTTTTCCCTTTCCTGAACAGCAAGCCCCCCATTCTTGTCTTTTCATCCATCAAAACACAGTAACATCTCAATGCAGTGATTTGTCTGAATAAGAATTAATTATAATCACACATGTAAACTCACTAGTTGAAATTCTGTGGTTTCCTGCTCTGTCTTCCTGAAAACAGAGGCTCAACAGCTTTTACTTTTGGAGGTAGCTCACAGCTACATCACGGCCTTAACAGCCCTCCCAACTCAAGCAATGCCTACCCACAATGTCACTGGCCACCTTGCTGTACATCAACAAGCACAGCACAGGAACAAAACATGCTTCAAATACATTTGAGGAAACTGAATCTCAGGGGAGCAGAGCCACTTGTCCACATAAATGGCCACTGAATAGCAGAATCAGACTTTGAGCCAGAAACATCACGAAAACATTTCGCGCACGCGTAGGTGTAGCTGATTTCTACTCTGACCATTGCCAGCCCAAGCCAGCACACATGGATGTAAACAAAATGGACATGGTATTCCTCTGATTATTGCTATTTTAAGCAAATTTCATACAAAACCTAGATGCCCACAGACATGGAACTGGGAAACAGGTGCATTAGGTAGGTCTATAGTTGCTAGAGGGGTGTCTCACAGCATGCACAAGCTTTTACCCAGTGCAAAAAGAAAGATTAGTCTCACAGAAGTATTACTGCCTCTGCTACCCTCTTCCTTCCTTGAGCACCTTCCTGTACGATGCCTGCAAGTCCAGCAAAACCACACTAAAAGCAAGAAGCAACTTTAAAATGGCCTTGTCAGGAGATGTCAAAGCACAAGACAGCTCTGAGGTAAGGCAGAATTTTTTTACTCCACCCAAACTTCTCCTCAGTGTTTGGTCCAGGACTGACAATAGCAGATACATCTCCTGGAGGACTCGGTAACTCATTTCCAAACCCAAGAGTGTCCCCTGGAACCACTTTGCAGTCAGCGAGCACTGTCATCCCTTGGGACAGCTGTTCCTACCTTCCTTGGTAGAGACCTGCATCCCAGGGACCGGCAGCCTGCAGAGCCTGTGCGTGGAGATCTGTACCAGTCCCTTGGGAGAGGAGCGTTTCAGTGGCACAGAAGGTTTCCCCCGCAAAGAGTTTTTCTTCCTGAGATGGAAGTGGCTTTTCAGAGGCACGGTGGGTGAGGAGCTGTTCTTCTTATCTGTCAGGGAACTGTGAAAGGGAACACCACACAGTTAGAAGAAAGGAGAGAGGTGACCAAAATGTACTCAGTCCCCTTTCCTAGCACTGAGAGGAGAAGCTGGATCACCAAGCTCCACACTGGTCCCCTACCCAAGGGTGCTAAGAAGCACTGAACAGAAAATTGCAAGTAAATAGACAAGTGTAATGAATTTCTGGCAAAGCACAGATGGAAAATGAGGTATTTGACAGCCTAACTTGACTCATTCCCTTTTGCTTTCTGCTCAGCGGATGTGGGTGAGAGGATAGACTCATAGAATCATTTTAAGTTGGAAAAGATATTTAAGATCATCGAGTCCAACCGCTAACTCAGGACTGCCAAGCCCACCACTGAACCATGTCCCCAAGCACCACAACTATGCATTTTTTAAATATGCTCAGGGATGGTGATTCCACCACCTCCCTAGGCAGCCTCTTCCAGTGCTCGATAACCCTTCTGAAGAAAAAGCCAATCTAAACCTCCCCCCGTGCAACTTGAGGCTGTTTCCTCTTGTTATTCGGGAGAAGAGACTGACCCCCACCTTACCACAACCTCCTTTTAGGCAGTTGTAGAGAGTGATAAGGTCTCCCCTCAGCCTCCTTTCTGCAGACTGAACAACCCCAGTTCCCCCAGCTGCTCCTCGTAAGACTTGTGCTCGACCTTTTCACCAGTTTTGTTGCCCTTCTCTGGACACGCTGCAGCACCTCAATGTCTTTCTTTTAGTGAGGGGCCCAAAACTGAACACAGGATTCACCAGTGCCAAGTACAGGGGGACAATCACTTCTCTAATCGTGCTGGTCTTTAGCAAGATGGGGGGGGGGGGCTCATCTCCCCAACTGCCAAAAAATCCCAAACAACCCCAGCTTCTCCAGGCACCTTGCTCCAGAATGATCCACCCACAGCCACATAACCCAGCAAACCAGGAGGGCAAGGAAGGGATGGAAACCTGTGATGAAGCACTGAGCAGAGGATCTTGAAAATAGAAGCAGGAATCAAGGCACCAGATTCTCAGTCTTTGCCGTTTACCAGCTCACTGCATCACTCAAAATATTTAGGCCACAGCCCTCAATTTTCAAGAGCTCAAGCTTGGCATTGTTGTAGTGAGAAAGGAGCCAACCACGTGTCCGCTACACTGAGGGTATCTCTAAGTTCAGTGATATAGAGGTCACACAGCTGTGCCACCAACCCTCACCTCCTCCTGTTTATCCCTTCCCTGCAGCACAGGCTGGGCTTGCATACGGCCCTGCTGAGAAACACAGCTTTCCCACCGGGAGCACAATGTGACTAAGCCCTTGCAGCACTTCCACGACACACCTGCTTTCAGAGAAAGTTTGGTCCCAATCTCTTATCTGTTTCCTCTGGACTCCCAGCCTGGTGCAAAACCTTTTTACAGATAACTCAGCCCACACACCTTTTCCTTCCGCCAAGCTTCATTTATAAACGTCCCATTGTACTCTGTCCCTATCAGACATGGCCAGGGGGAAGAACTTGCTCCACAATACCCCAGGAGTATCTGCTGATCTGGCACACCACACGCTCCCAAGGTAGCTATGACAGCCACAGATCTGTCACTGATTTGACAAGAAGAAGGAAGAACAAGAGCCTTCAGGGAGGACACTTTGGGTTACTGGTGGATAGCACAAAAGGATGGCACCCAAGGGATGAAAGTACCAGCAGAGCAGCACAGATAGCACTTCTTCTACAGTAGAGCGTGCACAACTCACCTCCCATCCCTGCTCCATCCCAGGGTCTGCACAATGCTTTACAGGAACAGATAGTACATGATACAGCAATTCAAACCACTTCTCCTTTCCCCAGCCCCCAATGCAACAAGGTTATGCAAGTTTGAAAATAAATCGAGACAGCTCTTTCCTTCCCTTGGAATATTAGTCTGTTATTCAGGTCAGGGAGGAGTCTCGTGAGTGCTGCAGAAGTCTTTGGAGAACAGGGGTGGGAGCTAAGAAGAAAACCCAGCTCTGTTTCAAAGGTTGAAGTCATAGTTACAGAGCCTGCAAAAGCAATTAAAACCTGAAGCCTTCCAACCCTGGAAAGCAGGATGCCTCCAGACAGAACAAAGTCACCACACTTCAAAAGCAAAAGGCACATACATATACCCTTCCAGTTTACAGTGCTCACTGGAATTTCACTTATAGCCACAACTTTGCCAATCAACACAAAACCCAACAAGTGTGACGACACCACTCTGAAGATGACCAACAACTTACCCCGAGTTTCCTTTTCTCTTGATGATTTTTGTCCGACTCTTCACTTTATAACTGGAGAGCACAGCATCACCAGAGGACTTTGCGCCACCAAGACCAACAGCGGCAGCACTCTGAGGTGGTGGGGCAGCACCAGCTCGAGGGAGGTTTGGAGCTGGAGGCTTTATCTGATCCTCAGATCGCCACCTGAATGCTGACTTGGAGGTGGAGGGTGAGGTCTGCAGGCTGGTGGCTTTCCACTTATACTTGCTGGGAGAAACACCTAGTTTAGACTGCAGTCCCGATTTCTTCAGCTTTACTCCCAATTCTGCTTTTGGTGATAGTTTAGCACCTCTGTCCGCTCCACCAGCAACCTTCTTAGCACTTTCAGAAGCTCTAGGGCTGACCCACCTCTTCACAGTACAAGAGCATTTGCCAGGGTTTGCAACCCACGTGTAATTAGTTTTCCTGAACTTTGGAGCTTTGCTGGAGATGGATACTGAGGCAACTCTTTGGAGACCAGCAGCTTTGGGGACTACAGAAAAACTGCTCATCCCAACCACCAAAGTCGCAGCCTGAGCAGATCTAGAGCATGTCTTGCCATTTCCAAGGAGCTTCGGCTCTCCGAAAGCATCTCTGACTTGCTCACAACTAGACTGCCCTGGAGCTGGTGGTTCTGACTTCCTTTGCACCAAGTGCCGAGCTGGCTCGCGATCTGGCAACACCAAAGGCTGCTGTGGCTCTGATTTCAGTGTCACAGCGCTTTCACTGGTGCTTCCGCAGGAGGCAAGGGAGCTCCTGGCCACGTCACCAGACAGACGCACCATTCTAGGCTTATCTGACATGCTCACGTACGCTGAACTCACAAACCGGTGAGATGAACTAAATGAAACTGAGAGAGAGGGTCTTCTCTCTTCACTTCGGCTTGTGTATGAAGATTTCTGCACATTTTTACTGTCGCTTGGAGCACTGACCACCGTTTTCAGCCCAGAAAATTCACAGTAAGAACCCACATCAGCAAAGCCTTTCATATCTACAAATGGGCCAGCCCTCTGTGGCAGCTGGATCCCCACAACTATATTACCATCTGTGGTTAAGTCCACATGTCTCTCCGGAGACGATTCTGGTGGTTCAGATGCCTGGCTGTCCCCATGGCTTCCAAAAGCCCAAGATGTGCTGGCACCTCCACCACTTCCAACCTCACATGCTGATCCCAGCGGCCGGTTGACAAGAGAGTATTTTTTCCTCCAGGAGTGACCTTGGCGCAGCTGGAAATCCCTGGAAGCCTGCTGGGGGTACCTGGCTGAAAATGCCCCCCTCCTGTTGAAGGCAGGCTGGTGGGGGTTGTTCCACCTCGGCAGTGCAGGTGGCAGCGGCCGTGGTGCATCCCCATGTGTGTTTTTATGGTCATTTATGAGACCTAAGGAAAAGAAGACAGGGACTGTTAACCACCATTCCTACAGGAGTTTGGCAGCATCACAACGTTGGTTTTCCTTGTGCTGCAATGAGGACAATCACTCCACACAGTCTTGCGCAGGCCACATTTCACATAAGCAGTGCTGGAAGGAAAAACTTAAAACAAGTATCTCCCTCAATCCTCACAAAAGTCAGCAACAAAAGTGATTTTGCAGGCGAGCTCAATGCAGGTCTGAATCACATTCACCAACACACCCTTAACACACTGCACTAGTGCTGTCAGCCACATTTTGCCCCCTAAACAATCTTTTTTATGTGCCAAAACAGACATGTGAATTATTGGTTTTGGAGACTAATTTTTAAAAAAAATGTTAATTTTATTTCCAGATATCTTTTCAGAACAGTCTCTGAGTGCCTGCAAGTAGTCCAGCACAGCCACTGCCAGCCCCAAACACAAAGCATAGACTCACAGAATCATTTAGGTTGGAAAAGACCTTTAATATCCAGTCTGACCATTAATCCTAATGCTGCCAAGCCCACCACTGAACCATGTGCCTAAGCACCACATCTACACATCTTTTAAATACCTTCAGAGATGGTCACTCAACCTCTTTCCTGGGCAACCTCTTCCAATGCTTGTCAACCCTTTCAGGGAAGAGATTTTTCCTCATATCCAATCTAAACCCCCCCACAAGCAACTTGCAGCTGTTTCCTCTCATCCTATCACTTGTTACTTGGGAGAAGAGACTGACCCCCACTTTACTACAACCTCCTTTCAGGCAGTTGTAGAGAGTGATAGTCTCCCCTGAGCAGCCTTTTCTGCAAGCTAAACGCCACCAGTTCCCTCAGCCACCCCTCATAAGACTTGTGTTCTAGACCCTTCACCAGCTTCATTGCTCTACTTCAAAGCAGCAATGAGGAGGCTCCGAGGCAGCCCCAGTTTTGCTGTTGAGTCACTGCACATCCTTCTGCCAAGCCACTCCACCTCCCCGGTGCTTTGCTCTACTAACAAAGTTGTTTGTATAATACATACATGTCAATTAGGGAGGGTCTGCACTTGTTAAGCCTCAGTGTTTAGGAAAAACCTTACAGCAAAAGGGATTATCAAAGGATTTTTAATACTTATATTTTAGGGATACGTCAGTATAGAAAAGTTTTTTCTACACAAGAGGTCACAGAGCCACCAAAAGAGCAGCGTCAGCAGATCCCTCCTGGAAAAGGCAAGGACCATGCTCTCCTCCCTCTCATTACACCCCTGCCACGTAGGAGCTCCTGGACAGAGGCAGATCCCCCACAAGGCCCAAGCAGTTTCCAGCCTTACTAATGAAGGAAAATTACTTTGGGGTCTATAAATAGTGAGTGAGTGCTAAGAATAAGCACTGATGCTCACCAGAGGTAGGAAAGGGCACGCAAATATATCCCCCCTGCACTCATCCACCCTGCCGAGGAGTCAAGGGACAGAGGGCGAGGGGCACATCCCACCTCTGTGCCACCAGCCCCGGGGGACATGGGGGAGGGGACACCTCCAGCCCCCAGCCAGGAGGGTCACAGGCCCTATAAGAACGAGCAACATGGGGGAACTCCCTACCGTGGGGACCTCTGAACCCCTCCGGTGCTCTCCTCCCTCCTTGCCTTGGCCCATCCAGCACTCGGGGGTCTCTCCCCTCTCCCACCTCTTGGGCCCTTACCAAGCCTCAGCCCTCCCCTCCCCGGCACTCCGGGTTCCTCTCCGTTCCCCTCCCCCACAAAACTCCCAGGCCCGCCGTCAAAACCTGTCCCTTCCCCCCAGACTCCAAAGTCCCCTTCACAGCCTGCCCCTCCCCCCCAGAAGGCTACGGGGTCCCCTCAGAACCCGCCACTCCTCCCCCCCGGGTCCCCTCACAACCCGCCCCTCCCCCCACCGGGAGCCCTCACAACACGCCGCTCTTCCCACACACAATCCGCCCCTCCCCCCCATCCCCGGGTCCCCTCACAACCCGCCCCTCCTCCCTCCTCCCCCGGGTCCCCTCACAACCCGCCCCTCCCCCTCCGGCTCCCTTCACAGCCCGCCCCTCCCCCTCTTCCCCCTCCCCTGTTCCCCTCACAACCCGCCCTCTTCTCCCCCAAGACTCGGTGTCCCCTCACAGCAGCCGCCCCACCATTCCCCCGGCCCGGCCGTACCCTGCAGCTGGCAGATCTGCCGCCACAGCTGCTCCCTCTCTTCCATCCCCGCAGCGCTCCCGCACACCCCCGCCCCGCCACGTCATCACCCAGCGCCGGCCGTTGGCCGGTCACGTGAGCGCGCAGCGTCACGTGGCGCCCGCAGCCGCGGCGGCCGTCGCTTAGCAACGGGGGCAGCCACGGCCTGCGCGGCCGGCCCCGGCTCCGGCCCAACGCCCAGCGCCTCCGCTCACGGCTGGCGCCGGCTCCCGCCGCCCCCCGTCCCCAGCCTGAGCTGGCCTGGCTCTCTTCAACCTCTGTCCCATGCCCTGCCTAATCCAGCGGTCCCCATTTTGTCACCATGCAAAGCTTTTAATGCTCTCCCACCAAACATCATTCACTCTAAACTGGAGAGACATGGATGTGACGGGTGGAGCACTCGATAGATAAGGAATTGGCTGGATGGTCACACTACGAGAGTTGCGCTCAATGGTTCGATGACCAAGTGGAGATCGGTGATGAGCGACATTCCTTAGGGGTCAGTACTGGCTCTGGTGCTGTGCCACATCTTTGTCATGATGTGGACAGTGGGGTCGAGTGCACCCTCAGGAGGTCTGCCGACAACACCAAGCTGTGTGGTGTGGTCAACGCGCTGGAGGGAAGAGATTCCATCCAGAGGGACCTTGACAGGTTGGAGAGATGGGGCCGTGCAAACTTCATGAAGTTCAGTGAGGCCAAGTGCAAGGTCCTGCAGCTGGGTCAGGGCAAACCCCAGCATCAGTACAGGCTGAGCAGAGAATGGATTGAGGGCAGCCCTGTGGAGAAGGACTTGGAGGTGCTGGTGGGTGACAAGCTCAGCATGGCCCAAGAATGTGTGCTTGCAGACTAAAAACCTGTCTTCTGGGCTGCATCCCAAGCAGTGTGGCCAGCAGGCTGAGAGAGGGGATTCTGCCCCTCTGATCCGCTCTGGTGAGAACCCCACCTGGAGCACTGCATTCAGCTCAGGGGACCCCAACATAAAAAGAACATGGACCTCTTGGTGCAGGTCCAGAGCAGGGACACAGAAATTGTCCAAGGGCTGGAGCACCTCTACTATCAAGGCTGAGAGAGTTGGGTGTGTTCAGCCCGGAGAAGAGAAGGCTCTGGGGAGACCTTAGAGCAGCCTTTCAATACTTAAAGGGGGCCTATGAGAAAGATGGGGACAGACTTTTTAGTAGGGCCTGAGTGAGAAGGCAAGGGAGAATGGTTTTAAATTAAAAGAGGGTAGATTCAGACTAGATAGAAGGAAAAATCCTTTACTGTGATGGTGATGAGGCACTGGAACGGGTTGTCCAGAGAAGCTGTGGGTGCCCCATCCCTGGAAGTGTTCAAGGCCAGGTTGGATGGGGCTCTGAGCAACCTGGTCTAGTGGGAGATGTCCTCGCCCATAGCAGCTAGTTGGAACTAGATGGTCTTTAATGTCCCTTCCAACTCAAACCGTTCTATGATTTCCTGTCCCCAGCCCAGTGTGGCTGTCCCCATACTGTCCTCAGCCATGATATCTGCACTCAGGGAGGGAGGATCTCTCCCTTGGGCTGCAGAAGCCTATAGATGGAAAACACGTACAGCTGCATAAGCACCTACATACACAACAGAACAGATGCTGATCCAGCACATGCTTACATCAATGTGCCATCACCAAGTTTTACAAGAACTTTAAAATTAAGCAAAAATTGCCATGTGCTTAAAAACTAAGGACAAAGAAAGGAAATAAGGCTTGTGATTAGAGCAGAAGCAGGTGTCAAACCACTTACTTGGTCCCAGCACTGGCTCCAGCAGCGATGCCCCAGGTAACCCTGGGCATGCCACTTTACCTCCAGGTTTGCCCACTGAATGCAGCTGCCACTCTTTACACAGCTCTTTACGTGGTGTTTGCAGAAAAGCAGGCCACCTGTAACTCAGCAGCTCCAAGGAACCCCACAAGCCTTGGCTCTGAGCAGCTGCTTATAATCTAAACCACAGAAGAAAGTCAGGATTTGCAACAATACTTCACATTTTGCCTGCTGAAAATAAAGACAATAGCATTTCAAAATAAATGGGGGGAAAAGCAATATCAGTAAGTAAAACACATTTATTTCCTAACCCAGCCTAATTAAAATTGTGATAAACGCAGTCATGATTCATGTCAAAAATAGAATGTGGTGTGATAAGTGCAATTGTTGTACTCTGTGTAAATCTGGGACCTGTATCGCAGTTGTGGTGAGTGGGCACGTGTGATTCTCCTTTGAGACAATGTGATGGCTTCCCCTGAGGCAATCGCTGCTTGGAAAAGCCCGCCAAGGGAGATAAGGAAGGCAGGCCAGCGAAAGCCCGCCGGAGGAGACAAAGACCTTGAGATTTGAAAAAGCACGCCAAAGGAGAGCCAATAGGAGGAGAAGGTGTACCCTAGCGACCCAGTGGGGAAAGAGCCGAACGAACATCTGGCAAGAAGAGATTGGCCAAGATCCGGGCATAAAAGACGCTGCTTTTAGGACTCAGGTGTGCCTGCGGTGGAACTAATTGAGTTCTCTGCGCGCCCAGCGCTGTTTTTGCTTATTGTTTCTCAACCTAAATTGATTGAACCCCAAATAAAATTGTTTTAATTGTTATCGTTTATAACAAAATGAAGTATAATACCCTGTTCATCATCACAAGTAAGAGTGCCAAATCTACAAAGTGTAGAATCTACAACTGAATTCACAACTGGGAAGGATTTTAATACAGGAGAGGACTTTCCTGCAAAAGTGAAGTGTGTGAAGCTCAAGAGTAACAAACTGACCCACACAGGAAATGACATGACAAACTTCTCTGCACTTTGATGGGGTGGTGATATTCACTTTGCTTGTAAGCATTACAGTTGGACTCATTGATCTTCAGGGTCTTTTCCAACCTAAATGATTCTATGATTTCTATGATTCTGTCCCAACTGTCCCCAGCTATTGTCCCCAGCTTGGCCTATCCTGGCTGCTCCCTCTCCGCAGCGCAGCCTGGCCCAGCTGTTCCCATCTCCTGTTCCTTCTGCATCCTCATCCAGCCATCCCCTGCCCACATCCCAGCCTGGTCCAACTGTTCCCCTCTCCTGCCTCCAGCCTGGGCTATTGCAGCTGTCCCTGTTCCCAGCACGGCCCCATCCAGCTGTCTCCATCCAGCTGTCCCCATCCCCTGTCCAGTCTTGTCCAGCCATCCCCTGCCCCCAGCCCAGCCTGGTCCAGCTGTCCCCATCCTCTGTCCACTGCCCAGCCTCACCCAGCTATCCCCTGCCCCCATCCCAAACTGGTCTGACTCCCCCATCCCCAACTGGTCTGACTCCCCCATCCCCTGTCTCCAACCTGGGCTATCCCAGCCTTATCCAGCCATCCCCTGCCCCCGTCCTGTGATCCCTGCCCAGCCAGACTCCCCTGCCCATCTCTGCCCTCTCCCATCACCAGTATCTGCCCAGAGACCACCACCACCACAGCCTGTACCTGCAGACACGAGATGGACAATCTCCTGGTGACCCCATAGAACCACCTCCAGCAAGGAAACTTTAATTACACAGGTCAGCCTTGCAAGTCCTTTTTTCTCATATTTTTGCTGTACTTGTTTAAAATGTTTTGCAGAACTAGTCCCAAAGCTGCAGAGGTTAACTTGTGGTAGGGCAGGCAATCCTAGATGTTTGCAGCTTCCTGCAAGAATGGGCAAGTTTAGTCCCACATTTAAAGCCTTTGTTGTGTGTTAGATGTGCCGGTAAGGCTGCAGCAGCAGCAAAGCAAAATAGCTGCTGCAGTCAGGGTAATTTTGAGACATCATCTGGGCACAGGAGTTTGCACCTTCTACTTAAGCAAGAAAAAGGCATAAGTGGCTCTGCAAGTTATGTTTTGTAATGTTTCATGGACAGCTTTCAGGGCGGTTCACGTTTGGAGGAGGAGTTTCTCAATTCCTCCTGGAAACGAGGGGCAAATCAAGAGCAGGAGACAGTTTTCTTAGGTCTGATCCTAGTCCCTATCCCCTAAATTACTTTCTTTGACCTGAACTGTACCCACTGGGCACACGTCCCATCCTGAAAGTCAGATGGCCCCTTGTTACCAACACAAATCAGGAGTATTCACAAATTGTATCCACCCAATTGAGTGCACAATCAGAGAATGTCATTTACATGGACGTTATCCTTAAGGAGTCTGTTTTCTGAGCAATTTCATCCTTCCCTAAGGGAATAAACCTTGTAACTTTAAACAAAACCATAACAGAACCTCAAGTCTGCAAAGGACATAAAAATCCAGACTAAGATAATTTTTTAAACAATTTGGGAAAAAAAAGCTGAGCTAAGTAGCTGTACCAGCACAACGCTATTCCCTTCTAAACACTCCCATGATGGGAACTTTATAAAAGCAACCAATCATCAACTTCAAATTATTTAAAATAGAAGCTGTCCCTTGGGACGTCTCACTTCCCATTGCAGTTAGGGAGCTATGCCTGTCCCAGCTCTGATCAAATAACATCCCCGGGGCAAGCCCATGATTTGCCTGCTCAGAAAGGTAGATTTAGTAAATTATTTATGGTGTGTTTAGTGGCCTTTTAAAGCAATTCAGTAGCGGAATATGGGGAAGAGCCAGCCTGTAGGAATAAACCCCTTTGTGCAGATGGTGGCAAAAGCTTCAAAATACAAAGCAATCAGGGAGCCTGGCCATTATTAACCTCCCCTGAAACCCTAACACTGCAAAAATAACCCCCACATTCTCTCTTGTTGCAAAGTCTTGCACATATGGGAAAGGGCTGGGAACCAGACAGGCAGAGATGGCAGATCTCCTCCCTTTGGGTGGCCTCAGATCAGATGCGATTGATCACAAAGCCCCACCCAGGGTTTTGTAACCACTCTAAACTGGCAGAAATTGGCACTTCTGCCAAAAGAAGCCTCCTCCGCTCCCAGCTGCTTGTTCCCTCCCTTGTGCTGGCACAAAGATTGGAGTGGCTTGCATAAATGAGCGAGGACAGGCTGCTCTGAATTAAAATTAATTCAGCACATGCAGAGGAAAAGCTGATTTTTAGTATAGGGAAGCCATGTATCCACCACTCCCACAAAACCCAGCCTCAGGAAAGAGTGAGCTAAAAGCAGTGGGCCCCGTTTTGCCAATCTACACCAAAATATGTAACTAGAAAAAGCAAAGTATAGGGCAAGGCAGTGCTGCAGGGTCTTGGGCCACTTGGGATCCTCCTCGGATGCTCATTGGATCCCTGTAAGGAGAGCTTTGGTAGGGGGGGGCATCCAGAGGAGCCAAGGTGCCATTTTAAGTGTGAACTGGATCTTCTCCAGGGAGCAGGAGTGGAGCATCCTGCCTCGGGGCAAACAGTTGGCATAGTTTCACATACCTCCCCTGAGATGCATGCGGAGGGCAAAGGAGAGAAAAGGGTGCTGCATCATCGCTAAAACAAACACTTCTTTTTTTTTTCTTTTCAGCCCACCATGAGGAAGCACTACCCTTTTAACTGCCTCACCACTCAGTGCCTGTTACAAGCAACACGTCTGAAAGCTACTGGAATTTGCAGCACTTGTTCTTTGTTCATAGTGCTACGCTTGTATGACACTTGTTTGTAAGTCTAATTTAATTAAAAAAACAGTAAAAAGTGAGTGCAGGGTTTTGATGCTGCACTAGCAGAGTGTCTACATGTGAGAAAACACCCCAGGGAGGGTAGCACATTTAAGAGAAATTAAATTGTCCCATTCAGCCCAGAATAAACATGGTGCTAATCCCTCTAATGGCCTTAAACATCACCCAAACTGCGGATCCAGTGACAAGCATGCAATAGGACCCAATTAAGCTGCTCAGACATTTGAAATCATGTCCTCAACAGCTTTGGTTTAGTTTGGAGGCTCTTGATGGCTTTCCATAAACTTGCTGAGACAAGCTAAAACCCCAAACTTTAAGCGCTGCACCAGCAGATTGCACAGACCTGATGACAGGGTGAGTGGGAGGCACTGGTGTTTCTGCTGCCTGCTCACCCGAGCACGTTTATGAGGGCACAGGGGTCTTCTGGGATCCCTGGATCCTCCAGCATTGCCTAAAATACCCAGCACTGTCTGGGATCCATTTGCAGGAGCATCATGTATAGGATAGCAGAGAATTATTCTCTCTGGGGGCACCTGTGAGCCTCAGCTGGAGCATTACATCAAGCTTTTGGGGAGACACATTAGAAAAAAGGTAAGAATCCTGATGGAAGCAAAAAATCTAAAGAGTTAAGGTTTAACAAACATCACCCATAAAGAAAAGCTAAAAGATTTTCAGGTTTTGATTTAAAAAACAAACAAAAAAACCCAAAAAACCAAAAAACAAAGAAAGGAAATAATACTAGAAACAGATATCTAATTAAGTGTGCTTGACATTGCAACAAAGGACATTCAAGGTACAGCTCAGGAAATTTTTTCCAACTATCCAAAGAAGAGGTTACCTGGTGAATATGGGAAGCTTTGATGCAAGTGCGTTGGGATGGTCGAGACGTTCTGAACACTGCTGTGGGCTCTGAGTCAGGTGTCCTCCTCAGCTTGTTTTCAGCCTCTCTTCGTACAGTCCTGTCAGCTCCATGGTGCCTTGCATGTGTAGTCCCAACATCAGTGGCTGTCCCCTGCATCCTTTTGTTGAAGCATCATGAAAAAAAAGAGTCCGGAGCTGACTGACCAGTTCCCTCCTGTGCCAGCACCTGCACTTGTACGGCTATGGCATGGACTCACGGGATGTGATCTGGCTGCAGAGCAATTTATCCTTATCCTCCTCCTCCTCCTTCTCCTTCCGGTTTAGTTTTCAGCTTTACCTGGTCGCTAATAAGGTTCACCATGCAATCTCAGGAGTGTAAGTGATGGGACAGAAGTTCATGGGATAAGAGCAGTGCAGGGAGCACTTTCTAGGCAGTAGCTTGGATCTGTATTTCTCTAACCTAAGCACAAACCCACACTGTTTCAGAACACCTGTGGCTGTGAGTCCAGCTGATCACAAGATGAAAGCCACTGATTTAGAAAGAAAACCCAAATCTGAGCTGCAGCTGCTGAGAAACTCTACCTCCCATTTTGACCCGTCTCATGGCTGACCAGATAACTGTTTCTGGGAAATGCATTGCTCAGGTGGTAGGGGCTCACCCAGACAGGGAAGCTGGTGGGACCTGTGCAGGCACTTAGGAGGAAGATGGGGTATCTGAATTTGCTGTGGAAGGATGCCAGGAGCCAATGTAAAGCTTCAGGAGGAGGCGTGACACAGGCCAAGCAGCAGGCAGAGGAGATAATTTTAGCAGCAGCAGCTTGCTGGCTAGACTGAAGCAATACAAAGATTAAAAAAAAACAACAACAAAACACAAAACCAAAACAAACTACCCCAAAAACAACGGAAAGGAAGAAAATTGACCACAGAAAGGATTGCAGGACAGGTTTTCATTAGAGACGAGGAACAATTAACACCATTGTACAAGACAGTGGTGAAAACTAATGTGCAATGGTGTGCATGATGTGTGAGATAAATTCAGATTAGGGAATGGTTTCTGAGATACTCTGGAGAATGGAGAGCCTCTCACTAGAGGTGCCTGAAACAGCTGACTTTTCTTAGCCTTCCACACCAAGATATGATACAGCTACTCTCTGCAAACGTGTCAGAGGAAGGAAGGAATATTGCAGGAAAAGGAAGACCTATTCAAGCACAAATCAATGAATCATAGAGTGGTTTGGGTTGCAAGGGACCTTCAAAGATCATTTGGTCCAAATCCCCTGCCATGGGCAGGGATACCTTCCACTAGATCAGATTGCTCTAAAGTCCCGTCCAAGCTGGCCTTGAACACTTCCAGGGATGAAGCATCCACAGCTGCTCTGGACAACCTCCTCCAGTGTTTCACCACCCCTATCACAAATAATTTCTTCCTTATCTCCAATCTAAATCTACTGTCTTTCAGTTTAAAAGGACTCTGCAGTACAAAAGGCAGTATTGCATTATTACGTTTAGCCTTGAAACTAAAGACACCTCTAATCATCCTAAGAACCAGAGCCCAAAACAAGTGGGCTTATATGGAAGAAGTGAGCAGAGGGCTGAACTCAGGCTCCAAGGAGATTGCACCCTGTGTCCTGCAGCCCTGTAACCCTGCCATGCAGTGGAGACCTGCCACAGATGCAAATGAATGCAAATAAACCCCCTTGTCTGTGGTCAAGAAGTTGAGCAGTAATTCCTCCCAGGCTTACCGTCCAGGAGCTTAAGTTTTGTCTTTTTCTGTCCCAATTCTGCTTTTAACCTGTTTGAAGCACCAGTTCATCAGTCGCAGCCCTTCCTGACATTGTCTTAGGCTCTGTGTGCTGCTGTAATTTGGAGCACAACTCATACAGCAACCCACGGACATACTCAGCCTCCAGCTGCAAGAGAAGCTCAGCAGCTATTTACCGCTGAAAAAAGTTACTTGTTCTCCAAAAAAGTTTTTGCTATTTTAACCTGAGGGGAAAAAACTGCTTCCCAAGGGCAAACAAACTCTAGAATTGCTTTTTTGCTGATAAAAGCAAGACTCAGGAGTGTGGGCTCAAGGGAAGGAGATGTCTCTTGGGTTAGATGGAAAACAGAGACGAAAATGTCAGTAACAGGAAAAGAAACTGCTGCACAATCCTAAAGGCAAAGCCACTGTCATTTATCAAATGGGCACTAGTTTTCTGCTGTGATGTCTATTTTTTGGCCCTCTTTCTTGCCTGTGGTTTCGCTGCTGGTGGATGAGCTGCACGCAGACCTAAATACATGTATTTGAGGAAAGGGAGAAATCAGAACAATGATCTGTCTACTTCCACATCACTATCATTCCCAGCCAGGGCAATTATTTTCTGAGATATGTGGAGTAGGGACAGAGAGCAAAGCCTCTTTTTTCCCCACCGTGCTCACCTGCAGAACTCAGGATGGTTTGAGCTCGCATGGAGGTAGCAAGGACCAATGACAAACCATAAACCTTACTAAGCAGCAAAAGCATTTACACCTCAATTAATCTGACAACATCCCAAGTCCTCTGCTCTGTGGGGCCGGGGATCCAGTGGGCTAAATGACACCCCACAGCAAAATGCATTTTCCTTTACTGAGTGAGGAGGTGTCTGTGACCACAGTGACTCACAGGAACCCACCGGCTCCTGGAAATGGAAACATGGCTGTTTCCATTGCAGTGAATGCGTCATTTCCAAAGGGTATGATGGTGCTACCAACCCGGCATGAGACCATGGCAGCATCTTCATAACTATTTGTTCACATGAAAAAAAAAATTATTGGTCCAGCTTCAGTTGTGAAGGAGGGAGGACTTTGCTTCCCAGGTGCTTTGGGCATTGGACTTTTCCCTGTTTGGAAAAGTTAAGAAAGTCCATACACTGACAATTATAAATATTTGCATTAGAAATACACTTTGCCCATTCAGCTTGCACTGCTGACCAGCATTGCTTGGCGGAGCTCTGCTGGAGAGCATGCTCAGCCAGGGATCTGTGCTTATCCTGGTCTAGTGCGGTTACAACACTAGCTGCCATTGCGACATTCCCATGTTGCACGACCTGCCACTCAGGGGTTCATTGCTAAAAACATTTGCACATCCTCTTGGCACAACGAGGTTTCGGGAATTTCACAATACCACCAAAGAAGGGGGAAGCAAACTGTTCTCAACAAATACCGAGTTGTGAGTTAGTGACTGAGCAGTGGCATTTGCTGGATCTCACAGCAGCTATTGAAGGAAAAGTGGCATTGGCTATTACTTTGCAAACCCTGGCAGAGACTAAAGGATGCTCAGGAAGAAGGTGGTGAAATTCTGAGACCTTTCTGGGTTTGTTTTGACCTGACTGCTCTCCCACTGGGGGCTTGGGAGCTCTGCAGACAGCACCAAGTCACCGGGACATTGGTGAGCTGTGAGCAAAGCAGAGGCTAATGCTGACATCCAGCAGTAACTGTCAACCATGGAAAGCCACAGAGGCAATTAAGCTTGCTTGATGCCTCCTGTTCCTCTACCCCTTCCAGCCTCCATAGGGTGCTTTGCTTTGGTAACGGCTGGCTTACAGCTTTGCTCCAGAGAAGCTAAAATTAAAACAGTGACTCCATTGCAGACTGAAAACAGAGCATTCCTTCTCCGCCCGCGTGCTTTGGATGGACATCAGAAGCCAAACCCAGGCTGTTAAATCCCCTGTGTAAAAACAATATTCTATTCTGATCCTCAATCCACCACGGCTCGCTGCGGTCAGGATGTTCAGTTCCCAGACTTGCGTTCAGGGGGCTCCAAAATGGGATTTGCCTAGAAATGAAAAACATAAACACAAGAAGCCAGTATCTCTGCAGCTTATTGCCTTAAACAAAAGTTTATTCTGCTCCAGAGAAGGGGGAAAAAAGAAGTTAATTCATGGATAAAGAAAGAAAAAAACCCAAATCTTCAGGATCTCTTTCACCCCATATTGTCCCCTAATTCTTTGGGAAAGGGAAGTTTTGCACTCAGCCAGAGCAAAGATGGAGATCTCTCCCCGCTCTCCAATCAGCCAAGGCCCTTAGTGTGGGACTAGCCCTCATGGGGGTAAAAGCCTAAATACCCCAGTCCTGAGTCACTACCAGGTGGTGCAAAGCTGCTCCCTGGGCATCCAGCCCCAATGAGGTAACAGAATCACAGAATCATGAAATGTTTTTTGTTGGGAGGTAGCTTTGAAGGTCATCTAGTCCAGCCCTCTTGCCCTGAACAGGGACATCTCCCAATGGATCAGGTTGCTTAAAGTGCCATCTAGCCTGATACTGAACTCTTCCTGTGATGGAGCATCCACAACTTCTCTGGGCATCCTGGTCTGGTGTTTTACCACCCTCATCATAAATAATTTCTTCCTTATGTCTTATTTAAACTACCCTCTCTCAGTTTAAAATGATTGCCCCTTGTCTTAAATCTTCAGGCCATGGTTAAAAGTCTCTCTTCATCTCTCTTATGAACCCCCTTTATATATTGAAAATCCACTATGAGGTCTCCCCAGAGCCTTCTCTTCTTCAGGCTGAACTACCCCAGCGCTCTCAGCCTTTCTCCACAGCAGAGGGATTCCAGCCCTCGGACCATTTCTGCGTCCCTCTTCCGGACCTGTTCCAACAGGTCCATGTCTGTCTTGTGCTGAAGACCCCAGAGCTGGATGCAGTGCTCCAGGGGGTGTTTTCACCATAGCAGAGCAGAGGAGCAGAATCCCCTCCCTCAACCTGCTGGCCACGCTGCTTTGGATCTAGCCCAGGAGACAGTTGCTTTCAGGGCTGCGAGCAAACATTGCCAGGTCATGTCCCATTTCTCACCCACCAGTATCCTCGAGTCTTTCTCCCCAGGGCTGCTCTCAATCCCTCCATCCCCCAGCCTGTACTGATACTGGGGATTGACCCAACCCAGGCGCAGGACCTTGCACTTGACCTCATTGAACTTCATGAGGTTCACACGTGCCAAATCCTGCCAGGGCTGCCAGGATACCTGTCCCTGCAATGGCAATTGGAAACAGCATTGGCAAAACCCAGCAAGATGGTGCTTTGCTCTGACGTACCAGTTCCATCATTGTTTTTGGAAGGATGAAGGTACAATTTGCAGCCCCTCGTACGTGTGAGCATCAGGATGTGTTGGCACATCCCATGCCATGACAGTGGAGACTCCAGTGGTTTCCAGTGGATCCGTACATGCCACCACCATAGGGGCCATCGCCACTCCTCAGCTCTTGCTGCAATTTGAATGGGCACACATGTGGAAGGAACATTTCTCCTGACCCTACATCCTCCCCAAAGCTGGGACAGGTCCCTTGCTTGGTGGCCAATGCTGTGCTGCTCCTGCTTCACTGCAGGGCTCTGGGTTCCTCTGAGATGAGAAGATCAGATATGGCTGGGGGAGAGGGAGAGGAAAGGCAGTGTTTCCAGCAAGAGGAGAATTAAAAGAAAGGTAAGGCTTCTTCTTCGTGGAGGAGAGAAAACATCTCCCGTAAGCAGGGAGTAAACCTGCAAACCAGAAGGATCTTGGCAGCCTGTGGGGAAAGAGTAAGGATTTTAGAGGGCTCAGGCCAACTCTTAACATGTCCCTTATTTAATGAGTAAAATGGTTTTTCAGGGATTTTAGGCCTGAAATGGTCTGCACAGCTTCCTGTTCACAGCAGCTCCTGTGTCCTCCCTCCCACAAGCGCCTTTGGCAAGCCCTGGTTCTGCAGAGCCTCCATCACCAGGATCCCCAGGTGCCTGAGCCTCCATCACTGGCACCCCTGGGTGCCTGAATCACCAACACCAGGACCTCTGGGTTCCTGAGCCTTCATCACCAGGATCCCCAGGTATCTGAGCATTCATCACCTGGAACTCCATGTGTCTGAGCCTCCCTCACCAGGAATCCCAGCTGCCTGAACCACCAACATCTGGAATCCCGAGTGCCTGAGCCTCTGTCACTGCCACCTCTGGATGCCTGAGCCTTCATTGCAGGTATGCCCAGGTGCCTGAACAACCAACACCAGGACCTCCAGGTTCCTAAGCCTCCATCACCGGGACCCCCAGATGCTTGAGCTGTCATCACAGGGACCCCCAGGGTACCTGAGCCTCCATGACCTTAATCCTCAAGGTGCCTGAGCCTCTGGCCCTGGCACCCCTGGATGCCTAAGCCTCATCACTTGGATCCCCAGGTGCCTGAGCCTGCATCACTGGCACCCCCAGGTGTCTGGGCCCCCATTAACAGGACCCCAATATGCTGCAGGAGTCTCAGAGCCCCAGCACCACAAGATCCCCTCTTGGTCCAAATCCCCAAAGTGTGAGGCTGTGGAGCAAGCCCCTGCCCACACCCCACACCTCTGGTTTCACCTCACACCCCTGCTTCCCCCAAATCCCTGCACAAAGCATCTGCCTCCGTAGCACCTGCAGGTCTTTGCCCATCCAGCACCCATTAAAGGGACAAACCAGGGGCTGGGACACCAAGCCCTGTCCCCCACTGCCTTCCCCCCTTTCTCTGGCTGCGTTTCTTTCCCCTCACTGCAGTCCCCAGCCCCTTTCTTCCCTTATATTTGAGGAAGGACAAAACTCATAACAGCAGTGACTCTGGTCTGGGTCACTCATGGGCTTCAGTCCGAGATCAGTGTGGAGGCGGGGACAGCCAGGAACTAAAGCCACAGCAGCCGTTTTCCTTATCTTTAACCCCTTTTTGCCAAGCAACCAATTTTCCACCCAGGCAAACCCATCCCCACCCCACCGTGCCCCCGAGCCGGTGGCAGGCCTGGGGCACCCCGCAAAGCCGGTCCCCATCTTGAGTTCCTCTAGATGTCACCCTCAGCCGTCTTTTCCTCTGCTCTGATTTTCCTTTCTCCAAGATCCTGCATTTTTTTTTTTTTTTAAATTCCTTTCTGATCTCTTTCCGGCCATGTGTGATTGCAGTTTCCTCTGGGCGTCCATTTCATCAGCCCGAAATTAAGAGGCAGAGGAGAGGGGTGGCAGGCAGCTGGCGGGAGCACACCCCCCCCCCCCCCCCACCACCACCCCGAACCTGCATCCCACATCCCGCCCTGCTGGGACCCCGCTTCTCCCCAGGCTGGCTGAGCACCCCTCGGCACTCCCTCACTGCACCCCGCTCCCAGCCCCGGCCCCGCTTGGCCCGGAGGCCGGGGGTGGGGATCTGCCACCTCAACGCAGGCACCATCAGTTCTGGGGTGACTTTGCTTTTTTTCGGCTGGGTTTTCCCCCCACACCACCCTCTTCACCCGCAAAGGACCCCCTGCCATCCTGCAGTGGCCGGATGGTTTTTCTCACCCCTGGCTCGGAACCACAAGGCCATCACCGCCGACGCTGCCCATCTTCTCCCACTGCCGCTGGATGCCAACACCGGGGCCAGATTCAGCCTCAGCGAGAAGGTCACGGTATCTCCAGTCCACCCTTTCCCTCCCCAGTGCCGCCAAGCCCGGCTCCCTGCCTTGGCCGAGGTGCGGTGGAGGGGTCGTCGGCCTTAGAGGAAGCCCACGCCTGGGGCAAGCTGAGAAAATCCCCGGGGAGGTTTCGCCTCTTTGGTTCGTCCTCTTCTGCATGAGACAACCCTGGTTCTGCGGCTCCGCTGGGCGATGGCCGCACAGTGAAGATGTCTGTGGCCAGGCTCAACAGCGTCAATGGCTTTCTGGAGGACGGCAGGATGGAGGCAGGGGACATGGGCAGGATCCTCCGCTGCCTGGAGATGGGCACCGTCCTCACCTTATTCTATCAGAAAAAGTCTCAGAGGCCAGAGCGAAGGACCTTCCAGGTGAAGCTGGAGACCCGGCAGATCATCTGGAGCCGGACACCCGAGAAGGTGGAGGGGGACAGTGAGTATCAGTGACAGTAGTGCTGGGGGCTGGGGACATGCTTGTGGTGGGGTGCCTGGCTGTGGGGTGCTCAGCCATGGTGGGATGCCCACTCGTGGCAGGGAGCCTGGCCGTGGTGTGTCTCGTCATGGTGGGATGTCCCATTGCAGTGAGGTGCCTGGCTGTGGGATGCCTGGCTCTGGTGAGACCTACTGTGGTGGGGTGCTTGACTATGGTGCACATGGCTGTGGTGGGATGTCCTACCATGGGGGAGCCTGGCTGCAGGGTGCCTGGATATGTTGGAGTGCCCTACCATGCTGAGGTCACAGGCTGTGGGGTGCCTGGCTGTGGTGGGGTGCCCTACCATGGTGGGATGTCCAGATGCAGTGGGGTGCCTGGCCATAGGGTGTCCAACCATGATGGAGCGTCTGGCTGTGGGGTGCCTGGCAATGGGGTGCTTGGCTATGATGGGGTGCCCTACTGTGTCCTGCTGTGGTGGGATGCCTAGCTGCAGTGGGGTGCCCAAGAACAGTGGGGTGTCTGGCCACAGTGGGGTGCCTAGTCACAGTGGGGTGCCTGGTCACGGTGGGATGCCCAGTGTGATGAAGTGCCTGGTCATGGTAGGGTGTCCAGCTGTGGTGGGGTGCCTGGAAATGGTGGGGTGCCTGGCTACAGTGGGGCATCTGACTACAGTGACCCCATATTGTCTGGCCATAGTGGGAATGCCTGGCCACAGTGGGATGTCCAGATACAATGGGATATCCAGATATGGTGGGGTGCCTGGACATAGTAGGGTGCCCAGCTGCAATGGGATGCCCTACCATGATGGGGTCTCTGGCCATGATTGAGTGCCTGGCCATCGTGGGGTGCCCAGAGAATATAAATGCAGGAGTTGCTGGTCTCAGCAGCCCTTGCCTCCTCCATCCCATCTCACATGGCCCATAAGTTGCTACAGGCATCAAGCTGCTGCCATTTCATCCCCAGGGTTTTATACCCTCCCTGGCAAGGAGGTAAAGGAGCTGGTCATCACCTTGCCTGCTCACGGTGCTTTGACTGCTGGGGCAGGCAGCAGCATGGGGTAGAGCGTGCTGGTGGCCCCATGCAGCCCAGAAAGGACCTGGCCAGCTGGGCTCTGCCCCACATGCATTAATTATGTCAATGCAGAGTTTGGACTGGTAGCACTGGTGTCCAGCATAGGAGATGCTCCCACTGAAGCATTCATAAAAATCACTGTTACCTGTGGATTCACTGGTGGCTAGTAGGCTGTTGAGGCATCATCCCACTGCTGGGCATCAGTGGAGCTCCACACCTTGGTGTTCATTACCTGGTTGCTTGTTACCTCAAGGCTTGCACCTCCTCTTAAATTGGGCTAAAAAGAGTCAATGGATGAAAACACAGGGTTGGGGTGAAATGGAGCTATACCATTGCCTCATCCCACATCCACATGCAGGGAGGAACCCAGTTTGGGGGTATCATCTCACCTGGAGGATGGCAAGGCCCACCCTGGAGGTTTGGGAAGTGACAGATGCCTTTTCCCCAGAGGAATGTGGATGGTGTCTTTAGGAATCACGGATCACCCACCCAAAAATCACCACCCACCACTAATTTTATGCAAGACAGAGCAAAATCCCCAGGAGGGTTCAGTTCCTGCTCAGAGGGGCTGACCCTGAACTGGACTGCCAGCCATGGCAAGGCTTTGAGCTGGGAAAGAAGGTGGCACCCAGAGATGAGTATCAGCACGAGCACGATCCGTGCTTGTCTGGACCTGCTGGGCATGGGAGTAGATTTGTGAGAGGTGGAGGAGGGATGGGCGAGGGAAGGAAAGGCACCCATTTTTGGAGAGGTGGTTTTGGTCTTCATGGGTAAAAGCTCATTCTTTGCTCATGGCAATAACACATTTCCAGCTGCTTGTTTTGTTTTGGGAGCACTGCATGCCACTGGGTCAGGGTCTCGGGTCGCTCCCAGTGCCCAATGCCCAATGCCCTGCCTCAGTTTCCCCACCAGTGCCTTGGGATATGGCTACTCCTATGCAATGGCAAAAACCCTCTGTGGGAATGAGTGGACATCCTCCAAGGTCATGCAGAAGGGGGGGGAAAAAAGAAAATCCCTCTGGAAATGATACAATTCTGCCATTCAGTCCCACCACTTGCTTTCCCCAGGCCAGCGTGGGAGCAATCCCTGTCTTGATGCTGGGCTGGAGCATCTTCACCCCCTGGTCCAGCCCTGCTCTGTGCTTACACATCCTCCCACTTGCTGTGATATTGTGGAAGCACCAGGATCTCCTATTCATCCCTGGGGTCTTGCTCCCACCCCGCGCCTGACCTCACTCCTTCCCGGGCCTTTTTAAATCACCCCTTCAACCAGGCACCCCGCTTGCAGAGGGATTAGCAGGGACAACCAACTGCGCTGATGTCTCTGTTATGGACTGGCAAGACCAGAACATAGATCCTGGCTCTCCCTTAGAAGCCCTGTGCCATGTAGGCTAATTACATGCTTCATTAAGCAGCCAATGGATGAGTGTCCATGCCATGGGGTAACCTGTAGCATCGCCTCCAAAATTAACCTCATCCTGGAGGGTTTCCAGTTTATCACCCTCAGCAGACCCTTATCCCCAGCACAAGGATGAAATCTAGCAGAAAACCGTCCAAAAGGGATCTTTACAAGAAATTTAAAGAAATAGGGGTAAAGGCAGCTTGGCAGACCCAGCAGCATTTTGGAGGGGTGGTTTGCCATGACGACAGCTATTTGGGATCACACTTCCAGCCTCACTAATGCCAAATAATTACAAACAGGACCATTTGGGGAGGTGAAAATCCAGATGGGGTTTAACACCACTGGACCAGGAGGAAATTTTTTATTTCA
The DNA here is from genome assembly GCF_023638135.1 of Falco biarmicus. Classification (NCBI taxonomy): domain Eukaryota; kingdom Metazoa; phylum Chordata; class Aves; order Falconiformes; family Falconidae; genus Falco; species Falco biarmicus. The sequence continues at coordinate 13,178,061 of NC_079290.1, forward strand.
GGTTTTATGTCAGCTTCACAGCACCACGGGGATCTCTGGGGGATAGGGTCATCCAATCACACCTGTACAGGAGGGTCTGAGCTGCTACGTGTCCTACAAGAAGGCATGACCAAGGCAAACACGAGGGCACATGGCTCACCGCCACCACAGCACTGCCCAAGTCAGTGGGTTTTCCCAGCACAACCATCCCCTCCAGCTGCTTTGTTTTGCTTTTCTCCTAATGCATTAAGAAAACTCCCAGGCTCTCAGCATCCCTAAAAGCCACTGGGCAAAACTTGCTCCTACATCATCTTCCCACCATTTAAAATCTTCTTTGCACCATGCTGCTTGCTTTGCATTAGAAGAGAAAAGGGATTTTCACAGCTGGAACTGACTTCCAGAGTGTTTTAATCACCCGGGACCCCTGAGACAATGCAGGGAGGAGTTTGGAGACATACTTCTGACATGATTGCTGCAAATCCGCTGCAGATGTGGTTTCCAGGAAGCCGCCGGCCGTGTTGCATTGTGCAGCCCCGTGCCGCTCCCTCTTCCCCTGGCTTTTTTGTGGGGCCAGGCGATTTGCCCTGTGGAGAAGGACTTGGGGGTACTGGTGGATGAAAAACTGGACATGAGCTGCAACATGCTTTTACATCCCAGAAAGCTAACCTTATCCTGGGCTGCACCCCGAGCGGCGTGGCTGGCAGGGCGAGGGAGGGGATTCTGCCCCTCTGCTCTGCTCTGGGGAGACCCCCCGGAGCACTGCGCCCAGCTCGGGGGTCCCCAGCACAAGCCAGGCAGGGACCAGGGACCTGGTGTTGAACTGGGGGGATGGCTACATTGCAATTTGTTGGTGGAGCCCTGATAGCCACTGGCTTCTCATCTCTCTCTGGTACTGTGAGGAAAGACAGGTTTGGGGATGAGCAGCTGGTTTTTAACCTATAAACCCATTTTTACTCCCAAATATCTGCCTGTTTGCATCAAAGAGGGTTTTCTCCAAGACATGGGGGCTGCACAGAGACAGCAACAGGGTTTTATTTCTTGAGATCTACTCCCAAAATAAAGCACATGCAGGGGCGCAGATCCCCTGTGTATCACTTGTGTTAAAATCCCACTCCAATCTGTGAAATTTGGCTTGTGGTCATCCAGCAAGAGGAGGCTGGATAAAGCCTCCAGTGCTTTATGGATTTTTTCTGCCAAGTTAAACTATTCTGCACCTCTTTTCCTGCTTAATCAGGCCAATTTCTCCCTCATCCCTTATTCCTCCCCACATTCAGCTTTTCTTTCCCCACTTTGGATTAGGCTGAGGGTTTCCATCAAGCCACTGACACGCCTGCACCCTTCCGCACCCTTCCCCACCGCCACATCCTAAACACGTCTTGGCTGGAAATTCTCCGGGAAATGACCCATTTCCTTGGCAGGACAATACCCCGGCACAGTGGTCCGGTTGCCCTCAGCCATACAATGACCTTTCCGGTGCCGGTGGCTCAGCCCCCAAGTGCAAAGCTGCCTGGGGGGTGATGCTTATGGTATTGAGAACAACTTTGGGTATTATTACTAAAATCATCAACATATTATTATTCTGCTCCCAGTAGGATGTGTCCACTTGGCAAAACCAGTAGTCAGAAGTCTCCTTTGGCAGTGTAGTGGTGAGGAAGACTGTGGTCCGGAAACCCAGCCCTCCTGCCGCTGGTGGGGCTTTATATAGCAAGATAATGAGAGAGCAGTGCAGCAGGAAAGAAACACCCTGCGGTCTGGGCTGCCAGGGCTTCAAATTGCCACCTTTGGGCAGACATCTTCAATTAAAAGATGAGCTCAGCCTACCCCGAGCAGGTTCTGTCTTGGGGAGGAGGAGGCAGGGGAGAGGTGGCTGGAGGCACGCTGTTTGGGATGGGGCAGGCTGAACCTGGAGGACACGTGGCACCCACAAAGCCAGGAAATCAGTGGGCAGCACTGTTGGAACTCCACATCCTGGAGACACGAGTCACTGGAGGACAAACAGGAGTGTGGTGCCTTCACACACCTGGAGGCAGTGCTGCAGGGACACCCCATCCCCAGAGACATGGCTCCCTGGAGGACACATGGCCATGGCACCCATGCTCTTGTGACACAGCTGCAACAGTGCTACAGGGACACCCTGCCCTGGGGACATGGTTCCCTAGAGGTTGTGTGGCTGTGGCACTCATGGTGTTGTCTCACAGCTGCAGCAGTGCTGCAGGGACACCCCTTCTTGGGGACACTTGGCCATGGCACCCACAATGCCGTCATGCAGCTGCAGCAGTGCTGCAGGAACACTTAATGCTGGGGACACAGTTCCCTGGAGAACATGTGGCCATCGTACCCATGGTGCTGTCACACAAGTGCAGCAGTGCTGCAGGGCCACCCTGTCCTGGGTACACAGATTCCTGGAGGTCACATGGCCATGCATGCACCAACAGGCAGTGCCACGGGGATGCCCCATTCTGGGGACACAGTTTCCTGATGGACATGCAATAGCCATGGGTAGCATGACACTAGCAGAGACATCACTGGAGGGCAGTGGGGGCCTGTCTCCCTGGAGGACACGTGGGCACTGCGCCCACAATACCATCACACACCTGTGAGCAGTGTCATGGGGATGCGCCACCCTGGGGACAAGGCTCCCCAGAGGACACATGGGCTCCTGACAGTCCCACCTCCTGCAGCCTCCCCGAGCCCTGCACATGGGTCCGTGGTTGCAGGGTGTCAGGGGACATTCCCATGTTCCTCTCTCCCTGCAGTCGACATTCGGGAGATCAAGGAGATCCGCCTGGGGAAGAACTCACGGGACTTCGAGCGCTACCCCGAGGATGCTCGCAAGCTCGACTTCACCATGTGCTTCATCATCCTTTATGGAATGGACTTCAGACTGCGGACACTCAGCGTGGCTGGTGCGTGGCTTCCCTTCCTACTCCCCTTTGCCACCCTTGGGCTCTCACTCCCTCCCAATCATCCCATCTTCCGCATCCCAACCTCACCACCTCTTTCTTCTTCTTCCAGCTTTCTGCGAGGAGGACATCAACCTGTGGATAACAGGCCTCAATTGGCTGGTGGTGGACACCCAGAAAGCCCAGACCCCGCTACAGATCGAGAGGTGAGGAAGGACCATTAGGTCCCATTTCCCAGTGCCCCTCTGGAGGCAAACCCAGGGGGCTTTTGTCCCCCCTGGGACTGAGCACTGTCTATCCATCCCTTCCTTCCCAGGTGGCTTCGCAAACAGTTTGATGGGATGGACCGGTCGCGGGAAGGCAGGTGAGCATGGCACAGCCCTGTGCCAGGAAGTGGCTGGTGGGTTTGGCTGGACAGGGCCGTATCCCCCCGCTTGCACCTCAAATCTGAAGGCTCAGCCAGGCTGGGGGTGAGGTTTGTGGGCCAATGTAGTACCAGGTTATCTGGGGTGCTCAAAGCCACTGAAAATCAGAGACCCAAGTGCACATCCCCTCCTCACTGCTGTAAGGACCATGGGGACCCTGATGCCCCCATGCCTGCTGCTGCATTTCCATCAGCACCAGGAGGGGCCGGGACATTGATGCAGCCCATAAACATCTCCCCAAGACAGGAAAAAACCCAAATCAAGTGAACTTGGACTGAAATGATGATGAGGGTGGGCGTCATCTCTAGCTGGGATGATGGCTTAGAGCACCCTATTGGTTCTTGGATGTGCTCCTTCTCCCTAACCCTCTGCTCACACTCATGCCAGACCCCATGTAATTAGGGGTCCTGTGCCACTGCAAGAGTCCACAGTCTGGTTGGGTGGCAGTCCCATGCCGGCACCAGTATTTGGGGTGGGTCCCTTGGTGTCAGGAGCTGAGACCCATCTAGGAGTTAGCCATCCTTTCCTGGGTCTGGCCAGTGCACTGATGTTGGCTTACCCTCCCGCAGCATCACAGTGAAGGACCTGAAGGCCATGCTGCCCCAGGTGAACTACCGTGTACCCAACATGAGGTTCCTGAGGGACAAGCTCATGGTAAGGACCCCCTGGGCACCCCAGCCATGCAGAGGGATGGTCTTTGAGCTCCCATAGCCGGGCTGGAGCCAGCCCCAGCGTCACTGGCTCCAGTCAGGTGGCCCCACTCTCATGCAGCACCATCTCCCACAGGAGGTGGAAGCCAGGAATGAGATGACTTTCTCCCATTTCATCCAGTTCTACAAAAACCTGATGTTTGATGCACAGAAGTCGGTAAGAGCCATGGCTTGTCTTCCCAAGCATGCCCCTTCCCAGTGTGGCGCATCCCCCACCAGCTAAGCTTGATCCTGTCCTTTGCCTTGCAGGTCATCGAGCAGCTGGAGCTCTCCTTCCCCTTGCGGTGAGTACCCTGCAGTCCCACAGGTGCCACCCCGGCCAAGCCTCCAAGGGCTGGTTGCATCAGGTGGTCTATGTAGCCAGACTGAGGAGCAGAGCAGAGGATGGGAACAGGGATGGGAGCGGAGATGAGAGCAGGAATGGGAGAAGAGATGAGCAGGGATGGGAATGGGGATGGGAGGGGGAATGGGAACAGGGACAGGAGCAGGGATGAGCAGGGATGGGAGAGGGGCTGAGAGCAGGGACAGGAGCAGGGGTGGAATCAAGGATGAGCAGAGATGGGAGTGGAGGTGGGAGTAGGGATGGGAGCAGGGATGAACAGGGATGGGAGAGGGGCTGAAAGCAGGAAGGGAGCAGGGATGGGAGCAGAAAACAGAGGTAAGCAGAGATGGGAGTGGAGGTGGGAGTGGGGATGGGAGTGGGAATGGGAGCAAGGATGAAACCAGAATGGGAGAGAGGAAGGGAGCAGCAATGGGAGCAGGGATGAGAAGTTATGGGAGTGGGGATGTGTGCCGGGAATATGGGGACATGTTACTCTTCCCTCCTCCCCATGTCCTCAAGCAATGCAGCACACTCCGGCTGTGTGCCCACCTCTCCCGGGTCACAGGGTGATGGTGGGAGTGTTTGCTCTAGCAGCACCCAACAGCTCAAGGTTCCCCTTGCACCCCACCACCCCTATGGTCTGTGCTTTCCCCAAGCCCCTTGCCGGCTGCCACAGCTGGCAGGAGTGGAGCAGGAGTTGGGGGCATAGGGAGGCTGAGCTGCAGATGAACACTGGCAGCCTCGACTCTCCCATGGGGTCTACCCCAATTCCTGCTCCCAGTCCTCACTGATGGCCACTCCATGTCCCAGGAATGTGGACCGCCCTGAGCTGTGCCAAGTCTCCCTCTATGACTTCCAGAAGTTCCTGCTACATGACCAGAAGGTGGGTTCTCTTAGAGACCCCTGCAGCATCCCTCTCACCCCCCAACCTAGGGGACCCCCATAGGTCCCAAGGGTTGCCCCATGGGATGCCCGAGCCCAGTTCCCCATGTAATGACAGCCACGTTTGCACTTCAGGAACCCTGGGCCAGCGACGTGGGCATGGTGCGGGACTATATGTGCACCTACCTCAAGGAGGGCTCCAGTGAGGCAGCAGACCCCTCCTTCCAGCTGGATGAGGTGGGTGGCCCCACCCAGTACCCACCCAGGGGTGTCTTCCTGGTCCCATCAGGCTCTGACCTCTCTGCTTCCCCCACCTAGTTCCTCACGTATCTCTTCTCCAAGGAGAACATGGTGATGGACGCCAAGTATGAGCGTGTGGTGCCTGAGGAGATGAACCACCCCCTGTCCCAGTACTGGATCTCTTCTTCCCACAACACGTAAGAACAGGGTGGGCTCTCCTTGGGGACCTCCGTGAGCATCCCATCACCTAGGCTGGGGCAGCCCTGGCTGCTGATGGTCCTTCTCTGTTCTGCAGGTACCTGACAGGGGACCAGTTCTCCAGTGAATCCTCTCTGGAGGCGTATGCCCGCTGCCTGCGCATGGGCTGCCGCTGCATTGAGTGTGAGTCCCCAGAGCACTTTGCAGAGATGCTGAGCTCCTCCCAGCACCTCGTGTTGCATCAGACAGACCATCCCCTGTACCCATCCCACAGCACTGGGGTGGGGAGTCTTCCATGTCCTTTGGGGGCTCAAAAATATGGTCCCCCGTGCACAGTTGGTGCCCAGCATGTGTTAACCAAGGTGTTTCCCTACTCAGTGGACTGCTGGGATGGTCCAGATGATCTCCCCATCATCTACCATGGCCACACACTCACCTCCAAGATCAAGTTCCTGGATGTGCTGCACACCATCAAGGAGCACGCGTTTGTCACCTCTGAGTAAGCCCTAGCCCCACAATGACACCCCAGTTCTGGGCCAGGCAGGCAACCCCTCCTTTGCCTTAATCCAAGGCCACCATTGCCACCTGCTTCATCCAGGTTCCCCATTATCCTCTCCATCGAAGACCACTGCAGCATTGTCCAACAGAGGAACATGGCATCCCACTTCAAGAAGGTCTTCGGGGACATGCTACTCACTAAGCCAGTGGACATCAATGCTGATGAGTTGCCCTCACCCACCCAGCTCAAGAAGAAGATCCTAATCAAGGTACGGAGCTGGAAAAAAGCACCCCAAAGCCCCTCTTTGCAGGAGAGACAAGGACTGTGTTGGGCTGGGAGGGCTGGTGATTCTCTAAATCAAAGGAGTCCCAAATCTTAGAAATCAAGAGTGATATCCCTCTATGCACAGGTAGGACATCTCTCCAATGTTCTACTGCAAAAGATTGGTCCAGGGGAACAGGGGGCGGTGGAAAGGGACCTGCAGGAACCCAAGCATAGCCTGAGGGCTGGGAGCTCAGTGTAACGGGGACACCGTGCCCACTGCTGAGCTCCCTTCCCTGGGCTGTCCCCAGCACAAGAAGCTGGTTGAAGGGAACCTGTATGAGGAGGTCTCCACTGCCAGTTACTCAGAGAATGACATCAGCAACTCCATCAAGAATGGCATCCTCTACCTTGAAGACCCCATCGACCACGTAAGGGTCTCCCTGCCAATGGCAGCCAGGGGCCTATTGGGGTCTGTCAGATGGGGATGAGCACTGGGGTTTGGGTTGGGCGTGGGGCATGGGCTGTCCTAGACCATTGCAATGCTGTGGGGGACAGGAGAGGGCAGAAACAGCCATCTCAAAGCCCCATCCATCCATGCCATCGTCCTCCACACCCTGGTGATGCTTTTCCTCCCTCCCAGACCTGGAGCCCCCATTATTTTGTCCTGACAAGCAACAAGATCTACTACTCAGAGGAGACATCCCGCTACCAGTTCAATGAGGATGAAGAGGAGGTGGAGCAAAAGGAGGTGTGTGAGGGGCAAGATGCATCCGTAGGGGAGTTTAGGGAGGACTCTGTAGTGAGGGTAAGTGGATGGCAACACCCATTTTGGGGTGAATTTGTAGGAGTTCAACAACAATGAGCTGCACTTCACGGAAAAGTGGTTCCATGGGAAGCTGGGAGGTGGCCGCGACGGGCGACAGATTGCTGAGAAGCTGCTGCACGAGTACTGCACTGAGACAGGCGGCAAGGATGGCACCTTCCTGGTGCGCGAGAGCGAGACCTTCGTGGGTGATTACACCCTCTCCTTCTGGTAGGAGCTCCAGGGGGAAGGCAGGATCCCACCCTCTCTGAGCTGGTCTGGTCATCCCACCAGAGATTGTCCCTCCAGCCAATGGCTGGGTTGGTGGCTGGAATAGCTTATTGTGGGGGAAAGCATACAGACCCCCAAGCGTGGAACAGTGGGGACATGGACCTGAATTGACTCACCCCTGCCTTTCCCTCACCACTGTGGCAGGAGATCCAGCCGGGTGCAGCACTGCCGGATCCACTCACGCCAGGAGGCCGGTGCCACCAAGTTCTACTTGACAGACAACCTGGTCTTTGATAGCCTTTACAGCCTCATCTGCCACTACCGCGAGGTGCCACTCCGCTGCAACGAGTTTGAGATGCGCCTCACCGACCCCGTCCCCCAACCCAATGCCCATGAAAGCAAAGAGTGAGGATGGTCCCCATCCCTATCCCCTCGGTCCCTTGGGTCCACCACCTTCCTCCTTCCCTGGTGTCAAGTCTTGGGTGCCCCCTGGGGTGTGGGAATGCCAATGCCAGCTCACCACCACCATGCTCTGCCCAACCAGGTGGTACCACGCCAGCCTGACACGCCTGCAGGCCGAGCACATGCTGATGCGGGTCCCACGGGATGGAGCCTTCCTGGTGCGCAAGCGCAGTGAACCCAACTCCTATGCCATCTCCTTCCGGTGAGTGTGGTCACCCCAGCACGCTGAGGCTGGCCAGGCTTGGCCACGATGCCCACATTGCTGGCCAAGCTGAGAACTGCCTGGCTCATGTCTGTTGTGGCTCCATGCTGGGTGGCAGGTGCTTGCTCTGGGTCAGCAAGGTGACACCAAGGGGACTCTTGGTGCTGTCACAGCAGAGACCACCTAGCTGTGGTGATGGGAAGGCCATGTCCTCAGGGCGGTCACCCTGGTGGCATCCCTGCTGGGGGAAGGGCATCATCTCCTGCCCATCTCCATGATGGAACAAGGGTCCGGCTACCCCTCACATATCCTCCCTTGGCTCTCTTGGCCCCAGGGCGGAGGGGAAGATCAAGCACTGCCGCATCCAGCAGGAGGGTCGGCTCTTTATGCTAGGCAGCTCAGCTGAGTTTGAGAGCCTTGTGGACCTCATCAGCTACTATGAGAAGCACCCACTCTACCGCAAGATGAAGCTGCGCTACCCCATCAACGAGGAGACCCTGGAGAAGATGGGCACCACCGTGAGTGCTCCCAGCAGTGGTGATGGTGGCTCTGTACCATGGGTAACCAAGCCCTGTCCCCAGCTCCACCATGGTGGGAAGGTCTCCTCCAGCCTCTCGGCTGAAGCCCAAACAGAACTGTCCAAGCTCATTATGCAGCCATTGCCCACAGTTATAGCTCCACCATAATTCCCTTCCAAGAAGTTGCAAAGGGGTATTAGGTCCCTCTCAGCCTCCTTTCAATCACATGTAGTAGCCCAGCCCCCACCACATCCCCTTGTAGCCCCTGCCTGCACCCAGGTGATCCACTCAGGCATTTATCTTTGCAGGAGCTGGACTATGGAGCACTGTATGAGGTGCGGACACCCCACTTCTACGTAGAGGCCAACAAGATGCCAATGGCCAGGGTAAGGGGCCAAGCTGGTGTCCCTGGGAGGTGGAGGATGATGGGACATGACAATTCTAGTGCTGGGGCTCCTGGGTGGTTATCCTTAGACCCACCAAATCTCCCACCACTGACCTGAGAAGTTATGACTTTTTGCTGCATTTTTCTCACCCTCAAGCAATGCTGGAACTTGACCGTTCCCACATCAGCATCGCCTGGGGACAGTAGTCTGAACTCCACCAACATCACTGTCACAGTGTGGTGGCAGGGGCAGGTCTGGAGAGAGCCCAGGCTGGACCAAGGACCTGGCACAAGTTAGCCCCTACAACAATGAAATCCCCACGGATCCTTGTGCGCTGGGGAACCCCAAAAGAGCAGGTTTAGGGTCAGTTCTCAGGTGATGCAGTCTCCATCCTCAGAGGTTTTTGGGACTGACTGGTCTCAGAGCTGACCCAGTCTCCATCCTTGGAGGTTTTTGGACTGGGCCTGTCTTGGAGCTGACCTTGGAGGAGACTTGACTGGAGCTCCAGGATTCCTTCCCTGTGATCCTACAACCACATCGTCCAGCACTGCTGTGTCTTAAAGGTCCCTTTGCAGCAGAGCAGCTTTCAGGCTAAGACCAGACACTGGAACGCTTAACCCAAAGGGTTTTTTTCAGGGAGTGTGGTAATATCAGGGGATTAACCCCTTAGTACACCAGAAGGAACCATTGGGGGAAGAAGAGGAACCTGCTTTGCACTGAATGTGGTGGTCCTACAGGACCACAGATGCCTCCAGCCCTCCTTGTCCCCTCTAACGTGTTTCACTGCTGGCATGAGCAATTTGGGGGCATCATTTGGAGTACTGGACCCTCAGGAGCCCCCATGCTTCACCATGGGGGCTTGAAGATTTGGTCTGAGTGGGCATGCTGCCTGCCAGTGTCCGTGGGCACTGGATGGTGACATATGTCCCTCTCCCCGGTGGCCCAGTGCACAGTGAAGGCTCTCTACGACTACAAAGCACAGCGGGAGGATGAGCTGTCGTTCTGCAAGCAGGCCATCATCCACAACGTTGACAAGCAGGACGGCGGCTGGTGAGGGCAGTTGGGTGGCCCCCGGGTGGGCATGGCCGTGGGTGGAAGGTGGAGGGGACACCCTGGGTTTTCCCATGGGTTGTCCCGCAGTGGGTTTTAACTGCCTCCTTTTCTGTCCCCCTATCCCTTCTCCGACTGCTCCCTGACATTGCATGCAGCATGAGCATCCCTGTCCCCCCCCAGATTGGTCCACTTGCCTTGATCCTCTGACCCATTGCAGGTGGCGGGGGGATTATGGGGGCAAGAAGCAACTGTGGTTCCCGGCCAACTACGTGGAGGAGATTGTCAGCACGCAAGCGCAGGAGCAGGATGAGGCTGTGAGTGCCATGTCCCCACACACCTGGGACCGAGGCCACCTGAAATGCTCCTGGCCTTGTGCCAGCCCAGACCCTTATCTGTAGGCTGGGGAATGCTCCTACCCCCACTCCAGCTTGGACCCTTTTCTGGAAGCTGGAGGATGCTCCCAGCCCCATGCCCAGCCCAGACCCTTATCCGGAAGCCACAGGATGCTCCCAGCCCTCTGCCAGCTCGGACCCTTATCCAGAGGCTGAGGGATGCTCCTGGCCCCATGCCAGCTCAGACCTTTATCCATAGGCTGGGGGGTGCTTATGGCCCCACTCCAGCTTTAACCCTGTTCTGGAAGCTGGAGGATGCTCCCAGCCTCATGCCAGCTCAGACCCTTATCTGGAGGCTGGGGGAGTCTTGACTGAGGAGCAGAGCATACCAAGAAGGTGGTTTTTCTCTGCTTTTGCTCAGGCTTGACTGATTTGGAGGGCTGGAGGAAGGCTGCTAAACAGGGTGGGCACCAGGCTCAGCCCTGCATGCCTCCCTCACCACCCCGTCTTCCTTCCTTTCTTGCAGTCATCAGAAAACAGCCCCCTGGGGAACTTCTTGAAAGGCTTCATTGACGTGCCATCCTGCCACGTTGGTGAGTGTCCCCACCACGTTCTCACTGTGGCTGTGGGAGCCCACCAGGATGGTGCGCACCCTGTGCTGAAGCTCGGTGCTGTGAGCTGAGGCTCCCTAAACTCATCACACAATTGCCAGCCAGGCTGATGCTTGGCACAATGTGGTGGGGAGCAACATGGGGCTGGGTTCAGAGGGATTTGGCTGATGGGGGGGGGGGGGCATTTGGAGGTCCAAATGATTCAGGGGACATTTGCCCCCAGCTCAAAGGACAATGCATTTCAGCATGGAAAGCTGAAACCATACATTAGAAAAATGGGATCCTATCAGGAGAAGGACCCTGATGGCTGGGGGGGGTTCCAGGAGGGGCTGGTGGGGGCCCGGGAGTGGGACTGCTGAGGTTTCGTTTGCTCCACAGAGCCATCCATTGGGAATGTCTTCGAGTAAAGCCCCCCTCTGATGTCCTTATAGTTATCTCCAAAGACGGGAGGAGCTCCAAACCATTTGTCTTCACCATCCATTCCCAGCAGATGTCCCACGCAGCCCAGTCACTGGACGTGGCCGCAGACACACAGGAGGAACTCAGTGAGTGGGTGGCCAAGATCCGAGAGGCCACACAGAACGCCGATGCCAGGGTGAGGGGCACCAGGGTGCAGAGGATGGGGGATGGACAGTCCTGACCCCCAGCATCTCTGAAGGAGGAGGCTGGGGGGAGACTTTCAGCTCCTGTTTTCCCTTGCGCAGATGCAAGAGGGGAAGATCATGGAGCGGAGGAAGAAGATTGCACTGGAGCTCTCCGAGCTGGTTGTCTATTGCCGCCCGGTGCCATTTGATGAGGACAGTAAGAGCTGGAGAAGGGGTGTGATGGGATGAGCATGGAAAGAGATGGGTGGGGAAAACCAAGCAGTTGTAGTGGGCTACCCCCAGGCCACCAGAGAGCCCTGTGTCCTCCACTAATGGCCACCTTGGTGTTTTCAGAGATTGGCACCGACAAGGCATGCTACCGGGACATGTCTTCCTTTCCGGAGACCAAGGCAGAGAAGTACGCCAACCGCAGTAAGGGCAAGAAGTTCCTGCAGTACAACCGCCGCCAGCTCAGCCGCATCTACCCCAAAGGGCAGCGCCTGGACTCCTCCAACTATGATCCATTGCCCATGTGGATCTGTGGTAGCCAGCTTGTGGCCCTCAACTTCCAGACGCCTGGTAAATCCTGCTGCTGGGGTGGTTGCTGGGCTTATCCCTGGAGGTCACCCCAAAATCCCCATCCCCAGTGGCTCTGCCCTGGGTTCTGTTGGTGGAGGTGGTTTGAATGATCTCTCCAACCTTTTTCCTCATCCTGATGGGGACATCTCCATGCATTCCTGGGTGCTTCATGCAAAACCCAGCTGCGTCCCTTTTCCAACCAGGGTTGGGGCTCTTAGTGGTTTGCCAGGGCAGGACCTTCTGCCCAAGGACCTTGCGGAGGTCCCTGAGCCCCATGGCTCAGAGCTGCTCTGTCCCCATGGCCATAGACAAGCCGATGCAGCTGAACCAGGCACTCTTCATGCTCGGTGGCCGCAGTGGCTACGTTCTGCAGCCTGACATCATGAGGGATGAGACTTTTGACCCCTTCGACAAGAACAGCCTGAAGATTGTGGAACCCATCACAGTCCAGCTGCAGGCAAGTGGGCAAGGACAACAAGTCCACCATCAAGACAGGGACTTGCTTCTTCCCTGTCTTTATGTCAACGGGGGGTGCTTTTTACATGTTTCAGCCCCATACTGGCTCCATGGAGTTTATTACCCCATACTCTCTTGAGTTTGCTGGTCTTTCTCTGCATGCAGCATCGTTTTTCCCACGGGACAACCTCATAATTGCACAGAGTTGAGCCTAACCTGAGCGAGAGTGAGGGGGAGGGTAAAGTAGAAGCACCTTACTCAACCTTTGGATAATTTCAGAGTTACAGCTGGGAGGGGTTGGTTTGTAGGCACCTGACTCTTGAGCACAGCATGAATCCAGCAAAAATTGTTAAAATAATTTCATGGATACAGCTAAAATCAAGCTAAAACCAGTCCAAAATCATAAATAATTTGTGGTGTGGCTAATTATGGCCATGAAGCTTCTGGCAAGCCCAAACCAACAGAGCCACAGGATTGGCTCGAGGAGTCCTTCCTTGCCCATCATGTCTGGAGCTCACCCTCCTCTTCTTCCTCTTCCTCCCACAGATCCTCGGTGCCCGGCACCTGCCCAAGAATGGGAGGAGCATCGTGTGCCCCTTCGTGGAGGTGGAGGTGTGCGGCTCTGAGTATGACAACAGCAAGAACAAGACAGATGTCGTAGGTGAGGGTCCACATGGGTGACATTCCCACCCAGCCCCTGCACCCTGGGGACAGGCAGGGACACCGGGACAACCCTAACTGTGCCCTTTGGGGTCTTCTTGGACATATGGGTGATGGGGCTGGGTTTCATGGAGGAAAGAAGAGGACTGGCATGTCCCACTAACATGCTGGTGCTATGCTGGTGGTGTCCGTGGATCTAACCCTGCTCTGACCTTCCCTGCTCTCTCCTTGGGCCCCAGCCGACAATGGCTTCAACCCTGTCTGGATCTTCAAGCAGTTTGTCTTTGACATCAACAACCCTGAGTTTGCCTTCCTCCGCTTTGTGGTGTATGAGGAGGACATGTTCAGTGACCCCAACTTCTTGGCACAAGCCACCTTCCCTGTCAAGGGCCTCAAAACAGGTATGGTTCTTCCATCCACACCACCACCATCATCATCATCATCTTCATCATCACTGAATCGTGGAATGGTTTGGGTTGGAAGGGACCTTTAAAGGTCATCTGGTCCAACCCCCCTGCAATCCTCCTCCTCCTCATCATCATCATCTCCTTGGGGATCTGGCCGTGGCGAGGGGTTCAGACCCCACCATAGGGCTAAGCTTGTGTTGTGGTGTTGTGTCCAGGCTACCGGTCAGTGCCATTGAAGAACAGCTACACTGAAGACCTGGAGCTCGCTGCCCTTCTCATCCACATTGAGATCATCAATGCCAAGGCAGGTGGCCCAGGTGGCTTGGAGAACCCTGTGCCTCAGTTTCCCCAGCTGGAGCAAGAGAGAACAGCACCCTGGGGTGTCCTGTCCATGCCAGCAGCCTCACACCCTTGTGTTGGAGCAGGAGGAAGATGAGGAGAACCTCTACTCATCCATCCAGCAGCTACGGGACCGCGCCAGCGAGCTCTCCAGCCAAGTCTCCAGCTATGAGCGCACCAATGGCTGTGACTCCCGCTACCAGCAGCGCCTTGATGAGCTACGGGCAGCCCAGGAGCGGCTGATGGAGCTCACAGAAGTCCGCAACCGCAAGTGAGTGTCCTCTCCCTGTGCCTTCAGGAGGTCCCTCTTGAGAGGGTCCCTAAGGCTACCACCCTGCTCCCGCTCCCCACCAGGTTGATGGAGAAAAAGAAGAGGGACCGGCAGATGGTCACCAAACGCAGCTGAGCTGGGTGGACACAAGCCCGCTGTGGACCTCCCCTGCCACCTCCTCTCCTGCTCCAGAGGGAGGTGGGGTGGCTGGATCTTGACCTTCCCACGCCTGGGGCTGGGTGACAGCAGTGTGACAAATTTGGGGACAAAAGGGGATTTCAGGTAGCTCTGCCTGTGATGTTTCTCTGTCGGGGCGAGGTGGGAGGCAAGATGCTCTGGCATAAATCCTGGGCACCTCCAGCTTCGTCCCATGTCCCTTGGGGCTTGTGGCCATGTCCGTGTCCCCCGGGTTGGCCATCCCCGCTCCTCTTCACCCTGCATCCTCTGTGTCCCACCATCCCATTGCAAGGGGGTGGTGATGAGTCCTGTGACTGATGGGGAAACTGAGGCACAGGTGCCCAGCCAGCCAAGGATGGGGCAGGACCGGCCACCTCCATCCTGGGGACAGGGGACAGGACTGGCTGGCAGCAAGGCATGAGGATGGGGACACAGGGGACACTTTCGTGGGGGCAGGGGGCATTTTCCCCCCCCACTATAAATATCTGTATTTTCTTCTTTTATCCAGCATGTACATATGGCGCAGGGTGGGGGGTCTGTACGAGCCTCAGTATTAGGGCACAGGGGGGACCCTAAAACGTCTGGAGATGACCCCAGCATGGGCATGAGGGAGCAGGGAACCAGGTCTGGGGGTGCCTTGTGGGGCAGGGTGGCCAGTGACAGGGTGCCTTGAGTGAGCATTGCACAGACACAGGCACTGAGGTGGCCCCAGAGGAGACAGGGATGTCCCCAAGGTGACTCCAGCATTGACACCAAACTCTGGGAATGGGGACAGATCCTGCCAGTAAAGCCAATAGAGGTGATACCCAGCAGGGTGGCTGGGGACATCTCGGGGTGTCCCCCAGGGTTGGGGTGTCCCAACAGGGGGATATGTGTATTCTTTGTATGAAAATAAATCTATTTAGCCAATATTTATATCCTGCTGCTGTTGTCTGGTGTCCCCTCAGCTCTGCCCACAGCACCAATGTCCCCAGGGCAGATGATGTCCCCAGGGCGATGACTCCATGATCATGGATCCTGTGTGTCACCCTTGTCCCCGTGACATGTCCCAGCAGTGGTGGGGACACCCAGGCAGTGCATCAGTATGTGCTGCAGCAGGCAGGGTCACCTGGGGAGGGGACACAGGATGCAGGATGTGGGGGACAGAGTACAGGGGCAGGGGGACACAGGCCAAGGGACACAAGCCACAAGGCAGAGGGCCAGGAGGACACAGGGCACAGGGGTGCAGGGACATAGACAATGGATACAACATTGTGGGGACACAGGAGACAGAGCCATTGGGCCAGAGGGCTCTGGGGCCATGGGACACAGGGCCACCGGGACACATGGCTATGGGAATGCAGGGGCACAGGGCCACGGGGCCATGGGGACACAGGGCTGTGGGGATGCAGGGGCACAGGGCTATGGGGACATGGAACACAGTCCTCTGGGCACACCCGACATGGGGCTGTGGGGACGTTGAGCCATGGGGACACCGGGCTATGGTGACACAGGACTCTGTGGACACAGGGCCATAGGGCCATGGGGCCATGGGTCCCAGGGTCATGGGGCCATGGGACATAAAGGACACAAGGCACGGCGTCAGGGAGGACACAGGGCTCTGGAGACTCACAGCTGTGGTGACACAGGACTCTGAGAACAGACAACCGTGAGGACACAGCGCTCCGGGGGCCGCACACGGGGCTCTGGAGCCACCGAGCCCGCGCAACCCCGCTGCCGCCGGCGGGGACGCTCCGGCCCCTGAGGGGCCCCACAGGGTGCGGGGCGAGACAGAGGCGAGTCCCGCCCCTCGGCGGTTCAGTTCCGCCCACTCTCTTCTTGATTGGCTCCCTGCCTCTTGCCCTCTCTCCAATTGGCTGAGCCAGACGGCGGCTGCGGGGCGTGGTGGGCGTGTCATCGCCGCTCTGGGCCGCGCTCCCCGCGGCTCTGTGGTGGCGTCGGCTGACGCGGAAGAGCGGGGCCGGGCCGGCGGCGGGAGACGGTGAGAGCCGGGGGCTTGGGGGGGGCAGCGCCGGGATTCCCCCCCCCCCCGCCTCGGCCATGGCCCCACAGCGGGGCATTTCCCTAGGCCCGGTGGGGCCCTCGCAGCCCCCCGCCGGGCCCGCCCTGTGGGCGCCACGCCGCCTGCCGCCCCCTCTCTCGCTACTCAGGGGCAAAGCCCTGGAGGGCCTTCCTCTAGCCCAGCCTCAAAGCGCTGCTTTTGTGCCGCTTTATTTTTCATTATCTGGCGCTTTCCAGGTTCCCCTCAGCGTAATCCATCAGGTTTCAGCGCTGTTTGAAACACCACAAGCCCAAATATTGCACACTGGTCACAGTGCGCTTTTATTCTGTTAACCTGGGAGGGAATTGCACATATTTTGTTGTTAGAGATTATTTATTCTTGGTTTTGATGAAGAAAACAGTTTACTCTTGGTTATTTATGAGAAGAACAGTTTGTTTGTGGCTTTGATGAGGAAAATGCTTTATTTTATGTGGAAAATGGTTTTATTCTGGTTTTCCTTTTCCCCCAGCGTTTAAAGCACAGTGAAGTTTATTATATTCCTTGTGGGGAGAGAACTTTAAAAAAAAAAAGAATAGTAAAATAAAACCAAGGTCCTGAAAGCGGAACATTGAATAGGGGGAGATAGTACATGGAATGTTATTTTTTTTTAATTCTGTCCTTTAAAAATCACAGAACTTCAAGCCTTTGCTCTGCCAGCAGAATTTTAAAATGTCAGCAGCAAGTTGTGTGGATGGGCACTAAGGGAACTGCTGCATGCCGTGGGATCACTGCCACTGCCAGCTGTCACCTCCCAAGCTGCTCATTGCGAAGCAGGGTGCCTTACCCTGGCAGGGCTGCTCCTGTGTGCCCCCGTAGTGCCCCATGACTTTGAGGTGGTCATCCTTGAGTGATGGTGATCTATTGGTAGGAGTCCCTCAGTACAAAGAAGAAGGAGCATGAGCGTGGTTTGTACCACCATGACAGCGGCCTGCCTCGGTGCTGCATGTTGAGTTCTTGAAAACGCTGATTATACACATTAAATTAGCCATGCTGGCAGACCCAAGTGGATGGTACTTGAGGAGACCCATGGATTTCTGTGGGGTTATTCAATTTTGAGACCAGACCTTCAGCCTCAGCAAAGGAGCGTTGCCCAAAAGCAGTACAGCAGCATTTAGATCAGATCTCCAAGCTATCTTCCCGCCTGCTAAGGTTAACAACTAAAATTGAAAGGGAGACAGCTCCTGTAGGAAGCTGCCACAATCAGCCCAAACAGAAGGAAAGCCCCAAGATTTAATCAGGCATCATGTGATTTCTTTTTTTCCTAACACAAGCAGTGATTTATCTTTTCATGATACTTTTTTTAAAAAAAAGCTTTCTTGATACTAATTTCCAGTGAAGTCCCCAGTAACACTGCCCTCCTTGCTGAGCTCTGTACAGCCTTTCTCTTCAAAACTCTGCCTACGTTTTCCTCCCAACCCACCCGTTTATTCTTGTGAGCAGCTGCATTTGTGCTTCCTGCTGCAATGCCCCAAGTGTGTTTCTACTTCCCTTAATTGCATCTGCTCAGTTCCTTCTCTCTCCACTCCCAAGTTTTAAGAAACTTCTACCAGGTAGCCCACAGTGGAGGCATCTTTCTTTCTTAATTTCCTCCATGGCCTAGAAACAGGCATGTCTCCTTATTTTCTCTGTATTGGCCAGGTTGGGCCAAATGGTGCTGTCCACTTGCAGGTAGAAGTTTCTATACTCATCCTTTTTTTTTTAATGCTCTAACAAAAAGTCTGGATTCTGGCTGTGCAGGGTATCATCAAAAGTGAGATGGGGAGGGGTAAAACGTATGAGAATTTAACTAGAATTTAAGTGCAGAAATGTACCTCTGATTCCAGATGTTTGAATTTCTTTTAATATATTGGTTTTCAAAGATGGTGGTTTTTAATGCCTCAACATAGCAATGTGGTGCTGTGCTTTGCGTATGTTGTGAATCTTAGTGTGCTTTAACACAACATCCAAGAGTTCTAGTTGCAGACTAGAACTTCCTTTTTAGAGATTTTTTAAAAGGCAGAGTTTAGCCTTTCCCTCACTCCTGCAACTAAGTATGAAAAGAAGGTAGAATTTAATGAGGCCATTCTGGCTGTGCAGTGTTGTAGGGAACAGGACAGGTGAGGAGATGCTGCTCTGTGCAGCTTCTTACTGGGAGGGTTTAGTCAAGAAGGCAGAGCTGGACTCTTCCATGGATGCACAGTGAGAGGACAGGAGGCAATGAGGACAAGCAGGAACATCAGAAGTCTTGATTAGATGGAATTTTTTCTTTTTAACCTTTTTCACCTTTTGCTTCTTTCACCCTTGCCATGAGAGTGATCAAACACTGGAACAAGGGACCAGGGAGGCTGTGGGCTCTCTGTGGTTGGAGATGCCCAAAACTCAACTGGGTGAGGCTTTGAGCAACCTGCTTTGAGTGCAGGGTTGGGCTTGAGATGTCTTCCAACCTGAATTCTTCTGACATCCTGCAATAACATAGAATCATTTAGATTGGAAAAGATGCTTAAGATCAAGTCCAACCATTAACCTGCATGTGTCTTCACCGCGGTGACTCCTCCTTTTCTCACAACTCAGGGGAATGACGATGACCAGCATCCTGTCTTCAGCAGGGGATGGAAACTGCTATTACATCCTAACAGAAGACTGTGCCTATGGCAGCAAGTACTTCCAAGCTGGGAACATGTGTTTCTGCAGTGAGAGAAGTTACCTGCGTAACTTCTCCGATGACAGGCCCCCGGCTTGCTTCTTAAAAGTCATCATGTTGGATGACAGCTCCACTGTCACGATAAATATAGAAATCCTTCAGCCTGTGCGCAAGGAGACTGCTGTCTTCCTCCTGGCCATCAGTAGCCACAATGAACGCTTGAACTACTTCTTGGAGAGGCTGAGCCTTGAAGCAGCTCTGCGGGCCGTGCCAGGCCAAAAAGTGATGGTAGAGGTTGACCAGCAATATTTCCCTGGTATCATCCGCTACATTGGAAGCATTTACAAAAACACTTCAGCTGTCCTGTCTCCAGTCTTCTTCGGGGTGGAGTTACAGGTAAAGTCACCAAGAAAATAAGTTTTATATTTTCCCTTAATGTTTTTGTATGTAATGTGCCTGTTTGGCATGTTTTCAGAGTGAAGGAGAAAACAGAGGGCGCAGTGATGGATCTTACCACGGTACTGAGTATTTCAAGTGTAAGCGGAACTGCGGGATCTTCCTGCCGTTTAGCAAAGTCCAGTTTATTTCCACGCCAGACGATGACTATGCGAAACAGAAGCCAAAACCAGACACAGAAGAGGTGGTTCCTGTGAAAGTGGGAGATGCAGTTAGCTTCTACGTGGACCAAGTCCTCACAAAAGGAATAGCGATGGCAGTTTACAGGGAGGGAACCCAGTGGTTCGTTACAGTTTGTCCGGTAAGAGCAGCCTTGCTGCCTTTTCTTGGTTTTGGGGGATTTTTTTTTGTTGTTGTTGTTAAATTGTGTTCTAGTGGGACATTAAAGAAAAGTGGAAGGACTGTCCAAAGGGGACGTAAGGTTAAAACTTTCCAGGCCTCTTTGAAAAATTGGTTCCTGTTTCAGGAATGCCCTATGCCTGATAAAGCATTTAGCTGATAGATTTTCTCTCCTTTCAGGAAGAAGAAGGAACAACTGACATTTTCAGAGAGATCCCTATGGACTCTGTTGTGAAGGAAAGCTTGCAAAGTAGGTTATCATCAGAAGTGTCTGCCCTGTGTACTACTTTCCTGGGGATTTAGCATTTATGTCTTCTCTGCAGGCTACTGATGAGCTGAAAGTCCAACAAAAGCTTCCACTAGTCCCAGCTACGTTGATCAGGAGGCAGGGAAGGTCTGTAGAACAGCGTTAAGTTCTGGACTAAATTCTTTGCATTAGACAACTAAAGCTGAGTCTATCCATTTGTCAGGAAAAGGAAGAGAATCTGATTGCAGTGCAGAAATATTTCCTAGGGGAGAAGGCACCACTGGTTAAAGAGTCTTTAATTTAGTTGTAGAAAGTGGAGCAGGAGCCTCATCCTGATGACAGACAAACTCAGAAAGGCACAGATGCCAGCAGCGATGGTGTGAGTCATTGGACAAGACAAGAAAACAGTGGAATATCTCTGTTGCCATCAGCAGACACCGTGCAGATGGCCGGCTGAGGGAAGCCATCATTAAACCATTCGCTTGATTCATCTCACTAAAGGCAGAAAAATAATGAGGAAATAACTCCCCTGCTGCTGTTTAGTAGTCTGAAATGGCTCTGTGAAGGGCTGTGTTAGCTCTAGGGCCAGCAAGAGGCTGGAGTATGCAACCTTGAGTGGGGAAACAAGGAGCAGGATCATCCCCACTCAGCCTGTTAGACCAGCTTGGCCATATCACTGGGAATTATACCTTGTGTCTCTGGTGCTCAGCTTCATGATTGTCTGTGTGGTCTATAATTTCAAAATAGACCTGGTATTAGAGGACATCCAGAGGGGTCTGTCATTAGGTGTTGATTTCCTACCTAACCTGATATTTTGTATTGCCCACTAGGTTTATTTTCACCATTCGAGTCTGACATGGGCTTGCAGCACCCAAACCAAATGAAACGAGAGAGAAGCGAAAGTGGGGAGGAGTGTGAAAGTGGGAATTCATCCCTGGAGGTGAACTCCATGGTCCAGATCACCTTGGACAAGGGAAATCAGGTTTCAGGAATCATCCGCTGGTTGGGCTACCTGCCCCAAATTAAGCACAAAATGGCAGGAGTTGAACTGGTAAGAAGTAAAATATTTCCTGCTGTGAGATTGTGTATCAGAACGGGCAGGTCTTGGTCGCTCTTCTAAGACCTTCAGCAGGTGGCTGTATATCACACAGCCTGACCTGGGCCTCTAATGTGTCACAGTGCGAACTGTGAGGGCAAGCACACAATTGTGCCCTCCCTTAGGCTGGGGAGGAGAGCTTGTGGAGTGATTATGAGGGCTGGGTTTGCTCTCTTCTAGAGCAGCATTACTGGAATGTGGGATGGAATAATCATGAATCCTACAAGCAGCATCAATAGGTTGGGAACATAACCAGAATAAATGAAAACAGTCAACAAAATGGGACCAGACTTGTACACAGCTCTTAAGATATTAAATGGCCATTTGGGGGATTGCACCTCATTTGTGGAAAGCCTTCTCTCATGTTATTCCTCAATGCTCTTTTCCCAGGATGAAGATAAAGGGGTCACTGCTGGCGAATGGCTGGGCAAATATTACTTCCACTGTGCTCCAAAGCGCGGACTCTTCGTCAAGCTGCAGTCCTGCCAGCCTGACATCCGCTTCCAGTGTTCACACAACAGTGACTTGAGTCTCACAGGTTATAGTAAGTTCTCCAGGGAGAGAGGAGACAGGGCTGTGCTGGGACAAGGCGTGCTGTGGAGAAGCCTCATGCAAAGTCTCTTAATCAGCGGTTTAATAGTCTTCACTTCCTTTGGGTGTTGCAAAAGATGTCAGTTTTAAGGAGGCTGAGGTTGCCATGATGGTATTTATAGGGAATGCCCCACAAGTGTGAGAGTTGTTAAGTGATTTGTTACAGGGATAACATAGACTAGGGCATTGAATATGGGACAATGTATTGTGTGTGACTCTAAAAACAAGGCCTCAGTGGCATGGATGTGTTGGTGAAAGGGAAGCTGGCAGGAAACATTGTGGGGGTAACAGAGGAGAGAAGTTCAGAGCAACAGCCTTTGCAAGGCATTGTGAAGGCTGCAAGCAAGACAGGGCTTCTCTCCCTGTGTTTTTCAGGGCAAAAGAAAAAGTCTTGTAAAATTGAGACCTGAATATGGGCAAGCGTTCTAGCTATAGGGCCTGGCCTAGCTACTGTATGTTAAACGTAGATGGCACGCGTGGCTCTGGAGAATTGGAGCGGGTAGCTGAGGCCTATGGCCAAGATGCTGGGTGTAACAGTGTTACACCTGGGGACTGAGAAATAAGAGGGAGCTTGAAAAGGGAGGGAGGATTAAATTAATATGAGCATAGAACTTCATGTGATGGTAAGACGTTCACACGAAGATGCAGGGAAGAACAGGCCAGTATTTTCAGTTGAACAGAAAGAAATTGTTCATGAGCAGAAAAGACAGTGTGAACTAGCCATTTAGAAACAGTAAACAAGATCACTGCAAACAAGAAGACAAGATTCCTGTAGGGACTATCCAAAAACTGGGAGTAGAGACAGGGAAGAATGTCTTTAAGGATGTGCTGAAGAGAGGAAGTTGAATTACAAGGGGAGAATGCTGAAGAAATCAGAAAAGACCAGACTGAGAAAGCTACCTTTGAAGCTTAAGGAGACCACAGGCCAGGAAGATGAGGCTATTGAAGTGCAGTTGCCTGTTTGTACTTTTGCTGGCTGCTGGGGTCACATGTCTTTCAACAGAGAGATCCCAAGCTTTCATATAACATAGCACCAGCTCATTTGTAGCTCTTTTTGTCTTCATTATACTTGGCGTAACAATGGCAGAGGCAGCGTGGATTGCTAGGCCATGCCTCTAGTGAAAAAGAGAGGGTTTGGTTTTGTCTCCCGTTTCCAGTAATGAATTAGTAAAAAGACAAGTCTTCATCTGAGCATGGTTGAATCCCAGCAGGAGCAGCACATAAGGGTGTGGTGCTGAGTTCTGAGTGGAGCAGACCTCTGGGGCATTGGGGAAGGGCCAAATGGACTCAGATGAGGTGAGAAGCTAAAGAGAGCTGCTTCTGTTTCTTCTCTTGCAGGAGGGCAAGAAGTTCTTCCACAGGCTTCAGAGAGTTTTCCTCCCCTCCGGAATGAGGCAGCAGTGCGTGTCCTGCTAGGGCGGATGAAGGGGATCCAAGGGCATTGTAATTCTTGCTATATGGATGCAGCCCTCTTCAGGTATGCTTAGATGGTACCATTTCATTAAAGGAGTGCTTTTCTAATTGGGTGGAGCCCTAAGCTGTAGCACTTCCTTGGACTTTCAAGGTGGCTGGAAATTTAGCTGGTATAAATTTCCTGTGTGGAGATGCAGCTGTGATGCTTGCTGCTTTTTGATCTCCTTCCTAATGTGGTAGATTCTTAGGCCCTGAAGTACCCCTCATGAGTACCTAAGGTACCCATGTGTCTGTCATGCAGGGCAGTGAGAGATTGTAGTTTTCTGGACTTGGACCATGCTGACTCTGTCACTGGAGGTACTGTCTGGAAACATTTCAAAGAAACTGCCCAGAAGGTCCCAGCTTCACTGGGCAGCACTGCTTGGAGAGGAAAAGACTCAGTGGTGCCCCCCATGAGTAGTTTTGGCTGCAAAGTGTGAGATTTCATTCTCTCTCAGCTGTTCCGTTGCTTACTACCAGTGTTCATTAAATCAGATGTGGTTTATCTCACTGTGGAGATGTGCTGTCATGCACCTTTCTGTAATTGTATGCATGGACTGTTGAAAATAACAGCCATCGATTGTCACCAGGCACAACAGTTTGGTTCTAACTATTGCTGGAAATCCATCAGACTTAAACCTATCACATTCTTTTCACAGCCTCTTCTCCTGTACGTCCGTGCTGGACTCCATGCTCTTCAAGCCCTTCCCACTATGTGACAGGAACGTCCAGAGCATTCTGCGGGATGAGATTGTTAATCCCCTTCGAAAGTGAGTATAGTATGTAGGAACCCTGGAAGTAATCCATCTGCCTTTGTACCTTCTCTGCTGCCCTGCCAGATGGTACCTACCACTAAGGGAAAGGGTTACCTGGAGGGTTTCTCCTTACAGCCACATCCAAACATTTTCATATAGGGTTCCTCTTCCAGTTGTTCCTTTCCCTGGGTTGTAGGGCTGTTGTAACTCCTACTGCATGTGCATGAATATCTCTTGCTTAGAAGGAAGCCCAGTGAGCTGCACCTTTCAGTGAAAGGAAGAAAGGGGCTTCCTGGGGTTTAGAACATGGCTGGGAGGACCTCTGGAGCAGGTGAAGTAGTGGCACTTCTTCATCAGCAGTTAGTCCCAAAGGCAGTATGCAATATCAGGCTGCATGATGGTAGATCATGGTGTGAGAGCTAAATCTTCTGGAATTTGTATCAAAGATACCAGGTTCTTTCCTCATCCTCCCTAGAGAGGTGTGGAAGAGAGGGATGGAGAGCTGACTGAACATAAGACATTAGCATCTTGTGTGTTTAAGGTGGGGCTTTGAGTGAGCTGCTCTAGTGGGAGGTGTGTCCCTGCCCAGGGTAGGGGGGTTGGAACTAGATGATCTTGAAGGTCCCTTCCAACCCAAACCATTTTATGATTCTATGATCTTCCTTGAGCACCAGTGTCCTGGCACTGGCTGCAGAAATACAACCCTGGGACATTCTGTGATGCTGAGATCTGATTGAGAGCAGCCCTGCAGAGAAGGACTTGGGGATGAAAAATTTGGCACGAGCTGGCAATGCGTGCTCACAGCCCAGAAATCCAACCGGATCCTGGGCTGCATCCTGAGCAGCATGGCCAGCAGGTAGAGGTAGGGGATTCTGCCCCTCTGCTCTGCTGTGGTGAAGAGCCCCTCCCAGAGCACTGCACCCAGCTCAGGGGTCCCCAGCACAAGACAGACCTGTTGGAGCGGGGCCGGAAAGGGACACAGAAATGGTCCAAGGGCTGGAAGCCCTCTGCTGCAGAAAAAGGTTGGGAGAGCTGGAGGGGTTCAGCCTGGAGAAGAGAAGGCTCCAGAGAGACCTTACTGCAGCCTTTCGGCTTAAAGAGGGCTTATAAGAAGGATGGGGACAGACTCTTTAGCAGGGCCTGTAGTGACAGGACAGGGGGTGATGGTTTTAAAGTAAAAGAGGGTAAGTTTAGATTGGACATAAGGAAGAAATTTTTTCACTGAGGGTGGTGAGACACTGGCACAGGCTGCCCAGAGAAGCTGTGGATGCCCCATCCCTGGCAGTGTTGAAGGCCAGGTTGGACGGGGCTCTGAGCAACCTGGTCTGGTGGAAGGTGTCCCAGCCCATGGCAGGGAGGTTGGACTAGATGGCCTTCAAAGTATCCCTTCCAACTCAAACCATTTGATGATTTTATTACTTAAATACACTAGAGAGATCATCTGAGCTGCTTCTTGTTTCTAGGACTGGCTTCGTCAGAGCTAGGAGTGTGATGCACCTTAGGGAGCAGCTAACTGAAAAGGGCCGGTGTTCAAGCTTTACCAACGCTGAGAAAGGTAATGTGGCCTGGGGCCTTCTCTGGGGCCTTCCCCACACTGCTTTGCTGCGTGCTGCCTCATCCAAGCACCAGGCTGACAATTTAATTGTATGCTTCTTTCAGGCATCTGCATTAATATGCCTGCTGTGCTGTTTGTTTATGCAAAAATGCACATGTAAAATAGTTTGGGCTTTTAAAACTCTACAGGCTTTTCAGCTGAAATTGTCCTGAAGTCTGATGGAAAGATAGGAAGTGCTGGGTCTCTAACCTATGGCAGCTGTTGCTGCGAGGGGAGAGGAAGATCTGTGTGAATCAAATTTAAATAAGGGAAATTTCCTTGATCTTTATACCTTGAGTTATACCCTGATAAGTCCATCCCTGATGTCCCTGCTAGAATCCAGCTTGATTCATCATTTTGGCAAGATCAACTTGTCTTTGAGTTCTGGTGAGTTATTTGAGATTCGTCAGATTCTGTAGTCTGGCTAAAATTAAACAGAAAACACCCACAGCTGAAGCCCACCAATCTCTGGTTGCAATCACCACATTCTCATCCATGGACAGCAAGGCCCCGTGTAGTTTACAAGGAAATGGATTACACCAATGCCAAGCATCACTGCAACAGCCTCTGAGTACCTGAGTAGTAAACAAGTGGCATTGATTCTTCCAGAAACAGCAGGTAACTTGTCAGTGAACAGCACTTGTGTCTTGTACTATTGTGTATTAGCTTTAGCCAGGATGGTTTAACTACTGTTCAGTTTTTTGAATTTTCATAGCTGTCCTCGATTTCACTTTTGAGTTTATGCTTTTGGTGTTAGCAGTAACTGTCCGTTAAAGTCCCTGAGGTAGTGTTACTGTGATGGCCTGGCTTGTTGGAGTGCAATATCTGAAGGATGCTTTGCTTTTTTCATGCTCATGCTAGGATTTATCCATTAACCAAGTGCTCTCAGCTTTTAGCTTGCCTGTCCCCGTACCTAGAGTAAAAGAGGAGATTCCAGGTTCATGAAATGGTGGTTCATTTTTATTGGGCAGGTTTTCCCTTCTGGATGCAGTGGGGCAAGGCAGCGTTCCTGGTGTGGTGTGACCTATGTTTTTTCTCTCACCTTCCAGATCCTGAGGAGTTCCTTAATCTCATAATGCATCAGATCCTGGGAGTAGAGCCACTGTTGAAGCTGCAGTAAGTTTCCATATCTAAGCCATACAATTTACACAGTCCAGGCTCATTAGTTATTCACTGCACAATCACCAGGTGTTACTTGAACCTTTACATCCAGCCTTTGGAGGCACAGCTCAGTGAGTTGTGTGTACCTTCTCTCTGCTGCCCATTAACTGCTGCCTGTGACTTTGCTTGTTGTGATCTTGTCCCAGGTGACATATCCAGGAAGACACTTCTAAGCTCTTCCTGGAGGTGCCGCCTTCAGAAAATTGTGATAAACCCCTTGTGTCATCCTCAGGCAGAGCCAACAGTGGTTTGAGAAACAAGTGTCCAACTTCCATGCGCAGCCAGCAGTATCTGACAGCCTTTGGATGCATTTGGGATACATCCAGACTGTCAAGCTGGCTCAGGTCCTGCAGCCTTTCAAACAGGCAGTCCATGGATGCAGTTCCAGTTTTTCAGGACTCTACAAAGAGGATGAAGGCTAAAGGAAGCCAAAAATAACTGTGCTGTTCAGCAGTGTAGAAGGAGATTGTTTGGTTTCTGTGCTCCTTTGTTGAGATGTCAGTCAAGCTGTAGATTGTGGAGTACTTGGAAAGGCTGAGCACAAAGACAACTGTACTGCAGCTCCTCTGCACAGGGTCATCTGAAAGAAATCCTTTCTCTGCTAGCTCAGGGATGTAGGGGTTGTGGGAGACACAACTCACCTTTTGAATGCACCGAGTTTTGCTCTGTGGCTTTTTCAAGAGACCTTTCATCTCAGAAGGAGTTTGCTGATTGTGCCATGGTGCAGTTGATTTAAAAAATACTGAAGTGTCTTTTAATATTTACATCAACGAGGGGCAACTGAGTTTTGCTTATAGGAGCAGGATGTGATGCTGCGGAGGGATAATGAGGCTGAAGATGGTACTTGTATTCTCTTCCCATGGCATGTATTCAGTATTTCTGGAAGGAAAAAGTGTTTCATGTCAGTGTTGCACCAAGCAGCCCTTGGTGCCTTGGGCCCAGAATCTCTTGCAGAACAAAACCAGTATGTCCTCTGGGAGCTCAGATGTTTGTGGCACCACGTAAACAAGCCCCGTGACCAATCCTTGCAGGTCAGGAGGCCAGAAGGAGCAGGACTGTTACTGTTACCAGATATTTATGGACAAACAGGAGGATCTGGTGGTTCCTGATGTGCAGCAGTTAGTGGAACACTCCTTCCTGTCCTCTGATCTGAAGCTAGTGGAGGTGAGCCCAGCTACCTTCTGCCTACACTGCTATCTGCTGCCTCTTTCTTGCTTCCTCCAATGTACCTGTGCCTGCCAATGAGTCTGCAGTGGGTCTAGTATATATCCAACACTGCAAAGAAGCAGGATACAGTCACAAGAGAGAGGTCTCAGGGAATCTGAGCGTGACCTGGGAAGAGGGCTCTGCTTTCCCTGTTTTGTCCTGTGAATAACCGGAGCATAAAGTTTTTACTCCCAGCAGCATTACAGACAGAAGTCTCTGGGGCTTGTCTCTTCTGGCAGGGTGACTCATTTGCGTTTCTTTTCCCAGATCCCATCTTGCTTCATTATCCAAATGCCGCGTTTTGGGAAGGAATATAAAATGTTCAGCAAAATTATTCCTTCCCTGGAACTGGATATAACAGATCTGCTGCTTGACAGTAAGTTGTTGGGCAGTAGTAAAGCTGCTGACTGGGACTGTGAGCAACCAGGTGACAAAACTTGCCTCTTTGGGTTGTGAGCAGATAAGGTGGGATCATGGTGTGATTCTTCTTCCTTGAATACCAGTTGTGGCAGGGCAAGTTGGATTTCAGGTGAGATCTGGAAAAGACACATCCTCTCACCCCTTTTGCCCTTGCAGGTCCCAGGGAGTGCTGTGTGTGTGGCAACGTTGCCACCCTGGAGTGTGCAGAATGTTTCAAAGACAAGGTATTTGCAGCTGTGGGCCTGAAGCAGTTCTGCAGCTCCTGCTCCAGACAGGTATTCCTCTTCTTTGGCTGCTCACAAAATCTGCCTTGGTGGCTGACAGCAGATTGAACCCCCTCAAAACACCCTGTTCAGGTTGGGTACAGAGGGGCCCCTTCCTGACTATCTGTCCCACTGCCTGCATCAGCTGCATGAGCAGGGTTAGGTGCCACACATTATTGAACCCTCTGCTTACACAGAGCCTAAATAAGCACTGATCCTGCACAGACTGAGTGCTGAGCCCTCCACGCTGTCTCACCAGGAGCATTCCTACAGCTCTCTGGCCTTGTTTGGAGCATGGCAGGCTCTCATCTCGGCGGCTTGTTGCCAGCTCATTGACACAATGCCATTACCTGGCACATGGGGACAATGGGAGTCAAATCCATGGGGAATAAACTGGGGGTCTGACCCCTGCACACTCCTTTTTCTGGCAGGCCAGCTTCAGTTCTGCCCACTCAGCAGTGCTGCCCCATCGTATCTCCTCAGGTTCACTCCCACTACCGACGTAAAATGCACAAGCCAACTGGGCTGCACATCCCAGAAGAGTTTCACAGTCGGAGTCCTTGGGGTAGCCAGCAGGTCCCTCGTGAGAAGATGGAGCTCTTCGCGGTGCTCTGCATCGAGACCAGTCATTATGTCTCCTTTGTGAAATATGGCCCTGAGAACGAACACTGGATGTTCTTTGACAGCATGGCTGACAGGCATGGTGAGGAAATGAGGTGGTGGGCTTTGAGCTTTGATTGCAGCCGGGCGCTGCGTGGTGGGCAGCTGTGAGGTTCTGCAGCACTTGTCGCATAGGTGCTGGCCATTCTACCTTTTCTTCTGAAGCCCCCTACATGATTTAGGCTCTCTCTGGACCCTGCTTCCAACAGTGACCATTTAAGTAGACCCCAGAGAAGAGTATGGCCAGCCCAAGCACATGTGAGTTCCTCCTAGTGCTTTCATCCTCTGGCTGTGTTCAAACAAGGGACTTGTCAAGCCAGCTGGGACTGGCTGCTGTGTGGGCGAGGACCGTTCTCCTGTCCTTCCCCACTTTGTTGTTGGCCTCCAGATCTCTCAGCTAAGGCATGACATTACTGTTGAGTGTGATATCTGCTTGATATCTGCTTGAGCTCTAGGTACTCATCCCCTGGTACCTGGTTTGGACTTCTCTCCTCTTTTCTGGGTTAGGTGACGAAAATGGCTTCAACATTCCCACAGTAACGCTGTGCCCTGAAATTGCCAAATACCTGGACTTGTCACTGGCTGCACTGGCCCTGGAGCAACCTCGGGACATGGATGGAGTGGCCAAGCGCCTCTTCTGCGATGCCTACATGTACATGTACCAGAGCAAGAAGATGGCACTTTACAAATGACGCTGTCTTTGGCTGGTGCCGCAGAGCTGTGAGTTGTCAGAAATGTGAGCTTGGATCAACCTTGCAGCTCGTAACTGGTGAAAGCAGCTGAGTCTGGGTGCACCGAGCTTGCACTTCTGCCTCTTCTTACCTCTTCCAGTGTCTGGTATCAAGCTGTCCATGTTGGCCTGTCTGGGTTTGTTAAATCCTGTACCTGGACTTACTGAGTGATAGTTTGTACTTCGGCAGACCTGGACTCTGATTACTTACACTCAAACTCATTCTTATTTCCTACCTTCCATTTCCACCCTCCTTCCTCCCCAGGCACTCTGCAGCGCTGCCCTACCTCAGCATCCTCCCCAGCATCCTGTTCTCCCTGTGTCATGGTTTAACCCCGGCCGGCAACCAAGCACCACACAGCCACTTGCTCACCCCCCTCACCCAGAGGGATGGGGAGGATTGGAAAGGAATGTACACCTCAAGGGTTGAGATAAGAATAATTTAATAGGTAAAGCAAAAGCCGCACACGCAAGCAAAGCAAAGCAAGGAATTCATTCACCGCTCCCCATGGGCAGGCAGGTGCTCGGCCATCCCCAGGACAGCAGGGCTCCGTCGCACATAACAGTTACTCGGGAAGACAGATGCCCCCCCTTCCTTCTTCTTCCCCCAGTGTATATACTGAGCATGATGCCATATGGTATGGCATATCTCTTTGGGCAGTTGGGGTCACCTGTCCTGGCTGTGTCCCCTTCCAATTTCCTGTGCCCCCCCCAGCCCTCTCGCTGGCAGGGCCCAGGAAACGGAAAACTCCTTGATTTAGTATAAACATCACCCAGCAATGACTAAAAACATCAGTGTCCTGTCAGTATTGTTCTCACACCAAATCCAAAACACAGCACTGTGCCAGCTGCTAAGAAGAAAATGAACTCCATCCCAGCTGAAACCAGGACACCTTGCCAGCCCTTCCCTCCAAGGCTGAGGACCACTCTTTGATCAAAATACGAGCAGTTATCCTCAGGTTTGCAAAATGCACAAGAAAACCACAGCCTTGCCCTGCCTGAAGATATTCTCACGTGGGCTTGTGGAGCGAGAAAACCAGGTGTGAGCTGCACTGGTGTGGTTAAATGGATCAGGACGAAGGGTTTTCTTGAGGTCTGGGATATGACCCCACACCTAAAGCTGGGTCCTTGAATTGTCTGCACTTCTTTTACCCAGCACTAATACTCTGGTACTTTTACCCACCATCACTTATTTTCAACCATGGGATTAATTGGATGCTTTTGGCTGCAAATATGCTTTAAAAAATATGTATTTCTGTAAGAACAAAACTGGAAGAAAGATGGAGCAGAGGAACAGCATGTGAGCTCATTATGCTGCTTCTTTTTTTGCGAAGTCTGCACAATTGCTGCATGACTGGGTGTTCTAACCTCACTTCTAGCACTTCCTGTCCAAACTTCTGAGATGTGTGCCAAAGACCAATAACAGAATTCCAAGAGCAGAAACATTAAAAATGGGCACTCTTGGATTTTTCTGCCATGACTGCAGTAAGGTTTAAGGTCCGTGGGTGGGATCTGGTATTCCTGAAGCTAAATAAATTTGCAAACTAGAGGTTCTTTGCCATTAGGCACATGCTGTCAGGGCAGTGGGAAGTCAGTGTTATGAACTGGGTTGCCCAGATCCAGATTGCACCAAAACCTTGAGGAATGCATCCAGAAGCCCCAGATGTGGTGCTTTCATCTCACTCCTCCTCCTTTTTTCCTCTTTAATGCAGGGTACCGTCATTGTAATACACAGCCTCTAGCTTTGTATCGGACCTGTTGGCTTGGGCCATGCGATACCTGCGGGTTTTTTGCTGACAGCAGGGTTGTGATGCTAAGTAGGACCTCAATAGCATGATGGCTTTCGGGTGTGTCCCTTGTTTCTGTATGTGGTGGCTACAAAGGGTGGCTGGTGTGTAACGAACCCAGATTGTTAATACAGAGTTAATGTCAATTCAGCTTCCAAATGTCCTTGCTATTTGGCCCAAATAGAGTTGACTGTGAGGCAGCAATGTGTCCTGGTGGTGCAGAAGGTGAACAATGTGTTGGGCTGCATTCAGTGTCAGCAGCCCAAGGCAGGGGAACCTTCCCCTCTGCTCAGCACTGATAAGGCCACACACAGCTAGAGCACTGGATCCAGTTTTGAGCTCCCCAGTACAAAAGAGATGGAGAGAGTCCAGTGAAGGGCCATGAAGATGATGAAGGGACTGGAGCATCTCTCCTATGGGGAAAGGCTGAGAGCTGGGACTGTTCAGGCTGGAAGAGCAGGCTCAAGGGGTTCTCATCAATATAAATACCTGAAGGGAAGGTACAAATAACACAGCCAGGATCTTTTCTGTGATACCCAGTAACAAGACCAGGGGCCCTGGGCACAAACTGAAACACAGAAAGTTCCCTCAACATCAAAAAACTCTTCTTCACTGTGAGGATAACAAGCGCTGGCATAGGTTCCCAAAGACGTGGTGGAGTCTCCATCCTTGGAGATACTCAGAATGGTCCTGGGCAAAGCCAAAGCACCAGTGGTTGAAGAGTCTGTCTGGGGCAGGATAGTGGCAGATCTGGCAACAGATCATCCTGCGGATGGGTTTACCCTGCTCCTGCTTGTGAACTGACTTACTGACCTCTCTGGCTCATCCTCTGAGGCAATGGAGAAGGCCAAGGGGCTGGAAAGTGCTGCTGTCTCACTACTTAAAAGTTGCTTTTCATTCCACCTTCTAAGAACTCAGGACAGGCTCTACTTGGGTGTGCTGGGGACTGGGCTCTTATATCTGGGGCTTCTGCTCTAAAAATGTAAGTTTTCTCTTAAAATGCTGAATGTGATACAGTGCCCACAGCTGGAACATTGCAACAGGGAGCTCCAACCTGTTGTGTTTTTTTAGAAACGAGACAATCAGGCCATGCTGGGTTAAGCTCTTTTAATATACTTCCCCTGCTCCGCATCAACATATGCTGCAAAGACCTAAACCACAGCTGTTCCTGGGAAGGTGTGCCAGGTTGGTGCCTAGGGATGCGCAGATGTATCTTGCTGGGGATTGCCTTCTTGCTCTCCCTCACTGTACTTTTCTGATAGGTGGCTCAGTTCTGGGTCTGTACATTTTACAAGCTCAGAGGAAAGGATTTACTATCTTCCCATGACAGATTTGGGCAGGATTAGAGAAAATATGCATGTTCTGGAGAAGAAGCAGTCTGTGCCTTTCTTTTTTCCCATTCCTTGCAACAACTTTCCTTGACCCCGTTTTGATAAAGCCTTCACAGCCATTGCCTGGGCATGAGACCTACCCCCAGTGGACCTATAGAGGGGACTTCACCACAATTAGAGCCACAGGATGCCATATGGCACCTGCTGGGGCCACCTCCAGATGCTCTCAGGGGTCAGCACTTGCTTTTTCTTTCCAGCTTTATTCAGTCATAAACTGTGAAGTGAAGGACATTGCATTAAACATTCAAGCTGAAGGCAACAGGTATTTTGAAGGACCAGGGCAGCCACACGGTGTGGCCATAGCCATAGTGGGTAAAGGCCTTTATTTTGCTTTTTTGCTTAGGATGAAGCTAATTGCAGGGATTAGTACCATGTTTCCTCCATGAACATCAGGTTAGAGAGTGCAGGCGTCTACCTGGAGCCAGCCTCCATGCCCCAAGGACTGCATACAAAATGGAAAGGGATGAAATGTGGCCACAGAGCCAAAGCCTAGAATAGGAAGGGCAAAGTATGTCTGCCACGGATGTCCCACAGGACATGGGTTAAGGGACGGGCTGGCCCTTTCCATGACAGGACCCCTTCTTGTGCACTGAAGACTCGGTCCCTAGTGCCACCAAGGAGCTTCAGCATGTGCTGCCACCACAGAAGGTGTAGGGCTGGCAGGGCCATGGAGGCAGGCAGCACCACCACAGCAGAAGGTGCAGGGCCACCAAGGCAGGCAGCACCATCATGGCAGAAAGTGCAAGGCTGGCAAGGCCACCGAGATGCGCAGGGAAGGACCATTGCTTGCAGAGGATACAGGGGCAGCTGCCTTCCAGCTCTGCTTGCCCCATCCCTCTGTCCCCAGCTCTGCTGCTGGGACCCCAGGGTGCTCTTCCAGTTCCTGCAGGGTCCTCAGATTAGTACCACACAGCAGCAACATCATTAGAGCCATTAATTCCCAATTAGTCACCTGGTCTTTGGAACAGCACAGAGGAAGAGCTGGCCCCTGGCAGGGGCTGTGCTCAGCGCGGGGGGGTGAGTGGGGACCCCTCACTGACTGGCCTGCTGCAGCTCAGCGAGGAGGTGGTGCAGCCTCTCCGTCACAGCCACCTGGCACAGGAGCAAGAGGGGACAGTGGGCACGCGCTCCCCAGGGGAGACTGCAGCCCCATATCCACACACTGCTGCAGCTCTGTGGTAAAGCCACACTGGCTTTGGCCAGGCACCGGGGCCGGGCATGGTTCCTGGGTGTGCACCGATGGTGCCTGGCAGGCAGCAGACATACCGGGTAGGGCTGTGGCTCGTGAAGCTGGCGGTGAGCGGGACTGAGCAGGCTGAGGGACACCTGTGCGTGGCTCCTCACCTCCTGCAGGCTGGGCAGCAGCTCACACATCTGCAGGGATGAAGGTGCACGACTATATCCATATGGGGAGCCAGCTACCTAGCCCCAGCCCCCAAATGAGCCAGCTCCGGGCTGGATTCTGATGCCAGAGTTGTTGGGGCAGGGAACATCTCAAGAGGCAAGAAAACACTGGGGTTTAACCCTTTGATCCTGACATTACTGCCAAGAGACCCCCAACCCTGGCTTGGCCCTTCACCCAATGTGGGAGAGGACACCCCAGCACCAGAAGGCAGAGCTGCCCCTGACCTGACCATCTCTGAAGTACGTGCGATGGAGGGGCTCCACAGTGGTGGGCATGACCTTGCTTGTCTCACCAAGCTGCCCCAGGACCCGGATCGCCAGCTCCTGCCCCGCCTTAGGTGAGGGCTCCTCCTCCAGGGCCATGAGGTCCATGAAGGGGTGACCTGCAGGGGTGCCAGGTTAGGGGCCAGCAGGTGCACAGGACATTGGCAACAAGGTTATGCAGCAGGACAGGGTGGGGGAATGCAGGTCAACAGGGCAGCACCATGGCAAGGGTCTCCCACAACTCACCAGCAGTGTCATAGAGCCGATAGATTGTCTTAGCCCCTGGGATCGTCATCTTCTCCTCGTCTTCTGTGAGCTTCAGGCATGGGGAGCCATTTACCTCCACCAGCTGCAGGAGAAGGAGGTTAAGGAGATGGGCACCTTATTTTTGTCACGTGCACCAGCTCATGCCAGTGCTGAAGACCGTGCTGAGCTTTCTGTCCTCTATGTGTCCCCACATGCTGGGGAGGCCACTGATATAAACCAGCTGAATAAATGATAAAAAATAAATCCCTCAAACCACCCCAAAGTTGGACATCCTGCCTCCTCCTGCCAGCCAGCTTCTTACAGTGGTCTCATTATTTCCAAGAAGGACACAGATGGTGGGATTGAGTGCCCCCCTCAGCAAGTTTGCAGATGACACAAGATGAGTGGTGCAGGTTATTCCCTCAAGGCACAGGGTGCCATCCAGAGGGACCTTCGAGGCCTGGAGAAATGGGCCCATGTGAACAGCATGGAGTTCAAGAAAGCCAAGTGCAAGGTGCTGCATCTGGGTCAGAGCAATCCTCAGCATCAATACTGGATTGAGAGCAGCCCTGCAGAGATGGACTTGGGGACCATGGTGGGCAAAGAACAGGACATGAGCCGGCAATGTGCGCTTGCAGCCCAGAAAGCCAGTCATCTCCTGGGCTGCACCCCGAGCAGCGTGGCCGGCAGGGCGAGGGAGGGGATTCTGCCCCTCTGCTCCGCTCTGGGGAGACCCCCCGGAGCACTGCGCCCAGCTCGGGAGTCCCCAGCACAAGCCAGGCAGGGACCTGCTGGAGCGGGGCCGGGGGAGGGACACGGAGCTGGTCCGAGGGCTGGAAGCCCTCTGCTGCGGAGAAAGGCTGGGAGAGCTGGGGGGGCTCAGCCCGGAGCAGAGGAGGCTGCGGGGAGACCTGGCTGCGGCCACTCAGTGCCTACAGGGGCTGTAGGAAGGTGGGGACGGGCTTTTTAGCAGGGCCTGGGGCGACAGGACTGGGGGGCGGCTTTGAACTGAAAGGGGGAGATGTAGGGTGGACACAAGGAAGAAATTTGTTACGCTGAGGGTGGCGAGGCACTGGCACAGGCTGCCCAGAGCAGCTGTGGGTGCCCCATCCTTGGCAGTGCTCAAGGCCAGGCTGGACGGGGCTTTGAGTAACCTGATTGAGTGGCAGGTGTCGCTGCCCATGGCAGGGGGGTGGGCTAGATTACTTGTAAAGGTCCCTTCCAACCCAAACCATTGTGTGATGCCTTGCAGCATCGTCCCTTGGAGCTGGACATCCCTTTGCTGCCCAGCCCCAGCTGTGCAAAGCCTGGGAGAAGCCAGGGAGCTCCATGCCCCACAAGCCAAGCAGGGCAGAGAGCGGCTGCCACCACTACCTTGTAAACACAGCCCAGCGATGGCTGCAGGGGACATGTCACCAGGTTTGTCCCAACGCCGATCATGTCAATCTCACTCCCCTGGTACAGCAGAGAAGACAGTGGCCATCAACAGAGCAGCCCTGCCACTGTTTTTTATGCCCGTGCCAAAACCAGAGTTACGGGGCAGGTCAGAGGATGCTCTGCCTGAAGGTGCATTATGTCTACCTGTCCCATCAAAAATCCATTTTTTTCCCAGCCTGGAAACTTCTCAGTTCTCATCCAGGACGAAAGGCCCAGGGGACTCTCACGTCCACCCCACACACCCCTAAACCTCAGCGGCGCCAGCCACAGACAAGGTGACATCTCAGCCCCTACAGCAGCTACCTCACCTCCCGGCTGAACTCCTCCAGGCTCTGCTCACTGATGTCATTGCTGACGGCGATGGGGATGGTCTCAAACCAGGGCACCTGGAAGCTGGCGAGGGGCAGGGGAGTGACCAAGGGAGAGGGCACAGGATTTGGGGGAGGACCCATGACTCAGCTCGCAGCACCCCTCTGAGCCAGGAGGGCTCCCGCCCTGATAGGAGGAGGTGCTGGGTGCCCAAGGTGGGGAAGCCGGGGACCTGTGGCAGTCAACCCAGGCTCAGTGGGGGACTCACTGAGCACCGCAGGCTTGGAGCACTTGGCGGATCTCCTTGGACTGCTGGGCCAGGTCCCCACTGTCCAGACGCACTCCGATGGCCCGGTACCCCAGTTGGTGCAGCGCCAGCGCCACGGCACAGAAGTTTGGCAAGCCACTCCTGGTATGGGCAAGGAGAGGGTTAGTGTCCCTTCCTTGGTGTGACAGCGACCCAGAGCGGGTCCAAGCCCCGTATCAGGCAACAATGGAGCATGGGAGTGCTGTCAGGTAGAAACATCCCTGCTTCAAGGCCACCAAGCAAAGAGGGACACATCTGTCCCCTCTGCCATGGTGGCAAAACTACCCTGGGGGGACCTGGCATTCTCACCTCCTGACACAGTACGTGTCCAGCAACCCCTGGAAGTCATGCGGGAAGGTGATGGCGTAGGACACGAAGGCAGCCAGCTCACCCCTATTCACCTTCTCAGGGGGAGTCTGCAGCAGTTCACACACACGCTGCAGCCACGACTTGGCCAGGGCTGGGAGATCCACTGGTTCTCCTCCTGCCAATGGCAGCAGCTCCTGCCCGAGGTACATGGGCTTTGAACAACCCGCGGCATCCTCCATGGCAGCAGGAGCATGGCCACAGTCAGAGCAAACCACCCCCATCCCCTGCCCACAGCGTCCCTCACCCGGGGCTGCACCTCCTCCAGTGAGGTGAAGGACATGATGAAGGAGTGGGCAATCGTGCCGTGCACTGGGATGCCGTAGAGCTTCCCTGCCAGGACGTTGCTGGTGCAGTCAAAGCCTGCAAAGGGATGGAGGGGACACACACAGGTGACGGTGCAGCCGTGGTGCCGCAGGGCACCACCGGGCAGCACTCACCCCCAATGTAGGAGTACTTGGAGGCTGAAAGGGCACCGTCCGGCCCCTGAGCACGACGGAGCCCAATCTCCATCAGCTTCATGTCTGGGCCAGCAAGGAGTCGGAAGCGGGCAGCATTCGTGGCCACCAGGCTAGGGGAGGAAGGGACAGGTCACACCAAGGCAGGCTGAGCACAGAGCCAGCACACAGCTAAGGGGCAGGGGGGTCTCCGGGACCCTCTCTGCTTGACTGCAGCTGGTATGTAGGGACATGGCAAGGACCGCCACAGGACTCAGAAGGTTTGGCACAGTGGAGGTAGATGTGGTCCCCACCAGCTGAGGGACCACAGCAGGATCTGTCCCTACCTGGCATAGCTGACCAGGCACAGCAGCGTGGTCTCCAGCAACTGCACCACCAGCAGTGGCCCCTTCACCTGCAGGAACGGGACCTGCAGGGACAGCCAGGCGGTGTGACATCCCCGTCTCCCCTGCCCAGGGATATGGGAGCTGACAGCCCCGCAGCCCCTCCAAAGCAGGGGAGGGTACCGAGCATGTCCCACCCTGGCAAAGACGACGGAGCCCTCTGGCACAGCAGAGAGGGTCACCTCCGAGGCATCCAGAGTGGCCAAATAATCGAAGAAGGCATCTTCCGTGGTGCTGGGCAGGACGGAGCGCAGGTAGGCGACATCTGCAGAGGCAGAGCTCAGTGGGCACTGGGATGGGTGGTCCCTGGAGCCACGGTCCTGTGACACAGGTCGGGCTGGAGGGACCAAGTCTCCTACGGTGGGGATGGGTGACAGCTTGCAGGCAGGGGGCACCTCGCAGCACCCCACACCGGGTACCCCAGCCCTGGGAGGGTGCCGTGGCCCTCCAGGTCCGCTCTAAGGGACGGCCCGTGGGAGCACTGTGCTCCTGGAGGGTGCCCCAGTGTGCCCCAAGGCTGTCCCCGTGCACCCCTCTCCGCGTCCCCCTGAAGAGTTAGAGGTGCCCCTGTCCCCACGAGCTGTCCCCGTTCCCCACAGCTTCCCCCGAGGGGTTCCCCAATCACCCAGAGCACCGGCTGTGCCCCCGCCCCCCCAGGTCCCCGGGGGGAGGGTGCCCTTGTCCCATAAACCCCGCCCCCCCCTCCGGCTGTCCCTGCGCCCCCCCGCAGGCCCCCCCAGCCCCCCGCGGAAGGGCTCCCGGGGGTCCTCCGCCTCCCGCCCCGTCCCCACCTACCGGCGGCGGAGAAGCGGAAGGCGCGGAGGCAGCGCAGCCCCTCGGCCAGGCCGGCGCCCAGCGCGAAGGCCCCGCGGAAGGGCCCGCGGCGGAAGAAGAGCTCGGCGGCGGCGGGGGCGCGGTGCCGCCCGGCCCGCCAGTGCCCGTAGGCCATGGTGAGCTGGTACAGGTCGGTCAGCGGCGCCATGGCCCGGCCGCGCCGCCGCGGGGCAGCCTGGGAGCGGGGGGGGCACGGACACGGGGCGGGCGGGGCGGGACACGGCGGGGAGCTGGGGCACGGGGCACCGGGAGGGACTGCGCGGGTGCGGGGGGTGGCGGCACACGGGGACACAGGGCACAGAACACCGGGGACGGCAGCATAGACACACAGACAAGGCACAGGAGTCCAGGGATGACAGTACACAAGGGGCACAGGACACCAGGGATGGCAGCACAGAAGGGACACTGGGCACACGGGGGTAAAAGCACAGAAGGGACACAAGGAACAGGATGGCAGCACACAGGAGCAGGCGTGTGGGACGCTGCACACCCAGCCCCAGCTGTGCCAGGACCCACAACAGCAGGTACTCTGGGTACCCAGGACACCAGGCAGTCCCAGGTACAGAGGACACAGGACATTCAGGACACCCAGCATCCTCAGCACTGGACACATGGGGCACTGGTGGCTTAAGGGACACATGCACAGGATGGGGGTGGAGCACACCAGAACACCTGGACACAGGCCATAGAAGTGAGAGTGGTGCCAAGAGCAGCAGGCACGTGGTGCACTTGGCAAGGCTGGTACACGGGGCACATGGAGTGGCAGCACCCACGGGACATGCGGCACTGGGAGTGGCAGTCTGCCAGGACCATGCTTTTGGGACCCTGTGTGCCCAGCAGCAGCCACACATGGCCCCAGCTGTGCCAGCACCAGGCATGTGGGACTGGTAGCACATGGGACAACAGACACACAGGACACCAGGCAGGCAGGGCTCTGGGTGCAGCAGCACACAGCACAACACACACACACACACACTCTGAGTCCCAGGCACACCAGCACAGGGGGCACAGTATGCACACCCAGCACTGGGTACCATGCACAACGGGCATCCCAACACCAAGCACAGGATATGTGCCACACATCAGACATGACAAAACACTGGCTACACCACCACCAAGGCAAGGGACAGCATGCACAGCAGTGGCACCATGTGCATCAACCCCAGCACTCCACAAGCCAACAGCAACCCCAAGGGTCACACCAGGCAGAGAGCAGCCAGGTCCTGGACATGCATGTGCACTGCATATGCAGGACACCACTTAACACCAAGCTCCTAAAGCACCTGCACATCATGCACGGGGCACTGCACACAGCCAATAAAGTTGGCACTACAGCCATCATCACTTGGCTACTGCATACTGCCCAGGCTGGATGCTGCTGCGGCTTCATCCAGTGCTTGCAGCACAACCCCGTAGCACTTCCCATTTGCTCTGTATTGGCCCTACATGACTTCAGCCTGGACCTTGGACTCTGACACTGCGACAGACCCCGTGACTACAGTTAGAAATGCCACCTCACCTCCCCTTTCCACAGGCCATGCTCCAGATGGCCCTGGCTCCTAACACACCAAATGATCAGCTCAAGTGACCCTGTGCAGGGTACCAAGAGCAGCAAGGGGAAGAGACAGAAGAAATTCAGTCCCAAGCCAGCAATTTCTGGATGCTTCCTGCTGATTAGTCCTGATTTGTGGGGTTTGGTTTTGGGGTTTTCTTTTTTTTTTTGTGTGCGTGTTGGGTGTTTGGGGGGGGAAGGTGTGTGTGCAGGGTGTAGAGAATGACTGGAGTCTCTACTTTTGGGAAAGGTGACTGCAACCACCCTTAGCACAGGCTACTCATACAGGATGCTCCTCGGACCTTCTTTCCAACCCAGAAATGTAGGTCACTCCTGCCTCAAGACTGCTCCCCTTTTATGAATGGAACAAGGAAGGGAAATACCCCAAAGTCTCACAACAAATCACTCTGGAGATGTTGCACTTGGCAGAGACAAACATCATCCAATTTGCACTCCCAGTCTTGATCTTTATTAGTTACAGTTTCAAAGGGGATACAGTTTTACTTCTAGATCTTGTTGAAAGCAGCAATGTCAACACTCTGCACCTGAAACAAAACCAGTAAAGCTGAAGGTCACCAAGGTGTTTCCAGATATTCAAAGCAAGCACTCACATCAGGGATTTCTTCACAGCATGCACCAGCAATGCTCAAAAAGATCAAGCATGGCCCAGGTCTCAGGCCAGCTTCCCAGCTGCAGTAAGAGGACCTTTTTAATAATTCTAGAAACAGTCACAACAGGAAACTGCACTGTACTAGTTACTGCATAAATCTTTAGACAGTCTAGCCTATGAAGAACATACATATTAAAGAGTTTCTAGCAATGTTAAGGCTAAAGAGCAGAAGTTCCCGATTTACTCTAAATATAAGCAAAAGAGTAGCCAAAGCAAAAAAGGTAAAACCCACCATGCTCTCAACAGTAAGACTAGGAGCTCTGCTGAGCTGCATATCACCTGGCCCAGGGCTGGAGCTCCTACTGTCATTTCCATGGAAGAAGGACAGGGATTGAGACACCTCCAGCCATGAAGGTTAAACATTTGTGTGTCTACCCTGGTGCTGCACAGGCTAAGTGTCAAAGCAGGGCTTATCCAAAGTAATAATCTGTGGGAGCTGGATGGGCACTAAGAGCCTCCAAAAAGGCTCTAGAAAATACTGCAAAATAGCTGCATCATCCAGCCTTAAAAAATATATTTAAATACACTATACCAGTGTCTCAGCAGGCAGACGCCATCAATTCTATTGTTTGGGTTTGGTTGTTTTTTTTTAAATAAAAATTCAAGTTTGCCAAAATCTGTGGGTCAGGCATCACCCAGGATTACAGAGCTCGCTGAAAGACTTACATAGTCTTCAAACTTGGTTATCTCCTCCTCCAGGATGTCTGTTCCGACTTTGTCATCCTCCACTACACACTGGATTTGGAGCTTCTTAATGCCATAGCCTACTGGGACCAGTTTGGAGGCTCCCCACACCAACCCATCCATGTGGATGGACCGTACACACTCCTCCATCTTCGCCATGTCAGTCTCATCATCCCACTGCAAAAATATGGAGTATGAACTTTAGTTTTCCTAGATACCACCATTAGCCCCCAAGAGGTATCCAGTGACTTAAAATTGAACGCTACACCTCTCAGCACATTTCAGCTGACCCAAGCTGCCCTTTTTTGTCTATAGTTTTTACCAGAATTAGCTGATGGGTTCACCAAGCTGTATCTGACATGGCAGCAATGCTGCATATCACGTTTTTTCAATTCCACCTGTAGGCACTGCAGATGCATGCAAGGGGGATTCTTCCTGCAGCAATGCAGCTGCTTTGGAGTGCTCACTTTAAAGTGACTTTCACAAAGGGCATCTCCATGAGCACTAGCCAGCCTGGAGTTTTTGTTCTACCATGCTAACTTGACAAAGACAGGTTTCTTCCCATCTTAAAGGGCTAGTCCTGACTAGGGGAACCTCAGATAACAGCCTACGCTTGCTACGGTGCAAGGAGCAAGGCAGCAGCGCAAAGGCTACAGATCCCAGCTGCAATATCCCACTGTGCTCTGACCCCTTGTTTGGAAACCTGCAGGTCCTATCTTCATCAGCCCTCTCAGATGTGCAAGTGATTTACAGCCTCCTTCAGCACAAGACATACAGCCTCACTCGGGGGCTTCCCCCCTGCAGTTACTCACTGGCTTCACATCCAAAAGGATAGAAGACTTGGCAATAAGACCCGGTTTCTTGGCCTTCTTCTCTGCATACTGACGCAGTCTCTCCTCCCGGACTTTGGCAGCCTCTTGGTCTTCCTCTTCATCATCACTACCAAAAAGGTCAATGTCATCGTCGTCATCGTCCTCTGCAGCAGCTGGCTCAACTTTCTTTGCTGGTGAAGCAGATGGGAGCTCCACTCTCTTGGAGGGAACACTGAATGGTTCCACTTTCTTCATTGGGGTGACATGCATTCAAGTTTGCATTAAGGAAAAAGGGAAGAAGATTAACTTGAAGCTGAATGACAGCAGCACTCAAGAGAAGCTCAGGTACAGAAGTCTGCATTGCTCAAGACAGTGAACATGGCCCACACCATGTGATTTGTGTGAAGAATCAGCTATTGGCCATCAAAACAGGACACTGGACCATATGGACCTTTGAACTGGCCCAGCATGGCCATACTTCTAACCCCTAGAGCAAAAATCACCATGTAGCCAAGAGCTGATCCTCCTCCTAAGTGCTCAGGGTACTTCTACCATGAGAGTCTGAGTGGGACAGCAGTTAGGAACACAACCAAGCATCTTGCCCTAGCATGAGGAGGGGCCTACACATTCTGTACGCTTACTGCAGAGACACCAGCACCACTGGTAGCATGTCTTCCAACCTACAACAAGAATGATCAAATTGGTGCCGTGTATTCAGCTCCCACAGAGCTTTCTCTTAAGTTAAATACATTCTTATGGGGACGTTTGTTAAAAAAGAAATAAGCATCACCAATTCCGCTTATCTATTATAACAGAGTGGCATTTTATCTGGTGCCTTGCTAACAAACTCACAGCACTGTGGACTACATGTTAATCACGTATATAAACTCCAAACAGATTTGCACCAGCTCTCCCTAGCTGAAATCTCTAACGTAGCTTCTTCGCTGGTCTTACAGCAGACTACTCCTCTCCATACATACTTTTTGGGAAAGGTGATGAGGCAGCTGCCAAAACTGCTGGAAAACCTGCAACAGACTCATCCTAATTATAAGCATCTCTCCATCTTCAGACAGCCACAAGACCTTTGAAATGACCTGAACTTTGTGACTGTGAAGCATTCAAGAACAGCACTTTGCCAAGGCTCACCTGGGTTGGAGGAACTGGTGAGGGCTGGTGGGAGGTAGATGACTTTTCCAGAGCATTCAGGCGGCTTTCCAACTTAAAGATGGCCATCTGAAGGTCTGCAACAACTGCAAGAAGGTGTGTGGGGGGGGGGGGGGAGGGAAAAAAAACAGTACAGCCTTATCTTGTAGGCTCTGAAT
Organism: Falco biarmicus; assembly: GCF_023638135.1. NCBI lineage: Eukaryota > Metazoa > Chordata > Aves > Falconiformes > Falconidae > Falco > Falco biarmicus. The sequence goes on from NC_079290.1 coordinate 13,222,410, forward strand.
ATAAGTCAGGATAACTTGCTTCTGCTCAAAGTGGGCTTTAAAAACCACCAGTTGCCCCAGTCAGAGGGAAGCCTACAAAGCTCTGATCAAGATACTGACATGCTCACCTGGTGACAGACAAGGCCAGTAAGGGATACACCCCACAGAAGCAGGACCCCCACATCCAGTTTTGCTTTCTTTGCAGAAGATTCTCCTACTTACCACTGCGAAGGTTTTGATTTTCTACCTCCAGGTGAGAAATTCTGGACAGGAGTTCATTTTGGTCACCAACAGGCCCAGAAGAGGCTGTGCTTGCACTCTGCAACAAGGAAAACAGGAATGAAGTAAGTCGGTTCACCTACTCCCAAACTCAGTGGTTCAGTGAAGCAAAGCAGAGTCATGCCTTCAGGGAAGAAGAAAATTTGAGAGCTAATCTAAGAACAAGGGTATTTTCTCTAAAGGCTTTACAAAAAGAATATAAATATAGCAGCTCTAGGATGAAGCATGAAATATATCTTGAGAAATTTCAGCTGGCACTGATGAACAAAGGATGAAGTAATTCTTCAGTCTCAGATCACAGACTGACACTGAACACACAGTTTTGAAAATTTCACACTAAGGCCCTTAAGTGGGGCAGCAGGTCTCCTCTTACAAACAAATTGAGGCACAGAGCACAGAAGTGACCTGCCTAACATCACACAGTGAGTCACTGTGAAAGCTGGAAAGAGATCCCAGCAGTTCCATACCCCCACCTTCCCCAGTCCAGCCTTTAACTCCTCGCAAAACAGTTTAAGCCTACTGTAACACATCCTGAGGGAGCAGTTATAGTGATCCAGCTTCAAAAGTATTTAATAGTGAAAAAGAGTGGGTTTTTTTTAAGCAGGCCCTTATCTGTAAATTCAAATCAGCCAAGGGAAAGAAAATAACAGGCCTTCACACCTCAAGTGTCACTTTTAACTGAATATAACAATAGAGAAAATTATACTCATTCAGGTGCATCCTGCTTGTAATTATAATGCAGTTCTCTGTTGCAGTTGACATGCTTCTGAGATCCAAGCAGTCACTTAAGATGGAGAGGGGGAAATACAGGGGTTAAGATGAAGAATATGTGGCACACAGACAGCAGGTCTGGGAGACGCCTGGCCCTGGAAGACATGTGAGCTACCCTAGCAGGAAGGTCAAAGAGACCCTTCTCCACCCATCCAAAAAGGGGCAGGGGCCAGACATCAAAAGCACCATGAAATCAACCTCTGATAGAGCCTTTGCAGCAGATGCAGGCTCAGGAAGGCAAGCACTGATCTGCAGTCCCCAGACACCAAGCTGGGGGACCTAAATGCCCTGCTCTAAGTTCCTGTTATATAGGATTATATCAAAGCTACAACCATGTGCCAAAGGACATATGTTTCTCATCATAAGGAAGGAGAATCTGGTCCATCTCTCCGAGGCAGGACTGTCCTTGCCCTACAACACCCTCTCAAATCACACAACCAGCTCCATCCGTGCGCAGGTGACTTACAGTTGAGCGGCCTGACTGCCTCTTGTGACGGGCAGAAGGAGCTTCTTTGCTACGAGGAACTGTCTTCTGCTGCGAAGGGCAAAAGGTTTGGGGGACATTTGGTTCGACTTGGGAGAGAGAAAAGGATTTCACTCAAGCTGGAAGAGGCAGTTCAAGTGCAGGAAGCAGACCCACATGCAGGAAAATCAAGCAACAAGATAAGGCCTCATACCAGCTACACACTGAACAAAGCCTGCAGAGAGACATTTATCCATGAACTCTGTCATCTTCTTGTTAAACATCTCAGTGCCTGCAGAAAGGGCACACCGCTGAGCGGCAGAACTAGACCGAGATGTCTAGAGCATGGTCTCAGTCATCTCCCCATCTGTAAAATCAGAGGTGCAGCAGATGCATGCATTACTGCAGCACACATCACAGGCTCAGCTCGTTCTCCGGTCATTAGAGGAAACCTGACAGATACAGAAACACATGCAAAGTCACCAAGACTCTTAACAAGTCCACAATCACCACTAGTGCACCTCTCCCTAAAGTAACACAACACTGGTCTGCACTAACAACTTTGAAACCCCTGCGTGGGCTTCCATCCTCACATGCACAACTAAGAACAGAGGCTGCTAGCCACCGTGGGCTCATCACACCAGGCTAGCCCTTAGCCTTACGCACCAAGAACAAACATTAAAGCTCAGATGAACTCATTGCCTGATCTCTTCCTGTCCGAGTTACACCATGAGGGCAAAGGTCTAAGTTAATTCAGTGAGAAGGGAATTCTGGCAGCAGTCATATCTATCCTCACCCCTTGAAAAAGCACTTCATGTTTTGACTTATGATCAAACACAGGAGCTGTGTCACCTGCAAGGAGATACACACCTGCTTGTTTTTTTCCCAAAGGCAGCCTGCTGATTCAGCTAAGCAGCAAGCACCACAGATATTTGGCAGTTTGAAGCCCTACTCGCATTTTCAGGCCAAATGCTGAAGCATTTCAGCAGGCTCTATGCTTGCCCTGGTGACTGGCTATCCTGTGCACAGCTGTGGACTTTCAAGACACTGTAAGATGGCTACACCTTCTTCAGCCTGTTCAGTGCTGCAGAACAACCCACTCTGAAACCCTGGCTTTCAGCTTTAGTAGAAGCATTTGCCGCAGAACCCAGCTGTGCCTCGCATTTCTTTTCCCTCTTAGCAATAACCTCTCAAAAATGAGAAATTAAATTGAGGCAGTACCATCTACCTTTACACTTGTCAGCTGCCATCCTGAAGCCTCACATGGAATCCGTCAGCACTGCTCCTGCCTGTAGTCCCACAGGAAAAACACCTACAGCTTGGCAGGAGGCCTCCAGCTCAAGACAAACCTTCCTTGCACGTTTGTGTCATTTAGGGGAAGAGTCTGAGAAAGTCATGGCCATTGTCCCCAAAAATGCCATAGCTATGGCTTACAAAAGCAAGGTGAGAGGACTCTAACACTCTGCTCTGCAAGAAGCTGTTCTTGACAAGGAGAAGCATGGGAAAAAAATGGTATTTTATTATTTCAACAGAGCTTTCTTTTGAGTAGTATAAAATACTAGGATACAATCCTAGCTGTATATTGCTGTCAGTACCTGTTTGTAAAACTTTGTGTAGCACCCAGGGAATTGGGCAGCGAGGCAGAGCTCTACAATGCACAATTTTTTTTCCCCTTTTCACCCTTCCTTTGCCAGCTTACATTGAGCCTGGCAGGTAAGACAACATTAAGGTTGCTAATACAGATAATGAAGCCCAGAGAAGAGCCAGCATTCTCAGTGGGGAATTTAAGTATGCATCTGCCCATCAGTATGGAGTAGTACAGGTAGCACAGGCATGCAGGGAGCTGCAGCCCAGATATATAGATGACTCCATGAGAAGCCATCTCACCTCTGGGATTCCTCAGTTTCAAGTTGCTACTGAGGTCTCTGCAGAAATGGCAAGATTAATTATCAACTTAGCTGCACCTATGACTTACACACCCACAAAATTAATAGTTGAGTGTTGTGCACCTGGATGAAAGATTCAGCATATTACATATGCTAAGATCATCCTAAACCTGGATGCACTTGCTCATCCATGCTGTATTTTTCACACCTGTTTAAGAGGGAGGTTTAAACATGATTGGGGCTCACAGTGCTCCCAGACATGGCACAGCAAAGCATTTAATTCAACACCCTGTGGAACTCAGAAGTTATTTGTTAGTCCCGAGCAGCCCCTGGGCAGCATGAGCCTGAGCACAGCCATCTTTTCCTGGCAAGAAGAGAGGGTTGCCTGCCCCAAGCTCAAACAAACAGGAGATAAAAGGTCTTCGTAGACTGGACCTGCCATCCCTTGAGAACCCATAACCTTCACAACGCTGAACCAAGTTCCCAGTTCTGGGAGGTAGGTAAGCCTCATGTTCAGAATTTGATGAAAAGCTGCCTTTATGAGACTGTGGGTTCTCCCCTGAGGTGAGGATGTTTCAAACTTTTAGAGATGTGGTCACCAACCTAAGCAAGACACTACCTACAGTGTGTTTTTTCCTATGCACAACCAAACACTATTTCCACTTGACTCAACTGTGCCAAGAGGAAGCTCAACACAAACATTGGTCAGTTTTATCAAGGACAGTAATGCAAAATCCCAAAGGTGGGGAGTTCCAGAACATCAGTCACTTCCTGCATATTGTCTCACAGACAGAACTCTTAAAACCTTTATTTTTAATAAGCTTAAGCCATAGTTTTTGTACTGAACCCACATGAGCGATACACTGAGCAGTGCTGCAACCTATTAAAAATATTTTGCATAGCAGCAGCACTCAGCAAGCCCAGAACCACTTAAGGACTGCATACAGATTTAATCATCCAGGCACATTAAACCCCTAGGACTTCCTGCTTATGAAGGGTAGAATACAGAATCTAGCCTCAGCCTCAAAGGACTATCAACATCTGGCCCTCTGTGACGTTCTCTAAAACTTACTTTACGTATCAGAGACTACCACTGACTAAAGGAGAAAAAGTTGGCAAAGGTTACCATTTCTTTTTGGATAAAGCTATGAGTGCTTTGTGAGCACCCTGATGTACCAAAGGAAGAGCTCTTGTAATTGGCCAGAGAGATTTCTATCAGCTGAAAGAAATCCACCTGGACAACTACAGCTAAGAGCTTTTGTGCCTTGGTATCTCAGGCCTAACTAACAGCTGGAAAGCTGGCACTTCCCTCACTACAAGTAATATCTGGAGGTATCAACACTTTTCCCTTAATTTGAGTTAACAAGTTATAACAGTAATTAAAAAGAACAGCATGCAGGCTTTACAAGCTCTGTAACAGATGTGATGTGTAGGTTTTCCAGTCCTCACAAAGAACTCTGCTTCATCCAAAAAATTAAACTTATTTCATGCACTTATTTTCATTTCATTGAAGAACACCCTTTTCCCTCAGGTTGCCTGCCTAGAGGCTCTGGAAACATGGTAAGTTTAACCATGGTCAGATAAACCAAATTGAACTGTGGGGAAATTATGCTGAACTAGAAGAGTTCCCCTGCCTAACACCGGCAAGATGGATCCTGGCCGGTTTCCTACAGAAAGTGCAACTGTTCCCTGCACATACAGACGTATTTCTGAATGTGGTCTCCAAACACTTTAGTATGACTAGGGTCTCCAAACACTTTAGCACGATCAGAGGTTTTGTGGGAGTCTTGTTTGAAATCCACACACAGGAAACAAATACAGCAGCTCTGTAAGAGGGAGCTTGGGCAGAGAGGGGAATAACAGAACTTCAGACACTCACGACAGCCAGCTACTCAGTGACATCCCTGCCATTACAGCCCCCAGGGAGGGTGTAAGAAGCAAGAGTTCAGTCACCCACTCTGCTGGACTTGCTTACGATCTCAGACACATCAATCCTCTGTGCCTCAGGTCCCCAGCTGTAAGATTTCTCACCGCCTGTGGTCTCAATGCCACAAGCCGCAGTACTGCGCATGTTAACAACTTTATATCTAGGAAAGCATTAGCAATCAAGCAGATGTCAACTGGAGAGATTGTTTAAAGCAGAGATGACCATGCAAAGCAGGATGAAAGGTATGTGCAAACAAATGTTTCCAGCATCAGAGCTTTGTAGCCTCCTTCAGGAGGTACAAACCATTGCCTCAACCCTTCTAATGCTCATTCACACATCTCAGAACAACACTATCCAGCTGAAGCAGATCTGAAACCAGCCTTGGCTGAATTTCACAGCAAAAGGCAGGCACTAATCTTTCATCTTCCTGTCTTGAGAGGCAACTCTTTGCTTGTTACAGCTGCAGACTCCTGACAGTAACTCTACATGTTCAGATCAAAGGAAAAACTAAATCCTGACTATAAAAACATGCTTCACTATTGCCCTGTAAATCACAGTATAAATCAGGCTTTCTGAAACACAAACCTGAAGTTTAAGCGTGTTCTAAAGTCAAGCCTGCTTCATGCCATGGCTGTCCCAAGATTAATTATGATCCTTCAGAAACGCAAGCTACAAAAGCTGATGTTTCAGACTTGTTTCTCAACAGTTCAGTCTTTCTAATTGACCCGCTAACACAGAAAATCCAACTGCTGTTCACCGCCTCAGGTTTCAGGACAGAGGTGTGGCAACATGTGGAAAAACTGAAACTGTGAGCTCTCTGGGGTATCACATCAGGCAGGGTAAGGCATGATCAGTAAAACAGGATAACAGAACAGTAAGGAGGAGGTAACTGTTGCCATGTTCTCTGCTTATCCAAGCAACTGCATACTTTGAGAGCAGAACAGCAGCTATAGGTTAAATTACTATGGCATGCCCCTGGCAGCAATGCAGATTAGGGTGCACAATGCTTTGCCTAAAACAGTTGTGCAGTAATACAATGCTTTTCCTTCAAGACTTCACTGGAGAGTCTCAGTCTGCTTTCTGCAACACCCTGGATTCTAATTTTAAGGCCCTATGGCTCAATCCTGACCTTAAATCCTCAAGCCCACCAAGCTTTCTTCAAAGAAACAAAAATCCAGCAGATGAATTTTTTTGTATTCAGCAGTAACACCACCAAGTGCCACAGGGGTGCAAAGGACTTCATGTTCTCAAATTTCTTTCCAGCTTTGGTCTAGTGCTTTGCTGGTTCTCGCGGTTGTTCCCATTACAGGACCTGGACAATCTAAATTGACATGCTTCTGACAGAAAGCACCTCTAACAGGAGTAACAGGCCAGGGCAAGAAACTCCACATCTTTGGCAAACTACAGACCATTCTGCAAGATGAGAATATGCCTTCAGGGCAGACCAGCAGCACTGCCAGGTGATCTGTATTTAGGTTTCCTGTCCCTACTCACCACATGCAGCCTCTGCTCCTGGAGGCAGCAGCAGCCTTGCCCAGCTTGAAAAGGTCTCTCCAAAGGCATTTAACACTGTGCAAAGCATTCTTCAACCCTGTTTTGGATGGAGGCTCATTTTCCCACATATTTGCCTTACTAAAGTCCAAACTAAAAGTCTTTGACAGGGGTTGGTAGTCTGTACTGACAGCCCAAACATTATTTCAGATCTGAACTTAAGTGAGCCAGCTCAGGAAAATGTTCCCTAAGCTGTTGACTGAAATACTGATGCCAAAATAAGAAACTAACATTAGAAAAGCTTCAAGTATTTTTCTTCCCAACATGTTTTTGTTTGGTTTTAAGATTACTAAGATGTCCCAACTTTCCATTGATTCCCATGCTGTATTCAAAATCACTGAATCTAAAAAAATTAATCCTTTCATCAAGTTTGCCCTGCTCTTCCTGCATCCAGTTCCAAGTTCCAGTGCAGCAATGAGTATTCTGGATCACTCACACAAGCAGCTGCAGAAGCTGCTTTTGTAGTGTCAACTTCAACAGGCACAGGGAGACCACCAAGGAGAAAGCAATTAACCAAACTCCTTCAAGTTCATCCCAACATATGGCTCTTTTCTGCTTGTTTTAAGGAGTATTAAATACTCCCCTTGAGAAAAGCTCCACTCCCTGTTACTGTACTGTTCTAAATAGAAATTGAGGGTGTTAAATACCGCAACAGGCAGTTACAAGGCCAAATCAATATAAAGGATGGATACCCTCGGATGGAAGGTATGTAGTAGCTCCACTGCAGAGGTAAGAAATCAAGACACATGGACTATATTCAGTGACTTTTCTTCACCCGTGACACCAGTCCACTTAATATAAGATCTCAGCTTCCTCTTGAAAGATTTAAGACTTAACAGTGCTGTTTGTACATATCAGCACAAAAACACCTCCAGAAAGGATGTTACTGAACTTGTACAGGACGGTCCAGACTTAGGAGCTAGTAGCCAAGCTGAATTTCCTAGATGCAGCAGATGGAAGATACCATTTTTTTGCACATACCCTAACTGAAAGCAAAACAGAAAAGAGAAGGTGGCAGCACAGTGTACCCCAAGAGAGACACACACGCCTGCTGGCAGCTCAGTGCTTCGCTACTCAGCAAGGTTATTTTAACAGTGACACATAACCTGTTAGATAAGACTTGTGGAACATTCCACCAGGAGCAAAAAGAAATGCACAGCATTAACCCAAATCCAGTTAGTTTTAAAAAGCACTGCAGGCTATCAAGCAGGTAAGCAGCATGCACTCTAGTAGTAACGGTGCTCTTGATGAGATGGAGCTATGCTGGTGGTACACAGCACTGCACACCTTAGTCTTCTCCTCTAACTTAAAAATAAGAAGCCACACAATCTATGAAGTGGTCACAGTGGAGTTCTGTGAGGTGCACCACAGCTAAAAATGGTTGCAGGTAGCCAGCTGGTGAGAGCTTGGGTACTCACTCCGGCCAGCGATTTCTGGATATTCTCCCTGGCTCTGGCAATGTCGCGTAGGATCGTGCTGGCCCCGTTCTCCTGCAAACAGTGCAGAAAGAGCCAAGATATTTTTTTTTAAAAATATGAAACATTGGAAACTGGTCAGGGAAGTTAAATAAAAAAAAAGGAGGGGGGCAAGAGCGGGGGAGGGTTTCTTCCAATGATTCAGCAAATATTGCAAAATTAGCTGCAAGAAGGATTGGTTCTAAATGAAGGAGCATGGACTGCAGTCCCTGGTCACATCAGGCCACGTGTCCAGAAGATCATCCAGTCAAGAGCTTTTCAGTTCTCTATTATTATCCTGAAGGGTTTGGACAGCTGCCAGCCAGGCAGAGGGTTGGAGTCACTTCAGTACTCCTTCCAGATCTATCATTAGGCAGTTCTTTTTCATAGTATTACCTGTCACTGTATTCAGGCAAGAAGTGATAGCCCTAGCTGAAGTCTTCCATCCAGACAGGTATGACCCAGAATATGGCAGCACAAGGTTGTGCTTTTCCACCCCCATGCTCCTGCTGCCATGCCTCAACCTGGATTTGAAGATTCCCTTCCTAGGGCACAAATTCAGTTTCCATGATCCGTTCACTCCTTGCCTCTTCCAGACTGCAACCCCACAAGCAAGATCCGAGATATGAAACCACCCACAGGTTCAACCCCCCATGTCAAATAGACCACAGAAGAGCAACAGCCTGGACACATTCAGATGGAAACCACTTCCAGGTTGCAGGAAGGTTCTAAGGAGCATGTATCTTTTTCCTTAGCAGGCAAGTGGTTGATAAACTGCTGCTGAATCTCCACCAGAGCCTTCTTGCAGGGAGGTCTTCTTCATTGGAAGCTCATTACGTGGCATGAAATAGCTTAACAGTTCTTCTAAGAGCACTGCAGAGATTTGTACTTTAACATCTACTTCAAGTGCTCATCTATAGCTTCTAATTTTTATGCAAGTGTCCTAGGTGCTGTGCCACCACTATGCTAGCATGGCCAGCAGGAATAGTGTGCGCCTAGAAGCTATTACCTAAGCAAAAAGCTTCCCCTTAAACACTTGCAAGACAGCCGTTTAAAACTCTTAAGCAGCTTTCTATATAACCAACCGAACGCATAAGCAGTTAACAGCTCATTACATAGCAGGAAGAAGTTACGATAGCTCTGTACCTTTAAACAGTAATAATTTCAGGCTAATATTTAAACTTGAACTACTCAGCTTGTGCTGCTGCAGCATGCCCCATGCTTCGCCTCCACCTGCTCCCCCCAACTCACCAGTCCTGTGATGCAGTCTTCTGCAGGAGCACACTGAATACTTCAGGGGGGTACAAAGAGAGGACCGTAATTCCTTGTCTCTTTGGAGCCACACTGCCTCTCTTCAAACACTGTATCATACATACTCAATTATATCCCTTGCCAAGGAAGGTTTTGCTGCTCCAAAACAGCAGCAAAACAGCATCTTCCCTGGCTGAATGGGGACAGGTCAGTTCTCTGCACAGCATATCACCCAGCTTAGTCATCAGAACTGCAGCTCTTGGGGCTTACAGATCAAGCTGTGCCCCTATTAGATCACAGATAGCATCTGTGCCCCGCCATAGCAGCCTGAAAAGATTAAGAGTAACTGTGGCAACCTGTAACTGCTTTGCCTGCTGTTACAAAGGCATCTGATCTCCCAGTACACTGGTTGTGTGGCAGAAATTCTTCACAGTCCACAGAAGATTGCCTTTCAAAAGACATTAGGGGGTAGGCTTAGAGAGCTCCAAAGACAAGACTTACACTTGGAAAAAGCAGCACCAACAGTGGAAATTATTCAGATGTGCGCATCTAGGTGGATTGTGTCCTTCTGCCTGCTTTGTATTAGCTCTTAAAGCTCCAGCACTCTACTAAACCCATATGAGAACAAGTGTTACCTGCTGGTGTGAAGAGCTGCTAACTGGCCCGTTCATCTGCTCATAGAATCTTCTCTCAGCATCATCATACTTGTACTTCTCAAACCAGATCTTCTCATGCATAAAGTAGTCAACTGCCATTTTTCTACAGAAAGGAAAAGAAACCACAAAAGTGAGTTCCTAGAAGTACTTAAGGTTAACAGCTTGCAATGAGCTTGTCAGAAGAGAGCTTTCTTCCCCCATAGAGCTGTGCCTGCAGCTCTCTGCTTGGCCATTTCCCCTCCAGTGGAAAGCTTTAAGTGAACAGGATCCTATTAAGAAAGCAGGGCAGCCTAATTACCCACCTGTCTGCCTGGCCTGACCTGCATTTAGCAACAGGACACCAAGTGGGGACAGAATGAATTAGCTGATCTGTACCTTCTTCCACAAAAGCACTTTCAGAGCAGGATTTTCTAGATCATGCTAGACACATGGGAATCTGCTGCTAAGAAAGATGTCTTGTACACGAGAAACAAAAAGGAAATAATGCTTTTAATTCTTAAGACACCTGGTGACTGTGAAACCAAAGATTGAAGAATACACAGCTCCAAGCATCATGTGCCACACTACAGAGTGCCAACAAGAGAGCACTCTGTACGTGACAGGCAACTCCTGACACTAGCTCACAAAATTTAAAACACATTTCAGTCTTCCTTGAAAACAATTCAACTGCATTGACAGCAACTGTTGGCTGTCTTAGACTAGTACATGTCTCTAACAGGTCACACCATGTTTCATTAGGGTGCACTACTGAATCTTCCTGTAAAGAACAACCCAGCACACCACCTGACACTGACAGCAACTGGCCTCCAGAGTCCAGACATATACACAATTTACAACAGTACCACAGGTAACCCACATGTGCTGCCCTTTTGGAAGCTGCTGCAACTGTTTGGAAATTAAAATAATCAGGAATGTAACATTTGCAAGGGATATGCACATGCCGCTACATGGAGGAACAGCATAAAGCATCCTAAAACTGCTGTGAAATAGTGTTATTTTTTCTTCAGTGCAGCAGCTTCCACAGGTTAATTTCTTAACTTGAAAGCAAACGACTGAGCCCTTGCAACAGTAAGAGAAGATGTGCCCTTATTTCAAACCAGGGGACAGCCACAGAGCCAACATCAGCTGGAGAAGGTGAGAACAGGGACAGAGCACCACAATGAAACCACACCATTACCAGGTTCCACCACACAATGCAGACAGCAACTAAAAGCAACCTGCAAACCCGTCAGCTCAACCCCCATCAGCTCTCCAGTACTTCCACAAAAGCCAACAGATGAGTCTTGTAAAACAAGCACCCTTCTCATCTACTCATTCAGAAGAGGCCAGAGGCCACCATACCACACAGCTCCTCTACACAGAAGCCATTCTCATCAGCACTCAAACCTCCAAGACCCCGCTTGACCTGCCAACCAGTACTATTAACAAAGAACCCTGGTTACACACAAACATGCCATCTATTTTACAACAACACATGCACTTCCCTGGGGAAGGGTGAAAGGCATGACCAAACATCTAGTTCTGTCCAAGTAAAGAGAAAATTATCCCAGACAGGACAGGATGAAAGGCACATATGCTCTAAAGCTTGTCTCTAATCCCCTGTATCATTGATGTAAAGATCTTAAAACCTTTACAACAAGTGCTAAAAAAACCTCAATGATCGGAAGTGTCAGAAATAAGACCTAATGCTCCAAAATCCTTTCCCCCCCCCCCAAGAACATCAGTCTCTACCTTAGCACTGCAAGATAACTTCTAAGCACTGTCCTCCGGACAGGATCCCAGGGCAGTACAGACCTCCATGCAGCAGACTTCGGGGTTCATCCAGTCATACACAAAAGCATATATTTAACACAGAAAGCATTATCTCATACCGCACATCATTCAGGACTTTAAAAGGAAGTCTTTAAATGTTTCTGGCTTCAAACTGATTTATAACTGCAAGTTACAACTACAAAAATAATCTACAATTTGAGAATGAACTCTTCCTACCCAGCTACTTATATGCACATCAAACAAGCTGTAATCCAGCCAGCCCTGTCCCAAAATTAACAGCAGCTTCCAGGCAGAATAGTCTAATAACCTTCCCCCCTCCAGTGAAGCAAATATAGCACATGCGCCCACCAGACCAATGCCCTAAATTGTAATTCGTCATCATCCCCAAGCCTTCTTTGCAAGGTGGAATTTGGTAGTGATGCTCAAAGGTAGTCACTGCCTGTGTGAAGCCCAATGACTAGCCTATGTGCTGTGCAGGAGAACTGGGGATAACTGCTTTTCTGAAGGATCTTGTGGCATTTTAACAGAAATACACAGCAAACAGCCATCAATTTTACTTCTCAAATTCAAAGATGAAACACCACACCTTCTGCTGTCTCAGCAGGCCTGTTTAAATCTCATGACTACTCTCTCCAACTTCTCACTTTTATGACCTTTTGTAGGCAATAGGAATACCAAGAGGGCCACAGCCCTGAGTTCCCCCACATACAAAGAGGGAATCAAACCTTAGCTCACTTACCAGCCCTGACTTTAAATGCTTAACTTCTGGCACCACACAAATACTACCCTTTAGCCACCAACATTCATCAGGAGAAAGGGGTTCCTGGAAGGAGTCCCATGTCTTCGTGTTTGTGTGTCCCGCCCCACCCCACCCCCCCCCCCCAGTTACCCTGCCCACAAACAGGCTCTCTGGCTCAGGAGCAGCATCTCCCTACAGCGACATGCATGCTCGGTCCTGCAAATACAGAAGACTCCTGTCTTCTACACATGCAAATTCTTTCAGCTCAGTCCTGACCCAGCAGTTTTGCATGTGTGAGTGTTACCCCAGAATAAACTTCTCCTACTTCGTTTCTGGTGCAGGTACGCTTGAAGCATAAGCAGCTGGCTGGGAGGGAGTTACTACTGCAGATTCCTGCATCCCCGTACTGTCTCCTGTTCTTGACGTTTTCAGAGCCTCGGCTGCATAGTATCTTGTCTCAGCACTGTCATATGCCAGCTTATTAAGCCACACAGTTTCGCTGCCCTCATGCAGAAAAAAGCAGGTAGGTGAAGGTTGCTCAGCATCACTGGAAAGCAGAGAGTTGGTGGTGGTCTCCAGATGTTTCACGCCTGTTTCCTTTCCAGTGCTGTCGTTCCTGTCCTCATGGTGGTTCTTCAATGCTCCGGGGCATCCACGCTGCTGCTGTTTGACTTTGCCTGACGGATGACCATCAAACATGTTCTCGTAGAAGCTCTTCTCAGCATCATCATAGAGAGGTTTCTCTAACCACACCTCTGACATGAGCGCCTGCAAGCTGGAAATCTGTGGCTTACCATTTACCGTCTGGTGTACAGAACCAGGCAAACTGGTAACAGAGGAAGCAGCAGAAGCAGCAACAACATCTGGAGCCAAGCTTGGTGTAGCAGGTGTAGGCAGGGCTGTAACATAACCCTCATCCGGCGTTCTCAGCCCAACATTGCCAGCATTTGACCACACAGACGGGATGGTTAGGACATTTGGAGGAACAAAGAACTGAGATTTTTCAATAAACACCTCCTCAGCCTTATCAAAGTCAAACTTGTTGACCCAGACATCCTGAACAACATGGTGACATGCAGACAGACTACCATGGGAGCAGGACAGGACTGCTGAAAGCATCCTTGGCTTAGGAGTGTCTTGGACAGCTTTTGACCTGGCCACTAAAGGGGACTGCTCAGCAGTTAGTTCAGGTTCTGGTGCTTCCTGGTTCTGACAATCCACTAGTCTTTTCCTGTACATGTTCTCAGCGCGATCATAGAAAGGCTTGTCAAACCACACATTGTCAGCTAACAACCCAGTCAGAATAGAGTCTAACTTGGAGGCCACGTTTTTGGGTTTTGGAGAACGCTTCCGTTTCCTTTGCTTCTTTCCATTCCTTGCTCTCTTCAGGTCTCCCTTGAATTCGCTTTCAACTGAGTCATCATTGCAGACTCCATTTACAGCCTCTACCTCCTGGCACTCCTCTGGGGCTGCAGCAGCTAGCATCGCTTCTCTTTCGTAATGCAGTCTCTCTGCTTCATCATATTTGTGCTTGTCTACCCACACTTTTTCTACTGGGCAGGGAGGCTTCCTTGTCCTCATCTTCCAAAGAGTGGCAGCATTAAAAGATAAGCACAACAATGAAGTAGTTGCAAGAAAACTAAATAAAGCAAGGGCATGCATCAGACTTCGGTAATTTCTTAATACAAGAGTGTCAAAAGCTATCATACCATTATTATTCATGTCAAAGAGCCTAAGCATTTTTATTCGATTTTTCCTTTGTTACAGATTTTAATTCAAAGATTAAACTGCCTAAACATGTCTAGTTTCTGAAGTCAAAACAACATTCCTCCTAAAATACTTCTGCTGTTCTGACAAGTATTCTGTATGTTACTATTTAAATATAAAGGCACTGGCTGAAAGCACTTTAAATTTCACTTTTGAAGACAACTGGCAGAAAAAACCTACAAGGCTTTGTTCAAATCCCTGGTAACATATACAATATTCTTCCATGTTAGTAGGTAAGTCCTTAATTACTTGTTAGGTATTCTCAACTAGGTATGGTTTTGGGAAGACAGGCTAAAGAAAGATGCCCCAATTTTTCAGTATCTTTAGAGGTCATTGCTTACACCTATCTGTGTTCTGCTACCAGAAGTCAGCAGAGGGAGCTGACTGAAAAGCTATGACTCAAGTTTTGGTTTAAAACCCCAGTTACTTGCAAATTAAAACTAATGAATCACTGATGATCTCACAAATAGCTTAGTTTACCAAAAAGATCTACTGAAATGAAAACCATTACATCTACTCTGTGTTTTCCTTAGTCATACTTTACCACAGAACAAAATAATCCTAGTACATGTAGACTTATTTTAATTGGTACAGGAAATACCTTTCCAAGTACAGAATTTACTGCACTGCTCAAACATCTAACGAGTAGGTAACTCACTGCCAAACACTACAAAGTCAGATCCTTAGAGTAAAAAAAAAAGCCCAAAATGAAGTATCTGTAAGCCAGGTCTCTGTTTAGCTACTGGCAGTTGCATGTTTTATAGGTACAAATTTATCTGTGACAGGTTGCCAAATAAAACACATACAGCTGAAGTATCCTCCAGACTTCAGTCAACAATTTGCAGTTCAAACAGTTCCTGGAACAATTTACAAGCCTCAAATCTGGGGGCTTGACAGACCAGTAAAAACAAACCTATTACAACTAAACACTTTTGCTTTTTTAAACTTTCAATTTTAATTTCTATAGTTTAAAATATTAATGTCATAACGTATTTCAATTGTAACAACTACTAGGGAAAGCAAAGACATCTTTTTCTTACTGAGTTGTGAGAACGCTCCTCCAATAGCTGCTGAAAGCACTGTGATACAGCTAAAAACATGTGAAAATATCTAAATTGAAACTTACTTTGAAGTATTTATTTTACTTTACACTATTCTCTTGCATTGTACACCAGTTAATAGAGAAAAAGCCCACTTCTTATTACAGACAACTAGAAACAAACCAGCGCTTTCAATAAACATTATCCTACTTGTTACCATCAACATCAAAAACACCCACACTGGAAGCACATGCATTGCATGGTAGGAGCAATGCTATGAGCAAGCGGTAATGCAGGTTTGCAAGTCAGGATAAGCTCTGCTACTACAGCTTCCACAGTACTATCATCAAGCAGTGAAAAATGACATCACATACATCATGCAAACAGAAAACATGCCTCCAAAGAGCCTACACATGTTATTTTCAAGTACAAGGATACACTCCTGCTGTTAAAAAAACCCCAACATTGAGGCAGCCCTATACTCCTGATCATCTCAACTGCTGGACAAATAATTTTAGATATTTTTATATTTCTTAAGTAGGAAACAGCATCCCCCTTAAAAAATAATCTTTACAGGAGATGCCAATTTCAATGGGATTCTTGGAGGGTAGCATCAAGAGGAGGCAATGTCTGCTAGAGCAGTATCTGTATTTCAGTCATTCAGCAGACTGGAAAAGGATTAAATGATGCAAATATAAAAAATGTTGTGCACAAAGGCCCCGCTTTGCAGTGCACACATTCTAGAACAGCAGCCATCTGGATCTAGTGGAGTAACCTGCCAGCACAAAATCTAGGGGAAAAATAAAATGCACAACTGAAACTACATAGGCAGGATAGTAAGTCTGAATTTGTAGGTTACTTAGGTTGTTCTGTTTAGGAGTCCTTAACCATCAGATTTCTCCGTTTGCCTGACATGCGCTGCTTGGCTCTACATTCACATTCGAGTTATCCCAAGAAAAAATCACAGCCTTCAAAGAGATCCTTCATTGAGAATACTTCATTAACCCAACACAGGTGTTGTATTCAGAGGTTATAACAAAAGTATTTCAGGAAGAATCTCTAGTGGGTGTAATGAGAAACCCAGACATGACTCAATATAGCTTTAAATACTTAATTTGCATTACACAGCCATTAACATTTCATACAGAAAGAGTATGACCATCTGACAAAAATAAAACTAATAACTGGAGTTTAGTATTTTTAATTATAGGTGATTTTGCTCAAGTCCTTAAGCAAACAGCTTCAAGCTACTGGAGTTGCAGCCCCCACATCACTCATCTCAAGGGTGAGGTGGATTATTGAGTACTCCAATTACCAAGTGTCTCTCAAAGAACTGTCTCAAATCAAAATGAGACACAGCTGACGTTAATAAACAAATCTGTAAAGGTACACTTATTTCCAGTAGAAATCAGAGAACTGTACAATAATCTGTCTAGTGAGAAGTATCAGATCCATGCCTATATTCCCTTGATCTTCCAGAAAGTGCAAAAGCCACATGACAACTAGAGAGTACTTACTTTTTTAGCTCCTATGATAGCATTAAGAAAAAAGATAAAATTAGAGAAAGTTTCAAGTTGTAGAGATGCAGCAGCTAGTCACCAAGGACATAGAATGACAAGAGCTGAATGTATTATCATATAGTTAATTCCCCCTCAAATACATTTAATGAAACTTACAGCTGGTTAACCCCCCAGAACTACATTATCTTCATGAACCAACACCACAGACAACCACTTACTTTTAATTTTAAATAACAAGCAATAAAAATTAAGTATCCAAAAGGATCCACCCCATCACAACAGGGAATCAAACAGAGAAGATCCCAACCTGCCATATCAACACTGTCAGCTGGCGCTCAGGTCCCCCAGTTTCAGGTAACTAAACACCAACAGCAAATACTTTTAAATAATTCTGAAAATATAATATAACAATTATAATGTCAAATAATGAATTCACATGACTGCAGTTATTTCTACAAGTCAGCAATCTGTAGAACATTGCATAAAATAAGGCAGAAATAAAACACTAACACCAGTACTCAGCCTACCAATTTTTCAGAAAAAGCATCAATACAACATGTGAAAGCTTGCAGAAGAATTCAACTTACACAGAGGCTACACCTACAAAAGCCCAATAAGACAGCTTCCTGTGTCATCAATTTAACATTACACCTAAGAGGGCTGTTTCTGCAAGGAAGTAACACAAACCTCCAAGCCAAAGTGACCACAAATGTTCCCCATCAAATCTGGCTCACAGGAACTCAAGTGTTGTTTTTACAATGATTATTACCAGGGAAAAATCTTAAAGGGAATTTATCACAACAAGTGTTAATATCATTTTCCAAACACAAGTCCAAGACACTTGCAGCACCTACTTGTTTCCACAATGAGCCAAACCTTATAATAAAGACCAGATTTTTGAGGAAGTTTAGAAACAAGCAAAAATTGAAAATAAAAAAAAGACATTTCTACTCTGTGTCCGTTAAGTTTTCCCAGAAGAACATGGGAAGAAACATATATGAAGCTTTTAACCACACAAACCATCACCTGAGCTGGTGCAGACAGCCTCATGACAGGAGAGAGCTGCAGACCATTAATACCACAGCACTACCAGTTCTCCCAGCGTACAAATTTACTCCAGACAAGACACAAGCTCACACTCCTCCTTCAGCCAAGTCTGCTAAATCACAGTACGACAAGCAAAGGGAGTACACCTAATGTCACCAAGTCTGGAGGGAGAAATTCACCTCTTCAGAGGTTCTGGGAGAAATTTAAACTGACTCACACTGCTCACAGTCCAGTCTGGAGCAGCTAAGATTTACCACCACACAAAACCACCATCTGTGCAATTGTTTCAGTGCTTCAACTCCTCAAAGTTTTACAATTGAAAGAACACACTGTAGTTTTATGAACACTCTCCACTGGCAAAAAACGCAGCACAGAAACTAGAGGTGCACTCTGCACTTAAAGCAAAGTAATGCAACATGAACCCTTGGGTCTCCCGCTCAAACCACTTGAGACCACATTCATCCACGACCTAATAACATTTCTCAGAAGTGAAGCAGGTTTTCATTTTAATGAGCTTTTTTTAGCACAAAGATAAATTAATGCTTTGAGACAGAGGCAGCAAACTTTATAAAAGCTCTTACTGCACACTCCAGAGATTGGCTCCTGTGTACCCAGGACAATTTTGCTTTTCCAGTGATAGTGCAGATAATTTATCAGGGGTTTTACAAAGCATGAAACCACTGAAAAGGCAAATGATATTAATCTTTATTGATGCCAAATAATAAAATACTCCCAAGTAGCAAAAAAAAAAAAAAATCACAGGTCAGTATTTAGGCCTCCACAGACCGCTAAAAAAGGCTTTAAAAAACCTGAAAGGATTTTGAATCAATAGCTACAGCTTCAGAACTTTGTGCTTGGTGTTGTCTTGTCACCACGTCCTAGGTATTTCAAGCCAGAACAAAGCTGTGGTGTACTTCCAGCACTGCAGGGAAATGCGTAATGTTAAAAATAGGCAATGAAACGGCCTCTGTTGTTGTTCTGTAAATCCAAAATAAGCTTTGGACTTCAGCTATTTGGCTGCATTATCCCTTTAAGCCTAGCAACTTTTTAGAAAGTCAGTAAAACAAAAGCATACATCACCATAATGCTGTAGCCAAAAAAAAGAAAGTTAAGTCAACTCCATTTATTGGTTTAATGAAAGCCACTCTTTTTCTATCCATAAGAAAGTTACATTTCTTCTGAACAGAGAGGCCTACAAAATAAAGGGGTGGGTGCAGTCAGGTTATAAGTATGTCTGTCACAGCTTCCCAGAGACCTAAATTCCATCAAGCCCTACACAATTTCTTGCACTGGAATTGAACTGCGATTTTAATCTCATGTGCCAGGCTGACCAGTCAGCTCCCAACAAGGCACAGCAAGTCAGGTAACACCACAGTTTGAAATCAGCTCTCCCAGAAATAATTTAAGTTTGATGTGACAAAATATTTCTGATAGCCTTGAAGAGTCTCTTTAGATGAGCGAGCGCAGCAGATGTCATCTGTCACTGATCTCTGGAGGGATGTGACAGCTTTCTGCAAGCTGTAACAAAGAGGGCAAGACAATAGTCACAGTTCAACTGCCTTCTTCAGAAAAAGACATCAAAAATGGGCATCAGGTGGCACCAAGGGACATGGGATGATGTACACATAAGGCAGCTTGCTGTGGTTTCACCTCAAAACCACCCCACAGATGCAGCCCCAAAGGCTACGCAGGAAAAGTCCTGATTTCTGTAAATCCAAGCAGCAATCAAGCCAACACCAGTTGCTCATCCCCCAGCCCAGCACTGACAAGTTCTAACTACAGGAGATTCTATCCCAACCCTCCATCTGCATATCTGGTTACATGCCCTGGCACAGGTGATTCCGACAGGGCCACCATGGTTATATATTTAGTGCTCTTGTGCTATCACATGTCACACCCTCTCCATTAGAAACTCCTGAACACTCATCCCAGCAGCAGTCAAAAAAATATAAATACCAAAAAACCTAGAAATGGCCCATTTGAAGTCAGAGAGAGCAGACAGAGGACCAAGAAGGTCCATAGGCACCAGTTTGTTCCTTTCTACAGCCTCAGACCTGCACCTGGGCTACATCACACTAGACATCCATACTGCCTGTGAAACGCTTCTCCTCTTCTTAAAACCGCTACTACCGCAGTCCTGCACAAAAGCAAGAGCCATTTCAGCTACGCATTCAGGCACCAGTTAAGACAGCTGCTTCATACCTACAAGCTCTACAGCAAAGGAAAGACAAGCATCATCCCTGCACTGCCTCCTGCTTTTTATTTTTGGCGATTCAGTTAAAAGCAACAAGACTTGTTTCACACCAGAGGGTCTGATGGCTTCTTGCAACTGAAAGGAGCTAATCCACCCCTTCCTCAACACTGGCACTGAGTCAATACAAGCAGCTAAAGCAAAAGAAAATATTAATGCTTCTGTAGTATTGCTCTTCTAGTTTCGTTCCCTAAATTGGCTCTCCCCCAACTCACGAGCAGCAGAAACAGCGGTCCAATGCAGCAGCACAGGGTCAGGAGACGAGCTGCTATCACCTTTGCTATAATATAAAGCTCCACGCTAGCCTTTAGCCAGGGAAACAACCACCACCCTCAATCTCGATCACCTAAAAATGCAACTCTTTGCTCCAAGCAACAATGCTGCCGAGTACAAATGAAGAGATAATCAAGGACATGAGAAATCACCAGCAGGGAAAGACAGGACAGAAATCACCATCACAAGAAAAAGCAAAGTAGCTTAGATGAAGAGAAAAAAAAAAGGCATACCTGGCAAGGTCAGGGAGAAAGAGGGCACACCTAGAAAAGGAGAGGAAAGAATTACAGCTATACCGCCAAATTTATTTTCTCCTCCACACTGAGCATGACAGGATTGTGAACATCAGATTACAATCAATTCCAAAATTTCAATGATCTAGACTTGAAAAAACAAATCCATATTGATTTCAGTGAACACCAGCAGGGAAGTAGGAATGATAAGACTGTAGCAGCCTCAGCAACTTCAGCTGCTGCTGTAATCCTTCACAACCCCTGAGAGAGCACATCAGCAGCCTTCACACAACCACTCCTCCCATTCCCCAAATAGTTTTGAAATAGATACCTCCTGACCGAGCTGTCATTGGAAGAAAAAGGAAAAGCAGAAAGAGCAGAACGGGCTGCTGGAGGCACCACCAAGGTTACAGAGGGGCTGGGAACACCAGCACACAGAGGGGGAAAGGCGAGATAAGCAGGGTCCAGGTGTACCAAGAGAGCAAAGACAGGTCAATGGAGGAGACCAGACATTACAGGGCTCCCAGCTCCAAAACAAGTTTGGAGAAGCAGCTAAGAGTGCAGGGCCATGGGCTGGATCATGCCACTGCTTCAGTTACAGAGGGCTGTCAGTTGCTCTGTGCCAGGACAGTGCAGCAGTTCTAATTTCCCTTTGCAGCAGGTGACTCAACAAGAAACCATTGCCAAGATGAACAACAGGGAGAAGAGCAGACCCCCATGGCGCCCAGAGCTACAGGAACAGGGGGCTCCTCTTAACTCCCCTCCTTACTAAGGCAGAAACCACCCTAATCCCCTCCAAGCTTGAAGAGGCGAGGCTTCATGCATCAGGGATATCCCAACACCAGCACCCCAACAGAGAGAGAACCCACTCCCCATAATCCATGGAAAGGTACAAAGATTTACGGAGACCTCCAGCATCAGCCCTTACACCAGTAACTAGGTGCTCCTGCAACCACCTCCCTAGAGCCTGCGAAAGAGAAGCAACCCCACAACACCCTTCCCTGGGCCCAGGAGAAGAAAAGGGATCTCCCAAATAAGGCACCCCCCACATCCTCCTTTCTTGGGGTGTGAGGGGAGAAGAGACCCCACAGGGGATGGAGAGGTGGGGAGGGACTCCCACATCCCCCTTCCCAGACCCATTAAGAGGAAACCAAACTAAGAGATTGTGGGGAGCATGGTAGGGATGTCACCCCACTAATCCCCAAGACCTTAAGCGGGTACGAGTAACCCCGAAGACCAAAAGCACCCAAAGCCCCCTCCCTCAGGACTCAGGGTACCATGGGACCCTACAGATAATGGGGGGGATCCACCCCCACTACTCAGGCTATGAAAAAGGGACCACACAGGCAATGGAGGAACCCCACAACCTCCCTCCCTGACTGTAACAGGGGAAGTAACGACATATAGTGACAGACCGCCAGAGCTCCCCGTTCCCGCCATTGCGAGGGAGCCACACGTTCTCCTTCCACAGCCCGTGAGCAGGAAGGGACCTCAGGGGGGACAGGCGAATTGCCCCTTCCTGAGGGCTGTGAGCGAATGGACCCCACGGATCGTGGGAAGCCCCCACAAGCCGTCCTCCTGGCCCCCGAGCAGGAAAGGGCCCCGCAGATCACGAGGGGCTCCCACAATCTCCCACCCCGGGGCTGTGAGAGGAGCAAGGCATCTCCTAGAGTCCCCCGAAACTCCCACTAGCAAAGCTCACGGAGGAAGAGGGGGGTGGGGCTGAATGGCCCCAGAGAGCGGGGAGCCTGCCCGGCGGGCCGGTGAGGGGGGGCTGCACTCACCGGCAGCGCTGGGCCCCGGGCAGGCCGCAGGCGGCACCGCTCCACTCGGCCTCCACCAGGCAAAGGGATACAGCTTAGCGCGCGCGGGGGGTTGTGGGGGCGGCGCGGACCACGAGCGGCGGGGGCGGGGGGGGCAGAAGGGGTGTGCGAGGGGAGACAACGCGCCGCACTCACCGCGCGGACCTCCTTCCCCCCCTTCCTTTTCCCCACGGTAGAACAGCCGGGAGGGGCGGGGAAAGCAGCGCTGGGGGAAGAGGTGAAGCGTGCGCCCCCCGTCTTTGTAGAGTGGTACAACTCAGAGGCAGCGGCGGGGCTGCGGGGAAGAGTCCAACAGGGCAAGGAGAAGGGGGAGAGGCGCAACCTAATCGCTATGGAGGGGGACGCATGCGCGTTGCGCGCCGCCCCGCCCTACCGGCCGGCTCGGGGCCGGAGCGGAGACAAAGGCGCCGCGCCCCCCCCCCCCACCTCCCGCCCCGCCCCGGTTATAACGCGCCCCCCTCCCGGTACCGCGCCGGCCCATGGCTGCGGGGGCGGCTCCATGCCCGGGGGGGAGCCGGAGGCGGGTGGGGGGCCGGCCGGTATGGCGGGAGGGCGGCAGGGCGGTGGCGGCAGTGCAGCCGCGGGGGTGTCGGTGAAGATGGCGCTGCGACGGGCCTACTCCATCAAGGACAAGCTCCAAGCCATCGAGCGGGTGAAGAAGGGCGAGCGACAGGCGTCTGTGTGCCGGGCCTTCGGGGTGCCGGGGGGTACGCTGAGGGGCTGGCTGAAGGATGAGGCCAAGCTACGGTGGTTCCTGGAGCAGCTAGGGGGTGAGGTGGGCACCCAGCGCAAGAAGATGCGCCTGGCTAACGAGGAGGAGATCGACCGCGCCGTCTACTCCTGGTTCCTCGCACTCCGCCAGCATGGCGTCCCCCTCTCTGGGCCCCTCATCCAGGCCCAGGCCGAGGCCTTCGCCCGGCAGATCTACGGTCCTGAGTGTACCTTTAAGGCCAGCCACGGCTGGTTCTGGCGCTGGCAGAAGCGTCATGGCATCTCCAGTCAGCGTATCTATGGGGAGGGTGGCCTCCCCACCGAGCCTGAGCGGGCTCCCACTGCCTGCCCCGAGGCCCTGTCCGTGCCAGCTGCTGATGCTGGGGGCTATGGCGACGAGCAGATCTACAACACCAACATCACTGGGCTCTACTGGAAGCTGCTGCCAGGGCAGACTGGCGGAGCAACGGCAGCAGCACGGCGGCGGCCGGCTCCCCGTGAACGGGTCACTGTGCTGCTGGCTGCCAACCTGACTGGCTCCCACAAGCTCAAGCCATTAGTGGTCGGGGGCCTTCGTGATCCCCCCAGCCTCCGTCATCACAACCAGGACAAATTCCCTGCTTGCTACCGCTACAGCCCCGAAGCCAGGCTGGGGCCAGCCCTTCTTCGGGCTTGGTTCTTTGAGGACTTTGTGCCGGGTGTCAAGCGCTTCCTGCGACGGAGCTGCCTGCAGCAGAAGGCTGTGCTGCTGCTCAGCTCCCCACCACCCTCCTCCGGGACTGGCTCTGAGGAGTCCCCGCCACTGCAGACACCCGACGGCTCCATCCGCGCGCTCTTCCTCTCCAAGGGCCCTGCTGGCAGCAGCTCGGCCGGAGGAGGAGGCCGAATCCCGGCCCCACTGGAGCAGGGTGTGGTGTCCGCCTTCAAGCAGCTCTACAAGCGGGAATTGCTGCGCCTTGCTGTCTCATGCGCGGCTGGCAGCAGCGGCTCGGGTTGCCCCATGGATTTTGTGCAGTCCTTCCTCCTCAAGGACATGTTGTACCTGGCTGGCCTCTCCTGGGACCTCATCCCCCCCAGCTCTATCGAGAAGTGCTGGCTGCTGGGGCTGCGTGCCGCCTTCGAGCCCCAGCCTGGGGAGGAAGAGCATGGAAACCCCCCACGTGGGGAGGAGGGTGGAGGGGACAGCAAAGTCTTTAGCGACCTCACCCACCTGGCCGCATTGGCCTACAAGCGCTTGGCTCCCGAGGAGGTGGCTGACTGGTTGCACTTGGACGATGTGGCCCCGGGTACGGAGGAGGATGATGGGGAAGAGAATGCTGAGGAGGAAGGCCCTGGGGGCTGTGGGGCAGAGGAGGAGGAGGAGGAGGCAGCTACCCGAGATGGGGATGGTAGAAGGGGTGGAGAAGGAGGAGATATCTTGCTGCCCACAGCTCGGGAAGCCATCAAAGGTCTGGAGACAGCACTGCGCTGGCTGGAGGGTCAGGACCCCCAGCAAGTGGGGCCGCTGAAGCTGGTGCAGCTCCGCTCCCTCATCAGCATGGCCCAGCGGCTACACCGCGGTGGCAGCCCCCATTCCTAGGGCAGGGCAACCTGTGACCTCTCAGCTACCAACCACCCCACTTGGGGTGTGGGGGGTGAAGGGGGCTGGGGACATCCCATTTGTCCCAGGAGGCTGGCAGCAGAGGTGCCAGCTCCTCTTACCCCTCTGTCACAGGCAGTCACTAGAGCTCAGGAGGCCCAAACGCCCCTGGGTTATTACAGCTAAGGGGGGGTTACAGTTTAGGGCTAATGGGGGGGGGGGGGGTTTGTGCAACAACTCCTCCGTACGTTGCATATTCCGAGGGTTATTCCTCACCTGAGTATATTTAGGAGGTGCTATTTTTTAAGTCACATGAGACTGAGCGGGGTTGGCCCCCTAGTCACTGGCACCACTAGAAGGGGGTGGGTGCCTCCCGTGCTGCCCAGTCCCTCTGACCCCGTGAGGAGGAGTGAGAGAGGGACATCCTCAATATCACCACGAGGAGCTGGGATGATGGGGGAAGTTACACTAAGTAATTCCTTGCATCTTGGAGCGGGGCTGGGGTGGGCACTGCCGGCTGGACAGGGACCACTCCTGGGTGGAAAGCATTCTGCCATGGAGGAGGCTGGTGATGCTCTTCCTACTGCCAAAACAGAGCCCTGTTAAACCGGGGAGGCTTGAGGCTGGTTTAAGACAACTTTCTTCATGCACTGGATTGGGACAGGGACACCTGGGGTGGCATCCATGAAGCTGCAACTCCCCAGAGAGGGTCGCCTTCATCATTCCCATGACAGCCCCATGCCTGGGAACACCCAGACCACAGAGACCTGCTGAAACAGGTACCATCACCTGAGAATCCTCATGAACCCAAAGGCTCCAGGGATGGGGGTTAAGGTGCCACTCCCAGGGTCTGCGGGGCAGTTGGGGATGGAAGATGCATCTCACAGTGCAGGGCAGATGGCCTGCCAGTGTGACATGCATTGTGAGTTGAGATGGGAGCAGGGAGGGCTCCCAGCACTGCCTTGAAATACTGGAGGCATCAGATGTGAATTCAGCAACTGTTGACCTGATTTCAATTAAATATTAGCCTGCTTAGCCAAATTATTGAAAGGAGAAAAAAACCCAACAACTCATCAGTGCTGCCATGCCCATGTCAGCAGGCAAGGTGGGTGTTTTTACTTGTTGAGTCTTTGTCTCATAACATCAGAGTTTATGAAAATTAAATGGATTTTTATTGCCACTTTGGGGTTGTCATCTGTGAACAGTCATGTGGAGCCATCCCAGCAGAACGGAGGCTGGCACAAGGGGAACCTCTGTGCGGTTGTGTCCTCTTGGTGTGGTCTTCTCCATTGTGTTCCCCACCTCTCTGCTGCCTGTTTAATGCAGTAGGGCCAGGCAGGCACCTGAGCCACTGCGGCTTGTCCCCAAATCGATATTTTAATTTATTAGTAGGGTTAACTTGCCAATAAATGAGGCTGCCAGGGCATTTAGGGAGCAGCAAGGAAAAAAACCCACAGAAGTCATCAATTTTGGAGGTGAGGTTTGTCCTTTCAGATCATGAAACTCCACTGCAGAACCTATTTCAAGAAAAGCTTCCAATTAGGGGAGAAATGCACTGTTTTTTTTCCCCCACAAACCCAGCCAACCTCAATTTCTGCTGTTTGGCTGCTGCCAGGTTGACAGCCAGCATGATGTGTGTGTCTGTCCCATTTCATGCTTCTCCCTTAGCTTTGGTTTCCTAATGGTATGTGTTTGGGGCTTGATGCTGCAGTGCCTGAATGCAGACTTCTATCCACTAACGGGATGTAATCATGTAAAACCATGTTTCTAATTATTTTTATAGTCTTTTACACCAAAAAATCACAAAACAACCCACAAAAAACATTTTAGAGCTTGATGTGGCTCACTTCAAGCAGTAGTTTGTGAGTTAAAGGAGTCATCCATTTTTGACAATGTTGCAAAGCTCAGCAGAAGATACAGGGCTGGAGGTCTTCACTTCTTGTGTCAGTCAGCCTGGGTGCTCTTATGGCACTATTGGCCTGGTTTGGGAGGTGACAACATTGAACCATGGGTTTGGGTTGAAAGGGACCTTCAGAGATCATCTAGTCCAACCCTCCTGCCTTGGGAAGGGACATCTTTCACTAGACTGGGTTGCTCACAGCCTCGTCTAACCTGACCTTGAACGCTTCCAGTGATGGGGCATTCACAACTTCTCTGGGCAACCTATTCCAGTGTCTCACCACCCTCAGTGTAAAAGATTTCTTCCTTATGTCCAGTCTGTGTCTGCCCTCTTTAAGTTTAAAACCATTGCTCCGTCTTTCTTACCAGCCCCCTTTCTACACTAAAAGGCCGCAGTAAGGTCTCTCTGGAGCCATCTCTTCTCCAGGCTGAACCCCTGCAGCTTTCCCAGCCTTTCTCCACAGCAGAGGGCTTTCAGCTCTTGGACCAGCTCCATGTCCCTCCCCCAGCCCTGCTCCAGCAGGTCCCTGCCTGGCTTGTGCTGGGGGACACCCGAGCTGGGTGCAGCAGGGCAAGTGTCTCATCAAAGCGGAGCAGCGGGAGAGCATCACCTCCCTTGACCTGCTGGCCATGCTGCTTTTGATGTGGCCCAGGATGGGACTGGCTTTCTGGGCTCTGCGCACACATTGCTGGCTCATATTCAGCTCTTCATCCACCAACACCCACAAGTCCTTCTTGGCAGGGCTGCTCTCAATCCCTCCATCATCCAGCCTGTATTGCTACTGAGGATTGCGCCAACTCAGGTTTAGGACCCTTGCACTTGGCCTCATTGAACTTCATGGGCTTTGCAGGGGGGCCGTTCCTCCAGCCTGTCCAGGTCCCTCTGGATGGCATCCCTTCCCTCAAGCAAATCAACCACACTGCTCAGCTTGGTCTCATCTGCAAGTGTGCTGAGAGTGCCCCCAATCCCACCATCTATGTCATCAATAGAAATATTTAATAAGATTGGTCCCAGTACATATCCTTGAGGGACACCATGCATTACTGGTTTCTACTTGGACATGGAGCCATTGACACAGCCATCCAGCCAATACCTGATCCAGCTAACAGTCCACCCATCAAACCCACCTCTCTGCAATTTAGCAGCACAAATGTTGTGTGGGACCATGTCAAACACCATACAGAGATCTAGGTAGATGACGTCCATAGCTCTTCCCTTATTCACCAATGCAGTCACTCCATTGTAGAAGGCCACTACCTTTCTCAGGCACAACTTGCCCTTGGCAAAGCCATGTTGGCTGTCTCTAACCACGTCCCTGCCTTCCATAGGTTTCAGCATGCCTTCCAGGAGGATCTGCTCCGTGATCTCACCAGGCAGAAGATGCCTCTCTTGAAGGCAGGAATATTAGCAGTAAGGTAGTAGCAATAATATACCTGCAGTGAGTTCTGACTTTTTAAATAAAATTTTGGAATTTAAGCCATTTTTGTTAAAACTAGTGCATACCAAATTGATGAAGGTCATCAGCTTCCTGGCTTTGGGATTGAACATGCTGCTTCTCTGCAAGACAACCTGAAACCCCAGAGCTCAAAAGCCTTTAGGAGGACACATGAAGATGGGGAAAGGCCAGGGGCTGAGGTCAGCAGTGTCACAAGCAGTGGGGCTGGATTTTGCCAAGGCTTTTTCACCAGGTATGTTGAAATGGTGTGGAGGACACAGAAGAGATGGAGATGCCCGAGAATGAAATTGGTAGGCTGCATATTTCAGAGAGACCAGCAGAATCACCTTGGGGGAATCTGGGGACAGGGCAGGGATAAAAGCAGGCAGAAGGAGAGAGCTACCAGGTAGCTTGGAAACCTTGAGGAGCACTGCTTCCCTGCACCACGTAGGTGCCGTGAGCCCCTTCCCTGGCTCCACAGCAAAGGATAGAGATCGGCAGGAGACACAGGCAGGCTCAAGCTCTGCCTCTGGCTTCTGTGCAGCTTTGCTAATTAATTAGGTGCCTTGAGGAAGTGTCCAGGAAGTTCATGCTTTAGCATGACCCGGCAGCACTGTAGGGCTGTGGCATCTCTTTTGGCTTGGTGCCACTGGCATCTGGGGTGACAGCAACCGTGGGGAGAGAGTCGAAGCCATAGGAGCCAGAGGCTCAGCATCCAGCTGTTTCTTTCACCAGCAATGTTTTGCGTGGTTTCAAAGCAGATTGCAAATCATCACTCATTGCATCCGTGCAAGTGCTGGGAAGCAAACAAAGCTTAATTAGGGCACACAAAAGGCTCAGATCTTCTCCAGATAGGCATTTCTACTCCCTTGATGTACAGCACCCCCAGAGCCGACAGCTTCCATCCCACCACCTTGCTGCCAGAGAGGGACCCATCTGCAGGCCCATGGTGCGATGCTGGTCCCTCGCCAAAGTGAAAGGTGGATGTTTTTCAGCTGGTTGACTTCTTACTCATAATTTTGGGATGTGGATAGCAGCTCTGTGTTCATGCACACATCTCCAGAGCTGAGCAGAGGAGCAGGCACCAGTGCCCATGTGTAAAAGTCAAAGCCTTTCTCTGTACTCATCCCCAGAGCATCATCCTGCCAACTTCCCACTTCTCAGGGTCCCTTGGCATCCACATACCACCTGCCGCAGGGATGTGGCCACTCTGTCCAGCCCCAGCAAGCTTGACATGGGATCACCCCATCCCAAAACCCTGCCCCCATCCCTGTCCTCAGTGCCATACATCCTGGCACAGCATCAGTGAGTGTAGAGCCAGCATGGCATCAGCTCCATCCCTGGTGAACACAGAGCCGGCATGGCATCAACTCCATCCCTACTGGCCCAGGGACCCATGGCTGTCACCTCCCCATATAGGTGACCCCATGGTGGGTACAATAGTAGCCTCTAGCACTGAAGGGACCAGAAAGAGCCAAGCCTGCCATTGTGTTGCCCATGTTTATTTGGTCCCAGTGCTGCAGAGGTAGCATGTGGCATGGACACAGGTCCACACCATCTCCCACCCCCAGCCAGGGTCTCCTGGGGGTGTCCCCTGCTCCCTGAAGGGATTCAGTCTGGTCGCCATCACCCCTCCCGCCCGATGGGGGACAGAATGGAGGGGCTCAGCACTAGTCCTCAGCCATGTCGCGTGCCCGGTTGGTGGCTGCTTCCACAGCATTCATGACAGTGGCTCGCAGTGCACCCTTCTCCAGCTGGTGCAGCGCATGGATGGTGGTGCCCCCAGGTGTGCAGACATCTCCTCGCAGCTTTGCCGGGTGCTCCCCCGTCTCCAGCATAATTTTTGCTGCACCCTACAGGAGATCAGGGTGGGTCAAACAAAGGGGACCTCCCAAACACCCTCCTCCTTGCCCAGGGATTGGATGGCAGCATCTTCCCACGGCCCACACCCCTGCAGCAAGGGACAAGGTGCTGAAGCATCTGTCCTACCACCATGCCCTTTGCTGTCTTCTGGTGGCCTTATCTTCGTTTCAAGAGAGAAATGCCACCCAACACCTCCTCCCTCACTCTGTCACCCTGATGCCCAGAGCAGCAACAGTGACAGGATGCCCAAGCCAGGTGGGAGCTGTGGGGTAGTGGGGAGAGGAGTGATGCTAGGTGTCCCTGAATGACAGCACTGACTCACCAGCAGCGTCTGAGCTGCGATCCTACTGGCTAAGCCACCTGGCATGCCCATCTTTACTGCTCCTTCAGCCAAGGCTTCGGCAAACAGGTACACCTGGGGAAGAAGAACATCAGGGGTGAGCGTGGCACAAGTGGGGACCCCAAACCCCAGCCCCACATGGGTGGGATTTCTGCTGGTGTCCCATGTCCTGCTGGTGAGCTGGTGCCCACTGAGTGTGGGTGCTTACGTAGGCCACTCCGCTGCCACTGAGGCCAGTGTGGATGTTGATGTAGGATTCGGGGACCTCCTCACAGAGCCCACAGGATGACAGCAGGCTCTTCAGCAGGGCAGCTTCCCCGTCACCAGCACTGCTACCCCGGGCGAAGACCATTGCCCCTGCCTGTACCACACATGGCAGGTTGGGCATGAGCCGCAGCACCTTGGTCCCAGCAGGGAGAAGCTGGGGAGAGACAGGGATGGGAGAAGGGTGCTAGCTCTGGGGAGCACCCAAGGGTGCCCTGAGACACCAGTGGGTATCACAGCCCCCCATGGGGCTGGCAGAGAAGCATGGTCCATAGGGAAGAACATGGAGATGCAATGTGGGTGGGTAGAGAGCCACAGCAGCATGTCCTTCTCCACAGGCTTGGGTGCAAATGGGAGGAGGAGGAAGAGGAAAAGGTGGAGGCTCACCCGCTGCAGTGTCTGGAGGGTGACACCAGCTGCCAGCGAGACAATGATGTGGTGGGGTCCCACAGCAGGACGGATCTCCTGCAGGACGCCCGGTAGAATGTGGGGTTTGGTGGCCAGGAAGACCAGGGTGCTCTCCTGCAGCACCTCCAGGTTACAGTGAGTGGTCCGGCAGCCTGACTCCTGCGTGAGCAGGGAGAGGTGTCACAGCTTGGCACCCCCCACCTCCATGGACAAGGCACATTCACATGGGGGGACATGGCATGGGGACCCACTCTGGCCGCAAAGCCACCAAGGCTCTGCCTGGATGTCACCCAGACCTGGGAAGGATGAGCCAAAGCCCTGCAAAGGGGTAAAGGGTGCCCCAAAACTGTGACAAGGGGCACCCCAGCATGCCTCACCCTTCCACGGCCACCGAGTGGGGTGACTTGTCACTCCATGGCCCCACTCACCTGCCAGGCATCCAGGTTTTTGTCCGAGGGAGCGCTGGCCAGGACGTTGCTGGCTGGCACCTTCCCTTGGGGAACACAGGAACCAGGGTGAGCGGCTGGGGTGGCCCCAGGGTGTTGGGGACACCCCAGCACAAGCCCAGGGAACCTGATACTAGCTGGGATGTGCTCTTCTCCTCCAACCCCTGCACAATCAGCCTAGGGGACACGGCACAAAGAGGGCCAGATTCTGCCAGTCTGGCTGGCATAGGCACCCCATGGGGACAGCTGTGGGCACCCAGTGGGTCAGCATGGGCACCCCACGGGGATGGCTGAGGGCACCCAGTTGTGCCATGGTGCAGCGGCAAGGGAGGTGACCCCAAATGCAGTGGCCATCTCCCAGCTTCTGAGTACGGGCAGGGCCATCCCCACACTACCCTATGGGGCGAGGACAACCAAGGACACCCAGGGAGAGGGGACAGGGCTATGCCCCCACTGTGAGGGCAGGGAACCTCGGGAGGGGGACAAGACAGGGCTGTCCCCATATCCCCACACTGCCCTACGGGGAAGGGACCCCACGGAGGGCAGGGAAGCCGGGGAGAGGAAGGACAGGGCTGTCCCCATGTCCCCACACCGCTCTGTGGGACAGGGCCTCCCGGGCCTCTCCCCTGCCCGTACCTGCCCGCAGCAGCCCCCGGGCCAGGCCACCCGCCATCCGCCCGGCGCCCACGAACCCCACTCGCAGCTCCACCGCCTCCATCGCTCCGGCCACCGCACCGACACGCCCCCCCCCAGGCCCCGCCCACGAACGCCCATTGCCTGCGCTTTGCCCGCCTCTGCTCACCCATTGGCGGCTCTTGGGTATTAGAGGCGGGGCCCGGAAGAGTGGCGGGTGTCTGCGCAGGCGCGGGAGGTGGCCTGGGGGCTGTGGCTGGGGCGGAGCCGCCGCGGTTTACGCGCGTGGGGGTCCCCAGCCGCCTCCACCGCCCCGGGGCTGGACCATCAGCCGAGCCCCAGGTACCCCTGAGTGTACTGGGGGGGGTCCCCCCGCAATGGGATGGGTAGCCTCAATGGGCGGTCCCCCAGACCTGTCCTTGACCTTGGTGGGGGGCTGGTCCTGGTGTTGGGGTGCTCCCCACTCTTTTCTCCCTGCAGGAACCCCCAGTCGTCGTCATCATCATCATCATGCCCTGGAGCTGCTGGGCTGTGCTGCTCCTCTGCACCACTGCCAGGTTTTGTGGGTGGCTGGGCTTTGGCATCTGCCCAGAGAAGCTGGGGATCCGCCCATCTGTCCCCTCTGAGGTGGCAGCACGTATTGACCAGTTCTAGACTGAAGCCGCTTGCTGGGGGCCATCACCCATGAACTTCTGCCACCATCAGGTGTGGCTGTGGGTCTCCCCCCGGGCTGGGGAAACAGGGGATCCCCAGGACACCCCCCCCACCACCACCCTGGGCAGCTGCTTTTCCTGGTGTGGGCTGCCTCGTGTTGGCATGGTATGTCTTTGGGGGTTGAAGGCAAAGTTTTGGGGTGGACTCAAGCAGTTCTCCTTGTTTCACACCCAAAACCAACCCCTCTATATGCTCACTCCAGCTGTGCTGGGGGCACCCACGGGTGCTGAGTCCTGCTGCCACCAGGTCATGGTGTGGCTCTGCTCATTCTGCGCTGACTTGAGTGAGGAGGAGGTGACCAGGCTGGAGGTTGACCTGTTCAACTGCCAGGCCAGTGACCAGGCTGGAGGTTGACCTGTTCAACTGCTGGGCCAGCACTGAAGGTCACCGGACACACCACTGCATGTCAGATATGGTAAAGTGCCAGGGCAGGGCACCTCAAATCCTGTTTTCTCCAATTCCACCCCAAATTCTGTATTAATCCATTGCAGTTCCCGCCCCCACCCCCAAAAAAAAAAAAATAATAAAAAATCCTAAACTTTGTAGTTGCAGAGCCTGAGTGGCACCCAGCCACCTCTGCTCAGCTGCTCATCCTCATTTTGGGGTAAACCCAGCCTTGTTCAGCCCACTTCCGTCGCGGCAGATGGGGGTGTCCACTCCTAACACTCTTCCCACCCTCAGCCTTGCCAGCTTTACTTGCTTCTGAAGGCTTTTCCAGTCTCCCCAGCACCGTGGGATGGAGGCTGAATGCTGAGGGTGAGCCAGCTTCCACCTGGTAGGTGGTGGTGGGCATCACCATGGAGTGATGGTTTGTGGGGTGCTGTGGAGCCGCCCCCTGTCACCACCATTCCAGTACCCCCCAGTATTCGCCCCAGGAGGAGCTGTGGGAGTGGCTGGCTCAGTGGCCGCAGCCAAGACTGGAGATCCCTGTCCATCACAGCCTGCAGCAGCCAGTGCTGGATGAAACCCGCGTTGCCAGCTGGTGGCACTAGATGGCCTGGCTTGTGGAGGACATCACCCAGCAGACGGGTAAGGGCCACCAGCTGGGATGCTGCTATATATCCTTGTGTCCCACTTTAGGGACTGAAACGTCTTGGCTCTCCCTACAGGGAACGTGAGCAGCTGTGGTGTTGTGAGGCCTGGGAAAGGGCACTGGGTTTTCCTGTCAGACCTCTACCACGTGCAGGGTAGAGCTCAGGACATCCATTCCCAACTAGGTAGGAAGGTGGCAAACCCCATTCCCAGTTCTTTTTGCAGCAGGACACCCTTGAGTGCAGCTCGCCTGGCTTATCCCAATGCCATATCCATCTCCCCCACATGCAGAGAGTGACCTGACCCAGCAGCACTGGATGAAGGAGGTGATGGAGAAGCTGCAACAGATCAGCCAGAGGCTCAGGCTGATGCTGGCAACCATGGAGGGTGCGTGGAGCTGGCTGGAGAACCATCTGCAGCACCTCTGCGCCATCCCTGGCCCAGCTGGTGAGCTATGCTTTGGTGCTGGAGGGCAGATGGGTGCTGGTTCTTGCTTACCGTCCCACATGTCAGAGCCCAAGTACCACATCCACCTGCATCATACACACTCCTGCTTTCTGCTAACGGTCACGCTACTGGTGCTCATGCTGCCCTGTGCAATCTTCCTTTTCCTTGTCTCCAACCCCCTTGGCAAGCTCCTCTGTATCTTGGCATTCTCTGCTTTCCTGGTCCTTGACATAACAGATGGGGACAGGTGTGGGGGGATCTGTTTGGGGACATGCCACTCTGAGAGTATCACAGGGGTGAGCTGGGGGTGCTCTACCCTCAACGATGCTCTCACTTCCCTGCAGGGCAGTGCCTGGTGGCAGCTGCCTGACACAGTGCTGGGGGAGCCTGGCCCATGCTTTGCAGGATGGAGCCCCATCACCAGCTCACCTCCACCCCAGACAAGTGGGATATGGTTGCAGGGAGGAAGAGGCATGGCACCCTTGATTGCTGCTAGGACCCAGCCTGGGTGCCCATCCTGGATGTCCCATCCTGCTGCCATTTGGCAAGGTCCCCTGGGCTGGGCTGCCAGCCCCCAGGCAGAGGGGGCTGGTGTCATGGTTTAACCTCGGCCAACAACCAAGCCCCACATAGCCACTTACTCACTCCCCCCCACCCAGAGGGGTGGGGAGGAGAATCAGGAAGGAATGTAAAACTTGAGGGTTGAGATAAGAACAATTTAATAATTTAAATGGCATGAAAATGTAAGAACATAAATTAAAATAACGGTAATGTCAATAATAACAATAACAATCATAATGGAAAGGTGGGGCAAAAGGGTAAAATCCAAAGGAAAGGGAGAAAGGAAACCAAGTGATGCACAGTACAACTGCTCACCACCCGCTGGCCGATGCCCAGCCAGTCCCGGAGAAACGATCCCCCCCAGCTAACCCCCCAAGTTTATATACCAAGCATGATGTCCCATGGTATGGAATACCTCTTTGGCTGGTTCAGGTCACCTGTCCTGGCTGTGTCCCTTCCCGGTCTCTTGTGCCCCTCCAGCATTCTGGCTGGCAAGGCCCAAGAAACTGTGAAGTCCTTGAGTCTAGTATGAACATTACCCAACAACAACTAGAAACATCAGTGTGGTTATCACCATTGCTCTCACCTGAGAGCCAAAACAGCACTGTACTAGCTACTAAAGAAGAAAGTTAACTCCGTCCCAGCTGAAACCAGGACACCTGGTGTGGGCTGCTGGTCCTCAGGAGGAGTGGGGTGGGCTGGGGTGGGCTGCGGCCCCCAGGAGGAGGGGCCAGCACTCTTGGCTCTCTGGAGCAGCCCCTCCTCTCCTGTCCCCTTTTTTCCCCTTCCCTCCTCCTCTCGGGTCCCCTTCCCTAAACTCTCCTCCCATCCTCTACACTTCCCATCCTCTACCCTCCCTATCCTCCTCATCACTCCTCACCTCTCCTCTCCCCGCCCTCCCCGTCCCACCTATCCCGTCCCCACCTTACTCCTCCCTTCCCCGCCCCTCCATTCTCCTCTTTTGCTCTCTCCTCTCAACTGCTCTCCGACCCTCCTCTTTCCTCCCTTCCCCTCCTCTTTCCTCCCTTCCCCTCCTCTCCCAAATCCTCCCCTCCTGTCTCCCTCTCCCCACCACTTTCCCCCCCAAGGCTCCCTTCCCCTCCTCTCTCCACTTTTTTTCTCCCCTTTCCTCCCCTCTCCTCTTCTTTCCTGCCTTCCCCTCCATTTTCCTCCCTCACCCAGTTGTGTCTGGGTGGTTCCATGGAGCATTTGGGCTCTGAATGAGTGCAAAAGTGAGCAGTTGCAGTGTATGAAAGCACGGACTCAAGCTGTGGTGCAACCAGAGACACTTTATTGTACAGAGAAGCTCATATTTATATTTCTGAGCCCAGATACAAATTCCAGTTGTATGGACCACCAGGCTCAGGGCAGAAAGCATTCATGCAGTTACATAGCCATATTTCACTACAAGCATGCAGACACCTATTTGCTACTAGATAACCACGTTTAACTTTCTTACCTTCCTTCACAATACCCAGGTGTTCTCTCATCT
This sequence comes from Falco biarmicus, assembly GCF_023638135.1. Classification (NCBI taxonomy): domain Eukaryota; kingdom Metazoa; phylum Chordata; class Aves; order Falconiformes; family Falconidae; genus Falco; species Falco biarmicus. The sequence goes on from NC_079290.1 coordinate 13,258,918, forward strand.
CTTGCCAGATCAGACGTTCTCCATCCTCCTTTCATATATCTCTCTTCAGACATTCTCTATCCTCCTCTCCCATATTAGTGCATAAACTTACCTCATCTAGGGTATTCATTAAGTTTTAGGGCCTTTGCCAAGTTCAGGACAAAAAATCAGGGCCTGTGCCATGTTTCAGGACTTCAGCTTACCTCTGTTAGGGCCTTTGCCATGTTTTGAGGCCTAAACTTACCTCAGTTAGGGCCTTCGTCAACAAGTAGGGCCTAAACTGTTTTCACTTAAGGCCTTGTTTTGTCACATGGTGAGGTCGCTAGATAGCACACAGACACCAATAGAGAAAATAACCTTTATTTACTGTTGGTTTCACATTCATACAGAAAAGAAGGCAATACGCACATACAAAAAGGATGAGCCTACAATACCCTGATTCAAGCAATAGAACAGATAAGCAAGGCAATGGACCTAATCATTACTACTCCAGGTTAGCTATAGCGATGAAGGAAGATACATATACCAATTGCCTTAATACATTACTGTCCTCAGGTCCACAGGTGCTGTGGAGCCCCTCTTGCAGCAAGGATGTGGACAGCCTCTCCTGGCAATGGGGGAGTCCTACACAGGGTGTCCCCTCATAGGCAAGGTCTCTAAAGTCGCTGCAAGAGTGTCCAGCATTTGTACTATTGAATAAAAAAGCCCACCTAATTGCAAATGTGGAAACACCTGGTTTCACTCTCCCCTCAGATCCCACCAAAGCCTGGCCAGGGCTCAGGGAGGACCTGAGGGAGTTTCCTTTATCTACTGAATTTTGACCACCTGGTTCCAAACAAGGCCAAACAGCTGGATTCATGGCCTTGGTGACCTGCCTCTAAGCAAGGAAGGATGTGCTATCTCTTCACTCACGATTCCAGTTTATCTTCAGCTTCATCTTTCGCTAAGGATCATACATAGTTCACTAAGGATCATGCCTCTTTCACTCATGATAGAATACTAAATATATATGTATCTCTTCATAACATTCCGTTGGTAGGTTCATCTAAAGGCCAACTTTGGCTGAGGGCCTGTTGCTCAGGCCTCAGTACATCAAGTCTTCACCATTAGAACCTTCAACGAGTTTTAGGGCCTAAACTTACCTCAACTAGCACCTTCACCGGGTTTCAGGAATCTGAATTTCTCCCCCTAACCACGCTAAAACCATACACTGTAATGGCCATAATCCTAGGTAACTTAAATGTCCTAAGCCTACTAACCAACTTAACGCAAAGTATGAAAACTTTCAGGGAAGCCTAAGTAAGGGGAGGGAAGCAGTGTGGAGGGGAAGGGTGTGGGAGAGACTGGAGGAAAGGAGAGCAGAGGAGGGGAGTTGGGGAGGGGTGGTGAGGGCAGGAGAGGGGAGGGGTGGGGAACTGGAGAAGAAAGGAGAGTAGAGGATAGGGGTGGGGAATGGATAGGAGGGCAGGGGAGGAGAGGGGTAGAGAGGGAGAGGAAGGAAGGGATGTATGGGGAGGGGAGGGGACGTATGGGGAAGGGAGGAGAGAGGGGAGGTGAGAGGAAAGGAGGAGAGGGGAGGAGAGGAGGCCAGGCGAGGTAGAGAGAGGCGAGGGGAGGGGTGGGGAGGGCAAGAGTGGGGAAGGGAGGGGAGGGGGGAGAAGAGGAGAGGGGCAGGGAGGAGCAGGGAGTGGAGAGGAGGGAAGGGGAGAGGAAAGGAGTGCGTGGGAGGGGATGTATGGGGAAGGGAGGAGAGCAGAGAGTTAAGAGAGGAGAGGTGAGGGGAACCGATGGGATGGAATGTATGGGGAAGGGAGGGGAGAGGAGGCGAGGCATGGAGGAGAGAGGCGAGGGCAGTGTGGAAGGGAGGGGAGGGGATGTAAAGGGAGGGGAGGAGGAGAGAGTAGGAGAAGAGAGAGGAGGTGAGAGGAGGTGAGGTGTGAAGATGGGCGGGGAGAGGAGGGGAGGGGAACAGAGGAGAGGAATTAAAAGGGGAGCAGAGGGGAACCGAGGGGAGGGTAGGGTAAGGTAAAGTAAAGGAGTGGATGAGAGGAGAGGGGACAGGAGTGGAGCGTGGAAGGGATGGGATGGGATGGGATGGGATGTATGGGGGAGGAGAGAGGAGGAGAGGAGTGGAGATAGGCGGGGAGGGGAGTGGAGGAGAGAGGAGAGGCCAGGCAGGGGAGAGGAGGGGAACAGGAGAGGAATTGAGAGCGGAGCAGTGGAGAGAAGGGTGTAGAAGGGACGAGAGTGGATGAGACGGGAGAGGAGAGCGGTGGGGAGGGTATGGGAGGAGAGGAGAGGGGAGGGGAGGGGAAGGCTGCTGGTCTTCACGTGGGGTGGGCTGGGCTGCTGGCCCTCAGGAGGAGAGGGGTGGGCTGCACACATCTTGATAGCTTTTTGCTATCTCATCCTAGATCCTTGGTTTATTTCTGCCCAGACGCTGGTGAGGGGAGGCTGGTGAGTGAGCTGCCATCGTGATGGTGACACAGAAGCCACCAATGCCGTGGGACTCTAGTTCTCCTTCTTCCCATGCAGGAAGTGTGAAATGAAGCTCTTGCATGAAGAGCTGGACAGGAGGGAGATGAGCTGCCTGCAAGGTGAGAGCTGTCTGGGCAGGGGGACATGGGAGAGACGACCATGAGGTGGGAGGTGTAGTGGCTCTAGGACAGGGATCTGAAGCCCCAGAACATCCCCATCCTGTGCTGGGGCATGTTTTACCCCAGAGCATCTCCAAACTATGCTAGGGTATGCACAGCATTCCAGGGTGTCCCCACCGTCTACCTAAGGACAGCAGTGCTGGGATTGTCACCACCCATGCCATGTTCTTGCAGGGCTCTCATACCTGGAGCAGCACCCAGTGATGGCAGGAGGCCTCCCTGGTTTACCAGGGCGGGTGTCACCCATCCCTGGTGGCTGGAGTACAAAACTGAGCTTGTATAGGGCAAGCCTGAGCTGGGTGGGATGTCCCCAGATTCAGCCAGACCCTGCTCCTAGGGGCCAGCTAGGTCCCCCTGAGGGTCAGGCCCTCTAGGGCTGGGGTGTCCTCGTTGTCAGTGCACCTTTGGGTGCAGGATACCTCATTGGGAGAGGAGCCAGGGCTGGGGATGTGACACACAGGGAGAAATTTTGGGTGGCGGTGTATGTCCTGCAATGATGGCCAAGGCACATCCTGTAAGACCTACATGTCATCAGGGGACATCTCCTGCAGGGCTGCAGGATGCCCTGTCTAAACCCCTTCTTCCTCAGCCAGGCGATGCTGGAGCCAGCCATGGGTGGTGGGAAGTGCTGGGAGCCCAAACCCTGCAGCCTGAGCCAGCCTCTAGCCAGCGACATACGAGTACCAACCATAGAGGACATCCCTTCTCCAGGGACATCAGGGGCTGGGGTCACCTCGGGGTGCAGCCAGTGACCCAACCGTGGGGGGACAGTCCCACTGGGGGCTTCCTGGGGTGCTGACAGGTCTCTCCTCCCTCTGTAGGTCCTTACTGTCCCTATGGTCCCCATGCCAGGGGCTCATTGGGGCTGAGCAGCAATGCTGGAAAGAAGCCATCCATGGGCAGGATTTCTGCCATCTCCACACCACTGGTTAAGCCTCAGGCAGCGGCTTGGTCAGGGACTCGTACCTCCATGTTTGACCCTCTGCCCCCCTCCCAGAGAAGTTTAAAACCCTTTTTTGGCTCTTCTAGATCCTGGCAGAATGGTGCTCAGGACCCTAAGGGTGCGATTTGACATGGATACAGGACTGTGCTGCAGGGTGGATGCTCCTTATCTTACCAGTTTTATGCTATTTTGAAATATTTTAATAAATCCATATTTACAGCTGGTGCCTTCCTCATTCTGGTCCCCCTGATGCTAGGGTGTTGGGACCATCCTCATGTGCAAAAGCAACAGCAAATGCCCAGCTGCCATTCCTGTGCCAGAGGAACCCTGATCACCTTCCCTTTATTACAGCCTAATTACAGGCAATTAGCAGCATAGCCCATTACAGCTCAGCCAGAACCACCAGACTCTTGGACACAGCCAAGGTGGCTGGTAGTGGTGGCTCCAGCTGGCTGCTACCAACTGGTCTGGGGTGTCAGCACCTTTGGGGTGCCCCAGACTTCCTCCCCTGGGCATCCTGTGCCGCTCCCAGCAGTGGGCAAGAATGTGGGGGCTGCTCACTGGGCTCTGGCCCCCTTTTACTTTGGGAATGTGACTGGCACTCCCCCAGCCCAGTCCTCTACCCCAAAAAAAGGACAACCCTGAGTTGAAGAGGATGATGCCGGTGCCAGTGCTGTGTTGGCCTGTCACTTCCTGGCGTTGGCGTAGTTAGTGTTGAACCAGGCACAGGTCTCCTTCACAGCTGGGGAGGGAGAAGATGGGATGGGTTTTGGGATTGGGAATGCAGTTTGTTCATAGACTCACAGAACGGTTTGGGTTGGAAGGGACCTCTACAGGTCATCTAGTCCAACCCCCCTGCCATAGGCAGGGACATCTTCAACTAGATCAGGTTGCTCAGAGCCCCATCTAACATAACCTTGAATGTTTTCAGTGATGGGGCATCTACCACCCCTCTAGGCAACCTGATGCAGTGTCTCACCACCTTCAGTGTAAAAACTTTCCATGTATCTAGTCTGAATCTACCCTCTTGTAGTTTAAAACCATTAACCCCTGTCCTATCACTACAGGCCTTACTAAAAAGTCAGTCCCCATCCTTCTGAGCCCCCTTTAAGTGTTGAAAGGCTGGACCACCTTGATGCCATCAAAGCTAACTGCAGTGGGTAGGACCTCCATGTTTGGTGGAGCCTCCCATCTCACCTTGCCTGAAGGGTGTGAACTGGAAGCTGGGTAGGTAGCGCCGCAGCTTGGCATTGCTGGCCGTCTTCTTGAACGGCCCGTCTGCCTTGGTGGTATCAAACTGGGATGGGAAGGATTAAGGGAAACCAAAGGGGAAAGATGGGTCTTGTTCTGCCCCGCTGTGTCCTGGCTGGGGCAGCGGGAGCAATGCTCTGGACCACAGCATCTCCCCCGGAGCCCTGTGGCTGCTGGTGGAAAGTGGGGTCCCCCCCATGCTGTAGCAGCCCTGCAAGCAAGGGGAGGCCATTCTGTAGTAAAGGATACAACAAGCTCTCCCCTGAAGTCCATGGCCTCCACAATTGCCTCTGCTGCCTCCCTGATGGACACTTCATCTTCTTCTCCCACTATGGAGCAGGGCATGTGTCCTGGTTTCAGCTGGGACGGAGTTAACTTTCTTCTTTAGTAGCTAGTACAGTGCTGTTTTGGCTCTCAGGTGAGAGCAATGGTGATAACCACACTGATGTTTCTAGTTGTTGTTGGGTAATGTTCATACTAGACTCAAGGACTTCACAGTTTCTTGGGCCTTGCCAGCCAGAATGCTGGAGGGGCACAAGAGACCGGGAAGGGACACAGCCAGGACAGGTGACCTGAACCAGCCAAAGAGGTATTCCATACCATGGGACATCATGCTTGGTATATAAACTTGGGGGGTTAGCTGGGGGGGATCGTTTCTCCGGGACTGGCTGGGCATCGGCCAGCGGGTGGTGAGCAGTTGTACTGTGCATCACTTGGTTTCCTTTTCCCTTCCTTTGGGTTTTACCCTTTTTCTCCATCTTTCCATCCTAATTGTTGTTATTATGATTATTATTATTATTGTTATTACTGTTGTTCTTATCTCTTTATTCTGTTTAAATTATTAAATTGTTCTTACCTCAACCCTCAAATTTTACATTCCTTTCTGATTCTCCCCCCAACCCCTCTGGGTGGGGGGGAGTAAGCAAGTGGCTGCGTGGTGTCTGGTTGCCAGTACTGTTTGGTTGCCAGCCACGGTTAAACCACGACAGCATGATTCTCCCATCCTCTTGAAGAGGCTGGAGGCAGGGTTGTGGCAGGGATGGGCAGTGCTTACCTGACAAAATGATGGGCTCCACCTCATCGTATTCCCGCAGGACCCAAAGGAAGAGCCGGGCCAGGTCCTGTGGAGGGGTAGATGGCTCTTGGGGGGTGGCTGCTGTCCCCCAGCCCTCCCATCACAAGGGGACCCAACCCTGAGGATGGCAAATGCTTCCTGGGACAACCCAGGTGGGCTCAGACCCTGCTGAAATCCAGGCACTGCTCCCCACCCACCCACCCCACCCCTGGCCCCCTACTCTGCCCTCCCCCAAGCTGTGGGACATGAGTGCTCCCAGAGGTCCCTGAGGCCATGCATACCAGAGAGTAGATGAACTGTCTTCTGGGCTTGCCAGTGCCCCAGACAGTCAGAGCAGAGCCAGTTTCTGCAGGAGGAAGGAAAGTGTGTCCATGAGCACTTGAGCTACCTTCACCCACCCTGGCTACTCTACAGAACAGCTGATTAAGCAAGCAGGAAGAAAAAAAACTAAACCAACAAAAAAATCCCCACAACAACCCAATGCTCCCAAAAAAGGCCACAAGAAGTCCTGCTACACTCACGTTTGGCCAGGTAGACCTTGTGGTGAGCCCAGGCAAGACATGCCCATCCTCGATGTTGAAGTTGTCATGTGGCCCAAAGACGTTGGTGGGGATGACAGTGGTGAAGCGGCAGCCATGCTGCTCAAAGTAGCCCCTGGGTGAGAGCAGGGAAGGTGTGGGTGGGCTCACCCCCCTCCAGCACAAAGATGTCTCCAGAAGACTTTGGCTAGTGGCATTTCCATCCGCTGAGCCCAGGTACCTCCCCAGCTCAGTTTAATTCCTGGGAGTCCCAGGGGATTCCCCTTGGCCTGATAACCGGTGGGTGCTCACAGCCTGCAAGAACTCTCCCATGCCTCACCTCCCCTCCTCCCCAACACGCACCTATTCTGGATGTCGATCATCCTCTTGGCATAGGAGTAGCCAAAGTTGGAGCTGTGAGGTGGCCCATTGTGAATCTGGGGATAGGAGAGAAGAGAATTAAGCAGGGCAGGGATGTCTCCTGGGAGGTGCCTAGGGACAGAGATGCTCACCATGCTCTCATCAATGGGGTATGTCATCTTGTCTGGGAAGATGCAGGTGGAGAGGCAGGAGACCACCTTCTGCACCCCTGTCTCGTATGCCGAGTGCAGGACATTGTCGTTGATGAGTATGTTTCTCCTCTGGGGATGGAGAGATTTCTCAGATCTGCAGGGTGGGGACCCCCAAAACCCTGCACCCTATGGGTAATAACTCATTAATAACTCTAGAAACCAGAGGAGCTCTGGTTTGGATTTTGGGAGCAGAGCAAGTTGTGTCCCCATGTCCCAGCTCAGGGAGGGCAGAGTGTTGCAGCATCCACAGGGACCCTGTTAGGACCTGATACCCAGGTGCTCACCCAAAAATCCAGGTTGTAGCAGATGTTTCTGAAGAGGCCTCCGACCATGGCAGCCAGGTGGATGACATGGGTGGGCTTGCACAGCTCAAACAGGGCTTTGGTCTCTGTGGTGCTCCTGGGACAGGAAATTTGGGGGTTCAGTGGAGTCAAGAGAGCAGACTGGGGGCTTTCCAAGTAAAAAACCCACAGAGTCAACTCACATCATGTCAGCATCTCTGAAGAACATGAAGATCCACTCCTCGTCCAGCTGCCCCTCTCCATCAGCCACCACCTTCTCGATGGCTCTTCCCGCCAAGCCAGTGCCACCCGTCACCAGGATGTGCTTGCCCACTAGCCCAGCCCCCTCCATTGTGGCCAAAACTCTGTGGAGAGTTGGGGGGGGGGGGGCAGGCTAAGCTGGGGTCACCTTGTGGTGCACCCCACTACAGCCCACCAAGCTCACCCCCTCCGTGGTGTGGGTGCCCAATGAACATCAGCCACACATCAGGCTGGTGAGCTAATTTGGGGGGGGGGCTTTTATCTGCTTCTGCCAGCAAAAGCAAAAACCAAAGTGGAAGCAGTGTGCTTGGTGGTGACGTGGCCAGGCCAGGGCAGCAGAAACTCATCAGCTGTAGTTGCTAATTAATGGAACTGGCTGGTGGCCCGCGGGCTCCCCGTGCACACGCCGCACCAGGGCTGGGGCCAGACCGTGCCACGCAGCACGGCACTGCCCGGCCTCCCGAAACGGAGGCGCACCCTGACACCCAACCGCCCCGCAGTCCCAGGTCTGCACCCCAAAGCCCCTCTGCACCCAGCTCTGCACCCCGAGCCTCCCCTGCACCCCCCGTCCCAGCTCTGCACCCCACTCCTCCCCGCACCCCCAGTCCCAGCTCTGCACCCCACTCCTCCCTGCACCCAGGCCCCCTCCCGCAGCGCCGACCCCACCCCAACTCCGAGCCTCCCACCGCGGGGGCCCTTACACCCCTCATACCCCCTGCGGCTCTCCCCTCCGTACTGTCCCCCCTCTTTGGGGACACCCCGCTTCTACACCACCCCCCCTCAGCACCCCCGCGTGAGGGGGACTGCCCCCACAAACACTCCAGTGGGGGGGGGGGGTCGGCGCGGCTCGGCTGGCTTCGGCGGCGGCTCGGCTGGCTTCGGCGCGGCTCGGCTGGCTTCGGCGGCGGCTCGGCTGGCTTCGGCGGCGGCTCGGCTGGCTTCGGCGCGGCTCGGCTGGCTTCGGCGACGGCTCGGCTGGCTTCGGCGGCGGCTCGGCTGGATTCGGCGCGGCGCGGCGCGGCGCGGCTCCGCTCAGCCGCGCTTCCTGCCACCGTCACCGGGCGCCGCCGCTCGGCTCCTCGGGAAATGGAGTCCGCGCCCGGGGTCAGCGGAACCTGCCACGGCACCGGGGCCACCGGCACTGCTCCCCACGGGTTAGGGGGCGCTGGCGCAAGCCCCGGCACTTGCAGGCCTGCACTGGGCGTGCAGGGGAAGGGAAGGGGGCGCACAGGGTCCCCTCCCTCTTCCCCAGCGCCAAGGGCTTCTCCAAACGGATTTCGATGAGAAAAGGTTTAATCATCTTTAATTCACCTACACTGAGACTAAAAATGAGCGGAGCTTTCCGGCGGGTCGGGAGGGTTTCAAATGGGGGATGCCGGCTTTTCCTTCACCTTTTCCTTCGGCATTGCTGGGAGGCAAAGGCAGGGCCTTGCACCGCCCGAAATTAAGCTGATAAAGAATGGGATTAAGGGAGACCCCGCCAGGAATTTCAGCTTTTCCCCCAAGGAGACTTGGCCCCGACGTCGAGGAGCAGCCGGGTATTACAGATGTTCCACTCCCTTCCTCCCTCCTCTGGCTTGCGGCCACAACCGTCCCAGCCCGCGAGAGGTGACCGAGCAGGTGCGGTTCCTGCAGCGCTGGGTGCCCCGGGAGCGCTGGGTGCCGGGGAGCGCTGGGTGCCGGGGGCAGCGCTGGGTGCCGGGGGCAGCGCTGGGTGCCGGGGAGCGCTGGGTGCCCGGGGCAGCGCTGGGTGCCGGGGGCAGCGCTGGGTGCCCCGGGAGCGCTGGGTGCCGGGGAGCGCTGGGTGCCGGGGGCAGCGCTGGGTGCCGGGGGCAGCGCTGGGTGCCCGGGGAGCGCTGGGTGCCCGGGGCAGCGCTGGGTGCCCGGGGAGCGCTGAGTGCCGGGGGCAGCGCTGGGTGCCGGGGGCAGCGCTGGGTGCCCGGGGAGCGCTGGGTGCCGGGGGCAGCGCTGGGTGCCGGGGGGAGCGCTGGGTGCCGGGGGCAGCGCTGGGTGCCGGGGGCAGCGCTGGGTGCCCGGGCAGCGCTGGGTGCCGGGGGCAGCGCTGGGTGCCCGGGCAGCGCTGGGTGCCGGGGGCAGCGCTGGGTGCCGGGGGCAGCGCTGGGTGCCGGGGGGAGCGCTGGGTGCCGGGGGCAGCGCTGGGTGCCGGGGGCAGCGCTGGGTGCCCGGGGAGCGCTGGGTGCCGGGGGCAGCGCTGGGTGCCCGGGGAGCGCTGGGTGCCCGGGGAGCGCTGGGTGCCGGGGGCAGCGCTGGGTGCCGGGGGCAGCGCTGGGTGCCCGGGGAGCGCTGGGTGCCCGGGGATCGCTCCCCCTGACTTGCACACCCAGTCCAATGCAGCGCACATTCATACAGGTCAGTTGGCTGGTTCCGCCCAAAGTTGAGCCTCGTAATTAATTATCCGTTAGTTTCTTCCCCGCTTCGATTTAAAGGCACAGCGCCTTTTTAATTCACTACGCATGCTCCCTGAGCGGGGGATCCGCCTCCCTCGGGGGAGGGGGGCATTTGAGTAGGAGGTCACAATGATGCCGAAAAACCTCATAATGAAGAAAACTGCTAATAGACTTTTTGTACTTTTAGCAGCAAGTTATTTATTATCTGCACAGGGGAGGAGGTGGTTCACACTGCAGAAACTCATTCCCAAGCGCAGGTGTGAAACAGGCTAATTTATACATTTGACATATATGATTGCAACATCTTCTCATACATTATTCATGTAATTACAACATCTTATGGCATATTAATAATAGGCGGACTCTAGGCGGAGCCTGGGCGGAGTTCAGGTGGAGTCTCCTCTTGGCATCCGTTTCAAGCGGGTTGTTCCAGCCTTTGGCCCACTCAGGTGGTCTTCCTCAGTTCATAAGTGACCCTGCCAGGTTCTTGTACATAAAACTTGGCTTGCTACCACTTTCTTCTATTGATGTGTCAAACTTTAACTAATTTATGATTTCTAGTGCCTGTTACAGCAATTTCCCACAATGGCTTAGGCTTGGGTACAGTGGGCAAGGACAGGGCGATTCAGCACTACATGCTGTGGTTCCTCAGTAACCAAGTTGAGCAATTTTGCAAGGCAGAATGGGGCTTTTACAGACCTGAGACTAATCTCAGGTGGATCTTTAGGTTTTTAGGCCTTATTCCTTTTCAGGTGAAGCTGTGGCTAGATGGTTGCGTGGAGCATTTGAGTCTGCATGCATGCAAAAGTGAGCACCTAAATTTCTAACCACTGAAAGCAGGTAGCAGAACTTTTGTGATGTCCCTCACATGACTACCAGGGCAGGGTGAGAACCACACAGAGAATTCCTTCCTGGCACCTTCTTTGGGGGAGCTGTTCCTGAGTGTTTCCATGGAGCATTTTGGCTCTGCACAAGTGCAAAAGTGAGCAGTTACTTTTCTAAACAGAGGAAGCAGGGAACAGAACTTTTGTCCTTCACATAGCTACTAGGGCAGACAGAATCACAGAGAGAATTCCTTCCTGACACCTTCTCCAGGGGAGCTGTGCCTTGGTGCTTTCATGGAGCGTTTGAGTCTGTACGAGTGCAAAAATGAGCACTTCAATTTCTCACCACCAAAAGCAGGGAGCAGAACTTTTGTGGTATCCTTCATATGGCTACCAGTGCAGGCTGAGAACTACAGTGAATCCCTTCCTGGCACCTTCTCTGGGGGAGGTGTGTCTTGGTCTTTTCATGGAGCATTGGTGCTCTGATCGACTGCAAAAATGAGCACTTCAATTTCTCACCACAGAAAGAAAGTTGCAGTGCTTTTGTGATGTTACTCACATTGCCACCAGGGCAGTCTGAGGAACCACGAAGAGAATTCCTTCCTGGCACCTTCTCTGGTGGAGCTGTGCACGTGTAGTCCATTCAGCATTTTGGCTCTATACAAGTGCAAAAGGGAGCAGTTACTTTTCTTACCACAGAAAGCAAGGAGCAGAACTTTTGTGGTGTCTTTCACATAGCTACCAGGGCAGGGTGAGAACCACCAAGAGAATTCCTTCCTGGATCTTTCTCTGCTGGAGCTGTGCTCTGGTGGTTCCATGGAGCATTTTGGCTCTGCACAAGTGCAAAAGTGAGAAGTTACTTTTCTCACCCTAGAAAGCAGGAAGCAGAACTTTTGTGATGTCCTTCACATGGCTACCATGTCAGGCTGAGAATCACAGAGAGAATTCCTTCCTGACACCTTTTCCAGGGGAGCTGTGTCTTGGTCTTTTCATGGAGCATTTGAGTCTGGCACAAGTGCAAAAACGAGCACTTCAATTTCTTACCACAGAAAGAATTTTGCAGTACTTTTGAGATGTCACTCACATTGCCACCAGGGCAGATTGTGGAACAACCAAGAGAATTCCTTCCTGGCACCTTCTTTGGGAGAGCTGTGCCTGGTCGGTTCCATGGAGCTTTTTTGAGTCTGTATGAGTGCAAAAGTGAGCACTACAATTTCTCACCAGAGAAAGCAGGGAGCAGAACTTCTGTGGTGTTCTTCACACGGCTACCAGGGCAGGGTGGGAACCACCAAGAGTATTCCTTCCTGGCATCTTCTCTGGTGGAGCTGTGCATGTGTGGTTCTATGGAGCATTTGGGCTCTGAACGAGTACAAAAGGGAGCAGTTACTTTTCTAACCAAAGAAAGCAGGAAGCAGAACTTTTGTGGTGTCCCTGACATGGCTACTAGGGCACGGTGAGAACAAGAAACAGAATTCCTTCCTGGCAGCTTCTACTCCATCCCTAAAAGCCTGCTCACTGTTCTATTGTTGCATCACTAATATCCTTCACCTTGACCACACTCCATTTCTAAAGTCCTCCCTTTTCCCAGTCTATTCCTAAATTCATTCAACACAAAGCTTCCTGTCCATCCCTAAAATCCTCCTCCTCACTGACCCTGTCCATGCTGTTAATCTTTACCCATACCCCCAGCCCATACCTAAAAGCATTCCAGAACCCTGAGGGTCCATCCCTAAGTGCTTCCCCTTGACTCAGTAATCCTCAAAATTCTTTCCCCCCCCCCCCCCAAGCTCAATCCCTGTAGTCCTTCCCTCTAAATCACCAGGTTCTCCCTAAAAGCTTTCCCACCAGGTTCCCCATCCCATCCTAAAATACTTCCTCCCACCCCGTAAGTCAGCATATACATTATTTCCCCTTGCACCATCCAGTTGGTCTAGCAAATCTTTCCCCCTGCCTCACAGTCCATTCCTAAAATCTTTATCCCTGGCCCCTGGTTCTTCCCTAAATTCTTTCTCCCCGCCCCACTCCCCATGCCTGATCCTATAATCCTTCCCCTTGCCCATGGTCCACACTTGCAGTCCTTCCCTGCAGACCTGCTACTCTGTCCCTGAAATTCTTCCTCAAGTCCCCTAGTCCATCCTGCAAGGTCTTTCTCTCAGTCCCCAATGCCCCCCTGAAAATCTTTGCTCCTGCCTTCAGCCCAGCCTTATAACGCTTCACCCTGTGAATGCTCTATTCCTAAAATTACTCCCGTAATCCCCCGCTTTGACCCTGAAGTAATTTTTTCTATAGCATCCAGTCCACCCCAAAAATCCTTCCCCCTGCTCCCTTGGCCCATCCCTAAAATCCTTCCACTTGCCCCCCGGTTCATCTCTGTCCTGGTTTCAGCAGGGATAGAGTTAATTTTCTTCTTAGTAATTAGTACAGTGCTGTCTTTCGGCTATGATGTGAGCGCAATGTTGATAGGACACTGAAGTTTTTAGTTGTTGCTGGGTGATGTTTATACTACATCAAGGACTTTTCAGTTCCTTGGGCCCTACCAGTGAGAGGGCTGGGGGAGCACAGGAAATTGGGAGGGGACACAGCCAAGGCAGGTGACCCAAGCTAGCTAGAGAGGTATTCCATACCATATGACGTCACGCTGAGTCTATGAACTGGGGGAAGAAGAAGGAAGGGGGGACATATGGCATTATGGCGTTTCTCTTCCTGAGTAACTGTTACACGTGATGGAGCCCTGCTTTCCTGGGGATGGCCGAGCACCTGCCTGCCCATGGGAAGTGGTGAATGAATTCCTTGCTTTGCTTTGCTTGTGTGCGTGGCTTTTACTTTACCTATTAAAATGTTCTTATCTCAGCCCTTGAATTTTACATCCCTTTCCGATCCTCCTTCCCATCGCTCTGGGTGGGAGAAAGTGAGCAAGTGGCTGTGTGGTGCTTGGTTGCTGGCTGAGGTTAAACCACGAAAACCTCGAAAAACCTTCCTTGGGTCATTCCCCTAACACCCCCTATAGCTCCCAAAAATCGTTGGTCCCATTCCTAGTCCATAAAAAAAAACTTTCGGGCTAGTCCCTAAATTTGTTCCCCCAATTCATTATTCAATATCTAAAACCCTACACCCCACTAGACAGCTAAAGCACTAATATCCTTCACCATGAACACAGATCATTTCTAAAGTCCTCCCACTTTTTCCTGGTCCCTTGCTAAACTACAACACAAAGCTTCAAGTCCATCCCTAAAAACAATCCCTGCAAAGACATTTTCCATGTCAATTGGCATACTTTCCAGGAGGATCTGCTCCACGATCCCGCCAGGCACGGAGGTGACGCTGACCGACCTGTCGTTAACCTGGGTCTTCCTCTTGACCTTTCTGAAAAGGAGGGTTACCACCTGCCAACTTGCTGTGGGGACGCTCCATCCCACTGCCCGGATCACAGACGAGGATGCTGAACACGGCTGCCCCCAGCGCCTGTGAGCGCGCAAGGGGAGACAGCGTCAAAGACTCTTCTACAAAGCTGAAGTGAACACCACCCACGTCTCTCTCCTTGTCCACAAAGCTAGCCACTCCAACACAGAAGACAGGGAGGTCAGTCAAGCACGATTCCCTCTTGGTAAATCCATGCCGACGGCTCCTCATCACTTGCTTGTCCTTCAGCAGCTTGGCAACGCTTCCGCGGAGGATTTTCTCCATCACCTCCCCTGGCAACAAGGACAGGCTCACCAGCCTCTGCTCTCCCACATCTTCCTTCCCGCCCTTCTGCAAGACAGGAGGCCTAAGAGCAATCTTCTGGACACCCGCAACTGCCCCCAGGAGCTATGACCTTTAAAAGACAATTGAGAGTGGCCTCCCAAGGACATCAGCCAGCTCCCCCAGCATTCGTGGCTCTGACTCATCAGGACCCAGGGACTTCCGTACATCCAGTCCCAAGGCACACCTTCCCACTCCCTTCCTCTTCCTCAGCAACAACAACGGCTCGCCCCACACACAGCCTGCAAAACGCTCATCCCGGCTCAACTGGGGCAGGCCTTGCCATTCATCGACCCTTCGGCATGCATCCACCACCACCAGGGCCTCGCTCTGCTGTGCCGTGCAGCGTGCTTACGTCCAACCACCCTCGGCAATCTCCAAATTCTCTTTCTGCCCGTCTCACACTGTGCAGAGAAATGGCCTCCCCTCCTCGGCATTCACCCCAAGTAAAGAGCCCAAAGGCCCTGGCTCCCCAGCCTCCCCCGCCTGCCGCTCCCACTCCACCTCTGCCTCTCGCCACACTCACGGGCTCTCCAGAAATTCACCTGCCTTGGTGAGCTGGCCCACATCAAGCACTGTGGCACGCCAGACACCAGGCTGCAAACGTGCCACCACAGCTAAGGGGTTCGCTACGGAACGGGCAGCACCAGCACTGGTGGAGCCAGGCAGGGCTCCCCACGTCACAGGACCGGCGAGCTCTCGGCCAGGGCTGCCGGGATGGCGGCCTGCTCTCCCAAAAAGGCCTCCTCTGCCTCTGCCCGCACCGACACCCCCAGGGACGGACCCCAGGGGGCACAAGCCCGGACACGCAGGCCCCTTTCTCCCAGCTACAACCTAACAAGCAAGGCGGGCACCAAGGCACGCACAGAGCACGCTCAATGGCAAAGGCCAGGCCTCAAGGCAGGCTTAGCAAGCTGGCAGCAAGGCAGGCACGGAGCAAATGCCACTGAGGGGGCCGCCACTCCTGCCCGCAACAGCAGAAAGCCCAGACCAACCTTCCGGGGCTGCGAGGAAAAGGAGCCCCTCCTTCCCAGCGCACCCACAAAACACACCACACGAGTGCCACAGCATGACCTCACTGACGACACCCCACCCCTCCTAGGCTTCGGTCACATGTTCTGCATGCCCTGACACGCGCCATCAACACCAAGCCTTTGGCCTCTAATATTTGCACCTCAAAGCTGCCGCCAGGACCAAGTGGACATGTCCTCAAGTGGAGGACACTACATTGCAGAACTGCGGGGGAAAAACGCACACCCCCCCTCATTACTCACCAGGCTGTGGCACGCAACAGCTTCTTGCTGCAAAACACCGCGTTGTGCAAAGGCTGTCCCGCCCCTCAGGGTCCAGCATAAAAGCTGGCCCAGCACCTCTCTCTCTCACACGCTGCTCCTGGTGCCTTCTCCTCCGCGGTCAACAAGGTGAGCCTGAAGCCCCTTCCCCTCCTTCTCCTGCCGCACCCGCCCCATCTCTTCCAGCACGCGCTGCCTCCAGACTCAGCAGTGCCGACGCCTCCCCACCGCCGCGCTCCCCGCAGCCCCACACCGCGCCTCCACATTCCCCTGCCCTCCTGTAACGCCACCCCTCGCGCCCCCCCAACACCCTCCGCTTCCTCAACACCCTCTCTTACAGGGCCCCTCAACACCACAGACATGGCCTGCAACAACCTCTGCAGCCCCTGCGGACCCACCCCGCTGGCTAACAGCTGCAACGAGCCCTGCGTCAGGCAGTGCGAAGAATCCCGCGTCGTCATCCAGCCTCCCGCCGTGCTGGTCACCCTGCCGGGACCCATCCTCAGCTCCTTCCCCCAGAGCACCGCCGTCGGATCGTCCTCATCGGCTGCCGTGGGCAACATCCTCAGCTCCCAGGGAGTGCCCGTCTCCTCCGGCGGCTTCGGCTATGGCTTCGGAGGCCTGGGCTGCTACGGTGCCAGAAGAGCCTGCTACCCCTGCTAAGGGCTCCTTACACCACGCCTGATACCAGCCAACCACACGCTAGAAGCCAAGTCACGGATTGAGGACCTACCTTCAGGCTCCTGCTGCCACATGGGCTCGCCGTCCGTGGCTCCTCCGCCCCTCAAGGCACAAAGCAAGCAGCGAAGGGGCCAGCCCGCGGTGCCTGGAAACATGAGCTACCTACCTCCTCCTCTTCTCCCACTGTCTTCTTTGCATCGCCCCTACAGCTACATCCGGTACTCTCTGCTGCAAACACCTTCTCACAAGCCAAAGGCCACCGGGGCACCTCCGCCGCGCTGCTCCCACTGCAAGGCAGGAAGACCTCGGTGCTCTGGAAAAGTCTACTGCAAGGAAAGGAGCCCTCGGCTGACGGCCGCCCTACTTGCACCTCAGACCCGCTCCCTTCCCCTTGGTGCTCCTGCCATTTCACTCCTTTGCCTCAATAAAGTTCTCCCGCATGCCAGCCTCAGGTGCCTCCTCTTCCTTTCTTCTAAGGCTCTTCCAGCCTCACCCGGCACAGAACCGGGACTCAACAGGCCATCGGGGTGGGTGGACAAGGACCACAAGACCTCTCTTAGGAAGTATCGCCGCAGCAACACCACCTGCTGGCAAGCCGGTGGGCTTCCAGCCCGTGACACAAGCCCTTCACTTGCCCAAACAAAGGCTTGGACACGCTAATGCACTTCCACCCATGCCTCTGACGCAAGCTCCTCCTGTGCGCTGGGTTCACTTTGGCTGGATGCCAGGTGCCCGCCAAGCCGCTCTGTCACTCCCCCTCCTCAACTGGAAAGGGGAGAGAGAACACAACAAAACGGTTTGTGGGTCGAGGTAAGAACAGGGAGGGGATAGAGTCGTCAAAGGGGTTGGGTTGGAAGGGACCTTCAAGATCATCTAGCTCCAAGCCCTCTGCCGTGGGCAGGGACACCTTCCACCACACCAGCTTGCTCAAAGCACCATCCAGCCTGGCCTTGAACAGCTCCAGGCAGGGGGCAGCCACAGCTGCTCTAGGCAACTTCTTCCAGCATCTCACCGACCTCACGGGAAAGAATTTCTTTCTCATATCTAACCTAAAGCTACCCTCTCTCAGGTTAAATCCGTTACCTGTCGTCTTATCACTACACTCCCTGGTCCAGAGGCCCTCCCCACCTTTCCTGAGGGCCCCCTCAAAGTACCGCATGGCCGCTGCAAGGTCTCCACAAAGCCTCCTCTTCTCCCGGCTAAACGATCCCAACTCTCTCAGCCTGTCTGCAAAGGGGAGGTGCTGCACCTCCTCCTCATCTTTGTGGCCCTCCTCTGGACCCGCTCGAGCAGGTCCATGCCTTTCTTATGCTGGGGGCCTTCAGAGCCGAATGCAGTACTCCACTCTCACCAGAGCCGAGTAGGGAGGGAGAATCACCTCCCTCGACCTGCCGGCCACGCTGCTTTTGACGCAACCTGGCATACGACTGGCTTTCTGGGCTCCGCGCGAACGTTGCCGGCTCATACTCAGTTCTCCATTCACCAATACCCCCAAGTCCTTCTCCGCAGGGCTGCTCTCAATGCACTCACCGCCCGGCCTGCAGCCATCTTTGGGATTGCCCCTGGCACTTGGCCTCGTGGCACTCCATGAGCTTTGCACGGGCCCACCTCCCAAGCCTGCCACGGTCCCTCTGGATGGCATCCCTTCCCTCTAGAGCATCAACCGCAACACTCAGCTTGGCGTCATCCGCAAACTTGCCGAGGCTGCACACTCCAGCCCACTGTCCGTGGCCCTAACAAAGATGTTAAATCATACTGGCCCCAGCACGGACCCCTGAGGGACACCACTCATCACTGGGCTCCACTCGGACATCGAGCCTTTCATTGCAACTCATTGAGAGCACCCATCCAGCCAATCACACACCGAGCGGTCCACCCACCAAGTCCGCATCTCTCCATTTCAGAGACAAGGATCTTGCGCGGGACAGTATCAAATGCTCTGCACAAGTCCAGGGACGTGACGCCAGTCGCTCTTCCCTTACCCACCAATGCCTTAATCCTGTCATAGAAGGCCACCCCATTTGTCAGGCACGCTTTGCCCTCTGTGAAGCCATGTTGGCCGTCAGCAGTCACGCCTCCCTTTTCCAGGTGCCTTGGCATACTTTCCAGGAGGATCTGCTCCACGATCCCGCCAGGCACGGAGGTGACGCTGACCGACCTGTCGTTAACCTGGGTCTTCCTCTTGACCTTTCTGAAAAGGAGGGTTACCACCTGCCAACTTGCTGTGGGGACGCTCCATCCCACTGCCCGGATCACAGACGAGGATGCTGAACACGGCTGCCCCCAGCGCCTGTGAGCGCGCAAGGGGAGACAGCGTCAAAGACTCTTCTACAAAGCTGAAGTGAACACCACCCACGTCTCTCTCCTTGTCCACAAAGCTAGCCACTCCAACACAGAAGACAGGGAGGTCAGTCAAGCACGATTCCCTCTTGGTAAATCCATGCCGACGGCTCCTCATCACTTGCTTGTCCTTCAGCAGCTTGGCAACGCTTCCGCGGAGGATTTTCTCCATCACCTCCCCTGGCAACAAGGACAGGCTCACCAGCCTCTGCTCTCCCACATCTTCCTTCCCGCCCTTCTGCAAGACAGGAGGCCTAAGAGCAATCTTCTGGACACCCGCAACTGCCCCCAGGAGCTATGACCTTTAAAAGACAATTGAGAGTGGCCTCCCAAGGACATCAGCCAGCTCCCCCAGCATTCGTGGCTCTGACTCATCAGGACCCAGGGACTTCCGTACATCCAGTCCCAAGGCACACCTTCCCACTCCCTTCCTCTTCCTCAGCAACAACAACGGCTCGCCCCACACACAGCCTGCAAAACGCTCATCCCGGCTCAACTGGGGCAGGCCTTGCCATTCATCGACCCTTCGGCATGCATCCACCACCACCAGGGCCTCGCTCTGCTGTGCCGTGCAGCGTGCTTACATCCAACCACCCTCGGCAATCTCCAAATTCTCTTTCTGCCCGTCTCACACTGTGCAGAGAAATGGCCTCCCCTCCTCGGCATTCACCCCAAGTAAAGAGCCCAAAGGCCCTGGCTCCCCAGCCTCCCCCGCCTGCCGCTCCCACTCCACCTCTGCCTCTCGCCACACTCACGGGCTCTCCAGAAATTCACCTGCCTTGGTGAGCTGGCCCACATCAAGCACTGTGGCACGCCAGACACCAGGCTGCAAACGTGCCACCACAGCTAAGGGGTTCGCTACGGAACGGGCAGCACCAGCACTGGTGGAGCCAGGCAGGGCTCCCCACGTCACAGGACCGGCGAGCTCTCGGCCAGGGCTGCCGGGATGGCGGCCTGCTCTCCCAAAAAGGCCTCCTCTGCCTCTGCCCGCACCGACACCCCCAGGGACGGACCCCAGGGGGCACAAGCCCGGACACGCAGGCCCCTTTCTCCCAGCTACAACCTTACAAGCAAGGCGGGCACCAAGGCACGCACAGAGCACGCTCAATGGCAAAGGCCAGGCCTCAAGGCAGGCTTAGCAAACTGGCAGCAAGGCAGGCACGGAGCAAATGCCACTGAGGGGGCCGCCACTCCTGCCCGCAACAGCAGAAAGCCCAGACCAACCTTCCGGGGCTGCGAGGAAAAGGAGCCCCTCCTTCCCAGCGCACCCACAAAACACACCACACGAGTGCCACAGCATGACCTCACTGACGACACCCCACCCCTCCTAGGCTTCGGTCACATGTTCTGCATGCCCTGACACGCGCCATCAACACCAAGCCTTTGGCCTCTAATATTTGCACCTCAAAGCTGCCGCCAGGACCAAGTGGACATGTCCTCAAGTGGAGGACACTACATTGCAGAACTGCGGGGGAAAAACGCACACCCCCCCTCATTACTCACCAGGCTGTGGCACGCAACAGCTTCTTGCTGCAAAACACCGCGTTGTGCAAAGGCTGTCCCGCCCCTCAGGGTCCAGCATAAAAGCTGGCCCAGCACCTCTCTCTCTCACACGCTGCTCCTGGTGCCTTCTCCTCCGCGGTCAACAAGGTGAGCCTGAAGCCCCTTCCCCTCCTTCTCCTGCCGCACCCACCCCATCTCTTCCAGCACGCGCTGCCTCCAGACTCAGCAGTGCCGACGCCTCCCCACCGCCGCGCTCCCCGCAGCCCCACACCGTGCCTCCACATTCCCCTGCCCTCCTGTAACGCCACCCCTCGCGCCCCCACCACCCTCCGCTTCCTCAACACCCTCTCTTACAGGGCCCCTCAACACCACAGACATGGCCTGCAACAACCTCTGCAGCCCCTGCGGACCCACCCCGCTGGCTAACAGCTGCAACGAGCCCTGCGTCAGGCAGTGCGAAGAATCCCGCGTCGTCATCCAGCCTCCCGCCGTGCTGGTCACCCTGCCGGGACCCATCCTCAGCTCCTTCCCCCAGAGCACCGCCGTCGGATCGTCCTCATCGGCTGCCGTGGGCAACATCCTCAGCTCCCAGGGAGTGCCCGTCTCCTCCGGCGGCTTCGGCTATGGCTTCGGAGGCCTGGGCTGCTATGGTGCCAGAAGAGCCTGCTACCCCTGCTAAGGGCTCCTTACACCACGCCTGATACCAGCCAACCACACGCTAGAAGCCAAGTCACGGATTGAGGACCTACCTTCAGGCTCCTGCTGCCACATGGGCTCGCCGTCCGTGGCTCCTCCGCCCCTCAAGGCACAAAGCAAGCAGCGAAGGGGCCAGCCCGCGGTGCCTGGAAACATGAGCTACCTACCTCCTCCTCTTCTCCCACTGTCTTCTTTGCATCGCCCCTACAGCTACATCCGGTACTCTCTGCTGCAAACACCTTCTCACAAGCCACAGACCACCGGGGCACCTCCGCCGCGCTGCTCCCACTGCAAGGCAGGAAGACCTCGGTGCTCTGGAAAAGTCTACTGCAAGGAAAGGAGCCCTCGGCTGACGGCCGCCCTACTTGCACCTCAGACCCGCTCCCTTCCCCTTGGTGCTCCTGCCATTTCACTCCTTTGCCTCAATAAAGTTCTCCCGCATGCCAGCCTCAGGTGCCTCCTCTTCCTTTCTTCTAAGGCTCTTCCAGCCTCACCCGGCACAGAACCGGGACTCAACAGGCCATCGGGGTGGGTGGACAAGGACCACAAGACCTCTCTTAGGAAGTATCGCCGCAGCAACACCACCTGCTGGCAAGCCGGTGGGCTTCCAGCCCGTGACACAAGCCCTTCACTTGCCCAAACAAAGGCTTGGACACGCTAATGCACTTCCACCCATGCCTCTGACGCAAGCTCCTCCTGTGCGCTGGGTTCACTTTGGCTGGATGCCAGGTGCCCGCCAAGCCGCTCTGTCACTCCCCCTCCTCAACTGGAAAGGGGAGAGAGAACACAACAAAACGGTTTGTGGGTCGAGGTAAGAACAGGGAGGGGATAGAGTCGTCAAAGGGGTTGGGTTGGAAGGGACCTTCAAGATCATCTAGCTCCAAGCCCTCTGCCGTGGGCAGGGACACCTTCCACCACACCAGCTTGCTCAAAGCACCATCCAGCCTGGCCTTGAACAGCTCCAGGCAGGGGGCAGCCACAGCTGCTCTAGGCAACTTCTTCCAGCATCTCACCGACCTCACGGGAAAGAATTTCTTTCTCATATCTAACCTAAAGCTACCCTCTCTCAGGTTAAATCCGTTACCTGTCGTCTTATCACTACACTCCCTGGTCCAGAGGCCCTCCCCACCTTTCCTGAGGGCCCCCTCAAAGTACCGCATGGCCGCTGCAAGGTCTCCACAAAGCCTCCTCTTCTCCCGGCTAAACGATCCCAACTCCCTCAGCCTGTCTGCAAAGGGGAGGTGCTGCACCTCCTCCTCATCTTTGTGGCCCTCCTCTGGACCCGCTCGAGCAGGTCCATGCCTTTCTTATGCTGGGGGCCTTCAGAGCCGAATGCAGTACTCCACTCTCACCAGAGCCGAGTAGGGAGGGAGAATCACCTCCCTCGACCTGCCGGCCACGCTGCTTTTGACGCAACCTGGCATACGACTGGCTTTCTGGGCTCCGCGCGAACGTTGCCGGCTCATACTCAGTTCTCCATTCACCAATACCCCCAAGTCCTTCTCCGCAGGGCTGCTCTCAATGCACTCACCGCCCGGCCTGCAGCCATCTTTGGGATTGCCCCTGGCACTTGGCCTCGTGGCACTCCATGAGCTTTGCACGGGCCCACCTCCCAAGCCTGCCACGGTCCCTCTGGATGGCATCCCTTCCCTCTAGAGCATCAACCGCAACACTCAGCTTGGCGTCATCCGCAAACTTGCCGAGGCTGCACACTCCAGCCCACTGTCCGTGGCCCTAACAAAGATGTTAAATCATACTGGCCCCAGCACGGACCCCTGAGGGACACCACTCATCACTGGGCTCCACTCGGACATCGAGCCTTTCATTGCAACTCATTGAGAGCACCCATCCAGCCAATCACACACCGAGCGGTCCACCCACCAAGTCCGCATCTCTCCATTTCAGAGACAAGGATCTTGCGCGGGACAGTATCAAATGCTCTGCACAAGTCCAGGGACGTGACGCCAGTCGCTCTTCCCTTACCCACCAATGCCTTAATCCTGTCATAGAAGGCCACCCCATTTGTCAGGCACGCTTTGCCCTCTGTGAAGCCATGTTGGCCGTCAGCAGTCACGCCTCCCTTTTCCAGGTGCCTTGGCATACTTTCCAGGAGGATCTGCTCCACGATCCCGCCAGGCACGGAGGTGACGCTGACCGACCTGTCGTTAACCTGGGTCTTCCTCTTGACCTTTCTGAAAAGGAGGGTTACCACCTGCCAACTTGCTGTGGGGACGCTCCATCCCACTGCCCGGATCACAGACGAGGATGCTGAACACGGCTGCCCCCAGCGCCTGTGAGCGCGCAAGGGGAGACAGCGTCAAAGACTCTTCTACAAAGCTGAAGTGAACACCACCCACGTCTCTCTCCTTGTCCACAAAGCTAGCCACTCCAACACAGAAGACAGGGAGGTCAGTCAAGCACGATTCCCTCTTGGTAAATCCATGCCGACGGCTCCTCATCACTTGCTTGTCCTTCAGCAGCTTGGCAACGCTTCCGCGGAGGATTTTCTCCATCACCTCCCCTGGCAACAAGGACAGGCTCACCAGCCTCTGCTCTCCCACATCTTCCTTCCCGCCCTTCTGCAAGACAGGAGGCCTAAGAGCAATCTTCTGGACACCCGCAACTGCCCCCAGGAGCTATGACCTTTAAAAGATAATTGAGAGTGGCCTCCCAAGGACATCAGCCAGCTCCCCCAGCATTCGTGGCTCTGACTCATCAGGACCCAGGGACTTCCGTACATCCAGTCCCAAGGCACACCTTCCCACTCCCTTCCTCTTCCTCAGCAACAACAACGGCTCGCCCCACACACAGCCTGCAAAACGCTCATCCCGGCTCAACTGGGGCAGGCCTTGCCATTCATCGACCCTTCGGCATGCATCCACCACCACCAGGGCCTCGCTCTGCTGTGCCGTGCAGCGTGCTTACGTCCAACCACCCTCGGCAATCTCCAAATTCTCTTTCTGCCCGTCTCACACTGTGCAGAGAAATGGCCTCCCCTCCTCGGCATTCACCCCAAGTAAAGAGCCCAAAGGCCCTGGCTCCCCAGCCTCCCCCGCCTGCCGCTCCCACTCCACCTCTGCCTCTCGCCACACTCACGGGCTCTCCAGAAATTCACCTGCCTTGGTGAGCTGGCCCACATCAAGCACTGTGGCACGCCAGACACCAGGCTGCAAACGTGCCACCACAGCTAAGGGGTTCGCTACGGAACGGGCAGCACCAGCACTGGTGGAGCCAGGCAGGGCTCCCCACGTCACAGGACCGGCGAGCTCTCGGCCAGGGCTGCCGGGATGGCGGCCTGCTCTCCCAAAAAGGCCTCCTCTGCCTCTGCCCGCACCGACACCCCCAGGGACGGACCCCAGGGGGCACAAGCCGGGACACGCAGGCCCCTTTCTCCCAGCTACAACCTTACAAGCAAGGCGGGCACCAAGGCACGCACAGAGCACGCTCAATGGCAAAGGCCAGGCCTCAAGGCAGGCTTAGCAAGCTGGCAGCAAGGCAGGCACGGAGCAAATGCCACTGAGGGGGCCGCCACTCCTGCCCGCAACAGCAGAAAGCCCAGACCAACCTTCCGGGGCTGCGAGGAAAAGGAGCCCCTCCTTCCCAGCGCACCCACAAAACACATCACACGAGTGCCACAGCATGACCTCACTGACGACACCCCACCCCTCCTAGGCTTCGGTCACATGTTCTGCATGCCCTGACACGCGCCATCAACACCAAGCCTTTGGCCTCTAATATTTGCACCTCAAAGCTGCCGCCAGGACCAAGTGGACATGTCCTCAAGTGGAGGACACTACATTGCAGAACTGCGGGGGAAAAACGCACCCCCCTCCTCATTACTCACCAGGCTGTGGCACGCAACAGCTTCTTGCTGCAAAACACCGCGTTGTGCAAAGGCTGTCCCGCCCCTCAGGGTCCAGCATAAAAGCTGGCCCAGCACCTCTCTCTCTCACACGCTGCTCCTGGTGCCTTCTCCTCCGCGGTCAACAAGGTGAGCCTGAAGCCCCTTCCCCTCCTTCTCCTGCCGCACCCGCCCCATCTCTTCCAGCACGCGCTGCCTCCAGACTCAGCAGTGCCGACGCCTCCCCACCGCCGCGCTCCCCGCAGCCCCACACCGTGCCTCCACATTCCCCTGCCCTCCTGTAACGCCACCCCTCGCGCCCCCACCACCCTCCGCTTCCTCAACACCCTCTCTTACAGGGCCCCTCAACACCACAGACATGGCCTGCAACAACCTCTGCAGCCCCTGCGGACCCACCCCGCTGGCTAACAGCTGCAACGAGCCCTGCGTCAGGCAGTGCGAAGAATCCCGCGTCGTCATCCAGCCTCCCGCCGTGCTGGTCACCCTGCCGGGACCCATCCTCAGCTCCTTCCCCCAGAGCACCGCCGTCGGATCGTCCTCATCGGCTGCCGTGGGCAACATCCTCAGCTCCCAGGGAGTGCCCGTCTCCTCCGGCGGCTTCGGCTATGGCTTCGGAGGCCTGGGCTGCTATGGTGCCAGAAGAGCCTGCTACCCCTGCTAAGGGCTCCTTACACCACGCCTGATACCAGCCAACCACACGCTAGAAGCCAAGTCACGGATTGAGGACCTACCTTCAGGCTCCTGCTGCCACATGGGCTCGCCGTCCGTGGCTCCTCCGCCCCTCAAGGCACAAAGCAAGCAGCGAAGGGGCCAGCCCGCGGTGCCTGGAAACATGAGCTACCTACCTCCTCCTCTTCTCCCACTGTCTTCTTTGCATCGCCCCTACAGCTACATCCGGTACTCTCTGCTGCAAACACCTTCTCACAAGCCAAAGACCACCGGGGCACCTCCGCCGCGCTGCTCCCACTGCAAGGCAGGAAGACCTCGGTGCTCTGGAAAAGTCTACTGCAAGGAAAGGAGCCCTCGGCTGACGGCCGCCCTACTTGCACCTCAGACCCGCTCCCTTCCCCTTGGTGCTCCTGCCATTTCACTCCTTTGCCTCAATAAAGTTCTCCCGCATGCCAGCCTCAGGTGCCTCCTCTTCCTTTCTTCTAAGGCTCTTCCAGCCTCACCCGGCACAGAACCGGGACTCAACAGGCCATCGGGGTGGGTGGACAAGGACCACAAGACCTCTCTTAGGAAGTATCGCCGCAGCAACACCACCTGCTGGCAAGCCGGTGGGCTTCCAGCCCGTGACACAAGCCCTTCACTTGCCCAAACAAAGGCTTGGACACGCTAATGCACTTCCACCCATGCCTCTGACGCAAGCTCCTCCTGTGCGCTGGGTTCACTTTGGCTGGATGCCAGGTGCCCGCCAAGCCGCTCTGTCACTCCCCCTCCTCAACTGGAAAGGGGAGAGAGAACACAACAAAACGGTTTGTGGGTCGAGGTAAGAACAGGGAGGGGATAGAGTCGTCAAAGGGGTTGGGTTGGAAGGGACCTTCAAGATCATCTAGCTCCAAGCCCTCTGCCGTGGGCAGGGACACCTTCCACCACACCAGCTTGCTCAAAGCACCATCCAGCCTGGCCTTGAACAGCTCCAGGCAGGGGGCAGCCACAGCTGCTCTAGGCAACTTCTTCCAGCATCTCACCGACCTCACGGGAAAGAATTTCTTTCTCATATCTAACCTAAAGCTACCCTCTCTCAGGTTAAATCCGTTACCTGTCGTCTTATCACTACACTCCCTGGTCCAGAGGCCCTCCCCACCTTTCCTGAGGGCCCCCTCAAAGTACCGCATGGCCGCTGCAAGGTCTCCACAAAGCCTCCTCTTCTCCCGGCTAAACGATCCCAACTCCCTCAGCCTGTCTGCAAAGGGGAGGTGCTGCACCTCCTCCTCATCTTTGTGGCCCTCCTCTGGACCCGCTCGAGCAGGTCCATGCCTTTCTTATGCTGGGGGCCTTCAGAGCCGAATGCAGTACTCCACTCTCACCAGAGCCGAGTAGGGAGGGAGAATCACCTCCCTCGACCTGCCGGCCACGCTGCTTTTGACGCAACCTGGCATACGACTGGCTTTCTGGGCTCCGCGCGAACGTTGCCGGCTCATACTCAGTTCTCCATTCACCAATACCCCCAAGTCCTTCTCCGCAGGGCTGCTCTCAATGCACTCACCGCCCGGCCTGCAGCCATCTTTGGGATTGCCCCTGGCACTTGGCCTCGTGGCACTCCATGAGCTTTGCACGGGCCCACCTCCCAAGCCTGCCACGGTCCCTCTGGATGGCATCCCTTCCCTCTAGAGCATCAACCGCAACACTCAGCTTGGCGTCATCCGCAAACTTGCCGAGGCTGCACACTCCAGCCCACTGTCCGTGGCCCTAACAAAGATGTTAAATCATACTGGCCCCAGCACGGACCCCTGAGGGACACCACTCATCACTGGGCTCCACTCGGACATCGAGCCTTTCATTGCAACTCATTGAGAGCACCCATCCAGCCAATCACACACCGAGCGGTCCACCCACCAAGTCCGCATCTCTCCATTTCAGAGACAAGGATCTTGCGCGGGACAGTATCAAATGCTCTGCACAAGTCCAGGGACGTGACGCCAGTCGCTCTTCCCTTACCCACCAATGCCTTAATCCTGTCATAGAAGGCCACCCCATTTGTCAGGCACGCTTTGCCCTCTGTGAAGCCATGTTGGCCGTCAGCAGTCACGCCTCCCTTTTCCAGGTGCCTTGGCATACTTTCCAGGAGGATCTGCTCCACGATCCCGCCAGGCACGGAGGTGACGCTGACCGACCTGTCGTTAACCTGGGTCTTCCTCTTGACCTTTCTGAAAAGGAGGGTTACCACCTGCCAACTTGCTGTGGGGACGCTCCATCCCACTGCCCGGATCACAGACGAGGATGCTGAACACGGCTGCCCCCAGCGCCTGTGAGCGCGCAAGGGGAGACAGCGTCAAAGACTCTTCTACAAAGCTGAAGTGAACACCACCCACGTCTCTCTCCTTGTCCACAAAGCTAGCCACTCCAACACAGAAGACAGGGAGGTCAGTCAAGCACGATTCCCTCTTGGTAAATCCATGCCGACGGCTCCTCATCACTTGCTTGTCCTTCAGCAGCTTGGCAACGCTTCCGCGGAGGATTTTCTCCATCACCTCCCCTGGCAACAAGGACAGGCTCACCAGCCTCTGCTCTCCCACATCTTCCTTCCCGCCCTTCTGCAAGACAGGAGGCCTAAGAGCAATCTTCTGGACACCCGCAACTGCCCCCAGGAGCTATGACCTTTAAAAGATAATTGAGAGTGGCCTCCCAAGGACATCAGCCAGCTCCCCCAGCATTCGTGGCTCTGACTCATCAGGACCCAGGGACTTCCGTACATCCAGTCCCAAGGCACACCTTCCCACTCCCTTCCTCTTCCTCAGCAACAACAACGGCTCGCCCCACACACAGCCTGCAAAACGCTCATCCTGGCTCAACTGGGGCAGGCCTTGCCATTCATCGACCCTTCGGCATGCATCCACCACCACCAGGGCCTCGCTCTGCTGTGCCGTGCAGCGTGCTTACGTCCAACCACCCTCGGCAATCTCCAAATTCTCTTTCTGCCCGTCTCACACTGTGCAGAGAAATGGCCTCCCCTCCTCGGCATTCACCCCAAGTAAAGAGCCCAAAGGCCCTGGCTCCCCAGCCTCCCCCGCCTGCCGCTCCCACTCCACCTCTGCCTCTCGCCACACTCACGGGCTCTCCAGAAATTCACCTGCCTTGGTGAGCTGGCCCACATCAAGCACTGTGGCACGCCAGACACCAGGCTGCAAACGTGCCACCACAGCTAAGGGGTTCGCTACAGAACGGGCAGCACCAGCACTGGTGGAGCCAGGCAGGGCTCCCCACGTCACAGGACCGGCGAGCTCTCGGCCAGGGCTGCCGGGATGGCGGCCTGCTCTCCCAAAAAGGCCTTCTCTGCCTCTGCCCGCACCGACACCCCCAGGGACGGACCCCAGGGGGCACAAGCCCGGACACGCAGGCCCCTTTCTCCCAGCTACAACCTTACAAGCAAGGCGGGCACCAAGGCACGCACAGAGCACGCTCAATGGCAAAGGCCAGGCCTCAAGGCAGGCTTAGCAAGCTGGCAGCAAGGCAGGCACGGAGCAAATGCCACTGAGGGGGCCGCCACTCCTGCCCGCAACAGCAGAAAGCCCAGACCAACCTTCCGGGGCTGCGAGGAAAAGGAGCCCCTCCTTCCCAGCGCACCCACAAAACACATCACACGAGTGCCACAGCATGACCTCACTGACGACACCCCACCCCTCCTAGGCTTCGGTCACATGTTCTGCATGCCCTGACACGCGCCATCAACACCAAGCCTTTGGCCTCTAATATTTGCACCTCAAAGCTGCCGCCAGGACCAAGTGGACATGTCCTCAAGTGGAGGACACTACATTGCAGAACTGCGGGGGAAAAACGCACCCCCCCCCTCATTACTCACCAGGCTGTGGCACGCAACAGCTTCTTGCTGCAAAACACCGCGTTGTGCAAAGGCTGTCCCGCCCCTCAGGGTCCAGCATAAAAGCTGGCCCAGCACCTCTCTCTTTCACACGCTGCTCCTGGTGCCTTCTCCTCCGCGGTCAACAAGGTGAGCCTGAAGCCCCTTCCCCTCCTTCTCCTGCCGCACCCACCCCATCTCTTCCAGCACGCGCTGCCTCCAGACTCAGCAGTGCCGACGCCTCCCCACCGCCGCGCTCCCCGCAGCCCCACACCGTGCCTCCACATTCCCCTGCCCTCCTGTAACGCCACCCCTCGCGCCCCCACCACCCTCCGCTTCCTCAACACCCTCTCTTACAGGGCCCCTCAACACCACAGACATGGCCTGCAACAACCTCTGCAGCCCCTGCGGACCCACCCCGCTGGCTAACAGCTGCAACGAGCCCTGCGTCAGGCAGTGCGAAGAATCCCGCGTCGTCATCCAGCCTCCCGCCGTGCTGGTCACCCTGCCGGGACCCATCCTCAGCTCCTTCCCCCAGAGCACCGCCGTCGGATCGTCCTCATCGGCTGCCGTGGGCAACATCCTCAGCTCCCAGGGAGTGCCCGTCTCCTCCGGCGGCTTCGGCTATGGCTTCGGAGGCCTGGGCTGCTATGGTGCCAGAAGAGCCTGCTACCCCTGCTAAGGGCTCCTTACACCACGCCTGATACCAGCCAACCACACGCTAGAAGCCAAGTCACGGATTGAGGACCTACCTTCAGGCTCCTGCTGCCACATGGGCTCGCCGTCCGTGGCTCCTCCGCCCCTCAAGGCACAAAGCAAGCAGCGAAGGGGCCAGCCCGCGGTGCCTGGAAACATGAGCTACCTACCTCCTCCTCTTCTCCCACTGTCTTCTTTGCATCGCCCCTACAGCTACATCCGGTACTCTCTGCTGCAAACACCTTCTCACAAGCCAAAGACCACCGGGGCACCTCCGCCGCGCTGCTCCCACTGCAAGGCAGGAAGACCTCGGTGCTCTGGAAAAGTCTACTGCAAGGAAAGGAGCCCTCGGCTGACGGCCGCCCTACTTGCACCTCAGACCCGCTCCCTTCCCCTTGGTGCTCCTGCCATTTCACTCCTTTGCCTCAATAAAGTTCTCCCGCATGCCAGCCTCAGGTGCCTCCTCTTCCTTTCTTCTAAGGCTCTTCCAGCCTCACCCGGCACAGAACCGGGACTCAACAGGCCATCGGGGTGGGTGGACAAGGACCACAAGACCTCTCTTAGGAAGTATCGCCGCAGCAACACCACCTGCTGGCAAGCCGGTGGGCTTCCAGCCCGTGACACAAGCCCTTCACTTGCCCAAACAAAGGCTTGGACACGCTAATGCACTTCCACCCATGCCTCTGACGCAAGCTCCTCCTGTGCGCTGGGTTCACTTTGGCTGGATGCCAGGTGCCCGCCAAGCCGCTCTGTCACTCCCCCTCCTCAACTGGAAAGGGGAGAGAGAACACAACAAAACGGTTTGTGGGTCGAGGTAAGAACAGGGAGGGGATAGAGTCGTCAAAGGGGTTGGGTTGGAAGGGACCTTCAAGATCATCTAGCTCCAAGCCCTCTGCCGTGGGCAGGGACACCTTCCACCACACCAGCTTGCTCAAAGCACCATCCAGCCTGGCCTTGAACAGCTCCAGGCAGGGGGCAGCCACAGCTGCTCTAGGCAACTTCTTCCAGCATCTCACCGACCTCACGGGAAAGAATTTCTTTCTCATATCTAACCTAAAGCTACCCTCTCTCAGGTTAAATCCGTTACCTGTCGTCTTATCACTACACTCCCTGGTCCAGAGGCCCTCCCCACCTTTCCTGAGGGCCCCCTCAAAGTACCGCATGGCCGCTGCAAGGTCTCCACAAAGCCTCCTCTTCTCCCGGCTAAACGATCCCAACTCTCTCAGCCTGTCTGCAAAGGGGAGGTGCTGCACCTCCTCCTCATCTTTGTGGCCCTCCTCTGGACCCGCTCGAGCAGGTCCATGCCTTTCTTATGCTGGGGGCCTTCAGAGCCGAATGCAGTACTCCACTCTCACCAGAGCCGAGTAGGGAGGGAGAATCACCTCCCTCGACCTGCCGGCCACGCTGCTTTTGACGCAACCTGGCATACGACTGGCTTTCTGGGCTCCGCGCGAACGTTGCCGGCTCATACTCAGTTCTCCATTCACCAATACCCCCAAGTCCTTCTCCGCAGGGCTGCTCTCAATGCACTCACCGCCCGGCCTGCAGCCATCTTTGGGATTGCCCCTGGCACTTGGCCTCGTGGCACTCCATGAGCTTTGCACGGGCCCACCTCCCAAGCCTGCCACGGTCCCTCTGGATGGCATCCCTTCCCTCTAGAGCATCAACCGCAACACTCAGCTTGGCGTCATCCGCAAACTTGCCGAGGCTGCACACTCCAGCCCACTGTCCGTGGCCCTAACAAAGATGTTAAATCATACTGGCCCCAGCACGGACCCCTGAGGGACACCACTCATCACTGGGCTCCACTCGGACATCGAGCCTTTCATTGCAACTCATTGAGAGCACCCATCCAGCCAATCACACACCGAGCGGTCCACCCACCAAGTCCGCATCTCTCCATTTCAGAGACAAGGATCTTGCGCGGGACAGTATCAAATGCTCTGCACAAGTCCAGGGACGTGACGCCAGTCGCTCTTCCCTTACCCACCAATGCCTTAATCCTGTCATAGAAGGCCACCCCATTTGTCAGGCACGCTTTGCCCTCTGTGAAGCCATGTTGGCCGTCAGCAGTCACGCCTCCCTTTTCCAGGTGCCTTGGCATACTTTCCAGGAGGATCTGCTCCACGATCCCGCCAGGCACGGAGGTGACGCTGACCGACCTGTCGTTAACCTGGGTCTTCCTCTTGACCTTTCTGAAAAGGAGGGTTACCACCTGCCAACTTGCTGTGGGGACGCTCCATCCCACTGCCCGGATCACAGACGAGGATGCTGAACACGGCTGCCCCCAGCGCCTGTGAGCGCGCAAGGGGAGACAGCGTCAAAGACTCTTCTACAAAGCTGAAGTGAACACCACCCACGTCTCTCTCCTTGTCCACAAAGCTAGCCACTCCAACACAGAAGACAGGGAGGTCAGTCAAGCACGATTCCCTCTTGGTAAATCCATGCCGACGGCTCCTCATCACTTGCTTGTCCTTCAGCAGCTTGGCAACGCTTCCGCGGAGGATTTTCTCCATCACCTCCCCTGGCAACAAGGACAGGCTCACCAGCCTCTGCTCTCCCACATCTTCCTTCCCGCCCTTCTGCAAGACAGGAGGCCTAAGAGCAATCTTCTGGACACCCGCAACTGCCCCCAGGAGCTATGACCTTTAAAAGATAATTGAGAGTGGCCTCCCAAGGACATCAGCCAGCTCCCCCAGCATTCGTGGCTCTGACTCATCAGGACCCAGGGACTTCCGTACATCCAGTCCCAAGGCACACCTTCCCACTCCCTTCCTCTTCCTCAGCAACAACAACGGCTCGCCCCACACACAGCCTGCAAAACGCTCATCCCGGCTCAACTGGGGCAGGCCTTGCCATTCATCGACCCTTCGGCATGCATCCACCACCACCAGGGCCTCGCTCTGCTGTGCCGTGCAGCGTGCTTACGTCCAACCACCCTCGGCAATCTCCAAATTCTCTTTCTGCCCGTCTCACACTGTGCAGAGAAATGGCCTCCCCTCCTCGGCATTCACCCCAAGTAAAGAGCCCAAAGGCCCTGGCTCCCCAGCCTCCCCCGCCTGCCGCTCCCACTCCACCTCTGCCTCTCGCCACACTCACGGGCTCTCCAGAAATTCACCTGCCTTGGTGAGCTGGCCCACATCAAGCACTGTGGCACGCCAGACACCAGGCTGCAAACGTGCCACCACAGCTAAGGGGTTCGCTACGGAACGGGCAGCACCAGCACTGGTGGAGCCAGGCAGGGCTCCCCACGTCACAGGACCGGCGAGCTCTCGGCCAGGGCTGCCGGGATGGCGGCCTGCTCTCCCAAAAAGGCCTCCTCTGCCTCTGCCCGCACCGACACCCCCAGGGACGGACCCCAGGGGGCACAAGCCGGGACACGCAGGCCCCTTTCTCCCAGCTACAACCTTACAAGCAAGGCGGGCACCAAGGCACGCACAGAGCACGCTCAATGGCAAAGGCCAGGCCTCAAGGCAGGCTTAGCAAGCTGGCAGCAAGGCAGGCACGGAGCAAATGCCACTGAGGGGGCCGCCACTCCTGCCCGCAACAGCAGAAAGCCCAGACCAACCTTCCGGGGCTGCGAGGAAAAGGAGCCCCTCCTTCCCAGCGCACCCACAAAACACATCACACGAGTGCCACAGCATGACCTCACTGACGACACCCCACCCCTCCTAGGCTTCGGTCACATGTTCTGCATGCCCTGACACGCGCCATCAACACCAAGCCTTTGGCCTCTAATATTTGCACCTCAAAGCTGCCGCCAGGACCAAGTGGACATGTCCTCAAGTGGAGGACACTACATTGCAGAACTGCGGGGGAAAAACGCACCCCCCTCCTCATTACTCACCAGGCTGTGGCACGCAACAGCTTCTTGCTGCAAAACACCGCGTTGTGCAAAGGCTGTCCCGCCCCTCAGGGTCCAGCATAAAAGCTGGCCCAGCACCTCTCTCTCTCACACGCTGCTCCTGGTGCCTTCTCCTCCGCGGTCAACAAGGTGAGCCTGAAGCCCCTTCCCCTCCTTCTCCTGCCGCACCCGCCCCATCTCTTCCAGCACGCGCTGCCTCCAGACTCAGCAGTGCCGACGCCTCCCCACCGCCGCGCTCCCCGCAGCCCCACACCGTGCCTCCACATTCCCCTGCCCTCCTGTAACGCCACCCCTCGCGCCCCCACCACCCTCCGCTTCCTCAACACCCTCTCTTACAGGGCCCCTCAACACCACAGACATGGCCTGCAACAACCTCTGCAGCCCCTGCGGACCCACCCCGCTGGCTAACAGCTGCAACGAGCCCTGCGTCAGGCAGTGCGAAGAATCCCGCGTCGTCATCCAGCCTCCCGCCGTGCTGGTCACCCTGCCGGGACCCATCCTCAGCTCCTTCCCCCAGAGCACCGCCGTCGGATCGTCCTCATCGGCTGCCGTGGGCAACATCCTCAGCTCCCAGGGAGTGCCCGTCTCCTCCGGCGGCTTCGGCTATGGCTTCGGAGGCCTGGGCTGCTATGGTGCCAGAAGAGCCTGCTACCCCTGCTAAGGGCTCCTTACACCACGCCTGATACCAGCCAACCACACGCTAGAAGCCAAGTCACGGATTGAGGACCTACCTTCAGGCTCCTGCTGCCACATGGGCTCGCCGTCCGTGGCTCCTCCGCCCCTCAAGGCACAAAGCAAGCAGCGAAGGGGCCAGCCCGCGGTGCCTGGAAACATGAGCTACCTACCTCCTCCTCTTCTCCCACTGTCTTCTTTGCATCGCCCCTACAGCTACATCCGGTACTCTCTGCTGCAAACACCTTCTCACAAGCCAAAGACCACCGGGGCACCTCCGCCGCGCTGCTCCCACTGCAAGGCAGGAAGACCTCGGTGCTCTGGAAAAGTCTACTGCAAGGAAAGGAGCCCTCGGCTGACGGCCGCCCTACTTGCACCTCAGACCCGCTCCCTTCCCCTTGGTGCTCCTGCCATTTCACTCCTTTGCCTCAATAAAGTTCTCCCGCATGCCAGCCTCAGGTGCCTCCTCTTCCTTTCTTCTAAGGCTCTTCCAGCCTCACCCGGCACAGAACCGGGACTCAACAGGCCATCGGGGTGGGTGGACAAGGACCACAAGACCTCTCTTAGGAAGTATCGCCGCAGCAACACCACCTGCTGGCAAGCCGGTGGGCTTCCAGCCCGTGACACAAGCCCTTCACTTGCCCAAACAAAGGCTTGGACACGCTAATGCACTTCCACCCATGCCTCTGACGCAAGCTCCTCCTGTGCGCTGGGTTCACTTTGGCTGGATGCCAGGTGCCCGCCAAGCCGCTCTGTCACTCCCCCTCCTCAACTGGAAAGGGGAGAGAGAACACAACAAAACGGTTTGTGGGTCGAGGTAAGAACAGGGAGGGGATAGAGTCGTCAAAGGGGTTGGGTTGGAAGGGACCTTCAAGATCATCTAGCTCCAAGCCCTCTGCCGTGGGCAGGGACACCTTCCACCACACCAGCTTGCTCAAAGCACCATCCAGCCTGGCCTTGAACAGCTCCAGGCAGGGGGCAGCCACAGCTGCTCTAGGCAACTTCTTCCAGCATCTCACCGACCTCACGGGAAAGAATTTCTTTCTCATATCTAACCTAAAGCTACCCTCTCTCAGGTTAAATCCGTTACCTGTCGTCTTATCACTACACTCCCTGGTCCAGAGGCCCTCCCCACCTTTCCTGAGGGCCCCCTCAAAGTACCGCATGGCCGCTGCAAGGTCTCCACAAAGCCTCCTCTTCTCCCGGCTAAACGATCCCAACTCTCTCAGCCTGTCTGCAAAGGGGAGGTGCTGCACCTCCTCCTCATCTTTGTGGCCCTCCTCTGGACCCGCTCGAGCAGGTCCATGCCTTTCTTATGCTGGGGGCCTTCAGAGCCGAATGCAGTACTCCACTCTCACCAGAGCCGAGTAGGGAGGGAGAATCACCTCCCTCGACCTGCCGGCCACGCTGCTTTTGACGCAACCTGGCATACGACTGGCTTTCTGGGCTCCGCGCGAACGTTGCCGGCTCATACTCAGTTCTCCATTCACCAATACCCCCAAGTCCTTCTCCGCAGGGCTGCTCTCAATGCACTCACCGCCCGGCCTGCAGCCATCTTTGGGATTGCCCCTGGCACTTGGCCTCGTGGCACTCCATGAGCTTTGCACGGGCCCACCTCCCAAGCCTGCCACGGTCCCTCTGGATGGCATCCCTTCCCTCTAGAGCATCAACCGCAACACTCAGCTTGGCGTCATCCGCAAACTTGCCGAGGCTGCACACTCCAGCCCACTGTCCGTGGCCCTAACAAAGATGTTAAATCATACTGGCCCCAGCACGGACCCCTGAGGGACACCACTCATCACTGGGCTCCACTCGGACATCGAGCCTTTCATTGCAACTCATTGAGAGCACCCATCCAGCCAATCACACACCGAGCGGTCCACCCACCAAGTCCGCATCTCTCCATTTCAGAGACAAGGATCTTGCGCGGGACAGTATCAAATGCTCTGCACAAGTCCAGGGACGTGACGCCAGTCGCTCTTCCCTTACCCACCAATGCCTTAATCCTGTCATAGAAGGCCACCCCATTTGTCAGGCACGCTTTGCCCTCTGTGAAGCCATGTTGGCCGTCAGCAGTCACGCCTCCCTTTTCCAGGTGCCTTGGCATACTTTCCAGGAGGATCTGCTCCACGATCCCGCCAGGCACGGAGGTGACGCTGACCGACCTGTCGTTAACCTGGGTCTTCCTCTTGACCTTTCTGAAAAGGAGGGTTACCACCTGCCAACTTGCTGTGGGGACGCTCCATCCCACTGCCCGGATCACAGACGAGGATGCTGAACACGGCTGCCCCCAGCGCCTGTGAGCGCGCAAGGGGAGACAGCGTCAAAGACTCTTCTACAAAGCTGAAGTGAACACCACCCACGTCTCTCTCCTTGTCCACAAAGCTAGCCACTCCAACACAGAAGACAGGGAGGTCAGTCAAGCACGATTCCCTCTTGGTAAATCCATGCCGACGGCTCCTCATCACTTGCTTGTCCTTCAGCAGCTTGGCAACGCTTCCGCGGAGGATTTTCTCCATCACCTCCCCTGGCAACAAGGACAGGCTCACCAGCCTCTGCTCTCCCACATCTTCCTTCCCGCCCTTCTGCAAGACAGGAGGCCTAAGAGCAATCTTCTGGACACCCACAACTGCCCCCAGGAGCTATGACCTTTAAAAGATAATTGAGAGTGGCCTCCCAAGGACATCAGCCAGCTCCCCCAGCATTCGTGGCTCTGACTCATCAGGACCCAGGGACTTCCGTACATCCAGTCCCAAGGCACACCTTCCCACTCCCTTCCTCTTCCTCAGCAACAACAACGGCTCGCCCCACACACAGCCTGCAAAACGCTCATCCCGGCTCAACTGGGGCAGGCCTTGCCATTCATCGACCCTTCGGCATGCATCCACCACCACCAGGGCCTCGCTCTGCTGTGCCGTGCAGCGTGCTTACGTCCAACCACCCTCGGCAATCTCCAAATTCTCTTTCTGCCCGTCTCACACTGTGCAGAGAAATGGCCTCCCCTCCTCGGCATTCACCCCAAGTAAAGAGCCCAAAGGCCCTGGCTCCCCAGCCTCCCCCGCCTGCCGCTCCCACTCCACCTCTGCCTCTCGCCACACTCACGGGCTCTCCAGAAATTCACCTGCCTTGGTGAGCTGGCCCACATCAAGCACTGTGGCACGCCAGACACCAGGCTGCAAACGTGCCACCACAGCTAAGGGGTTCGCTACGGAACGGGCAGCACCAGCACTGGTGGAGCCAGGCAGGGCTCCCCACGTCACAGGACCGGCGAGCTCTCGGCCAGGGCTGCCGGGATGGCGGCCTGCTCTCCCAAAAAGGCCTCCTCTGCCTCTGCCCGCACCGACACCCCCAGGGACGGACCCCAGGGGGCACAAGCCGGGACACGCAGGCCCCTTTCTCCCAGCTACAACCTTACAAGCAAGGCGGGCACCAAGGCACGCACAGAGCACGCTCAATGGCAAAGGCCAGGCCTCAAGGCAGGCTTAGCAAGCTGGCAGCAAGGCAGGCACGGAGCAAATGCCACTGAGGGGGCCGCCACTCCTGCCCGCAACAGCAGAAAGCCCAGACCAACCTTCCGGGGCTGCGAGGAAAAGGAGCCCCTCCTTCCCAGCGCACCCACAAAACACATCACACGAGTGCCACAGCATGACCTCACTGACGACACCCCACCCCTCCTAGGCTTCGGTCACATGTTCTGCATGCCCTGACACGCGCCATCAACACCAAGCCTTTGGCCTCTAATATTTGCACCTCAAAGCTGCCGCCAGGACCAAGTGGACATGTCCTCAAGTGGAGGACACTACATTGCAGAACTGCGGGGGAAAAACGCACCCCCCTCCTCATTACTCACCAGGCTGTGGCACGCAACAGCTTCTTGCTGCAAAACACCGCGTTGTGCAAAGGCTGTCCCGCCCCTCAGGGTCCAGCATAAAAGCTGGCCCAGCACCTCTCTCTCTCACACGCTGCTCCTGGTGCCTTCTCCTCCGCGGTCAACAAGGTGAGCCTGAAGCCCCTTCCCCTCCTTCTCCTGCCGCACCCGCCCCATCTCTTCCAGCACGCGCTGCCTCCAGACTCAGCAGTGCCGACGCCTCCCCACCGCCGCGCTCCCCGCAGCCCCACACCGTGCCTCCACATTCCCCTGCCCTCCTGTAACGCCACCCCTCGCGCCCCCACCACCCTCCGCTTCCTCAACACCCTCTCTTACAGGGCCCCTCAACACCACAGACATGGCCTGCAACAACCTCTGCAGCCCCTGCGGACCCACCCCGCTGGCTAACAGCTGCAACGAGCCCTGCGTCAGGCAGTGCGAAGAATCCCGCGTCGTCATCCAGCCTCCCGCCGTGCTGGTCACCCTGCCGGGACCCATCCTCAGCTCCTTCCCCCAGAGCACCGCCGTCGGATCGTCCTCATCGGCTGCCGTGGGCAACATCCTCAGCTCCCAGGGAGTGCCCGTCTCCTCCGGCGGCTTCGGCTATGGCTTCGGAGGCCTGGGCTGCTATGGTGCCAGAAGAGCCTGCTACCCCTGCTAAGGGCTCCTTACACCACGCCTGATACCAGCCAACCACACGCTAGAAGCCAAGTCACGGATTGAGGACCTACCTTCAGGCTCCTGCTGCCACATGGGCTCGCCGTCCGTGGCTCCTCCGCCCCTCAAGGCACAAAGCAAGCAGCGAAGGGGCCAGCCCGCGGTGCCTGGAAACATGAGCTACCTACCTCCTCCTCTTCTCCCACTGTCTTCTTTGCATCGCCCCTACAGCTACATCCGGTACTCTCTGCTGCAAACACCTTCTCACAAGCCAAAGACCACCGGGGCACCTCCGCCGCGCTGCTCCCACTGCAAGGCAGGAAGACCTCGGTGCTCTGGAAAAGTCTACTGCAAGGAAAGGAGCCCTCGGCTGACGGCCGCCCTACTTGCACCTCAGACCCGCTCCCTTCCCCTTGGTGCTCCTGCCATTTCACTCCTTTGCCTCAATAAAGTTCTCCCGCATGCCAGCCTCAGGTGCCTCCTCTTCCTTTCTTCTAAGGCTCTTCCAGCCTCACCCGGCACAGAACCGGGACTCAACAGGCCATCGGGGTGGGTGGACAAGGACCACAAGACCTCTCTTAGGAAGTATCGCCGCAGCAACACCACCTGCTGGCAAGCCGGTGGGCTTCCAGCCCGTGACACAAGCCCTTCACTTGCCCAAACAAAGGCTTGGACACGCTAATGCACTTCCACCCATGCCTCTGACGCAAGCTCCTCCTGTGCGCTGGGTTCACTTTGGCTGGATGCCAGGTGCCCGCCAAGCCGCTCTGTCACTCCCCCTCCTCAACTGGAAAGGGGAGAGAGAACACAACAAAACGGTTTGTGGGTCGAGGTAAGAACAGGGAGGGGATAGAGTCGTCAAGGGGTTTGGGTTGGAAGGGACCTTCAAGATCATCTAGCTCCAAGCCCTCTGCCATGGGCAGGGACACCTTCCACCACACCAGCTTGCTCAAAGCACCATCCAGCCTGGCCTTGAACAGCTCCAGGCAGGGGGCAGCCACAGCTGCTCTAGGCAACTTCTTCCAGCATCTCACCGACCTCACGGGAAAGAATTTCTTTCTCATATCTAACCTAAAGCTACCCTCTCTCAGGTTAAATCCGTTACCTGTCGTCTTATCACTACACTCCCTGGTCCAGAGGCCCTCCCCACCTTTCCTGAGGGCCCCCTCAAAGTACCGCATGGCCGCTGCAAGGTCTCCACAAAGCCTCCTCTTCTCCCGGCTAAACGATCCCAACTCTCTCAGCCTGTCTGCAAAGGGGAGGTGCTGCACCTCCTCCTCATCTTTGTGGCCCTCCTCTGGACCCGCTCGAGCAGGTCCATGCCTTTCTTATGCTGGGGGCCTTCAGAGCCGAATGCAGTACTCCACTCTCACCAGAGCCGAGTAGGGAGGGAGAATCACCTCCCTCGACCTGCCGGCCACGCTGCTTTTGACGCAACCTGGCATACGACTGGCTTTCTGGGCTCCGCGCGAACGTTGCCGGCTCATACTCAGTTCTCCATTCACCAATACCCCCAAGTCCTTCTCCGCAGGGCTGCTCTCAATGCACTCACCGCCCGGCCTGCAGCCATCTTTGGGATTGCCCCTGGCACTTGGCCTCGTGGCACTCCATGAGCTTTGCACGGGCCCACCTCCCAAGCCTGCCACGGTCCCTCTGGATGGCATCCCTTCCCTCTAGAGCATCAACCGCAACACTCAGCTTGGCGTCATCCGCAAACTTGCCGAGGCTGCACACTCCAGCCCACTGTCCGTGGCCCTAACAAAGATGTTAAATCATACTGGCCCCAGCACGGACCCCTGAGGGACACCACTCATCACTGGGCTCCACTCGGACATCGAGCCTTTCATTGCAACTCATTGAGAGCACCCATCCAGCCAATCACACACCGAGCGGTCCACCCACCAAGTCCGCATCTCTCCATTTCAGAGACAAGGATCTTGCGCGGGACAGTATCAAATGCTCTGCACAAGTCCAGGGACGTGACGCCAGTCGCTCTTCCCTTACCCACCAATGCCTTAATCCTGTCATAGAAGGCCACCCCATTTGTCAGGCACGCTTTGCCCTCTGTGAAGCCATGTTGGCCGTCAGCAGTCACGCCTCCCTTTTCCAGGTGCCTTGGCATACTTTCCAGGAGGATCTGCTCCACGATCCCGCCAGGCACGGAGGTGACGCTGACCGACCTGTCGTTAACCTGGGTCTTCCTCTTGACCTTTCTGAAAAGGAGGGTTACCACCTGCCAACTTGCTGTGGGGACGCTCCATCCCACTGCCCGGATCACAGACGAGGATGCTGAACACGGCTGCCCCCAGCGCCTGTGAGCGCGCAAGGGGAGACAGCGTCAAAGACTCTTCTACAAAGCTGAAGTGAACACCACCCACGTCTCTCTCCTTGTCCACAAAGCTAGCCACTCCAACACAGAAGACAGGGAGGTCAGTCAAGCACGATTCCCTCTTGGTAAATCCATGCCGACGGCTCCTCATCACTTGCTTGTCCTTCAGCAGCTTGGCAACGCTTCCGCGGAGGATTTTCTCCATCACCTCCCCTGGCAACAAGGACAGGCTCACCAGCCTCTGCTCTCCCACATCTTCCTTCCCGCCCTTCTGCAAGACAGGAGGCCTAAGAGCAATCTTCTGGACACCCGCAACTGCCCCCAGGAGCTATGACCTTTAAAAGATAATTGAGAGTGGCCTCCCAAGGACATCAGCCAGCTCCCCCAGCATTCGTGGCTCTGACTCATCAGGACCCAGGGACTTCCGTACATCCAGTCCCAAGGCACACCTTCCCACTCCCTTCCTCTTCCTCAGCAACAACAACGGCTCGCCCCACACACAGCCTGCAAAACGCTCATCCCGGCTCAACTGGGGCAGGCCTTGCCATTCATCGACCCTTCGGCATGCATCCACCACCACCAGGGCCTCGCTCTGCTGTGCCGTGCAGCGTGCTTACGTCCAACCACCCTCGGCAATCTCCAAATTCTCTTTCTGCCCGTCTCACACTGTGCAGAGAAATGGCCTCCCCTCCTCGGCATTCACCCCAAGTAAAGAGCCCAAAGGCCCTGGCTCCCCAGCCTCCCCCGCCTGCCGCTCCCACTCCACCTCTGCCTCTCGCCACACTCACGGGCTCTCCAGAAATTCACCTGCCTTGGTGAGCTGGCCCACATCAAGCACTGTGGCACGCCAGACACCAGGCTGCAAACGTGCCACCACAGCTAAGGGGTTCGCTACGGAACGGGCAGCACCAGCACTGGTGGAGCCAGGCAGGGCTCCCCACGTCACAGGACCGGCGAGCTCTCGGCCAGGGCTGCCGGGATGGCGGCCTGCTCTCCCAAAAAGGCCTCCTCTGCCTCTGCCCGCACCGACACCCCCAGGGACGGACCCCAGGGGGCACAAGCCGGGACACGCAGGCCCCTTTCTCCCAGCTACAACCTTACAAGCAAGGCGGGCACCAAGGCACGCACAGAGCACGCTCAATGGCAAAGGCCAGGCCTCAAGGCAGGCTTAGCAAGCTGGCAGCAAGGCAGGCACGGAGCAAATGCCACTGAGGGGGCCGCCACTCCTGCCCGCAACAGCAGAAAGCCCAGACCAACCTTCCGGGGCTGCGAGGAAAAGGAGCCCCTCCTTCCCAGCGCACCCACAAAACACATCACACGAGTGCCACAGCATGACCTCACTGACGACACCCCACCCCTCCTAGGCTTCGGTCACATGTTCTGCATGCCCTGACACGCGCCATCAACACCAAGCCTTTGGCCTCTAATATTTGCACCTCAAAGCTGCCGCCAGGACCAAGTGGACATGTCCTCAAGTGGAGGACACTACATTGCAGAACTGCGGGGGAAAAACGCACCCCCCTCCTCATTACTCACCAGGCTGTGGCACGCAACAGCTTCTTGCTGCAAAACACCGCGTTGTGCAAAGGCTGTCCCGCCCCTCAGGGTCCAGCATAAAAGCTGGCCCAGCACCTCTCTCTCTCACACGCTGCTCCTGGTGCCTTCTCCTCCGCGGTCAACAAGGTGAGCCTGAAGCCCCTTCCCCTCCTTCTCCTGCCGCACCCGCCCCATCTCTTCCAGCACGCGCTGCCTCCAGACTCAGCAGTGCCGACGCCTCCCCACCGCCGCGCTCCCCGCAGCCCCACACCGTGCCTCCACATTCCCCTGCCCTCCTGTAACGCCACCCCTCGCGCCCCCACCACCCTCCGCTTCCTCAACACCCTCTCTTACAGGGCCCCTCAACACCACAGACATGGCCTGCAACAACCTCTGCAGCCCCTGCGGACCCACCCCGCTGGCTAACAGCTGCAACGAGCCCTGCGTCAGGCAGTGCGAAGAATCCCGCGTCGTCATCCAGCCTCCCGCCGTGCTGGTCACCCTGCCGGGACCCATCCTCAGCTCCTTCCCCCAGAGCACCGCCGTCGGATCGTCCTCATCGGCTGCCGTGGGCAACATCCTCAGCTCCCAGGGAGTGCCCGTCTCCTCCGGCGGCTTCGGCTATGGCTTCGGAGGCCTGGGCTGCTATGGTGCCAGAAGAGCCTGCTACCCCTGCTAAGGGCTCCTTACACCACGCCTGATACCAGCCAACCACACGCTAGAAGCCAAGTCACGGATTGAGGACCTACCTTCAGGCTCCTGCTGCCACATGGGCTCGCCGTCCGTGGCTCCTCCGCCCCTCAAGGCACAAAGCAAGCAGCGAAGGGGCCAGCCCGCGGTGCCTGGAAACATGAGCTACCTACCTCCTCCTCTTCTCCCACTGTCTTCTTTGCATCGCCCCTACAGCTACATCCGGTACTCTCTGCTGCAAACACCTTCTCACAAGCCAAAGACCACCGGGGCACCTCCGCCGCGCTGCTCCCACTGCAAGGCAGGAAGACCTCGGTGCTCTGGAAAAGTCTACTGCAAGGAAAGGAGCCCTCGGCTGACGGCCGCCCTACTTGCACCTCAGACCCGCTCCCTTCCCCTTGGTGCTCCTGCCATTTCACTCCTTTGCCTCAATAAAGTTCTCCCGCATGCCAGCCTCAGGTGCCTCCTCTTCCTTTCTTCTAAGGCTCTTCCAGCCTCACCCGGCACAGAACCGGGACTCAACAGGCCATCGGGGTGGGTGGACAAGGACCACAAGACCTCTCTTAGGAAGTATCGCCGCAGCAACACCACCTGCTGGCAAGCCGGTGGGCTTCCAGCCCGTGACACAAGCCCTTCACTTGCCCAAACAAAGGCTTGGACACGCTAATGCACTTCCACCCATGCCTCTGACGCAAGCTCCTCCTGTGCGCTGGGTTCACTTTGGCTGGATGCCAGGTGCCCGCCAAGCCGCTCTGTCACTCCCCCTCCTCAACTGGAAAGGGGAGAGAGAACACAACAAAACGGTTTGTGGGTCGAGGTAAGAACAGGGAGGGGATAGAGTCGTCAAAGGGGTTGGGTTGGAAGGGACCTTCAA
Organism: Falco biarmicus; assembly: GCF_023638135.1. NCBI lineage: Eukaryota > Metazoa > Chordata > Aves > Falconiformes > Falconidae > Falco > Falco biarmicus. The sequence goes on from NC_079290.1 coordinate 13,303,508, forward strand.
GATCATCTAGCTCCAAGCCCTCTGCCGTGGGCAGGGACACCTTCCACCACACCAGCTTGCTCAAAGCACCATCCAGCCTGGCCTTGAACAGCTCCAGGCAGGGGGCAGCCACAGCTGCTCTAGGCAACTTCTTCCAGCATCTCACCGACCTCACGGGAAAGAATTTCTTTCTCATATCTAACCTAAAGCTACCCTCTCTCAGGTTAAATCCGTTACCTGTCGTCTTATCACTACACTCCCTGGTCCAGAGGCCCTCCCCACCTTTCCTGAGGGCCCCCTCAAAGTACCGCATGGCCGCTGCAAGGTCTCCACAAAGCCTCCTCTTCTCCCGGCTAAACGATCCCAACTCTCTCAGCCTGTCTGCAAAGGGGAGGTGCTGCACCTCCTCCTCATCTTTGTGGCCCTCCTCTGGACCCGCTCGAGCAGGTCCATGCCTTTCTTATGCTGGGGGCCTTCAGAGCCGAATGCAGTACTCCACTCTCACCAGAGCCGAGTAGGGAGGGAGAATCACCTCCCTCGACCTGCTGGCCACGCTGCTTTTGACGCAACCTGGCATACGACTGGCTTTCTGGGCTCCGCGCGAACGTTGCCGGCTCATACTCAGTTCTCCATTCACCAATACCCCCAAGTCCTTCTCCGCAGGGCTGCTCTCAATGCACTCACCGCCCGGCCTGCAGCCATCTTTGGGATTGCCCCTGGCACTTGGCCTCGTGGCACTCCATGAGCTTTGCACGGGCCCACCTCCCAAGCCTGCCACGGTCCCTCTGGATGGCATCCCTTCCCTCTAGAGCATCAACCGCAACACTCAGCTTGGCGTCATCCGCAAACTTGCCGAGGCTGCACACTCCAGCCCACTGTCCGTGGCCCTAACAAAGATGTTAAATCATACTGGCCCCAGCACGGACCCCTGAGGGACACCACTCATCACTGGGCTCCACTCGGACATCGAGCCTTTCATTGCAACTCATTGAGAGCACCCATCCAGCCAATCACACACCGAGCGGTCCACCCACCAAGTCCGCATCTCTCCATTTCAGAGACAAGGATCTTGCGCGGGACAGTATCAAATGCTCTGCACAAGTCCAGGGACGTGACGCCAGTCGCTCTTCCCTTACCCACCAATGCCTTAATCCTGTCATAGAAGGCCACCCCATTTGTCAGGCACGCTTTGCCCTCTGTGAAGCCATGTTGGCTGTCAGCAGTCACGCCTCCCTTTTCCAGGTGCCTTGGCATACTTTCCAGGAGGATCTGCTCCACGATCCCGCCAGGCACGGAGGTGACGCTGACCGACCTGTCGTTAACCTGGGTCTTCCTCTTGACCTTTCTGAAAAGGAGGGTTACCACCTGCCAACTTGCTGTGGGGACGCTCCATCCCACTGCCCGGATCACAGACGAGGATGCTGAACACGGCTGCCCCCAGCGCCTGTGAGCGCGCAAGGGGAGACAGCGTCAAAGACTCTTCTACAAAGCTGAAGTGAACACCACCCACGTCTCTCTCCTTGTCCACAAAGCTAGCCACTCCAACACAGAAGACAGGGAGGTCAGTCAAGCACGATTCCCTCTTGGTAAATCCATGCCGACGGCTCCTCATCACTTGCTTGTCCTTCAGCAGCTTGGCAACGCTTCCGCGGAGGATTTTCTCCATCACCTCCCCTGGCAACAAGGACAGGCTCACCAGCCTCTGCTCTCCCACATCTTCCTTCCCGCCCTTCTGCAAGACAGGAGGCCTAAGAGCAATCTTCTGGACACCCGCAACTGCCCCCAGGAGCTATGACCTTTAAAAGATAATTGAGAGTGGCCTCCCAAGGACATCAGCCAGCTCCCCCAGCATTCGTGGCTCTGACTCATCAGGACCCAGGGACTTCCGTACATCCAGTCCCAAGGCACACCTTCCCACTCCCTTCCTCTTCCTCAGCAACAACAACGGCTCGCCCCACACACAGCCTGCAAAATGCTCATCCCGGCTCAACTGGGGCAGGCCTTGCCATTCATCGACCCTTCGGCATGCATCCACCACCACCAGGGCCTCGCTCTGCTGTGCCGTGCAGCGTGCTTACGTCCAACCACCCTCGGCAATCTCCAAATTCTCTTTCTGCCCGTCTCACACTGTGCAGAGAAATGGCCTCCCCTCCTCGGCATTCACCCCAAGTAAAGAGCCCAAAGGCCCTGGCTCCCCAGCCTCCCCCGCCTGCCGCTCCCACTCCACCTCTGCCTCTCGCCACACTCACGGGCTCTCCAGAAATTCACCTGCCTTGGTGAGCTGGCCCACATCAAGCACTGTGGCACGCCAGACACCAGGCTGCAAACGTGCCACCACAGCTAAGGGGTTCGCTACGGAACGGGCAGCACCAGCACTGGTGGAGCCAGGCAGGGCTCCCCACGTCACAGGACCGGCGAGCTCTCGGCCAGGGCTGCCGGGATGGCGGCCTGCTCTCCCAAAAAGGCCTCCTCTGCCTCTGCCCGCACCGACACCCCCAGGGACGGACCCCAGGGGGCACAAGCCCGGACACGCAGGCCCCTTTCTCCCAGCTACAACCTTACAAGCAAGGCGGGCACCAAGGCACGCACAGAGCACGCTCAATGGCAAAGGCCAGGCCTCAAGGCAGGCTTAGCAAGCTGGCAGCAAGGCAGGCACGGAGCAAATGCCACTGAGGGGGCCGCCACTCCTGCCCGCAACAGCAGAAAGCCCAGACCAACCTTCCGGGGCTGCGAGGAAAAGGAGCCCCTCCTTCCCAGCGCACCCACAAAACACATCACACGAGTGCCACAGCATGACCTCACTGACGACACCCCACCCCTCCTAGGCTTCGGTCACATGTTCTGCATGCCCTGACACGCGCCATCAACACCAAGCCTTTGGCCTCTAATATTTGCACCTCAAAGCTGCCGCCAGGACCAAGTGGACATGTCCTCAAGTGGAGGACACTACATTGCAGAACTGCGGGGGAAAAACGCACACCCCCCCTCATTACTCACCAGGCTGTGGCACGCAACAGCTTCTTGCTGCAAAACACCGCGTTGTGCAAAGGCTGTCCCGCCCCTCAGGGTCCAGCATAAAAGCTGGCCCAGCACCTCTCTCTCTCACACGCTGCTCCTGGTGCCTTCTCCTCCGCGGTCAACAAGGTGAGCCTGAAGCCCCTTCCCCTCCTTCTCCTGCCGCACCCGCCCCATCTCTTCCAGCACGCGCTGCCTCCAGACTCAGCAGTGCCGACGCCTCCCCACCGCCGCGCTCCCCGCAGCCCCACACCGTGCCTCCACATTCCCCTGCCCTCCTGTAACGCCACCCCTCGCGCCCCCACCACCCTCCGCTTCCTCAACACCCTCTCTTACAGGGCCCCTCAACACCACAGACATGGCCTGCAACAACCTCTGCAGCCCCTGCGGACCCACCCCGCTGGCTAACAGCTGCAACGAGCCCTGCGTCAGGCAGTGCGAAGAATCCCGCGTCGTCATCCAGCCTCCCGCCGTGCTGGTCACCCTGCCGGGACCCATCCTCAGCTCCTTCCCCCAGAGCACCGCCGTCGGATCGTCCTCATCGGCTGCCGTGGGCAACATCCTCAGCTCCCAGGGAGTGCCCGTCTCCTCCGGCGGCTTCGGCTATGGCTTCGGAGGCCTGGGCTGCTATGGTGCCAGAAGAGCCTGCTACCCCTGCTAAGGGCTCCTTACACCACGCCTGATACCAGCCAACCACACGCTAGAAGCCAAGTCACGGATTGAGGACCTACCTTCAGGCTCCTGCTGCCACATGGGCTCGCCGTCCGTGGCTCCTCCGCCCCTCAAGGCACAAAGCAAGCAGCGAAGGGGCCAGCCCGCGGTGCCTGGAAACATGAGCTACCTACCTCCTCCTCTTCTCCCACTGTCTTCTTTGCATCGCCCCTACAGCTACATCCGGTACTCTCTGCTGCAAACACCTTCTCACAAGCCAAAGACCACCGGGGCACCTCCGCCGCGCTGCTCCCACTGCAAGGCAGGAAGACCTCGGTGCTCTGGAAAAGTCTACTGCAAGGAAAGGAGCCCTCGGCTGACGGCCGCCCTACTTGCACCTCAGACCCGCTCCCTTCCCCTTGGTGCTCCTGCCATTTCACTCCTTTGCCTCAATAAAGTTCTCCCGCATGCCAGCCTCAGGTGTCTCCTCTTCCTTTCTTCTAAGGCTCTTCCAGCCTCACCCGGCACAGAACCGGGACTCAACAGGCCATCGGGGTGGGTGGACAAGGACCACAAGACCTCTCTTAGGAAGTATCGCCGCAGCAACACCACCTGCTGGCAAGCCGGTGGGCTTCCAGCCCGTGACACAAGCCCTTCACTTGCCCAAACAAAGGCTTGGACACGCTAATGCACTTCCACCCATGCCTCTGACGCAAGCTCCTCCTGTGCGCTGGGTTCACTTTGGCTGGATGCCAGGTGCCCGCCAAGCCGCTCTGTCACTCCCCCTCCTCAACTGGAAAGGGGAGAGAGAACACAACAAAACGGTTTGTGGGTCGAGGTAAGAACAGGGAGGGGATAGAGTCGTCAAAGGGGTTGGGTTGGAAGGGACCTTCAAGATCATCTAGCTCCAAGCCCTCTGCCGTGGGCAGGGACACCTTCCACCACACCAGCTTGCTCAAAGCACCATCCAGCCTGGCCTTGAACAGCTCCAGGCAGGGGGCAGCCACAGCTGCTCTAGGCAACTTCTTCCAGCATCTCACCGACCTCACGGGAAAGAATTTCTTTCTCATATCTAACCTAAAGCTACCCTCTCTCAGGTTAAATCCGTTACCTGTCGTCTTATCACTACACTCCCTGGTCCAGAGGCCCTCCCCACCTTTCCTGAGGGCCCCCTCAAAGTACCGCATGGCCGCTGCAAGGTCTCCACAAAGCCTCCTCTTCTCCCGGCTAAACGATCCCAACTCTCTCAGCCTGTCTGCAAAGGGGAGGTGCTGCACCTCCTCCTCATCTTTGTGGCCCTCCTCTGGACCCGCTCGAGCAGGTCCATGCCTTTCTTATGCTGGGGGCCTTCAGAGCCGAATGCAGTACTCCACTCTCACCAGAGCCGAGTAGGGAGGGAGAATCACCTCCCTCGACCTGCCGGCCACGCTGCTTTTGACGCAACCTGGCATACGACTGGCTTTCTGGGCTCCGCGCGAATGTTGCCGGCTCATACTCAGTTCTCCATTCACCAATACCCCCAAGTCCTTCTCCGCAGGGCTGCTCTCAATGCACTCACCGCCCGGCCTGCAGCCATCTTTGGGATTGCCCCTGGCACTTGGCCTCGTGGCACTCCATGAGCTTTGCACGGGCCCACCTCCCAAGCCTGCCACGGTCCCTCTGGATGGCATCCCTTCCCTCTAGAGCATCAACCGCAACACTCAGCTTGGCGTCATCCGCAAACTTGCCGAGGCTGCACACTCCAGCCCACTGTCCGTGGCCCTAACAAAGATGTTAAATCATACTGGCCCCAGCACGGACCCCTGAGGGACACCACTCATCACTGGGCTCCACTCGGACATCGAGCCTTTCATTGCAACTCATTGAGAGCACCCATCCAGCCAATCACACACCGAGCGGTCCACCCACCAAGTCCGCATCTCTCCATTTCAGAGACAAGGATCTTGCGCGGGACAGTATCAAATGCTCTGCACAAGTCCAGGGACGTGACGCCAGTCGCTCTTCCCTTACCCACCAATGCCTTAATCCTGTCATAGAAGGCCACCCCATTTGTCAGGCACGCTTTGCCCTCTGTGAAGCCATGTTGGCCGTCAGCAGTCACGCCTCCCTTTTCCAGGTGCCTTGGCATACTTTCCAGGAGGATCTGCTCCACGATCCCGCCAGGCACGGAGGTGACGCTGACCGACCTGTCGTTAACCTGGGTCTTCCTCTTGACCTTTCTGAAAAGGAGGGTTACCACCTGCCAACTTGCTGTGGGGACGCTCCATCCCACTGCCCGGATCACAGACGAGGATGCTGAACACGGCTGCCCCCAGCGCCTGTGAGCGCGCAAGGGGAGACAGCGTCAAAGACTCTTCTACAAAGCTGAAGTGAACACCACCCACGTCTCTCTCCTTGTCCACAAAGCTAGCCACTCCAACACAGAAGACAGGGAGGTCAGTCAAGCACGATTCCCTCTTGGTAAATCCATGCCGACGGCTCCTCATCACTTGCTTGTCCTTCAGCAGCTTGGCAACGCTTCCGCGGAGGATTTTCTCCATCACCTCCCCTGGCAACAAGGACAGGCTCACCAGCCTCTGCTCTCCCACATCTTCCTTCCCGCCCTTCTGCAAGACAGGAGGCCTAAGAGCAATCTTCTGGACACCCGCAACTGCCCCCAGGAGCTATGACCTTTAAAAGATAATTGAGAGTGGCCTCCCAAGGACATCAGCCAGCTCCCCCAGCATTCGTGGCTCTGACTCATCAGGACCCAGGGACTTCCGTACATCCAGTCCCAAGGCACACCTTCCCACTCCCTTCCTCTTCCTCAGCAACAACAACGGCTCGCCCCACACACAGCCTGCAAAACGCTCATCCCGGCTCAACTGGGGCAGGCCTTGCCATTCATCGACCCTTCGGCATGCATCCACCACCACCAGGGCCTCGCTCTGCTGTGCCGTGCAGCGTGCTTACGTCCAACCACCCTCGGCAATCTCCAAATTCTCTTTCTGCCCGTCTCACACTGTGCAGAGAAATGGCCTCCCCTCCTCGGCATTCACCCCAAGTAAAGAGCCCAAAGGCCCTGGCTCCCCAGCCTCCCCCGCCTGCCGCTCCCACTCCACCTCTGCCTCTCGCCACACTCACGGGCTCTCCAGAAATTCACCTGCCTTGGTGAGCTGGCCCACATCAAGCACTGTGGCACGCCAGACACCAGGCTGCAAACGTGCCACCACAGCTAAGGGGTTCGCTACGGAACGGGCAGCACCAGCACTGGTGGAGCCAGGCAGGGCTCCCCACGTCACAGGACCGGCGAGCTCTCGGCCAGGGCTGCCGGGATGGCGGCCTGCTCTCCCAAAAAGGCCTCCTCTGCCTCTGCCCGCACCGACACCCCCAGGGACGGACCCCAGGGGGCACAAGCCCGGACACGCAGGCCCCTTTCTCCCAGCTACAACCTTACAAGCAAGGCGGGCACCAAGGCACGCACAGAGCACGCTCAATGGCAAAGGCCAGGCCTCAAGGCAGGCTTAGCAAGCTGGCAGCAAGGCAGGCACGGAGCAAATGCCACTGAGGGGGCCGCCACTCCTGCCTGCAACAGCAGAAAGCCCAGACCAACCTTCCGGGGCTGCGAGGAAAAGGAGCCCCTCCTTCCCAGCGCACCCACAAAACACATCACACGAGTGCCACAGCATGACCTCACTGACGACACCCCACCCCTCCTAGGCTTCGGTCACATGTTCTGCATGCCCTGACACGCGCCATCAACACCAAGCCTTTGGCCTCTAATATTTGCACCTCAAAGCTGCCGCCAGGACCAAGTGGACATGTCCTCAAGTGGAGGACACTACACTGCAGAACTGCGGGGGAAAAACGCACACCCCCCCTCATTACTCACCAGGCTGTGGCACGCAACAGCTTCTTGCTGCAAAACACCGCGTTGTGCAAAGGCTGTCCCGCCCCTCAGGGTCCAGCATAAAAGCTGGCCCAGCACCTCTCTCTCTCACACGCTGCTCCTGGTGCCTTCTCCTCCGCGGTCAACAAGGTGAGCCTGAAGCCCCTTCCCCTCCTTCTCCTGCCGCACCCGCCCCATCTCTTCCAGCACGCGCTGCCTCCAGACTCAGCAGTGCCGACGCCTCCCCACCGCCGCGCTCCCCGCAGCCCCACACCGTGCCTCCACATTCCCCTGCCCTCCTGTAACGCCACCCCTCGCGCCCCCACCACCCTCCGCTTCCTCAACACCCTCTCTTACAGGGCCCCTCAACACCACAGACATGGCCTGCAACAACCTCTGCAGCCCCTGCGGACCCACCCCGCTGGCTAACAGCTGCAACGAGCCCTGCGTCAGGCAGTGCGAAGAATCCCGCGTCGTCATCCAGCCTCCCGCCGTGCTGGTCACCCTGCCGGGACCCATCCTCAGCTCCTTCCCCCAGAGCACCGCCGTCGGATCGTCCTCATCGGCTGCCGTGGGCAACATCCTCAGCTCCCAGGGAGTGCCCGTCTCCTCCGGCGGCTTCGGCTATGGCTTCGGAGGCCTGGGCTGCTATGGTGCCAGAAGAGCCTGCTACCCCTGCTAAGGGCTCCTTACACCACGCCTGATACCAGCCAACCACACGCTAGAAGCCAAGTCACGGATTGAGGACCTACCTTCAGGCTCCTGCTGCCACATGGGCTCGCCGTCCGTGGCTCCTCCGCCCCTCAAGGCACAAAGCAAGCAGCGAAGGGGCCAGCCCGCGGTGCCTGGAAACATGAGCTACCTACCTCCTCCTCTTCTCCCACTGTCTTCTTTGCATCGCCCCTACAGCTACATCCGGTACTCTCTGCTGCAAACACCTTCTCACAAGCCAAAGACCACCGGGGCACCTCCGCCGCGCTGCTCCCACTGCAAGGCAGGAAGACCTCGGTGCTCTGGAAAAGTCTACTGCAAGGAAAGGAGCCCTCGGCTGACGGCCGCCCTACTTGCACCTCAGACCCGCTCCCTTCCCCTTGGTGCTCCTGCCATTTCACTCCTTTGCCTCAATAAAGTTCTCCCGCATGCCAGCCTCAGGTGTCTCCTCTTCCTTTCTTCTAAGGCTCTTCCAGCCTCACCCGGCACAGAACCGGGACTCAACAGGCCATCGGGGTGGGTGGACAAGGACCACAAGACCTCTCTTAGGAAGTATCGCCGCAGCAACACCACCTGCTGGCAAGCCGGTGGGCTTCCAGCCCGTGACACAAGCCCTTCACTTGCCCAAACAAAGGCTTGGACACGCTAATGCACTTCCACCCATGCCTCTGACGCAAGCTCCTCCTGTGCGCTGGGTTCACTTTGGCTGGATGCCAGGTGCCCGCCAAGCCGCTCTGTCACTCCCCCTCCTCAACTGGAAAGGGGAGAGAGAACACAACAAAACGGTTTGTGGGTCGAGGTAAGAACAGGGAGGGGATAGAGTCGTCAAAGGGGTTGGGTTGGAAGGGACCTTCAAGATCATCTAGCTCCAAGCCCTCTGCCGTGGGCAGGGACACCTTCCACCACACCAGCTTGCTCAAAGCACCATCCAGCCTGGCCTTGAACAGCTCCAGGCAGGGGGCAGCCACAGCTGCTCTAGGCAACTTCTTCCAGCATCTCACCGACCTCACGGGAAAGAATTTCTTTCTCATATCTAACCTAAAGCTACCCTCTCTCAGGTTAAATCCGTTACCTGTCGTCTTATCACTACACTCCCTGGTCCAGAGGCCCTCCCCACCTTTCCTGAGGGCCCCCTCAAAGTACCGCATGGCCGCTGCAAGGTCTCCACAAAGCCTCCTCTTCTCCCGGCTAAACGATCCCAACTCTCTCAGCCTGTCTGCAAAGGGGAGGTGCTGCACCTCCTCCTCATCTTTGTGGCCCTCCTCTGGACCCGCTCGAGCAGGTCCATGCCTTTCTTATGCTGGGGGCCTTCAGAGCCGAATGCAGTACTCCACTCTCACCAGAGCCGAGTAGGGAGGGAGAATCACCTCCCTCGACCTGCCGGCCACGCTGCTTTTGACACAACCTGGCATACGACTGGCTTTCTGGGCTCCGCGCGAACGTTGCCGGCTCATACTCAGTTCTCCATTCACCAATACCCCCAAGTCCTTCTCCGCAGGGCTGCTCTCAATGCACTCACCGCCCGGCCTGCAGCCATCTTTGGGATTGCCCCTGGCACTTGGCCTCGTGGCACTCCATGAGCTTTGCACGGGCCCACCTCCCAAGCCTGCCACGGTCCCTCTGGATGGCATCCCTTCCCTCTAGAGCATCAACCGCAACACTCAGCTTGGCGTCATCCGCAAACTTGCCGAGGCTGCACACTCCAGCCCACTGTCCGTGGCCCTAACAAAGATGTTAAATCATACTGGCCCCAGCACGGACCCCTGAGGGACACCACTCATCACTGGGCTCCACTCGGACATCGAGCCTTTCATTGCAACTCATTGAGAGCACCCATCCAGCCAATCACACACCGAGCGGTCCACCCACCAAGTCCGCATCTCTCCATTTCAGAGACAAGGATCTTGCGCGGGACAGTATCAAATGCTCTGCACAAGTCCAGGGACGTGACGCCAGTCGCTCTTCCCTTACCCACCAATGCCTTAATCCTGTCATAGAAGGCCACCCCATTTGTCAGGCACGCTTTGCCCTCTGTGAAGCCATGTTGGCCGTCAGCAGTCACGCCTCCCTTTTCCAGGTGCCTTGGCATACTTTCCAGGAGGATCTGCTCCACGATCCCGCCAGGCACGGAGGTGACGCTGACCGACCTGTCGTTAACCTGGGTCTTCCTCTTGACCTTTCTGAAAAGGAGGGTTACCACCTGCCAGCTTGCTGTGGGGACGCTCCATCCCACTGCCCGGATCACAGACGAGGATGCTGAACACGGCTGCCCCCAGCGCCTGTGAGCGCGCAAGGGGAGACAGCGTCAAAGACTCTTCTACAAAGCTGAAGTGAACACCACCCACGTCTCTCTCCTTGTCCACAAAGCTAGCCACTCCAACACAGAAGACAGGGAGGTCAGTCAAGCACGATTCCCTCTTGGTAAATCCATGCCGACGGCTCCTCATCACTTGCTTGTCCTTCAGCAGCTTGGCAACGCTTCCGCGGAGGATTTTCTCCATCACCTCCCCTGGCAACAAGGACAGGCTCACCAGCCTCTGCTCTCCCACATCTTCCTTCCCGCCCTTCTGCAAGACAGGAGGCCTAAGAGCAATCTTCTGGACACCCGCAACTGCCCCCAGGAGCTATGACCTTTAAAAGATGATTGAGAGTGGCCTCCCAAGGACATCAGCCAGCTCCCCCAGCATTCGTGGCTCTGACTCATCAGGACCCAGGGACTTCCGTACATCCAGTCCCAAGGCACACCTTCCCACTCCCTTCCTCTTCCTCAGCAACAACAACGGCTCGCCCCACACACAGCCTGCAAAATGCTCATCCCGGCTCAACTGGGGCAGGCCTTGCCATTCATCGACCCTTCGGCATGCATCCACCACCACCAGGGCCTCGCTCTGCTGTGCCGTGCAGCGTGCTTACGTCCAACCACCCTCGGCAATCTCCAAATTCTCTTTCTGCCCGTCTCACACTGTGCAGAGAAATGGCCTCCCCTCCTCGGCATTCACCCCAAGTAAAGAGCCCAAAGGCCCTGGCTCCCCAGCCTCCCCCGCCTGCCGCTCCCACTCCACCTCTGCCTCTCGCCACACTCACGGGCTCTCCAGAAATTCACCTGCCTTGGTGAGCTGGCCCACATCAAGCACTGTGGCACGCCAGACACCAGGCTGCAAACGTGCCACCACAGCTAAGGGGTTCGCTACAGAACGGGCAGCACCAGCACTGGTGGAGCCAGGCAGGGCTCCCCACGTCACAGGACCGGCGAGCTCTCGGCCAGGGCTGCCGGGATGGCGGCCTGCTCTCCCAAAAAGGCCTTCTCTGCCTCTGCCCGCACCGACACCCCCAGGGACGGACCCCAGGGGGCACAAGCCCGGACACGCAGGCCCCTTTCTCCCAGCTACAACCTTACAAGCAAGGCGGGCACCAAGGCACGCACAGAGCACGCTCAATGGCAAAGGCCAGGCCTCAAGGCAGGCTTAGCAAGCTGGCAGCAAGGCAGGCACGGAGCAAATGCCACTGAGGGGGCCGCCACTCCTGCCCGCAACAGCAGAAAGCCCAGACCAACCTTCCGGGGCTGCGAGGAAAAGGAGCCCCTCCTTCCCAGCGCACCCACAAAACACACCACACGAGTGCCACAGCATGACCTCACTGACGACACCCCACCCCTCCTAGGCTTCGGTCACATGTTCTGCATGCCCTGACACGCGCCATCAACACCAAGCCTTTGGCCTCTAATATTTGCACCTCAAAGCTGCCGCCAGGACCAAGTGGACATGTCCTCAAGTGGAGGACACTACATTGCAGAACTGCGGGGGAAAAACGCACACCCCCCCTCATTACTCACCAGGCTGTGGCACGCAACAGCTTCTTGCTGCAAAACACCGCGTTGTGCAAAGGCTGTCCCGCCCCTCAGGGTCCAGCATAAAAGCTGGCCCAGCACCTCTCTCTCTCACACGCTGCTCCTGGTGCCTTCTCCTCCGCGGTCAACAAGGTGAGCCTGAAGCCCCTTCCCCTCCTTCTCCTGCCGCACCCGCCCCATCTCTTCCAGCGCGCGCTGCCTCCAGACTCAGCAGTGCCGACGCCTCCCCACCGCCGCGCTCCCCGCAGCCCCACACCGTGCCTCCACATTCCCCTGCCCTCCTGTAACGCCACCCCTCGCGCCCCCACCACCCTCCGCTTCCTCAACACCCTCTCTTACAGGGCCCCTCAACACCACAGACATGGCCTGCAACAACCTCTGCAGCCCCTGCGGACCCACCCCGCTGGCTAACAGCTGCAACGAGCCCTGCGTCAGGCAGTGCGAAGAATCCCGCGTCGTCATCCAGCCTCCCGCCGTGCTGGTCACCCTGCCGGGACCCATCCTCAGCTCCTTCCCCCAGAGCACCGCCGTCGGATCGTCCTCATCGGCTGCCGTGGGCAACATCCTCAGCTCCCAGGGAGTGCCCGTCTCCTCCGGCGGCTTCGGCTATGGCTTCGGAGGCCTGGGCTGCTATGGTGCCAGAAGAGCCTGCTACCCCTGCTAAGGGCTCCTTACACCACGCCTGATACCAGCCAACCACACGCTAGAAGCCAAGTCACGGATTGAGGACCTACCTTCAGGCTCCTGCTGCCACATGGGCTCGCCGTCCGTGGCTCCTCCGCCCCTCAAGGCACAAAGCAAGCAGCGAAGGGGCCAGCCCGCGGTGCCTGGAAACATGAGCTACCTACCTCCTCCTCTTCTCCCACTGTCTTCTTTGCATCGCCCCTACAGCTACATCCGGTACTCTCTGCTGCAAACACCTTCTCACAAGCCAAAGACCACCGGGGCACCTCCGCCGCGCTGCTCCCACTGCAAGGCAGGAAGACCTCGGTGCTCTGGAAAAGTCTACTGCAAGGAAAGGAGCCCTCGGCTGACGGCCGCCCTACTTGCACCTCAGACCCGCTCCCTTCCCCTTGGTGCTCCTGCCATTTCACTCCTTTGCCTCAATAAAGTTCTCCCGCATGCCAGCCTCAGGTGCCTCCTCTTCCTTTCTTCTAAGGCTCTTCCAGCCTCACCCGGCACAGAACCGGGACTCAACAGGCCATCGGGGTGGGTGGACAAGGACCACAAGACCTCTCTTAGGAAGTATCGCCGCAGCAACACCACCTGCTGGCAAGCCGGTGGGCTTCCAGCCCGTGACACAAGCCCTTCACTTGCCCAAACAAAGGCTTGGACACGCTAATGCACTTCCACCCATGCCTCTGACGCAAGCTCCTCCTGTGCGCTGGGTTCACTTTGGCTGGATGCCAGGTGCCCGCCAAGCCGCTCTGTCACTCCCCCTCCTCAACTGGAAAGGGGAGAGAGAACACAACAAAACGGTTTGTGGGTCGAGGTAAGAACAGGGAGGGGATAGAGTCGTCAAGGGGTTTGGGTTGGAAGGGACCTTCAAGATCATCTAGCTCCAAGCCCTCTGCCATGGGCAGGGACACCTTCCACCACACCAGCTTGCTCAAAGCACCATCCAGCCTGGCCTTGAACAGCTCCAGGCAGGGGGCAGCCACAGCTGCTCTAGGCAACTTCTTCCAGCATCTCACCGACCTCACGGGAAAGAATTTCTTTCTCATATCTAACCTAAAGCTACCCTCTCTCAGGTTAAATCCGTTACCTGTCGTCTTATCACTACACTCCCTGGTCCAGAGGCCCTCCCCACCTTTCCTGAGGGCCCCCTCAAAGTACCGCATGGCCGCTGCAAGGTCTCCACAAAGCCTCCTCTTCTCCCGGCTAAACGATCCCAACTCTCTCAGCCTGTCTGCAAAGGGGAGGTGCTGCACCTCCTCCTCATCTTTGTGGCCCTCCTCTGGACCCGCTCGAGCAGGTCCATGCCTTTCTTATGCTGGGGGCCTTCAGAGCCGAATGCAGTACTCCACTCTCACCAGAGCCGAGTAGGGAGGGAGAATCACCTCCCTCGACCTGCCGGCCACGCTGCTTTTGACGCAACCTGGCATACGACTGGCTTTCTGGGCTCCGCGCGAACGTTGCCGGCTCATACTCAGTTCTCCATTCACCAATACCCCCAAGTCCTTCTCCGCAGGGCTGCTCTCAATGCACTCACCGCCCGGCCTGCAGCCATCTTTGGGATTGCCCCTGGCACTTGGCCTCGTGGCACTCCATGAGCTTTGCACGGGCCCACCTCCCAAGCCTGCCACGGTCCCTCTGGATGGCATCCCTTCCCTCTAGAGCATCAACCGCAACACTCAGCTTGGCGTCATCCGCAAACTTGCCGAGGCTGCACACTCCAGCCCACTGTCCGTGGCCCTAACAAAGATGTTAAATCATACTGGCCCCAGCACGGACCCCTGAGGGACACCACTCATCACTGGGCTCCACTCGGACATCGAGCCTTTCATTGCAACTCATTGAGAGCACCCATCCAGCCAATCACACACCGAGCGGTCCACCCACCAAGTCCGCATCTCTCCATTTCAGAGACAAGGATCTTGCGCGGGACAGTATCAAATGCTCTGCACAAGTCCAGGGACGTGACGCCAGTCGCTCTTCCCTTACCCACCAATGCCTTAATCCTGTCATAGAAGGCCACCCCATTTGTCAGGCACGCTTTGCCCTCTGTGAAGCCATGTTGGCCGTCAGCAGTCACGCCTCCCTTTTCCAGGTGCCTTGGCATACTTTCCAGGAGGATCTGCTCCACGATCCCGCCAGGCACGGAGGTGACGCTGACCGACCTGTCGTTAACCTGGGTCTTCCTCTTGACCTTTCTGAAAAGGAGGGTTACCACCTGCCAACTTGCTGTGGGGACGCTCCATCCCACTGCCCGGATCACAGACGAGGATGCTGAACACGGCTGCCCCCAGCGCCTGTGAGCGCGCAAGGGGAGACAGCGTCAAAGACTCTTCTACAAAGCTGAAGTGAACACCACCCACGTCTCTCTCCTTGTCCACAAAGCTAGCCACTCCAACACAGAAGACAGGGAGGTCAGTCAAGCACGATTCCCTCTTGGTAAATCCATGCCGACGGCTCCTCATCACTTGCTTGTCCTTCAGCAGCTTGGCAACGCTTCCGCGGAGGATTTTCTCCATCACCTCCCCTGGCAACAAGGACAGGCTCACCAGCCTCTGCTCTCCCACATCTTCCTTCCCGCCCTTCTGCAAGACAGGAGGCCTAAGAGCAATCTTCTGGACACCCGCAACTGCCCCCAGGAGCTATGACCTTTAAAAGATAATTGAGAGTGGCCTCCCAAGGACATCAGCCAGCTCCCCCAGCATTCGTGGCTCTGACTCATCAGGACCCAGGGACTTCCGTACATCCAGTCCCAAGGCACACCTTCCCACTCCCTTCCTCTTCCTCAGCAACAACAACGGCTCGCCCCACACACAGCCTGCAAAACGCTCATCCCGGCTCAACTGGGGCAGGCCTTGCCATTCATCGACCCTTCGGCATGCATCCACCACCACCAGGGCCTCGCTCTGCTGTGCCGTGCAGCGTGCTTACGTCCAACCACCCTCGGCAATCTCCAAATTCTCTTTCTGCCCGTCTCACACTGTGCAGAGAAATGGCCTCCCCTCATCGGCATTCACCCCAAGTAAAGAGCCCAAAGGCCCTGGCTCCCCAGCCTCCCCCGCCTGCCGCTCCCACTCCACCTCTGCCTCTCGCCACACTCACGGGCTCTCCAGAAATTCACCTGCCTTGGTGAGCTGGCCCACATCAAGCACTGTGGCACGCCAGACACCAGGCTGCAAACGTGCCACCACAGCTAAGGGGTTCGCTACGGAACGGGCAGCACCAGCACTGGTGGAGCCAGGCAGGGCTCCCCACGTCACAGGACCGGCGAGCTCTCGGCCAGGGCTGCCGGGATGGCGGCCTGCTCTCCCAAAAAGGCCTCCTCTGCCTCTGCCCGCACCGACACCCCCAGGGACGGACCCCAGGGGGCACAAGCCCGGACACGCAGGCCCCTTTCTCCCAGCTACAACCTTACAAGCAAGGCGGGCACCAAGGCACGCACAGAGCACGCTCAATGGCAAAGGCCAGGCCTCAAGGCAGGCTTAGCAAGCTGGCAGCAAGGCAGGCACGGAGCAAATGCCACTGAGGGGGCCGCCACTCCTGCCCGCAACAGCAGAAAGCCCAGACCAACCTTCCGGGGCTGCGAGGAAAAGGAGCCCCTCCTTCCCAGCGCACCCACAAAACACACCACACGAGTGCCACAGCATGACCTCACTGACGACACCCCACCCCTCCTAGGCTTCGGTCACATGTTCTGCATGCCCTGACACGCGCCATCAACACCAAGCCTTTGGCCTCTAATATTTGCACCTCAAAGCTGCCGCCAGGACCAAGTGGACATGTCCTCAAGTGGAGGACACTACATTGCAGAACTGCGGGGGAAAAACGCACACCCCTCCTCATTACTCACCAGGCTGTGGCACGCAACAGCTTCTTGCTGCAAAACACCGCGTTGTGCAAAGGCTGTCCCGCCCCTCAGGGTCCAGCATAAAAGCTGGCCCAGCACCTCTCTCTCTCACACGCTGCTCCTGGTGCCTTCTCCTCCGCGGTCAACAAGGTGAGCCTGAAGCCCCTTCCCCTCCTTCTCCTGCCGCACCCGCCCCATCTCTTCCAGCACGCGCTGCCTCCAGACTCAGCAGTGCCGACGCCTCCCCACCGCCGCGCTCCCCGCAGCCCCACACCGTGCCTCCACATTCCCCTGCCCTCCTGTAACGCCACCCCTCGCGCCCCCACCACCCTCCGCTTCCTCAACACCCTCTCTTACAGGGCCCCTCAACACCACAGACATGGCCTGCAACAACCTCTGCAGCCCCTGCGGACCCACCCCGCTGGCTAACAGCTGCAACGAGCCCTGCGTCAGGCAGTGCGAAGAATCCCGCGTCGTCATCCAGCCTCCCGCCGTGCTGGTCACCCTGCCGGGACCCATCCTCAGCTCCTTCCCCCAGAGCACCGCCGTCGGATCGTCCTCATCGGCTGCCGTGGGCAACATCCTCAGCTCCCAGGGAGTGCCCGTCTCCTCCGGCGGCTTCGGCTATGGCTTCGGAGGCCTGGGCTGCTACGGTGCCAGAAGAGCCTGCTACCCCTGCTAAGGGCTCCTTACACCACGCCTGATACCAGCCAACCACACGCTAGAAGCCAAGTCACGGATTGAGGACCTACCTTCAGGCTCCTGCTGCCACATGGGCTCGCCGTCCGTGGCTCCTCCGCCCCTCAAGGCACAAAGCAAGCAGCGAAGGGGCCAGCCCGCGGTGCCTGGAAACATGAGCTACCTACCTCCTCCTCTTCTCCCACTGTCTTCTTTGCATCGCCCCTACAGCTACATCCGGTACTCTCTGCTGCAAACACCTTCTCACAAGCCAAAGACCACCGGGGCACCTCCGCCGCGCTGCTCCCACTGCAAGGCAGGAAGACCTCGGTGCTCTGGAAAAGTCTACTGCAAGGAAAGGAGCCCTCGGCTGACGGCCGCCCTACTTGCACCTCAGACCCGCTCCCTTCCCCTTGGTGCTCCTGCCATTTCACTCCTTTGCCTCAATAAAGTTCTCCCGCATGCCAGCCTCAGGTGCCTCCTCTTCCTTTCTTCTAAGGCTCTTCCAGCCTCACCCGGCACAGAACCGGGACTCAACAGGCCATCGGGGTGGGTGGACAAGGACCACAAGACCTCTCTTAGGAAGTATCGCCGCAGCAACACCACCTGCTGGCAAGCCGGTGGGCTTCCAGCCCGTGACACAAGCCCTTCACTTGCCCAAACAAAGGCTTGGACACGCTAATGCACTTCCACCCATGCCTCTGACGCAAGCTCCTCCTGTGCGCTGGGTTCACTTTGGCTGGATGCCAGGTGCCCGCCAAGCCGCTCTGTCACTCCCCCTCCTCAACTGGAAAGGGGAGAGAGAACACAACAAAACGGTTTGTGGGTCGAGGTAAGAACAGGGAGGGGATAGAGTCGTCAAGGGGTTTGGGTTGGAAGGGACCTTCAAGATCATCTAGCTCCAAGCCCTCTGCCGTGGGCAGGGACACCTTCCACCACACCAGCTTGCTCAAAGCACCATCCAGCCTGGCCTTGAACAGCTCCAGGCAGGGGGCAGCCACAGCTGCTCTAGGCAACTTCTTCCAGCATCTCACCGACCTCACGGGAAAGAATTTCTTTCTCATATCTAACCTAAAGCTACCCTCTCTCAGGTTAAATCCGTTACCTGTCGTCTTATCACTACACTCCCTGGTCCAGAGGCCCTCCCCACCTTTCCTGAGGGCCCCCTCAAAGTACCGCATGGCCGCTGCAAGGTCTCCACAAAGCCTCCTCTTCTCCCGGCTAAACGATCCCAACTCCCTCAGCCTGTCTGCAAAGGGGAGGTGCTGCACCTCCTCCTCATCTTTGTGGCCCTCCTCTGGACCCGCTCGAGCAGGTCCATGCCTTTCTTATGCTGGGGGCCTTCAGAGCCGAATGCAGTACTCCACTCTCACCAGAGCCGAGTAGGGAGGGAGAATCACCTCCCTCGACCTGCTGGCCACGCTGCTTTTGACGCAACCTGGCATACGACTGGCTTTCTGGGCTCCGCGCGAACGTTGCCGGCTCATACTCAGTTCTCCATTCACCAATACCCCCAAGTCCTTCTCCGCAGGGCTGCTCTCAATGCACTCACCGCCCGGCCTGCAGCCATCTTTGGGATTGCCCCTGGCACTTGGCCTCGTGGCACTCCATGAGCTTTGCACGGGCCCACCTCCCAAGCCTGCCACGGTCCCTCTGGATGGCATCCCTTCCCTCTAGAGCATCAACCGCAACACTCAGCTTGGCGTCATCCGCAAACTTGCCGAGGCTGCACACTCCAGCCCACTGTCCGTGGCCCTAACAAAGATGTTAAATCATACTGGCCCCAGCACGGACCCCTGAGGGACACCACTCATCACTGGGCTCCACTCGGACATCGAGCCTTTCATTGCAACTCATTGAGAGCACCCATCCAGCCAATCACACACCGAGCGGTCCACCCACCAAGTCCGCATCTCTCCATTTCAGAGACAAGGATCTTGCGCGGGACAGTATCAAATGCTCTGCACAAGTCCAGGGACGTGACGCCAGTCGCTCTTCCCTTACCCACCAATGCCTTAATCCTGTCATAGAAGGCCACCCCATTTGTCAGGCACGCTTTGCCCTCTGTGAAGCCATGTTGGCCGTCAGCAGTCACGCCTCCCTTTTCCAGGTGCCTTGGCATACTTTCCAGGAGGATCTGCTCCACGATCCCGCCAGGCACGGAGGTGACGCTGACCGACCTGTCGTTAACCTGGGTCTTCCTCTTGACCTTTCTGAAAAGGAGGGTTACCACCTGCCAGCTTGCTGTGGGGACGCTCCATCCCACTGCCCGGATCACAGACGAGGATGCTGAACACGGCTGCCCCCAGCGCCTGTGAGCGCGCAAGGGGAGACAGCGTCAAAGACTCTTCTACAAAGCTGAAGTGAACACCACCCACGTCTCTCTCCTTGTCCACAAAGCTAGCCACTCCAACACAGAAGACAGGGAGGTCAGTCAAGCACGATTCCCTCTTGGTAAATCCATGCCGACGGCTCCTCATCACTTGCTTGTCCTTCAGCAGCTTGGCAACGCTTCCGCGGAGGATTTTCTCCATCACCTCCCCTGGCAACAAGGACAGGCTCACCAGCCTCTGCTCTCCCACATCTTCCTTCCCGCCCTTCTGCAAGACAGGAGGCCTAAGAGCAATCTTCTGGACACCCGCAACTGCCCCCAGGAGCTATGACCTTTAAAAGATGATTGAGAGTGGCCTCCCAAGGACATCAGCCAGCTCCCCCAGCATTCGTGGCTCTGACTCATCAGGACCCAGGGACTTCCGTACATCCAGTCCCAAGGCACACCTTCCCACTCCCTTCCTCTTCCTCAGCAACAACAACGGCTCGCCCCACACACAGCCTGCAAAACGCTCATCCCGGCTCAACTGGGGCAGGCCTTGCCATTCATCGACCCTTCGGCATGCATCCACCACCACCAGGGCCTCGCTCTGCTGTGCCGTGCAGCGTGCTTACGTCCAACCACCCTCGGCAATCTCCAAATTCTCTTTCTGCCCGTCTCACACTGTGCAGAGAAATGGCCTCCCCTCCTCGGCATTCACCCCAAGTAAAGAGCCCAAAGGCCCTGGCTCCCCAGCCTCCCCCGCCTGCCGCTCCCACTCCACCTCTGCCTCTCGCCACACTCACGGGCTCTCCAGAAATTCACCTGCCTTGGTGAGCTGGCCCACATCAAGCACTGTGGCACGCCAGACACCAGGCTGCAAACGTGCCACCACAGCTAAGGGGTTCGCTACAGAACGGGCAGCACCAGCACTGGTGGAGCCAGGCAGGGCTCCCCACGTCACAGGACCGGCGAGCTCTCAGCCAGGGCTGCCGGGATGGCGGCCTGCTCTCCCAAAAAGGCCTTCTCTGCCTCTGCCCGCACCGACACCCCCAGGGACGGACCCCAGGGGGCACAAGCCCGGACACGCAGGCCCCTTTCTCCCAGCTACAACCTTACAAGCAAGGCGGGCACCAAGGCACGCACAGAGCACGCTCAATGGCAAAGGCCAGGCCTCAAGGCAGGCTTAGCAAGCTGGCAGCAAGGCAGGCACGGAGCAAATGCCACTGAGGGGGCCGCCACTCCTGCCCGCAACAGCAGAAAGCCCAGACCAACCTTCCGGGGCTGCGAGGAAAAGGAGCCCCTCCTTCCCAGCGCACCCACAAAACACACCACACGAGTGCCACAGCATGACCTCACTGACGACACCCCACCCCTCCTAGGCTTCGGTCACATGTTCTGCATGCCCTGACACGCGCCATCAACACCAAGCCTTTGGCCTCTAATATTTGCACCTCAAAGCTGCCGCCAGGACCAAGTGGACATGTCCTCAAGTGGAGGACACTACATTGCAGAACTGCGGGGGAAAAACGCACACCCCTCCTCATTACTCACCAGGCTGTGGCACGCAACAGCTTCTTGCTGCAAAACACCGCGTTGTGCAAAGGCTGTCCCGCCCCTCAGGGTCCAGCATAAAAGCTGGCCCAGCACCTCTCTCTCTCACACGCTGCTCCTGGTGCCTTCTCCTCCGCGGTCAACAAGGTGAGCCTGAAGCCCCTTCCCCTCCTTCTCCTGCCGCACCCGCCCCATCTCTTCCAGCACGCGCTGCCTCCAGACTCAGCAGTGCCGACGCCTCCCCACCGCCGCGCTCCCCGCAGCCCCACACCGTGCCTCCACATTCCCCTGCCCTCCTGTAACGCCACCCCTCGCGCCCCCACCACCCTCCGCTTCCTCAACACCCTCTCTTACAGGGCCCCTCAACACCACAGACATGGCCTGCAACAACCTCTGCAGCCCCTGCGGACCCACCCCGCTGGCTAACAGCTGCAACGAGCCCTGCGTCAGGCAGTGCGAAGAATCCCGCGTCGTCATCCAGCCTCCCGCCGTGCTGGTCACCCTGCCGGGACCCATCCTCAGCTCCTTCCCCCAGAGCACCGCCGTCGGATCGTCCTCATCGGCTGCCGTGGGCAACATCCTCAGCTCCCAGGGAGTGCCCGTCTCCTCCGGCGGCTTCGGCTATGGCTTCGGAGGCCTGGGCTGCTACGGTGCCAGAAGAGCCTGCTACCCCTGCTAAGGGCTCCTTACACCACGCCTGATACCAGCCAACCACACGCTAGAAGCCAAGTCACGGATTGAGGACCTACCTTCAGGCTCCTGCTGCCACATGGGCTCGCCGTCCGTGGCTCCTCCGCCCCTCAAGGCACAAAGCAAGCAGCGAAGGGGCCAGCCCGCGGTGCCTGGAAACATGAGCTACCTACCTCCTCCTCTTCTCCCACTGTCTTCTTTGCATCGCCCCTACAGCTACATCCGGTACTCTCTGCTGCAAACACCTTCTCACAAGCCAAAGACCACCGGGGCACCTCCGCCGCGCTGCTCCCACTGCAAGGCAGGAAGACCTCGGTGCTCTGGAAAAGTCTACTGCAAGGAAAGGAGCCCTCGGCTGACGGCCGCCCTACTTGCACCTCAGACCCGCTCCCTTCCCCTTGGTGCTCCTGCCATTTCACTCCTTTGCCTCAATAAAGTTCTCCCGCATGCCAGCCTCAGGTGCCTCCTCTTCCTTTCTTCTAAGGCTCTTCCAGCCTCACCCGGCACAGAACCGGGACTCAACAGGCCATCGGGGTGGGTGGACAAGGACCACAAGACCTCTCTTAGGAAGTATCGCCGCAGCAACACCACCTGCTGGCAAGCCGGTGGGCTTCCAGCCCGTGACACAAGCGCTTCACTTGCCCAAACAAAGGCTTGGACACGCTAATGCACTTCCACCCATGCCTCTGACGCAAGCTCCTCCTGTGCGCTGGGTTCACTTTGGCTGGATGCCAGGTGCCCGCCAAGCCGCTCTGTCACTCCCCCTCCTCAACTGGAAAGGGGAGAGAGAACACAACAAAACGGTTTGTGGGTCGAGGTAAGAACAGGGAGGGGATAGAGTCGTCAAGGGGTTTGGGTTGGAAGGGACCTTCAAGATCATCTAGCTCCAAGCCCTCTGCCATGGGCAGGGACACCTTCCACCACACCAGCTTGCTCAAAGCACCATCCAGCCTGGCCTTGAACAGCTCCAGGCAGGGGGCAGCCACAGCTGCTCTAGGCAACTTCTTCCAGCATCTCACCGACCTCACGGGAAAGAATTTCTTTCTCATATCTAACCTAAAGCTACCCTCTCTCAGGTTAAATCCGTTACCTGTCGTCTTATCACTACACTCCCTGGTCCAGAGGCCCTCCCCACCTTTCCTGAGGGCCCCCTCAAAGTACCGCATGGCCGCTGCAAGGTCTCCACAAAGCCTCCTCTTCTCCCGGCTAAACGATCCCAACTCCCTCAGCCTGTCTGCAAAGGGGAGGTGCTGCACCTCCTCCTCATCTTTGTGGCCCTCCTCTGGACCCGCTCGAGCAGGTCCATGCCTTTCTTATGCTGGGGGCCTTCAGAGCCGAATGCAGTACTCCACTCTCACCAGAGCCGAGTAGGGAGGGAGAATCACCTCCCTCGACCTGCTGGCCACGCTGCTTTTGACGCAACCTGGCATACGACTGGCTTTCTGGGCTCCGCGCGAACGTTGCCGGCTCATACTCAGTTCTCCATTCACCAATACCCCCAAGTCCTTCTCCGCAGGGCTGCTCTCAATGCACTCACCGCCCGGCCTGCAGCCATCTTTGGGATTGCCCCTGGCACTTGGCCTCGTGGCACTCCATGAGCTTTGCACGGGCCCACCTCCCAAGCCTGCCACGGTCCCTCTGGATGGCATCCCTTCCCTCTAGAGCATCAACCGCAACACTCAGCTTGGCGTCATCCGCAAACTTGCCGAGGCTGCACACTCCAGCCCACTGTCCGTGGCCCTAACAAAGATGTTAAATCATACTGGCCCCAGCACGGACCCCTGAGGGACACCACTCATCACTGGGCTCCACTCGGACATCGAGCCTTTCATTGCAACTCATTGAGAGCACCCATCCAGCCAATCACACACCGAGCGGTCCACCCACCAAGTCCGCATCTCTCCATTTCAGAGACAAGGATCTTGCGCGGGACAGTATCAAATGCTCTGCACAAGTCCAGGGACGTGACGCCAGTCGCTCTTCCCTTACCCACCAATGCCTTAATCCTGTCATAGAAGGCCACCCCATTTGTCAGGCACGCTTTGCCCTCTGTGAAGCCATGTTGGCCGTCAGCAGTCACGCCTCCCTTTTCCAGGTGCCTTGGCATACTTTCCAGGAGGATCTGCTCCACGATCCCGCCAGGCACGGAGGTGACGCTGACCGACCTGTCGTTAACCTGGGTCTTCCTCTTGACCTTTCTGAAAAGGAGGGTTACCACCTGCCAACTTGCTGTGGGGACGCTCCATCCCACTGCCCGGATCACAGACGAGGATGCTGAACACGGCTGCCCCCAGCGCCTGTGAGCGCGCAAGGGGAGACAGCGTCAAAGACTCTTCTACAAAGCTGAAGTGAACACCACCCACGTCTCTCTCCTTGTCCACAAAGCTAGCCACTCCAACACAGAAGACAGGGAGGTCAGTCAAGCACGATTCCTTCTTGGTAAATCCATGCCGACGGCTCCTCATCACTTGCTTGTCCTTCAGCAGCTTGGCAACGCTTCCGCGGAGGATTTTCTCCATCACCTCCCCTGGCAACAAGGACAGGCTCACCAGCCTCTGCTCTCCCACATCTTCCTTCCCGCCCTTCTGCAAGACAGGAGGCCTAAGAGCAATCTTCTGGACACCCGCAACTGCCCCCAGGAGCTATGACCTTTAAAAGATAATTGAGAGTGGCCTCCCAAGGACATCAGCCAGCTCCCCCAGCATTCGTGGCTCTGACTCATCAGGACCCAGGGACTTCCGTACATCCAGTCCCAAGGCACACCTTCCCACTCCCTTCCTCTTCCTCAGCAACAACAACGGCTCGCCCCACACACAGCCTGCAAAACGCTCATCCCGGCTCAACTGGGGCAGGCCTTGCCATTCATCGACCCTTCGGCATGCATCCACCACCACCAGGGCCTCGCTCTGCTGTGCCGTGCAGCGTGCTTACGTCCAACCACCCTCGGCAATCTCCAAATTCTCTTTCTGCCCATCTCACACTGTGCAGAGAAATGGCCTCCCCTCCTCGGCATTCACCCCAAGTAAAGAGCCCAAAGGCCCTGGCTCCCCAGCCTCCCCCGCCTGCCGCTCCCACTCCACCTCTGCCTCTTGCCACACTCACGGGCTCTCCAGAAATTCACCTGCCTTGGTGAGCTGGCCCACATCAAGCACTGTGGCACGCCAGACACCAGGCTGCAAATGTGCCACCACAGCTAAGGGGTTCGCTACGGAACGGGCAGCACCAGCACTGGTGGAGCCAGGCAGGGCTCCCCACGTCACAGGACCGGCGAGCTCTCGGCCAGGGCTGCCGGGATGGCGGCCTGCTCTCCCAAAAAGGCCTCCTCTGCCTCTGCCCGCACCGACACCCCCAGGGACGGACCCCAGGGGGCACAAGCCCGGACACGCAGGCCCCTTTCTCCCAGCTACAACCTTACAAGCAAGGCGGGCACCAAGGCACGCACAGAGCACGCTCAATGGCAAAGGCCAGGCCTCAAGGCAGGCTTAGCAAGCTGGCAGCAAGGCAGGCACGGAGCAAATGCCACTGAGGGGGCCGCCACTCCTGCCCGCAACAGCAGAAAGCCCAGACCAACCTTCCGGGGCTGCGAGGAAAAGGAGCCCCTCCTTCCCAGCGCACCCACAAAACACACCACACGAGTGCCACAGCATGACCTCACTGACGACACCCCACCCCTCCTAGGCTTCGGTCACATGTTCTGCATGCCCTGACACGCGCCATCAACACCAAGCCTTTGGCCTCTAATATTTGCACCTCAAAGCTGCCGCCAGGACCAAGTGGACATGTCCTCAAGTGGAGGACACTACATTGCAGAACTGCGGGGGAAAAACGCACACCCCTCCTCATTACTCACCAGGCTGTGGCACGCAACAGCTTCTTGCTGCAAAACACCGCGTTGTGCAAAGGCTGTCCCGCCCCTCAGGGTCCAGCATAAAAGCTGGCCCAGCACCTCTCTCTCTCACACGCTGCTCCTGGTGCCTTCTCCTCCGCGGTCAACAAGGTGAGCCTGAAGCCCCTTCCCCTCCTTCTCCTGCCGCACCCGCCCCATCTCTTCCAGCACGCGCTGCCTCCAGACTCAGCAGTGCCGACGCCTCCCCACCGCCGCGCTCCCCGCAGCCCCACACCGTGCCTCCACATTCCCCTGCCCTCCTGTAACGCCACCCCTCGCGCCCCCACCACCCTCCGCTTCCTCAACACCCTCTCTTACAGGGCCCCTCAACACCACAGACATGGCCTGCAACAACCTCTGCAGCCCCTGCGGACCCACCCCGCTGGCTAACAGCTGCAACGAGCCCTGCGTCAGGCAGTGCGAAGAATCCCGCGTCGTCATCCAGCCTCCCGCCGTGCTGGTCACCCTGCCGGGACCCATCCTCAGCTCCTTCCCCCAGAGCACCGCCGTCGGATCGTCCTCATCGGCTGCCGTGGGCAACATCCTCAGCTCCCAGGGAGTGCCCGTCTCCTCCGGCGGCTTCGGCTATGGCTTCGGAGGCCTGGGCTGCTACGGTGCCAGAAGAGCCTGCTACCCCTGCTAAGGGCTCCTTACACCACGCCTGATACCAGCCAACCACACGCTAGAAGCCAAGTCACGGATTGAGGACCTACCTTCAGGCTCCTGCTGCCACATGGGCTCGCCGTCCGTGGCTCCTCCGCCCCTCAAGGCACAAAGCAAGCAGCGAAGGGGCCAGCCCGCGGTGCCTGGAAACATGAGCTACCTACCTCCTCCTCTTCTCCCACTGTCTTCTTTGCATCGCCCCTACAGCTACATCCGGTACTCTCTGCTGCAAACACCTTCTCACAAGCCAAAGACCACCGGGGCACCTCCGCCGCGCTGCTCCCACTGCAAGGCAGGAAGACCTCGGTGCTCTGGAAAAGTCTACTGCAAGGAAAGGAGCCCTCGGCTGACGGCCGCCCTACTTGCACCTCAGACCCGCTCCCTTCCCCTTGGTGCTCCTGCCATTTCACTCCTTTGCCTCAATAAAGTTCTCCCGCATGCCAGCCTCAGGTGCCTCCTCTTCCTTTCTTCTAAGGCTCTTCCAGCCTCACCCGGCACAGAACCGGGACTCAACAGGCCATCGGGGTGGGTGGACAAGGACCACAAGACCTCTCTTAGGAAGTATCGCCGCAGCAACACCACCTGCTGGCAAGCCGGTGGGCTTCCAGCCCGTGACACAAGCCCTTCACTTGCCCAAACAAAGGCTTGGACACGCTAATGCACTTCCACCCATGCCTCTGACGCAAGCTCCTCCTGTGCGCTGGGTTCACTTTGGCTGGATGCCAGGTGCCCGCCAAGCCGCTCTGTCACTCCCCCTCCTCAACTGGAAAGGGGAGAGAGAACACAACAAAACGGTTTGTGGGTCGAGGTAAGAACAGGGAGGGGATAGAGTCGTCAAGGGGTTTGGGTTGGAAGGGACCTTCAAGATCATCTAGCTCCAAGCCCTCTGCCGTGGGCAGGGACACCTTCCACCACACCAGCTTGCTCAAAGCACCATCCAGCCTGGCCTTGAACAGCTCCAGGCAGGGGGCAGCCACAGCTGCTCTAGGCAACTTCTTCCAGCATCTCACCGACCTCACGGGAAAGAATTTCTTTCTCATATCTAACCTAAAGCTACCCTCTCTCAGGTTAAATCCGTTACCTGTCGTCTTATCACTACACTCCCTGGTCCAGAGGCCCTCCCCACCTTTCCTGAGGGCCCCCTCAAAGTACCGCATGGCCGCTGCAAGGTCTCCACAAAGCCTCCTCTTCTCCCGGCTAAACGATCCCAACTCCCTCAGCCTGTCTGCAAAGGGGAGGTGCTGCACCTCCTCCTCATCTTTGTGGCCCTCCTCTGGACCCGCTCGAGCAGGTCCATGCCTTTCTTATGCTGGGGGCCTTCAGAGCCGAATGCAGTACTCCACTCTCACCAGAGCCGAGTAGGGAGGGAGAATCACCTCCCTCGACCTGCTGGCCACGCTGCTTTTGACGCAACCTGGCATACGACTGGCTTTCTGGGCTCCGCGCGAACGTTGCCGGCTCATACTCAGTTCTCCATTCACCAATACCCCCAAGTCCTTCTCCGCAGGGCTGCTCTCAATGCACTCACCGCCCGGCCTGCAGCCATCTTTGGGATTGCCCCTGGCACTTGGCCTCGTGGCACTCCATGAGCTTTGCACGGGCCCACCTCCCAAGCCTGCCACGGTCCCTCTGGATGGCATCCCTTCCCTCTAGAGCATCAACCGCAACACTCAGCTTGGCGTCATCCGCAAACTTGCCGAGGCTGCACACTCCAGCCCACTGTCCGTGGCCCTAACAAAGATGTTAAATCATACTGGCCCCAGCACGGACCCCTGAGGGACACCACTCATCACTGGGCTCCACTCGGACATCGAGCCTTTCATTGCAACTCATTGAGAGCACCCATCCAGCCAATCACACACCGAGCGGTCCACCCACCAAGTCCGCATCTCTCCATTTCAGAGACAAGGATCTTGCGCGGGACAGTATCAAATGCTCTGCACAAGTCCAGGGACGTGACGCCAGTCGCTCTTCCCTTACCCACCAATGCCTTAATCCTGTCATAGAAGGCCACCCCATTTGTCAGGCACGCTTTGCCCTCTGTGAAGCCATGTTGGCCGTCAGCAGTCACGCCTCCCTTTTCCAGGTGCCTTGGCATACTTTCCAGGAGGATCTGCTCCACGATCCCGCCAGGCACGGAGGTGACGCTGACCGACCTGTCGTTAACCTGGGTCTTCCTCTTGACCTTTCTGAAAAGGAGGGTTACCACCTGCCAGCTTGCTGTGGGGACGCTCCATCCCACTGCCCGGATCACAGACGAGGATGCTGAACACGGCTGCCCCCAGCGCCTGTGAGCGCGCAAGGGGAGACAGCGTCAAAGACTCTTCTACAAAGCTGAAGTGAACACCACCCACGTCTCTCTCCTTGTCCACAAAGCTAGCCACTCCAACACAGAAGACAGGGAGGTCAGTCAAGCACGATTCCCTCTTGGTAAATCCATGCCGACGGCTCCTCATCACTTGCTTGTCCTTCAGCAGCTTGGCAACGCTTCCGCGGAGGATTTTCTCCATCACCTCCCCTGGCAACAAGGACAGGCTCACCAGCCTCTGCTCTCCCACATCTTCCTTCCCGCCCTTCTGCAAGACAGGAGGCCTAAGAGCAATCTTCTGGACACCCGCAACTGCCCCCAGGAGCTATGACCTTTAAAAGATGATTGAGAGTGGCCTCCCAAGGACATCAGCCAGCTCCCCCAGCATTCGTGGCTCTGACTCATCAGGACCCAGGGACTTCCGTACATCCAGTCCCAAGGCACACCTTCCCACTCCCTTCCTCTTCCTCAGCAACAACAACGGCTCGCCCCACACACAGCCTGCAAAATGCTCATCCCGGCTCAACTGGGGCAGGCCTTGCCATTCATCGACCCTTCGGCATGCATCCACCACCACCAGGGCCTCGCTCTGCTGTGCCGTGCAGCGTGCTTACGTCCAACCACCCTCGGCAATCTCCAAATTCTCTTTCTGCCCGTCTCACACTGTGCAGAGAAATGGCCTCCCCTCCTCGGCATTCACCCCAAGTAAAGAGCCCAAAGGCCCTGGCTCCCCAGCCTCCCCCGCCTGCCGCTCCCACTCCACCTCTGCCTCTCGCCACACTCACGGGCTCTCCAGAAATTCACCTGCCTTGGTGAGCTGGCCCACATCAAGCACTGTGGCACGCCAGACACCAGGCTGCAAACGTGCCACCACAGCTAAGGGGTTCGCTACAGAACGGGCAGCACCAGCACTGGTGGAGCCAGGCAGGGCTCCCCACGTCACAGGACCGGCGAGCTCTCAGCCAGGGCTGCCGGGATGGCGGCCTGCTCTCCCAAAAAGGCCTCCTCTGCCTCTGCCCGCACCGACACCCCCAGGGACGGACCCCAGGGGGCACAAGCCCGGACACGCAGGCCCCTTTCTCCCAGCTACAACCTTACAAGCAAGGCGGGCACCAAGGCACGCACAGAGCACGCTCAATGGCAAAGGCCAGGCCTCAAGGCAGGCTTAGCAAGCTGGCAGCAAGGCAGGCACGGAGCAAATGCCACTGAGGGGGCCGCCACTCCTGCCCGCAACAGCAGAAAGCCCAGACCAACCTTCCGGGGCTGCGAGGAAAAGGAGCCCCTCCTTCCCAGCGCACCCACAAAACACACCACACGAGTGCCACAGCATGACCTCACTGACGACACCCCACCCCTCCTAGGCTTCGGTCACATGTTCTGCATGCCCTGACACGCGCCATCAACACCAAGCCTTTGGCCTCTAATATTTGCACCTCAAAGCTGCCGCCAGGACCAAGTGGACATGTCCTCAAGTGGAGGACACTACATTGCAGAACTGCGGGGGAAAAACGCACACCCCTCCTCATTACTCACCAGGCTGTGGCACGCAACAGCTTCTTGCTGCAAAACACCGCGTTGTGCAAAGGCTGTCCCGCCCCTCAGGGTCCAGCATAAAAGCTGGCCCAGCACCTCTCTCTCTCACACGCTGCTCCTGGTGCCTTCTCCTCCGCGGTCAACAAGGTGAGCCTGAAGCCCCTTCCCCTCCTTCTCCTGCCGCACCCGCCCCATCTCTTCCAGCACGCGCTGCCTCCAGACTCAGCAGTGCCGACGCCTCCCCACCGCCGCGCTCCCCGCAGCCCCACACCGTGCCTCCACATTCCCCTGCCCTCCTGTAACGCCACCCCTCGCGCCCCCACCACCCTCCGCTTCCTCAACACCCTCTCTTACAGGGCCCCTCAACACCACAGACATGGCCTGCAACAACCTCTGCAGCCCCTGCGGACCCACCCCGCTGGCTAACAGCTGCAACGAGCCCTGCGTCAGGCAGTGCGAAGAATCCCGCGTCGTCATCCAGCCTCCCGCCGTGCTGGTCACCCTGCCGGGACCCATCCTCAGCTCCTTCCCCCAGAGCACCGCCGTCGGATCGTCCTCATCGGCTGCCGTGGGCAATATCCTCAGCTCCCAGGGAGTGCCCGTCTCCTCCGGCGGCTTCGGCTATGGCTTCGGAGGCCTGGGCTGCTACGGTGCCAGAAGAGCCTGCTACCCCTGCTAAGGGCTCCTTACACCACGCCTGATACCAGCCAACCACACGCTAGAAGCCAAGTCACGGATTGAGGACCTACCTTCAGGCTCCTGCTGCCACATGGGCTCGCCGTCCGTGGCTCCTCCGCCCCTCAAGGCACAAAGCAAGCAGCGAAGGGGCCAGCCCGCGGTGCCTGGAAACATGAGCTACCTACCTCCTCCTCTTCTCCCACTGTCTTCTTTGCATCGCCCCTACAGCTACATCCGGTACTCTCTGCTGCAAACACCTTCTCACAAGCCAAAGACCACCGGGGCACCTCCGCCGCGCTGCTCCCACTGCAAGGCAGGAAGACCTCGGTGCTCTGGAAAAGTCTACTGCAAGGAAAGGAGCCCTCGGCTGACGGCCGCCCTACTTGCACCTCAGACCCGCTCCCTTCCCCTTGGTGCTCCTGCCATTTCACTCCTTTGCCTCAATAAAGTTCTCCCGCATGCCAGCCTCAGGTGCCTCCTCTTCCTTTCTTCTAAGGCTCTTCCAGCCTCACCCGGCACAGAACCGGGACTCAACAGGCCATCGGGGTGGGTGGACAAGGACCACAAGACCTCTCTTAGGAAGTATCGCCGCAGCAACACCACCTGCTGGCAAGCCGGTGGGCTTCCAGCCCGTGACACAAGCCCTTCACTTGCCCAAACAAAGGCTTGGACACGCTAATGCACTTCCACCCATGCCTCTGACGCAAGCTCCTCCTGTGCGCTGGGTTCACTTTGGCTGGATGCCAGGTGCCCGCCAAGCCGCTCTGTCACTCCCCCTCCTCAACTGGAAAGGGGAGAGAGAACACAACAAAACGGTTTGTGGGTCGAGGTAAGAACAGGGAGGGGATAGAGTCGTCAAGGGGTTTGGGTTGGAAGGGACCTTCAAGATCATCTAGCTCCAAGCCCTCTGCCATGGGCAGGGACACCTTCCACCACACCAGCTTGCTCAAAGCACCATCCAGCCTGGCCTTGAACAGCTCCAGGCAGGGGGCAGCCACAGCTGCTCTAGGCAACTTCTTCCAGCATCTCACCGACCTCACGGGAAAGAATTTCTTTCTCATATCTAACCTAAAGCTACCCTCTCTCAGGTTAAATCCGTTACCTGTCGTCTTATCACTACACTCCCTGGTCCAGAGGCCCTCCCCACCTTTCCTGAGGGCCCCCTCAAAGTACCGCATGGCCGCTGCAAGGTCTCCACAAAGCCTCCTCTTCTCCCGGCTAAACGATCCCAACTCCCTCAGCCTGTCTGCAAAGGGGAGGTGCTGCACCTCCTCCTCATCTTTGTGGCCCTCCTCTGGACCCGCTCGAGCAGGTCCATGCCTTTCTTATGCTGGGGGCCTTCAGAGCCGAATGCAGTACTCCACTCTCACCAGAGCCGAGTAGGGAGGGAGAATCACCTCCCTCGACCTGCCGGCCACGCTGCTTTTGACGCAACCTGGCATACGACTGGCTTTCTGGGCTCCGCGCGAACGTTGCCGGCTCATACTCAGTTCTCCATTCACCAATACCCCCAAGTCCTTCTCCGCAGGGCTGCTCTCAATGCACTCACCGCCCGGCCTGCAGCCATCTTTGGGATTGCCCCTGGCACTTGGCCTCGTGGCACTCCATGAGCTTTGCACGGGCCCACCTCCCAAGCCTGCCACGGTCCCTCTGGATGGCATCCCTTCCCTCTAGAGCATCAACCGCAACACTCAGCTTGGCGTCATCCGCAAACTTGCCGAGGCTGCACACTCCAGCCCACTGTCCGTGGCCCTAACAAAGATGTTAAATCATACTGGCCCCAGCACGGACCCCTGAGGGACACCACTCATCACTGGGCTCCACTCGGACATCGAGCCTTTCATTGCAACTCATTGAGAGCACCCATCCAGCCAATCACACACCGAGCGGTCCACCCACCAAGTCCGCATCTCTCCATTTCAGAGACAAGGATCTTGCGCGGGACAGTATCAAATGCTCTGCACAAGTCCAGGGACGTGACGCCAGTCGCTCTTCCCTTACCCACCAATGCCTTAATCCTGTCATAGAAGGCCACCCCATTTGTCAGGCACGCTTTGCCCTCTGTGAAGCCATGTTGGCCGTCAGCAGTCACGCCTCCCTTTTCCAGGTGCCTTGGCATACTTTCCAGGAGGATCTGCTCCACGATCCCGCCAGGCACGGAGGTGACGCTGACCGACCTGTCGTTAACCTGGGTCTTCCTCTTGACCTTTCTGAAAAGGAGGGTTACCACCTGCCAACTTGCTGTGGGGACGCTCCATCCCACTGCCCGGATCACAGACGAGGATGCTGAACACGGCTGCCCCCAGCGCCTGTGAGCGCGCAAGGGGAGACAGCGTCAAAGACTCTTCTACAAAGCTGAAGTGAACACCACCCACGTCTCTCTCCTTGTCCACAAAGCTAGCCACTCCAACACAGAAGACAGGGAGGTCAGTCAAGCACGATTCCTTCTTGGTAAATCCATGCCGACGGCTCCTCATCACTTGCTTGTCCTTCAGCAGCTTGGCAACGCTTCCGCGGAGGATTTTCTCCATCACCTCCCCTGGCAACAAGGACAGGCTCACCAGCCTCTGCTCTCCCACATCTTCCTTCCCGCCCTTCTGCAAGACAGGAGGCCTAAGAGCAATCTTCTGGACACCCGCAACTGCCCCCAGGAGCTATGACCTTTAAAAGATAATTGAGAGTGGCCTCCCAAGGACATCAGCCAGCTCCCCCAGCATTCGTGGCTCTGACTCATCAGGACCCAGGGACTTCCGTACATCCAGTCCCAAGGCACACCTTCCCACTCCCTTCCTCTTCCTCAGCAACAACAACGGCTCGCCCCACACACAGCCTGCAAAACGCTCATCCCGGCTCAACTGGGGCAGGCCTTGCCATTCATCGACCCTTCGGCATGCATCCACCACCACCAGGGCCTCGCTCTGCTGTGCCGTGCAGCGTGCTTACGTCCAACCACCCTCGGCAATCTCCAAATTCTCTTTCTGCCCGTCTCACACTGTGCAGAGAAATGGCCTCCCCTCCTCGGCATTCACCCCAAGTAAAGAGCCCAAAGGCCCTGGCTCCCCAGCCTCCCCCGCCTGCCGCTCCCACTCCACCTCTGCCTCTCGCCACACTCACGGGCTCTCCAGAAATTCACCTGCCTTGGTGAGCTGGCCCACATCAAGCACTGTGGCACGCCAGACACCAGGCTGCAAACGTGCCACCACAGCTAAGGGGTTCGCTACGGAACGGGCAGCACCAGCACTGGTGGAGCCAGGCAGGGCTCCCCACGTCACAGGACCGGCGAGCTCTCGGCCAGGGCTGCCGGGATGGCGGCCTGCTCTCCCAAAAAGGCCTCCTCTGCCTCTGCCCGCACCGACACCCCCAGGGACGGACCCCAGGGGGCACAAGCTCGGACACGCAGGCCCCTTTCTCCCAGCTACAACCTAACAAGCAAGGCGGGCACCAAGGCACGCACAGAGCACGCTCAATGGCAAAGGCCAGGCCTCAAGGCAGGCTTAGCAAGCTGGCAGCAAGGCAGGCACGGAGCAAATGCCACTGAGGGGGCCGCCACTCCTGCCCGCAACAGCAGAAAGCCCAGACCAACCTTCCGGGGCTGCGAGGAAAAGGAGCCCCTCCTTCCCAGCGCACCCACAAAACACATCACACGAGTGCCACAGCATGACCTCACTGACGACACCCCACCCCTCCTAGGCTTCGGTCACATGTTCTGCATGCCCTGACACGCGCCATCAACACCAAGCCTTTGGCCTCTAATATTTGCACCTCAAAGCTGCCGCCAGGACCAAGTGGACATGTCCTCAAGTGGAGGACACTACATTGCAGAACTGCGGGGGAAAAACGCACACCCCTCCTCATTACTCACCAGGCTGTGGCACGCAACAGCTTCTTGCTGCAAAACACCGCGTTGTGCAAAGGCTGTCCCGCCCCTCAGGGTCCAGCATAAAAGCTGGCCCAGCACCTCTCTCTCTCACACGCTGCTCCTGGTGCCTTCTCCTCTGCGGTCAACAAGGTGAGCCTGAAGCCCCTTCCCCTCCTTCTCCTGCCGCACCCGCCCCATCTCTTCCAGCACGCGCTGCCTCCAGACTCAGCAGTGCCGACGCCTCCCCACCGCCGCGCTCCCCGCAGCCCCACACCGCGCCTCCACATTCCCCTGCCCTCCTGTAACGCCACCCCTCGCGCCCCCACCACCCTCCGCTTCCTCAACACCCTCTCTTACAGGGCCCCTCAACACCACAGACATGGCCTGCAACAACCTCTGCAGCCCCTGCGGACCCACCCCGCTGGCTAACAGCTGCAACGAGCCCTGCGTCAGGCAGTGCGAAGAATCCCGCGTCGTCATCCAGCCTCCCGCCGTGCTGGTCACCCTGCCGGGACCCATCCTCAGCTCCTTCCCCCAGAGCACCGCCGTCGGATCGTCCTCATCGGCTGCTGTGGGCAACATCCTCAGCTCCCAGGGAGTGCCCGTCTCCTCCGGCGGCTTTGGCTACGGTTACGGCCTCGGAGGCCTGGGCTGCTATGGCGCCAGAAGAGCCTGCCTGCCCTGCTAAGGGCCCTCCACACCACACACACCCTGCAAGCCACGGCATGGACTGAGGACGCACCTCCCGCCTGCTGCTGGCACGGGGACCTGCCACCCGCACCTCCTCCTCTCAAGGCACCAAGCAAAGTAGCACGGAAGGGGCCAGCCCCGGCTGCCAGGATACATGGCCCACCTACCTCCTCCTCTTCTCCCACTGTCTTCTTTGCATCGCCCCTACTGCTACGTCCGCTACGCTCCGCTGCAAACGCCTGCTCACAAGCCAAAGACAACCGGGGCACCTCCCCCGCGCTGCTCCCACCACAGGAAAGGAAGACCTCGGTGCTCTGGCAAAATCTTCTGCAAGCAAAGGACCTGGGCTGACGGTCGCCCTACTTGCACCTCAGGACGGATCCCTTCCACTGCGTGCTCCTGCCTTTTCACTCTTTTGCCTCAATAAAATCTCCTGCATCCCAGCACCACACGCCTCCATCTCCTTTCTTCTCCCAAGGCTCTTCCACTCTAAAACGGCACAAAGCCAGGCCTCAACAGGCCGGCGGGGTTGGGGGGAAAAGGGCACTCAGCCTCTCCGAGGGCACAGGCCACCAGCGACAACACACACTCGCACCTGCAGGCATACACAGCATGACACAAGCCCAGCACTGGCTCAGAAAAAGCCTCCGATACGACAACGCTCCCTGCGCACACCTCCGACCGAGGCTCCCCGTGCCAACACACGCTTGACTAACTCTCTTCCGCACCCTCCCCAGCAAAAAAGGATCACAGAAACATTTAGAGATGGGCAGGAATCTCTGCAGAGCATGTCCTTCCACCCCAGTGCTCAAGCAGGGCCAGCTAGAGCAGATTGTCTGGGACCACAGCCACTCGCGTCTTCAGTACCTCCGAGAATGGAGCCGCCACCACCTCTTCCACTCTTTGACCACCCTCACACTGAAAAAGCCCTGCCGCCTTTGCCCGGGCAATTCCAGATGCTTTCACTTCTGAACATGGCCTCTTGTCCTACCACTGATCGCAAGCCTCTGGGCACAGCCCTTCAGCCGCTTTGCAGGCCACCGCACCGGCCGCTTATGCAACCCGCACTTTCTCAGCTCGTCTAGGAGCACGTACCAGGAGACAGCGACAAAGGCTTCCTTCAAGTACGCCTCAGCAACAGCCACTGCTCTCCCCTTGCCCAACGCCCACTCGCCTCAACGCGGAAGACACGCAGCTCACTCAAGCATGATTTGCCCTTCCAAAATCCACGCCAAACACCCCCCAACACCTTCCGTCCGTCCTGGCCTTGGCAGTGATTTCCAGCAGCATTGCTTCCATCACCTGCCCCGGGAACAGGCTCAGGCTCACCGGCCTCTGCTTTCCCAGAGCCTCCCGCACCATCTTCTGCGGGACACGAGGGGTACCAGCTCCCTTCCACTCTTCAGGAGCTGCCCCCAGGCACTATGACCTTTCCAGGAAAATGCACAGCGGCCTCACAAGGAGGCCTCCGCAATGCCAGATGCCTCGGCATTCCTGGGAGCAACACGACAGGCCCCGGGCACTTACAAACACCCACTCCCACACCACTCCTTCCTACCTCCCTTCATCTTCCTCAGCAACAACCACAGATCACCTGACAAACAGCCTGAAAAACACTCACCTTGCCTCAGCGGGGGCAGGCCTTGCCACTCATCAACCCTTCCGCACGCACCACCACCACCACCACAGCCTCGGCTCTGCAGCCCCGTGCCGCATGCTCAAACCCAGCTCCCCTCGGCAATCGCCAAATTCCCTTTCACCCTGCCAAGCTCTGCGCAGAGAACTGGCCTCACCCCTCGACACTCGCCCCAAGCACAGACTCCACCAAAGGCCCAGGAGTGCCAGCCTCCCCTGCCTGCCGCTCCCAGCCCTGCTCCGCCTTTCAGCACACATACGGGCTCTCCAGAAACTCACCTGCCCTCGCACGCTGCCTCATACACAATCATAAGAGTCACTTCGGTTGCAAAGGACCCTTAACATTATCGAGTCCAACCGTAAACCTAATAGTGCCAAGGCCACCACTAATCCATGTCCCTAAGCGCCACGTCTACGTGTCTTTTAAACACCTCCCACAATGGTGACTCAACCACTGCCCTGGGCAGCCCCTTCCAGTGCTTGATAACCCTCTCGGTGAAGAAATTTCTCATCATAGCCAAACTAAACTTTGCCTGGCGCAACATGAGGCCCTTTCCTCTTGCCCTAGCACTTGTTGCTAGGGATGAGAGACTCACAACCTCCTCGTTACAGCCTCCTCTCAGGTACTTGGAGACACCGATAGGGCCTCCCCTCAGCCGCCGCCTTCTGAAAACGCAGTAGCCCCGCTTCCCTCAACCGCTACTTCTAAGGCTTCTTCTCTCGATCCTTCACCGCATTCGCTGCTCTCCTTTGGATGCGTCACACCACAGCCCAAGCCCCACCTCAGGGGTCCACGATGGAGGGGCCAACACAAGCACCGGCGGAGCCAGGCAGGGCACCTCTCGTCACAGGACCGGCGAGCTCTCAGCCAGGGCTGCCAGGAAAATGGCCTGCTCTCCCAAACAGCCCTCCTCTGCCTGCCCGCACTGACACCCCCAGGGACGGATCCCAGGGGGCACAAGCCCAGACACGCAGGCCCCTTTCTCCCAGCTACAACCTAACAAGCAAGGCGGGCAACAAGGCACACACAGAGCACGCTCAGTGGGAAAGGCCAGGCCTACAGTCAGGCTTAGCAAGCTGGCAGCAAGGCGGGCAGGGACCAAATGCCATGGAAGGGGCCGACACTCATGCCCGGCACACCTCCAAAGCCCACAACAGCCTTCCAGGCCCATGAACAAGTGGGGGCCCCTCTTCGCAACGCACCCGCAAACCACACCACACGAGTGCCACGGCATGACCTCACTGACAACACCCCACCTCTCCTATGCTTTGGCCACGTCTGCCAAATGCCCTGACACGCACCTTCCATGCAAATCCTCCCAGATACCTGCTCTCACTTCAAAGCTGACGCCAGGGACAGACGGACACATCCTCAAGAGGACGACATGAGAAGGGAGCGTTGTGGGAAGGGACACACCCCCCACCTCATTACCTGCCAAGCTCTGGCACGCAACAGCTGCTTGCTGCAAAATGCCGTCACGCGCAAAGCCTGTCCCGCCCCCTCAGACCAGCATAAAAGACGGCCCAGCGCCTCTCTCCATCACACGCTTCTCCTGACGCCTTCTCCCCCGCAGTCAACAAGGTGAGCCTGAAGCCCCTTCCCCTCCTTCTCCTGCCCCACACGCCCCGTCTCTTCCAGCACGCGCTGACACCAGACTCAGCAGCCCCCACGACTCAACACCACCACACTCCCCGCAGCCCCACACCGCGTCTCCACACTCCCTTGCCCTCCTGTAACGACACCCCTCGCCCCCCCCAACACCCTCCGCTTCCTCAACACCCTCTCTTACAGGGACACTCCACACCGCAGACATGGCCTGCAACAACCTCTGCAGCCCCTGCGGACCCACCCCGCTGGCTAACAGCTGCAACGAGCCCTGCGTCAGGCAGTGCGAGGACTCCCGCGTCGTCATCCAGCCTTCCACCGTGCTGGTCACCCTGCCGGGACCCATCCTCACCTCCTTCCCCCAGAGCACCGCCGTCGGATCCTCCTCATCGGCTGCTGTGGGCAACATCCTCAGCTCCCAGGGAGTGCCCATCTCCTCCGGCGGCTTTGGCTACGGTTACGGCCTCGGAGGCCTGGGCTGCTATGGCGCCGGAAGAGCCTGCCTGCCCTGCTAAGGGCCCTCCACACCACACACACCCTGCAAGCCACGGCATGGACTGAGGACGCACCTCCCGCCTGCTGCTGGCACGGGGACCTGCCACCCGCACCTCCTCCTCTCAAGGCACCAAGCAAAGTAGCACGGAAGGGGCCAGCCCCGGCTGCCAGGATACATGGCCCACCTACCTCCTCCTCTTCTCCCACTGTCTTCTTTGCATCGCCCCTACTGCTACGTACGCTACTCTCCGCTGCAAAAGCCTGCTCACCACCGGGGCACCTCCCCCGCGCTGCTCCCACCGCAGGAAAGGAAGACCTCGGTGCTCTGGCAAAATCTTCTGCAAGCAAAGGACCTGGGCTGACGGTCGCCCTACTTGCACCTCAGAACGGTTCCCTTCCACTGCGTGCTCCTGCCTTTTCACTCTTTTGCCTCAATAAAATCTCCTGCATCCCAGCACCACACGCCTCCATCTCCTTTCTTCTCCCAAGGCTCTTCCACTCTAAAACGGCACAAAGCCAGGCCTCAACAGGCCGGCGGGGTTGGGGGGAAAAGGGCACTCAGCCTCTCTGAGGACACAGGCCACCAGCGACAACACACACTCGCACCTGCAGGCATACACAGCATGACACAAGCCCAGCACTGGCTCAGAAAAAGCCTCCGATACGACAACGCTCCCTGCGCACACCTCCGACCGAGGCTCCCCGTGCCAACACACGCTTGACTAACTCTCTTCCGCACCCTCCCCAGCAAAAAAGGATCACAGAATCATTTAGAGATGGGCAGGAATCTCTGCAGAGCATGTCCTTCCACCCCAGTGCTCAAGCAGGGCCAGCTAGAGCAGATTGTCTGGGACCACAGCCACTCGCGTCTTCAGTACCTCCGAGAATGGAGCCGCCACCACCTCTTCCACTCTTTGACCACCCTCACACTGAAAAAGCCCTGCCGCCTTTGCCCGGGCAATTCCAGATGCTTTCACTTCTGAACATGGCCTCTTGTCCTACCACTGATCGCAAGCCTCTGGGCACAGCCCTTCAGCCGCTTTGCAGGCCACCGCACCGGCCGCTTACGCAACCCGCACTTTCTCAGCTCGTCTAGGAGCACGTACCAGGAGACAGCGACAAAGGCTTCCTTCAAGTACGCCTCAGCAACAGCCACTGCTCTCCCCTCGCCCAACGCCCACTCGCCTCAACGCGGAAGACACGCAGCTCACTCAAGCATGATTTGCCCTTCCAAAATCCACGCCAAACACCCCCCAACACCTTCCGTCCGTCCTGGCCTTGGCAGTGATTTCCAGCAGCATTGCTTCCATCACCTGCCCCGGGAACAGGCTCAGGCTCACCGGCCTCTGCTTTCCCAGAGCCTCCCACACCATCTTCTGCGGGACACGAGGGGTACCAGCTCCCTTCCACTCTTCAGGAGCTGCCCCCAGGCACTATGACCTTTCCAGGAAAATGCACAGCGGCCTCACAAGGAGGCCTCCGCAATGCCAGATGCCTCGGCATTCCTGGGAGCAACACGACAGGCCCCGGGCACTTACAAACACCCACTCCCACACCACTCCTTCCTACCTCCCTTCATCTTCCTCAGCAACAACCACAGATCACCTGACAAACAGCCTGAAAAACACTCACCTTGCCTCAGCGGGGGCAGGCCTTGCCACTCATCAACCCTTCCGCACGCACCACCACCACCACCACAGCCTCGGCTCTGCAGCCCCGTGCCGCATGCTCAAACCCAGCTCCCCTCGGCAATCGCCAAATTCCCTTTCACCCTGTCAAGCTCTGCGCAGAGAACTGGCCTCACCCCTCGACACTCGCCCCAAGCACAGACCCCACCAAAGGCCCAGGAGTGCCAGCCTCCCCTGCCTGCCGCTCCCAGCCCTGCTCCGCCTTTCAGCACACATACGGGCTCTCCAGAAACTCACCTGCCCTCGCACGCTGCCTCATACACAATCATAAGAGTCACTTCGGTTGCAAAGGACCCTTAACATTATCGAGTCCAACCGTTAACCTAATACTGCCAAGGCCACCACTAATCCATGTCCCTAAGCGCCACGTCTACGTGTCTTTTAAACACCTCCCACAATGGTGACTCAACCACTGCCCTGGGCAGCCCCTTCCAGTGCTTGATAACCCTCTCGGTGAAGAAATTTCTCATCATAGCCAAACTAAACTTTGCCTGGCGCAACATGAGGCCCTTTCCTCTTGCCCTAGCACTTGTTGCTAGGGATGAGAGACTCACAACCTCCTCGTTACAGCCTCCTCTCAGGTACTTGGAGACACCGATAGGGCCTCCCCTCAGCCGCCGCCTTCTGAAAACGCAGTAGCCCCGCTTCCCTCAACCGCTACTTCTAAGGCTTCTTCTCTCGATCCTTCATCGCATTCGCTGCTCTCCTTTGGATGCGTCACACCACAGCCCAAGCCCCACCTCAGGGGTCCACGATGGAGGGGCCAACACAAGCACCGGCGGAGCCAGGCAGGGCACCTCTCGTCACAGGACCGGCGAGCTCTCAGCCAGGGCTGCCAGGAAAATGGCCTGCTCTCCCAAACAGCCCTCCTCTGCCTGCCTGCACTGACACCCCCAGGGACGGATCCCAGGGGGCACAAGCCCAGACACGCAGGCCCCTTTCTCCCAGCTACAACCTTTCAAGCAAGGCGGGCAACAAGGCACACACAGAGCACGCTCAGTGGGAAAGGCCAGGCCTACAGTCAGGCTTAGCAAGCTGGCAGCAAGGCAGGCAGGGACCAAATGCCATGGAAGGGGCCGACACTCATGCCTGTCACACCTCCAAAGCCCACAACAGCCTTCCAGGCCCATGAACAAGTGGGGGCCCCTCTTCGCAACGCACCCGCAAACCACACCACACGAGTGCCACGGCATGACCTCACTGACAACACCCCACCTCTCCTATGCTTTGGCCACGTCTGCCAAATGCCCTGACACGCACCTTCCATGCAAATCCTCCCAGATACCTGCTCTCACTTCAAAGCTGACGCCAGGGACAGACGGACACATCCTCAAGAGGACGACATGAGAAGGGAGCGTTGTGGGAAGGGACACACCCCCCACCTCATTACCTGCCAAGCTCTGGCACGCAACAGCTGCTTGCTGCAAAATGCCGTCACGCGCAAAGCCTGTCCCGCCCCCTCAGACCAGCATAAAAGACGGCCCAGCGCCTCTCTCCATCACACGCTTCTCCTGACGCCTTCTCCCCCGCAGTCAACAAGGTGAGCCTGAAGCCCCTTCCCCTCCTTCTCCTGCCCCACACGCCCCGTCTCTTCCAGCACGCGCTGACACCAGACTCAGCAGCCCCCACGACTCAACACCACCTGCTCCCCGCAGCCCCACACCGCGCCTCCACACTCCCTTGCCCTCCTGTAACGACACCCCTCGCGCCCCCCAACACCCTCCGCTTCCTCAACACCCTCTCTTACAGGGACACTCCACAC
This sequence comes from Falco biarmicus, assembly GCF_023638135.1. Lineage (NCBI taxonomy): Eukaryota > Metazoa > Chordata > Aves > Falconiformes > Falconidae > Falco > Falco biarmicus. The sequence goes on from NC_079290.1 coordinate 13,346,137, forward strand.
CGCAGACATGGCCTGCAACAACCTCTGCAGCCCCTGCGGACCCACCCCGCTGGCTAACAGCTGCAACGAGCCCTGCGTCAGGCAGTGCGAGGACTCCCGCGTCGTCATCCAGCCTTCCACCGTGCTGGTCACCCTGCCGGGACCCATCCTCACCTCCTTCCCCCAGAGCACCGCCGTCGGATCGTCCTCATCGGCTGCCGTGGGCAACATCCTCAGCTCCCAGGGAGTGCCCATCTCCTCCGGCGGCTTTGGCTACGGTTACGGCCTCGGAGGCCTGGGCTGCTATGGCGCCAGAAGAGCCTGCCTGCCCTGCTAAGGGCCCTCCACACCACACACACCCTGCAAGCCACGGCATGGACTGAGGACGCACCTCCCGCCTGCTGCTGGCACGGGGACCTGCCACCCGCACCTCCTCCTCTCAAGGCACCAAGCAAAGTAGCACGGAAGGGGCCAGCCCCGGCTGCCAGGATACATGGCCCACCTACCTCCTCCTCTTCTCCCACTGTCTTCTTTGCATCGCCCCTACTGCTATGTCCGCTACGCTCCGCTGCAAACGCCTGCTCACAAGCCAAAGACCACCGGGGCACCTCCCCCGCGCTGCTCCCACCGCAGGAAAGGAAGACCTCGGTGCTCTGGCAAAATCTTCTGCAAGCAAAGGACCTGGGCTGACGGTCGCCCTACTTGCACCTCAGAACGGTTCCCTTCCACTGCGTGCTCCTGCCTTTTCACTCTTTTGCCTCAATAAAATCTCCTGCATCCCAGCACCACACGCCTCCATCTCCTTTCTTCTCCCAAGGCTCTTCCACTCTAAAACGGCACAAAGCCAGGCCTCAACAGGCCGGCGGGGTTGGGGGGAAAAGGGCACTCAGCCTCTCTGAGGACACAGGCCACCAGCGACAACACACACTCGCACCTGCAGGCATACACAGCATGACACAAGCCCAGCACTGGCTCAGAAAAAGCCTCCGACACGACAACGCTCCCTGCGCACACCTCCGACCGAGGCTCCCCGTGCCAACACACGCTTGACTAACTCTCTTCCGCACCCTCCCCAGCAAAAAAGGATCACAGAAACATTTAGAGATGGGCAGGAATCTCTGCAGAGCATGTCCTTCCACCCCAGTGCTCAAGCAGGGCCAGCTAGAGCAGATTGTCTGGGACCACAGCCACTCGCGTCTTCAGTACCTCCGAGAATGGAGCCGCCACCACCTCTTCCACTCTTTGACCACCCTCACACTGAAAAAGCCCTGCCGCCTTTGCCCGGGCAATTCCAGATGCTTTCACTTCTGAACATGGCCTCTTGTCCTACCACTGATCGCAAGCCTCTGGGCACAGCCCTTCAGCCGCTTTGCAGGCCACCGCACCAGCCGCTTACGCAACCCGCACTTTCTCAGCTCGTCTAGGAGCACGTACCAGGAGACAGCGACAAAGGCTTCCTTCAAGTACGCCTCAGCAACAGCCACTGCTCTCCCCTCGCCCAACGCCCACTCGCCTCAACGCGGAAGACACGCAGCTCACTCAAGCATGATTTGCCCTTCCAAAATCCACGCCAAACACCCCCCAACACCTTCCGTCCGTCCTGGCCTTGGCAGTGATTTCCAGCAGCATTGCTTCCATCACCTGCCCCGGGAACAGGCTCAGGCTCACCGGCCTCTGCTTTCCCAGAGCCTCCCGCACCATCTTCTGCGGGACACGAGGGGTACCAGCTCCCTTCCACTCTTCAGGAGCTGCCCCCAGGCACTATGACCTTTCCAGGAAAATGCACAGCGGCCTCACAAGGAGGCCTCCGCAATGCCAGATGCCTCGGCATTCCTGGGAGCAACACGACAGGCCCCGGGCACTTACAAACACCCACTCCCACACCACTCCTTCCTACCTCCCTTCATCTTCCTCAGCAACAACCACAGATCACCTGACAAACAGCCTGAAAAACACTCACCTTGCCTCAGCGGGGGCAGGCCTTGCCACTCATCAACCCTTCCGCACGCACCACCACCACCACCACAGCCTCGGCTCTGCAGCCCCGTGCCGCATGCTCAAACCCAGCTCCCCTCGGCAATCGCCAAATTCCCTTTCACCCTGTCAAGCTCTGCGCAGAGAACTGGCCTCACCCCTCGACACTCGCCCCAAGCACAGACCCCACCAAAGGCCCAGGAGTGCCAGCCTCCCCTGCCTGCCGCTCCCAGCCCTGCTCCGCCTTTCAGCACACATACGGGCTCTCCAGAAACTCACCTGCCCTCGCACGCTGCCTCATACACAATCATAAGAGTCACTTCGGTTGCAAAGGACCCTTAACATTATCGAGTCCAACCGTAAACCTAATAGTGCCAAGGCCACCACTAATCCATGTCCCTAAGCGCCACGTCTACGTGTCTTTTAAACACCTCCCACAATGGTGACTCAACCACTGCCCTGGGCAGCCCCTTCCAGTGCTTGATAACCCTCTCGGTGAAGAAATTTCTCATCATAGCCAAACTAAACTTTGCCTGGCGCAACATGAGGCCCTTTCCTCTTGCCCTAGCACTTGTTGCTAGGGATGAGAGACTCACAACCTCCTCGTTACAGCCTCCTCTCAGGTACTTGGAGACACCGATAGGGCCTCCCCTCAGCCGCCGCCTTCTGAAAACGCAGTAGCCCCGCTTCCCTCAACCGCTACTTCTAAGGCTTCTTCTCTCGATCCTTCATCGCATTCGCTGCTCTCCTTTGGATGCGTCACACCACAGCCCAAGCCCCACCTCAGGGGTCCACGATGGAGGGGCCAACACAAGCACCGGCGGAGCCAGGCAGGGCACCTCTCGTCACAGGACCGGCGAGCTCTCAGCCAGGGCTGCCAGGAAAATGGCCTGCTCTCCCAAACAGCCCTCCTCTGCCTGCCTGCACTGACACCCCCAGGGACGGATCCCAGAGGGCACAAGCCCAGACACGCAGGCCCCTTTCTCCCAGCTACAACCTTTCAAGCAAGGCGGGCAACAAGGCACACACAGAGCACGCTCAGTGGGAAAGGCCAGGCCTACAGTCAGGCTTAGCAAGCTGGCAGCAAGGCAGGCAGGGACCAAATGCCATGGAAGGGGCCGACACTCATGCCTGGCACACCTCCAAAGCCCACAACAGCCTTCCAGGCCCATGAACAAGTGGGGGCCCCTCTTCGCAACGCACCCGCAAACCACACCACACGAGTGCCACGGCATGACCTCACTGACAACACCCCACCTCTCCTATGCTTTTGGCCACGTCTGCCAAATGCCCTGACACGCACCTTCCATGCAAATCCTCCCAGATACCTGCTCTCACTTCAAAGCTGACGCCAGGGACAGACGGACACATCCTCAAGAGGACGACATGAGAAGGGAGCGTTGTGGGAAGGGACACACCCCCCACCTCATTACCTGCCAAGCTCTGGCACGCAACAGCTGCTTGCTGCAAAATGCCGTCACGCGCAAAGCCTGTCCCGCCCCCTCAGACCAGCATAAAAGACGGCCCAGCGCCTCTCTCCATCACACGCTTCTCCTGACGCCTTCTCCCCCGCAGTCAACAAGGTGAGCCTGAAGCCCCTTCCCCTCCTTCTCCTGCCCCACACGCCCCGTCTCTTCCAGCACGCGCTGACACCAGACTCAGCAGCCCCCACGACTCAACACCACCACGCTCCCCGCAGCCCCACACCGCGCCTCCACACTCCCTTGCCCTCCTGTAATGACACCCCTCGCGCCCCCCCAACACCCTCCGCTTCCTCAACACCCTCTCTTACAGGGACACTCCACACCGCAGACATGGCCTGCAACAACTTCTGCAGCCCCTGCGGACCCACCCCGCTGGCTAACAGCTGCAACGAGCCCTGCGTCAGGCAGTGCGAGGACTCCCGCGTCGTCATCCAGCCTTCCACCGTGCTGGTCACCCTGCCGGGACCCATCCTCACCTCCTTCCCCCAGAGCACCGCCGTCGGATCCTCCTCATCGGCTGCTGTGGGCAACATCCTCAGCTCCCAGGGAGTGCCCATCTCCTCCGGCGGCTTTGGCTACGGTTACGGCCTCGGAGGCCTGGGCTGCTATGGCGCCGGAAGAGCCTGCCTGCCCTGCTAAGGGCCCTCCACACCACACACACCCTGCAAGCCACGGCATGGACTGAGGACGCACCTCCCGCCTGCTGCTGGCACGGGGACCTGCCACCCGCACCTCCTCCTCTCAAGGCACCAAGCAAAGTAGCACGGAAGGGGCCAGCCCCGGCTGCCAGGATACATGGCCCACCTACCTCCTCCTCTTCTCCCACTGTCTTCTTTGCATCGCCCCTACTGCTACGTCCGCTCCGCTCCGCTGCAAACGCCTGCTCACAAGCCAAAGACCACCGGGGCACCTCCCCCGCGCTGCTCCCACCGCAGGAAAGGAAGACCTCGGTGCTCTGGCAAAATCTTCTGCAAGCAAAGGACCTGGGCTGACGGTCGCCCTACTTGCACCTCAGGACGGATCCCTTCCACTGCGTGCTCCTGCCTTTTCACTCTTTTGCCTCAATAAAATCTCCTGCATCCCAGCACCACACGCCTCCATCTCCTTTCTTCTCCCAAGGCTCTTCCACTCTAAAACGGCACAAAGCCAGGCCTCAACAGGCCGGCGGGGTTGGGGGGAAAAGGGCACTCAGCCTCTCTGAGGACACAGGCCACCAGCGACAACACACACTCGCACCTGCAGGCATACACAGCATGACACAAGCCCAGCACTGGCTCAGAAAAAGCCTCCGACACGACAACGCTCCCTGCGCACACCTCCGACCGAGGCTCCCCGTGCCAACACACGCTTGACTAACTCTCTTCCGCACCCTCCCCAGCAAAAAAGGATCACAGAAACATTTAGAGATGGGCAGGAATCTCTGCAGAGCATGTCCTTCCACCCCAGTGCTCAAGCAGGGCCAGCTAGAGCAGATTGTCTGGGACCACAGCCACTCGCGTCTTCAGTACCTCCGAGAATGGAGCCGCCACCACCTCTTCCACTCTTTGACCACCCTCACACTGAAAAAGCCCTGCCGCCTTTGCCCGGGCAATTCCAGATGCTTTCACTTCTGAACATGGCCTCTTGTCCTACCACTGATCGCAAGCCTCTGGGCACAGCCCTTCAGCCGCTTTGCAGGCCACCGCACCGGCCGCTTACGCAACCCGCACTTTCTCAGCTCGTCTAGGAGCACGTACCAGGAGACAGCGACAAAGGCTTCCTTCAAGTACGCCTCAGCAACAGCCACTGCTCTCCCCTCGCCCAACGCCCACTCGCCTCAACGCGGAAGACACGCAGCTCACTCAAGCATGATTTGCCCTTCCAAAATCCACGCCAAACACCCCCCAACACCTTCCGTCCGTCCTGGCCTTGGCAGTGATTTCCAGCAGCATTGCTTCCATCACCTGCCCCGGGAACAGGCTCAGGCTCACCGGCCTCTGCTTTCCCAGAGCCTCCCGCACCATCTTCTGCGGGACACGAGGGGTACCAGCTCCCTTCCACTCTTCAGGAGCTGCCCCCAGGCACTATGACCTTTCCAGGAAAATGCACAGCGGCCTCACAAGGAGGCCTCCGCAATGCCAGATGCCTCGGCATTCCTGGGAGCAACACGACAGGCCCCGGGCACTTACAAACACCCACTCCCACACCACTCCTTCCTACCTCCCTTCATCTTCCTCAGCAACAACCACAGATCACCTGACAAACAGCCTGAAAAACACTCACCTTGCCTCAGCGGGGGCAGGCCTTGCCACTCATCAACCCTTCCGCACGCACCACCACCACCACCACAGCCTCGGCTCTGCAGCCCCGTGCCGCATGCTCAAACCCAGCTCCCCTCGGCAATCGCCAAATTCCCTTTCACCCTGTCAAGCTCTGCGCAGAGAACTGGCCTCACCCCTCGACACTCGCCCCAAGCACAGACCCCACCAAAGGCCCAGGAGTGCCAGCCTCCCCTGCCTGCCGCTCCCAGCTCTGCTCCGCCTTTCAGCACACATACGGGCTCTCCAGAAACTCACCTGCCCTCGCACGCTGCCTCATACACAATCATAAGAGTCACTTCGGTTGCAAAGGACCCTTTACATTATCGAGTCCAACCGTTAACCTAATACTGCCAAGGCCACCACTAATCCATGTCCCTAAGCGCCACGTCTACGTGTCTTTTAAACACCTCCCACAATGGTGACTCAACCACTGCCCTGGGCAGCCCCTTCCAGTGCTTGATAACCCTCTCGGTGAAGAAATTTCTCATCATAGCCAAACTAAACTTTGCCTGGCGCAACATGAGGCCCTTTCCTCTTGCCCTAGCACTTGTTGCTAGGGATGAGAGACTCACATCCTCCTCGTTACAACCTCCTCTCAGGTACTTGGAGACACCGATAGGGCCTCCCCTCAGCCGCCGCCTTCTGAAAACGCAGTAGCCCCGCTTCCCTCAACCGCTACTTCTAAGGCTTCTTCTCTCGATCCTTCACCGCATTCGCTGCTCTCCTTTGGATGCGTCACACCACAGCCCAAGCCCCACCTCAGGGGTCCACGATGGAGGGGCCAACACAAGCACCGGCGGAGCCAGGCAGGGCACCTCTCGTCACAGGACCGGCGAGCTCTCAGCCAGGGCTGCCAGGAAAATGGCCTGCTCTCCCAAACAGCCCTCCTCTGCCTGCCCGCACTGACACCCCCAGGGACGGATCCCAGGGGGCACAAGCCCAGACACGCAGGCCCCTTTCTCCCAGCTACAACCTTTCAAGCAAGGCGGGCAACAAGGCACACACAGAGCACGCTCAGTGGGAAAGGCCAGGCCTACAGTCAGGCTTAGCAAGCTGGCAGCAAGGCAGGCAGGGACCAAATGCCATGGAAGGGGCCGACACTCATGCCCGGCACACCTCCAAAGCCCACAACAGCCTTCCAGGCCCATGAACAAGTGGGGGCCCCTCTTCGCAACGCACCCGCAAACCACACCACACGAGTGCCACGGCATGACCTCACTGACAACACCCCACCTCTCCTATGCTTTGGCCACGTCTGCCAAATGCCCTGACACGCACCTTCCATGCAAATCCTCCCAGATACCTGCTCTCACTTCAAAGCTGACGCCAGGGACAGACAGACACATCCTCAAGAGGAGGACATGAGAAGGGAGCGTTGTGGGAAGGGACACACCCCCCACCTCATTACCTGCCAAGCTCTGGCACGCAACAGCTGCTTGCTGCAAAATGCCGTCACGCGCAAAGCCTGTCCCGCTCCCTCAGACCAGCATAAAAGACGGCCCAGCGCCTCTCTCCATCACACGCTTCTCCTGACGCCTTCTCCCCCGCAGTCAACAAGGTGAGCCTGAAGCCCCTTCCCCTCCTTCTCCTGCCCCACACGCCCCGTCTCTTCCAGCACGCGCTGACACCAGACTCAGCAGCCCCCACGACTCAACACCACCACGCTCCCCGCAGCCCCACACCGCGCCTCCACACTCCCTTGCCCTCCTGTAACGACACCCCTCGCGCCCCCCCAACACCCTCCGCTTCCTCAACACCCTCTCTTACAGGGACACTCCACACCGCAGACATGGCCTGCAACAACTTCTGCAGCCCCTGCGGACCCACCCCGCTGGCTAACAGCTGCAACGAGCCCTGCGTCAGGCAGTGCGAGGACTCCCGCGTCGTCATCCAGCCTTCCACCGTGCTGGTCACCCTGCCGGGACCCATCCTCACCTCCTTCCCCCAGAGCACCGCCGTCGGATCCTCCTCATCAGCTGCTGTGGGCAACATCCTCAGCTCCCAGGGAGTGCCCATCTCCTCCGGCGGCTTTGGCTACGGTTACGGCCTCGGAGGCCTGGGCTGCTATGGCGCCGGAAGAGCCTGCCTGCCCTGCTAAGGGCCCTCCACACCACACACACCCTGCAAGCCACGGCATGGACTGAGGACGCACCTCCCGCCTGCTGCTGGCACGGGGACCTGCCACCCGCACCTCCTCCTCTCAAGGCACCAAGCAAAGTAGCACGGAAGGGGCCAGCCCCGGCTGCCAGGATACATGGCCCACCTACCTCCTCCTCTTCTCCCACTGTCTTCTTTGCATCGCCCCTACTGCTACGTCCGCTACTCTCCGCTGCAAACGCCTGCTCACAAGCCAAAGTCCACCGGGGCACCTCCCCCGCGCTGCTCCCACCGCAGGAAAGGAAGACCTCGGTGCTCTGGCAAAATCTTCTGCAAGCAAAGGACCTGGGCTGACGGTCGCCCTACTTGCACCTCAGGACGGATCCCTTCCACTGCGTGCTCCTGCCTTTTCACTCTTTTGCCTCAATAAAATCTCCTGCATCCCAGCACCACACGCCTCCATCTCCTTTCTTCTCCCAAGGCTCTTCCACTCTAAAACGGCACAAAGCCAGGCCTCAACAGGCCAGCGGGGTTGGGGGGAAAAGGGCACTCAGCCTCTCTGAGGACACAGGCCACCAGCGACAACACACACTCGCACCTGCAGGCATACACAGCATGACACAAGCCCAGCACTGGCTCAGAAAAAGCCTCCGATACGACAACGCTCCCTGCGCACACCTCCGACCGAGGCTCCCCGTGCCAACACACGCTTGACTAACTCTCTTCCGCACCCTCCCCAGCAAAAAAGGATCACAGAAACATTTAGAGATGGGCAGGAATCTCTGCAGAGCATGTCCTTCCACCCCAGTGCTCAAGCAGGGCCAGCTAGAGCAGATTGTCTGGGACCACAGCCACTCGCGTCTTCAGTACCTCCGAGAATGGAGCCGCCACCACCTCTTCCACTCTTTGACCACCCTCACACTGAAAAAGCCCTGCCGCCTTTGCCCGGGCAATTCCAGATGCTTTCACTTCTGAACATGGCCTCTTGTCCTACCACTGATCGCAAGCCTCTGGGCACAGCCCTTCAGCCGCTTTGCAGGCCACCGCACCGGCCGCTTACGCAACCCGCACTTTCTCAGCTCGTCTAGGAGCACGTACCAGGAGACAGCGACAAAGGCTTCCTTCAAGTACGCCTCAGCAACAGCCACTGCTCTCCCCTCGCCCAACGCCCACTCGCCTCAACGCGGAAGACACGCAGCTCACTCAAGCATGATTTGCCCTTCCAAAATCCACGCCAAACACCCCCCAACACCTTCCGTCCGTCCTGGCCTTGGCAGTGATTTCCAGCAGCATTGCTTCCATCACCTGCCCCGGGAACAGGCTCAGGCTCACCGGCCTCTGCTTTCCCAGAGCCTCCCGCACCATCTTCTGCGGGACACGAGGGGTACCAGCTCCCTTCCACTCTTCAGGAGCTGCCCCCAGGCACTATGACCTTTCCAGGAAAATGCACAGCGGCCTCACAAGGAGGCCTCCGCAATGCCAGATGCCTCGGCATTCCTGGGAGCAACACGACAGGCCCCGGGCACTTACAAACACCCACTCCCACACCACTCCTTCCTACCTCCCTTCATCTTCCTCAGCAACAACCACAGATCACCTGACAAACAGCCTGAAAAACACTCACCTTGCCTCAGCGGGGGCAGGCCTTGCCACTCATCAACCCTTCCGCACGCACCACCACCACCACCACAGCCTCGGCTCTGCAGCCCCGTGCCGCATGCTCAAACCCAGCTCCCCTCGGCAATCGCCAAATTCCCTTTCACCCTGTCAAGCTCTGCGCAGAGAACTGGCCTCACCCCTCGACACTCGCCCCAAGCACAGACCCCACCAAAGGCCCAGGAGTGCCAGCCTCCCCTGCCTGCCGCTCCCAGCTCTGCTCCGCCTTTCAGCACACATACGGGCTCTCCAGAAACTCACCTGCCCTCGCACGCTGCCTCATACACAATCATAAGAGTCACTTCGGTTGCAAAGGACCCTTAACATTATCGAGTCCAACCGTTAACCTAATAGTGCCAAGGCCACCACTAATCCATGTCCCTAAGCGCCACGTCTACGTGTCTTTTAAACACCTCCCACAATGGTGACTCAACCACTGCCCTGGGCAGCCCCTTCCAGTGCTTGATAACCCTCTCGGTGAAGAAATTTCTCATCATAGCCAAACTAAACTTTGCCTGGCGCAACATGAGGCCCTTTCCTCTTGCCCTAGCACTTGTTGCTAGGGATGAGAGACTCACAACCTCCTCGTTACAACCTCCTCTCAGGTACTTGGAGACACCGATAGGGCCTCCCCTCAGCCGCCGCCTTCTGAAAACGCAGTAGCCCCGCTTCCCTCAACCGCTACTTCTAAGGCTTCTTCTCTCGATCCTTCACTGCATTCGCTGCTCTCCTTTGGATGCGTCACACCACAGCCCAAGCCCCACCTCAGGGGTCCGCGATGGAGGGGCCAACACAAGCACCGGCGGAGCCAGGCAGGGCACCTCTCGTCACAGGACCGGCGAGCTCTCAGCCAGGGCTGCCAGGAAAATGGCCTGCTCTCCCAAACAGCCCTCCTCTGCCTGCCCGCACTGACACCCCCAGGGACGGATCCCAGGGGGCACAAGCCCAGACACGCAGGCCCCTTTCTCCCAGCTACAACCTTTCAAGCAAGGCGGGCAACAAGGCACACACAGAGCACGCTCAGTGGGAAAGGCCAGGCCTACAGTCAGGCTTAGCAAGCTGGCAGCAAGGCAGGCAGGGACCAAATGCCATGGAAGGGGCCGACACTCATGCCCGGCACACCTCCAAAGCCCACAACAGCCTTCCAGGCCCATGAACAAGTGGGGGCCCCTCTTCGCAACGCACCCGCAAACCACACCACACGAGTGCCACGGCATGACCTCACTGACAACACCCCACCTCTCCTATGCTTTGGCCACGTCTGCCAAATGCCCTGACACGCACCTTCCATGCAAATCCTCCCAGATACCTGCTCTCACTTCAAAGCTGACGCCAGGGACAGACGGACACATCCTCAAGAGGACGACATGAGAAGGGAGCGTTGTGGGAAGGGACACACCCCCCACCTCATTACCTGCCAAGCTCTGGCACGCAACAGCTGCTTGCTGCAAAATGCCGTCACGTGCAAAGCCTGTCCCGCCCCCTCAGACCAGCATAAAAGACGGCCCAGCGCCTCTCTCCATCACACGCTTCTCCTGACGCCTTCTCCCCCGCAGTCAACAAGGTGAGCCTGAAGCCCCTTCCCCTCCTTCTCCTGCCCCACACGCCCCGTCTCTTCCAGCACGCGCTGACACCAGACTCAGCAGCCCCCACGACTCAACACCACCACCCTCCCCGCAGCCCCACACCGCGCCTCCACACTCCCTTGCCCTCCTGTAACGACACCCCTCGCGCCCCCCCAACACCCTCCGCTTCCTCAACACCCTCTCTTACAGGGACACTCCACACCGCAGACATGGCCTGCAACAACTTCTGCAGCCCCTGCGGACCCACCCCGCTGGCTAACAGCTGCAACGAGCCCTGCGTCAGGCAGTGCGAGGACTCCCGCGTCGTCATCCAGCCTTCCACCGTGCTGGTCACCCTGCCGGGACCCATCCTCACCTCCTTCCCCCAGAGCACCGCCGTCGGATCCTCCTCATCGGCTGCTGTGGGCAACATCCTCAGCTCCCAGGGAGTGCCCATCTCCTCCGGCGGCTTTGGCTACGGTTACGGCCTCGGAGGCCTGGGCTGCTATGGCGCCGGAAGAGCCTGCCTGCCCTGCTAAGGGCCCTCCACACCACACACACCCTGCAAGCCACGGCATGGACTGAGGACGCACCTCCCGCCTGCTGCTGGAACGGGGACCTGCCACCCGCACCTCCTCCTCTCAAGGCACCAAGCAAAGTAGCACGGAAGGGGCCAGCCCCGGCTGCCAGGATACATGGCCCACCTACCTCCTCCTCTTCTCCCACTGTCTTCTTTGCATCGCCCCTACTGCTACGTCCGCTACTCTCCGCTGCAAACGCCTGCTCACAAGCCAAAGACCACCGGGGCACCTCCCCCGCGCTGCTCCCACCGCAGGAAAGGAAGACCTCGGTGCTCTGGCAAAATCTTCTGCAAGCAAAGGACCTGGGCTGACGGTCGCCCTACTTGCACCTCAGGACGGATCCCTTCCACTGCGTGCTCCTGCCTTTTCACTCTTTTGCCTCAATAAAATCTCCTGCATCCCAGCACCACACGCCTCCATCTCCTTTCTTCTCCCAAGGCTCTTCCACTCTAAAACGGCACAAAGCCAGGCCTCAACAGGCCGGCGGGGTTGGGGGGAAAAGGGCACTCAGCCTCTCCGAGGGCACAGGCCACCAGCGACAACACACACTCGCACCTGCAGGCATACACAGCATGACACAAGCCCAGCACTGGCTCAGAAAAAGCCTCCGATACGACAACGCTCCCTGCGCACACCTCCGACCGAGGCTCCCCGTGCCAACACACGCTTGACTAACTCTCTTCCGCACCCTCCCCAGCAAAAAAGGATCACAGAAACATTTAGAGATGGGCAGGAATCTCTGCAGAGCATGTCCTTCCACCCCAGTGCTCAAGCAGGGCCAGCTAGAGCAGATTGTCTGGGACCACAGCCACTCGCGTCTTCAGTACCTCCGAGAATGGAGCCGCCACCACCTCTTCCACTCTTTGACCACCCTCACACTGAAAAAGCCCTGCCGCCTTTGCCCGGGCAATTCCAGATGCTTTCACTTCTGAACATGGCCTCTTGTCCTACCACTGATCGCAAGCCTCTGGGCACAGCCCTTCAGCCGCTTTGCAGGCCACCGCACCGGCCGCTTACGCAACCCGCACTTTCTCAGCTCGTCTAGGAGCACGTACCAGGAGACAGCGACAAAGGCTTCCTTCAAGTACGCCTCAGCAACAGCCACTGCTCTCCCCTCGCCCAACGCCCACTCGCCTCAACGCGGAAGACACGCAGCTCACTCAAGCATGATTTGCCCTTCCAAAATCCACGCCAAACACCCCCCAACACCTTCCGTCCGTCCTGGCCTTGGCAGTGATTTCCAGCAGCATTGCTTCCATCACCTGCCCCGGGAACAGGCTCAGGCTCACCGGCCTCTGCTTTCCCAGAGCCTCCCGCACCATCTTCTGCGGGACACGAGGGGTACCAGCTCCCTTCCACTCTTCAGGAGCTGCCCCCAGGCACTATGACCTTTCCAGGAAAATGCACAGCGGCCTCACAAGGAGGCCTCCGCAATGCCAGATGCCTCGGCATTCCTGGGAGCAACACGACAGGCCCCGGGCACTTACAAACACCCACTCCCACACCACTCCTTCCTACCTCCCTTCATCTTCCTCAGCAACAACCACAGATCACCTGACAAACAGCCTGAAAAACACTCACCTTGCCTCAGCGGGGGCAGGCCTTGCCACTCATCAACCCTTCCGCACGCACCACCACCACCACCACAGCCTCGGCTCTGCAGCCCCGTGCCGCATGCTCAAACCCAGCTCCCCTCGGCAATCGCCAAATTCCCTTTCACCCTGTCAAGCTCTGCGCAGAGAACTGGCCTCACCCCTCGACACTCGCCCCAAGCACAGACCCCACCAAAGGCCCAGGAGTGCCAGCCTCCCCTGCCTGCCGCTCCCAGCCCTGCTCCGCCTTTCAGCACACTTACGGGCTCTCCAGAAACTCACCTGCCCTCGCACGCTGCCTCATACACAATCATAAGAGTCACTTCGGTTGCAAAGGACCCTTAACATTATCGAGTCCAACCGTTAACCTAATACTGCCAAGGCCACCACTAATCCATGTCCCTAAGCGCCACGTCTACGTGTCTTTTAAACACCTCCCACAATGGTGACTCAACCACTGCCCTGGGCAGCCCCTTCCAGTGCTTGATAACCCTCTCGGTGAAGAAATTTCTCATCATAGCCAAACTAAACTTTGCCTGGCGCAACATGAGGCCCTTTCCTCTTGCCCTAGCACTTGTTGCTAGGGATGAGAGACTCACAACCTCCTCGTTACAGCCTCCTCTCAGGTACTTGGAGACACCGATAGGGCCTCCCCTCAGCCGCCGCCTTCTGAAAACGCAGTAGCCCCGCTTCCCTCAACCGCTACTTCTAAGGCTTCTTCTCTCGATCCTTCACCGCATTCGCTGCTCTCCTTTGGATGCGTCACACCACAGCCCAAGCCCCACCTCAGGGGTCCACGATGGAGGGGCCAACACAAGCACCGGCGGAGCCAGGCAGGGCACCTCTCGTCACAGGACCGGCGAGCTCTCAGCCAGGGCTGCCAGGAAAATGGCCTGCTCTCCCAAACAGCCCTCCTCTGCCTGCCCGCACTGACACCCCCAGGGACGGATCCCAGGGGGCACAAGCCCAGACACGCAGGCCCCTTTCTCCCAGCTACAACCTTTCAAGCAAGGCGGGCAACAAGGCACACACAGAGCACGCTCAGTGGGAAAGGCCAGGCCTACAGTCAGGCTTAGCAAGCTGGCAGCAAGGCAGGCAGGGACCAAATGCCATGGAAGGGGCCGACACTCATGCCCGGCACACCTCCAAAGCCCACAACAGCCTTCCAGGCCCATGAACAAGTGGGGGCCCCTCTTCGCAACGCACCCGCAAACCACACCACACGAGTGCCACGGCATGACCTCACTGACAACACCCCACCTCTCCTATGCTTTGGCCACGTCTGCCAAATGCCCTGACACGCACCTTCCATGCAAATCCTCCCAGATACCTGCTCTCACTTCAAAGCTGACGCCAGGGACAGACGGACACATCCTCAAGAGGACGACATGAGAAGGGAGCGTTGTGGGAAGGGACACACCCCCCACCTCATTACCTGCCAAGCTCTGGCACGCAACAGCTGCTTGCTGCAAAATGCCGTCACGCGCAAAGCCTGTCCCGCCCCCTCAGACCAGCATAAAAGACGGCCCAGCGCCTCTCTCCATCACACGCTTCTCCTGACGCCTTCTCCCCCGCAGTCAACAAGGTGAGCCTGAAGCCCCTTCCCCTCCTTCTCCTGCCCCACACGCCCCGTCTCTTCCAGCACGCGCTGACACCAGACTCAGCAGCCCCCACGACTCAACACCACCACGCTCCCCGCAGCCCCACACCGCGCCTCCACACTCCCTTGCCCTCCTGTAACGACACCCCTCGCGCCCCCCCAACACCCTCCGCTTCCTCAACACCCTCTCTTACAGGGACACTCCACACCGCAGACATGGCCTGCAACAACTTCTGCAGCCCCTGCGGACCCACCCCGCTGGCTAACAGCTGCAACGAGCCCTGCGTCAGGCAGTGCGAGGACTCCCCGCGTCGTCATCCAGCCTTCCACCGTGCTGGTCACCCTGCCGGGACCCATCCTCACCTCCTTCCCCCAGAGCACCGCCGTCGGATCCTCCTCATCGGCTGCTGTGGGCAACATCCTCAGCTCCCAGGGAGTGCCCATCTCCTCCGGCGGCTTTGGCTACGGTTACGGCCTCGGAGGCCTGGGCTGCTATGGCGCCGGAAGAGCCTGCCTGCCCTGCTAAGGGCCCTCCACACCACACACACCCTGCAAGCCACGGCATGGACTGAGGACGCACCTCCCGCCTGCTGCTGGAACGGGGACCTGCCACCCGCACCTCCTCCTCTCAAGGCACCAAGCAAAGTAGCACGGAAGGGGCCAGCCCCGGCTGCCAGGATACATGGCCCACCTACCTCCTCCTCTTCTCCCACTGTCTTCTTTGCATCGCCCCTACTGCTACGTCCGCTACTCTCCGCTGCAAACGCCTGCTCACAAGCCAAAGACCACCGGGGCACCTCCCCCGCGCTGCTCCCACCGCAGGAAAGGAAGACCTCGGTGCTCTGGCAAAATCTTCTGCAAGCAAAGGACCTGGGCTGACGGTCGCCCTACTTGCACCTTAGGACGGATCCCTTCCACTGTGTGCTCCTGCCTTTTCACTCTTTTGCCTCAATAAAATCTCCTGCATCCCAGCACCACACGCCTCCATCTCCTTTCTTCTCCCAAGGCTCTTCCACTCTAAAATGGCACAAAGCCAGGCCTCAACAGGCCGGCGGGGTTGGGGGGAAAAGGGCACTCAGCCTCTCCGAGGGCACAGGCCACCAGCGACAACACACACTCGCACCTGCAGGCATACACAGCATGACACAAGCCCAGCACTGGCTCAGAAAAAGCCTCCGATACGACAACGCTCCCTGCGCACACCTCCGACCGAGGCTCCCTGTGCCAACACACGCTTGACTAACTCTCTTCCGCACCCTCCCCAGCAAAAAAGGATCACAGAAACATTTAGAGATGGGCAGGAATCTCTGCAGAGCATGTCCTTCCACCCCAGTGCTCAAGCAGGGCCAGCTAGAGCAGATTGTCTGGGACCACAGCCACTCGCGTCTTCAGTACCTCCGAGAATGGAGCCGCCACCACCTCTTCCACTCTTTGACCACCCTCACACTGAAAAAGCCCTGCCGCCTTTGCCCGGGCAATTCCAGATGCTTTCACTTCTGAACATGGCCTCTTGTCCTACCACTGATCGCAAGCCTCTGGGCACAGCCCTTCAGCCGCTTTGCAGGCCACCGCACCGGCCGCTTACGCAACCCGCACTTTCTCAGCTCGTCTAGGAGCACGTACCAGGAGACAGCGACAAAGGCTTCCTTCAAGTACGCCTCAGCAACAGCCACTGCTCTCCCCTTGCCCAACGCCCACTTGCCTCAACGCGGAAGACACGCAGCTCACTCAAGCATGATTTGCCCTTCCAAAATCCACGCCAAACACCCCCCAACACCTTCCGTCCGTCCTGGCCTTTGCAGTGATTTCCAGCAGCATTGCTTCCATCACCTGCCCCGGGAACAGGCTCAGGCTCACCGGCCTCTGCTTTCCCAGAGCCTCCCGCACCATCTTCTGCGGGACACGAGGGGTACCAGCTCCCTTCCACTCTTCAGGAGCTGCCCCCAGGCACTATGACCTTTCCAGGAAAATGCACAGCGGCCTCACAAGGAGGCCTCCGCAATGCCAGATGCCTCGGCATTCCTGGGAGCAACACGACAGGCCCCGGGCACTTACAAACACCCACTCCCACACCACTCCTTCCTACCTCCCTTCATCTTCCTCAGCAACAACCACAGATCACCTGACAAACAGCCTGAAAAACACTCACCTTGCCTCAGCGGGGGCAGGCCTTGCCACTCATCAACCCTTCCGCACGCACCACCACCACCACCACAGCCTCGGCTCTGCAGCCCCGTGCCGCATGCTCAAACCCAGCTCCCCTCGGCAATCGCCAAATTCCCTTTCACCCTGTCAAGCTCTGCGCAGAGAACTGGCCTCACCCCTCGACACTCGCCCCAAGCACAGACCCCACCAAAGGCCCAGGAGTGCCAGCCTCCCCTGCCTGCCGCTCCCAGCTCTGCTCCGCCTTTCAGCACACTTACGGGCTCTCCAGAAACTCACCTGCCCTCGCACGCTGCCTCATACACAATCATAAGAGTCACTTCGGTTGCAAAGGACCCTTAACATTATCGAGTCCAACCGTTAACCTAATACTGCCAAGGCCACCACTAATCCATGTCCCTAAGCGCCACGTCTACGTGTCTTTTAAACACCTCCCACAATGGTGACTCAACCACTGCCCTGGGCAGCCCCTTCCAGTGCTTGATAACCCTCTCGGTGAAGAAATTTCTCATCATAGCCAAACTAAACTTTGCCTGGCGCAACATGAGGCCCTTTCCTCTTGCCCTAGCACTTGTTGCTAGGGATGAGAGACTCACAACCTCCTCGTTACAGCCTCCTCTCAGGTACTTGGAGACACCGATAGGGCCTCCCCTCAGCCGCCGCCTTCTGAAAACACAGTAGCCCCGCTTCCCTCAACCGCTACTTCTAAGGCTTCTTCTCTCGATCCTTCACCGCATTCGCTGCTCTCCTTTGGATGCGTCACACCACAGCCCAAGCCCCACCTCAGGGGTCCACGATGGAGGGGCCAACACAAGCACCGGCGGAGCCAGGCAGGGCACCTCTCGTCACAGGACCGGCGAGCTCTCAGCCAGGGCTGCCAGGAAAATGGCCTGCTCTCCCAAACAGCCCTCCTCTGCCTGCCCGCACTGACACCCCCAGGGACGGATCCCAGGGGGCACAAGCCCAGACACGCAGGCCCCTTTCTCCCAGCTACAACCTTTCAAGCAAGGCGGGCAACAAGGCACACACAGAGCACGCTCAGTGGGAAAGGCCAGGCCTACAGTCAGGCTTAGCAAGCTGGCAGCAAGGCAGGCAGGGACCAAATGCCACGGAAGGGGCCGACACTCATGCCCGGCACACCTCCAAAGCCCACAACAGCCTTCCAGGCCCATGAACAAGTGGGGGCCCCTCTTCGCAACGCACCCGCAAACCACACCACACGAGTGCCACGGCATGACCTCACTGACAACACCCCACCTCTCCTATGCTTTGGCCACGTCTGCCAAATGCCCTGACACGCACCTTCCATGCAAATCCTCCCAGATACCTGCTCTCACTTCAAAGCTGACGCCAGGGACAGACGGACACATCCTCAAGAGGACGACATGAGAAGGGAGCGTTGTGGGAAGGGACACACCCCCCACCTCATTACCTGCCAAGCTCTGGCACGCAACAGCTGCTTGCTGCAAAATGCCGTCACGCGCAAAGCCTGTCCCGCCCCCTCAGACCAGCATAAAAGACGGCCCAGCGCCTCTCTCCATCACACGCTTCTCCTGACGCCTTCTCCCCCGCAGTCAACAAGGTGAGCCTGAAGCCCCTTCCCCTCCTTCTCCTGCCCCACACGCCCCGTCTCTTCCAGCACGCGCTGACACCAGACTCAGCAGCCCCCACGACTCAACACCACCACCCTCCCCGCAGCCCCACACCGCGCCTCCACACTCCCTTGCCCTCCTGTAACGACACCCCTCGCGCCCCCCCAACACCCTCCGCTTCCTCAACACCCTCTCTTACAGGGACACTCCACACCGCAGACATGGCCTGCAACAACCTCTGCAGCCCCTGCGGACCCACCCCGCTGGCTAACAGCTGCAACGAGCCCTGCGTCAGGCAGTGCGAGGACTCCCGCGTCGTCATCCAGCCTTCCACCGTGCTGGTCACCCTGCCGGGACCCATCCTCACCTCCTTCCCCCAGAGCACCGCCGTCGGATCCTCCTCATCGGCTGCTGTGGGCAACATCCTCAGCTCCCAGGGAGTGCCCATCTCCTCCGGCGGCTTTGGCTACGGTTACGGCCTCGGAGGCCTGGGCTGCTATGGCGCCGGAAGAGCCTGCCTGCCCTGCTAAGGGCCCTCCACACCACACACACCCTGCAAGCCACGGCATGGACTGAGGACGCACCTCCCGCCTGCTGCTGGAACGGGGACCTGCCACCCGCACCTCCTCCTCTCAAGGCACCAAGCAAAGTAGCACGGAAGGGGCCAGCCCCGGCTGCCAGGATACATGGCCCACCTACCTCCTCCTCTTCTCCCACTGTCTTCTTTGCATCGCCCCTACTGCTACGTACGCTACTCTCCGCTGCAAAAGCCTGCTCACAAGCCAAAGACCACCGGGGCACCTCCCCCGCGCTGCTCCCACCGCAGGAAAGGAAGACCTCGGTGCTCTGGCAAAATCTTCTGCAAGCAAAGGACCTGGGCTGACGGTCGCCCTACTTGCACCTCAGGACGGATCCCTTCCACTGCGTGCTCCTGCCTTTTCACTCTTTTGCCTCAATAAAATCTCCTGCATCCCAGCACCACACGCCTCCATCTCCTTTCTTCTCCCAAGGCTCTTCCACTCTAAAACGGCACAAAGCCAGGCCTCAACAGGCCGGCGGGGTTGGGGGGAAAAGGGCACTCAGCCTCTCTGAGGACACAGGCCACCAGCGACAACACACACTCGCACCTGCAGGCATACACAGCATGACACAAGCCCAGCACTGGCTCAGAAAAAGCCTCCGATACGACAACGCTCCCTGCGCACACCTCCGACCGAGGCTCCCCGTGCCAACACACGCTTGACTAACTCTCTTCCGCACCCTCCCCAGCCAAAAAGGATCACAGAAACATTTAGAGATGGGCAGGAATCTCTGCAGAGCATGTCCTTCCACCCCAGTGCTCAAGCAGGGCCAGCTAGAGCAGATTGTCTGGGACCACAGCCACTCGCGTCTTCAGTACCTCCGAGAATGGAGCCGCCACCACCTCTTCCACTCTTTGACCACCCTCACACTGAAAAAGCCCTGCCGCCTTTGCCCGGGCAATTCCAGATGCTTTCACTTCTGAACATGGCCTCTTGTCCTACCACTGATCGCAAGCCTCTGGGCACAGCCCTTCAGCCGCTTTGCAGGCCACCGCACCGGCCGCTTACGCAACCCGCACTTTCTCAGCTCGTCTAGGAGCACGTACCAGGAGACAGCGGCAAAGGCTTCCTTCAAGTACGCCTCAGCAACAGCCACTGCTCTCCCCTTGCCCAACGCCCACTCGCCTCAACGCGGAAGACACGCAGCTCACTCAAGCATGATTTGCCCTTCCAAAATCCACGCCAAACACCCCCCAACACCTTCCGTCCGTCCTGGCCTTGGCAGTGATTTCCAGCAGCATTGCTTCCATCACCTGCCCCGGGAACAGGCTCAGGCTCACCGGCCTCTGCTTTCCCAGAGCCTCCCGCACCATCTTCTGCGGGACACGAGGGGTACCAGCTCCCTTCCACTCTTCAGGAGCTGCCCCCAGGCACTATGACCTTTCCAGGAAAATGCACAGCGGCCTCACAAGGAGGCCTCCGCAATGCCAGATGCCTCGGCATTCCTGGGAGCAACACGACAGGCCCCGGGCACTTACAAACACCCACTCCCACACCACTCCTTCCTACCTCCCTTCATCTTCCTCAGCAACAACCACAGATCACCTGACAAACAGCCTGAAAAACACTCACCTTGCCTCAGCGGGGGCAGGCCTTGCCACTCATCAACCCTTCCGCACGCACCACCACCACCACCACAGCCTCGGCTCTGCAGCCCCGTGCCGCATGCTCAAACCCAGCTCCCCTCGGCAATCGCCAAATTCCCTTTCACCCTGTCAAGCTCTGCGCAGAGAACTGGCCTCACCCCTCGACACTCGCCCCAAGCACAGACCCCACCAAAGGCCCAGGAGTGCCAGCCTCCCCTGCCTGCCGCTCCCAGCTCTGCTCCGCCTCTCAGCACACATACGGGCTCTCCAGAAACTCACCTGCCCTCGCACACTGCCTCATACACAATCATAAGAGTCACTTCGGTTGCAAAGGACCCTTAACATTATCGAGTCCAACCGTTAACCTAATACTGCCAAGGCCACCACTAATCCATGTCCCTAAGCGCCACGTCTACGTGTCTTTTAAACACCTCCCACAATGGTGACTCAACCACTGCCCTGGGCAGCCCCTTCCAGTGCTTGATAACCCTCTCGGTGAAGAAATTTCTCATCATAGCCAAACTAAACTTTGCCTGGCGCAACATGAGGCCCTTTCCTCTTGCCCTAGCACTTGTTGCTAGGGATGAGAGACTCACAACCTCCTCGTTACAGCCTCCTCTCAGGTACTTGGAGACACCGATAGGGCCTCCCCTCAGCCGCCGCCTTCTGAAAACACAGTAGCCCCGCTTCCCTCAACCGCTACTTCTAAGGCTTCTTCTCTCGATCCTTCACCGCATTCGCTGCTCTCCTTTGGATGCGTCACACCACAGCCCAAGCCCCACCTCAGGGGTCCACGATGGAGGGGCCAACACAAGCACCGGCGGAGCCAGGCAGGGCACCTCTCGTCACAGGACCGGCGAGCTCTCAGCCAGGGCTGCCAGGAAAATGGCCTGCTCTCCCAAACAGCCCTCCTCTGCCTGCCCGCACTGACACCCCCAGGGACGGATCCCAGGGGGCACAAGCCCAGACACGCAGGCCCCTTTCTCCCAGCTACAACCTTTCAAGCAAGGCGGGCAACAAGGCACACACAGAGCACGCTCAGTGGGAAAGGCCAGGCCTACAGTCAGGCTTAGCAAGCTGGCAGCAAGGCAGGCAGGGACCAAATGCCACGGAAGGGGCCGACACTCATGCCCGGCACACCTCCAAAGCCCACAACAGCCTTCCAGGCCCATGAACAAGTGGGGGCCCCTCTTCGCAACGCACCCGCAAACCACACCACACGAGTGCCACGGCATGACCTCACTGACAACACCCCACCTCTCCTATGCTTTGGCCACGTCTGCCAAATGCCCTGACACGCACCTTCCATGCAAATCCTCCCAGATACCTGCTCTCACTTCAAAGCTGACGCCAGGGACAGACGGACACATCCTCAAGAGGACGACATGAGAAGGGAGCGTTGTGGGAAGGGACACACCCCCCACCTCATTACCTGCCAAGCTCTGGCACGCAACAGCTGCTTGCTGCAAAATGCCGTCACGCGCAAAGCCTGTCCCGCCCCCTCAGACCAGCATAAAAGACGGCCCAGCGCCTCTCTCCATCACACGCTTCTCCTGACGCCTTCTCCCCCGCAGTCAACAAGGTGAGCCTGAAGCCCCTTCCCCTCCTTCTCCTGCCCCACACGCCCCGTCTCTTCCAGCACGCGCTGACACCAGACTCAGCAGCCCCCACGACTCAACACCACCACCCTCCCCGCAGCCCCACACCGCGCCTCCACACTCCCTTGCCCTCCTGTAACGACACCCCTCGCGCCCCCCCAACACCCTCCGCTTCCTCAACACCCTCTCTTACAGGGACACTCCACACCGCAGACATGGCCTGCAACAACCTCTGCAGCCCCTGCGGACCCACCCCGCTGGCTAACAGCTGCAACGAGCCCTGCGTCAGGCAGTGCGAGGACTCCCGCGTCGTCATCCAGCCTTCCACCGTGCTGGTCACCCTGCCGGGACCCATCCTCACCTCCTTCCCCCAGAGCACCGCCGTCGGATCCTCCTCATCGGCTGCTGTGGGCAACATCCTCAGCTCCCAGGGAGTGCCCATCTCCTCCGGCGGCTTTGGCTACGGTTACGGCCTCGGAGGCCTGGGCTGCTATGGCGCCGGAAGAGCCTGCCTGCCCTGCTAAGGGCCCTCCACACCACACACACCCTGCAAGCCACGGCATGGACTGAGGACGCACCTCCCGCCTGCTGCTGGCACGGGGACCTGCCACCCGCACCTCCTCCTCTCAAGGCACCAAGCAAAGTAGCACGGAAGGGGCCAGCCCCGGCTGCCAGGATACATGGCCCACCTACCTCCTCCTCTTCTCCCACTGTCTTCTTTGCATCGCCCCTACTGCTACGTACGCTACTCTCCGCTGCAAACGCCTGCTCACAAGCCAAAGACCACCGGGGCACCTCCCCCGCGCTGCTCCCACCGCAGGAAAGGAAGACCTCGGTGCTCTGGCAAAATCTTCTGCAAGCAAAGGACCTGGGCTGACGGTCGCCCTACTTGCACCTCAGGACGGATCCCTTCCACTGCGTGCTCCTGCCTTTTCACTCTTTTGCCTCAATAAAATCTCCTGCATCCCAGCACCACACGCCTCCATCTCCTTTCTTCTCCCAAGGCTCTTCCACTCTAAAATGGCACAAAGCCAGGCCTCAACAGGCCGGCGGGGTTGGGGGGAAAAGGGCACTCAGCCTCTCTGAGGACACAGGCCACCAGCGACAACACACACTCGCACCTGCAGGCATACACAGCATGACACAAGCCCAGCACTGGCTCAGAAAAAGCCTCCGATACGACAACGCTCCCTGCGCACACCTCCGACCGAGGCTCCCCGTGCCAACACACGCTTGACTAACTCTCTTCCGCACCCTCCCCAGCAAAAAAGGATCACAGAAACATTTAGAGATGGGCAGGAATCTCTGCAGAGCATGTCCTTCCACCCCAGTGCTCAAGCAGGGCCAGCTAGAGCAGATTGTCTGGGACCACAGCCACTCGCGTCTTCAGTACCTCCGAGAACGGAGCCGCCACCACCTCTTCCACTCTTTGACCACCCTCACACTGAAAAAGCCCTGCCGCCTTTGCCCGGGCAATTCCAGATGCTTTCACTTCTGAACATGGCCTCTTGTCCTACCACTGATCGCAAGCCTCTGGGCACAGCCCTTCAGCCGCTTTGCAGGCCACCGCACCGGCCGCTTACGCAACCCGCACTTTCTCAGCTCGTCTAGGAGCACGTACCAGGAGACAGCGGCAAAGGCTTCCTTCAAGTACGCCTCAGCAACAGCCACTGCTCTCCCCTTGCCCAACGCCCACTCGCCTCAACGCGGAAGACACGCAGCTCACTCAAGCATGATTTGCCCTTCCAAAATCCACGCCAAACACCCCCCAACACCTTCCGTCCGTCCTGGCCTTGGCAGTGATTTCCAGCAGCATTGCTTCCATCACCTGCCCCGGGAACAGGCTCAGGCTCACCGGCCTCTGCTTTCCCAGAGCCTCCCGCACCATCTTCTGCGGGACACGAGGGGTACCAGCTCCCTTCCACTCTTCAGGAGCTGCCCCCAGGCACTATGACCTTTCCAGGAAAATGCACAGCGGCCTCACAAGGAGGCCTCCGCAATGCCAGATGCCTCGGCATTCCTGGGAGCAACACGACAGGCCCCGGGCACTTACAAACACCCACTCCCACACCACTCCTTCCTACCTCCCTTCATCTTCCTCAGCAACAACCACAGATCACCTGACAAACAGCCTGAAAAACACTCACCTTGCCTCAGCGGGGGCAGGCCTTGCCACTCATCAACCCTTCCGCACGCACCACCACCACCACCACAGCCTCGGCTCTGCAGCCCCGTGCCGCATGCTCAAACCCAGCTCCCCTCGGCAATCGCCAAATTCCCTTTCACCCTGTCAAGCTCTGCGCAGAGAACTGGCCTCACCCCTCGACACTCGCCCCAAGCACAGACCCCACCAAAGGCCCAGGAGTGCCAGCCTCCCCTGCCTGCCGCTCCCAGCTCTGCTCCGCCTCTCAGCACACATACGGGCTCTCCAGAAACTCACCTGCCCTCGCACGCTGCCTCATACACAATCATAAGAGTCACTTCGGTTGCAAAGGACCCTTAACATTATCGAGTCCAACCGTTAACCTAATACTGCCAAGGCCACCACTAATCCATGTCCCTAAGCGCCACGTCTACGTGTCTTTTAAACACCTCCCACAATGGTGACTCAACCACTGCCCTGGGCAGCCCCTTCCAGTGCTTGATAACCCTCTCGGTGAAGAAATTTCTCATCATAGCCAAACTAAACTTTGCCTGGCGCAACATGAGGCCCTTTCCTCTTGCCCTAGCACTTGTTGCTAGGGATGAGAGACTCACAACCTCCTCGTTACAGCCTCCTCTCAGGTACTTGGAGACACCGATAGGGCCTCCCCTCAGCCGCCGCCTTCTGAAAACACAGTAGCCCCGCTTCCCTCAACCGCTACTTCTAAGGCTTCTTCTCTCGATCCTTCACCGCATTCGCTGCTCTCCTTTGGATGCGTCACACCACAGCCCAAGCCCCACCTCAGGGGTCCACGATGGAGGGGCCAACACAAGCACCGGCGGAGCCAGGCAGGGCACCTCTCGTCACAGGACCGGCGAGCTCTCAGCCAGGGCTGCCAGGAAAATGGCCTGCTCTCCCAAACAGCCCTCCTCTGCCTGCCCGCACTGACACCCCCAGGGACGGATCCCAGGGGGCACAAGCCCAGACACGCAGGCCTCTTTCTCCCAGCTACAACCTTTCAAGCAAGGCGGGCAACAAGGCACACACAGAGCACGCTCAGTGGGAAAGGCCAGGCCTACAGTCAGGCTTAGCAAGCTGGCAGCAAGGCAGGCAGGGACCAAATGCCACGGAAGGGGCCGACACTCATGCCCGGCACACCTCCAAAGCCCACAACAGCCTTCCAGGCCCATGAACAAGTGGGGGCCCCTCTTCGCAACGCACCCGCAAACCACACCACACGAGTGCCACGGCATGACCTCACTGACAACACCCCACCTCTCCTATGCTTTGGCCACGTCTGCCAAATGCCCTGACACGCACCTTCCATGCAAATCCTCCCAGATACCTGCTCTCACTTCAAAGCTGACGCCAGGGACAGACGGACACATCCTCAAGAGGACGACATGAGAAGGGAGCGTTGTGGGAAGGGACACACCCCCCACCTCATTACCTGCCAAGCTCTGGCACGCAACAGCTGCTTGCTGCAAAATGCCGTCACGCGCAAAGCCTGTCCCGCCCCCTCAGACCAGCATAAAAGACGGCCCAGCGCCTCTCTCCATCACACGCTTCTCCTGACGCCTTCTCCCCCGCAGTCAACAAGGTGAGCCTGAAGCCCCTTCCCCTCCTTCTCCTGCCCCACACGCCCCGTCTCTTCCAGCACGCGCTGACACCAGACTCAGCAGCCCCCACGACTCAACACCACCACGCTCCCCGCAGCCCCACACCGCGCCTCCACACTCCCTTGCCCTCCTGTAACGACACCCCTCGCGCCCCCCCAACACCCTCCGCTTCCTCAACACCCTCTCTTACAGGGACACTCCACACCGCAGACATGGCCTGCAACAACTTCTGCAGCCCCTGCGGACCCACCCCGCTGGCTAACAGCTGCAACGAGCCCTGCGTCAGGCAGTGCGAGGACTCCCGCGTCGTCATCCAGCCTTCCACCGTGCTGGTCACCCTGCCGGGACCCATCCTCACCTCCTTCCCCCAGAGCACCGCCGTCGGATCCTCCTCATCGGCTGCTGTGGGCAACATCCTCAGCTCCCAGGGAGTGCCCATCTCCTCCGGCGGCTTTGGCTACGGTTACGGCCTCGGAGGCCTGGGCTGCTATGGCGCCGGAAGAGCCTGCCTGCCCTGCTAAGGGCCCTCCACACCACACACACCCTGCAAGCCACGGCATGGACTGAGGACGCACCTCCCGCCTGCTGCTGGCACGGGGACCTGCCACCCGCACCTCCTCCTCTCAAGGCACCAAGCAAAGTAGCACGGAAGGGGCCAGCCCCGGCTGCCAGGATACATGGCCCACCTACCTCCTCCTCTTCTCCCACTGTCTTCTTTGCATCGCCCCTACTGCTACGTACGCTACTCTCCGCTGCAAACGCCTGCTCACAAGCCAAAGACCACCGGGGCACCTCCCCCGCGCTGCTCCCACCGCAGGAAAGGAAGACCTCGGTGCTCTGGCAAAATCTTCTGCAAGCAAAGGACCTGGGCTGACGGTCGCCCTACTTGCACCTCAGGACGGATCCCTTCCACTGCGTGCTCCTGCCTTTTCACTCTTTTGCCTCAATAAAATCTCCTGCATCCCAGCACCACACGCCTCCATCTCCTTTCTTCTCCCAAGGCTCTTCCACTCTAAAATGGCACAAAGCCAGGCCTCAACAGGCCGGCGGGGTTGGGGGGAAAAGGGCACTCAGCCTCTCTGAGGACACAGGCCACCAGCGACAACACACACTCGCACCTGCAGGCATACACAGCATGACACAAGCCCAGCACTGGCTCAGAAAAAGCCTCCGATACGACAACGCTCCCTGCGCACACCTCCGACCGAGGCTCCCCGTGCCAACACACGCTTGACTAACTCTCTTCCGCACCCTCCCCAGCAAAAAAGGATCACAGAAACATTTAGAGATGGGCAGGAATCTCTGCAGAGCATGTCCTTCCACCCCAGTGCTCAAGCAGGGCCAGCTAGAGCAGATTGTCTGGGACCACAGCCACTCGCGTCTTCAGTACCTCCGAGAATGGAGCCGCCACCACCTCTTCCACTCTTTGACCACCCTCACACTGAAAAAGCCCTGCCGCCTTTGCCCGGGCAATTCCAGATGCTTTCACTTCTGAACATGGCCTCTTGTCCTACCACTGATCGCAAGCCTCTGGGCACAGCCCTTCAGCCGCTTTGCAGGCCACCGCACCGGCCGCTTACGCAACCCGCACTTTCTCAGCTCGTCTAGGAGCACGTACCAGGAGACAGCGGCAAAGGCTTCCTTCAAGTACGCCTCAGCAACAGCCACTGCTCTCCCCTTGCCCAACGCCCACTCGCCTCAACGCGGAAGACACGCAGCTCACTCAAGCATGATTTGCCCTTCCAAAATCCACGCCAAACACCCCCCAACACCTTCCGTCCGTCCTGGCCTTGGCAGTGATTTCCAGCAGCATTGCTTCCATCACCTGCCCCGGGAACAGGCTCAGGCTCACCGGCCTCTGCTTTCCCAGAGCCTCCCGCACCATCTTCTGCGGGACATGAGGGGTACCAGCTCCCTTCCACTCTTCAGGAGCTGCCCCCAGGCACTATGACCTTTCCAGGAAAATGCACAGCGGCCTCACAAGGAGGCCTCCGCAATGCCAGATGCCTCGGCATTCCTGGGAGCAACACGACAGGCCCCGGGCACTTACAAACACCCACTCCCACACCACTCCTTCCTACCTCCCTTCATCTTCCTCAGCAACAACCACAGATCACCTGACAAACAGCCTGAAAAACACTCACCTTGCCTCAGCGGGGGCAGGCCTTGCCACTCATCAACCCTTCCGCACGCACCACCACCACCACCACAGCCTCGGCTCTGCAGCCCCGTGCCGCATGCTCAAACCCAGCTCCCCTCGGCAATCGCCAAATTCCCTTTCACCCTGTCAAGCTCTGCGCAGAGAACTGGCCTCACCCCTCGACACTCGCCCCAAGCACAGACCCCACCAAAGGCCCAGGAGTGCCAGCCTCCCCTGCCTGCCGCTCCCAGCCCTGCTCCGCCTTTCAGCACACATACGGGCTCTCCAGAAACTCACCTGCCCTCGCACGCTGCCTCATACACAATCATAAGAGTCACTTCGGTTGCAAAGGACCCTTAACATTATCGAGTCCAACCGTTAACCTAATACTGCCAAGGCCACCACTAATCCATGTCCCTAAGCGCCACGTCTACGTGTCTTTTAAACACCTCCCACAATGGTGACTCAACCACTGCCCTGGGCAGCCCCTTCCAGTGCTTGATAACCCTCTCGGTGAAGAAATTTCTCATCATAGCCAAACTAAACTTTGCCTGGCGCAACATGAGGCCCTTTCCTCTTGCCCTAGCACTTGTTGCTAGGGATGAGAGACTCACAACCTCCTCGTTACAGCCTCCTCTCAGGTACTTGGAGACACCGATAGGGCCTCCCCTCAGCCGCCGCCTTCTGAAAACACAGTAGCCCCGCTTCCCTCAACCGCTACTTCTAAGGCTTCTTCTCTCGATCCTTCACCGCATTCGCTGCTCTCCTTTGGATGCGTCACACCACAGCCCAAGCCCCACCTCAGGGGTCCACGATGGAGGGGCCAACACAAGCACCGGCGGAGCCAGGCAGGGCACCTCTCGTCACAGGACCGGCGAGCTCTCAGCCAGGGCTGCCAGGAAAATGGCCTGCTCTCCCAAACAGCCCTCCTCTGCCTGCCCGCACTGACACCCCCAGGGACGGATCCCAGGGGGCACAAGCCCAGACACGCAGGCCCCTTTCTCCCAGCTACAACCTTTCAAGCAAGGCGGGCAACAAGGCACACACAGAGCACGCTCAGTGGGAAAGGCCAGGCCTACAGTCAGGCTTAGCAAGCTGGCAGCAAGGCAGGCAGGGACCAAATGCCATGGAAGGGGCCGACACTCATGCCCGGCACACCTCCAAAGCCCACAACAGCCTTCCAGGCCCATGAACAAGTGGGGGCCCCTCTTCGCAACGCACCCGCAAACCACACCACACGAGTGCCACGGCATGACCTCACTGACAACACCCCACCTCTCCTATGCTTTGGCCACGTCTGCCAAATGCCCTGACACGCACCTTCCATGCAAATCCTCCCAGATACCTGCTCTCACTTCAAAGCTGACGCCAGGGACAGACGGACACATCCTCAAGAGGACGACATGAGAAGGGAGCGTTGTGGGAAGGGACACACCCCCCACCTCATTACCTGCCAAGCTCTGGCACGCAACAGCTGCTTGCTGCAAAATGCCGTCACGCGCAAAGCCTGTCCCGCCCCCTCAGACCAGCATAAAAGACGGCCCAGCGCCTCTCTCCATCACACGCTTCTCCTGACGCCTTCTCCCCCGCAGTCAACAAGGTGAGCCTGAAGCCCCTTCCCCTCCTTCTCCTGCCCCACACGCCCCGTCTCTTCCAGCACGCGCTGACACCAGACTCAGCAGCCCCCACGACTCAACACCACCACGCTCCCTGCAGCCCCACACCGCGCCTCCACACTCCCTTGCCCTCCTGTAATGACACCACTCGCGCCCCCCCAACACCCTCCGCTTCCTCAACACCCTCTCTTACAGGGACACTCCACACCGCAGACATGGCCTGCAACAACCTCTGCAGCCCCTGCGGACCCACCCCGCTGGCTAACAGCTGCAACGAGCCCTGCGTCAGGCAGTGCGAGGACTCCCGCGTCGTCATCCAGCCTTCCACCGTGCTGGTCACCCTGCCGGGACCCATCCTCACCTCCTTCCCCCAGAGCACCGCCGTCGGATCCTCCTCATCGGCTGCTGTGGGCAACATCCTCAGCTCCCAGGGAGTGCCCATCTCCTCCGGCGGCTTTGGCTACGGTTACGGCCTCGGAGGCCTGGGCTGCTATGGCGCCGGAAGAGCCTGCCTGCCCTGCTAAGGGCCCTCCACACCACACACACCCTGCAAGCCACGGCATGGACTGAGGACGCACCTCCCGCCTGCTGCTGGCACGGGGACCTGCCACCCGCACCTCCTCCTCTCAAGGCACCAAGCAAAGTAGCACGGAAGGGGCCAGCCCCGGCTGCCAGGATACATGGCCCACCTACCTCCTCCTCTTCTCCCACTGTCTTCTTTGCATCGCCCCTACTGCTACGTACGCTACTCTCCGCTGCAAACGCCTGCTCACAAGCCAAAGACCACCGGGGCACCTCCCCCGCGCTGCTCCCACCGCAGGAAAGGAAGACCTCGGTGCTCTGGCAAAATCTTCTGCAAGCAAAGGACCTGGGCTGACGGTCGCCCTACTTGCACCTTAGGACGGATCCCTTCCACTGCGTGCTCCTGCCTTTTCACTCTTTTGCCTCAATAAAATCTCCTGCATCCCAGCACCACACGCCTCCATCTCCTTTCTTCTCCCAAGGCTCTTCCACTCTAAAATGGCACAAAGCCAGGCCTCAACAGGCCGGCGGGGTTGGGGGGAAAAGGGCACTCAGCCTCTCTGAGGACACAGGCCACCAGCGACAACACACACTCGCACCTGCAGGCATACACAGCATGACACAAGCCCAGCACTGGCTCAGAAAAAGCCTCCGATACGACAACGCTCCCTGCGCACACCTCCGACCGAGGCTCCCCGTGCCAACACACGCTTGACTAACTCTCTTCCGCACCCTCCCCAGCAAAAAAGGATCACAGAAACATTTAGAGATGGGCAGGAATCTCTGCAGAGCATGTCCTTCCACCCCAGTGCTCAAGCAGGGCCAGCTAGAGCAGATTGTCTGGGACCACAGCCACTCGCGTCTTCAGTACCTCCGAGAATGGAGCCGCCACCACCTCTTCCACTCTTTGACCACCCTCACACTGAAAAAGCCCTGCCGCCTTTGCCCGGGCAATTCCAGATGCTTTCACTTCTGAACATGGCCTCTTGTCCTACCACTGATCGCAAGCCTCTGGGCACAGCCCTTCAGCCGCTTTGCAGGCCACCGCACCGGCCGCTTACGCAACCCGCACTTTCTCAGCTCGTCTAGGAGCACGTACCAGGAGACAGCGGCAAAGGCTTCCTTCAAGTACGCCTCAGCAACAGCCACTGCTCTCCCCTTGCCCAACGCCCACTCGCCTCAACGCGGAAGACACGCAGCTCACTCAAGCATGATTTGCCCTTCCAAAATCCACGCCAAACACCCCCCAACACCTTCCGTCCGTCCTGGCCTTGGCAGTGATTTCCAGCAGCATTGCTTCCATCACCTGCCCCGGGAACAGGCTCAGGCTCACCGGCCTCTGCTTTCCCAGAGCCTCCCGCACCATCTTCTGCGGGACACGAGGGGTACCAGCTCCCTTCCACTCTTCAGGAGCTGCCCCCAGGCACTATGACCTTTCCAGGAAAATGCACAGCGGCCTC
Source organism: Falco biarmicus (assembly GCF_023638135.1). Taxonomy (NCBI): domain Eukaryota; kingdom Metazoa; phylum Chordata; class Aves; order Falconiformes; family Falconidae; genus Falco; species Falco biarmicus. The sequence continues at coordinate 13,377,985 of NC_079290.1, forward strand.
ACAAGGAGGCCTCCGCAATGCCAGATGCCTCGGCATTCCTGGGAGCAACACGACAGGCCCCGGGCACTTACAAACACCCACTCCCACACCACTCCTTCCTACCTCCCTTCATCTTCCTCAGCAACAACCACAGATCACCTGACAAACAGCCTGAAAAACACTCACCTTGCCTCAGCGGGGGCAGGCCTTGCCACTCATCAACCCTTCCGCACGCACCACCACCACCACCACAGCCTCGGCTCTGCAGCCCCGTGCCGCATGCTCAAACCCAGCTCCCCTCGGCAATCGCCAAATTCCCTTTCACCCTGTCAAGCTCTGCGCAGAGAACTGGCCTCACCCCTCGACACTCGCCCCAAGCACAGACCCCACCAAAGGCCCAGGAGTGCCAGCCTCCCCTGCCTGCCGCTCCCAGCCCTGCTCCGCCTCTCAGCACACATACGGGCTCTCCAGAAACTCACCTGCCCTCGCACGCTGCCTCATACACAATCATAAGAGTCACTTCGGTTGCAAAGGACCCTTAACATTATCGAGTCCAACCGTTAACCTAATACTGCCAAGGCCACCACTAATCCATGTCCCTAAGCGCCACGTCTACGTGTCTTTTAAACACCTCCCACAATGGTGACTCAACCACTGCCCTGGGCAGCCCCTTCCAGTGCTTGATAACCCTCTCGGTGAAGAAATTTCTCATCATAGCCAAACTAAACTTTGCCTGGCGCAACATGAGGCCCTTTCCTCTTGCCCTAGCACTTGTTGCTAGGGATGAGAGACTCACAACCTCCTCGTTACAACCTCCTCTCAGGTACTTGGAGACACCGATAGGGCCTCCCCTCAGCCGCCGCCTTCTGAAAACGCAGTAGCCCCGCTTCCCTCAACCGCTACTTCTAAGGCTTCTTCTCTCGATCCTTCACCGCATTCGCTGCTCTCCTTTGGATGCGTCACACCACAGCCCAAGCCCCACCTCAGGGGTCCACGATGGAGGGGCCAACACAAGCACCGGCGGAGCCAGGCAGGGCACCTCTCGTCACAGGACCGGCGAGCTCTCAGCCAGGGCTGCCAGGAAAATGGCCTGCTCTCCCAAACAGCCCTCCTCTGCCTGCCCGCACTGACACCCCCAGGGACGGATCCCAGGGGGCACAAGCCCAGACACGCAGGCCCCTTTCTCCCAGCTACAACCTTTCAAGCAAGGCGGGCAACAAGGCACACACAGAGCACGCTCAGTGGGAAAGGCCAGGCCTACAGTCAGGCTTAGCAAGCTGGCAGCAAGGCAGGCAGGGACCAAATGCCATGGAAGGGGCCGACACTCATGCCCGGCACACCTCCAAAGCCCACAACAGCCTTCCAGGCCCATGAACAAGTGGGGGCCCCTCTTCGCAACGCACCCGCAAACCACACCACACGAGTGCCACGGCATGACCTCACTGACAACACCCCACCTCTCCTATGCTTTGGCCACGTCTGCCAAATGCCCTGACACGCACCTTCCATGCAAATCCTCCCAGATACCTGCTCTCACTTCAAAGCTGACGCCAGGGACAGACGGACACATCCTCAAGAGGACGACATGAGAAGGGAGCGTTGTGGGAAGGGACACACCCCCCACCTCATTACCTGCCAAGCTCTGGCACGCAACAGCTGCTTGCTGCAAAATGCCGTCACGCGCAAAGCCTGTCCCGCCCCCTCAGACCAGCATAAAAGACGGCCCAGCGCCTCTCTCCATCACACGCTTCTCCTGACGCCTTCTCCCCCGCAGTCAACAAGGTGAGCCTGAAGCCCCTTCCCCTCCTTCTCCTGCCCCACACGCCCCGTCTCTTCCAGCACGCGCTGACACCAGACTCAGCAGCCCCCACGACTCAACACCACCACGCTCCCTGCAGCCCCACACCGCGCCTCCACACTCCCTTGCCCTCCTGTAATGACACCACTCGCGCCCCCCCAACACCCTCCGCTTCCTCAACACCCTCTCTTACAGGGACACTCCACACCGCAGACATGGCCTGCAACAACCTCTGCAGCCCCTGCGGACCCACCCCGCTGGCTAACAGCTGCAACGAGCCCTGCGTCAGGCAGTGCGAGGACTCCCGCGTCGTCATCCAGCCTTCCACCGTGCTGGTCACCCTGCCGGGACCCATCCTCACCTCCTTCCCCCAGAGCACCGCCGTCGGATCCTCCTCATCGGCTGCTGTGGGCAACATCCTCAGCTCCCAGGGAGTGCCCATCTCCTCCGGCGGCTTTGGCTACGGTTACGGCCTCGGAGGCCTGGGCTGCTATGGCGCCGGAAGAGCCTGCCTGCCCTGCTAAGGGCCCTCCACACCACACACACCCTGCAAGCCACGGCATGGACTGAGGACGCACCTCCCGCCTGCTGCTGGAACGGGGACCTGCCACCCGCACCTCCTCCTCTCAAGGCACCAAGCAAAGTAGCACGGAAGGGGCCAGCCCCGGCTGCCAGGATACATGGCCCACCTACCTCCTCCTCTTCTCCCACTGTCTTCTTTGCATCGCCCCTACTGCTACGTCCGCTACTCTCCGCTGCAAACGCCTGCTCACAAGCCAAAGACCACCGGGGCACCTCCCCCGCGCTGCTCCCACCGCAGGAAAGGAAGACCTCGGTGCTCTGGCAAAATCTTCTGCAAGCAAAGGACCTGGGCTGACGGTCGCCCTACTTGCACCTTAGGACGGATCCCTTCCACTGCGTGCTCCTGCCTTTTCACTCTTTTGCCTCAATAAAATCTCCTGCATCCCAGCACCACACGCCTCCATCTCCTTTCTTCTCCCAAGGCTCTTCCACTCTAAAATGGCACAAAGCCAGGCCTCAACAGGCCGGCGGGGTTGGGGGGAAAAGGGCACTCAGCCTCTCTGAGGACACAGGCCACCAGCGACAACACACACTCGCACCTGCAGGCATACACAGCATGACACAAGCCCAGCACTGGCTCAGAAAAAGCCTCCGATACGACAACGCTCCCTGCGCACACCTCCGACCGAGGCTCCCCGTGCCAACACACGCTTGACTAACTCTCTTCCGCACCCTCCCCAGCAAAAAAGGATCACAGAAACATTTAGAGATGGGCAGGAATCTCTGCAGAGCATGTCCTTCCACCCCAGTGCTCAAGCAGGGCCAGCTAGAGCAGATTGTCTGGGACCACAGCCACTCGCGTCTTCAGTACCTCCGAGAATGGAGCCGCCACCACCTCTTCCACTCTTTGACCACCCTCACACTGAAAAAGCCCTGCCGCCTTTGCCCGGGCAATTCCAGATGCTTTCACTTCTGAACATGGCCTCTTGTCCTACCACTGATCGCAAGCCTCTGGGCACAGCCCTTCAGCCGCTTTGCAGGCCACCGCACCGGCCGCTTACGCAACCCGCACTTTCTCAGCTCGTCTAGGAGCACGTACCAGGAGACAGCGGCAAAGGCTTCCTTCAAGTACGCCTCAGCAACAGCCACTGCTCTCCCCTCGCCCAACGCCCACTCGCCTCAACGCGGAAGACACGCAGCTCACTCAAGCATGATTTGCCCTTCCAAAATCCACACCAAACACCCCCCAACACCTTCCGTCCGTCCTGGCCTTGGCAGTGATTTCCAGCAGCATTGCTTCCATCACCTGCCCCGGGAACAGGCTCAGGCTCACCGGCCTCTGCTTTCCCAGAGCCTCCCGCACCATCTTCTGCGGGACACGAGGGGTACCAGCTCCCTTCCACTCTTCAGGAGCTGCCCCCAGGCACTATGACCTTTCCAGGAAAATGCACAGCGGCCTCACAAGGAGGCCTCCGCAATGCCAGATGCCTCGGCATTCCTGGGAGCAACACGACAGGCCCCGGGCACTTACAAACACCCACTCCCACACCACTCCTTCCTACCTCCCTTCATCTTCCTCAGCAACAACCACAGATCACCTGACAAACAGCCTGAAAAACACTCACCTTGCCTCAGCGGGGGCAGGCCTTGCCACTCATCAACCCTTCCGCACGCACCACCACCACCACCACAGCCTCGGCTCTGCAGCCCCGTGCCGCATGCTCAAACCCAGCTCCCCTCGGCAATCGCCAAATTCCCTTTCACCCTGTCAAGCTCTGCGCAGAGAACTGGCCTCACCCCTCGACACTCGCCCCAAGCACAGACCCCACCAAAGGCCCAGGAGTGCCAGCCTCCCCTGCCTGCCGCTCCCAGCCCTGCTCCGCCTCTCAGCACACATACGGGCTCTCCAGAAACTCACCTGCCCTCGCACGCTGCCTCATACACAATCATAAGAGTCACTTCGGTTGCAAAGGACCCTTAACATTATCGAGTCCAACCGTTAACCTAATACTGCCAAGGCCACCACTAATCCATGTCCCTAAGCGCCACGTCTACGTGTCTTTTAAACACCTCCCACAATGGTGACTCAACCACTGCCCTGGGCAGCCCCTTCCAGTGCTTGATAACCCTCTCGGTGAAGAAATTTCTCATCATAGCCAAACTAAACTTTGCCTGGCGCAACATGAGGCCCTTTCCTCTTGCCCTAGCACTTGTTGCTAGGGATGAGAGACTCACAACCTCCTCGTTACAACCTCCTCTCAGGTACTTGGAGACACCGATAGGGCCTCCCCTCAGCCGCCGCCTTCTGAAAACGCAGTAGCCCCGCTTCCCTCAACCGCTACTTCTAAGGCTTCTTCTCTCGATCCTTCACCGCATTCGCTGCTCTCCTTTGGATGCGTCACACCACAGCCCAAGCCCCACCTCAGGGGTCCACGATGGAGGGGCCAACACAAGCACCGGCGGAGCCAGGCAGGGCACCTCTCGTCACAGGACCGGCGAGCTCTCAGCCAGGGCTGCCAGGAAAATGGCCTGCTCTCCCAAACAGCCCTCCTCTGCCTGCCCGCACTGACACCCCCAGGGACGGATCCCAGGGGGCACAAGCCCAGACACGCAGGCCCCTTTCTCCCAGCTACAACCTTTCAAGCAAGGCGGGCAACAAGGCACACACAGAGCACGCTCAGTGGGAAAGGCCAGGCCTACAGTCAGGCTTAGCAAGCTGGCAGCAAGGCAGGCAGGGACCAAATGCCATGGAAGGGGCCGACACTCATGCCCGGCACACCTCCAAAGCCCACAACAGCCTTCCAGGCCCATGAACAAGTGGGGGCCCCTCTTCGCAACGCACCCGCAAACCACACCACACGAGTGCCACGGCATGACCTCACTGACAACACCCCACCTCTCCTATGCTTTGGCCACGTCTGCCAAATGCCCTGACACGCACCTTCCATGCAAATCCTCCCAGATACCTGCTCTCACTTCAAAGCTGACGCCAGGGACAGACGGACACATCCTCAAGAGGACGACATGAGAAGGGAGCGTTGTGGGAAGGGACACACCCCCCACCTCATTACCTGCCAAGCTCTGGCACACAACAGCTGCTTGCTGCAAAATGCCGTCACGCGCAAAGCCTGTCCCGCCCCCTCAGACCAGCATAAAAGACGGCCCAGCGCCTCTCTCCATCACACGCTTCTCCTGACGCCTTCTCCCCCGCAGTCAACAAGGTGAGCCTGAAGCCCCTTCCCCTCCTTCTCCTGCCCCACACGCCCCGTCTCTTCCAGCACGCGCTGACACCAGACTCAGCAGCCCCCACGACTCAACACCACCACGCTCCCCGCAGCCCCACACCGCGCCTCCACACTCCCTTGCCCTCCTGTAACGACACCCCTCGCGCCCCCCCAACACCCTCCGCTTCCTCAACACCCTCTCTTACAGGGACACTCCACACCGCAGACATGGCCTGCAACAACTTCTGCAGCCCCTGCGGACCCACCCCGCTGGCTAACAGCTGCAACGAGCCCTGCGTCAGGCAGTGCGAGGACTCCCGCGTCGTCATCCAGCCTTCCACCGTGCTGGTCACCCTGCCGGGACCCATCCTCACCTCCTTCCCCCAGAGCACCGCCGTCGGATCCTCCTCATCGGCTGCTGTGGGCAACATCCTCAGCTCCCAGGGAGTGCCCATCTCCTCCGGCGGCTTTGGCTACGGTTACGGCCTCGGAGGCCTGGGCTGCTATGGCGCCAGAAGAGCCTGCCTGCCCTGCTAAGGGCCCTCCACACCACACACACCCTGCAAGCCACGGCATGGACTGAGGACGCACCTCCCGCCTGCTGCTGGCACGGGGACCTGCCACCCGCACCTCCTCCTCTCAAGGCACCAAGCAAAGTAGCACGGAAGGGGCCAGCCCCGGCTGCCAGGATACATGGCCCACCTACCTCCTCCTCTTCTCCCACTGTCTTCTTTGCATCGCCCCTACTGCTACGTCCGCTACTCTCCGCTGCAAAAGCCTGCTCACAAGCCAAAGACCACCGGGGCACCTCCCCCGCGCTGCTCCCACCGCAGGAAAGGAAGACCTCGGTGCTCTGGCAAAATCTTCTGCAAGCAAAGGACCTGGGCTGACGGTCGCCCTACTTGCACCTTAGGACGGATCCCTTCCACTGCGTGCTCCTGCCTTTTCACTCTTTTGCCTCAATAAAATCTCCTGCATCCCAGCACCACACGCCTCCATCTCCTTTCTTCTCCCAAGGCTCTTCCACTCTAAAACGGCACAAAGCCAGGCCTCAACAGGCCGGCGGGGTTGGGGGGAAAAGGGCACTCAGCCTCTCCGAGGGCACAGGCCACCAGCGACAACACACACTCGCACCTGCAGGCATACACAGCATGACACAAGCCCAGCACTGGCTCAGAAAAAGCCTCCGATACGACAACGCTCCCTGCGCACACCTCCGACCGAGGCTCCCCGTGCCAACACACGCTTGACTAACTCTCTTCCGCACCCTCCCCAGCAAAAAAGGATCACAGAAACATTTAGAGATGGGCAGGAATCTCTGCAGAGCATGTCCTTCCACCCCAGTGCTCAAGCAGGGCCAGCTAGAGCAGATTGTCTGGGACCACAGCCACTCGCGTCTTCAGTACCTCCGAGAATGGAGCCGCCACCACCTCTTCCACTCTTTGACCACCCTCACACTGAAAAAGCCCTGCCGCCTTTGCCCGGGCAATTCCAGATGCTTTCACTTCTGAACATGGCCTCTTGTCCTACCACTGATCGCAAGCCTCTGGGCACAGCCCTTCAGCCGCTTTGCAGGCCACCGCACCGGCCGCTTACGCAACCCGCACTTTCTCAGCTCGTCTAGGAGCACGTACCAGGAGACAGCGACAAAGGCTTCCTTCAAGTACGCCTCAGCAACAGCCACTGCTCTCCCCTCGCCCAACGCCCACTCGCCTCAACGCGGAAGACACGCAGCTCACTCAAGCATGATTTGCCCTTCCAAAATCCACGCCAAACACCCCCCAACACCTTCCGTCCGTCCTGGCCTTGGCAGTGATTTCCAGCAGCATTGCTTCCATCACCTGCCCCGGGAACAGGCTCAGGCTCACCGGCCTCTGCTTTCCCAGAGCCTCCCGCACCATCTTCTGCGGGACACGAGGGGTACCAGCTCCCTTCCACTCTTCAGGAGCTGCCCCCAGGCACTATGACCTTTCCAGGAAAATGCACAGCGGCCTCACAAGGAGGCCTCCGCAATGCCAGATGCCTCGGCATTCCTGGGAGCAACACGACAGGCCCCGGGCACTTACAAACACCCACTCCCACACCACTCCTTCCTACCTCCCTTCATCTTCCTCAGCAACAACCACAGATCACCTGACAAACAGCCTGAAAAACACTCACCTTGCCTCAGCGGGGGCAGGCCTTGCCACTCATCAACCCTTCCGCACGCACCACCACCACCACCACAGCCTCGGCTCTGCAGCCCCGTGCCGCATGCTCAAACCCAGCTCCCCTCGGCAATCGCCAAATTCCCTTTCACCCTGTCAAGCTCTGCGCAGAGAACTGGCCTCACCCCTCGACACTCGCCCCAAGCACAGACCCCACCAAAGGCCCAGGAGTGCCAGCCTCCCCTGCCTGCCGCTCCCAGCCCTGCTCCGCCTCTCAGCACACATACGGGCTCTCCAGAAACTCACCTGCCCTCGCACGCTGCCTCATACACAATCATAAGAGTCACTTCGGTTGCAAAGGACCCTTAACATTATCGAGTCCAACCGTTAACCTAATACTGCCAAGGCCACCACTAATCCATGTCCCTAAGCGCCACGTCTACGTGTCTTTTAAACACCTCCCACAATGGTGACTCAACCACTGCCCTGGGCAGCCCCTTCCAGTGCTTGATAACCCTCTCGGTGAAGAAATTTCTCATCATAGCCAAACTAAACTTTGCCTGGCGCAACATGAGGCCCTTTCCTCTTGCCCTAGCACTTGTTGCTAGGGATGAGAGACTCACAACCTCCTCGTTACAACCTCCTCTCAGGTACTTGGAGACACCGATAGGGCCTCCCCTCAGCCGCCGCCTTCTGAAAACGCAGTAGCCCCGCTTCCCTCAACCGCTACTTCTAAGGCTTCTTCTCTCGATCCTTCACTGCATTCGCTGCTCTCCTTTGGATGCGTCACACCACAGCCCAAGCCCCACCTCAGGGGTCCGCGATGGAGGGGCCAACACAAGCACCGGCGGAGCCAGGCAGGGCACCTCTCGTCACAGGACCGGCGAGCTCTCAGCCAGGGCTGCCAGGAAAATGGCCTGCTCTCCCAAACAGCCCTCCTCTGCCTGCCCGCACTGACACCCCCAGGGACGGATCCCAGGGGGCACAAGCCCAGACACGCAGGCCCCTTTCTCCCAGCTACAACCTTTCAAGCAAGGCGGGCAACAAGGCACACACAGAGCACGCTCAGTGGGAAAGGCCAGGCCTACAGTCAGGCTTAGCAAGCTGGCAGCAAGGCAGGCAGGGACCAAATGCCATGGAAGGGGCCGACACTCATGCCCGGCACACCTCCAAAGCCCACAACAGCCTTCCAGGCCCATGAACAAGTGGGGGCCCCTCTTCGCAACGCACCCGCAAACCACACCACACGAGTGCCACGGCATGACCTCACTGACAACACCCCACCTCTCCTATGCTTTGGCCACGTCTGCCAAATGCCCTGACACGCACCTTCCATGCAAATCCTCCCAGATACCTGCTCTCACTTCAAAGCTGACGCCAGGGACAGACGGACACATCCTCAAGAGGACGACATGAGAAGGGAGCGTTGTGGGAAGGGACACACCCCCCACCTCATTACCTGCCAAGCTCTGGCACGCAACAGCTGCTTGCTGCAAAATGCCGTCACGCGCAAAGCCTGTCCCGCCCCCTCAGACCAGCATAAAAGATGGCCCAGCGCCTCTCTCCATCACACGCTTCTCCTGACGCCTTCTCCCCCGCAGTCAACAAGGTGAGCCTGAAGCCCCTTCCCCTCCTTCTCCTGCCCCACACGCCCCGTCTCTTCCAGCACGCGCTGACACCAGACTCAGCAGCCCCCACGACTCAACACCACCACGCTCCCCGCAGCCCCACACCGCGCCTCCACACTCCCTTGCCCTCCTGTAACGACACCCCTCGCGCCCCCCCAACACCCTCCGCTTCCTCAACACCCTCTCTTACAGGGACACTCCACACCGCAGACATGGCCTGCAACAACTTCTGCAGCCCCTGCGGACCCACCCCGCTGGCTAACAGCTGCAACGAGCCCTGCGTCAGGCAGTGCGAGGACTCCCGCGTCGTCATCCAGCCTTCCACCGTGCTGGTCACCCTGCCGGGACCCATCCTCACCTCCTTCCCCCAGAGCACCGCCGTCGGATCCTCCTCATCGGCTGCTGTGGGCAACATCCTCAGCTCCCAGGGAGTGCCCATCTCCTCCGGCGGCTTTGGCTACGGTTACGGCCTCGGAGGCCTGGGCTGCTATGGCGCCGGAAGAGCCTGCCTGCCCTGCTAAGGGCCCTCCACACCACACACACCCTGCAAGCCACGGCATGGACTGAGGACGCACCTCCCGCCTGCTGCTGGCACGGGGACCTGCCACCCGCACCTCCTCCTCTCAAGGCACCAAGCAAAGTAGCACGGAAGGGGCCAGCCCCGGCTGCCAGGATACATGGCCCACCTACCTCCTCCTCTTCTCCCACTGTCTTCTTTGCATCGCCCCTACTGCTACGTACGCTACTCTCCGCTGCAAACGCCTGCTCACAAGCCAAAGACCACCGGGGCACCTCCCCCGCGCTGCTCCCACCGCAGGAAAGGAAGACCTCGGTGCTCTGGCAAAATCTTCTGCAAGCAAAGGACCTGGGCTGACGGTCGCCCTACTTGCACCTTAGGACGGATCCCTTCCACTGCGTGCTCCTGCCTTTTCACTCTTTTGCCTCAATAAAATCTCCTGCATCCCAGCACCACACGCCTCCATCTCCTTTCTTCTCCCAAGGCTCTTCCACTCTAAAACGGCACAAAGCCAGGCCTCAACAGGCCGGCGGGGTTGGGGGGAAAAGGGCACTCAGCCTCTCCGAGGGCACAGGCCACCAGCGACAACACACACTCGCACCTGCAGGCATACACAGCATGACACAAGCCCAGCACTGGCTCAGAAAAAGCCTCCGATACGACAACGCTCCCTGCGCACACCTCCGACCGAGGCTCCCCGTGCCAACACACGCTTGACTAACTCTCTTCCGCACCCTCCCCAGCCAAAAAGGATCACAGAAACATTTAGAGATGGGCAGGAATCTCTGCAGAGCATGTCCTTCCACCCCAGTGCTCAAGCAGGGCCAGCTAGAGCAGATTGTCTGGGACCACAGCCACTCGCGTCTTCAGTACCTCCGAGAATGGAGCCGCCACCACCTCTTCCACTCTTTGACCACCCTCACACTGAAAAAGCCCTGCCGCCTTTGCCCGGGCAATTCCAGATGCTTTCACTTCTGAACATGGCCTCTTGTCCTACCACTGATCGCAAGCCTCTGGGCACAGCCCTTCAGCCGCTTTGCAGGCCACCGCACCGGCCGCTTACGCAACCCGCACTTTCTCAGCTCGTCTAGGAGCACGTACCAGGAGACAGCGACAAAGGCTTCCTTAATGTATGCCTCAGCAACAGCCACTGCTCTCCCCTCGCCCAACGCCCACTCGCCTCAACGCGGAAGACACGCAGCTCACTCAAGCATGATTTGCCCTTCCAAAATCCACGCCAAACACCCCCCAACACCTTCCGTCCGTCCTGGCCTTGGCAGTGATTTCCAGCAGCATTGCTTCCATCACCTGCCCCGGGAACAGGCTCAGGCTCACCGGCCTCTGCTTTCCCAGAGCCTCCCGCACCATCTTCTGCGGGACACGAGGGGTACCAGCTCCCTTCCACTCTTCAGGAGCTGCCCCCAGGCACTATGACCTTTCCAGGAAAATGCACAGCGGCCTCACAAGGAGGCCTCCGCAATGCCAGATGCCTCGGCATTCCTGGGAGCAACACGACAGGCCCCGGGCACTTACAAACACCCACTCCCACACCACTCCTTCCTACCTCCCTTCATCTTCCTCAGCAACAACCACAGATCACCTGACAAACAGCCTGAAAAACACTCACCTTGCCTCAGCGGGGGCAGGCCTTGCCACTCATCAACCCTTCCGCACGCACCACCACCACCACCACAGCCTCGGCTCTGCAGCCCCGTGCCGCATGCTCAAACCCAGCTCCCCTCGGCAATCGCCAAATTCCCTTTCACCCTGTCAAGCTCTGCGCAGAGAACTGGCCTCACCCCTCGACACTCGCCCCAAGCACAGACCCCACCAAAGGCCCAGGAGTGCCAGCCTCCCCTGCCTGCCGCTCCCAGCCCTGCTCCGCCTCTCAGCACACATACGGGCTCTCCAGAAACTCACCTGCCCTCGCACGCTGCCTCATACACAATCATAAGAGTCACTTCGGTTGCAAAGGACCCTTAACATTATCGAGTCCAACCGTTAACCTAATACTGCCAAGGCCACCACTAATCCATGTCCCTAAGCGCCACGTCTACGTGTCTTTTAAACACCTCCCACAATGGTGACTCAACCACTGCCCTGGGCAGCCCCTTCCAGTGCTTGATAACCCTCTCGGTGAAGAAATTTCTCATCATAGCCAAACTAAACTTTGCCTGGCGCAACATGAGGCCCTTTCCTCTTGCCCTAGCACTTGTTGCTAGGGATGAGAGACTCACAACCTCCTCGTTACAACCTCCTCTCAGGTACTTGGAGACACCGATAGGGCCTCCCCTCAGCCGCCGCCTTCTGAAAACACAGTAGCCCCGCTTCCCTCAACCGCTACTTCTAAGGCTTCTTCTCTCGATCCTTCACCGCATTCGCTGTTCTCCTTTGGATGCGTCACACCACAGCCCAAGCCCCACCTCAGGGGTCCACGATGGAGGGGCCAACACAAGCACCGGCGGAGCCAGGCAGGGCACCTCTCGTCACAGGACCGGCGAGCTCTCAGCCAGGGCTGCCAGGAAAATGGCCTGCTCTCCCAAACAGCCCTCCTCTGCCTGCCCGCACTGACACCCCCAGGGACGGATCCCAGGGGGCACAAGCCCAGACACGCAGGCCCCTTTCTCCCAGCTACAACCTTTCAAGCAAGGCGGGCAACAAGGCACACACAGAGCACGCTCAGTGGGAAAGGCCAGGCCTACAGTCAGGCTTAGCAAGCTGGCAGCAAGGCAGGCAGGGACCAAATGCCATGGAAGGGGCCGACACTCATGCCCGGCACACCTCCAAAGCCCACAACAGCCTTCCAGGCCCATGAACAAGTGGGGGCCCCTCTTCGCAACGCACCCGCAAACCACACCACACGAGTGCCACGGCATGACCTCACTGACAACACCCCACCTCTCCTATGCTTTGGCCACGTCTGCCAAATGCCCTGACACGCACCTTCCATGCAAATCCTCCCAGATACCTGCTCTCACTTCAAAGCTGACGCCAGGGACAGACGGACACATCCTCAAGAGGACGACATGAGAAGGGAGCGTTGTGGGAAGGGACACACCCCCCACCTCATTACCTGCCAAGCTCTGGCACGCAACAGCTGCTTGCTGCAAAATGCCGTCACGCGCAAAGCCTGTCCCGCCCCCTCAGACCAGCATAAAAGACGGCCCAGCGCCTCTCTCCATCACACGCTTCTCCTGACGCCTTCTCCCCCGCAGTCAACAAGGTGAGCCTGAAGCCCCTTCCCCTCCTTCTCCTGCCCCACACGCCCCGTCTCTTCCAGCACGCGCTGACACCAGACTCAGCAGCCCCCACGACTCAACACCACCACGCTCCCCGCAGCCCCACACCGCGCCTCCACACTCCCTTGCCCTCCTGTAACGACACCCCTCGCGCCCCCCCAACACCCTCCGCTTCCTCAACACCCTCTCTTACAGGGACACTCCACACCGCAGACATGGCCTGCAACAACTTCTGCAGCCCCTGCGGACCCACCCCGCTGGCTAACAGCTGCAACGAGCCCTGCGTCAGGCAGTGCGAGGACTCCCGCGTCGTCATCCAGCCTTCCACCGTGCTGGTCACCCTGCCGGGACCCATCCTCACCTCCTTCCCCCAGAGCACCGCCGTCGGATCCTCCTCATCGGCTGCTGTGGGCAACATCCTCAGCTCCCAGGGAGTGCCCATCTCCTCCGGCGGCTTTGGCTACGGTTACGGCCTCGGAGGCCTGGGCTGCTATGGCGCCGGAAGAGCCTGCCTGCCCTGCTAAGGGCCCTCCACACCACACACACCCTGCAAGCCACGGCATGGACTGAGGACGCACCTCCCGCCTGCTGCTGGCACGGGGACCTGCCACCCGCACCTCCTCCTCTCAAGGCACCAAGCAAAGTAGCACGGAAGGGGCCAGCCCCGGCTGCCAGGATACATGGCCCACCTACCTCCTCCTCTTCTCCCACTGTCTTCTTTGCATCGCCCCTACTGCTACGTACGCTACTCTCCGCTGCAAACGCCTGCTCACAAGCCAAAGACCACCGGGGCACCTCCCCCGCGCTGCTCCCACCGCAGGAAAGGAAGACCTCGGTGCTCTGGCAAAATCTTCTGCAAGCAAAGGACCTGGGCTGACGGTCGCCCTACTTGCACCTTAGGACGGATCCCTTCCACTGCGTGCTCCTGCCTTTTCACTCTTTTGCCTCAATAAAATCTCCTGCATCCCAGCACCACACGCCTCCATCTCCTTTCTTCTCCCAAGGCTCTTCCACTCTAAAACGGCACAAAGCCAGGCCTCAACAGGCCGGCGGGGTTGGGGGGAAAAGGGCACTCAGCCTCTCCGAGGGCACAGGCCACCAGCGACAACACACACTCGCACCTGCAGGCATACACAGCATGACACAAGCCCAGCACTGGCTCAGAAAAAGCCTCCGATACGACAACGCTCCCTGCGCACACCTCCGACCGAGGCTCCCCGTGCCAACACACGCTTGACTAACTCTCTTCCGCACCCTCCCCAGCCAAAAAGGATCACAGAAACATTTAGAGATGGGCAGGAATCTCTGCAGAGCATGTCCTTCCACCCCAGTGCTCAAGCAGGGCCAGCTAGAGCAGATTGTCTGGGACCACAGCCACTCGCGTCTTCAGTACCTCCGAGAATGGAGCCGCCACCACCTCTTCCACTCTTTGACCACCCTCACACTGAAAAAGCCCTGCCGCCTTTGCCCGGGCAATTCCAGATGCTTTCACTTCTGAACATGGCCTCTTGTCCTACCACTGATCGCAAGCCTCTGGGCACAGCCCTTCAGCCGCTTTGCAGGCCACCGCACCGGCCGCTTACGCAACCCGCACTTTCTCAGCTCGTCTAGGAGCACGTACCAGGAGACAGCGACAAAGGCTTCCTTCAAGTACGCCTCAGCAACAGCCACTGCTCTCCCCTCGCCCAACGCCCACTCGCCTCAACGCGGAAGACACGCAGCTCACTCAAGCATGATTTGCCCTTCCAAAATCCACGCCAAACACCCCCCAACACCTTCCGTCCGTCCTGGCCTTGGCAGTGATTTCCAGCAGCATTGCTTCCATCACCTGCCCCGGGAACAGGCTCAGGCTCACCGGCCTCTGCTTTCCCAGAGCCTCCCGCACCATCTTCTGCGGGACACGAGGGGTACCAGCTCCCTTCCACTCTTCAGGAGCTGCCCCCAGGCACTATGACCTTTCCAGGAAAATGCACAGCGGCCTCACAAGGAGGCCTCCGCAATGCCAGATGCCTCGGCATTCCTGGGAGCAACACGACAGGCCCCGGGCACTTACAAACACCCACTCCCACACCACTCCTTCCTACCTCCCTTCATCTTCCTCAGCAACAACCACAGATCACCTGACAAACAGCCTGAAAAACACTCACCTTGCCTCAGCGGGGGCAGGCCTTGCCACTCATCAACCCTTCCGCACGCACCACCACCACCACCACAGCCTCGGCTCTGCAGCCCCGTGCCGCATGCTCAAACCCAGCTCCCCTCGGCAATCGCCAAATTCCCTTTCACCCTGTCAAGCTCTGCGCAGAGAACTGGCCTCACCCCTCGACACTCGCCCCAAGCACAGACCCCACCAAAGGCCCAGGAGTGCCAGCCTCCCCTGCCTGCCGCTCCCAGCCCTGCTCCGCCTCTCAGCACACATACGGGCTCTCCAGAAACTCACCTGCCCTCGCACGCTGCCTCATACACAATCATAAGAGTCACTTCGGTTGCAAAGGACCCTTAACATTATCGAGTCCAACCGTTAACCTAATACTGCCAAGGCCACCACTAATCCATGTCCCTAAGCGCCACGTCTACGTGTCTTTTAAACACCTCCCACAATGGTGACTCAACCACTGCCCTGGGCAGCCCCTTCCAGTGCTTGATAACCCTCTCGGTGAAGAAATTTCTCATCATAGCCAAACTAAACTTTGCCTGGCGCAACATGAGGCCCTTTCCTCTTGCCCTAGCACTTGTTGCTAGGGATGAGAGACTCACAACCTCCTCGTTACAACCTCCTCTCAGGTACTTGGAGACACCGATAGGGCCTCCCCTCAGCCGCCGCCTTCTGAAAACACAGTAGCCCCGCTTCCCTCAACCGCTACTTCTAAGGCTTCTTCTCTCGATCCTTCACCGCATTCGCTGTTCTCCTTTGGATGCGTCACACCACAGCCCAAGCCCCACCTCAGGGGTCCACGATGGAGGGGCCAACACAAGCACCGGCGGAGCCAGGCAGGGCACCTCTCGTCACAGGACCGGCGAGCTCTCAGCCAGGGCTGCCAGGAAAATGGCCTGCTCTCCCAAACAGCCCTCCTCTGCCTGCCCGCACTGACACCCCCAGGGACGGATCCCAGGGGGCACAAGCCCAGACACGCAGGCCCCTTTCTCCCAGCTACAACCTTTCAAGCAAGGCGGGCAACAAGGCACACACAGAGCACGCTCAGTGGGAAAGGCCAGGCCTACAGTCAGGCTTAGCAAGCTGGCAGCAAGGCAGGCAGGGACCAAATGCCATGGAAGGGGCCGACACTCATGCCCGGCACACCTCCAAAGCCCACAACAGCCTTCCAGGCCCATGAACAAGTGGGGGCCCCTCTTCGCAACGCACCCGCAAACCACACCACACGAGTGCCACGGCATGACCTCACTGACAACACCCCACCTCTCCTATGCTTTGGCCACGTCTGCCAAATGCCCTGACACGCACCTTCCATGCAAATCCTCCCAGATACCTGCTCTCACTTCAAAGCTGACGCCAGGGACAGACGGACACATCCTCAAGAGGACGACATGAGAAGGGAGCGTTGTGGGAAGGGACACACCCCCCACCTCATTACCTGCCAAGCTCTGGCACGCAACAGCTGCTTGCTGCAAAATGCCGTCACGCGCAAAGCCTGTCCCGCCCCCTCAGACCAGCATAAAAGACGGCCCAGCGCCTCTCTCCATCACACGCTTCTCCTGACGCCTTCTCCCCCGCAGTCAACAAGGTGAGCCTGAAGCCCCTTCCCCTCCTTCTCCTGCCCCACACGCCCCGTCTCTTCCAGCACGCGCTGACACCAGACTCAGCAGCCCCCACGACTCAACACCACCACGCTCCCCGCAGCCCCACACCGCGCCTCCACACTCCCTTGCCCTCCTGTAACGACACCCCTCGCGCCCCCCCAACACCCTCCGCTTCCTCAACACCCTCTCTTACAGGGACACTCCACACCGCAGACATGGCCTGCAACAACTTCTGCAGCCCCTGCGGACCCACCCCGCTGGCTAACAGCTGCAACGAGCCCTGCGTCAGGCAGTGCGAGGACTCCCGCGTCGTCATCCAGCCTTCCACCGTGCTGGTCACCCTGCCGGGACCCATCCTCACCTCCTTCCCCCAGAGCACCGCCGTCGGATCCTCCTCATCGGCTGCTGTGGGCAACATCCTCAGCTCCCAGGGAGTGCCCATCTCCTCCGGCGGCTTTGGCTACGGTTACGGCCTCGGAGGCCTGGGCTGCTATGGCGCCGGAAGAGCCTGCCTGCCCTGCTAAGGGCCCTCCACACCACACACACCCTGCAAGCCACGGCATGGACTGAGGACGCACCTCCCGCCTGCTGCTGGCACGGGGACCTGCCACCCGCACCTCCTCCTCTCAAGGCACCAAGCAAAGTAGCACGGAAGGGGCCAGCCCCGGCTGCCAGGATACATGGCCCACCTACCTCCTCCTCTTCTCCCACTGTCTTCTTTGCATCGCCCCTACTGCTACGTACGCTACTCTCCGCTGCAAACGCCTGCTCACAAGCCAAAGACCACCGGGGCACCTCCCCCGCGCTGCTCCCACCGCAGGAAAGGAAGACCTCGGTGCTCTGGCAAAATCTTCTGCAAGCAAAGGACCTGGGCTGACGGTCGCCCTACTTGCACCTTAGGACGGATCCCTTCCACTGCGTGCTCCTGCCTTTTCACTCTTTTGCCTCAATAAAATCTCCTGCATCCCAGCACCACACGCCTCCATCTCCTTTCTTCTCCCAAGGCTCTTCCACTCTAAAACGGCACAAAGCCAGGCCTCAACAGGCCGGCGGGGTTGGGGGGAAAAGGGCACTCAGCCTCTCTGAGGACACAGGCCACCAGCGACAACACACACTCGCACCTGCAGGCATACACAGCATGACACAAGCCCAGCACTGGCTCAGAAAAAGCCTCCGATACGACAACGCTCCCTGCGCACACCTCCGACCGAGGCTCCCCGTGCCAACACACGCTTGACTAACTCTCTTCCGCACCCTCCCCAGCCAAAAAGGATCACAGAAACATTTAGAGATGGGCAGGAATCTCTGCAGAGCATGTCCTTCCACCCCAGTGCTCAAGCAGGGCCAGCTAGAGCAGATTGTCTGGGACCACAGCCACTCGCGTCTTCAGTACCTCCGAGAATGGAGCCGCCACCACCTCTTCCACTCTTTGACCACCCTCACACTGAAAAAGCCCTGCCGCCTTTGCCCGGGCAATTCCAGATGCTTTCACTTCTGAACATGGCCTCTTGTCCTACCACTGATCGCAAGCCTCTGGGCACAGCCCTTCAGCCGCTTTGCAGGCCACCGCACCGGCCGCTTACGCAACCCGCACTTTCTCAGCTCGTCTAGGAGCACGTACCAGGAGACAGCGACAAAGGCTTCCTTCAAGTACGCCTCAGCAACAGCCACTGCTCTCCCCTCGCCCAACGCCCACTCGCCTCAACGCGGAAGACACGCAGCTCACTCAAGCATGATTTGCCCTTCCAAAATCCACGCCAAACACCCCCCAACACCTTCCATCCGTCCTGGCCTTGGCAGTGATTTCCAGCAGCATTGCTTCCATCACCTGCCCCGGGAACAGGCTCAGGCTCACCGGCCTCTGCTTTCCCAGAGCCTCCCGCACCATCTTCTGCGGGACACGAGGGGTACCAGCTCCCTTCCACTCTTCAGGAGCTGCCCCCAGGCACTATGACCTTTCCAGGAAAATGCACAGCGGCCTCACAAGGAGGCCTCCGCAATGCCAGATGCCTCGGCATTCCTGGGAGCAACACGACAGGCCCCGGGCACTTACAAACACCCACTCCCACACCACTCCTTCCTACCTCCCTTCATCTTCCTCAGCAACAACCACAGATCACCTGACAAACAGCCTGAAAAACACTCACCTTGCCTCAGCGGGGGCAGGCCTTGCCACTCATCAACCCTTCCGCACGCACCACCACCACCACCACAGCCTCGGCTCTGCAGCCCCGTGCCGCATGCTCAAACCCAGCTCCCCTCGGCAATCGCCAAATTCCCTTTCACCCTGTCAAGCTCTGCGCAGAGAACTGGCCTCACCCCTCGACACTCGCCCCAAGCACAGACCCCACCAAAGGCCCAGGAGTGCCAGCCTCCCCTGCCTGCCGCTCCCAAGCTCTGCTCCGCATTTCAGCACACTTACGGGCTCTCCAGAAACTCACCTGCCCTCGCACGCTGCCTCATACACAATCATAAGAGTCACTTCGGTTGCAAAGGACCCTTAACATTATCGAGTCCAACCGTTAACCTAATACTGCCAAGGCCACCACTAATCCATGTCCCTAAGCGCCACGTCTACGTGTCTTTTAAACACCTCCCACAATGGTGACTCAACCACTGCCCTGGGCAGCCCCTTCCAGTGCTTGATAACCCTCTCGGTGAAGAAATTTCTCATCATAGCCAAACTAAACTTTGCCTGGCGCAACATGAGGCCCTTTCCTCTTGCCCTAGCACTTGTTGCTAGGGATGAGAGACTCACAACCTCCTCGTTACAACCTCCTCTCAGGTACTTGGAGACACCGATAGGGCCTCCCCTCAGCCGCCGCCTTCTGAAAACACAGTAGCCCCGCTTCCCTCAACCGCTACTTCTAAGGCTTCTTCTCTCGATCCTTCACCGCATTCGCTGCTCTCCTTTGGATGCGTCACACCACAGCCCAAGCCCCACCTCAGGGGTCCACGATGGAGGGGCCAACACAAGCACCGGCGGAGCCAGGCAGGGCACCTCTCGTCACAGGACCGGCGAGCTCTCAGCCAGGGCTGCCAGGAAAATGGCCTGCTCTCCCAAACAGCCCTCCTCTGCCTGCCCGCACTGACACCCCCAGGGACGGATCCCAGGGGGCACAAGCCCAGACACGCAGGCCCCTTTCTCCCAGCTACAACCTTTCAAGCAAGGCGGGCAACAAGGCACACACAGAGCACGCTCAGTGGGAAAGGCCAGGCCTACAGTCAGGCTTAGCAAGCTGGCAGCAAGGCAGGCAGGGACCAAATGCCATGGAAGGGGCCGACACTCATGCCCGGCACACCTCCAAAGCCCACAACAGCCTTCCAGGCCCATGAACAAGTGGGGGCCCCTCTTCGCAACGCACCCGCAAACCACACCACACGAGTGCCACGGCATGACCTCACTGACAACACCCCACCTCTCCTATGCTTTGGCCACGTCTGCCAAATGCCCTGACACGCACCTTCCATGCAAATCCTCCCAGATACCTGCTCTCACTTCAAAGCTGACGCCAGGGACAGACGGACACATCCTCAAGAGGACGACATGAGAAGGGAGCGTTGTGGGAAGGGACACACCCCCCACCTCATTACCTGCCAAGCTCTGGCACGCAACAGCTGCTTGCTGCAAAATGCCGTCACGCGCAAAGCCTGTCCCGCCCCCTCAGACCAGCATAAAAGACGGCCCAGCGCCTCTCTCCATCACACGCTTCTCCTGACGCCTTCTCCCCCGCAGTCAACAAGGTGAGCCTGAAGCCCCTTCCCCTCCTTCTCCTGCCCCACACGCCCCGTCTCTTCCAGCACGCGCTGACACCAGACTCAGCAGCCCCCACGACTCAACACCACCACGCTCCCCGCAGCCCCACACCGCGCCTCCACACTCCCTTGCCCTCCTGTAACGACACCCCTCGCGCCCCCCCAACACCCTCCGCTTCCTCAACACCCTCTCTTACAGGGACACTCCACACCGCAGACATGGCCTGCAACAACTTCTGCAGCCCCTGCGGACCCACCCCGCTGGCTAACAGCTGCAACGAGCCCTGCGTCAGGCAGTGCGAGGACTCCCGCGTCGTCATCCAGCCTTCCACCGTGCTGGTCACCCTGCCGGGACCCATCCTCACCTCCTTCCCCCAGAGCACCGCCGTCGGATCCTCCTCATCGGCTGCTGTGGGCAACATCCTCAGCTCCCAGGGAGTGCCCGTCTCCTCCGGCGGCTTTGGCTACGGTTACGGCCTCGGAGGCCTGGGCTGCTATGGCGCCGGAAGAGCCTGCCTGCCCTGCTAAGGGCCCTCCACACCACACACACCCTGCAAGCCACGGCATGGACTGAGGACGCACCTCCCGCCTGCTGCTGGCACGGGGACCTGCCACCCGCACCTCCTCCTCTCAAGGCACCAAGCAAAGTAGCACGGAAGGGGCCAGCCCCGGCTGCCAGGATACATGGCCCACCTACCTCCTCCTCTTCTCCCACTGTCTTCTTTGCATCGCCCCTACTGCTACGTACGCTACTCTCCGCTGCAAACGCCTGCTCACAAGCCAAAGACCACCGGGGCACCTCCCCCGCGCTGCTCCCACCGCAGGAAAGGAAGACCTCGGTGCTCTGGCAAAATCTTCTGCAAGCAAAGGACCTGGGCTGACGGTCGCCCTACTTGCACCTTAGGACGGATCCCTTCCACTGCGTGCTCCTGCCTTTTCACTCTTTTGCCTCAATAAAATCTCCTGCATCCCAGCACCACACGCCTCCATCTCCTTTCTTCTCCCAAGGCTCTTCCACTCTAAAACGGCACAAAGCCAGGCCTCAACAGGCCGGCGGGGTTGGGGGGAAAAGGGCACTCAGCCTCTCTGAGGACACAGGCCACCAGCGACAACACACACTCGCACCTGCAGGCATACACAGCATGACACAAGCCCAGCACTGGCTCAGAAAAAGCCTCCGATACGACAACGCTCCCTGCGCACACCTCCGACCGAGGCTCCCCGTGCCAACACACGCTTGACTAACTCTCTTCCGCACCCTCCCCAGCCAAAAAGGATCACAGAAACATTTAGAGATGGGCAGGAATCTCTGCAGAGCATGTCCTTCCACCCCAGTGCTCAAGCAGGGCCAGCTAGAGCAGATTGTCTGGGACCACAGCCACTCGCGTCTTCAGTACCTCCGAGAATGGAGCCGCCACCACCTCTTCCACTCTTTGACCACCCTCACACTGAAAAAGCCCTGCCGCCTTTGCCCGGGCAATTCCAGATGCTTTCACTTCTGAACATGGCCTCTTGTCCTACCACTGATCGCAAGCCTCTGGGCACAGCCCTTCAGCCGCTTTGCAGGCCACCGCACCGGCCGCTTACGCAACCCGCACTTTCTCAGCTTGTCTAGGAGCACGTACCAGGAGACAGCGACAAAGGCTTCCTTCAAGTACGCCTCAGCAACAGCCACTGCTCTCCCCTCGCCCAACGCCCACTCGCCTCAACGCGGAAGACACGCAGCTCACTCAAGCATGATTTGCCCTTCCAAAATCCACGCCAAACACCCCCCAACACCTTCCATCCGTCCTGGCCTTGGCAGTGATTTCCAGCAGCATTGCTTCCATCACCTGCCCCGGGAACAGGCTCAGGCTCACCGGCCTCTGCTTTCCCAGAGCCTCCCGCACCATCTTCTGCGGGACACGAGGGGTACCAGCTCCCTTCCACTCTTCAGGAGCTGCCCCCAGGCACTATGACCTTTCCAGGAAAATGCACAGCGGCCTCACAAGGAGGCCTCCGCAATGCCAGATGCCTCGGCATTCCTGGGAGCAACACGACAGGCCCCGGGCACTTACAAACACCCACTCCCACACCACTCCTTCCTACCTCCCTTCATCTTCCTCAGCAACAACCACAGATCACCTGACAAACAGCCTGAAAAACACTCACCTTGCCTCAGCGGGGGCAGGCCTTGCCACTCATCAACCCTTCCGCACGCACCACCACCACCACCACAGCCTCGGCTCTGCAGCCCCGTGCCGCATGCTCAAACCCAGCTCCCCTCGGCAATCGCCAAATTCCCTTTCACCCTGTCAAGCTCTGCGCAGAGAACTGGCCTCACCCCTCGACACTCGCCCCAAGCACAGACCCCACCAAAGGCCCAGGAGTGCCAGCCTCCCCTGCCTGCCGCTCCCAGCTCTGCTCCGCCTTTCAGCACACTTACGGGCTCTCCAGAAACGCACCTGCCCTCGCACGCTGCCTCATACACAATCATAAGAGTCACTTCGGTTGCAAAGGACCCTTAACATTATCGAGTCCAACCGTTAACCTAATACTGCCAAGGCCACCACTAATCCATGTCCCTAAGCGCCACGTCTACGTGTCTTTTAAACACCTCCCACAATGGTGACTCAACCACTGCCCTGGGCAGCCCCTTCCAGTGCTTGATAACCCTCTCGGTGAAGAAATTTCTCATCATAGCCAAACTAAACTTTGCCTGGCGCAACATGAGGCCCTTTCCTCTTGCCCTAGCACTTGTTGCTAGGGATGAGAGACTCACAACCTCCTCGTTACAACCTCCTCTCAGGTACTTGGAGACACCGATAGGGCCTCCCCTCAGCCGCCGCCTTCTGAAAACACAGTAGCCCCGCTTCCCTCAACCGCTACTTCTAAGGCTTCTTCTCTCGATCCTTCACCGCATTCGCTGCTCTCCTTTGGATGCGTCACACCACAGCCCAAGCCCCACCTCAGGGGTCCACGATGGAGGGGCCAACACAAGCACCGGCGGAGCCAGGCAGGGCACCTCTCGTCACAGGACCGGCGAGCTCTCAGCCAGGGCTGCCAGGAAAATGGCCTGCTCTCCCAAACAGCCCTCCTCTGCCTGCCCGCACTGACACCCCCAGGGACGGATCCCAGGGGGCACAAGCCCAGACACGCAGGCCCCTTTCTCCCAGCTACAACCTTTCAAGCAAGGCGGGCAACAAGGCACACACAGAGCACGCTCAGTGGGAAAGGCCAGGCCTACAGTCAGGCTTAGCAAGCTGGCAGCAAGGCAGGCAGGGACCAAATGCCATGGAAGGGGCCGACACTCATGCCCGGCACACCTCCAAAGCCCACAACAGCCTTCCAGGCCCATGAACAAGTGGGGGCCCCTCTTCGCAACGCACCCGCAAACCACACCACACGAGTGCCACGGCATGACCTCACTGACAACACCCCACCTCTCCTATGCTTTTGGCCACGTCTGCCAAATGCCCTGACACGCACCTTCCATGCAAATCCTCCCAGATACCTGCTCTCACTTCAAAGCTGACGCCAGGGACAGACGGACACATCCTCAAGAGGACGACATGAGAAGGGAGCGTTGTGGGAAGGGACACACCCCCCACCTCATTACCTGCCAAGCTCTGGCACGCAACAGCTGCTTGCTGCAAAATGCCGTCACGCGCAAAGCCTGTCCCGCCCCCTCAGACCAGCATAAAAGACGGCCCAGCGCCTCTCTCCATCACACGCTTCTCCTGACGCCTTCTCCCCCGCAGTCAACAAGGTGAGCCTGAAGCCCCTTCCCCTCCTTCTCCTGCCCCACACGCCCCGTCTCTTCCAGCACGCGCTGACACCAGACTCAGCAGCCCCCACGACTCAACACCACCACGCTCCCCGCAGCCCCACACCGCGCCTCCACACTCCCTTGCCCTCCTGTAACGACACCCCTCGCGCCCCCCCAACACCCTCCGCTTCCTCAACACCCTCTCTTACAGGGACACTCCACACCGCAGACATGGCCTGCAACAACTTCTGCAGCCCCTGCGGACCCACCCCGCTGGCTAACAGCTGCAACGAGCCCTGCGTCAGGCAGTGCGAGGACTCCCGCGTCGTCATCCAGCCTTCCACCGTGCTGGTCACCCTGCCGGGACCCATCCTCACCTCCTTCCCCCAGAGCACCGCCGTCGGATCCTCCTCATCGGCTGCTGTGGGCAACATCCTCAGCTCCCAGGGAGTGCCCATCTCCTCCGGCGGCTTTGGCTACGGTTACGGCCTCGGAGGCCTGGGCTGCTATGGCGCCGGAAGAGCCTGCCTGCCCTGCTAAGGGCCCTCCACACCACACACACCCTGCAAGCCACGGCATGGACTGAGGACGCACCTCCCGCCTGCTGCTGGCACGGGGACCTGCCACCCGCACCTCCTCCTCTCAAGGCACCAAGCAAAGTAGCACGGAAGGGGCCAGCCCCGGCTGCCAGGATACATGGCCCACCTACCTCCTCCTCTTCTCCCACTGTCTTCTTTGCATCGCCCCTACTGCTACGTCCGCTACTCTCCGCTGCAAACGCCTGCTCACAAGCCAAAGACCACCGGGGCACCTCCCCCGCGCTGCTCCCACCGCAGGAAAGGAAGACCTCGGTGCTCTGGCAAAATCTTCTGCAAGCAAAGGACCTGGGCTGACGGTCGCCCTACTTGCACCTTAGGACGGATCCCTTCCACTGCGTGCTCCTGCCTTTTCACTCTTTTGCCTCAATAAAATCTCCTGCATCCCAGCACCACACGCCTCCATCTCCTTTCTTCTCCCAAGGCTCTTCCACTCTAAAACGGCACAAAGCCAGGCCTCAACAGGCCGGCGGGGTTGGGGGGAAAAGGGCACTCAGCCTCTCCGAGGGCACAGGCCACCAGCGACAACACACACTCGCACCTGCAGGCATACACAGCATGACACAAGCCCAGCACTGGATCAGAAAAAGCCTCCGATACGACAACGCTCCCTGCGCACACCTCCGACCGAGGCTCCCCGTGCCAACACACGCTTGACTAACTCTCTTCCGCACCCTCCCCAGCCAAAAAGGATCACAGAAACATTTAGAGATGGGCAGGAATCTCTGCAGAGCATGTCCTTCCACCCCAGTGCTCAAGCAGGGCCAGCTAGAGCAGATTGTCTGGGACCACAGCCACTCGCGTCTTCAGTACCTCCGAGAATGGAGCCGCCACCACCTCTTCCACTCTTTGACCACCCTCACACTGAAAAAGCCCTGCCGCCTTTGCCCGGGCAATTCCAGATGCTTTCACTTCTGAACATGGCCTCTTGTCCTACCACTGATCGCAAGCCTCTGGGCACAGCCCTTCAGCCGCTTTGCAGGCCACCGCACCGGCCGCTTACGCAACCCGCACTTTCTCAGCTCGTCTAGGAGCACGTACCAGGAGACAGCGACAAAGGCTTCCTTCAAGTACGCCTCAGCAACAGCCACTGCTCTCCCCTCGCCCAACGCCCACTCGCCTCAACGCGGAAGACACGCAGCTCACTCAAGCATGATTTGCCCTTCCAAAATCCACGCCAAACACCCCCCAACACCTTCCGTCCGTCCTGGCCTTGGCAGTGATTTCCAGCAGCATTGCTTCCATCACCTGCCCCGGGAACAGGCTCAGGCTCACCGGCCTCTGCTTTCCCAGAGCCTCCCGCACCATCTTCTGCGGGACACGAGGGGTACCAGCTCCCTTCCACTCTTCAGGAGCTGCCCCCAGGCACTATGACCTTTCCAGGAAAATGCACAGCGGCCTCACAAGGAGGCCTCCGCAATGCCAGATGCCTCGGCATTCCTGGGAGCAACACGACAGGCCCCGGGCACTTACAAACACCCACTCCCACACCACTCCTTCCTACCTCCCTTCATCTTCCTCAGCAACAACCACAGATCACCTGACAAACAGCCTGAAAAACACTCACCTTGCCTCAGCGGGGGCAGGCCTTGCCACTCATCAACCCTTCCGCACGCACCACCACCACCACCACAGCCTCGGCTCTGCAGCCCCGTGCCGCATGCTCAAACCCAGCTCCCCTCGGCAATCGCCAAATTCCCTTTCACCCTGTCAAGCTCTGCGCAGAGAACTGGCCTCACCCCTCGACACTCGCCCCAAGCACAGACCCCACCAAAGGCCCAGGAGTGCCAGCCTCCCCTGCCTGCCGCTCCCAGCCCTGCTCCGCCTCTCAGCACACATACGGGCTCTCCAGAAACTCACCTGCCCTCGCACGCTGCCTCATACACAATCATAAGAGTCACTTCGGTTGCAAAGGACCCTTAACATTATCGAGTCCAACCGTTAACCTAATACTGCCAAGGCCACCACTAATCCATGTCCCTAAGCGCCACGTCTACGTGTCTTTTAAACACCTCCCACAATGGTGACTCAACCACTGCCCTGGGCAGCCCCTTCCAGTGCTTGATAACCCTCTCGGTGAAGAAATTTCTCATCATAGCCAAACTAAACTTTGCCTGGCGCAACATGAGGCCCTTTCCTCTTGCCCTAGCACTTGTTGCTAGGGATGAGAGACTCACAACCTCCTCGTTACAACCTCCTCTCAGGTACTTGGAGACACCGATAGGGCCTCCCCTCAGCCGCCGCCTTCTGAAAACGCAGTAGCCCCGCTTCCCTCAACCGCTACTTCTAAGGCTTCTTCTCTCGATCCTTCACCGCATTCGCTGTTCTCCTTTGGATGCGTCACACCACAGCCCAAGCCCCACCTCAGGGGTCCACGATGGAGGGGCCAACACAAGCACCGGCGGAGCCAGGCAGGGCACCTCTCGTCACAGGACCGGCGAGCTCTCAGCCAGGGCTGCCAGGAAAATGGCCTGCTCTCCCAAACAGCCCTCCTCTGCCTGCCCGCACTGACACCCCCAGGGACGGATCCCAGGGGGCACAAGCCCAGACACGCAGGCCCCTTTCTCCCAGCTACAACCTTTCAAGCAAGGCGGGCAACAAGGCACACACAGAGCACGCTCAGTGGGAAAGGCCAGGCCTACAGTCAGGCTTAGCAAGCTGGCAGCAAGGCAGGCAGGGACCAAATGCCATGGAAGGGGCCGACACTCATGCCCGGCACACCTCCAAAGCCCACAACAGCCTTCCAGGCCCATGAACAAGTGGGGGCCCCTCTTCGCAACGCACCCGCAAACCACACCACACGAGTGCCACGGCATGACCTCACTGACAACACCCCACCTCTCCTATGCTTTGGCCACGTCTGCCAAATGCCCTGACACGCACCTTCCATGCAAATCCTCCCAGATACCTGCTCTCACTTCAAAGCTGACGCCAGGGACAGACGGACACATCCTCAAGAGGACGACATGAGAAGGGAGCGTTGTGGGAAGGGACACACCCCCCACCTCATTACCTGCCAAGCTCTGGCACGCAACAGCTGCTTGCTGCAAAATGCCGTCACGCGCAAAGCCTGTCCCGCCCCCTCAGACCAGCATAAAAGACGGCCCAGCGCCTCTCTCCATCACACGCTTCTCCTGACGCCTTCTCCCCCGCAGTCAACAAGGTGAGCCTGAAGCCCCTTCCCCTCCTTCTCCTGCCCCACACGCCCCGTCTCTTCCAGCACGCGCTGACACCAGACTCAGCAGCCCCCACGACTCAACACCACCACGCTCCCCGCAGCCCCACACCGCGCCTCCACACTCCCTTGCCCTCCTGTAACGACACCCCTCGCGCCCCCCCAACACCCTCCGCTTCCTCAACACCCTCTCTTACAGGGACACTCCACACCGCAGACATGGCCTGCAACAACTTCTGCAGCCCCTGCGGACCCACCCCGCTGGCTAACAGCTGCAACGAGCCCTGCGTCAGGCAGTGCGAGGACTCCCGCGTCGTCATCCAGCCTTCCACCGTGCTGGTCACCCTGCCGGGACCCATCCTCACCTCCTTCCCCCAGAGCACCGCCGTCGGATCCTCCTCATCGGCTGCTGTGGGCAACATCCTCAGCTCCCAGGGAGTGCCCATCTCCTCCGGCGGCTTTGGCTACGGTTACGGCCTCGGAGGCCTGGGCTGCTATGGCGCCGGAAGAGCCTGCCTGCCCTGCTAAGGGCCCTCCACACCACAC
This sequence comes from Falco biarmicus, assembly GCF_023638135.1. NCBI lineage: Eukaryota > Metazoa > Chordata > Aves > Falconiformes > Falconidae > Falco > Falco biarmicus. Next base: position 13,406,619 of record NC_079290.1, read on the forward strand.
ACACCCTGCAAGCCACGGCATGGACTGAGGACGCACCTCCCGCCTGCTGCTGGCACGGGGACCTGCCACCCGCACCTCCTCCTCTCAAGGCACCAAGCAAAGTAGCACGGAAGGGGCCAGCCCCGGCTGCCAGGATACATGGCCCACCTACCTCCTCCTCTTCTCCCACTGTCTTCTTTGCATCGCCCCTACTGCTACGTCCGCTACTCTCCGCTGCAAACGCCTGCTCACAAGCCAAAGACCACCGGGGCACCTCCCCCGCGCTGCTCCCACCGCAGGAAAGGAAGACCTCGGTGCTCTGGCAAAATCTTCTGCAAGCAAAGGACCTGGGCTGACGGTCGCCCTACTTGCACCTTAGGACGGATCCCTTCCACTGCGTGCTCCTGCCTTTTCACTCTTTTGCCTCAATAAAATCTCCTGCATCCCAGCACCACACGCCTCCATCTCCTTTCTTCTCCCAAGGCTCTTCCACTCTAAAACGGCACAAAGCCAGGCCTCAACAGGCCGGCGGGGTTGGGGGGAAAAGGGCACTCAGCCTCTCTGAGGACACAGGCCACCAGCGACAACACACACTCGCACCTGCAGGCATACACAGCATGACACAAGCCCAGCACTGGCTCAGAAAAAGCCTCCGATACGACAACGCTCCCTGCGCACACCTCCGACCGAGGCTCCCCGTGCCAACACACGCTTGACTAACTCTCTTCCGCACCCTCCCCAGCCAAAAAGGATCACAGAAACATTTAGAGATGGGCAGGAATCTCTGCAGAGCATGTCCTTCCACCCCAGTGCTCAAGCAGGGCCAGCTAGAGCAGATTGTCTGGGACCACAGCCACTCGCGTCTTCAGTACCTCCGAGAATGGAGCCGCCACCACCTCTTCCACTCTTTGACCACCCTCACACTGAAAAAGCCCTGCCGCCTTTGCCCGGGCAATTCCAGATGCTTTCACTTCTGAACATGGCCTCTTGTCCTACCACTGATCGCAAGCCTCTGGGCACAGCCCTTCAGCCGCTTTGCAGGCCACCGCACCGGCCGCTTACGCAACCCGCACTTTCTCAGCTCGTCTAGGAGCACGTACCAGGAGACAGCGACAAAGGCTTCCTTCAAGTACGCCTCAGCAACAGCCACTGCTCTCCCCTCGCCCAACGCCCACTCGCCTCAACGCGGAAGACACGCAGCTCACTCAAGCATGATTTGCCCTTCCAAAATCCACGCCAAACACCCCCCAACACCTTCCGTCCGTCCTGGCCTTGGCAGTGATTTCCAGCAGCATTGCTTCCATCACCTGCCCCGGGAACAGGCTCAGGCTCACCGGCCTCTGCTTTCCCAGAGCCTCCCGCACCATCTTCTGCGGGACACGAGGGGTACCAGCTCCCTTCCACTCTTCAGGAGCTGCCCCCAGGCACTATGACCTTTCCAGGAAAATGCACAGCGGCCTCACAAGGAGGCCTCCGCAATGCCAGATGCCTCGGCATTCCTGGGAGCAACACGACAGGCCCCGGGCACTTACAAACACCCACTCCCACACCACTCCTTCCTACCTCCCTTCATCTTCCTCAGCAACAACCACAGATCACCTGACAAACAGCCTGAAAAACACTCACCTTGCCTCAGCGGGGGCAGGCCTTGCCACTCATCAACCCTTCCGCACGCACCACCACCACCACCACAGCCTCGGCTCTGCAGCCCCGTGCCGCATGCTCAAACCCAGCTCCCCTCGGCAATCGCCAAATTCCCTTTCACCCTGTCAAGCTCTGCGCAGAGAACTGGCCTCACCCCTCGACACTCGCCCCAAGCACAGACCCCACCAAAGGCCCAGGAGTGCCAGCCTCCCCTGCCTGCCGCTCCCAGCCCTGCTCCGCCTCTCAGCACACATACGGGCTCTCCAGAAACTCACCTGCCCTCGCACGCTGCCTCATACACAATCATAAGAGTCACTTCGGTTGCAAAGGACCCTTAACATTATCGAGTCCAACCGTTAACCTAATACTGCCAAGGCCACCACTAATCCATGTCCCTAAGCGCCACGTCTACGTGTCTTTTAAACACCTCCCACAATGGTGACTCAACCACTGCCCTGGGCAGCCCCTTCCAGTGCTTGATAACCCTCTCGGTGAAGAAATTTCTCATCATAGCCAAACTAAACTTTGCCTGGCGCAACATGAGGCCCTTTCCTCTTGCCCTAGCACTTGTTGCTAGGGATGAGAGACTCACAACCTCCTCGTTACAACCTCCTCTCAGGTACTTGGAGACACCGATAGGGCCTCCCCTCAGCCGCCGCCTTCTGAAAACGCAGTAGCCCCGCTTCCCTCAACCGCTACTTCTAAGGCTTCTTCTCTCGATCCTTCACCGCATTCGCTGCTCTCCTTTGGATGCGTCACACCACAGCCCAAGCCCCACCTCAGGGGTCCACGATGGAGGGGCCAACACAAGCACCGGCGGAGCCAGGCAGGGCACCTCTCGTCACAGGACCGGCGAGCTCTCAGCCAGGGCTGCCAGGAAAATGGCCTGCTCTCCCAAACAGCCCTCCTCTGCCTGCCCGCACTGACACCCCCAGGGACGGATCCCAGGGGGCACAAGCCCAGACACGCAGGCCCCTTTCTCCCAGCTACAACCTTTCAAGCAAGGCGGGCAACAAGGCACACACAGAGCACGCTCAGTGGGAAAGGCCAGGCCTACAGTCAGGCTTAGCAAGCTGGCAGCAAGGCAGGCAGGGACCAAATGCCATGGAAGGGGCCGACACTCATGCCCGGCACACCTCCAAAGCCCACAACAGCCTTCCAGGCCCATGAACAAGTGGGGGCCCCTCTTCGCAACGCACCCGCAAACCACACCACACGAGTGCCACGGCATGACCTCACTGACAACACCCCACCTCTCCTATGCTTTGGCCACGTCTGCCAAATGCCCTGACACGCACCTTCCATGCAAATCCTCCCAGATACCTGCTCTCACTTCAAAGCTGACGCCAGGGACAGACGGACACATCCTCAAGAGGACGACATGAGAAGGGAGCGTTGTGGGAAGGGACACACCCCCCCACCTCATTACCTGCCAAGCTCTGGCACGCAACAGCTGCTTGCTGCAAAATGCCGTCACGCGCAAAGCCTGTCCCGCCCCCTCAGACCAGCATAAAAGACGGCCCAGCGCCTCTCTCCATCACACGCTTCTCCTGACGCCTTCTCCCCCGCAGTCAACAAGGTGAGCCTGAAGCCCCTTCCCCTCCTTCTCCTGCCCCACACGCCCCGTCTCTTCCAGCACGCGCTGACACCAGACTCAGCAGCCCCCACGACTCAACACCACCACGCTCCCCGCAGCCCCACACCGCGCCTCCACACTCCCTTGCCCTCCTGTAACGACACCCCTCGCGCCCCCCCAACACCCTCCGCTTCCTCAACACCCTCTCTTACAGGGACACTCCACACCGCAGACATGGCCTGCAACAACTTCTGCAGCCCCTGCGGACCCACCCCGCTGGCTAACAGCTGCAACGAGCCCTGCGTCAGGCAGTGCGAGGACTCCCGCGTCGTCATCCAGCCTTCCACCGTGCTGGTCACCCTGCCGGGACCCATCCTCACCTCCTTCCCCCAGAGCACCGCCGTCGGATCCTCCTCATCGGCTGCTGTGGGCAACATCCTCAGCTCCCAGGGAGTGCCCATCTCCTCCGGCGGCTTTGGCTACGGTTACGGCCTCGGAGGCCTGGGCTGCTATGGCGCCGGAAGAGCCTGCCTGCCCTGCTAAGGGCCCTCCACACCACACACACCCTGCAAGCCACGGCATGGACTGAGGACGCACCTCCCGCCTGCTGCTGGCACGGGGACCTGCCACCCGCACCTCCTCCTCTCAAGGCACCAAGCAAAGTAGCACGGAAGGGGCCAGCCCCGGCTGCCAGGATACATGGCCCACCTACCTCCTCCTCTTCTCCCACTGTCTTCTTTGCATCGCCCCTACTGCTACGTCCGCTACTCTCCGCTGCAAACGCCTGCTCACAAGCCAAAGACCACCGGGGCACCTCCCCCGCGCTGCTCCCACCGCAGGAAAGGAAGACCTCGGTGCTCTGGCAAAATCTTCTGCAAGCAAAGGACCTGGGCTGACGGTCGCCCTACTTGCACCTTAGGACGGATCCCTTCCACTGCGTGCTCCTGCCTTTTCACTCTTTTGCCTCAATAAAATCTCCTGCATCCCAGCACCACACGCCTCCATCTCCTTTCTTCTCCCAAGGCTCTTCCACTCTAAAACGGCACAAAGCCAGGCCTCAACAGGCCGGCGGGGTTGGGGGGGAAAAGGGCACTCAGCCTCTCTGAGGACACAGGCCACCAGCGACAACACACACTCGCACCTGCAGGCATACACAGCATGACACAAGCCCAGCACTGGCTCAGAAAAAGCCTCCGATACGACAACGCTCCCTGCGCACACCTCCGACCGAGGCTCCCCGTGCCAACACACGCTTGACTAACTCTCTTCCGCACCCTCCCCAGCCAAAAAGGATCACAGAAACATTTAGAGATGGGCAGGAATCTCTGCAGAGCATGTCCTTCCACCCCAGTGCTCAAGCAGGGCCAGCTAGAGCAGATTGTCTGGGACCACAGCCACTCGCGTCTTCAGTACCTCCGAGAATGGAGCCGCCACCACCTCTTCCACTCTTTGACCACCCTCACACTGAAAAAGCCCTGCCGCCTTTGCCCGGGCAATTCCAGATGCTTTCACTTCTGAACATGGCCTCTTGTCCTACCACTGATCGCAAGCCTCTGGGCACAGCCCTTCAGCCGCTTTGCAGGCCACCGCACCGGCCGCTTACGCAACCCGCACTTTCTCAGCTCGTCTAGGAGCACGTACCAGGAGACAGCGACAAAGGCTTCCTTCAAGTACGCCTCAGCAACAGCCACTGCTCTCCCCTCGCCCAACGCCCACTCGCCTCAACGCGGAAGACACGCAGCTCACTCAAGCATGATTTGCCCTTCCAAAATCCACGCCAAACACCCCCCAACACCTTCCGTCCGTCCTGGCCTTGGCAGTGATTTCCAGCAGCATTGCTTCCATCACCTGCCCCGGGAACAGGCTCAGGCTCACCGGCCTCTGCTTTCCCAGAGCCTCCCGCACCATCTTCTGCGGGACACGAGGGGTACCAGCTCCCTTCCACTCTTCAGGAGCTGCCCCCAGGCACTATGACCTTTCCAGGAAAATGCACAGCGGCCTCACAAGGAGGCCTCCGCAATGCCAGATGCCTCGGCATTCCTGGGAGCAACACGACAGGCCCCGGGCACTTACAAACACCCACTCCCACACCACTCCTTCCTACCTCCCTTCATCTTCCTCAGCAACAACCACAGATCACCTGACAAACAGCCTGAAAAACACTCACCTTGCCTCAGCGGGGGCAGGCCTTGCCACTCATCAACCCTTCCGCACGCACCACCACCACCACCACAGCCTCGGCTCTGCAGCCCCGTGCCGCATGCTCAAACCCAGCTCCCCTCAGCAATCGCCAAATTCCCTTTCACCCTGTCAAGCTCTGCGCAGAGAACTGGCCTCACCCCTCGACACTCGCCCCAAGCACAGACCCCACCAAAGGCCCAGGAGTGCCAGCCTCCCCTGCCTGCCGCTCCCAGCTCTGCTCCGCCTTTCAGCACACTTACGGGCTCTCCAGAAACGCACCTGCCCTCGCACGCTGCCTCATACACAATCATAAGAGTCACTTCGGTTGCAAAGGACCCTTAACATTATCGAGTCCAACCGTTAACCTAATACTGCCAAGGCCACCACTAATCCATGTCCCTAAGCGCCACGTCTACGTGTCTTTTAAACACCTCCCACAATGGTGACTCAACCACTGCCCTGGGCAGCCCCTTCCAGTGCTTGATAACCCTCTCGGTGAAGAAATTTCTCATCATAGCCAAACTAAACTTTGCCTGGCGCAACATGAGGCCCTTTCCTCTTGCCCTAGCACTTGTTGCTAGGGATGAGAGACTCACAACCTCCTCGTTACAACCTCCTCTCAGGTACTTGGAGACACCGATAGGGCCTCCCCTCAGCCGCCGCCTTCTGAAAACACAGTAGCCCCGCTTCCCTCAACTGCTACTTCTAAGGCTTCTTCTCTCGATCCTTCACCGCATTCGCTGCTCTCCTTTGGATGCGTCACACCACAGCCCAAGCCCCACCTCAGGGGTCCACGATGGAGGGGCCAACACAAGCACCGGCGGAGCCAGGCAGGGCACCTCTCGTCACAGGACCGGCGAGCTCTCAGCCAGGGCTGCCAGGAAAATGGCCTGCTCTCCCAAACAGCCCTCCTCTGCCTGCCCGCACTGACACCCCCAGGGACGGATCCCAGGGGGCACAAGCCCAGACACGCAGGCCCCTTTCTCCCAGCTACAACCTTTCAAGCAAGGCGGGCAACAAGGCACACACAGAGCACGCTCAGTGGGAAAGGCCAGGCCTACAGTCAGGCTTAGCAAGCTGGCAGCAAGGCAGGCAGGGACCAAATGCCATGGAAGGGGCCGACACTCATGCCCGGCACACCTCCAAAGCCCACAACAGCCTTCCAGGCCCATGAACAAGTGGGGGCCCCTCTTCGCAACGCACCCGCAAACCACACCACACGAGTGCCACGGCATGACCTCACTGACAACACCCCACCTCTCCTATGCTTTTGGCCACGTCTGCCAAATGCCCTGACACGCACCTTCCATGCAAATCCTCCCAGATACCTGCTCTCACTTCAAAGCTGACGCCAGGGACAGACGGACACATCCTCAAGAGGACGACATGAGAAGGGAGCGTTGTGGGAAGGGACACACCCCCCACCTCATTACCTGCCAAGCTCTGGCACGCAACAGCTGCTTGCTGCAAAATGCCGTCACGCGCAAAGCCTGTCCCGCCCCCTCAGACCAGCATAAAAGACGGCCCAGCGCCTCTCTCCATCACACGCTTCTCCTGACGCCTTCTCCCCCGCAGTCAACAAGGTGAGCCTGAAGCCCCTTCCCCTCCTTCTCCTGCCCCACACGCCCCGTCTCTTCCAGCACGCGCTGACACCAGACTCAGCAGCCCCCACGACTCAACACCACCACGCTCCCCGCAGCCCCACACCGCGCCTCCACACTCCCTTGCCCTCCTGTAACGACACCCCTCGCGCCCCCCCAACACCCTCCGCTTCCTCAACACCCTCTCTTACAGGGACACTCCACACCGCAGACATGGCCTGCAACAACTTCTGCAGCCCCTGCGGACCCACCCCGCTGGCTAACAGCTGCAACGAGCCCTGCGTCAGGCAGTGCGAGGACTCCCGCGTCGTCATCCAGCCTTCCACCGTGCTGGTCACCCTGCCGGGACCCATCCTCACCTCCTTCCCCCAGAGCACCGCCGTCGGATCCTCCTCATCGGCTGCTGTGGGCAACATCCTCAGCTCCCAGGGAGTGCCCATCTCCTCCGGCGGCTTTGGCTACGGTTACGGCCTCGGAGGCCTGGGCTGCTATGGCGCCGGAAGAGCCTGCCTGCCCTGCTAAGGGCCCTCCACACCACACACACCCTGCAAGCCACGGCATGGACTGAGGACGCACCTCCCGCCTGCTGCTGGCACGGGGACCTGCCACCCGCACCTCCTCCTCTCAAGGCACCAAGCAAAGTAGCACGGAAGGGGCCAGCCCCGGCTGCCAGGATACATGGCCCACCTACCTCCTCCTCTTCTCCCACTGTCTTCTTTGCATCGCCCCTACTGCTACGTCCGCTACTCTCCGCTGCAAATGCCTGCTCACAAGCCAAAGACCACCGGGGCACCTCCCCCGCGCTGCTCCCACCGCAGGAAAGGAAGACCTCGGTGCTCTGGCAAAATCTTCTGCAAGCAAAGGACCTGGGCTGACGGTCGCCCTACTTGCACCTCAGGACGGATCCCTTCCACTGCGTGCTCCTGCCTTTTCACTCTTTTGCCTCAATAAAATCTCCTGCATCCCAGCACCACACGCCTCCATCTCCTTTCTTCTCCCAAGGCTCTTCCACTCTAAAATGGCACAAAGCCAGGCCTCAACAGGCCGGCGGGGTTGGGGGGAAAAGGGCACTCAGCCTCTCTGAGGACACAGGCCACCAGCGACAACACACACTCGCACCTGCAGGCATACACAGCATGACACAAGCCCAGCACTGGCTCAGAAAAAGCCTCCGATACGACAACGCTCCCTGCGCACACCTCCGACCGAGGCTCCCCGTGCCAACACACGCTTGACTAACTCTCTTCCGCACCCTCCCCAGCCAAAAAGGATCACAGAAACATTTAGAGATGGGCAGGAATCTCTGCAGAGCATGTCCTTCCACCCCAGTGCTCAAGCAGGGCCAGCTAGAGCAGATTGTCTGGGACCACAGCCACTCGCGTCTTCAGTACCTCCGAGAATGGAGCCGCCACCACCTCTTCCACTCTTTGACCACCCTCACACTGAAAAAGCCCTGCCGCCTTTGCCCGGGCAATTCCAGATGCTTTCACTTCTGAACATGGCCTCTTGTCCTACCACTGATCGCAAGCCTCTGGGCACAGCCCTTCAGCCGCTTTGCAGGCCACCGCACCGGCCGCTTACGCAACCCGCACTTTCTCAGCTCGTCTAGGAGCACGTACCAGGAGACAGCGACAAAGGCTTCCTTCAAGTACGCCTCAGCAACAGCCACTGCTCTCCCCTCGCCCAACGCCCACTCGCCTCAACGCGGAAGACACGCAGCTCACTCAAGCATGATTTGCCCTTCCAAAATCCACGCCAAACACCCCCCAACACCTTCCGTCCGTCCTGGCCTTGGCAGTGATTTCCAGCAGCATTGCTTCCATCACCTGCCCCGGGAACAGGCTCAGGCTCACCGGCCTCTGCTTTCCCAGAGCCTCCCGCACCATCTTCTGCGGGACACGAGGGGTACCAGCTCCCTTCCACTCTTCAGGAGCTGCCCCCAGGCACTATGACCTTTCCAGGAAAATGCACAGCGGCCTCACAAGGAGGCCTCCGCAATGCCAGATGCCTCGGCATTCCTGGGAGCAACACGACAGGCCCCGGGCACTTACAAACACCCACTCCCACACCACTCCTTCCTACCTCCCTTCATCTTCCTCAGCAACAACCACAGATCACCTGACAAACAGCCTGAAAAACACTCACCTTGCCTCAGCGGGGGCAGGCCTTGCCACTCATCAACCCTTCCGCACGCACCACCACCACCACCACAGCCTCGGCTCTGCAGCCCCGTGCCGCATGCTCAAACCCAGCTCCCCTCGGCAATCGCCAAATTCCCTTTCACCCTGTCAAGCTCTGCGCAGAGAACTGGCCTCACCCCTCGACACTCGCCCCAAGCACAGACCCCACCAAAGGCCCAGGAGTGCCAGCCTCCCCTGCCTGCCGCTCCCAGCTCTGCTCCGCCTTTCAGCACACTTACGGGCTCTCCAGAAACGCACCTGCCCTCGCACGCTGCCTCATACACAATCATAAGAGTCACTTCGGTTGCAAAGGACCCTTAACATTATCGAGTCCAACCGTTAACCTAATACTGCCAAGGCCACCACTAATCCATGTCCCTAAGCGCCACGTCTACGTGTCTTTTAAACACCTCCCACAATGGTGACTCAACCACTGCCCTGGGCAGCCCCTTCCAGTGCTTGATAACCCTCTCGGTGAAGAAATTTCTCATCATAGCCAAACTAAACTTTGCCTGGCGCAACATGAGGCCCTTTCCTCTTGCCCTAGCACTTGTTGCTAGGGATGAGAGACTCACAACCTCCTCGTTACAACCTCCTCTCAGGTACTTGGAGACACCGATAGGGCCTCCCCTCAGCCGCCGCCTTCTGAAAACACAGTAGCCCCGCTTCCCTCAACTGCTACTTCTAAGGCTTCTTCTCTCGATCCTTCACCGCATTCGCTGCTCTCCTTTGGATGCGTCACACCACAGCCCAAGCCCCACCTCAGGGGTCCACGATGGAGGGGCCAACACAAGCACCGGCGGAGCCAGGCAGGGCACCTCTCGTCACAGGACCGGCGAGCTCTCAGCCAGGGCTGCCAGGAAAATGGCCTGCTCTCCCAAACAGCCCTCCTCTGCCTGCCCGCACTGACACCCCCAGGGACGGATCCCAGGGGGCACAAGCCCAGACACGCAGGCCCCTTTCTCCCAGCTACAACCTTTCAAGCAAGGCGGGCAACAAGGCACACACAGAGCACGCTCAGTGGGAAAGGCCAGGCCTACAGTCAGGCTTAGCAAGCTGGCAGCAAGGCAGGCAGGGACCAAATGCCATGGAAGGGGCCGACACTCATGCCCGGCACACCTCCAAAGCCCACAACAGCCTTCCAGGCCCATGAACAAGTGGGGGCCCCTCTTCGCAACGCACCCGCAAACCACACCACACGAGTGCCACGGCATGACCTCACTGACAACACCCCACCTCTCCTATGCTTTTGGCCACGTCTGCCAAATGCCCTGACACGCACCTTCCATGCAAATCCTCCCAGATACCTGCTCTCACTTCAAAGCTGACGCCAGGGACAGACGGACACATCCTCAAGAGGACGACATGAGAAGGGAGCGTTGTGGGAAGGGACACACCCCCCACCTCATTACCTGCCAAGCTCTGGCACGCAACAGCTGCTTGCTGCAAAATGCCGTCACGCGCAAAGCCTGTCCCGCCCCCTCAGACCAGCATAAAAGACGGCCCAGCGCCTCTCTCCATCACACGCTTCTCCTGACGCCTTCTCCCCCGCAGTCAACAAGGTGAGCCTGAAGCCCCTTCCCCTCCTTCTCCTGCCCCACACGCCCCGTCTCTTCCAGCACGCGCTGACACCAGACTCAGCAGCCCCCACGACTCAACACCACCACGCTCCCCGCAGCCCCACACCGCGCCTCCACACTCCCTTGCCCTCCTGTAACGACACCCCTCGCGCCCCCCCCAACACCCTCCGCTTCCTCAACACCCTCTCTTACAGGGACACTCCACACCGCAGACATGGCCTGCAACAACTTCTGCAGCCCCTGCGGACCCACCCCGCTGGCTAACAGCTGCAACGAGCCCTGCGTCAGGCAGTGCGAGGACTCCCGCGTCGTCATCCAGCCTTCCACCGTGCTGGTCACCCTGCCGGGACCCATCCTCACCTCCTTCCCCCAGAGCACCGCCGTCGGATCCTCCTCATCGGCTGCTGTGGGCAACATCCTCAGCTCCCAGGGAGTGCCCATCTCCTCCGGCGGCTTTGGCTACGGTTACGGCCTCGGAGGCCTGGGCTGCTATGGCGCCGGAAGAGCCTGCCTGCCCTGCTAAGGGCCCTCCACACCACACACACCCTGCAAGCCACGGCATGGACTGAGGACGCACCTCCCGCCTGCTGCTGGCACGGGGACCTGCCACCCGCACCTCCTCCTCTCAAGGCACCAAGCAAAGTAGCACGGAAGGGGCCAGCCCCGGCTGCCAGGATACATGGCCCACCTACCTCCTCCTCTTCTCCCACTGTCTTCTTTGCATCGCCCCTACTGCTACGTCCGCTACTCTCCGCTGCAAATGCCTGCTCACAAGCCAAAGACCACCGGGGCACCTCCCCCGCGCTGCTCCCACCGCAGGAAAGGAAGACCTCGGTGCTCTGGCAAAATCTTCTGCAAGCAAAGGACCTGGGCTGACGGTCGCCCTACTTGCACCTCAGGACGGATCCCTTCCACTGCGTGCTCCTGCCTTTTCACTCTTTTGCCTCAATAAAATCTCCTGCATCCCAGCACCACACGCCTCCATCTCCTTTCTTCTCCCAAGGCTCTTCCACTCTAAAATGGCACAAAGCCAGGCCTCAACAGGCCGGCGGGGTTGGGGGGAAAAGGGCACTCAGCCTCTCTGAGGACACAGGCCACCAGCGACAACACACACTCGCACCTGCAGGCATACACAGCATGACACAAGCCCAGCACTGGCTCAGAAAAAGCCTCCGATACGACAACGCTCCCTGCGCACACCTCCGACCGAGGCTCCCCGTGCCAACACACGCTTGACTAACTCTCTTCCGCACCCTCCCCAGCCAAAAAGGATCACAGAAACATTTAGAGATGGGCAGGAATCTCTGCAGAGCATGTCCTTCCACCCCAGTGCTCAAGCAGGGCCAGCTAGAGCAGATTGTCTGGGACCACAGCCACTCGCGTCTTCAGTACCTCCGAGAATGGAGCCGCCACCACCTCTTCCACTCTTTGACCACCCTCACACTGAAAAAGCCCTGCCGCCTTTGCCCGGGCAATTCCAGATGCTTTCACTTCTGAACATGGCCTCTTGTCCTACCACTGATCGCAAGCCTCTGGGCACAGCCCTTCAGCCGCTTTGCAGGCCACCGCACCGGCCGCTTACGCAACCCGCACTTTCTCAGCTCGTCTAGGAGCACGTACCAGGAGACAGCGACAAAGGCTTCCTTCAAGTACGCCTCAGCAACAGCCACTGCTCTCCCCTCGCCCAACGCCCACTCGCCTCAACGCGGAAGACACGCAGCTCACTCAAGCATGATTTGCCCTTCCAAAATCCACGCCAAACACCCCCCAACACCTTCCGTCCGTCCTGGCCTTGGCAGTGATTTCCAGCAGCATTGCTTCCATCACCTGCCCCGGGAACAGGCTCAGGCTCACCGGCCTCTGCTTTCCCAGAGCCTCCCGCACCATCTTCTGCGGGACACGAGGGGTACCAGCTCCCTTCCACTCTTCAGGAGCTGCCCCCAGGCACTATGACCTTTCCAGGAAAATGCACAGCGGCCTCACAAGGAGGCCTCCGCAATGCCAGATGCCTCGGCATTCCTGGGAGCAACACGACAGGCCCCGGGCACTTACAAACACCCACTCCCACACCACTCCTTCCTACCTCCCTTCATCTTCCTCAGCAACAACCACAGATCACCTGACAAACAGCCTGAAAAACACTCACCTTGCCTCAGCGGGGGCAGGCCTTGCCACTCATCAACCCTTCCGCACGCACCACCACCACCACCACAGCCTCGGCTCTGCAGCCCCGTGCCGCATGCTCAAACCCAGCTCCCCTCGGCAATCGCCAAATTCCCTTTCACCCTGTCAAGCTCTGCGCAGAGAACTGGCCTCACCCCTCGACACTCGCCCCAAGCACAGACCCCACCAAAGGCCCAGGAGTGCCAGCCTCCCCTGCCTGCCGCTCCCAGCCCTGCTCCGCCTCTCAGCACACATACGGGCTCTCCAGAAACTCACCTGCCCTCGCACGCTGCCTCATACACAATCATAAGAGTCACTTCGGTTGCAAAGGACCCTTAACATTATCGAGTCCAACCGTTAACCTAATACTGCCAAGGCCACCACTAATCCATGTCCCTAAGCGCCACGTCTACGTGTCTTTTAAACACCTCCCACAATGGTGACTCAACCACTGCCCTGGGCAGCCCCTTCCAGTGCTTGATAACCCTCTCGGTGAAGAAATTTCTCATCATAGCCAAACTAAACTTTGCCTGGCGCAACATGAGGCCCTTTCCTCTTGCCCTAGCACTTGTTGCTAGGGATGAGAGACTCACAACCTCCTCGTTACAACCTCCTCTCAGGTACTTGGAGACACCGATAGGGCCTCCCCTCAGCCGCTGCCTTCTGAAAACACAGTAGCCCCCGCTTCCCTCAACCGCTACTTCTAAGGCTTCTTCTCTCGATCCTTCACCGCATTCGCTGCTCTCCTTTGGATGCGTCACACCACAGCCCAAGCCCCACCTCAGGGGTCCACGATGGAGGGGCCAACACAAGCACCGGCGGAGCCAGGCAGGGCACCTCTCGTCACAGGACCGGCGAGCTCTCAGCCAGGGCTACCAGGAAAATGGCCTGCTCTCCCAAACAGCCCTCCTCTGCCTGCCCGCACTGACACCCCCAGGGACGGATCCCAGGGGGCACAAGCCCAGACACGCAGGCCCCTTTCTCCCAGCTACAACCTTTCAAGCAAGGCGGGCAACAAGGCACACACAGAGCACGCTCAGTGGGAAAGGCCAGGCCTACAGTCAGGCTTAGCAAGCTGGCAGCAAGGCAGGCAGGGACCAAATGCCATGGAAGGGGCCGACACTCATGCCCGGCACACCTCCAAAGCCCACAACAGCCTTCCAGGCCCATGAACAAGTGGGGGCCCCTCTTCGCAACGCACCCGCAAACCACACCACACGAGTGCCACGGCATGACCTCACTGACAACACCCCACCTCTCCTATGCTTTGGCCACGTCTGCCAAATGCCCTGACACGCACCTTCCATGCAAATCCTCCCAGATACCTGCTCTCACTTCAAAGCTGACGCCAGGGACAGACGGACACATCCTCAAGAGGACGACATGAGAAGGGAGCGTTGTGGGAAGGGACACACCCCCCACCTCATTACCTGCCAAGCTCTGGCACGCAACAGCTGCTTGCTGCAAAATGCCGTCACGCGCAAAGCCTGTCCCGCCCCCTCAGACCAGCATAAAAGACGGCCCAGCGCCTCTCTCCATCACACGCTTCTCCTGACGCCTTCTCCCCCGCAGTCAACAAGGTGAGCCTGAAGCCCCTTCCCCTCCTCCTGCCCCACACGCCCCGTCTCTTCCAGCACGCGCTGACACCAGACTCAGCAGCCCCCACGACTCAACACCACCACGCTCCCCGCAGCCCCACACCGCGCCTCCACACTCCCTTGCCCTCCTGTAACGACACCCCTCGCGCCCCCCCAACACCCTCCGCTTCCTCAACACCCTCTCTTACAGGGACACTCCACACCGCAGACATGGCCTGCAACAACTTCTGCAGCCCCTGCGGACCCACCCCGCTGGCTAACAGCTGCAACGAGCCCTGCGTCAGGCAGTGCGAGGACTCCCGCGTCGTCATCCAGCCTTCCACCGTGCTGGTCACCCTGCCGGGACCCATCCTCACCTCCTTCCCCCAGAGCACCGCCGTCGGATCCTCCTCATCGGCTGCTGTGGGCAACATCCTCAGCTCCCAGGGAGTGCCCGTCTCCTCCGGCGGCTTTGGCTACGGTTACGGCCTCGGAGGCCTGGGCTGCTATGGCGCCAGAAGAGCCTGCCTGCCCTGCTAAGGGCCCTCCACACCACACACACCCTGCAAGCCACGGCATGGACTGAGGACGCACCTCCCGCCTGCTGCTGGCACGGGGACCTGCCACCCGCACCTCCTCCTCTCAAGGCACCAAGCAAAGTAGCACGGAAGGGGCCAGCCCCGGCTGCCAGGATACATGGCCCACCTACCTCCTCCTCTTCTCCCACTGTCTTCTTTGCATCGCCCCTACTGCTACGTCCGCTACTCTCCGCTGCAAACGCCTGCTCACAAGCCAAAGACCACCGGGGCACCTCCCCCCGCGCTGCTCCCACCGCAGGAAAGGAAGACCTCGGTGCTCTGGCAAAATCTTCTGCAAGCAAAGGACCTGGGCTGACGGTCGCCCTACTTGCACCTTAGGACGGATCCCTTCCACTGCGTGCTCCTGCCTTTTCACTCTTTTGCCTCAATAAAATCTCCTGCATCCCAGCACCACACGCCTCCATCTCCTTTCTTCTCCCAAGGCTCTTCCACTCTAAAATGGCACAAAGCCAGGCCTCAACAGGCCGGCGGGGTTGGGGGGAAAAGGGCACTCAGCCTCTCTGAGGACACAGGCCACCAGCGACAACACACACTCGCACCTGCAGGCATACACAGCATGACACAAGCCCAGCACTGGCTCAGAAAAAGCCTCCGATACGACAACGCTCCCTGCGCACACCTCCGACCGAGGCTCCCCGTGCCAACACACGCTTGACTAACTCTCTTCCGCACCCTCCCCAGCCAAAAAGGATCACAGAAACATTTAGAGATGGGCAGGAATCTCTGCAGAGCATGTCCTTCCACCCCAGTGCTCAAGCAGGGCCAGCTAGAGCAGATTGTCTGGGACCACAGCCACTCGCGTCTTCAGTACCTCCGAGAATGGAGCCGCCACCACCTCTTCCACTCTTTGACCACCCTCACACTGAAAAAGCCCTGCCGCCTTTGCCCGGGCAATTCCAGATGCTTTCACTTCTGAACATGGCCTCTTGTCCTACCACTGATCGCAAGCCTCTGGGCACAGCCCTTCAGCCGCTTTGCAGGCCACCGCACCGGCCGCTTACGCAACCCGCACTTTCTCAGCTCGTCTAGGAGCACGTACCAGGAGACAGCGACAAAGGCTTCCTTCAAGTACGCCTCAGCAACAGCCACTGCTCTCCCCTCGCCCAACGCCCACTCGCCTCAACGCGGAAGACACGCAGCTCACTCAAGCATGATTTGCCCTTCCAAAATCCACGCCAAACACCCCCCAACACCTTCCGTCCGTCCTGGCCTTGGCAGTGATTTCCAGCAGCATTGCTTCCATCACCTGCCCCGGGAACAGGCTCAGGCTCACCGGCCTCTGCTTTCCCAGAGCCTCCCGCACCATCTTCTGCGGGACACGAGGGGTACCAGCTCCCTTCCACTCTTCAGGAGCTGCCCCCAGGCACTATGACCTTTCCAGGAAAATGCACAGCGGCCTCACAAGGAGGCCTCCGCAATGCCAGATGCCTCGGCATTCCTGGGAGCAACACGACAGGCCCCGGGCACTTACAAACACCCACTCCCACACCACTCCTTCCTACCTCCCTTCATCTTCCTCAGCAACAACCACAGATCACCTGACAAACAGCCTGAAAAACACTCACCTTGCCTCAGCGGGGGCAGGCCTTGCCACTCATCAACCCTTCCGCACGCACCACCACCACCACCACAGCCTTGGCTCTGCAGCCCCGTGCCGCATGCTCAAACCCAGCTCCCCTCGGCAATCGCCAAATTCCCTTTCACCCTGTCAAGCTCTGCGCAGAGAACTGGCCTCACCCCTCGACACTCGCCCCAAGCACAGACCCCACCAAAGGCCCAGGAGTGCCAGCCTCCCCTGCCTGCCGCTCCCAGCTCTGCTCCGCCTTTCAGCACACTTACGGGCTCTCCAGAAACTCACCTGCCCTCGCACGCTGCCTCATACACAATCATAAGAGTCACTTCGGTTGCAAAGGACCCTTAACATTATCGAGTCCAACCGTTAACCTAATACTGCCAAGGCCACCACTAATCCATGTCCCTAAGCGCCACGTCTACGTGTCTTTTAAACACCTCCCACAATGGTGACTCAACCACTGCCCTGGGCAGCCCCTTCCAGTGCTTGATAACCCTCTCGGTGAAGAAATTTCTCATCATAGCCAAACTAAACTTTGCCTGGCGCAACATGAGGCCCTTTCCTCTTGCCCTAGCACTTGTTGCTAGGGATGAGAGACTCACAACCTCCTCGTTACAACCTCCTCTCAGGTACTTGGAGACACCGATAGGGCCTCCCCTCAGCCGCCGCCTTCTGAAAACGCAGTAGCCCCCGCTTCCCTCAACCGCTACTTCTAAGGCTTCTTCTCTCGATCCTTCACCGCATTCGCTGCTCTCCTTTGGATGCGTCACACCACAGCCCAAGCCCCACCTCAGGGGTCCACGATGGAGGGGCCAACACAAGCACCGGCGGAGCCAGGCAGGGCACCTCTCGTCACAGGACCGGCGAGCTCTCAGCCAGGGCTGCCAGGAAAATGGCCTGCTCTCCCAAACAGCCCTCCTCTGCCTGCCCGCACTGACACCCCCAGGGACGGATCCCAGGGGGCACAAGCCCAGACACGCAGGCCCCTTTCTCCCAGCTACAACCTTTCAAGCAAGGCGGGCAACAAGGCACACACAGAGCACGCTCAGTGGGAAAGGCCAGGCCTACAGTCAGGCTTAGCAAGCTGGCAGCAAGGCAGGCAGGGACCAAATGCCATGGAAGGGGCCGACACTCATGCCCGGCACACCTCCAAAGCCCACAACAGCCTTCCAGGCCCATGAACAAGTGGGGGCCCCTCTTCGCAACGCACCCGCAAACCACACCACACGAGTGCCACGGCATGACCTCACTGACAACACCCCACCTCTCCTATGCTTTGGCCACGTCTGCCAAATGCCCTGACACGCACCTTCCATGCAAATCCTCCCAGATACCTGCTCTCACTTCAAAGCTGACGCCAGGGACAGACGGACACATCCTCAAGAGGACGACATGAGAAGGGAGCGTTGTGGGAAGGGACACACCCCCCACCTCATTACCTGTCAAGCTCTGGCACGCAACAGCTGCTTGCTGCAAAATGCCGTCACGCGCAAAGCCTGTCCCGCCCCCTCAGACCAGCATAAAAGACGGCCCAGCGCCTCTCTCCATCACACGCTTCTCCTGACGCCTTCTCCCCCGCAGTCAACAAGGTGAGCCTGAAGCCCCTTCCCCTCCTCCTGCCCCACACGCCCCGTCTCTTCCAGCACGCGCTGACACCAGACTCAGCAGCCCCCACGACTCAACACCACCATGCTCCCCCGCAGCCCCACACCGCGCCTCCACACTCCCTTGCCCTCCTGTAACGACACCCCTCGCGCCCCCCCAACACCCTCCGCTTCCTCAACACCCTCTCTTACAGGGACACTCCCACACCGCAGACATGGCCTGCAACAACTTCTGCAGCCCCTGCGGACCCACCCCGCTGGCTAACAGCTGCAACGAGCCCTGCGTCAGGCAGTGCGAGGACTCCCGCGTCGTCATCCAGCCTTCCACCGTGCTGGTCACCCTGCCGGGACCCATCCTCACCTCCTTCCCCCAGAGCACCGCCGTCGGATCCTCCTCATCGGCTGCTGTGGGCAACATCCTCAGCTCCCAGGGAGTGCCCATCTCCTCCGGCGGCTTTGGCTACGGTTACGGCCTCGGAGGCCTGGGCTGCTATGGCGCCGGAAGAGCCTGCCTGCCCTGCTAAGGGCCCTCCACACACACACACACCCTGCAAGCCACGGCATGGACTGAGGACGCACCTCCCGCCTGCTGCTGGAACGGGGACCTGCCACCCGCACCTCCTCCTCTCAAGGCACCAAGCAAAGTAGCACGGAAGGGGCCAGCCCCGGCTGCCAGGATACATGGCCCACCTACCTCCTCCTCTTCTCCCACTGTCTTCTTTGCATCGCCCCTACTGCTACGTCCGCTACTCTCCGCTGCAAACGCCTGCTCACAAGCCAAAGACCACCGGGGCACCTCCCCCGCGCTGCTCCCACCGCAGGAAAGGAAGACCTCGGTGCTCTGGCAAAATCTTCTGCAAGCAAAGGACCTGGGCTGACGGTCGCCCTACTTGCACCTTAGGACGGATCCCTTCCACTGCGTGCTCCTGCCTTTTCACTCTTTTGCCTCAATAAAATCTCCTGCATCCCAGCACCACACGCCTCCATCTCCTTTCTTCTCCCAAGGCTCTTCCACTCTAAAATGGCACAAAGCCAGGCCTCAACAGGCCGGCGGGGTTGGGGGGAAAAGGGCACTCAGCCTCTCTGAGGACACAGGCCACCAGCGACAACACACACTCGCACCTGCAGGCATACACAGCATGACACAAGCCCAGCACTGGCTCAGAAAAAGCCTCCGATACGACAACGCTCCCTGCGCACACCTCCGACCGAGGCTCCCCGTGCCAACACACGCTTGACTAACTCTCTTCCGCACCCTCCCCAGCCAAAAAGGATCACAGAAACATTTAGAGATGGGCAGGAATCTCTGCAGAGCATGTCCTTCCACCCCAGTGCTCAAGCAGGGCCAGCTAGAGCAGATTGTCTGGGACCACAGCCACTCGCGTCTTCAGTACCTCCGAGAATGGAGCCGCCACCACCTCTTCCACTCTTTGACCACCCTCACACTGAAAAAGCCCTGCCGCCTTTGCCCGGGCAATTCCAGATGCTTTCACTTCTGAACATGGCCTCTTGTCCTACCACTGATCGCAAGCCTCTGGGCACAGCCCTTCAGCCGCTTTGCAGGCCACCGCACCGGCCGCTTACGCAACCCGCACTTTCTCAGCTCGTCTAGGAGCACGTACCAGGAGACAGCGACAAAGGCTTCCTTCAAGTACGCCTCAGCAACAGCCACTGCTCTCCCCTCGCCCAACGCCCACTCGCCTCAACGCGGAAGACACGCAGCTCACTCAAGCATGATTTGCCCTTCCAAAATCCACGCCAAACACCCCCCAACACCTTCCGTCCGTCCTGGCCTTGGCAGTGATTTCCAGCAGCATTGCTTCCATCACCTGCCCCGGGAACAGGCTCAGGCTCACCGGCCTCTGCTTTCCCAGAGCCTCCCGCACCATCTTCTGCGGGACACGAGGGGTACCAGCTCCCTTCCACTCTTCAGGAGCTGCCCCCAGGCACTATGACCTTTCCAGGAAAATGCACAGCGGCCTCACAAGGAGGCCTCCGCAATGCCAGATGCCTCGGCATTCCTGGGAGCAACACGACAGGCCCCGGGCACTTACAAACACCCACTCCCACACCACTCCTTCCTACCTCCCTTCATCTTCCTCAGCAACAACCACAGATCACCTGACAAACAGCCTGAAAAACACTCACCTTGCCTCAGCGGGGGCAGGCCTTGCCACTCATCAACCCTTCCGCACGCACCACCACCACCACCACAGCCTCGGCTCTGCAGCCCCGTGCCGCATGCTCAAACCCAGCTCCCCTCGGCAATCGCCAAATTCCCTTTCACCCTGTCAAGCTCTGCGCAGAGAACTGGCCTCACCCCCTCGACACTCGCCCCAAGCACAGACCCCCACCAAAGGCCCAGGAGTGCCAGCCTCCCCTGCCTGCCGCTCCCAGCTCTGCTCCGCCTTTCAGCACACTTACGGGCTCTCCAGAAACTCACCTGCCCTCGCACGCTGCCTCATACACAATCATAAGAGTCACTTCGGTTGCAAAGGACCCTTAACATTATCGAGTCCAACCGTTAACCTAATACTGCCAAGGCCACCACTAATCCATGTCCCTAAGCGCCACGTCTACGTGTCTTTTAAACACCTCCCACAATGGTGACTCAACCACTGCCCTGGGCAGCCCCTTCCAGTGCTTGATAACCCTCTCGGTGAAGAAATTTCTCATCATAGCCAAACTAAACTTTGCCTGGCGCAACATGAGGCCCTTTCCTCTTGCCCTAGCACTTGTTGCTAGGGATGAGAGACTCACAACCTCCTCGTTACAACCTCCTCTCAGGTACTTGGAGACACCGATAGGGCCTCCCCTCAGCCGCCGCCTTCTGAAAACGCAGTAGCCCCGCTTCCCTCAACCGCTACTTCTAAGGCTTCTTCTCTCGATCCTTCACCGCATTCGCTGCTCTCCTTTGGATGCGTCACACCACAGCCCAAGCCCCACCTCAGGGGTCCACGATGGAGGGGCCAACACAAGCACCGGCGGAGCCAGGCAGGGCACCTCTCGTCACAGGACCGGCGAGCTCTCAGCCAGGGCTGCCAGGAAAATGGCCTGCTCTCCCAAACAGCCCTCCTCTGCCTGCCCGCACTGACACCCCCAGGGACGGATCCCAGGGGGCACAAGCCCAGACACGGAGGCCCCCTTTCTCCCAGCTACAACCTTTCAAGCAAGGCGGGCAACAAGGCACACACAGAGCACGCTCAGTGGGAAAGGCCAGGCCTACAGTCAGGCTTAGCAAGCTGGCAGCAAGGCAGGCAGGGACCAAATGCCACGGAAGGGGCCGACACTCATGCCCGGCACACCTCCAAAGCCCACAACAGCCTTCCAGGCCCATGAACAAGTGGGGGCCCCTCTTCGCAACGCACCCCGCAAACCACACCACACGAGTGCCACGGCATGACCTCACTGACAACACCCCACCTCTCCTATGCTTTGGCCACGTCTGCCAAATGCCCTGACACGCACCTTCCATGCAAATCCTCCCAGATACCTGCTCTCACTTCAAAGCTGACGCCAGGGACAGACGGACACATCCTCAAGAGGACGACATGAGAAGGGAGCGTTGTGGGAAGGGACACACCCCCCACCTCATTACCTGCCAAGCTCTGGCACGCAACAGCTGCTTGCTGCAAAATGCCGTCACGCGCAAAGCCTGTCCCGCCCCCTCAGACCAGCATAAAAGACGGCCCAGCGCCTCTCTCCATCACACGCTTCTCCTGACGCCTTCTCCCCCGCAGTCAACAAGGTGAGCCTGAAGCCCCTTCCCCTCCTTCTCCTGCCCCACACGCCCCGTCTCTTCCAGCACGCGCTGACACCAGACTCAGCAGCCCCCACGACTCAACACCACCACGCTCCCCGCAGCCCCACACCGCGCCTCCACACTCCCTTGCCCTCCTGTAACGACACCCCTCGCGCCCCCCCAACACCCTCCGCTTCCTCAACACCCTCTCTTACAGGGACACTCCACACCGCAGACATGGCCTGCAACAACTTCTGCAGCCCCTGCGGACCCACCCCGCTGGCTAACAGCTGCAACGAGCCCTGCGTCAGGCAGTGCGAGGACTCCCGCGTCGTCATCCAGCCTTCCACCGTGCTGGTCACCCTGCCGGGACCCATCCTCACCTCCTTCCCCCAGAGCACCGCCGTCGGATCCTCCTCATCGGCTGCTGTGGGCAACATCCTCAGCTCCCAGGGAGTGCCCGTCTCCTCCGGCGGCTTTGGCTACGGTTACGGCCTCGGAGGCCTGGGCTGCTATGGCGCCAGAAGAGCCTGCCTGCCCTGCTAAGGGCCCTCCACACCACACACACCCTGCAAGCCACAGCATGGACTGAGGACGCACCTCCCGCCTGCTGCTGGCACGGGGACCTGCCACCCGCACCTCCTCCTCTCAAGGCACCAAGCAAAGTAGCACGGAAGGGGCCAGCCCCGGCTGCCAGGATACATGGCCCACCTACCTCCTCCTCTTCTCCCACTGTCTTCTTTGCATCGCCCCTACTGCTACGTCCGCTACTCTCCGCTGCAAACGCCTGCTCACAAGCCAAAGACCACCGGGGCACCTCCCCCGCGCTGCTCCCACCGCAGGAAAGGAAGACCTCGGTGCTCTGGCAAAATCTTCTGCAAGCAAAGGACCTGGGCTGACGGTCGCCCT
This sequence comes from Falco biarmicus, assembly GCF_023638135.1. Classification (NCBI taxonomy): domain Eukaryota; kingdom Metazoa; phylum Chordata; class Aves; order Falconiformes; family Falconidae; genus Falco; species Falco biarmicus. Next base: position 13,429,527 of record NC_079290.1, read on the forward strand.
ACTTGCACCTTAGGACGGATCCCTTCCACTGCGTGCTCCTGCCTTTTCACTCTTTTGCCTCAATAAAATCTCCTGCATCCCAGCACCACACGCCTCCATCTCCTTTCTTCTCCCAAGGCTCTTCCACTCTAAAATGGCACAAAGCCAGGCCTCAACAGGCCGGCGGGGTTGGGGGGAAAAGGGCACTCAGCCTCTCTGAGGACACAGGCCACCAGCGACAACACACACTCGCACCTGCAGGCATACACAGCATGACACAAGCCCAGCACTGGCTCAGAAAAAGCCTCCGATACGACAACGCTCCCTGCGCACACCTCCGACCGAGGCTCCCCGTGCCAACACACGCTTGACTAACTCTCTTCCGCACCCTCCCCAGCAAAAAAGGATCACAGAAACATTTAGAGATGGGCAGGAATCTCTGCAGAGCATGTCCTTCCACCCCAGTGCTCAAGCAGGGCCAGCTAGAGCAGATTGTCTGGGACCACAGCCACTCGCGTCTTCAGTACCTCCGAGAATGGAGCCGCCACCACCTCTTCCACTCTTTGACCACCCTCACACTGAAAAAGCCCTGCCGCCTTTGCCCGGGCAATTCCAGATGCTTTCACTTCTGAACATGGCCTCTTGTCCTACCACTGATCGCAAGCCTCTGGGCACAGCCCTTCAGCCGCTTTGCAGGCCACCGCACCGGCCGCTTACGCAACCCGCACTTTCTCAGCTCGTCTAGGAGCACGTACCAGGAGACAGCGACAAAGGCTTCCTTCAAGTACGCCTCAGCAACAGCCACTGCTCTCCCCCTCGCCCAACGCCCACTCGCCTCAACGCGGAAGACACGCAGCTCACTCAAGCATGATTTGCCCTTCCAAAATCCACGCCAAACACCCCCCAACACCTTCCGTCCGTCCTGGCCTTGGCAGTGATTTCCAGCAGCATTGCTTCCATCACCTGCCCCGGGAACAGGCTCAGGCTCACCGGCCTCTGCTTTCCCAGAGCCTCCCGCACCATCTTCTGCGGGACACGAGGGGTACCAGCTCCCTTCCACTCTTCAGGAGCTGCCCCCAGGCACTATGACCTTTCCAGGAAAATGCACAGCGGCCTCACAAGGAGGCCTCCGCAATGCCAGATGCCTCGGCATTCCTGGGAGCAACACGACAGGCCCCGGGCACTTACAAACACCCACTCCCACACCACTCCTTCCTACCTCCCTTCATCTTCCTCAGCAACAACCACAGATCACCTGACAAACAGCCTGAAAAACACTCACCTTGCCTCAGCGGGGGCAGGCCTTGCCACTCATCAACCCTTCCGCACGCACCACCACCACCACCACAGCCTCGGCTCTGCAGCCCCGTGCCGCATGCTCAAACCCAGCTCCCCTCGGCAATCGCCAAATTCCCTTTCACCCTGTCAAGCTCTGCGCAGAGAACTGGCCTCACCCCTCGACACTCGCCCCAAGCACAGACCCCACCAAAGGCCCAGGAGTGCCAGCCTCCCCTGCCTGCCGCTCCCAGCTCTGCTCCGCCTTTCAGCACACATACGGGCTCTCCAGAAACTCACCTGCCCTCGCACGCTGCCTCATACACAATCATAAGAGTCACTTCGGTTGCAAAGGACCCTTAACATTATCGAGTCCAACCGTTAACCTAATACTGCCAAGGCCACCACTAATCCATGTCCCTAAGCGCCACGTCTACGTGTCTTTTAAACACCTCCCACAATGGTGACTCAACCACTGCCCTGGGCAGCCCCTTCCAGTGCTTGATAACCCTCTCGGTGAAGAAATTTCTCATCATAGCCAAACTAAACTTTGCCTGGCGCAACATGAGGCCCTTTCCTCTTGCCCTAGCACTTGTTGCTAGGGATGAGAGACTCACAACCTCCTCGTTACAACCTCCTCTCAGGTACTTGGAGACACCGATAGGGCCTCCCCTCAGCCGCCGCCTTCTGAAAACGCAGTAGCCCCGCTTCCCTCAACCGCTACTTCTAAGGCTTCTTCGCTCGATCCTTCACCGCATTCGCTGCTCTCCTTTGGATGCGTCACACCACAGCCCAAGCCCCACCTCAGGGGTCCACGATGGAGGGGCCAACACAAGCACCGGCGGAGCCAGGCAGGGCACCTCTCGTCACAGGACCGGCGAGCTCTCAGCCAGGGCTGCCAGGAAAATGGCCTGCTCTCCCAAACAGCCCTCCTCTGCCTGCCCGCACTGACACCCCCAGGGACGGATCCCAGGGGGCACAAGCCCAGACACGCAGGCCCCTTTCTCCCAGCTACAACCTTTCAAGCAAGGCGGGCAACAAGGCACACACAGAGCACGCTCAGTGGGAAAGGCCAGGCCTACAGTCAGGCTTAGCAAGCTGGCAGCAAGGCAGGCAGGGACCAAATGCCACGGAAGGGGCCGACACTCATGCCCGGCACACCTCCAAAGCCCACAACAGCCTTCCAGGCCCATGAACAAGTGGGGGCCCCTCTTCGCAACGCACCCGCAAACCACACCACACGAGTGCCACGGCATGACCTCACTGACAACACCCCACCTCTCCTATGCTTTGGCCACGTCTGCCAAATGCCCTGACACGCACCTTCCATGCAAATCCTCCCAGATACCTGCTCTCACTTCAAAGCTGACGCCAAGGACAGACGGACACATCCTCAAGAGGAGGACATGAGAAGGGAGCGTTGTGGGAAGGGACACACCCCCCACCTCATTACCTGCCAAGCTCTGGCACGCAACAGCTGCTTGCTGCAAAATGCCGTCACGCGCAAAGCCTGTCCCGCCCCCTCAGACCAGCATAAAAGACGGCCCAGCGCCTCTCTCCATCACACGCTTCTCCTGACGCCTTCTCCCCCGCAGTCAACAAGGTGAGCCTGAAGCCCCTTCCCCTCCTTCTCCTGCCCCACACGCCCCGTCTCTTCCAGCACGCGCTGACACCAGACTCAGCAGCCCCCACGACTCAACACCACCACGCTCCCCGCAGCCCCACACCGCGCCTCCACACTCCCTTGCCCTCCTGTAACGACACCCCTCGCGCCCCCCCAACACCCTCCGCTTCCTCAACACCCTCTCTTACAGGGACACTCCACACCGCAGACATGGCCTGCAACAACTTCTGCAGCCCCTGCGGACCCACCCCGCTGGCTAACAGCTGCAACGAGCCCTGCGTCAGGCAGTGCGAGGACTCCCGCGTCGTCATCCAGCCTTCCACCGTGCTGGTCACCCTGCCGGGACCCATCCTCACCTCCTTCCCCCAGAGCACCGCCGTCGGATCCTCCTCATCGGCTGCTGTGGGCAACATCCTCAGCTCCCAGGGAGTGCCCGTCTCCTCCGGCGGCTTTGGCTACGGTTACGGCCTCGGAGGCCTGGGCTGCTATGGCGCCAGAAGAGCCTGCCTGCCCTGCTAAGGGCCCTCCACACCACACACACCCTGCAAGCCACAGCATGGACTGAGGACGCACCTCCCGCCTGCTGCTGGAACGGGGACCTGCCACCCGCACCTCCTCCTCTCAAGGCACCAAGCAAAGTAGCACGGAAGGGGCCAGCCCCGGCTGCCAGGATACATGGCCCACCTACCTCCTCCTCTTCTCCCACTGTCTTCTTTGCATCGCCCCTACTGCTACGTCCGCTACTCTCCGCTGCAAACGCCTGCTCACAAGCCAAAGACCACCGGGGCACCTCCCCCACGCTGCTCCCACCGCAGGAAAGGAAGACCTCGGTGCTCTGGCAAAATCTTCTGCAAGCAAAGGACCTGGGCTGACGGTCGCCCTACTTGCACCTTAGGACGGATCCCTTCCACTGCGTGCTCCTGCCTTTTCACTCTTTTGCCTCAATAAAATCTCCTGCATCCCAGCACCACACGCCTCCATCTCCTTTCTTCTCCCAAGGCTCTTCCACTCTAAAATGGCACAAAGCCAGGCCTCAACAGGCCGGCGGGGTTGGGGGGAAAAGGGCACTCAGCCTCTCTGAGGACACAGGCCACCAGCGACAACACACACTCGCACCTGCAGGCATACACAGCATGACACAAGCCCAGCACTGGCTCAGAAAAAGCCTCCGATACGACAACGCTCCCTGCGCACACCTCCGACCGAGGCTCCCCGTGCCAACACACGCTTGACTAACTCTCTTCCGCACCCTCCCCAGCCAAAAAGGATCACAGAAACATTTAGAGATGGGCAGGAATCTCTGCAGAGCATGTCCTTCCACCCCAGTGCTCAAGCAGGGCCAGCTAGAGCAGATTGTCTGGGACCACAGCCACTCGCGTCTTCAGTACCTCCGAGAATGGAGCCGCCACCACCTCTTCCACTCTTTGACCACCCTCACACTGAAAAAGCCCTGCCGCCTTTGCCCGGGCAATTCCAGATGCTTTCACTTCTGAACATGGCCTCTTGTCCTACCACTGATCGCAAGCCTCTGGGCACAGCCCTTCAGCCGCTTTGCAGGCCACCGCACCGGCCGCTTACGCAACCCGCACTTTCTCAGCTCGTCTAGGAGCACGTACCAGGAGACAGCGGCAAAGGCTTCCTTCAAGTACGCCTCAGCAACAGCCACTGCTCTCCCCTTGCCCAACGCCCACTCGCCTCAACGCGGAAGACACGCAGCTCACTCAAGCATGATTTGCCCTTCCAAAATCCACGCCAAACACCCCCCAACACCTTCCGTCCGTCCTGGCCTTGGCAGTGATTTCCAGCAGCATTGCTTCCATCACCTGCCCCGGGAACAGGCTCAGGCTCACCGGCCTCTGCTTTCCCAGAGCCTCCCGCACCATCTTCTGCGGGACACGAGGGGTACCAGCTCCCTTCCACTCTTCAGGAGCTGCCCCCAGGCACTATGACCTTTCCAGGAAAATGCACAGCGGCCTCACAAGGAGGCCTCCGCAATGCCAGATGCCTCGGCATTCCTGGGAGCAACACGACAGGCCCCGGGCACTTACAAACACCCACTCCCACACCACTCCTTCCTACCTCCCTTCATCTTCCTCAGCAACAACCACAGATCACCTGACAAACAGCCTGAAAAACACTCACCTTGCCTCAGCGGGGGCAGGCCTTGCCACTCATCAACCCTTCCGCACGCACCACCACCACCACCACAGCCTCGGCTCTGCAGCCCCGTGCCGCATGCTCAAACCCAGCTCCCCTCGGCAATCGCCAAATTCCCTTTCACCCTGTCAAGCTCTGCGCAGAGAACTGGCCTCACCCCTCGACACTCGCCCCAAGCACAGACCCCACCAAAGGCCCAGGAGTGCCAGCCTCCCCTGCCTGCCGCTCCCAGCTCTGCTCCGCCTTTCAGCACACTTACGGGCTCTCCAGAAACTCACCTGCCCTTGCACGCTGCCTCATACACAATCATAAGAGTCACTTCGGTTGCAAAGGACCCTTAACATTATCGAGTCCAACCGTTAACCTAATACTGCCAAGGCCACCACTAATCCATGTCCCTAAGCGCCACGTCTACGTGTCTTTTAAACACCTCCCACAATGGTGACTCAACCACTGCCCTGGGCAGCCCCTTCCAGTGCTTGATAACCCTCTCGGTGAAGAAATTTCTCATCATAGCCAAACTAAACTTTGCCTGGCGCAACATGAGGCCCTTTCCTCTTGCCCTAGCACTTGTTGCTAGGGATGAGAGACTCACAACCTCCTCGTTACAACCTCCTCTCAGGTACTTGGAGACACCGATAGGGCCTCCCCTCAGCCGCCGCCTTCTGAAAACGCAGTAGCCCCGCTTCCCTCAACCGCTACTTCTAAGGCTTCTTCGCTCGATCCTTCACCGCATTCGCTGCTCTCCTTTGGATGCGTCACACCACAGCCCAAGCCCCACCTCAGGGGTCCACGATGGAGGGGCCAACACAAGCACCGGCGGAGCCAGGCAGGGCACCTCTCGTCACAGGACCGGCGAGCTCTCAGCCAGGGCTGCCAGGAAAATGGCCTGCTCTCCCAAACAGCCCTCCTCTGCCTGCCCGCACTGACACCCCCAGGGACGGATCCCAGGGGGCACAAGCCCAGACACGCAGGCCCCTTTCTCCCAGCTACAACCTTTCAAGCAAGGCGGGCAACAAGGCACACACAGAGCACGCTCAGTGGGAAAGGCCAGGCCTACAGTCAGGCTTAGCAAGCTGGCAGCAAGGCAGGCAGGGACCAAATGCCACGGAAGGGGCCGACACTCATGCCCGGCACACCTCCAAAGCCCACAACAGCCTTCCAGGCCCATGAACAAGTGGGGGCCCCTCTTCGCAACGCACCCGCAAACCACACCACACGAGTGCCACGGCATGACCTCACTGACAACACCCCACCTCTCCTATGCTTTGGCCACGTCTGCCAAATGCCCTGACACGCACCTTCCATGCAAATCCTCCCAGATACCTGCTCTCACTTCAAAGCTGACGCCAGGGACAGACGGACACATCCTCAAGAGGACGACATGAGAAGGGAGCGTTGTGGGAAGGGACACACCCCCCACCTCATTACCTGCCAAGCTCTGGCACGCAACAGCTGCTTGCTGCAAAATGCCGTCACGCGCAAAGCCTGTCCCGCCCCCTCAGACCAGCATAAAAGACGGCCCAGCGCCTCTCTCCATCACACGCTTCTCCTGACGCCTTCTCCCCCGCAGTCAACAAGGTGAGCCTGAAGCCCCTTCCCCTCCTTCTCCTGCCCCACACGCCCCGTCTCTTCCAGCACGCGCTGACACCAGACTCAGCAGCCCCCACGACTCAACACCACCACGCTCCCCGCAGCCCCACACCGCGCCTCCACACTCCCTTGCCCTCCTGTAACGACACCCCTCGCGCCCCCCCAACACCCTCCGCTTCCTCAACACCCTCTCTTACAGGGACACTCCACACCGCAGACATGGCCTGCAACAACTTCTGCAGCCCCTGCGGACCCACCCCGCTGGCTAACAGCTGCAACGAGCCCTGCGTCAGGCAGTGCGAGGACTCCCGCGTCGTCATCCAGCCTTCCACCGTGCTGGTCACCCTGCCGGGACCCATCCTCACCTCCTTCCCCCAGAGCACCGCCGTCGGATCCTCCTCATCGGCTGCTGTGGGCAACATCCTCAGCTCCCAGGGAGTGCCCGTCTCCTCCGGCGGCTTTGGCTACGGTTACGGCCTCGGAGGCCTGGGCTGCTATGGCGCCAGAAGAGCCTGCCTGCCCTGCTAAGGGCCCTCCACACCACACACACCCTGCAAGCCACAGCATGGACTGAGGACGCACCTCCCGCCTGCTGCTGGCACGGGGACCTGCCACCCGCACCTCCTCCTCTCAAGGCACCAAGCAAAGTAGCACGGAAGGGGCCAGCCCCGGCTGCCAGGATACATGGCCCACCTACCTCCTCCTCTTCTCCCACTGTCTTCTTTGCATCGCCCCTACTGCTACGTCCGCTACTCTCCGCTGCAAACGCCTGCTCACAAGCCAAAGACCACCGGGGCACCTCCCCCGCGCTGCTCCCACCGCAGGAAAGGAAGACCTCGGTGCTCTGGCAAAATCTTCTGCAAGCAAAGGACCTGGGCTGACGGTCGCCCTACTTGCACCTTAGGACGGATCCCTTCCACTGCGTGCTCCTGCCTTTTCACTCTTTTGCCTCAATAAAATCTCCTGCATCCCAGCACCACACGCCTCCATCTCCTTTCTTCTCCCAAGGCTCTTCCACTCTAAAATGGCACAAAGCCAGGCCTCAACAGGCCGGCGGGGTTGGGGGGAAAAGGGCACTCAGCCTCTCTGAGGACACAGGCCACCAGCGACAACACACACTCGCACCTGCAGGCATACACAGCATGACACAAGCCCAGCACTGGCTCAGAAAAAGCCTCCGATACGACAACGCTCCCTGCGCACACCTCCGACCGAGGCTCCCCGTGCCAACACACGCTTGACTAACTCTCTTCCGCACCCTCCCCAGCCAAAAAGGATCACAGAAACATTTAGAGATGGGCAGGAATCTCTGCAGAGCATGTCCTTCCACCCCAGTGCTCAAGCAGGGCCAGCTAGAGCAGATTGTCTGGGACCACAGCCACTCGCGTCTTCAGTACCTCCGAGAATGGAGCCGCCACCACCTCTTCCACTCTTTGACCACCCTCACACTGAAAAAGCCCTGCCGCCTTTGCCCGGGCAATTCCAGATGCTTTCACTTCTGAACATGGCCTCTTGTCCTACCACTGATCGCAAGCCTCTGGGCACAGCCCTTCAGCCGCTTTGCAGGCCACCGCACCGGCCGCTTACGCAACCCGCACTTTCTCAGCTCGTCTAGGAGCACGTACCAGGAGACAGCGACAAAGGCTTCCTTCAAGTACGCCTCAGCAACAGCCACTGCTCTCCCCTCGCCCAACGCCCACTCGCCTCAACGCGGAAGACACGCAGCTCACTCAAGCATGATTTGCCCTTCCAAAATCCACGCCAAACACCCCCCAACACCTTCCGTCCGTCCTGGCCTTGGCAGTGATTTCCAGCAGCATTGCTTCCATCACCTGCCCCGGGAACAGGCTCAGGCTCACCGGCCTCTGCTTTCCCAGAGCCTCCCGCACCATCTTCTGCGGGACACGAGGGGTACCAGCTCCCTTCCACTCTTCAGGAGCTGCCCCCAGGCACTATGACCTTTCCAGGAAAATGCACAGCGGCCTCACAAGGAGGCCTCCGCAATGCCAGATGCCTCGGCATTCCTGGGAGCAACACGACAGGCCCCGGGCACTTACAAACACCCACTCCCACACCACTCCTTCCTACCTCCCTTCATCTTCCTCAGCAACAACCACAGATCACCTGACAAACAGCCTGAAAAACACTCACCTTGCCTCAGCGGGGGCAGGCCTTGCCACTCATCAACCCTTCCGCACGCACCACCACCACCACCACAGCCTCGGCTCTGCAGCCCCGTGCCGCATGCTCAAACCCAGCTCCCCTCGGCAATCGCCAAATTCCCTTTCACCCTGTCAAGCTCTGCGCAGAGAACTGGCCTCACCCCTCGACACTCGCCCCAAGCACAGACCCCACCAAAGGCCCAGGAGTGCCAGCCTCCCCTGCCTGCCGCTCCCAGCTCTGCTCCGCCTTTCAGCACACTTACGGGCTCTCCAGAAACTCACCTGCCCTCGCACGCTGCCTCATACACAATCATAAGAGTCACTTCGGTTGCAAAGGACCCTTAACATTATCGAGTCCAACCGTTAACCTAATACTGCCAAGGCCACCACTAATCCATGTCCCTAAGCGCCACGTCTACGTGTCTTTTAAACACCTCCCACAATGGTGACTCAACCACTGCCCTGGGCAGCCCCTTCCAGTGCTTGATAACCCTCTCGGTGAAGAAATTTCTCATCATAGCCAAACTAAACTTTGCCTGGCGCAACATGAGGCCCTTTCCTCTTGCCCTAGCACTTGTTGCTAGGGATGAGAGACTCACAACCTCCTCGTTACAACCTCCTCTCAGGTACTTGGAGACACCGATAGGGCCTCCCCTCAGCCGCCGCCTTCTGAAAACGCAGTAGCCCCGCTTCCCTCAACCGCTACTTCTAAGGCTTCTTCTCTCGATCCTTCACCGCATTCGCTGCTCTCCTTTGGATGCGTCACACCACAGCCCAAGCCCCACCTCAGGGGTCCACGATGGAGGGGCCAACACAAGCACCGGCGGAGCCAGGCAGGGCACCTCTCGTCACAGGACCGGCGAGCTCTCAGCCAGGGCTGCCAGGAAAATGGCCTGCTCTCCCAAACAGCCCTCCTCTGCCTGCCCGCACTGACACCCCCAGGGACGGATCCCAGGGGGCACAAGCCCAGACACGCAGGCCCCTTTCTCCCAGCTACAACCTAACAAGCAAGGCGGGCAACAAGGCACACACAGAGCACGCTCAGTGGGAAAGGCCAGGCCTACAGTCAGGCTTAGCAAGCTGGCAGCAAGGCAGGCAGGGACCAAATGCCACGGAAGGGGCCGACACTCATGCCCGGCACACCTCCAAAGCCCACAACAGCCTTCCAGGCCCATGAACAAGTGGGGGCCCCTCTTCGCAACGCACCCGCAAACCACACCACACGAGTGCCACGGCATGACCTCACTGACAACACCCCACCTCTCCTATGCTTTGGCCACGTCTGCCAAATGCCCTGACACGCACCTTCCATGCAAATCCTCCCAGATACCTGCTCTCACTTCAAAGCTGACGCCAGGGACAGACGGACACATCCTCAAGAGGACGACATGAGAAGGGAGCGTTGTGGGAAGGGACACACCCCCCACCTCATTACCTGCCAAGCTCTGGCACGCAACAGCTGCTTGCTGCAAAATGCCGTCACGCGCAAAGCCTGTCCCGCCCCCTCAGACCAGCATAAAAGACGGCCCAGCGCCTCTCTCCATCACACGCTTCTCCTGACGCCTTCTCCCCCGCAGTCAACAAGGTGAGCCTGAAGCCCCTTCCCCTCCTTCTCCTGCCCCACACGCCCCGTCTCTTCCAGCACGCGCTGACACCAGACTCAGCAGCCCCCACGACTCAACACCACCACACTCCCCGCAGCCCCACACCGCGCCTCCACACTCCCTTGCCCTCCTGTAACGACACCCCTCGCGCCCCCCCAACACCCTCCGCTTCCTCAACACCCTCTCTTACAGGGACACTCCACACCGCAGACATGGCCTGCAACAACTTCTGCAGCCCCTGCGGACCCACCCCGCTGGCTAACAGCTGCAACGAGCCCTGCGTCAGGCAGTGCGAGGACTCCCGCGTCGTCATCCAGCCTTCCACCGTGCTGGTCACCCTGCCGGGACCCATCCTCACCTCCTTCCCCCAGAGCACCGCCGTCGGATCCTCCTCATCGGCTGCTGTGGGCAACATCCTCAGCTCCCAGGGAGTGCCCGTCTCCTCCGGCGGCTTTGGCTACGGTTACGGCCTCGGAGGCCTGGGCTGCTATGGCGCCGGAAGAGCCTGCCTGCCCTGCTAAGGGCCCTCCACACCACACACACCCTGCAAGCCACGGCATGGACTGAGGACGCACCTCCCGCCTGCTGCTGGAACGGGGACCTGCCACCCGCACCTCCTCCTCTCAAGGCACCAAGCAAAGTAGCACGGAAGGGGCCAGCCCCGGCTGCCAGGATACATGGCCCACCTACCTCCTCCTCTTCTCCCACTGTCTTCTTTGCATCGCCCCTACTGCTACGTCCGCTACTCTCCGCTGCAAACGCCTGCTCACAAGCCAAAGACCACCGGGGCACCTCCCCCGCGCTGCTCCCACCGCAGGAAAGGAAGACCTCGGTGCTCTGGCAAAATCTTCTGCAAGCAAAGGACCTGGGCTGACGGTCGCCCTACTTGCACCTTAGGACGGATCCCTTCCACTGCGTGCTCCTGCCTTTTCACTCTTTTGCCTCAATAAAATCTCCTGCATCCCAGCACCACACGCCTCCATCTCCTTTCTTCTCCCAAGGCTCTTCCACTCTAAAATGGCACAAAGCCAGGCCTCAACAGGCCGGCGGGGTTGGGGGGAAAAGGGCACTCAGCCTCTCTGAGGACACAGGCCACCAGCGACAACACACACTCGCACCTGCAGGCATACACAGCATGACACAAGCCCAGCACTGGCTCAGAAAAAGCCTCCGATACGACAACGCTCCCTGCGCACACCTCCGACCGAGGCTCCCCGTGCCAACACACGCTTGACTAACTCTCTTCCGCACCCTCCCCAGCCAAAAAGGATCACAGAAACATTTAGAGATGGGCAGGAATCTCTGCAGAGCATGTCCTTCCACCCCAGTGCTCAAGCAGGGCCAGCTAGAGCAGATTGTCTGGGACCACAGCCACTCGCGTCTTCAGTACCTCCGAGAATGGAGCCGCCACCACCTCTTCCACTCTTTGACCACCCTCACACTGAAAAAGCCCTGCCGCCTTTGCCCGGGCAATTCCAGATGCTTTCACTTCTGAACATGGCCTCTTGTCCTACCACTGATCGCAAGCCTCTGGGCACAGCCCTTCAGCCGCTTTGCAGGCCACCGCACCGGCCGCTTACGCAACCCGCACTTTCTCAGCTCGTCTAGGAGCACGTACCAGGAGACAGCGACAAAGGCTTCCTTCAAGTACGCCTCAGCAACAGCCACTGCTCTCCCCTCGCCCAACGCCCACTCGCCTCAACGCGGAAGACACGCAGCTCACTCAAGCATGATTTGCCCTTCCAAAATCCACGCCAAACACCCCCCAACACCTTCCGTCCGTCCTGGCCTTGGCAGTGATTTCCAGCAGCATTGCTTCCATCACCTGCCCCGGGAACAGGCTCAGGCTCACCGGCCTCTGCTTTCCCAGAGCCTCCCGCACCATCTTCTGCGGGACACGAGGGGTACCAGCTCCCTTCCACTCTTCAGGAGCTGCCCCCAGGCACTATGACCTTTCCAGGAAAATGCACAGCGGCCTCACAAGGAGGCCTCCGCAATGCCAGATGCCTCGGCATTCCTGGGAGCAACACGACAGGCCCCGGGCACTTACAAACACCCACTCCCACACCACTCCTTCCTACCTCCCTTCATCTTCCTCAGCAACAACCACAGATCACCTGACAAACAGCCTGAAAAACACTCACCTTGCCTCAGCGGGGGCAGGCCTTGCCACTCATCAACCCTTCCGCACGCACCACCACCACCACCACAGCCTCGGCTCTGCAGCCCCGTGCCGCATGCTCAAACCCAGCTCCCCTCGGCAATCGCCAAATTCCCTTTCACCCTGTCAAGCTCTGCGCAGAGAACTGGCCTCACCCCTCGACACTCGCCCCAAGCACAGACCCCACCAAAGGCCCAGGAGTGCCAGCCTCCCCTGCCTGCCGCTCCCAGCTCTGCTCCGCCTTTCAGCACACTTACGGGCTCTCCAGAAACTCACCTGCCCTCGCACGCTGCCTCATACACAATCATAAGAGTCACTTCGGTTGCAAAGGACCCTTAACATTATCGAGTCCAACCGTTAACCTAATACTGCCAAGGCCACCACTAATCCATGTCCCTAAGCGCCACGTCTACGTGTCTTTTAAACACCTCCCACAATGGTGACTCAACCACTGCCCTGGGCAGCCCCTTCCAGTGCTTGATAACCCTCTCGGTGAAGAAATTTCTCATCATAGCCAAACTAAACTTTGCCTGGCGCAACATGAGGCCCTTTCCTCTTGCCCTAGCACTTGTTGCTAGGGATGAGAGACTCACAACCTCCTCGTTACAACCTCCTCTCAGGTACTTGGAGACACCGATAGGGCCTCCCCTCAGCCGCCGCCTTCTGAAAACGCAGTAGCCCCGCTTCCCTCAACCGCTACTTCTAAGGCTTCTTCTCTCGATCCTTCACCGCATTCGCTGCTCTCCTTTGGATGCGTCACACCACAGCCCAAGCCCCACCTCAGGGGTCCACGATGGAGGGGCCAACACAAGCACCGGCGGAGCCAGGCAGGGCACCTCTCGTCACAGGACCGGCGAGCTCTCAGCCAGGGCTGCCAGGAAAATGGCCTGCTCTCCCAAACAGCCCTCCTCTGCCTGCCCGCACTGACACCCCCAGGGACGGATCCCAGGGGGCACAAGCCCAGACACGCAGGCCCCTTTCTCCCAGCTACAACCTTTCAAGCAAGGCGGGCAACAAGGCACACACAGAGCACGCTCAGTGGGAAAGGCCAGGCCTACAGTCAGGCTTAGCAAGCTGGCAGCAAGGCAGGCAGGGACCAAATGCCACGGAAGGGGCCGACACTCATGCCCGGCACACCTCCAAAGCCCACAACAGCCTTCCAGGCCCATGAACAAGTGGGGGCCCCTCTTCGCAACGCACCCGCAAACCACACCACACGAGTGCCACGGCATGACCTCACTGACAACACCCCACCTCTCCTATGCTTTGGCCACGTCTGCCAAATGCCCTGACACGCACCTTCCATGCAAATCCTCCCAGATACCTGCTCTCACTTCAAAGCTGACGCCAGGGACAGACGGACACATCCTCAAGACGAGGACATGAGAAGGGAGCGTTGTGGGAAGGGACACACCCCCCACCTCATTACCTGCCAAGCTCTGGCACGCAACAGCTGCTTGCTGCAAAATGCCGTCACGCGCAAAGCCTGTCCCGCCCCCTCAGACCAGCATAAAAGACGGCCCAGCGCCTCTCTCCATCACACGCTTCTCCTGACGCCTTCTCCCCCGCAGTCAACAAGGTGAGCCTGAAGCCCCTTCCCCTCCTTCTCCTGCCCCACACGCCCCGTCTCTTCCAGCACGCGCTGACACCAGACTCAGCAGCCCCCACGACTCAACACCACCACGCTCCCCGCAGCCCCACACCGCGCCTCCACACTCCCTTGCCCTCCTGTAACGACACCCCTCGCGCCCCCCCAACACCCTCCGCTTCCTCAACACCCTCTCTTACAGGGACACTCCACACCGCAGACATGGCCTGCAACAACTTCTGCAGCCCCTGCGGACCCACCCCGCTGGCTAACAGCTGCAACGAGCCCTGCGTCAGGCAGTGCGAGGACTCCCGCGTCGTCATCCAGCCTTCCACCGTGCTGGTCACCCTGCCGGGACCCATCCTCACCTCCTTCCCCCAGAGCACCGCCGTCGGATCCTCCTCATCGGCTGCTGTGGGCAACATCCTCAGCTCCCAGGGAGTGCCCGTCTCCTCCGGCGGCTTTGGCTACGGTTACGGCCTCGGAGGCCTGGGCTGCTATGGCGCCGGAAGAGCCTGCCTGCCCTGCTAAGGGCCCTCCACACCACACACACCCTGCAAGCCACGGCATGGACTGAGGACGCACCTCCCGCCTGCTGCTGGAACGGGGACCTGCCACCCGCACCTCCTCCTCTCAAGGCACCAAGCAAAGTAGCACGGAAGGGGCCAGCCCCGGCTGCCAGGATACATGGCCCACCTACCTCCTCCTCTTCTCCCACTGTCTTCTTTGCATCGCCCCTACTGCTACGTCCGCTACTCTCCGCTGCAAACGCCTGCTCACAAGCCAAAGACCACCGGGGCACCTCCCCCGCGCTGCTCCCACCGCAGGAAAGGAAGACCTCGGTGCTCTGGCAAAATCTTCTGCAAGCAAAGGACCTGGGCTGACGGTCGCCCTACTTGCACCTTAGGACGGATCCCTTCCACTGCGTGCTCCTGCCTTTTCACTCTTTTGCCTCAATAAAATCTCCTGCATCCCAGCACCACACGCCTCCATCTCCTTTCTTCTCCCAAGGCTCTTCCACTCTAAAATGGCACAAAGCCAGGCCTCAACAGGCCGGCGGGGTTGGGGGGAAAAGGGCACTCAGCCTCTCTGAGGACACAGGCCACCAGTGACAACACACACTCGCACCTGCAGGCATACACAGCATGACACAAGCCCAGCACTGGCTCAGAAAAAGCCTCCGATACGACAACGCTCCCTGCGCACACCTCCGACCGAGGCTCCCCGTGCCAACACACGCTTGACTAACTCTCTTCCGCACCCTCCCCAGCAAAAAAGGATCACAGAAACATTTAGAGATGGGCAGGAATCTCTGCAGAGCATGTCCTTCCACCCCAGTGCTCAAGCAGGGCCAGCTAGAGCAGATTGTCTGGGACCACAGCCACTCGCGTCTTCAGTACCTCCGAGAATGGAGCCGCCACCACCTCTTCCACTCTTTGACCACCCTCACACTGAAAAAGCCCTGCCGCCTTTGCCCGGGCAATTCCAGATGCTTTCACTTCTGAACATGGCCTCTTGTCCTACCACTGATCGCAAGCCTCTGGGCACAGCCCTTCAGCCGCTTTGCAGGCCACCGCACCGGCCGCTTACGCAACCCGCACTTTCTCAGCTCGTCTAGGAGCACGTACCAGGAGACAGCGACAAAGGCTTCCTTCAAGTACGCCTCAGCAACAGCCACTGCTCTCCCCTCGCCCAACGCCCACTCGCCTCAACGCGGAAGACACGCAGCTCACTCAAGCATGATTTGCCCTTCCAAAATCCACGCCAAACACCCCCCAACACCTTCCGTCCGTCCTGGCCTTGGCAGTGATTTCCAGCAGCATTGCTTCCATCACCTGCCCCGGGAACAGGCTCAGGCTCACCGGCCTCTGCTTTCCCAGAGCCTCCCGCACCATCTTCTGCGGGACACGAGGGGTACCAGCTCCCTTCCACTCTTCAGGAGCTGCCCCCAGGCACTATGACCTTTCCAGGAAAATGCACAGCGGCCTCACAAGGAGGCCTCCGCAATGCCAGATGCCTCGGCATTCCTGGGAGCAACACGACAGGCCCCGGGCACTTACAAACACCCACTCCCACACCACTCCTTCCTACCTCCCTTCATCTTCCTCAGCAACAACCACAGATCACCTGACAAACAGCCTGAAAAACACTCACCTTGCCTCAGCGGGGGCAGGCCTTGCCACTCATCAACCCTTCCGCACGCACCACCACCACCACCACAGCCTCGGCTCTGCAGCCCCGTGCCGCATGCTCAAACCCAGCTCCCCTCGGCAATCGCCAAATTCCCTTTCACCCTGTCAAGCTCTGCGCAGAGAACTGGCCTCACCCCTCGACACTCGCCCCAAGCACAGACCCCACCAAAGGCCCAGGAGTGCCAGCCTCCCCTGCCTGCCGCTCCCAGCTCTGCTCCGCCTTTCAGCACACTTACGGGCTCTCCAGAAACTCACCTGCCCTCGCACGCTGCCTCATACACAATCATAAGAGTCACTTCGGTTGCAAAGGACCCTTAACATTATCGAGTCCAACCGTTAACCTAATACTGCCAAGGCCACCACTAATCCATGTCCCTAAGCGCCACGTCTACGTGTCTTTTAAACACCTCCCACAATGGTGACTCAACCACTGCCCTGGGCAGCCCCTTCCAGTGCTTGATAACCCTCTCGGTGAAGAAATTTCTCATCATAGCCAAACTAAACTTTGCCTGGCGCAACATGAGGCCCTTTCCTCTTGCCCTAGCACTTGTTGCTAGGGATGAGAGACTCACAACCTCCTCGTTACAACCTCCTCTCAGGTACTTGGAGACACCGATAGGGCCTCCCCTCAGCCGCCGCCTTCTGAAAACGCAGTAGCCCCGCTTCCCTCAACCGCTACTTCTAAGGCTTCTTCTCTCGATCCTTCACCGCATTCGCTGCTCTCCTTTGGATGCGTCACACCACAGCCCAAGCCCCACCTCAGGGGTCCACGATGGAGGGGCCAACACAAGCACCGGCGGAGCCAGGCAGGGCACCTCTCGTCACAGGACCGGCGAGCTCTCAGCCAGGGCTGCCAGGAAAATGGCCTGCTCTCCCAAACAGCCCTCCTCTGCCTGCCCGCACTGACACCCCCAGGGACGGATCCCAGGGGGCACAAGCCCAGACACGCAGGCCCCTTTCTCCCAGCTACAACCTTTCAAGCAAGGCGGGCAACAAGGCACACACAGAGCACGCTCAGTGGGAAAGGCCAGGCCTACAGTCAGGCTTAGCAAGCTGGCAGCAAGGCAGGCAGGGACCAAATGCCACGGAAGGGGCCGACACTCATGCCCGGCACACCTCCAAAGCCCACAACAGCCTTCCAGGCCCATGAACAAGTGGGGGCCCCTCTTCGCAACGCACCCGCAAACCACACCACACGAGTGCCACGGCATGACCTCACTGACAACACCCCACCTCTCCTATGCTTTGGCCACGTCTGCCAAATGCCCTGACACGCACCTTCCATGCAAATCCTCCCAGATACCTGCTCTCACTTCAAAGCTGACGCCAGGGACAGACGGACACATCCTCAAGAGGACGACATGAGAAGGGAGCGTTGTGGGAAGGGACACACCCCCCACCTCATTACCTGCCAAGCTCTGGCACGCAACAGCTGCTTGCTGCAAAATGCCGTCACGCGCAAAGCCTGTCCCGCCCCCTCAGACCAGCATAAAAGACGGCCCAGCGCCTCTCTCCATCACACGCTTCTCCTGACGCCTTCTCCCCCGCAGTCAACAAGGTGAGCCTGAAGCCCCTTCCCCTCCTTCTCCTGCCCCACACGCCCCGTCTCTTCCAGCACGCGCTGACACCAGACTCAGCAGCCCCCACGACTCAACACCACCACGCTCCCCGCAGCCCCACACCGCGCCTCCACACTCCCTTGCCCTCCTGTAACGACACCCCTCGCGCCCCCCCAACACCCTCCGCTTCCTCAACACCCTCTCTTACAGGGACACTCCACACCGCAGACATGGCCTGCAACAACTTCTGCAGCCCCTGCGGACCCACCCCGCTGGCTAACAGCTGCAACGAGCCCTGCGTCAGGCAGTGCGAGGACTCCCGCGTCGTCATCCAGCCTTCCACCGTGCTGGTCACCCTGCCGGGACCCATCCTCACCTCCTTCCCCCAGAGCACCGCCGTCGGATCCTCCTCATCGGCTGCTGTGGGCAACATCCTCAGCTCCCAGGGAGTGCCCGTCTCCTCCGGCGGCTTTGGCTACGGTTACGGCCTCGGAGGCCTGGGCTGCTATGGCGCCGGAAGAGCCTGCCTGCCCTGCTAAGGGCCCTCCACACCACACACACCCTGCAAGCCACGGCATGGACTGAGGACGCACCTCCCGCCTGCTGCTGGAACGGGGACCTGCCACCCGCACCTCCTCCTCTCAAGGCACCAAGCAAAGTAGCACGGAAGGGGCCAGCCCCGGCTGCCAGGATACATGGCCCACCTACCTCCTCCTCTTCTCCCACTGTCTTCTTTGCATCGCCCCTACTGCTACGTCCGCTACTCTCCGCTGCAAACGCCTGCTCACAAGCCAAAGACCACCGGGGCACCTCCCCCGCGCTGCTCCCACCGCAGGAAAGGAAGACCTCGGTGCTCTGGCAAAATCTTCTGCAAGCAAAGGACCTGGGCTGACGGTCGCCCTACTTGCACCTTAGGACGGATCCCTTCCACTGCGTGCTCCTGCCTTTTCACTCTTTTGCCTCAATAAAATCTCCTGCATCCCAGCACCACACGCCTCCATCTCCTTTCTTCTCCCAAGGCTCTTCCACTCTAAAATGGCACAAAGCCAGGCCTCAACAGGCCGGCGGGGTTGGGGGGAAAAGGGCACTCAGCCTCTCTGAGGACACAGGCCACCAGCGACAACACACACTCGCACCTGCAGGCATACACAGCATGACACAAGCCCAGCACTGGCTCAGAAAAAGCCTCCGATACGACAACGCTCCCTGCGCACACCTCCGACCGAGGCTCCCCGTGCCAACACACGCTTGACTAACTCTCTTCCGCACCCTCCCCAGCAAAAAAGGATCACAGAAACATTTAGAGATGGGCAGGAATCTCTGCAGAGCATGTCCTTCCACCCCAGTGCTCAAGCAGGGCCAGCTAGAGCAGATTGTCTGGGACCACAGCCACTCGCGTCTTCAGTACCTCCGAGAATGGAGCCGCCACCACCTCTTCCACTCTTTGACCACCCTCACACTGAAAAAGCCCTGCCGCCTTTGCCCGGGCAATTCCAGATGCTTTCACTTCTGAACATGGCCTCTTGTCCTACCACTGATCGCAAGCCTCTGGGCACAGCCCTTCAGCCGCTTTGCAGGCCACCGCACCGGCCGCTTACGCAACCCGCACTTTCTCAGCTCGTCTAGGAGCACGTACCAGGAGACAGCGACAAAGGCTTCCTTCAAGTACGCCTCAGCAACAGCCACTGCTCTCCCCTCGCCCAACGCCCACTCGCCTCAACGCGGAAGACACGCAGCTCACTCAAGCATGATTTGCCCTTCCAAAATCCACGCCAAACACCCCCCAACACCTTCCGTCCATCCTGGCCTTGGCAGTGATTTCCAGCAGCATTGCTTCCATCACCTGCCCCGGGAACAGGCTCAGGCTCACCAGCCTCTGCTTTCCCAGAGCCTCCCGCACCATCTTCTGCGGGACACGAGGGGTACCAGCTCCCTTCCACTCTTCAGGAGCTGCCCCCAGGCACTATGACCTTTCCAGGAAAATGCACAGCGGCCTCACAAGGAGGCCTCCGCAATGCCAGATGCCTCGGCATTCCTGGGAGCAACACGACAGGCCCCGGGCACTTACAAACACCCACTCCCACACCACTCCTTCCTACCTCCCTTCATCTTCCTCAGCAACAACCACAGATCACCTGACAAACAGCCTGAAAAACACTCACCTTGCCTCAGCGGGGGCAGGCCTTGCCACTCATCAACCCTTCCGCACGCACCACCACCACCACCACAGCCTCGGCTCTGCAGCCCCGTGCCGCATGCTCAAACCCAGCTCCCCTCGGCAATCGCCAAATTCCCTTTCACCCTGTCAAGCTCTGCGCAGAGAACTGGCCTCACCCCTCGACACTCGCCCCAAGCACAGACCCCACCAAAGGCCCAGGAGTGCCAGCCTCCCCTGCCTGCCGCTCCCAGCTCTGCTCCACCTTTCAGCACACTTACGGGCTCTCCAGAAACTCACCTGCCCTCGCACGCTGCCTCATACACAATCATAAGAGTCACTTCGGTTGCAAAGGACCCTTAACATTATCGAGTCCAACCGTTAACCTAATACTGCCAAGGCCACCACTAATCCATGTCCCTAAGCGCCACGTCTACGTGTCTTTTAAACACCTCCCACAATGGTGACTCAACCACTGCCCTGGGCAGCCCCTTCCAGTGCTTGATAACCCTCTCGGTGAAGAAATTTCTCATCATAGCCAAACTAAACTTTGCCTGGCGCAACATGAGGCCCTTTCCTCTTGCCCTAGCACTTGTTGCTAGGGATGAGAGACTCACAACCTCCTCGTTACAACCTCCTCTCAGGTACTTGGAGACACCGATAGGGCCTCCCCTCAGCCGCCGCCTTCTGAAAACGCAGTAGCCCCGCTTCCCTCAACCGCTACTTCTAAGGCTTCTTCTCTCGATCCTTCACCGCATTCGCTGCTCTCCTTTGGATGCGTCACACCACAGCCCAAGCCCCACCTCAGGGGTCCACGATGGAGGGGCCAACACAAGCACCGGCGGAGCCAGGCAGGGCACCTCTCGTCACAGGACCGGCGAGCTCTCAGCCAGGGCTGCCAGGAAAATGGCCTGCTCTCCCAAACAGCCCTCCTCTGCCTGCCCGCACTGACACCCCCAGGGACGGATCCCAGGGGGCACAAGCCCAGACACGCAGGCCCCTTTCTCCCAGCTACAACCTTTCAAGCAAGGCGGGCAACAAGGCACACACAGAGCACGCTCAGTGGGAAAGGCCAGGCCTACAGTCAGGCTTAGCAAGCTGGCAGCAAGGCAGGCAGGGACCAAATGCCACGGAAGGGGCCGACACTCATGCCCGGCACACCTCCAAAGCCCACAACAGCCTTCCAGGCCCATGAACAAGTGGGGGCCCCTCTTCGCAACGCACCCGCAAACCACACCACACGAGTGCCACGGCATGACCTCACTGACAACACCCCACCTCTCCTATGCTTTGGCCACGTCTGCCAAATGCCCTGACACGCACCTTCCATGCAAATCCTCCCAGATACCTGCTCTCACTTCAAAGCTGACGCCAGGGACAGACGGACACATCCTCAAGACGAGGACATGAGAAGGGAGCGTTGTGGGAAGGGACACACCCCCCACCTCATTACCTGCCAAGCTCTGGCACGCAACAGCTGCTTGCTGCAAAATGCCGTCACGCGCAAAGCCTGTCCCGCCCCCTCAGACCAGCATAAAAGACGGCCCAGCGCCTCTCTCCATCACACGCTTCTCCTGACGCCTTCTCCCCCGCAGTCAACAAGGTGAGCCTGAAGCCCCTTCCCCTCCTTCTCCTGCCCCACACGCCCCGTCTCTTCCAGCACGCGCTGACACCAGACTCAGCAGCCCCCACGACTCAACACCACCACGCTCCCCGCAGCCCCACACCGCGCCTCCACACTCCCTTGCCCTCCTGTAACGACACCCCTCGCGCCCCCCCAACACCCTCCGCTTCCTCAACACCCTCTCTTACAGGGACACTCCACACCGCAGACATGGCCTGCAACAACTTCTGCAGCCCCTGCGGACCCACCCCGCTGGCTAACAGCTGCAACGAGCCCTGCGTCAGGCAGTGCGAGGACTCCCGCGTCGTCATCCAGCCTTCCACCGTGCTGGTCACCCTGCCGGGACCCATCCTCACCTCCTTCCCCCAGAGCACCGCCGTCGGATCCTCCTCATCGGCTGCTGTGGGCAACATCCTCAGCTCCCAGGGAGTGCCCGTCTCCTCCGGCGGCTTTGGCTACGGTTACGGCCTCGGAGGCCTGGGCTGCTATGGCGCCAGAAGAGCCTGCCTGCCCTGCTAAGGGCCCTCCACACCACACACACCCTGCAAGCCACAGCATGGACTGAGGACGCACCTCCCGCCTGCTGCTGGCACGGGGACCTGCCACCCGCACCTCCTCCTCTCAAGGCACCAAGCAAAGTAGCACGGAAGGGGCCAGCCCCGGCTGCCAGGATACATGGCCCACCTACCTCCTCCTCTTCTCCCACTGTCTTCTTTGCATCGCCCCTACTGCTACGTACGCTACTCTCCGCTGCAAACGCCTGCTCACAAGCCAAAGACCACCGGGGCACCTCCCCCGCGCTGCTCCCACCGCAGGAAAGGAAGACCTCGGTGCTCTGGCAAAATCTTCTGCAAGCAAAGGACCTGGGCTGACGGTCGCCCTACTTGCACCTTAGGACGGATCCCTTCCACTGCGTGCTCCTGCCTTTTCACTCTTTTGCCTCAATAAAATCTCCTGCATCCCAGCACCACACGCTTCCATCTCCTTTCTTCTCCCAAGGCTCTTCCACTCTAAAATGGCACAAAGCCAGGCCTCAACAGGCCGGCGGGGTTGGGGGGAAAAGGGCACTCAGCCTCTCTGAGGACACAGGCCACCAGCGACAACACACACTCGCACCTGCAGGCATACACAGCATGACACAAGCCCAGCACTGGCTCAGAAAAAGCCTCCGATACGACAACGCTCCCTGCGCACACCTCCGACCGAGGCTCCCCGTGCCAACACATGCTTGACTAACTCTCTTCCGCACCCTCCCCAGCAAAAAAGGATCACAGAAACATTTAGAGATGGGCAGGAATCTCTGCAGAGCATGTCCTTCCACCCCAGTGCTCAAGCAGGGCCAGCTAGAGCAGATTGTCTGGGACCACAGCCACTCGCGTCTTCAGTACCTCCGAGAATGGAGCCGCCACCACCTCTTCCACTCTTTGACCACCCTCACACTGAAAAAGCCCTGCCGCCTTTGCCCGGGCAATTCCAGATGCTTTCACTTCTGAACATGGCCTCTTGTCCTACCACTGATCGCAAGCCTCTGGGCACAGCCCTTCAGCCGCTTTGCAGGCCACCGCACCGGCCGCTTACGCAACCCGCACTTTCTCAGCTCGTCTAGGAGCACGTACCAGGAGACAGCGACAAAGGCTTCCTTCAAGTACGCCTCAGCAACAGCCACTGCTCTCCCCTCGCCCAACGCCCACTCGCCTCAACGCGGAAGACACGCAGCTCACTCAAGCATGATTTGCCCTTCCAAAATCCACGCCAAACACCCCCCAACACCTTCCGTCCGTCCTGGCCTTGGCAGTGATTTCCAGCAGCATTGCTTCCATCACCTGCCCCGGGAACAGGCTCAGGCTCACCGGCCTCTGCTTTCCCAGAGCCTCCCGCACCATCTTCTGCGGGACACGAGGGGTACCAGCTCCCTTCCACTCTTCAGGAGCTGCCCCCAGGCACTATGACCTTTCCAGGAAAATGCACAGCGGCCTCACAAGGAGGCCTCCGCAATGCCAGATGCCTCGGCATTCCTGGGAGCAACACGACAGGCCCCGGGCACTTACAAACACCCACTCCCACACCACTCCTTCCTACCTCCCTTCATCTTCCTCAGCAACAACCACAGATCACCTGACAAACAGCCTGAAAAACACTCACCTTGCCTCAGCGGGGGCAGGCCTTGCCACTCATCAACCCTTCCGCACGCACCACCACCACCACCACAGCCTCGGCTCTGCAGCCCCGTGCCGCATGCTCAAACCCAGCTCCCCTCGGCAATCGCCAAATTCCCTTTCACCCTGTCAAGCTCTGCGCAGAGAACTGGCCTCACCCCTCGACACTCGCCCCAAGCACAGACCCCACCAAAGGCCCAGGAGTGCCAGCCTCCCCTGCCTGCCGCTCCCAGCTCTGCTCCGCCTTTCAGCACACTTACGGGCTCTCCAGAAACTCACCTGCCCTCGCACGCTGCCTCATACACAATCATAAGAGTCACTTCGGTTGCAAAGGACCCTTAACATTATCGAGTCCAACCGTTAACCTAATACTGCCAAGGCCACCACTAATCCATGTCCCTAAGCGCCACGTCTACGTGTCTTTTAAACACCTCCCACAATGGTGACTCAACCACTGCCCTGGGCAGCCCCTTCCAGTGCTTGATAACCCTCTCGGTGAAGAAATTTCTCATCATAGCCAAACTAAACTTTGCCTGGCGCAACATGAGGCCCTTTCCTCTTGCCCTAGCACTTGTTGCTAGGGATGAGAGACTCACAACCTCCTCGTTACAACCTCCTCTCAGGTACTTGGAGACACCGATAGGGCCTCCCCTCAGCCGCCGCCTTCTGAAAACGCAGTAGCCCCGCTTCCCTCAACCGCTACTTCTAAGGCTTCTTCGCTCGATCCTTCACCGCATTCGCTGCTCTCCTTTGGATGCGTCACACCACAGCCCAAGCCCCACCTCAGGGGTCCACGATGGAGGGGCCAACACAAGCACCGGCGGAGCCAGGCAGGGCACCTCTCGTCACAGGACCGGCGAGCTCTCAGCCAGGGCTGCCAGGAAAATGGCCTGCTCTCCCAAACAGCCCTCCTCTGCCTGCCCGCACTGACACCCCCAGGGACGGATCCCAGGGGGCACAAGCCCAGACACGCAGGCCCCTTTCTCCCAGCTACAACCTTTCAAGCAAGGCGGGCAACAAGGCACACACAGAGCACGCTCAGTGGGAAAGGCCAGGCCTACAGTCAGGCTTAGCAAGCTGGCAGCAAGGCAGGCAGGGACCAAATGCCACGGAAGGGGCCGACACTCATGCCCGGCACACCTCCAAAGCCCACAACAGCCTTCCAGGCCCATGAACAAGTGGGGGCCCCTCTTCGCAACGCACCCGCAAACCACACCACACGAGTGCCACGGCATGACCTCACTGACAACACCCCACCTCTCCTATGCTTTGGCCACGTCTGCCAAATGCCCTGACACGCACCTTCCATGCAAATCCTCCCAGATACCTGCTCTCACTTCAAAGCTGACGCCAGGGACAGACGGACACATCCTCAAGAGGACGACATGAGAAGGGAGCGTTGTGGGAAGGGACACACCCCCCCACCTCATTACCTGCCAAGCTCTGGCACGCAACAGCTGCTTGCTGCAAAATGCCGTCACGCGCAAAGCCTGTCCCGCCCCCTCAGACCAGCATAAAAGACGGCCCAGCGCCTCTCTCCATCACACGCTTCTCCTGACGCCTTCTCCCCCGCAGTCAACAAGGTGAGCCTGAAGCCCCTTCCCCTCCTTCTCCTGCCCCACACGCCCCGTCTCTTCCAGCACGCGCTGACACCAGACTCAGCAGCCCCCACGACTCAACACCACCACGCTCCCCGCAGCCCCACACCGCGCCTCCACACTCCCTTGCCCTCCTGTAACGACACCCCTCGCGCCCCCCCAACACCCTCCGCTTCCTCAACACCCTCTCTTACAGGGCCCCTCAACACCACAGACATGGCCTGCAACAA
This sequence comes from Falco biarmicus, assembly GCF_023638135.1. Taxonomy (NCBI): domain Eukaryota; kingdom Metazoa; phylum Chordata; class Aves; order Falconiformes; family Falconidae; genus Falco; species Falco biarmicus. Next base: position 13,455,184 of record NC_079290.1, read on the forward strand.
CCTCTGCAGCCCCTGCGGACCCACCCCGCTGGCTAACAGCTGCAACGAGCCCTGCGTCAGGCAGTGCGAGGACTCCCGCGTCGTCATCCAGCCTTCCACCGTGCTGGTCACCCTGCCGGGACCCATCCTCACCTCCTTCCCCCAGAGCACCGCCGTCGGATCCTCCTCATCGGCTGCTGTGGGCAACATCCTCAGCTCCCAGGGAGTGCCCATCTCCTCCGGCGGCTTTGGCTACGGTTACGGCCTCGGAGGCCTGGGCTGCTATGGCGCCGGAAGAGCCTGCCTGCCCTGCTAAGGGCCCTCCACACCACACACACCCTGCAAGCCACGGCATGGACTGAGGACGCACCTCCCGCCTGCTGCTGGCACGGGGACCTGCCACCCGCACCTCCTCCTCTCAAGGCACCAAGCAAAGTAGCACGGAAGGGGCCAGCCCCGGCTGCCAGGATACATGGCCCACCTACCTCCTCCTCTTCTCCCACTGTCTTCTTTGCATCGCCCCTACTGCTACGTACGCTACTCTCCGCTGCAAACGCCTGCTCACAAGCCAAAGACCACCGGGGCACCTCCCCCGCGCTGCTCCCACCGCAGGAAAGGAAGACCTCGGTGCTCTGGCAAAATCTTCTGCAAGCAAAGGACCTGGGCTGACGGTCGCCCTACTTGCACCTTAGGACGGATCCCTTCCACTGCGTGCTCCTGCCTTTTCACTCTTTTGCCTCAATAAAATCTCCTGCATCCCAGCACCACACGCCTCCATCTCCTTTCTTCTCCCAAGGCTCTTCCACTCTAAAATGGCACAAAGCCAGGCCTCAACAGGCCGGCGGGGTTGGGGGGAAAAGGGCACTCAGCCTCTCTGAGGACACAGGCCACCAGCGACAACACACACTCGCACCTGCAGGCATACACAGCATGACACAAGCCCAGCACTGGCTCAGAAAAAGCCTCCGATACGACAACGCTCCCTGCGCACACCTCCGACCGAGGCTCCCCGTGCCAACACATGCTTGACTAACTCTCTTCCGCACCCTCCCCAGCTAAAAAGGATCACAGAAACATTTAGAGATGGGCAGGAATCTCTGCAGAGCATGTCCTTCCACCCCAGTGCTCAAGCAGGGCCAGCTAGAGCAGATTGTCTGGGACCACAGCCACTCGCGTCTTCAGTACCTCCGAGAATGGAGCCGCCACCACCTCTTCCACTCTTTGACCACCCTCACACTGAAAAAGCCCTGCCGCCTTTGCCCGGGCAATTCCAGATGCTTTCACTTCTGAACATGGCCTCTTGTCCTACCACTGATCGCAAGCCTCTGGGCACAGCCCTTCAGCCGCTTTGCAGGCCACCGCACCGGCCGCTTACGCAACCCGCACTTTCTCAGCTCGTCTAGGAGCACGTACCAGGAGACAGCGACAAAGGCTTCCTTCAAGTACGCCTCAGCAACAGCCACTGCTCTCCCCTCGCCCAACGCCCACTCGCCTCAACGCGGAAGACACGCAGCTCACTCAAGCATGATTTGCCCTTCCAAAATCCACGCCAAACACCCCCCAACACCTTCCGTCCGTCCTGGCCTTGGCAGTGATTTCCAGCAGCATTGCTTCCATCACCTGCCCCGGGAACAGGCTCAGGCTCACCGGCCTCTGCTTTCCCAGAGCCTCCCGCACCATCTTCTGCGGGACACGAGGGGTACCAGCTCCCTTCCACTCTTCAGGAGCTGCCCCCAGGCACTATGACCTTTCCAGGAAAATGCACAGCGGCCTCACAAGGAGGCCTCCGCAATGCCAGATGCCTCGGCATTCCTGGGAGCAACACGACAGGCCCCGGGCACTTACAAACACCCACTCCCACACCACTCCTTCCTACCTCCCTTCATCTTCCTCAGCAACAACCACAGATCACCTGACAAACAGCCTGAAAAACACTCACCTTGCCTCAGCGGGGGCAGGCCTTGCCACTCATCAACCCTTCCGCACGCACCACCACCACCACCACAGCCTCGGCTCTGCAGCCCCGTGCCGCATGCTCAAACCCAGCTCCCCTCGGCAATCGCCAAATTCCCTTTCACCCTGTCAAGCTCTGCGCAGAGAACTGGCCTCACCCCTCGACACTCGCCCCAAGCACAGACCCCACCAAAGGCCCAGGAGTGCCAGCCTCCCCTGCCTGCCGCTCCCAGCCCTGCTCCGCCTTTCAGCACACATACGGGCTCTCCAGAAACTCACCTGCCCTCGCACGCTGCCTCATACACAATCATAAGAGTCACTTCGGTTGCAAAGGACCCTTAACATTATCGAGTCCAACCGTTAACCTAATACTGCCAAGGCCACCACTAATCCATGTCCCTAAGCGCCACGTCTACGTGTCTTTTAAACACCTCCCACAATGGTGACTCAACCACTGCCCTGGGCAGCCCCTTCCAGTGCTTGATAACCCTCTCGGTGAAGAAATTTCTCATCATAGCCAAACTAAACTTTGCCTGGCGCAACATGAGGCCCTTTCCTCTTGCCCTAGCACTTGTTGCTAGGGATGAGAGACTCACAACCTCCTCGTTACAACCTCCTCTCAGGTACTTGGAGACACCGATAGGGCCTCCCCTCAGCCGCCGCCTTCTGAAAACGCAGTAGCCCCGCTTCCCTCAACCGCTACTTCTAAGGCTTCTTCTCTCGATCCTTCACCGCATTCGCTGCTCTCCTTTGGATGCGTCACACCACAGCCCAAGCCCCACCTCAGGGGTCCACGATGGAGGGGCCAACACAAGCACCGGCGGAGCCAGGCAGGGCACCTCTCGTCACAGGACCGGCGAGCTCTCAGCCAGGGCTGCCAGGAAAATGGCCTGCTCTCCCAAACAGCCCTCCTCTGCCTGCCCGCACTGACACCCCCAGGGACGGATCCCAGGGGGCACAAGCCCAGACACGCAGGCCCCTTTCTCCCAGCTACAACCTTTCAAGCAAGGCGGGCAACAAGGCACACACAGAGCACGCTCAGTGGGAAAGGCCAGGCCTACAGTCAGGCTTAGCAAGCTGGCAGCAAGGCAGGCAGGGACCAAATGCCACGGAAGGGGCCGACACTCATGCCCGGCACACCTCCAAAGCCCACAACAGCCTTCCAGGCCCATGAACAAGTGGGGGCCCCTCTTCGCAACGCACCCGCAAACCACACCACACGAGTGCCACGGCATGACCTCACTGACAACACCCCACCTCTCCTATGCTTTGGCCACGTCTGCCAAATGCCCTGACACGCACCTTCCATGCAAATCCTCCCAGATACCTGCTCTCACTTCAAAGCTGACGCCAGGGACAGACGGACACATCCTCAAGAGGACGACATGAGAAGGGAGCGTTGTGGGAAGGGACACACCCCCCCCCCACCTCATTACCTGCCAAGCTCTGGCACGCAACAGCTGCTTGCTGCAAAATGCCGTCACGCGCAAAGCCTGTCCCGCCCCCTCAGACCAGCATAAAAGACGGCCCAGCGCCTCTCTCCATCACACGCTTCTCCTGACGCCTTCTCCCCCGCAGTCAACAAGGTGAGCCTGAAGCCCCTTCCCCTCCTTCTCCTGCCCCACACGCCCCGTCTCTTCCAGCACGCGCTGACACCAGACTCAGCAGCCCCCACGACTCAACACCACCACACTCCCCGCAGCCCCACACCGCGCCTCCACACTCCCTTGCCCTCCTGTAACGACACCCCTCGCGCCCCCCCAACACCCTCCGCTTCCTCAACACCCTCTCTTACAGGGACACTCCACACCGCAGACATGGCCTGCAACAACTTCTGCAGCCCCTGCGGACCCACCCCGCTGGCTAACAGCTGCAACGAGCCCTGCGTCAGGCAGTGCGAGGACTCCCGCGTCGTCATCCAGCCTTCCACCGTGCTGGTCACCCTGCCGGGACCCATCCTCACCTCCTTCCCCCAGAGCACCGCCGTCGGATCCTCCTCATCGGCTGCTGTGGGCAACATCCTCAGCTCCCAGGGAGTGCCCGTCTCCTCCGGCGGCTTTGGCTACGGTTACGGCCTCGGAGGCCTGGGCTGCTATGGCGCCAGAAGAGCCTGCCTGCCCTGCTAAGGGCCCTCCACACCACACACACCCTGCAAGCCACGGCATGGACTGAGGACGCACCTCCCGCCTGCTGCTGGAACGGGGACCTGCCACCCGCACCTCCTCCTCTCAAGGCACCAAGCAAAGTAGCACGGAAGGGGCCAGCCCCGGCTGCCAGGATACATGGCCCACCTACCTCCTCCTCTTCTCCCACTGTCTTCTTTGCATCGCCCCTACTGCTACGTCCGCTACTCTCCGCTGCAAACGCCTGCTCACAAGCCAAAGACCACCGGGGCACCTCCCCCGCGCTGCTCCCACCGCAGGAAAGGAAGACCTCGGTGCTCTGGCAAAATCTTCTGCAAGCAAAGGACCTGGGCTGACGGTCGCCCTACTTGCACCTCAGGACGGATCCCTTCCACTGCGTGCTCCTGCCTTTTCACTCTTTTGCCTCAATAAAATCTCCTGCATCCCAGCACCACACGCCTCCATCTCCTTTCTTCTCCCAAGGCTCTTCCACTCTAAAACGGCACAAAGCCAGGCCTCAACAGGCCGGCGGGGTTGGGGGGAAAAGGGCACTCAGCCTCTCCGAGGGCACAGGCCACCAGCGACAACACACACTCGCACCTGCAGGCATACACAGCATGACACAAGCCCAGCACTGGCTCAGAAAAAGCCTCCGATACGACAACGCTCCCTGCGCACACCTCCGACCGAGGCTCCCCGTGCCAACACACGCTTGACTAACTCTCTTCCGCACCCTCCCCAGCAAAAAAGGATCACAGAAACATTTAGAGATGGGCAGGAATCTCTGCAGAGCATGTCCTTCCACCCCAGTGCTCAAGCAGGGCCAGCTAGAGCAGATTGTCTGGGACCACAGCCACTCGCGTCTTCAGTACCTCCGAGAATGGAGCCGCCACCACCTCTTCCACTCTTTGACCACCCTCACACTGAAAAAGCCCTGCCGCCTTTGCCCGGGCAATTCCAGATGCTTTCACTTCTGAACATGGCCTCTTGTCCTACCACTGATCGCAAGCCTCTGGGCACAGCCCTTCAGCCGCTTTGCAGGCCACCGCACCGGCCGCTTACGCAACCCGCACTTTCTCAGCTCGTCTAGGAGCACGTACCAGGAGACAGCGACAAAGGCTTCCTTCAAGTACGCCTCAGCAACAGCCACTGCTCTCCCCTCGCCCAACGCCCACTCGCCTCAACGCGGAAGACACGCAGCTCACTCAAGCATGATTTGCCCTTCCAAAATCCACGCCAAACACCCCCCAACACCTTCCGTCCGTCCTGGCCTTGGCAGTGATTTCCAGCAGCATTGCTTCCATCACCTGCCCCGGGAACAGGCTCAGGCTCACCGGCCTCTGCTTTCCCAGAGCCTCCCGCACCATCTTCTGCGGGACACGAGGGGTACCAGCTCCCTTCCACTCTTCAGGAGCTGCCCCCAGGCACTATGACCTTTCCAGGAAAATGCACAGCGGCCTCACAAGGAGGCCTCCGCAATGCCAGATGCCTCGGCATTCCTGGGAGCAACACGACAGGCCCCGGGCACTTACAAACACCCACTCCCACACCACTCCTTCCTACCTCCCTTCATCTTCCTCAGCAACAACCACAGATCACCTGACAAACAGCCTGAAAAACACTCACCTTGCCTCAGCGGGGGCAGGCCTTGCCACTCATCAACCCTTCCGCACGCACCACCACCACCACCACAGCCTCGGCTCTGCAGCCCCGTGCCGCATGCTCAAACCCAGCTCCCCTCGGCAATCGCCAAATTCCCTTTCACCCTGTCAAGCTCTGCGCAGAGAACTGGCCTCACCCCTCGACACTCGCCCCAAGCACAGACCCCACCAAAGGCCCAGGAGTGCCAGCCTCCCCTGCCTGCCGCTCCCAGCCCTGCTCCGCCTTTCAGCACACATACGGGCTCTCCAGAAACTCACCTGCCCTCGCACGCTGCCTCATACACAATCATAAGAGTCACTTCGGTTGCAAAGGACCCTTAACATTATCGAGTCCAACCGTTAACCTAATACTGCCAAGGCCACCACTAATCCATGTCCCTAAGCGCCACGTCTACGTGTCTTTTAAACACCTCCCACAATGGTGACTCAACCACTGCCCTGGGCAGCCCCTTCCAGTGCTTGATAACCCTCTCGGTGAAGAAATTTCTCATCATAGCCAAACTAAACTTTGCCTGGCGCAACATGAGGCCCTTTCCTCTTGCCCTAGCACTTGTTGCTAGGGATGAGAGACTCACAACCTCCTCGTTACAACCTCCTCTCAGGTACTTGGAGACACCGATAGGGCCTCCCCTCAGCCGCCGCCTTCTGAAAACGCAGTAGCCCCGCTTCCCTCAACCGCTACTTCTAAGGCTTCTTCTCTCGATCCTTCACCGCATTCGCTGCTCTCCTTTGGATGCGTCACACCACAGCCCAAGCCCCACCTCAGGGGTCCACGATGGAGGGGCCAACACAAGCACCGGCGGAGCCAGGCAGGGCACCTCTCGTCACAGGACCGGCGAGCTCTCAGCCAGGGCTGCCAGGAAAATGGCCTGCTCTCCCAAACAGCCCTCCTCTGCCTGCCCGCACTGACACCCCCAGGGACGGATCCCAGGGGGCACAAGCCCAGACACGCAGGCCCCTTTCTCCCAGCTACAACCTTTCAAGCAAGGCGGGCAACAAGGCACACACAGAGCACGCTCAGTGGGAAAGGCCAGGCCTACAGTCAGGCTTAGCAAGCTGGCAGCAAGGCAGGCAGGGACCAAATGCCACGGAAGGGGCCGACACTCATGCCCGGCACACCTCCAAAGCCCACAACAGCCTTCCAGGCCCATGAACAAGTGGGGGCCCCTCTTCGCAACGCACCCGCAAACCACACCACACGAGTGCCACGGCATGACCTCACTGACAACACCCCACCTCTCCTATGCTTTGGCCACGTCTGCCAAATGCCCTGACACGCACCTTCCATGCAAATCCTCCCAGATACCTGCTCTCACTTCAAAGCTGACGCCAGGGACAGACGGACACATCCTCAAGAGGACGACATGAGAAGGGAGCGTTGTGGGAAGGGACACACCCCCCACCTCATTACCTGCCAAGCTCTGGCACGCAACAGCTGCTTGCTGCAAAATGCCGTCACGCGCAAAGCCTGTCCCGCCCCCTCAGACCAGCATAAAAGACGGCCCAGCGCCTCTCTCCATCACACGCTTCTCCTGACGCCTTCTCCCCCGCAGTCAACAAGGTGAGCCTGAAGCCCCTTCCCCTCCTTCTCCTGCCCCACACGCCCCGTCTCTTCCAGCACGCGCTGACACCAGACTCAGCAGCCCCCACGACTCAACACCACCACGCTCCCCGCAGCCCCACACCGCGCCTCCACACTCCCTTGCCCTCCTGTAACGACACCCCTCGCGCCCCCCCAACACCCTCCGCTTCCTCAACACCCTCTCTTACAGGGCCCCTCAACACCACAGACATGGCCTGCAACAACCTCTGCAGCCCCTGCGGACCCACCCCGCTGGCTAACAGCTGCAACGAGCCCTGCGTCAGGCAGTGCGAGGACTCCCGCGTCGTCATCCAGCCTTCCACCGTGCTGGTCACCCTGCCGGGACCCATCCTCACCTCCTTCCCCCAGAGCACCGCCGTCGGATCCTCCTCATCGGCTGCTGTGGGCAACATCCTCAGCTCCCAGGGAGTGCCCGTCTCCTCCGGCGGCTTTGGCTACGGTTACGGCCTCGGAGGCCTGGGCTGCTATGGCGCCGGAAGAGCCTGCCTGCCCTGCTAAGGGCCCTCCACACCACACACACCCTGCAAGCCACGGCATGGACTGAGGACGCACCTCCCGCCTGCTGCTGGAACGGGGACCTGCCACCCGCACCTCCTCCTCTCAAGGCACCAAGCAAAGTAGCACGGAAGGGGCCAGCCCCGGCTGCCAGGATACATGGCCCACCTACCTCCTCCTCTTCTCCCACTGTCTTCTTTGCATCGCCCCTACTGCTACGTACGCTACTCTCCGCTGCAAACGCCTGCTCACAAGCCAAAGACCACCGGGGCACCTCCCCCGCGCTGCTCCCACCGCAGGAAAGGAAGACCTCGGTGCTCTGGCAAAATCTTCTGCAAGCAAAGGACCTGGGCTGACGGTCGCCCTACTTGCACCTTAGGACGGATCCCTTCCACTGCGTGCTCCTGCCTTTTCACTCTTTTGCCTCAATAAAATCTCCTGCATCCCAGCACCACACGCCTCCATCTCCTTTCTTCTCCCAAGGCTCTTCCACTCTAAAATGGCACAAAGCCAGGCCTCAACAGGCCGGCGGGGTTGGGGGGAAAAGGGCACTCAGCCTCTCTGAGGACACAGGCCACCAGCGACAACACACACTCGCACCTGCAGGCATACACAGCATGACACAAGCCCAGCACTGGCTCAGAAAAAGCCTCCGATACGACAACGCTCCCTGCGCACACCTCCGACCGAGGCTCCCCGTGCCAACACATGCTTGACTAACTCTCTTCCGCACCCTCCCCAGCAAAAAAGGATCACAGAAACATTTAGAGATGGGCAGGAATCTCTGCAGAGCATGTCCTTCCACCCCAGTGCTCAAGCAGGGCCAGCTAGAGCAGATTGTCTGGGACCACAGCCACTCGCGTCTTCAGTACCTCCGAGAATGGAGCCGCCACCACCTCTTCCACTCTTTGACCACCCTCACACTGAAAAAGCCCTGCCGCCTTTGCCCGGGCAATTCCAGATGCTTTCACTTCTGAACATGGCCTCTTGTCCTACCACTGATCGCAAGCCTCTGGGCACAGCCCTTCAGCCGCTTTGCAGGCCACCGCACCGGCCGCTTACGCAACCCGCACTTTCTCAGCTCGTCTAGGAGCACGTACCAGGAGACAGCGACAAAGGCTTCCTTCAAGTACGCCTCAGCAACAGCCACTGCTCTCCCCTCGCCCAACGCCCACTCGCCTCAACGCGGAAGACACGCAGCTCACTCAAGCATGATTTGCCCTTCCAAAATCCACGCCAAACACCCCCCAACACCTTCCGTCCGTCCTGGCCTTGGCAGTGATTTCCAGCAGCATTGCTTCCATCACCTGCCCCGGGAACAGGCTCAGGCTCACCGGCCTCTGCTTTCCCAGAGCCTCCCGCACCATCTTCTGCGGGACACGAGGGGTACCAGCTCCCTTCCACTCTTCAGGAGCTGCCCCCAGGCACTATGACCTTTCCAGGAAAATGCACAGCGGCCTCACAAGGAGGCCTCCGCAATGCCAGATGCCTCGGCATTCCTGGGAGCAACACGACAGGCCCCGGGCACTTACAAACACCCACTCCCACACCACTCCTTCCTACCTCCCTTCATCTTCCTCAGCAACAACCACAGATCACCTGACAAACAGCCTGAAAAACACTCACCTTGCCTCAGCGGGGGCAGGCCTTGCCACTCATCAACCCTTCCGCACGCACCACCACCACCACCACAGCCTCGGCTCTGCAGCCCCGTGCCGCATGCTCAAACCCAGCTCCCCTCGGCAATCGCCAAATTCCCTTTCACCCTGTCAAGCTCTGCGCAGAGAACTGGCCTCACCCCTCGACACTCGCCCCAAGCACAGACCCCACCAAAGGCCCAGGAGTGCCAGCCTCCCCTGCCTGCCGCTCCCAGCCCTGCTCCGCCTTTCAGCACACATACGGGCTCTCCAGAAACTCACCTGCCCTCGCACGCTGCCTCATACACAATCATAAGAGTCACTTCGGTTGCAAAGGACCCTTAACATTATCGAGTCCAACCGTTAACCTAATACTGCCAAGGCCACCACTAATCCATGTCCCTAAGCGCCACGTCTACGTGTCTTTTAAACACCTCCCACAATGGTGACTCAACCACTGCCCTGGGCAGCCCCTTCCAGTGCTTGATAACCCTCTCGGTGAAGAAATTTCTCATCATAGCCAAACTAAACTTTGCCTGGCGCAACATGAGGCCCTTTCCTCTTGCCCTAGCACTTGTTGCTAGGGATGAGAGACTCACAACCTCCTCGTTACAACCTCCTCTCAGGTACTTGGAGACACCGATAGGGCCTCCCCTCAGCCGCCGCCTTCTGAAAACGCAGTAGCCCCGCTTCCCTCAACCGCTACTTCTAAGGCTTCTTCTCTCGATCCTTCACCGCATTCGCTGCTCTCCTTTGGATGCGTCACACCACAGCCCAAGCCCCACCTCAGGGGTCCACGATGGAGGGGCCAACACAAGCACCGGCGGAGCCAGGCAGGGCACCTCTCGTCACAGGACCGGCGAGCTCTCAGCCAGGGCTGCCAGGAAAATGGCCTGCTCTCCCAAACAGCCCTCCTCTGCCTGCCCGCACTGACACCCCCAGGGACGGATCCCAGGGGGCACAAGCCCAGACACGCAGGCCCCTTTCTCCCAGCTACAACCTTTCAAGCAAGGCGGGCAACAAGGCACACACAGAGCACGCTCAGTGGGAAAGGCCAGGCCTACAGTCAGGCTTAGCAAGCTGGCAGCAAGGCAGGCAGGGACCAAATGCCACGGAAGGGGCCGACACTCATGCCCGGCACACCTCCAAAGCCCACAACAGCCTTCCAGGCCCATGAACAAGTGGGGGCCCCTCTTCGCAACGCACCCGCAAACCACACCACACGAGTGCCACGGCATGACCTCACTGACAACACCCCACCTCTCCTATGCTTTGGCCACGTCTGCCAAATGCCCTGACACGCACCTTCCATGCAAATCCTCCCAGATACCTGCTCTCACTTCAAAGCTGACGCCAGGGACAGACGGACACATCCTCAAGAGGACGACATGAGAAGGGAGCGTTGTGGGAAGGGACACACCCCCCCCCCACCTCATTACCTGCCAAGCTCTGGCACGCAACAGCTGCTTGCTGCAAAATGCCGTCACGCGCAAAGCCTGTCCCGCCCCCTCAGACCAGCATAAAAGACGGCCCAGCGCCTCTCTCCATCACACGCTTCTCCTGACGCCTTCTCCCCCGCAGTCAACAAGGTGAGCCTGAAGCCCCTTCCCCTCCTTCTCCTGCCCCACACGCCCCGTCTCTTCCAGCACGCGCTGACACCAGACTCAGCAGCCCCCACGACTCAACACCACCACACTCCCCGCAGCCCCACACCGCGCCTCCACACTCCCTTGCCCTCCTGTAACGACACCCCTCGCGCCCCCCCAACACCCTCCGCTTCCTCAACACCCTCTCTTACAGGGACACTCCACACCGCAGACATGGCCTGCAACAACCTCTGCAGCCCCTGCGGACCCACCCCGCTGGCTAACAGCTGCAACGAGCCCTGCGTCAGGCAGTGCGAGGACTCCCGCGTCGTCATCCAGCCTTCCACCGTGCTGGTCACCCTGCCGGGACCCATCCTCACCTCCTTCCCCCAGAGCACCGCCATCGGATCCTCCTCATCGGCTGCTGTGGGCAACATCCTCAGCTCCCAGGGAGTGCCCATCTCCTCCGGTGGCTTTGGCTACGGTTACGGCCTCGGAGGCCTGGGCTGCTATGGCGCCAGAAGAGCCTGCCTGCCCTGCTAAGGGCCCTCCACACCACACACACCCTGCAAGCCACGGCATGGACTGAGGACGCACCTCCCGCCTGCTGCTGGCACGGGGACCTGCCACCCGCACCTCCTCCTCTCAAGGCACCAAGCAAAGTAGCACGGAAGGGGCCAGCCCCGGCTGCCAGGATACATGGCCCACCTACCTCCTCCTCTTCTCCCACTGTCTTCTTTGCATCGCCCCTACTGCTACGTACGCTACTCTCCGCTGCAAAAGCCTGCTCACCACCGGGGCACCTCCCCCGCGCTGCTCCCACCGCAGGAAAGGAAGACCTCGGTGCTCTGGCAAAATCTTCTGCAAGCAAAGGACCTGGGCTGACGGTCGCCCTACTTGCACCTCAGAACGGTTCCCTTCCACTGCGTGCTCCTGCCTTTTCACTCTTTTGCCTCAATAAAATCTCCTGCATCCCAGCACCACACGCCTCCATCTCCTTTCTTCTCCCAAGGCTCTTCCACTCTAAAACGGCACAAAGCCAGGCCTCAGCAGGCTATTCAGCTTTCTGGGTAATCATCCATTGCTCAGCTTCCTTTACGCCTGCTGAAGCTGTCCTATCCGAATACGGACATGTTTGTTGTTGAAGACAGCTGTGCATTTGTTCCCGATGGTGTCAAGACCAACACAGTTATGTAAATTTTTTCATTCCAGCACATGATGCACACCCTTACAAAAGTTTGGATACATTATTGTTCATCTGGCGATGCCTCTTATGCAATCTCTTCCTTTCAGCACACTTTTAACCATCTCATCTCCTCAGCACCACTCTCCACCCCTCACAAAAACTGTTGCAGTGAAGCAGAAGTGAAAGCTGCAATAAACAGAGCTTAAAAAATGAAGGAGAAAAGTACAGAGGCACAATGTGTAATTTCCCAACAGGTGTTCAGGTTTTGCCTTTGTTTCCATTCCATATTCCGAAGGGCATTGGCAATACTCTACTCTATTCTCTCCTGGAGCCATTTCTGCCCAAGGCATCTCTCTGATTTCTTAACATTCTCCCACTATTTCTCTGAAGAATAGTTCGCAACCAGCATCAAGAGAATACTTGAGAAGTACCACACTATCTTCTGCTCTCTGCCTCACACTGAAAGCTCCATAGAGCCAGACTTGAAGACCTTCAAGTGCACATCACCTTTTGTTAAAACCTTGCTCACTAAGGGTGACTCCATGCACCCTTATTGAGGGAGTGCAGATAACCTCATTGCCACGATGCTTAGGCAGGAGAGTTGGCACAAAAGCCCCAGCACACATCAGCACTGCTCACCTGGGGAATAAACCACAAAACACCCATGAGCTTCCTTTAGGCAGACCACACAACAGCCAGTGACTCATTGGTCCCATTGAATATCTCCAAATAGATGACTTGCAACTTCACACAACACCCAGCCCCTGCACGTCTGTCCTGTAGAGCCCGTATGCATCTATTACAGCACTCTAGTCACACAAGCTGTCCTACTAGTCTCAGGGAGTTCTGTGATGCCATAGTTCTGTGATCTGGCAACTGGCTCTTGCTCCTCCTGCTTACTTCACAGGCTCTGCACTTTTGCCTACAAGTGCCTCAGGTCAACTCTTTCCTAATCCTGTCTTTGTTCTTCCAAAGGGTTCTCCCGTCACCTCATCCATTGACTGATGAACCCAGCCTCTGCTTCTTCACTTGCCTGCCAGCAACAGACATCACTCCCAACAGAACCAGCTTACAGCCCTCCTCACCTGGTTTTACAGTGCCATGGAATGGTTGAGGTTGGAAGGGACCTCTGAAGATCATCTGGTCTGACCCCTCTGCTCAGGCAGAGCCACCTAGAGCTGGTTGCCCAGGACTGTATCCAGACAGCTTTTAACTATCCCCAAAGATACAGATTCTACCACCTCTCTGGGAAACGTATGCCACTGCTCATCACCCTCACAGTAAAAGTGTTTCCTGACGTTCAGAGGGAACCTCCCGTGTTTCAGTTGGTGCCACTGAGCAGCACTGGAAAAAAACTGGCTGCATCCTCTGTGCACACTCCCTACAGGTACTTACAGGCATTGATGAGATCCCCTAAGCCTTCTCATCTCCAGGCTAAAAAGTCCCAACTCTCTCAGCCTTTCCTCATATGAGAGATGCTCCAGTCCCTTCAACATCCTTGAGGCCCTTCATTGGACTCTCCCCAGTATGTCCTTTTCTCTCTTGTACTGGGGAGCCCATCACTGGACACAGAGCTCCACAGGTGATCTCACCAGTGCTGAGATGTGCTGGCAATGCAGCCAAAGACACCGTTATCTTTCTTAGCTGCAATGACACATTGCTGCCTCATGTTCAACTTAGTGTCCACCAGGACCCCCAGGGCCTTTTCTGCAGAGCTGTTTTCCAACTGGGTAATCCCTAGCATGCATCCTGGTGCCAGGGGTGGTTCCTGCCCAGGGACGGGACTAAGCACTTCCCCTTGAACTGCACAAGGTTCCCATCAGCCCATTTCTCTAGCCTGGTGAGGTTCCTCTGGGTGGCAGCATGACCCTCTGGCTTATCAGCCACTCCTCCCAGCTTGGCATCACCTGCAAACTTGCTGAGGGTATGCTCTGCCCCATCATTCAGATATTTAATGAAGATTAACATTAAACAGCAGTACTGAGCTCAGCTCTGGGGCCCGCAGCATAAGAAAGGCATGAACCAGCTCGAGAGCAGGTCCAGAGGAGGACAGGAAGATGATCAGGGGGTCAAGCACCTCCCCTTTGAGGACAGGCTGGGAGAGCTGGGGTTGTTCAGCCTGGAGAAGGACAGACTCCAGGCAGATCTTATAGTGGCTTTCCAGTACTTAAAGGGGGCCTACAGGAAAGATGAGGAGGGACTCTTAATCAGTGATAGGATGAGGGGTAATGGATTTAAACTGAAAGAGGGGAGATTTCAGTTAGCATTTAGTTAGAAATTCTTCACTGTGAGGGTGGTGAGGCGCTGGCACAGGCTGCCCAGAGGAGCTGTGTGTGCCCCATCCCTGGGAGATCAAGGCCAGGCTGGACGGGGCTTTCAGCAACTTGGCCTAGGAGAAGGTGTCCCTGCTCTAAGCAGGGGCATTGGAACTAGATGATCTTTAAGGTCCCTTCCAACTCAAACCATTCTATGATTCCCTGTGATTCCATGATTTAATGCAGCATTGACCCCTGGGGTACACCTCTAATTACTGGCAGCAGGCTAGACCCCACGTCCAGCTGGTTTTCAATACACAATCACTGTCTGATGAGCCCATACTTCATCAGCTTCTCTACGAGGATCACACCAGCCCTGACCTCAGCCCCATGAATTCAGCCTTCCCTCACCACAGCCAGGCACTCCCTCAGCACCCTCAACAGCCAGCCAATCGGGGGCAGGTGACAGCCTGCCAATCAGGGGGTGGCTAACAGCCTGCCAATCAGGGGGCAGCTGCAGAAGCCCCTGGAAGCTTCCAGAACGCACCCTGTCAGGACCCCAAAATCAGCATCTCTGGTACAATAAATAGATCATGTTCACCAAACAGCCCCCAAAAAACTGCTGGGAGGGATAGGGGGTGAACAAGGGAATGAATGAGTGGAAAAGGTGCTGAAAACCGAACCAAATACCTCACACAACAGTGTGTGAGTTAGGGGACTCAGAGGGGTAAGAGAGAGGGAAAATGCCCTGATTAAATAACCCCCCCAAAAAAACTATTCAATGAATACATCAACAGACCCTGCCCTTCTTGCCCATGCTGCAGGGTACCAGGGATATCAACATGGGGTACCCTGTCATCACCCTTCCCTTGCTATGGTCCCCAGCCCAACCACCTGATAGTCCCCACAACACCATCTTCCCTCACAGTGGGTTCCCAGGGCCACCCACACAGGGTCCTGTGTCCCTGTCCCCACCTTGGTGTGAGGTTCTGAGGCAACCCATCAGAGGTGTCCAGGTCACCACCCACCCTGCTGTCAATCACCAAGTGACCCACATGGCAGGCTGTAGAGGAATTACAGAGGAATGAAGGCAGGTTAATTATCATTGATAATATACAGCTGTGGGCTGGCTTCAGGGGCGGTGGGTTGGTTGATGTGGATAATGTGCAGCTGTGGCTGGTTCCTGCTAAGTGGTTAAATAGCTCTAATGGGTGATGAAGGGGAGGACTGTATCAAGAGATACCTGAAAGAAGCAGTGGGAAGAGGGAGTATGTGTGTGCCCTGGATGTAGGAGAGACACTGGGAGAAGCAGAGAGAAGAAAGTGACTCAGATGAGGAGAGGAAGGATGGATGAATGTAGGAGGCCCAGAGAAGGAAAAAATCCAGACAAAGCAGAGGCAAGAAGCAGGGTGGACTGGTCTGAAGGGGCTGAAGAAACAGCATGGACAGTAGATGAACTTTTGAAGCTTTGTGGGGGATTGGTGGCTGTGCTGGGGCAAGGTGTGGGAACTACTTAGTGAAGTTAACCTGGTATGGGCTGGTAAAAGCCTTGTTGCAGCCAGCTAGTTTTGATAGTGCTGCAACAAGAGCACTTTACCCCTATCTGCATGTTCCCTATTCAGTATGTGTGGGGGTTCCTAAAATACTGCCCCACCTTTCTATGGAGTCCAGCACCCACCTCAGCAGAACCTGGGAAGCCTTGCATTTATCAGACCTTTCCACCACCCATATGGATGCAAGCCTCTGGCTTGCAGCCCTGTGCAGCATGCTTGCCTCCAGTTCCCCTCTACAACATCCTCCTGTGTGGCAAAGATAGTCATGGTGGCAGTGAGTTGCAAGGCATCAGGGATTGTGCTGTTTTCTCAACTGCTCCTTGCTCTGACCAGATGTACCCCAGGTTCCTGAGTGCACCATGAGGGTCACATCTTTGACATTGGTGTGGTACCTTGAGGTCACTTGGTGGACCATATGGATGGCAGGATACCATGAACCTCCTCAACCCCTCTCCCTCGTCCCACCATGGACACATCTTTTTGCTGTTAGCATCTGGCCTTTGTTTAGGTTTGTGTTAAGCAAGCTGTGTCTAGAAGATGTAAAGCCCACCAGAATAAAGCCAGGAGCTGGGTGCAGAGACACGCAGACATGAATTGACTGCTGGGCTGCTTTTAGCTCTCACAGACTAGATCTGGGCACCATGAGGATGCTCCTTCTGAACCCTCAGCCCGGAGAAGCTGTCTTGTTGATTGGGTTAGAGGTGGTAAAAGCTGTCCCTGTGCTTGCCTTCAAGGGCATGCCTGCATCTTCATGTCCCTGCAGCCCATGGCTGATTCCAGAGCCTTCCTCTCCCAGCTCATGCAGAACATTTCAATGCTGTGTGTGACAAGGAGATGTGGATAAATGTAATTGGGGTGGTGCACTTAAGGGGGGAGATGGGGTTGATGCTGCTGCAGCTTATGCAATCATACCTTGATGGAAGGGTACATTTATTTTTTTCACTGCTTCTTCTGTTTAATCGTTGGGGGGTTGAGAGATGTTTCAAGTCTTTCATAGCTTAAAAATATTAAAACATAATAGTCTTCTGTTTCCATGGCAACAGATAGCGGGTATTCATGGGCTTGAGATGTTGGCATCTTGCATTTGTTTCAAGGTTTAAAAGACAGAGCAATTTGCTTCAACATTCCCAGAAAGCACCACCCAGAGAGAAGGGAGGCTGTGGCCTGGAAGGGACAAGCAGAAGCCAAAGCTTGGTCCCAGGGCTTCGGGCTGTGAACCTGGGGAAGCTGCAGTTTGCAGCTAGGGTGATGTGCATCTGGCTGGGGGCTGGGGTTTCCATGCCTCCTGCCCTTGTAGGCAGCTGGCCTGGGCACTGGGGGGAGGCAGAGATCTCTGTGATATCATCTGGGAGAAGAGGGCCATTACCACCTTCTTGCCATGAAGATGCTCAGGGGGCTGGAGCACCTCTTCTATGGGGACTGGCTGAGAGAGTTGGGGTGGGTCAGCCGGGAGCAGAGAAGGCTCCGGGGAGACCTTAGAGCACCTCCCAGTACCTGAAGGGACCCACAAGAAAGCTGGGGAGGGGCTTTGTACAAGGGCCTGTAGCAATGGGACAAGGGATAATGGCTTTAAGCTGAAAGCAGGGAGTCTTTGGTTGGATATTAGGAAGAAATCCTTTACTGTGAGGGTGGCGAGGTGCTGGCACAAGTTTCCCAGAGCAGCTGTGGGTGCCCCATCCCTGGCAATGTTCAAGGCCGGGTTGGATGGGGCTTGGAGCCACCTGGTCTGGTGGCAGGTGTCCCTGCCCATGGCAGGGGGTTGGAACTAGATGATCTTTAAGGTCCTTTCCAACCCAGACTGTTCTAGGATTCTATGACCATCCTGGGACTGAGGATCTGCTGTTCTCCCCAGCAAGGGCAGTGCAGGGCATTGCAGCTACGTGGGGACAGTCATGTCCCTGCAGTTACTTTTCCCCTCCCTAGGAAAGATGATCTCCAAATTCATCATGCCAGGACCAGCAGCAGGCAGGTACAGACTGCCTGAGCTTGGCCCACTGCTCTTGCTTGTGCATGTTTATAGCATCATAGAACATTTTGAGTCGGAAGGGACCTTTAAGAGTCATCTAGTCCAACCCCCTGCCAATGAACAGGGACATCAACATCTTCAGTGCCGAGGTGGGTACCTCTCCCCTAAGACCCACTGCTCTGGCTGTCCCAAGTGATGCTGAGGCACCATGCCAGATGTGTCTCTGCAGAAACCCTGAGCACAGGGCTAGGAGTGTAAGCAGGACCCCAAGCCTCTTCTCTCCAGATGTGTCCTCCTTTCTCAGCTATTGTATGTGCCTCCAGCTTTCTCTTCCTTCCATCCCTGTCACTTTCTGGGACCATTACCATCCTGTACTGGGGTTTCAAATCCTCTTGCCTCAGGTAATGAGTTCATCCTGGGCAGTGTCTCCATGCCACCAGCATGCTGGTTTGAACCGATGGCTCCATGCTTTCCATCTCATCAGATTTTGGTGTCCTCAGCTAGGCTTCATGCCTTCCCTACCCAATGCAGGCAGCCTTGTGCTCTTCAGAGCTTGTTGCTTTATCTGCAAGCCCCAGGAATGTATTGATGTATCTGTTCTTCCTCTGTGACACAACTTTTTTGTGGAGAACGAACAAGCTTTTTTTTTTTTTTTTTTGGTAAGTAAAATTCTAAGAACTGCCATTACCTCAGCACCTAAAGTGTGTTTGATCATGTTCAAGTGACACTGCAGGAACTGCAGGTACATTATTTAAGTAATTACAGGACAGCTTTAAAATCCAGCACAGTTCTCACTATTAAAAATATGTCCAAATACTCACATTTCCATTGGATGACATGCAGGTTAACTGCATCTTTCATTGTGACTCTCTCCCCAGGGGTTTGCGGTAAAGCTCCAGCATCCGGAGTTGTAGGAAATCAATAAATCTCCTGCTTCAGCTTGAAAAAAAAATGGATAAAAAGTGGTAATTGAAATGCAGAAAATGACAAAATAGGACCCATATCTTCTTTCTTAGAAAAAAATCCCACTATTTGAGGAAAAGGGGCTTTTTCTGTGCTGAGGGTGGTGAGAAACCGGACAAGGTTGCCCAGAGAGGTGGTCAATGCCCCATCCCTGGCAGTGTCCAAGGCCAGGCTGGATGGGGCTCAGAGCAGCCTGGTCTGGTGGGAGGTGTCCTTGCCTGTGGCAGGGGGTTGGAACAAGGTGATCTTGAAAGGTCACTTCCAGCCCAAACCGTTCAATGATTCTGTGAGTATCTGATGACTGTCTATGTTCAGTCTTTCCGCTTCATGTTCAGACACCCTTCTTTAGAAACCTCTTTCATATCTTAATGGGGCAAGGTGTACCTGTGTGTGTCCAGGCTGTCTGTGCATGCACCAACACTGCTGCACCTCCAAAGAGCCAGTTTCCCACGTTGAACGTGGTCTGTGGCCTGGGTGACCTCTGCTGGCCTTAGCAGAAGGTGTCTCCGAGCACTGCCCCTTCTCGGCCAGGACACTGCATGGAGCAGACTCAATCTCTGCCATGCACAGTCGCTTTGCAAACATGCAGCAAGGCCAGCAGTGCTGAGCAAACACAGCAAAATGAGCTGCAGGGCTTTGGGCCTGTGCCAGTGCTGGGAAGCTGGCTCTTTGGAGCTGCAACGGTGTTGGTGCGCAGTGTGCAGAATGGCTTCGGCTGCAGGCTGGTCCAGTTCAACATCTTCATTAGTGATCTGGATGATAAGGCAGAGCATACCTTCAGGAAGGGGTGAGGTTTGGATGCACAGTGAGTGTCAGGGGCACCCCTGGCTGTCAACGCCCTCGCAGACATCCCATGCAGGAGGTGATATGGAGAGGACATCCTTGCGCACAGTGATGTGCTAATGGGTGCTTGGACACAAGGTGACCCTGCTGAAGCAGGGGATGGTGTCCTCCAGTAAAGCTGTCACTTAAGAGCAGAGCCCCATCTTGAACATACCACAGACTCCATGGCCTATCCCATCACATGCACATCCACACTGAGCTCATCCAGAGACAAGTTTCAGGGCTGGTTTTAATCCAGTTCCTTCACCCAATCTCTTTTGAGGTTGCAGTGAAGAGCATGTGGACCCAATCCCCTTGGTTTCCAGCAGCCTTTGTGCAGGATCACATCTCTCTTTGGCGTAAGCGAAGATGATGGCAATGGTCTTTCCTGGATCAGAGTGCCCAGGGGAATGAGGCAACTGCTCTTTTATTCTGTATAAATCAGATGGAATTGAAAAAAACTAGTAACAACAGCTCAAAACTAAATGCAGGGCAGAGAGGGGACACGGAACAGACATGGGATGGGACACAGACATGGGGGGATGGGACACGACACCACCCAAAAAAATACCCAACACCCCAAAAAGCAACATCGATCTGAAGCAGCAGAAGGAAGCCACCAGGAAAAGACAAAAATGTTGGTAACTCACCATTTCCCGGGCTCTGTCCTGTACTCTGCACGTCTGAAAGAAGCTCAGAGGAGAAAACGTGACGTTCTTGGGTCTTTCTGCTCCAAAAAGCCACTGGTTGAATGTCAACAAGCTGTTACAGCTGCGGCGAAGAACATTAGATGAGCACTCAGGAGCCCCAGGCAACCCTGCACTGGAGACGCCAATGCCAGCACCATTCTGGTGAGACAACCAGGAGGACAGTCAGCCAAATTCCTTCAAATTTGCAAGTCAGGAATTTCGCTGAGGCTTGAAAGGTAATAAAAAAGTTTTGCGGGTGGCTTCGTACCGTGACCAAACTTGTCCCCTCCTGACAAACTGAAGTCAATGGGCTGCTTCTCCCAATTCTTTTTAGCAATGTCATCCCCGGATATTTGGGCATGGGGGAAAAGCTGCTCCAAGTTCTGGTATCCTCAGCCCAGGTGTCACCCTGGCCAGGTGTCCCTCATTGGATGTGTCGTGTGTGTCCCCCAACCATTTTGGGCTTCATTCTTCAGGTGCTCAGGCCATTGGGGAGCTCCCTGTTCTGCACAAAGGGGGGGATGGCGTAGGAGAGGTGCCAGTGGGCATCGTGGGGAGAAAATGTCTGATGGAGCAGGAGGGAGGTGATGGGAGGTGGATTAAAGGAGGTGAAATCAGGCTGGTGAGAGAAGAGTTGAGACTTGAGGAGACAAATTGCAGTGGGGACCCCCAAGTCAGGGAGACGAGGCAGTGCTGGCTTGGCCTCAGGGGGCTGGACACCCCCCTACTTCTGGTCTGGTATCCCCATCCATCCCAGTGACACCAGGGAGGTACTGGGTACATGTGGGTGGAGGTCAGGGGGTGTGGGGACACAAACAGGCAGGGGGGTAGGGGGGTGCGGGTCCCAGTGGGGTGCTGTGGAGTGTGGGGGGCGCAGGTCCCACGGGGTGTTGTGGGGTGCGTGGGGGTGAGGGTGTCACGGGGTGCTGTGGGGTGGAGGGCGGGACGCAGGTCCCACAGGGTGCGGTGGGGTGGGAGGGGCGGGGGTGCCATGGGGTGGGGGCAGGGGAGCGCAGGTCCCACGGGATGCTGTGAGGGGGGGGGGGGGGGGGGGCTATGGGGCACAGGGGGGTCACTGTGGGGTGCAGGTCTTAAGCAATAGCAGCATGCTGTGGGGCACAGCATGTCTGTACGCATGCACACGTGTGGGACAGGTATGTGGTAACGAGCACGTGGTTTGTGCACACATTGCGCAGCGTGTGTGCATGCAGTGTGCAATATGCGTGTGTGTGGGTGTGCATAGGTACCAAGTGTACATATGGGCATGTGCATGCAACGTGTTGCACAGACATATGTGTGTGTACAGGGACAGACACGGGCGCTACGCACCTCTTGCGCATGCAGACAGTGTGAAAGCATGCGTACATACGCACCATGTGTACATGCCTGTGCAGTGGCTACAGGTAACACGTGAGTGCTGCACGTGCACGTACGTGAGCGCACAGTCCGTATGCATGTCGTGTCTGTGTGCGCGCGTCCGTGAAGCAGCTATGGGTAACGTGCACGTGCAGATGTGCGCATGTGCACACAGTATATATGTGGGGGGGCGGGTGAGGGGTCTGTGCAATGGCTACCGGCTGCGCGTGTGCTGCGCGTGCACGTGAGCACACAGAACGTGCGCATGCGGCAAGCGTATCCGTGGGGTGGGTACAGGTAACACACGTGTGCACGAGCGCGCGCGCACACACGCACACACGCGTATGTATGCGCGTGAGTACGCCGGCCAGGCGCATGCGCCGTGCGTGTCGGCGTGCCGTGCCTGCGTGCGCGTGCACAGGGCACCTCCGCACACACGCGTGCCCACGTGGGGCTGCGCGTGCACGCCGGTACGTGCCCACGGGCACGCACGCGCGGGTGCCCGCCCCCACGTCCATGTGCGCCCGCCGCCGAACTACCGCTCCCGTCAGCCCCCGCGGCTCACCCCCTCACCCACCCGCCAAGGCTCGGGGGCGGGGCCCGGGGCGGGGCTGGGGGGCGGGGCGCTGCTCTGGCCCCGCTCCCCAGGCCGCTCCTCATTGGCGGCGCTGCCGTTGTCGCTGGTGACGGCGGGACGCGGCGGGGCCGCGGCGCGAGCGCTGGCCTCAGTCAGCGGCGGGGCGGCCGCGGGGTAACCGGGGTAGCGGGCAGGGGCAGGCGGGTCGCCGGGGCCATGGGAGGCCGAACCGGGGCCGCCGCCGCTGCCGCCGCCGCCTCTGCTGCTGCTGCCGCCGCCGCTGGTGAGCGGTAGGACCGCCGGGAACATGGCGGAGAGGTGAGAGCCGGTACCGCGGGGTGGGGTTGGGGGGGGGGCGGGGGAGTTGAGCCCGCTGAGGGGCCTGAGGCCTACGGAGGGGCCCGCCTGGGGTCCGCGCCCCCTGGCCTAAGCGGCCCAGACCACCCTCAGCGCCCCCGGAGGCCCTGAGGGGGGTCTGGGGCCCTTTTTCTTACCCCTTGGGGCGGGTCTTCCCTCCCCACACAGATCTCTGTAGGGTTTCGGGGCTGCTCCCGCCTCTTTGAGGTGACCTGAAGCATGTTCCACCCCCCCACCCCCCACCTCGGGGAGTACCTGTTTGTGCCCCTTTTTGGGGTGGGGGCGTTTTCTCTTCCTTCTCTGCTCCTTCTGGGTGTATGAGGAGGGGTGGGGGGAGAGATGTCAGCACCACCCTGATTTTTATTTTTATTTTGGGGAGGGGAGGAGGGCAGCCCTACCTGCTCTGTGTGATGTAGGCTTGGATTCTAACCCCACCCTGCTTTCTGTGGGCTCTTGGGGTGCGGGTGAATTCCAACCCCACTCTGCCCACCCCCAGCTTTTGGTGGGGGGAGGGGGGGGGGAGCTGGATGCACCCACCTGGTTCCCTGTGGTTGCAGTAGGGAGATGGGGGGGTTGTGTGCTGCATCCCAACCCCACCCTTATTTCTAGGGGAGCACTGGGAAAGGTGGAGGGGGCTGCATCCCACCCTGCTCTCCGTGGGGGGTGGTTATGGTGGGGCCATGTCCCACCCTGCTCCCTATGGAGGGGCTGGATCTTACCCTGCTCCCTGGAGGGAGGTTATGGAAGGGCTGGATCCGACCCCATCCTGCTCCCTGTGGCTGCTGTGCAGGGGGGGGTTATGGATGGAACCCACCACGTGGGATGCAGCCGGGGGAGGTATTTTTACGGAGGTGAAGGTGTGGCAGGGCAAAGTGGGGGTGCCTGGGGAGTGGACAGGGTGATGTGTGAGTGGGTGTGGACAGAGGGATACGCTGGGGAAGGGGTGTAGGCAGGGATCAGGCTGGGTGTGCTGGGGGGGGGGGGGAATGCAGTAGGGTGTGTGGAGGTTGGGGGGGGACACACTGGCCTTGGTGGGGGGAGAAGTGGCTGAGTTGTGATGTTTGTGCAGAAATGAGGCTTATTTATTTCACATGTGGTGGATGGTGAGCTGCTGGTCGGTGGGGTGGTTGTTTTTTTTTTTTCTCTCTCTGCGCTGCTCTGCTGCTTCCCCAGACCTGCATTCTCTAGCTGCAAAAACTGCAGGATGGGATTTTTTTTTTTTCTTCTCCTTCCTTGGCGATAGCAGTTTAATCAACCCTTGAGTGACCTCTACAGATAAACCCGCAGCTGCTATGCTCCAGTACCTCACCCGGCATATGCAGCTGGGTGGGCTTAAGGAAAAAAAGAAAAATATATTTTTAATTTATTTTCTTTTAAAATGGGGGGCTGGGTGTAAGCTGTTGGGTACCTGCAAGCAGCAGGTGGCTTGGGCAGGGGTGTGCCTCTTGTCTGGGTGTATCTGGACGGGTCATAAGCAAGATGTGATGCTGTGCTTCGTGCCATTGGGCCGACATCAGTGGCTTTGCCATGCTGTCCGTAGATGGTTGGTTGATTGATCTCCTCCATGAAGCGTCTGTCCAGGCACTAGCTGCGGCTGAATGTTAATATGCCACATGATCATTAAAAACAGCGTGATTGCACCTTGCTGCAAATCTGTTGCCATCATTTGCAGCGGCGCTGAGAGCTGATTTCTTTGGTGCTAGAGGGAAGCAACACCCTTGCGATTCGATCATCTGGCTGCTGAAAACTGTCTCACTGCTGACTTTGGGGAGGATGGGGAGACTGACAGTAATTGGTATCTGGTGCTTGTGGATGTGAGTTAGTCTCTGGATATGAGATCTTGGCTTACGCTTGTGAGATGCGATCCTACATTAGCTGATAAATGCCTCTTGTAGTTCTCTTACTGAGTATTGTTCCATGCTCTACACCTCTTGTTATTTGGAAAGGAGAAGCTACCTGTTTCTTCCCCATCGTTTAGGGTGGGTGCAAGGAAGGCTCAAGACGTCTAGTGGTGTTACCCTTCCTCCAGTCAAAGGGAAGCACAAACATCTCAAATGGGGTTTTGTAGATCCTCGCCCATAAGCAACCAGTAACTTCTTTCAGCGCATCTTGGCTGGTATGTATGCTCAGCTGAACAAGAGCTATCTTCCCAGCCTAAAATTTGGATTAATTTAACTCTGCCGGAGTTCCAGTTGCTGATGACAGTGTACCTCATTCCGCCAGTACCTGTAAAGGCTTTCGAGCCGAAGTGACTCTTTCATGTTAATCCCAATGACTTGAGTTATGCTAATACCCTTGGGACAGAGAATTTCAGTGCTCTTCTTTTGGGAGGAAAGGCGTATGTTGAGGCCCTCAGCCTCTAGGGAAGTCTTTGCTCTGATGCTAAAGGAGCCACTGATGGGTTATTTCCCACTGAAATCTGTGGTTGCTGTATTCTTCCTGCTGCAGATCCAGACAAACCAAATTCTAGCCTGTCTGCAAGCCAGATGTCTTCATGTAGCTCTCTTCCAAAGGAGCTGGATATAGGTTCAAAGGAGCTTTTCAAAGGAGGCTGCTAGCAAGACATCAAGATTCGTCAGTGGCCTAAAAAGAGGGGAGGGAGTGAACTTGCTGTCTTCCTGGTGAAATTAATATAGCTGATATAAAGGTGCCTGAGAAGTGCTCAAAGCTGAATTTCTGTGATTTATTGTTAATTTCATTTCAGGAGCCTGTAACTGTAATTCCTGGGTATACTCTACATGGCTTAAATTAGGTCATTAACTATCCTAATAAGAGACGCAGAAATGCCATAGTCTCCTGTAACCTGCAGCTCTGAGGGAGCAAGAGAGAGGAGATGCAGCCAGATGGCCAGGAGCCCAGAGCTTTGTAGCTTGCAGCTGAATAAAAGGATGGTGAATAGATGCAGGAGGATAAATGTAGTTAAATTGAGTGCCTGCTGTGTCTTTGCTGGGAGGGTCCCACTGTCACGTGCCACAGGACTTGCTGCTGGGGTGTTGCTTTGGGGTGGTGGGAGCAAGGAGGGGTCGGAGATTGGTAGAATCATCTAGGTTGGAAAAAGACCATTGAGTCCAACTATAAAAGGTTGGAGGGAGAAGGAAGCTGCTCAAATCTAGACTGTGAAAGGTTATCCAAATCACGACTGATGTTGCATTTCACAAAGGATTTTCCAGATAGCAGTGATGGTGAGTGTGTGATTGGTGGGTGCACAGTTTTTATTTTTATATTGGGGGGAGGAGCACAGGGCAGAGCAGACAGGCAGGGCAGGAGGTTTTCTGCTGCTGTTCTGTTGAGACAGGAGCCACTTTCTACCCTGGTTGCAACCACAAAGTGGTTTTTATGGTTGCTCATAGACGGCTGCTGCATCTGTTAAACTTAACAGTGATGCTGGGTGTACTCTGGACCAGCTTTATGAGGATTAATGAAGATACGTGTATGTACACTGACAAACCTAGCAACATGAGAGCGGTGAGATGATACAGGTTGTGTGGATGGGAAGACCAGCTTTTTATTCTGATTTAAAAGTAAATCCCTTCTGCCTTGTTCTTCCTAACCTATACTGGGCATTTTGGACCTGTGATTGTGGTTTATAACTATATAAGTGTAAGCTAGCATCATCTTGAAGTAGGAATGTAGAGCCTAGACCTGATGGTTGAGAAAGTCTCTCCAACCCATCAACTAGTTGTAGGGTTTCCAGACATTTTAGATAATATAGTTGAATGCTAGATCCTGTCCAAAATAATACAAACCCGTATTTTACAGAGTGACTGGCTTCTGAAAAATAGGAAGATACCAAATGTGTTTGCACGATGTTTAACATCAGACATGTGCTGTCACACAGCCCTGCGTAAGGGCAGAGATGCCCCGCTGTGCATCCCAGGAGCGCAGTAGATCTGTGTGTCTTTGTTTTGCTTACCTGTTTACAGAGCTGTTCCTCCACTTCTTTAGTATTAAGAAACTGAAAAAAATCTGGGACAGTCCCAGCAGCCTTCTGTCTGTACATAACTATCTTTAGATCTGTGCCTTTCAGCAGTTGAAATCTCCCCTATTTGCTGTGGTGTGATATCTACAACTCGTCTCTCAATTAGGATTCATTGTAGAATGTCCATGGCAAGACTGTAGAATCATAGAATGGTTTGGGTTGGAAGGGACCTTAAAGATCATCTAGTTCCAACCCCCCTGCCATGGGCAGGGACACCTGCCACTAGACCAGGTTGCTGAAAGCCCTCCAGTGCCAGGGGGGAGTAAGGGATGTCCAGGCTGTGTGTTGGGCCCTTCCTGACAGACTGAACTTTCCTGTGAAACTTTTCTTCCTTAAGAGAAATGATGGGGTCTTTTTTGCTAAATATTTCAGCTTAGACTGGACAAAGCATCAGAAAATCTTGTCATATTGACCACCGTGACCCTTAGCATCAGAAAATCTTGTCATATTGACCACCGTGACCCTTCTTTAACAGGAAAGTAGAGGCCTATTGCATCATGTAGGTTCTCTCTAAGGACAAGCCTGATGGTCTCAGGTAGAGCTCCAGAGAAGGATGTTGTGTGTGTTTAAAGCTTTGCCAGGAGCTATCCCAGAGAATTAAGTGAATACACAGTTCTGTACCTGAATTTGAAGGTGACCTGCTTTGGTCTTGATCAAGTCCTTAAGCTGCATGCCATCAGCTCCTACCACCACGTGGGGGTTGTCATCTGGGAAAGGTTTGTGGGGTTGAAGTCTTTAGCTGCAGAAACACGTAGTGTGTTGGTGGAGACAACTTCCCCCCACAAAGTAATTTCCTTAGATAGTGAACTAGTAGCAGCTTCCTCAGTTGCTGTTCCTATTGTGGTTTCTCCTAGTTCAGGTTAACTGACCTGACCATTATTTCTTCTGGATCAGTCTGCTCAGACTCCTCAATCTGCATTTAGGCTGCTGAAGCTGAAGATCAAGGGCAAGTTTCTAGGTAAACTATAATCTAGATGGCAGACATCATGTCTCATGGGTAGGTATCTTGGTTTTAAGACTGGTTTGGGCAAGGCTCAGGTCCTCAAACTATTCTGGCAATCTGCTCTTGCTAAGACCAAAGACTTGTGGTATGTTGTTCCTCTTCTGAAAGACGAAGCTTTTAGAAGTTCACCTCTAGTAACTTGTGAATATATATGATTTAAAAACAAACAAACAAAACCCCTACCCAACAACTTTTAAACAAAACCCCACAAACCAAAACAAAACCACTAAATACAACTGAGAGGTCTGTAGGGACTGGGCTGATTCCAGGAGTAAAATTTATGTGTAAACTGGTAGGGCTGGAAGTTCCCTGATAGTGCGGCAGAGCTGTGGAGGGGACCAGCTCTCAGGACCAGATTGTAAATAGTCAGGTGTGGGATTTTCAGGCTTGACTGTAACCACCTTCACTGTACAGCAGTGTTTTTACGGCACGCTTATTTGGACATGTTTGCCCTAGACAATAAATACCAGTGAGAACTTCATTTTGCCTGCTGATTAAGATCACTACAGATGTTTAAATTACCTCTTCCCTCTAGTACCTTTAAAAAACAATTTCTTGTTCCTGTCTTCAGCAGCCATGCTCTCCTTCCTGCATTTTTGCTTCAGTGATTATTTCCTTACATGCTCTAGATAACTCATTGAACCTAGACCTTTCCTCTTCCTCCTCTGTCTCGTCTCAAAAATAAACATTTCTGTTGTAATACTTTTTTCACTTTGCGACTAATCCAGGCTGGCTATTTTTAATTTCAGTTGCCAAGAAGTGAGCAAAGGATAAATGTACTCCAGGTGCTGAGGGGAAGAAGTGGAGCACTGTCTAGATAGCATCTGCCCTGTGCCCTTGGAATTAGTCGTTACTCCTTAAATTGCTACCAAGAACCCCCAAAGCTGGTTTTCTGGGTTTACCAGCTCCTGACTAGCAGTGAAAGGACCACATTGTGCTGTTACAATGGGAGGTGCCTCGTTTCTCAAGTTCTTCATCCCTCGCCATTTCTCTGCCCTTAACGGATCTGGTGGTTGTATTTATTTTCTTCTCTTGCTGCTGGGACTTCTCCTACCCTTTAAGTATTCTCACAAACAGCTCTGCAAGAGGCAGTCTTTATGGATGCCATATTTTTCGGGAGCCAAATATGTTGCTTTGATTTTCAGTGCTGTCCTAGCTGATTGGCAGGCAACTGGATCTCCTTACATCCGTGCTCTCAAACAAAGAAAAAAAAATACTGTTTTCAGATTGTTTAAATATTTTTAAACAATAAATGGGAGGGAGATGGAAACGACCAGAGAGGGCTCATTAATTGTGACGTTTAGTAACCCTGTGGTGTAATTCAGAAAGCAGAAACCACTATTCCTGCAGTGAAAGATGTGGAAATTCCTGATTGTTGATTAACATCTCATAAAACTTGCAGGAAATGAGGCCTGAAATAGACTGTCAGAGGGAGAAGGCTTCGCTTACTGTATTTTACAGGTGGTGTGATCCTAGAAGGTTTTGTTCCTGGATTGAACGTCGATTGGAAGTTATGTTCCCGGTATGGAGCTCAGCTTTTTGACTTCTGGCTAACGTTAAAGTTTGCTCATTAGCACCGAGTTTTTAATGCACAGTTTGACTCTGAAGAAAGCTCTTGCTGGAACGGAGAGAGGGGTGTAAGGAGCAGGGGATTAGTGATATCTGGGCTTAAGTGTGCAATAGAGGAAGCATGCCTGGAGGCTGGCCAGTGTCATGGCTGCCAGTGACTTGCTTCAGTTGATATCTGACCTAAAGGGGGCTTGCAGGCTGCTCTTACAGTGCTGTGCATAGAGACTGGGGTTAATGAATTAAAAACCTCAGCAAACATTGGATAAAAATGCTGTGTTGCATACCAAACCTTAGAATTTCTGGCCTTGCTTTGGGATGGGCATATTCTGCATCTCTATGTAGAATCATAGAATGGTTTGGGTTGGAAGACACCTTTGCAGATTGCCTAGTCCAACCCCCTGCAATGAGCAGGGACACCTTCCACTAGACCAGGTTGCTCCCAGCCCTGTCCAGCCCGGCCTTGAGCTCCCAGGGATGGGGGCACCCACAGCTGCTCTGGGCAGCCTCTGCCAGTGCCTCACTACCCTCAACAGTAAAGAATTTCTCCCATGTAAATGTGCCCTCTTTCAGTTTAAAACCATTTCCCCTTGTCCTGTCACTACAATCCCTGACCGAGAGTCCCTCCTTTTCTTTCCTGTAGACTCTCTTTAAGTACTGGAAGGCTCTATAACATCTCCCTGGCGCTTTTTCTCTCCAGGCTGAACAACCCCAATGGTGTTCCCATTCTACAGACTGGAAGACAGGAGACCTTAATGTGTCAAAAGGCATCCAGTAAAATAATACCAGAGTTTGTGATCTCAACTCTCTGGGCCAAGCGTGGTTTTGACCAGGTGGTCCCCTTCCTTTTTACCATCAAAAAGTATTTAAAAAAAAAAAAAAAATCTCTGACTTGGAGCTAGGAGCCTTCCTTGTGGTGTAGCCCCTACAGAGAACACATGTGTCTGGTCCATTTGTGCTCTTGTCAGGTGCACACGGTTCCTGGGCTGCCTCTTCCTGAGGTGATGACATTTCTCTGTCTGCCTCGTTGCATTTTTATTGATCTTCCCTCTCTGCTCTGCCAGAATGTAAATGACTTCCACGGGCAACGTGTTTGGAAACCCAAGCTTTTTACCATCCAGAAACATTACTTACTCTGCGAATTGAAGCTATAGTATTATGTTTTTTATTGATCTTTCTGTAGCGCTTCTTGCAAGCCTGAGAGCACTTCACACACAGTTGGGAGAGATCGCTGCATTAGATGGAAAAGTGCAATCGCTTATTGACTGCAGTGTGGCAGCTTCCTTTCCAGAAGAGAAGGATGGACAGTAGGGTGCATTTAAATAACAGTGGAATTTAGGTTACTATAGTCAAACATGTTTTGTTCAGGATGTTTAGACAAACCATCCCTCTTTCAAGTCTGAACCCTTTAAAAGACTACGAATGAAACTGCAACAGCTGTCCCTGGTAGTGTGCTGTGATGCAGAGTTGCATGTGGATACAAATGGGAAAAATGCTGCTTCTTGAAGAGCCTGTCTTGCTTCCTTTCAGTATGCTGAGGTTGGGGGGGGATGTTGGTGCCCATCTGTTAAATTGCTCACGTTGAGCAACACATCTCAGGCTGACCAAGCAGTGCACTGAGCACACATGGAAGGCTTTGGAGGATGTACAGATGTATCATCGGATTTATTAGTAATTAAGCTGTCTTCTAAGTACTTTCTGAATCCTGTTGCTGACCTGAAGTTGGCTTTCTGGATGCTGTTGTTTCTGCTTCATAAACTTCTTTGTTGTCATTAATCTAATGTGTGCATCTGTGAATCCATGTCCCCTCAAAGGCAGGGACAGGAGAAACTGTAGAGCTTTCCACATGTGCCTGGTATACTGTGGTGGCTGAGGCTTTAAAAAAAAATAAATACAACAAATGCAAAAACACAAACACCTCTTACTCTGGCAACATTTAGTGTGGTCAGGAACATTTGGGAAGAATTAGAAAAAGAAGAAGGAAAAAAATAAAAAAAACCCCGAAAACAAAACAATCACCAGGCAGAAAAATCGCTCGTGGGAGAACAGGAGTTGAGGGATTTGTGTGCACCCATCTCCGAGCAGATCAGCAAGTTCTTGGTGAGGTGTGTGGTTTTCTTCCCCTACCCAGAAAAGTAGTGGGATTTGGGTGAAATGAGTGCTCATTTCACTGACGAGGTTGTTTGCTGAGGCTGCTGGGCTCTGATTCCCTGCTTTGCATCTGCTTGATTAAGCATGACCTCTGCTACTTGCTGCTTGGGGTTTTGTTGGAGTTAAGATCATGTTTCAGCCCTCACCGGTTAAATCCAGTGGCTGTGCAGAGAAGGGAGCAGTTTGGCTCCCCACAGTCCCTGGCAGCCTGTGCTGCTGTGGGTATGGCAAAAAGGGAGCGTGGGGAAGAGAAAGAAGTTGCTCAGGTCACAGTAGGTACCTCGGGCTTCTGGTGGTTGTCTCTCAAGGACATTGGCAGTGCCCAGAGGAGCCTCCCACATGGCAAGCTTTCTTTTTCAGGCAGTTTTCCTTTCCAGGGCAGGAAGGAGACTGAGGTCTGAGTGATTTGAAACCTTTGCAATGTCCCTGGTGGGTTTCTCACCTTTCTCCTTCATGGCAGTGTATCTCAATGCTTATTTGAAAGGCAACACTTTCTCTACCTCTCCAGTTCCTAAAAACCTTCCTGTCAAATCTTTGATCTCTACCTAAGGCCTGCTCTGAGAGATAAGAGCAGGGCTATGTCAGTATGCCAGTCTACATCCAGGGTTAATATCAAAGCACTGGGATTACTAGAGCTCAGGGCTGGGGTTTTTTCTCTGTCTGGCTTTGGGGAGAGCAGAAGGGTGCTGCTTTGCTTCATTGCACTAGGCAGGACTTGCCATTTAGACGGATCTCCATCCAGATTTATGCATTGGGACTTGCCATTTAGAATCACAGAACTGGTTTGGTTAGAAGGGGCCTTTGAAGGCCGTCTAGTCCAACCCCCCTGCCATGGGCAGGGACATCTCCTGCTACACCAGGTTGTTCAGAGCCCCCCGTAAGGCCTGGCCTTGAATGTTTCCAGGAATGGGGCATCGACCACCTATGTCTCACCACCCTCAGTGTAACAAATTTCTTATCTCCCCTCATAGTTTAAAACTATTACCCCTTGTCCTGTTGCTGAAGGCCCTATTAAAAAGTCTGTCCCCATCTTTCTTATAAGCCCCTTTTAATTATTGGAAGGCACCAGTTCGGAAGGATCTCCATCCAGAGTTATGCATCAGGACTGGCTGAGCAGCAGTCACCAAATCTCTGTTTCTAGAGAAGGCTGCAAGCACACATTTCCTCTTCTCGTGCTCAGAGCTGGCTTGATGATGCTCCAGTGCTGGTGCAGAAGGCGCACAGCACTGACTGCGAGGTGCTGGGCCTCCGTGGGGATTCCTGACACAGGTCGTGCCGCGTGTGGATGGGAAACGCTGCTTGCTGGGTTGCAGCAGGCTCGGGGAGGTCTCACGTTGCTAACTTGCAGTCTCTGTGTGGATGATGC
The DNA here is from genome assembly GCF_023638135.1 of Falco biarmicus. Taxonomy (NCBI): domain Eukaryota; kingdom Metazoa; phylum Chordata; class Aves; order Falconiformes; family Falconidae; genus Falco; species Falco biarmicus. Next base: position 13,488,010 of record NC_079290.1, read on the forward strand.
GAGCAACAGAGCAGCTTGCATCAGGAGTGTATCCCTGAGTGTGGCTTAATGAAATTGAGCAGTGGGGTGGCAAAAGCATACAGGAAGCTTTTTTTTTTTTTTTCCTCTCCTTTTCACTTCAGAGTGAAAGGACTTTGATTCCTCCCCCTGCCCCACCCAAGGCTGCAGAAAGCATTCAGCTCCCTACTTCCACCTTCTGTGCTGTTTTCAAGAGATGCTGTTGAATCTGTCAGAACTCCCAACAGCACTGCCGTAAAGAAAAATTGCAAATTAATACATCAACACAGCTTTCATTTAGAAGCCCTTTCTTTTCCCCTTTAATTCTGCATATCTAACATCTGAATGTCACCTTGAGGAATCTATATTGTAGTGTGGCTGTTCAGTGCAGTGGATGGTATTTGTGGAAATAGGTGGAGCATGTGCTCAGAAAATATCCCCCCCTCTCCGGAAAAAAAAGCCAGTGTTTTAGAGCTCACCTTAGCACATTTCTGTTTTAGACTTTTCTCTTTTTTATTATTTTCTTTCAGTAGGAAGTTATCTAGGTTTTTGTTCAAGGTAAGTAATGTGCCTAGAACTTCAAACCTTGACAAATGCCTCTGCAGTAATTATTTTTCTGTCAAACTTGAGTTCAACTAAGCAATGTACCTTTCTTCTTCAGCTGCAAGTGAGAAGGTGCAGTGGACAGGGGGTTTTATTACAAACAGGGGTGGGAATAAGTTCTCTAAGATGAGGAGGCTTGCTTTGAATGTATTGGTCAGGGGGGTTAAAGTCAGCTGGATTAAGAACGTGTAACACCTGCCTTACTCAAAGTATGTTCTACTATGGGATGGGCTTCCAAGCCGAGGCAAGACTCCTGACAAAAGGGGTCTTTCTGTGAATTGTCTTAACAGTGTCAAAAAGTAGGGTTTTGTACTGGAGGATGAAACCAGTCAACCTTATTTCCAGGCATGCCTTTGCTACTTAAACAGAGCATAGAACGAGGTTGAGGAGGGCTGGTGTGCAGAAGGCAATAGGAGGAAGATGGAATAATGCAGTGGGGGGGAAAGCAGGGCTTATTTTGTAGTCTCTGCAATCCCCCAGGTTGTCTTCTGAAAAGATGGTGACGCTCCAAACAGGAGACTAATACAAACCCTTGGTAGAAACCAAGCTTGGAGTGCAGGAGGAACAGGTTTGGCAGCAGAACCCTCTGTTGTCTGATGCTCCTCTGCATAAGAAGTATCTGATCCAGACCTGTAAGCCACATGTTATATTTTTCTTGTCACGGCTGCCTCGTTTCATGTGGCCAGTACTGATAGGCGTACCTGTGAACATTCCCATCTATTACAGGAATCTGTTATAAATTGCTCCAAGAATGGATTACAGATGGTTAGAGATAGCACTCCAAAACACGAAGGAAAGTTTGGCTGCAGTTTATGGCCATGGCTATCCGCTTCAGATGCTGTGCTCTTGTAAACAGTCTTGCTTGATCTTACCTGAATATGGATGCACTTTCCATCAGCTCTTGCCCATGCAGCACTGCAGGCATTATTTGGCTGTTCCTCGAGCATGTTACTTTAGTGAATCAACGTGTCTTGTAAGCAAATGGAGGGGTCTGTAGTTATTTGAATCTGTAGGTGCCTATCCTTCTAGCAATAGGGAAAATATAAAAATCTGTATATGTACTTTTGGATGTTCCTGGCATATGCCTCTCCATCTGCACTTAGAGCATGCAGATAATGTGGCTAAAACCACACTTGCAGATAACACTGTATAAATTTTCCCCCTATGAAGTGCAAATATCTCTCATTAAGACTTTTAACTAGGGAAAAAGCAAACTTTTTGGGGTATAATTTTGCAAGAATACGTACATATAAGGCAAGTCTACTCGGGCACTGCAGATAAGTCTCGTAGTATAACAGCGTGCTTCAAAGCACCCTACCAGTGCTTGCCTTCAGAATGGAAGCATGCTTCCTTTGCGTTAGCATGAAGACTGGCAAATAGTATGCATAGCTGCCCGTACACTGAAAGCAGAAACAAAAATACTTTGTTTTGGCACCCTGGGGTTAGATGCTACAAGCTAGTTTCAAAGCTAAACCATCTAGTGGCTCTGTTTCAGATCCCACTGCAAAGACATGAATTCTAATTCCCTTCTTTGTTCCCTTTCACAGAAATGAAAGTTGCAAAAAACTAAATGGGGAAAACTGAGGCTAGAGCACTGTATTTAATATGCTAGTGCCATGAACAGATGTTCTGTAGTTGGTTTCATTCTGGAGAACTTGTGAGCTTGGAAAAGGGACCTACAGAGGCTACTGGGGAAGGCTGCAAATCTGCACACCAAAGTAATTAAAGGTTATCAATGACTCGTATATTTCCCTCTGCCCACATAACTTTGATCCGAGAGCTTGCTTTCTCTTTTTGTGATGTATTCCAGACTGTCCTGTATGGCAGAAATCATTTAACCCTGAGAATTATCTTGTGATTTTCAGATCCCATCCCAAGGTATCCCTGTGGCTTTAGTGTCTGTGTAGCAGGGAAGCAGCTGTCATGTAACTACTTTCATCTTGCCTCCATTCAACTCAGTTTCACATGGCTACCAGGATCTTGCCTAGCAGCAGGATCTTTTTGTAAGAAAATGCTGTCTTGGCTCTAGAATACTTTTTTTTCCTTGATTCTTCAGTATATTGAGAACTTAAAGTGCTGACCACCTACAGTTCTGAAAACATGCATGGGATTTATCCCAAATGGATGAGAGACTTGTGTGGTGTGTTCGTCTCAAGGATGTGGCACTGAAAGTAACAACATTTGGGGTAAGTTCTTGTCCAGTCTCCACTGCACTGATAGTTTTACAGGTAGAGATCAAATGATTTTGAGACAGATTTGAAAGGCTGGAAGTTTTCTGGTAATTTGTTCATTGAAATTACTAAAAGAGGCATTGATACCATGGTAGGACACCCAAAATTGAAATTAATCTCCCACATGGTAGTGTGCTCCTCCAATTGCAGTATATCATGGCTAAATCCTGAAAACCAAAACTGCCTCAGTGGGGATTTGTTAGAGTTGCACCACAGGGGCCTTAAAGCCCTGAAATTTCGCACCCTCCCTGAAGGCCAGCCACCTGCCTTACATGGAGAGCGATCCCTGACCCCTGACATGGGGAATAAAATGGATTTTTTGGGGTAATATCAAACACACTGCTTTTCAGCTGTGGATTCCCAAACCTCTCCATGGGACTGTAGGTGTGAGGGATAAGGAACATCATACAGTGTCAGCGCTGAGCCACATTGGAGATTGTCTTCAGCTGGGAATCTGGACTGGCATGGAACTAGTTTATCTGTTTGGGGACGATGTCTGAGATGTAATGTCCTTGGCTTGGGCTCAGGCATGATTTCAGGAGGGAAAGGAGCTGAAATAGGATTGTTTATACCAAGTTGGAGCAACATGTTACAAGCCCAATGTCCTGTCTCCTGACAGTGGACCCTGTCTTCATCATCTGTGGTCGTGGGAGATTGGTACGCAGTGATCACGGCTCTGCGTCCATGACTTTATGTAGCTGCAAAGGGTTTTGTGAGTGATGGTAGAGCTTTTAATGGAACCGGACTTCAACATGATGGCATAAAGAAAAAGTTAGCATTTTTGGTGATCCTGGTGTCCTCTTAACAAAGTTTTAATATGTATGTTGACTGTGTTGGGAACATACGAACTTAAATATCTTCGAGGTGAATATCTCCTAATGGTTTAAATATCTGGATCTTAAATATTGCTAAGTATCCTTTATTTTCCCATTCCCTAAGTGATATTTTAATCCTACAGTTTGCTGAAATATAATTGCCGTGCCCTTCTGTGAGTAGACTCTTGGAAAACTGTTATCCTGGAGCTATATGAAGGCTGGTTATCTCCTGTTTTTTAAAGACAGCCTTTGTGGGAGGCAAAGGTGCAGCTCTCCAGGAGGTACAAGGAGACCTTCCCTTCCTTGTTAGCTCTCTAGCATGGACACAGACTAGCAGCTGTAATGAGGTTATGGGCAAGGTGACTTGGTCCATAGCATTCAAAAGTATATCCAGAGAGTGTTTCCTACTGGTAAATATCCCACCTATGCTACAAAATCAGCCCTCTTCCCAGGAAGGTGAAGAATTGGCTGCTGGAAGACAAGATCCAATTAGTTGCAGCAATCAATGGCAATCAGTTAAAAACTACACTCCCTGGACTATGAAACTCTGAGAACATCTGTCCATGGTACCTTTAAGGCAAGATGTGGTTGGTTGAGCTAGTTTTGTGATGTTACCTTTTAACTTAATTTGGTTTAGCTTAGGAGGAACTTCAGGTTACATGAAATCTTAAACCTGTTTTGACTCGAGCAGCCTCCTTGCTGAGTGACTTACCCACTTCAGGGTTGTGTAATCATATTTTCTTTCTAATACATCTCTAAGAAGTGGTTAGACTGGGACTAGAAAGGCACTAATGTCTAAAAGATCTATAGAAACCTACAAAACTCTGTCAAAGAGCAGGGGTCAGCAAGCAGGAGAAAAAAGGAATGAGCAGTAAATGACTTAAGCCCTGTATAATTAATAAGTGGTAGGGACAAGGTGGTGTGTCAGGAAGACAGGATTGATTGCCAAAGTAGAAACATGGGGGGGAAAAAAACAGCGTGACTATAGTGTTAATACGAAGGGACATAAACTAGCAAGAAGAAAAGTGAATGTGAAGGAGGGAGAGGATACTCCAGGCTACACATCGAAGTTGCATGTGGTGAGAGGAACATAGAGGCTTTTTGATAGTGATAAGGAATGAAGTGGAGTGCAGGCTCGGGAAACACAGTGAAGTTCAAAGTGGCTGCAATGAGGCCATGGACAGCACTTCAGTTCCTAAGCAGCTGCTGGGTTCCTAAGTGATACTTGTTATTAATGTATTGCCTTTACCCGTTTAATACAACTCTGAGTACAATGCAACCTTGGGTACAGTGGCGAAAACACAGCACATAAAAATATTCCAGCAAAACTTAATTCAGGGAGAATATAGGGACGTTTAATGGGTTTGTTGGGGGGGGGGTTAGCCATTCTTTTCCTGGAAAGTCATGCAGTTAGGAATGCTTTCAAGGTACTCAGGCAGTGCAGAAATACATGAGCTTAAGAATTGCTCTCCTGAGATATGCCTGAAGTGGTAAGATCTAGCATGGACCAAAAGCCTTTGTAAGCAAGTCTTGTATGGGTCTTTTGGAGTAGTGGCAAATACTTGCTGTAGTAACATAAATGTGTAATATCCCTTTTCACATCAGTGAGAGATAACAGCAGAAACTGCTGGAGCAAGAACAGCGTATACCTCAGTACAAGTACTGTCAAAACTAGAAGGGTGAACGGGGTGGTGTAGGGGGAAAAACTAGTGAAAAATTATTTTTGTCTGCCCCAGAGGTCTGCAGACGGGCTCCAGCTGAAGTCTGGCACGAGTAACTGAGTGATCGGTGTTAACTGTGACTTGGAATAATTTGAATTGTACAAAGTGCCATTTAAACTATTTAGTAAATGCTTTTTGCACCTGCTCATGCAGTCAGTCTTATGAAAGATAACATTATTTAGCTTGGAAATAATGCAAAGGATGATTATTTTACAAGCAGAAACTAAGGCAGTGGAAGACTTCAGGTGAGCATTAGAAGGTTTCCAGATGTCACATGAAGAGCACCTGTCTGAGCAGGGAGTAGTACAGGTTAACAAACTGATACTGCTGCTAGCTTTCTTTTGTGCAATTTGCAACTCAAGGGAGTTGCAATTTTCTACTTAAGGAAGCAGAAATAACATGGCCATCTCCATTTCTTGGAGTGAAATGTCCAGCGTAACTCCTGCATGTTCATCTCTGTTTTGCTGTGTGGTGGGTATTTTGCTGGAAGTAGCTGTGCCCTTGGCACTTCCCTCACTTTCATCTGAGCTGCTGTTAATGATATGGTTGGCATTAGTATTTGACGATCTTGTAGCTCTTGCTCTGTCTGCTTCATAGAACCAAAAACTCAAGGGGAGAACTTGAGGTTGGGAAGAAGTATTGTCATTCATCCTGAACAGTTGAGAGAGAAGTGAACTGTGCATTAATGGGCAGGATGCCAGAGAGAGAGGGTGACCATACTTAAGTACAGAGAGATGGTCTGAGGATGCCCCCGAAGAGACAGAAGTTTCTGATCCTTCTCAGTGAATGGAAGTTTGTATTGTAGACAAATGTGTTGCCAAGAAATGCTGAAAGTGAGATTTTTAGAAAGTAACAAAGTGATGGTATCCAGCCACTGCACAAAAACCCCAGTGCTGGAGTGCTAGTATTCAGTGATAACAATTGGATGCCAGCTGTGGGTGAGGGGTAGTATTTTCAAGACAGAATTAAGCAATGTGTGTGAAGTGGCTGAGTCACCATCCCTGGAGGTATTTAAAAGATGTGTAGGTGTGGCACGTAGTAGGGACATGGTTTAGTGGTGGACTTGGCAGTGTTAGGTTTATGGCTGGACTCGATCTTAAAGAGTCCAAGTGTTCAATAGAGTAATCTGCATTGGAAGTGGTGCACAGCGCTGTCCCATTTGTCGCTTTCTTTTCAGCGTTGTACTAAAGGGTTTGCAAGGATGAACAAGGAAGGGAAAAATAAAGGGCTGTAATGTGAAGGGAGTTATTTGGGGGTTAAGCGTCTCTGTTGCTTTAGAAAAGCTGTCAGACTGAACCTACAGTGATTGCACCATTGCAAAGGCAAAATGAATAAAATTTAAATAGGCAAAGAAGTCCTTACAAGTTGGGCTCTGCGCTTGCTACCTTTGTTGTAAATCCTGATTGATATCGGTGCGGGAGGAAAATTAAGACAAAGCTTTCCTGATGTTGCTTGTAGCTGAAGCTATATGCTACTTTCTTCCCTTGAAAGTCTCTTCTGCTGATGACTAAATGCTGCCTTTCATAGCAGAGCTGTTGAGATACTCAAAGTATTTTTGGCTAGGAAAGATAATGAAGTCTTAATGCAGCAATCCAATTGATACAGAAGATGAAAAGACACAAAGAACTTGATTTAAAATCCAAGTGTTGCAGGACACAGAAACAGAAATGACAAAGTGTGTGAAAACTCATCTCCTAGCCATCTTCTTCCAGGCATTCGTTTTGTTCTAGGGGCTGGGAGATGAGATGGCAGGGCAGCTTGAAGTGCATCCCTTAAATGAGAAAAGGAGTGGGGAGGGTTTCTGAGGAGCCTCTGTATATTTTAAAAAACGAATAAAAATACAGTGTATCTGTACTTCAAAACCTCTTATCATACTTTTCATAGCCTATAACTTAGGAACATAGTAGACTTCCAAGGAGAGGGAAGACATGCTTGTGGGTGTTGAACTTCCTGAGGTGACTGCTAACATAAGATGTGGTGTGGAGGAACAGGAGACTTGCATTGTGACATACAGCTTGAATTGCTTTGTTGGTGTAGTCTGACCTGCACTCTGACTAGTGCTTTTAACGTTCCTGAGGAGGTGACCCTAAGTCTCCTTTCCAAAGCCATGCTACTTGAAGAGAGAGTTCCTTGACACCATCCTTAAGCTCAGTTCAGCTCTTAAATTGGAAGGAGTGCCAGTTCAGCTGTACTATTGTTCTAGCTTCTAGTCCTTTAGTCCAGTGTATCTCATGTTCCTTGAGACAAATGAAATACAGATGTTAAATGCAAACTCTTCCAACTTGGTCCACCAATTTTGTATGATGTACTTACTGCCCTTATTGTTTTAGGTTCACTTATTATTCACAAATTTTCTTTTATCTGCTAAAAGCAAGAAAAAGCCTTAAACGGGTCCATAGGGTGAAAATGTCTGGAGCAGATTTTTACATCCAACTCAGCTGGAGAAGGAGAAAGAAAAGTAATTGAAAATATTCAATACTTCATGAGCCACAGTCCAAGAAAACTTATAATGCAGCTGTAATACGATTTGGTTTTTAGAGCTCTCTGTATTGATTTGTCACTTTAAAAGCTGTCGTGCTCTGTGTCCATTGCACACGGAGGGAGGAAAAAGAAAATGCTTTATAAATAAATTTCTGAGGACATACAGAGTGCACTTGGAGTAATGGCTGGACCATAGTAGAGTTGCTTATTTGCTCTCGCATTGTGCTTTGGCTGTTAATGGTGTGTAAATTTTATTTCTATTTAAAGCCACTGTGGGATTTAATTTTTCATTGTTTCAAGTGCAAGGAGAAAAATGGAGGAGTGGGCAGGACCTCTTTGGGGCCCCTGCTTTAGGATACATCTCAGTGGGTATCTGTCTGTCTCCCCACCTCAAACGCTAGCCTTGCCTGATTATCAGGGAACAAGCACATTTTAGACTAAACATATGTCTTATACTTGCCTCTGGTTATGGCACTCAGTACTGGTGCCATTTATTAGCCTCAGTAGCAATAAATTATAAATGTGCTAGGGAAAAAAAAAAAAGCTTGATGTTTAAGGAATTTTCTTCTTCTCTTCTACTCACCATCTTGCCTCAATTTTTTTAATTATTTTTTTTTGCTATCATTTAGGCCATGTGACCATGGCTTTTGAGAGCACAAGGCATTGACTTTCAGACTGGCAGGGAAACTTCTCTCCAGCTCTGATGTTGCTCTAAGCAACTGGTGCCTGGAAAAGCTGAATTGAGCAGAGTGAGCATGTTGGCTGAAGCAATCCCTGGTACCAAGTGGTGAAAGCATTGCTTAGAGCTGTGTAGAAAGCACCCTTGACCCATGTTCGGTATGTCTGGCAGTTCCTATTACGCCTTTGCAATTTGTTGCCCAGTCAGCTGAAATAGCCTTTTCTCAGGACTGGAGATCTCGTGTTCAGTAGGGATAGGACCGTTGGGGTATCTGTCTATCTTAGCTTCAACTTGTGAACAAGGACTTGCCTAGTTCTTAATGAGTTTCCACTCTTTTCAGCACAAGTTTTGGGTTTATGATATCTCACTTGTGATGGTGTTGAGGGGTGGGACTAGTTTTCCTTTGCCTCTAAACACTGGACCATATTGAAAGAGTCCATTGGGTAGAGGGCACAGCCATGATGTTCCATACAGTTGTAGAAGAACAACAGAGCAGTCTGGTGTTGTCTAGAAAGTACAGGGCCTGGGAGGTGCAGCTTCTGAAGGCCAGTGCAGCTGATGCCACTTGGTAGCTCATTACCGCCTGGCAATGAAGCTTTCATTGCCTTCCCTTCTGGGATTGCAGGTAAAATGCCATTTTCCCCTTTTTCAGGGGACGTGTGTGGCTAAGCAGTGCTGCAGGGCGTGACAGTTCTGTTTGGAGCAGGCTGCAGAGAGGCAAACCATGCTCTTATAGCTGTATCAGTGAGTAGGTGCAGCCTCTTTGCTGCATCTGCACTCCGCTTGCTTAAGTGTGTCTTTGGGGGTGTTTCTCCCCTAAATCAGGCCTGGGAGTCCATCTCCTTGTAGGTAGACAGAACTAGACATCAGTTGGTGACAGAGCTCACTTTGAAAGGATGCCCCTTGGAGGGTGACCTCTGACAAGCACGTCCCTTGGCCTGCGGTCTGAGCAGTATCCTGCCTGGCGTCTGTCTTGACAGTTGTCAACATGCATGCCATATCGATGAGCATAAAAGGAAATTGTCATCACCCAACACAGAGCCAGTCCCTTAAACCAACGGAAGGGCTCTGTATTGATTTGCATTCGTCTGTCTTGGGCAGCAGTGCTGCTGTATCGAGAGCAGATCTCCCTTTAGATGTGCTAATGCTTCGGGCTCCTTGCCAACTTTTAGGTCCATGGCATGTAAGTTTACCATCAGGTTCTCCTGTTTCTGCAGATTCTGGGACTCTTGATCAGGGAGTGCAGTGATAGGATGAGGGGTAACAGATCTAAACTGAAAGAGGGGAAATTAGACTAGATAGAAGGAAGAAATTTTTTATTGTGAGGGTGGTGAGGCACCAGCACAGCTTGCCCAGAGCAGCTGTAGATCCCTGGGAGTGTTCAAGACCAGGCTGAATGGGGCTCGGAGCAAGCTGGACTTGTGCAAGGTGTCCCTGCCTGTGGTTGGGGTGTGGACTAGATGATCATCCAAGGGTCCTTTCCAGCCCAAACCATCCGATGATTCTATGATTGTCTCCTGCTGCTGCCACTTTGGGAGAAGTTGTGCTCAGGGACTGTTGATGCTGCTGATGCTTCTGCTGTTGGTGGAGGGCGGATAGCTATTTACTGCAAACTGAATGCTCGGTCTAACTTGTTGTCCCATATGTGGTGATCTGCTCTTATAGGTGTTGAGAAACAAGTTGATAAAAGGAGCTGAGGATCTAATCTGGAGGCCCAGGTGGTACAAGGCTTGAATAAAAATACAGCAGAGCAGTAGGGACTTCTGACCGTCATTTTTTGCTGGATGTTTTCCAAAATAGCCTTTTAGGTCTACAGAGTTATTCACTTTGCTTTTCATTGTTGGCTAGCAGCACCTATTTTTTTCATTTTACTGTTTTTCTAAGCAGTACGTTCTTTGATTGTCTCTGCACTAGGTAAACTTCCTTTCAAACACCTTGGAACTGAAACTATAGCCAGTGTCAAGCTGACTACAGACCTTCTCCGTAGACACTTAGGTAAACTTGCTTTATTCACTTGGAGAACACCCAGAGCAGTTCAGACTTCAGCAGTTCTCATGGTTTCTGGTGGTAAATGTTTCTGCTGAATTGTGTGAGAGGTGTATGCAAAGAGCGCTTTGATATTGTGAGTTGCAAGCGTAGTCTGAAACCCTTACCATGCAAGACAGGCAAAGCAAGTTCTGAAATGACGATGTCTTCTTCATGCCTAAATAACTACTGTTGTCCCCCAAGCTCCAGAAAACGTTGTGGTAAGATCCATTATCCTGAAAGGCAATGAACAGCCAGCGTTTCCTTCAAGTCACTAAGTAGTGTCTGGGTGGTGATTTGACTAATTTTACTGCTGCGGTGCTCTGCTCAAGGGATCTAATCAGTGAGCAAATGGAAGGGCTGGCTGATTCTGCAGACCATGCCTTATCTTACTGTCTTGCTGTTTGGGTTCGAGGGACCTGCTTGGCTTTGTCATTTTAAAGCAAGTTCCCAAAGTTGTGGTTTTTTTTTTTTTCTTCAGGGCCATATTACTGGATTAGAGGCTTTACTGTAAGGCTTGGGCACAGAATAGCTGCTGATGTAAACAGCTTCTCCTTAAAAACTGCGCTGCGGCAGCATGCACACAGGCTTTTCTGTCAGCAGAGTACTGTGACTTTGTTGAACTGCAGGAGGCCTGTTGGGCTCTTTGAATCACTCTGGTGGTGTAGCAGGTTAAGAGCCTTTCCATAGACAGTCCCTGTGACTCGGCCACTGCGTAGTAACATCCAGCTTGAATCACCACTGCACCGATAATCATGTTAAATATAGCAGTTCTGTCCAAATTCTCTTGTCATTCTTAAAATGTCCATTACGTAGCATCCTTTTAACCTGGTTACCTGGTTTTCTATGGCCTTTCAAAGGGATCCCTTCATTTCCTCTGCTCTATTTTTCCTGGCCACCTCTGTTGCAGGGATGACACAGATAGAAGAGAAATTTTTGCTTTCCCAAAGGGACAGAAGTCTGATTTTTCTCATGTAAGGCATCACTCATATAATCAACCTTTCTGATTCTTTGTTCTAGGCACATATTTTTGGAAGAGGATGTTGCTGTGAATTGCTGAGGACTCTTAAAAAGAAGTAGGAAGGTTTAAATAAAAAGGTAGCGAGTTCAGAGGAAGGATTTTGTAGCCTGTAGCCCTCTTTCTCACCACATATAGTATGTGGGAGTTGAGACTTGGGTCATTCGTCAATCCTAGGTAATAAAAACAGATCCTAATTGCTAGCAGTCCTTGGCTGTGTTATACCAAAACAGTTTCCAGTACTGTCATTCCAAAAATGACAGTATAGAAAATGAACCATTTTCATAACAGTCATTTCCCTGTTTCTCCAGTCCAAAGCTCCAGATCTTCAAACATGTGGGCGATGGGTGGACTGGTTGAAACTCTTTCAGTTCAATAGCAGCTTTTCTCCTGTTTTGTTCTTCAGAGTGGTGGAGCTTGGCCTTCCGTATCTTTGAGCATTTGTTTTGGGGTGTTAGTTTGAGAAAACCTGGGAAAATGGGCAGGAATTATTTTGTCTTAAAATGAAGTTACAGGCTTTAGGGTAGGGAATAAATCCATTTTAAATGAAGTGGGGGTGAAGGAAGTGGGCTCTATGCTAGGAAATTGGTCAGTGGCTTTGCTGTAGAACCACTACCTGAGTTGCTAAAAGTGTTTTTGTTTAATGAATCCTCTTTATGAACACCAGAGACAGCACTGACTTCCGTGTCAACCTGTTCTTCCTTCAAAGAACAGAGTTAACTGGCACTGTTGATACTTGCTTGAATTTGCTATCTGCTGGCCAACTTAATTTTCTGCTCTGATGAGCCATCTTAACATAGTGCAATAGCCTAGCTTAAAAATCTGCTTTGAGTCCTAAAGACTTAAAATTTTCTATTTAAATATGCCTGATGCAAAATGAAGTTTCTGACTTGACTGGTACTGCAGGTATTTCAATTACTAGCTCTGGTTTACAGCTTGGTTATCCCACAGCAGTCTCTCTTGCAGTCTATCTTCCAGTCTGTAGCAATAACCACAAATCCCAAAGTTTTGAGTCAGCTCCTCATCTGTGCTGGCTCCAGAGTATTTCTCCCCACACACAGAACTCCTCTTTGCTTGGCTTTCCTACTTGCCAGCATGGCAATCATTACCTGCTCTGGCACTGAATAAATAGCAATTAATCATACTGACAGCTATGTGATGACTTCCAGGGCACCTACTATTAAACACTATAAGACCAAATCTTATTTTACTGTGTCTACCTTTAGCCAGTCAGCTGTTCTTCCTCCTTTCCTTTACTGTTCATGTACTATAAACTTTGCCCCATCCATGGTTTTTTCCTGTTGCATTATTGTAATATTAATATGTTGAAGAATTGCTATGTGCTTGCACTAGTCATGCTAGTGTATAGACATCTGCTTTTGGCGGTAGAGTGCCAAGCTCAATGAGCTGCTGTCCAGACCAATGCTGTTCTTCTAGTGACTTGACATCTCAAGTTTAGATGAGGACTGGATGCCTGGGGATGGGGATGTGTTTATAAGTGCGACTAATCTTACGTATTTTTCTCATACATATTTTACATTATTTTTTCCTTCATTTACATCATCTTACAATAATCATATATATTTTACCTTTTTATTTTTCCCCATTGCTAAGGAGTGGGTAAAGCCCTGACATAAAAAATGCCTCAGTGTCATGTGATGGTGGGGTTGGTTTTAGGTCTCAGGATTTCACGGGCACGTTTAGTTTTTATATATGTGTGTTACTCATCTGCACCTTTCATAAAGCCAGAGATTTGCTGCATCTCTGGTGTGTTTTAGATGCTACACTCCGTCGGTGGATCCATACTGTCAGAAGTACTCGAGTACCAGGCTGCCTTGCTGGAAGAGCAGACCTAAATGTGTGTGTTCAGCTGCGAGAAGGGTTAAAGCTCCTTGGACCTTCTGTCTATCCACTCAGTCTCTACTAACTGGAGTTCTAACACTTTTCTCATTGAGCTGTAGGCTCTTCCATAGCTAGCTTGTATGTATAGGGCTGTAACTTTAATGCTGGATTCTAGCCAGCTTGTTTCTATTGCGTGGACCTGTTTGTGGCTATTGGGATATAGCTCTAAAAAGCACTTAAGGGATGGCAAGCTATGCTGAGGGTCTAGCAGGGCAGTACTCTCTGGTGAGTACTCGTGCAAATGTGCATGCGCAGCAGCGCATTGAGTCCTCGACTGCTGCCTGTTGGCAAGTTGAACTTCAAACACACAGCATGTCAGCTACTCTGCCGTGACTCCCTCAGTCCCCTTTCTCAACCCGTTAAAGTGCCTGCAGCTTTGTTACCATATTTTGACACAATCAGCTGCAATAAAGTTTTCAAGGTTGTAAGTTCTTCTAGTTCAGTCCATATCTGCCTCTGGTGTAAAAAGCAAATTACTAGACCCAAGCCTGCTGGTTTGATATCCTCTTTTCTTGGAAGTTTCAGAGTCTCTCTTACCCTTAGTAATTTCCCACCTTGGCAGATCTGTCATGACATGGTTTTGCTACCTATAGTGCTGTGGAACTGGACCTGCATCTTGAATGTCAGCATTCAGTGGAAAACCCCTAATGAATAAACTGTCACGTCTGGCTGCTGTGCAAGGTTATACTTTTAGGAGTAGATATTTCTGTAGGTAGTTGGCTCAGCCTTGCTTAGGCTGCAGACATTACACATACCACCAATGATGCAATTTTCTTAAACTCCTTACTGTAGCTGGGCTCCTTCTCCCTGGAGACCTTCTTCTACCTTATTATGGTTTGGGTTTGGATTTTTTTTTCTCTCTTACCCCTTCAGAGGCTTTACAATACAGCTTTCCGTTCAACCTTTGTTTCTGCTCTTACCTGTTGTATATGTGGCCACTAAACCAGGATTTGCTGGGCTGTCCCTGTAGCTGTAATAGGTCAGGGAGGTCTGAGAAGCAGGAACTGGGCAGCCATGTGAGATTTGCTGGAGAACTTGCTCCCTTCTGCCTTTATTTCTCACTTCTTTCTTCTCCATTTCTACTCTCTTGCTTTTTCACACCTTTTCCATCCTCCTTGTCAGCTGTAGCAGAAACCCCTCAACTGCCTTTATCCCTGGGAGGAAAGACTTTGTATTCTGGCAGAAAGCTGCAGAAACTCACACACACACACAAACAAAGAAAAAAACCCAAAAAAACAAAACCTTCCTGGTAGCTTTTCCTGTAGCTGCTAGAGTCCAGTGACACTGCAGAGGTGTGCTAACTCAATCTACAGATGAGGGGCTTCAGGAAGCTTCTCATTTTGCAGCCTGAGGGCCTCTGTACTGTTCCCCAGGGATCAGCCTTGTGGGTTTGCTTTTTCTCCCATCACTGGTTTTTTGGGAGTTGGTGGTTTTTTTGTCACTCTCTGCACAAGCTGTCTTGCATCTTGCTGTGAGTGCCTAAGTATTGCTTTTTCCAGTGCTCTTGGTATGACTGCTTTTCTTGTGCCCAAGTTGTTGTTTCTACTCTTCTTTGCTTGATTTTTCTCCAACTGTTGAGTTGCTACAGTCACACTTTTTGTCTTTTTTGTTTGGGTTTGTTTTTTTCTTCTTCTGTCCTCCCACCCCTGTTGGTCTCGCTACCATTCCTTCGGTATCTTGTTAGGGGAAAGATATTTTCACACTTCAGGATTTCATGGAATCTTTTGATGTTTGCATGTGCAAACTTATTTACATCTTCGTACTGCTGGTACCTTGCTGTGTCTTTCAGGTGGCATATTGTTGATATAGCTCTGCGTATCCTGATGGGATGTAACCATCGTGCTGAGAGACTACTGCTAGCAACTAATCCATGTAAAATTTGTATTAATTTCTGGCTGTTTTAGTAGAGGGGGGGGAATTGTTTGACCACTGTGAGCTGTAACCACATATTAACAAGAGGCTGAAATGAAAATCCAGGGTGCAGGATTTTGGAAAAACATGGTGAAAACCTAAGCTATGCAAAGAATGTCCTCTGACCTTCATTTAAGCCACAGTAAAATGGCTCTTGGTTGTGTCAAATTGTGATTAAATGATAAAATCCTTGATTACTGTGAGCTTGCTTCCTCAAGAGTAACTTGAGGTGATGAGCCTCTTGGGAGAGTGGTTTAAGGCTATGCCTCTGCTGGGTGAGGTGCCTTCAAAGTGGGGATTTTGACTGCTCTCTCGTAGTAGCAAGTCTATATGTGTGTCTTGGCGGTAGTGTGGAAGGTGGAGGTTACTAGATCTCTTAAAAAATGAGCTTTTCACTGCTGCTCTGCTATTACATCCACAATTATTTTTTGGACAGTTACACATGCAAAAGTCATTGCTGAATATCTATTTCCCTAGCTATTAGAATGGTTGCAAGTGACCCTGTCCATGGATGTCCACCCTGTTTGCACTGAGGAAAAATACTACCATAACCCCTCCATGAAGTAAATTACCATTTGAGAGGTGTTTTGAGGAAAGGAGTGGGCTGGAGAAGACTTCAGTCATTCAACTTCTTGTAACTGAGTTTTAATACGGGGAAGGTATGGCTCCATGCGATGGGGATGGGAACACGATGCATGCAGAGCAGCTGACTGGCTAGCTGGGAAACCAAAATACATAGTATGGAGTAGGAGGGAACAGATTTTGATGTGGTAGGGAACAAAAGGTGGTGTGGGCTGGCGTGGAGTTGCTTTGAGCCTTGAAGATGGGAAGAATTTAACCTAGATTCTTGCACCAAATCTGAAGATGAGTTACCCATTTGCTTCTGGTATGTAGATGGACAGCGTTGTTTGGCCCTGCTGCAGACTGCCGTATAGTTTATTTTTGGAGAGTCCCTAGTGCAACCACAAGCTAAGGGCAGTGACCTGGTGTAGAAGGTGGGGGATGACCTGGTATAGAAGGTAACCTGAAGAATTCTTTGGGGTGGGCTAAAATGGGCTCATGCATGTGATCCCACATGGTCAAGTGTGTTTCGGGGAGCACACCAACCATGCATGGTAACAGATCTGTGCGTAACATTTTGAGGTGACTTACTGAGCTTACCTTCAATGACAGCTACAGCAGGATTTTAAACTCTGAATTAAAACCTGGTTTATGATCCTGGTCCGCAGGTACGTTCCAAAGCTAATAATGGATGTTAAGGAGTGTTCTGGCTACTGGCAATTAACACTGCTAATGATGGAAATTTCTCATTACTTCCCTCGTGATTGCAGAGGGATGCTCCTGGTGCAGCCCCCTTGTGCTGCAGCCATTTTATGAGCATCTTCAAATACAGTTATGCAGCAATAATTAAAAAAAAAAAAAGTGCATATCTTAAGGAGACAGATTGCTGCCTTCATCTGTCTCCTGATTAGATGCCAGGGCTGCACCATGCTACAATAACTTCATTCTTTTTCTTTTCAACATGTGCCTTCCATATATCACCATCTTTTATTGAAATATTATTCTGCTGGGTGATTTTGACCATCTAGAAAGACTTGTCACTGCAAGCAGGTACCCAGCTGTCTGCTTGCTAACTGAACTTGTGAAAACCTTGAAGCATTCAGGCCCAAAGGTGACCTGCAAGGCAGGAGGAGGGAAACAGGAAGGCAGTGGAGACAGTGTGCTTTGCTCTGAGAGAGGCTGATTTAAAGCAATAATTCTGCTTGTTTTACCATAGTATTCCTCATCAAAATCTGAATTTTAAGTGTAGTTTTCAAAGGTCTCTAAGCAACCTGCAACCATGTGTGGCTTATCTTGGCACAATCCCAGCATCCTGTCTCTTCCTTTGGCTTGTCACCAGCCAGGAAGCTTCCTGCTGATTTGGAGTGGTAGGAGATGGCTGTCAGTGTCCTCTACTTCGGAAACCCACTGTCTGCTGTTGGCAGCTGATGTAGCTGGTTTAGTTAGTCCCTGGAGGTCTGCATGACAGTGCTGATGATAAGGATTCAGGCCCTTCTGAGATCACGTGCATGGTTATTTGGGCAGAATCCCCTTGACCTTGAAAATGAAGGGAGATGCAATCCCACCACTCTCAACTCAGGGACATCAAGCAAGCCAGATTTGGCAAGTATCCTTTGTGGCTTGTAATGCAGTCTAAACTGTTTGCTCTGCTGTGGTCTTTTATGTAACGTTATGCTTTTTTCTTGTTTGCAACACATACTGGGTATAAAAACTAGTGTATTCAGTTGTGTCTCTGCAGTCCAGATCTTTGAGTGCTTATGTTTTAATGTCATCATTTAGCATGCTGCTTCCTCTTCATGCCTCCTAGCCTCTTGCAAATCTGACTTTAAAGAATGAAGATGTAAAACAGGACTCACTTGTGGGCTGGATAGCATTTCTTCTGGAGTTGTTTTTTTTTTCCTGTGTCAGTGAAGTTGCTTTACTGGCTCTCCTGATGTTACATTCAGTGCTGAATAGGTGCCTAACTGCACTGTAATATCTTAATTCATGTTTGCATGGCTTCTTAGAAAGATGACCCTGTCTGACTGAAATTGTGCAATGTTGTTTTTCCACCTGTAAGCAGTAACCGTAGGAGTTCAGCCACTCTTCAGAAAATAATCTTGTGTAATACTGAAGTTAGGGAAACAAAAAAATAATTTATGCCATCGAGAGCATGTGCTTAAGTCCTCCACTGGTTCTCAACTCTTGTTTTTTAAGCAATCTTCCTAGGTAATAAGAAAAACTGGAGGGTGGGGGCAGGGGGCACAGCGTCTCCTGGCTTTGTATAGTTGAACAAATGAGGCACAGAAAGAAACCTGTATGACTCCCTTTAAGGAGTCATTCTGTTAAGAGACTGCTCTTACATAGTTATCCTAGTCTCTTCATTCTGGCAGCCTTTCTCTAAAAACGTGAATTTTCATGGTCATGGGATTTGGTTTAGGCACAACTTGCCGTCGCTTCTGAGGTTCCTCGGGTGTGGAGGAACCTGGGCTCCCTTCCCTGGGGGTGCGATGCAGTCCCTCAGCAGTGGCATGCTTCTGATGATGCAATCTTGGAGTGAAGGAATACGGCTGACAGGCTTGCTTCCTGCTAGAGCATTCCTGTTTTCTGTGAAAAGTCTGATTTCAATAAAAGCTACCCTTAAACTGCAATAGCAGCATTTTATTGAGGGCTCCTATTGAACTTGATGCCTTTTTTGGAGGAGTTCAGTGACAGTGGAGGGAGGAGAAGCTAGTTGATGGCTTGTGTTGGGGGATAATGATGCCAAACTGTCTCATAACTAAAATATTGCTGCTGTTCTTGCTGAACATCTCCACTCTGCAAGATTCAAGGTTGGCAGGAGCACTGCAGCAGTGGCCCTCTGAGTGTTACATGGAGCTGGTGTTCGGATGGCCTTGAGGACACCTTAACTGCTGTGCTGTTTCCTGTATTTAAAACTCAGTCGATGGCCAAGGCCATCATGCGATACAAGCTCTTATGTGCCGAGCAAAGTGGAAGAACTGCAATAGGCGTCTGACACACTGATGATATTAAACTATTTCTAGCAACTGTCCTCATCGTGGCAGGCACATGACCTAACTCTCGATACGTAGCTGTCATGGCAACTGTAAAGGTCAGCATACTTTCTGGCTAATACTTAAGGTGGGCAGATAATACTTTTCTGCTTTGGGCAAGCGAGCATCTGTTTGGCTTGAAGCTTGGGGCAAGAAGTTTGGTCTGGGTTGTCTGAGCTTTTCTTGAACCTATAGGTCTCCAGGTGGCCCTGAAAGGAAGGGAGGTTGTTCAGCTGTCCTAATGTACTGCTAATAGATTACTAGGAGATAATTAAAATTACTCTTCAGCAGCTTGTAATTATCCCTTGCATTTGTTTGCTGCTTGAGACACAGCAGCTGTGTCATAAGCAGAAAAGAGGTCTGGTAGAGTGAGGCCTCCTGGCTGTCTGCTGGTGGATTGGGCATTTGTCTCCATGTCTGTTGGATTTTGCACAGTCAAGCTGTCAGAGCTTGATGAGTTGTGATGCTTTGTTAGCTCCAGGGCAGTGCAACCTCACTACTGAGCAACCTGTATGGCAGGCTTTAACCAAAATGGCCAGTACCTGCACCGAACTACCCAACAGTCATAGAGACTCTGGATTTTGGTTGTAACTTTTTTGCCTTGTCAGCCAGTGTGCTGCTGGGAGGGACAGTGCAGTTGTGAGTGGGCATCTGGTGATGGTGGATGGGAGACTTGGGCCCCTGGAGTTTCAGAATTTTTTTTTTATTATGGATGGTGAAAAAAGGACAGATACTAAACACACCAAGTCACTTGGAGACACATGGAAGACCTCAAAGACCACCAGCAGGACTGCAGACCTCAGAGGCTGCCAAACAGTTTGGGTTTTGGTTTGGGATTTATTTCTTCCTCTGAAGATGCCAACACCAGTGATACAAGTGTGGCTTACTCAAAGTTCTGAGCTCCTTGACCTGGTTCTCCAAAAGCTGCCTCTTCCAGCTTTTGAAGAAAGGTCTTGAAGCCACCCTACAGAGGCTGGCAGACAGAGAGGAACCCCCCGTGCTCGTGGTGTTAGTGTAGGAAGCAGTAAATCTGTTGGAGACCTGATTCAGCTGAAGAATAGCAGACAAAAACTGTGCTCTGGTAAGAAGGGGCTCCTGGTGAGGAAGACAACAAGTGTAAGACTGCTCTTCTGTTAGCCAGTACTTGTTGGCTTGAAGTGACCATGGGAGATCACAGGTCTCAGGACTTGAGTGAAGTATCTTCTGATGATACTGAAGTGTAATGATTGAGGGCACCTTTTCTGATTCTTCCAGCAGTGGCAGAAGTCTTTGTTATGGACTTCAGCATCCTGATGGGTTGTCCTTGATTTTAAGGAAAAATCCAACTGCTGAAGCTGATTCTGTGCACAAAACACCTGGATAGCTGGTGTGGTGTCTTTAGGTCCAGAGGTTGCATCTCTATTTTGATCCTACACAGCTGGAAAGAACTTCTCCCAATAAGCTTGTTATGAGGTACAGAACCAAATACAAACTTGGATTTTTGTTAAATAGAATTAGCAGACTTAACACCCTAATTAATAAGGGTTTACAGTAGTCTTTCAGAATAAGTGAATGGTATCCCTCCTGCCTGTGGACTGGGCCTTTCTCTTCTCTCCCTATTTTTTGGGAGGTTTTGTAATACAACTTTTGTAATACTGTTTTGTGAAGCACTTGTGTCTCTTTCTGACTAAGAGTTTACTTACAAAGCCGTCCCTCCCAGAGGATGACAGAGGAAAAGGCTGGTGGAATATGGTGGAGTCATCTTCCTGTTGACTTCTAAGTTAATATATCTTAAGTATTTTGTTTTGGCTTTTTTGAGTTGCTTTTTATTGCGTGCAGGTGATGTGAACTGCACTTTACCAAACTAAAATTACCACCTTCACCCAGAGTAATTCAGCTGAGTCTGGGAAGTGGTCAGTGAGCTTTAAAAAGCACTAAAAAAAGCATGACAAGATGATATTGTTATAGAGGGAGCAGGCTTCAAACATGAAATTAATGAATGTACACTTTAACATTTTCGCTGGTGTCCTACGCTTTCCCAGAATCAACCAGATAAGTGGGTTTCCTGCCCTGTCAACCCTCAGAGATGAATATTCCCTTTATCACGCTGCCTGCCTTTCCCTATGATGTACGTCCCACAGTATGATGTCAGAGAAGCTTATATACTGCAGAGTAACAAACAGATGTTGTGAGGACTGGAACAAAGGTGGGTGTCTTAATGGGAAGACTTGCGGCACTGAAAACCTGCCAGCACCCCTCGTCAGCACTGGGGCTGCTTTTGTGGTGTTGGTAATTCAGTAAGAGCTCAACATCTTGCAAAATGAAGTTGAGAGCATTTGATTTGAAGGGCAACAGGAATACAAGGCTTCTCTTCTGATATGATTGACCTATTTTCAGTAGCATCTAATTATTTTTTTTTTTAAAGACTGATTCGTTGAGGAACTCTTATCTCCACCAGAAAATACAGTCCAACATCTTGGACAGGAGTTACGACAAGCACTGCAGGAAGAGTTACGCAATGAGATCTTCATGAACATGTTGTTCTAGATGCATGAGAATGGGAAGGAGACTTTAAGCTGCTTTTCTAGAAAGATGACTGTGAATCACTTTGGGGTTCTGTCCTTTGTGAGTGAAGCTGTAAATCTGTGGTGCTTGCAATAATGCTTTCACAGCCCACCCGTGCCATACTGCACGCATAGATGGAGTAGCATCTCTTAGCTGTGCCTCTAGTTGGGTGAACTAAAGTTTGAAATTAAAATTTAAAAAACCTGACTGTTGACGTCCGCATGTGCTTGCTAAAAATATGAGCACACTTTCCTGTGTACGGTATTAGCATAGTTAAACTCTTGTCATTGGCATCACAGTTTTGCAAGAAGCCAAGCGGGCACAGCTGAAGGAACATGTTTGAAACAGGATTTGTCATCTGCAAGCTGTCATGGTTCCCATGACCTACTATTTTGTGAGAAACCATTCAGGTTGGAAACTTGCTTCGTGGGCACAAACATACCAAAGGAGTGGGTCACTACTGAGGACTATTATTTTTTTATTATTATTTTTTTGCATAGTAGTTCCCCTCATGCAAGCAACTAAGTGGAGGAAAGGTATCTGTACCACAGGGAGAATTAGATATAATCCACAATGTAGTGAATCTACCTTGCTTATTTTCTGGAAGATGCCTTCAACTCAAAGAATTATTTTGGTTGCTCCCGTTGTATAAGCAGAACCTTCCTCTGTGGAAATGTCCTTTTCATCCTTGCTGGCTTGTGGTGATGCTCAACATTGAGAATCTTGTTGAATGAACTCAGGTCAAACCTGGATGTATCAGCAGTGGTGAAAGCATCATGCACTTCCCCAGAGACATACCCTTATCTCAATCCTAAAGTGCAGCTTTACAAATTATTTTTGAAAGCCAAAATCTGTTCTAGTGAACAGATTTGCTAGCTTTATTTGTCCTGAGGTTATACTTTTGCTTGCACAAACACTGCTTTTTACTTGCAGTGGGCTATGCAACTGAGAAGTGGTGTTCATCATTGGTGTGGAATAGCAGAAACAATCCTGCATGGTTTTATTGTCCTTACTTTTCTGCTTCAGTTCTCTGAAGTGGTATGGGAGCGCTGCTTGCTGGGCGGAGACAGGGTGCTTAGCCGGTGACCTGCCAAGATGATGTAATGGTGCTGTGCGGCAGATATTTAAGTTGGAAGGAGGAAGGAATTCTTCAGAAAAACGGGGATACTGCTCAAACTGTGACGAGCTCTCAGCGCCAGCATCACTAAACCCTTCTTTCCCAGATCCACACCCCAAGCACACACAACGCAGACTGAGCTTGGGTTTATGACAACCCCACTCTTAGGTGTTTACTGCGTGCTTACACATTCTGTGGCACTTAGATATAGTAGTAGTTAAAAGGAATTTAATAGTTTTCCTAACCTAATGATCCGTGTATCCTAGATTCTGGGTCGTACCACTGAAATTTACTGTTAGGAACAGCCAGGTGATAAATATTCCCTGCTGCAGAGCTCTGTCTGCTATATCCGTCGGCTGTGTTGCTGGTGACCTAAGCTGGCACAGGCTTAGGTATGATGTACTTCAGGTCTGTGTGCAGTATCATCAAATTCAGCTTGAAAATTCATGTAGCATCTCCTCTTTGTTCAGTGGTTGGCATTTGGCAGGTTTAACCTTCCAGCCTTCACGTATGGTCTAAAGAGATGAAAAGGCTGGTGCAAGACCAAAGGATGTGGTGGTCTTGGCGGGAGAGCATGGTTTTGATTCAAGTATGAGCTTTAGACACAAAGTAGTTGGATTTGGTGCCAAGACTGCACAATGTTTCTTTGAATTGCTTTGTTTTAACTGGTGTCGCAGCAGATGCTGGCACCGGTTAAACAGGTGCTGAGACTCAGCTGAGAACTCCAAGAAGCAAAACACAAGAGCACAGCAGAAGGAATTTGGAGGCCTCAGCCGACGAGAGACACGTTCTTGCTGCCAGTGGAGTTGGGTGAAATCAGAGAGCAGAGTACTACCTTAATTCCCCTATGTGCATTAAACAAAGGTCTGAATTAGTTTATCTCAAAATAAAGACACGGTGCCAAGCAACAGCAGTAACTCTAGCCCCAGTGTGCCCAAGGTACAGCTCGTCTTTTACATAACTGGTATTTCCCAGCTGACGGACAGACAAAACCATGCTGACTTCTTTAAATGTTTACTGGCTTGGTGATGATTAACAGTCATCAGTGACAGGAGGGAAGAGACAAAAGGCACTCCTGAATATTTGATTCCTTGTCCTCTCAACATTACAGTTGTTATAATCAAAAGGTTAAGTGGAGATCAAAAATAAATAGGAAACTTCGGCTGAGGAAGCTGCATTACTTGAGAGCCTTTTCAGGCTCTCTGGGAGGCACAGTGGAAAGGTTAAAATTTGCAGCACAAATGTTAGCTGTGATCTCACTTGAGTGAGAGTCTCAAAATATATCTCGAGTCTTGGTTCACAAAATGAAAGCTTAGAAGCCTGCCTTGGATGAGAGGCAAGAAGGCAGCAGGACTGAAGGGCACAGAAGCAGAAACTTGTGAACCTTCAAGATATTGCCTCACCCCCTTGGAATGGTTTGTCATGCAGCCTGGACTGCAGAGCATGATGTGGCGGATTAAACAAGAGGGCCATTGAAGGAGTGGGTGCTTAGCCAGATGTTTTCAGGGACCTTGACAATAGCCCTTTCATTTCTTGCGCCCAAGTTCCTATCAAAACCCAGCATAGCTCTGTGAGGAGGGAGGCTCGTGGTGGCTGATGTAGCTGCTGCCTGGGTTAGGAGGCTCATTGGTGGGGTGAATGTGCCAGAACAGAATAAAAGGAGACAGGTAGAGGCTGTCTCTGAACGGTAGAACCTCCGTGGAAGACAGAATCAATATCCTCAATCTGTCAGAAGTGCAAGGTGGAGACTAGAAGAAGGGAAAGCTAGTTCTAACTTCAGTTATCTTTGTAAGACTTGAGGAGAAAATGTTACATGGGTTAGATTTCTGAAACCTTTAAAAGCTAATATTTGTATCAAATGTTTGTTTTGTACTGTCTCGTCTCAGATTTTCAGAGCTAAATTAATTTCATAAGTTTGTTCTAGCTTTTGTTGTTCTACACGTGTTACAGAGGTGCCACTTAATACAATTTGCTCCTTCCCACAAACCTTAAAACTTGTCTCGAAGGTCTCGCTGTGAAGCTGTTATGGGTGCTTTGAAGCTTAAGGTGTCAGATGTGAAGTCATATAATCCCTATCGATGTTATTCATCAGTGGAGAAGCTGGTGGGAGGTGTTCATGAATAATTCAGAGAGGCTATGGAGTCTATCCTTAAGAGATGTTCAAAACTCAGCTGGACACAATCCTGAGCAATCTCCCCTGGCTGGCCCTGCTTCAAGCAGGAGGGTTGGACTAGGTGATCTCCAGAGGTGTCTGCTAACCTCAACTGTTCTGTCATTCTATGAAAACACTCTTCTAGGGTGCAGGACTCTACTTTAAGCCCAGATAAGGGCTTAATTGCACTTTCCCTGGCGTGTTACCACAGATCCTTCTGCACAGAAGAAGGTAATGAGAATGACCGAAAGGGGAAAAGCAGCTGTCTTAAGAGGCTGTGAAAAGTCTGGGGCTCCTCCACTTACAGAGAAGTTGGGTGATGGTGGGGGGAATAGGATGTTTGTGGGCTCAGGAGGGTGGTGGTAAGATGAATGCAGAAGCTCCACAGCACTGGAACCAGAGGAGCCTCACATGAGTTAGGAGAGGATGCATTTGGCATGGGTGAGAGGACTTCTCCTAGTGGGTAGCAAACTTCTAGATATTTATCACTATCCCTATCCACAGAAGGTTGTGGAGACAGACCATATTAGGAGGTTTGGAATGGATTTTTTTGATTTAGAGATACTGGGAACAGGCAGGAATGGCTGCTCTGACCTTGAAGTGACTGAGGGTACTACAAAGGGGATGGAGACAGTGATCAAGTTGTGTTTAAACAGCATCTCCTGATGCCTCCATTGGAAAAGTATGGAGCTGTTCTGGCCCAGGAGAGTGTATCCCATCTTTACCAATAGACTAGCGAAACCCATATTTTGGATGTGCCGGTTCTGTTCAGCACCCAAGTTGCTGCTCAAATTGCTGTCTTGCATTTCTTATTTTTATTTCTTGTTTCTACTTCTGTGAAGAACATGAACACATTTGAGAGGCCACGTGGATACTTGAGTTAACAGTTTCCAGAGTACACCAAGCTGGGGGTGACCCTCAGGATCTGCAAGTCAGGAAGATGCTTGGATCGCTTGGCTTGAAAAGATACTTAGTGTATCAGATGGTATGTACGTATGAGGGCTTTGGTTGCTGCTTCTCTATGGTAGCCTGCTCAGAGGGTCCATTCTCATGCTAAAGTTACTAGGAAATAAGATTTTTTTTTCTTTCTTTCCCCTTCCCAAGCATTTCATAAATTTGTAATTTGCTGCTTAAGGTGGTCTTGTGGTCTCCTCTTCCTGACTGCACATCTGATGGCAGCTTTTCCTCTGGTGACTCCTCCTCTGTAGTCAGAGGACCGTGGCAGCCTATGTTGAGCACCTATGCAACGTGGCATGCTTCAGCCTGGTTTTCTTCCAGCCTTCCTTTACAGGATGCTGCTGTCCTCCTTTATAGGGGATGCAGCTGCTGAGTATCTGTGGGAGTGGAAATGTGAGTGCACTATTCACCTTGTAAAATTGGTTGTGCCTTTAAATTGGAAATACAGTTTTATCATGCTCTCAGAGAGCTACTGTGTAACTTCTTAGGGTGAATTGTGAGGTGAAGTGGTCTCTCATCTCAACAGCTAGTATTCAATAAAACTGGAAGCTGTCCAGATGAAAAAAAATAACTGTAAAAAAAGCTACCCTTAAAAATTAATTTAGCTTTAAAATAAGAAAACTATTTATGCTGTGTTCAGCTGTTGAACACAGGAATATAGGAGTTTCTGTAGTCCATTAGTTTCTTCCATTTTTTCATTACAACTTTAAGAGAATTTTCACTTGCTTAATCATTTTATCCTACCTAATTATTCTATATTTAAAAATAAAACCTCCCCAAACAAATGAAAAAAACCAAACCCACCCTCATTTAAAAAAAAAAAAAATCAATCCTGTGCTGTTTTCAGAGTCATGGAACTTTTTTTAAGACCTGGATACCACCTAATTGGCTATACTGAGAGGCTGGAGGTCCTTGCTCAGTGCTGGGCACATACAGAGAATGGATTGTCATAAATAAAATGGTAAACACCTGCAAAGGGAGGTGAGGGAGAGGCAGCAGGATGAAAAGCATAGCGCTGCAGAGAGCTTATTTTCCTCTTGCAAGGTTTAAGATGCTGCAGCATTGAGATAGCAATTGCTTAGGAATGTGTAGGGTAATTTTAAGTTCACAATAAATGTTGGTGCGTAATTAATTTGATTATTTGAGGTTTATTATTGGATCCAAACCCTATTTCCTGTTAATTCCTTGGCGTTCCCTTGCCATTCACAGCATTGGGGTAGGGTGGAAAAAGCGTTTATGAATTCATAACTCAACAGAGAAATAAACAGCAATTTGTACAACGTAGCTGCTTGATACAGCCTCGCTTAGGAGAACTACGAATACAGCTAATAAAACGTGTTGGGGACCCTGGATCTTGGTGCTTGGGATGGCGGTTTGAGGGGCTGAGAAGAATAATGTGTATATACAGCTTGGTTTAGACCCAGATGTGTGTGTGCACAGTATTTCAGGTGGTGTGCATGGCTCAGGATGGGATCAAATCAAAATATGCCTAAAACAGGATCTTGAATTTTAAAACCCTAAATATAGAGTAGGAATCTGAAGCACTTTATTATTTTTTTCCAGCACCTACCTGATACTGGAGATGGCTGAAATTATTTAGGACTTTCAATGTATTTTTGGCTTTAAAGATTCAACTCTTTATTTTAGACCTGAGGGTGCTTCTGTGCCCAGAAGCATGTGATCTCGCTGCTGGTATATTTGTTGATCAAAAAGTTATGGCTTCTCAGAAGAAGAGTGGTGAGGCTTATAGGGAATAACAGAACATCAAAGACATAGCTACCGGATAACCAGATGAATCATTAGTAGCTGAAATTGACTTATGATGGTGTAGAGCTTTTGTCAAAAATACCTAAAATTCAGATGGAGATCAGTCAATTTTTGTGTGGACCCACTATGCTTGTGTCATAGAAGGTAGTTTTTCTGTTCACTTTTCAGTAGAAAAGAATCAAAATATATTCAGAAACAGTGGTTGTGGTGGTTACTTATCACCTTTGAAGTTAATAAGTTTCTTCATATAGATGATTGATCCAGCAACACATCTTTTCAGTAGTGTCACACCCTTATGGATGGTATGAAAGCTCAGCCGTGGCATCCAAACTGAAAGCCCTCTGTAGCTAACATCTCTAACCTGGGCTGCTGTCATCTTCTAAGTAGAAAAGTGGTTCTAAGGGAGCATTTGTTCCCAAAGTATAGGGCTGTTTAATGTTTTCTTGGGTATGTTGGCACTTCTGGAAAGCATGGTCTGTTGGGGAATCGCTGCTTTCTGCAGCCTGCTCACACCTGTGTCCCACTGCTGCCTTCAGCCTTCTTGGTCTTGTGAGTTAACTGCTGGAAACCTTGTCCCGTGCTGGCTTTCAGAAATCTGAATGGTAGAGATCTATCTCCAGACCAGCTATGGTGCGCTTAGTAATTACACTTGAAAGCTACTGCTGAATTCCAGGGATTCCCAAAAGATTCCAGGTACCGAGGGTCACATATGGACTCATGGGGTTTGGGTTGGAAGGGACGTTCGAAGGCCATCTAGCCTGAGCCCGCTGCCATGAGCAGGAACACCTTCCACCACACCAGGTTGCTCTGAGCCCTGTCCAACCTGGCCTCGAATGTTTCCAAGGATGGGCCATTGACCACCTCTCTGGGTAACTTGGTCCAGTGCTTTACCACACTCAGCGTAGCAAATTTCTTCCTTCTATCTAGTCTGATTCTACCCTCTTTTAATTTAAAACCATTCTCCCTTGTCCTATCAATACAGACCCTACTAAAAAAATCTGTCCCCATCTTTCTTGTAAGCCCCCCTTAAGTATTGAAAAGCTGCAGCAAGGTTTCCCTGGAGCCTTCTCTTCTCCAGGCTGAACACGCCCAGCTCTCTCAACTCTTTAGTGGATGACTTTGTTTCATCTGATCCAGTATCTTAATTTGAGATGATCTGCTTCTAAAAGGGAAAAAATTAGCACTGAAGAGCCCGTTTGAGTATTCTCCTGAAGCATGCTCAGCTCTAAGCAGGGACATGAAGTTAACACTGACAATAAAGTAATTGGCTCAAAGGCAGGTGATATTTTGAGTTACTGATGAAATACACTGTGGAGCTGCAGGTGGTAGAACTGGAATATTATTGTCTGCCTCAGGAATTATCTGAATTATTATTCATAACATTGAAAGAGCTGCAGTGGCAGGTAGTTGCTGTTAACTGTGTCGGTGTTGTATGTGTCTGGATGTGGAGCTCGGTGTAGCCCATCTAAGACTCTGTAGGGCAGTAGATGGCTCCTGCTCTGAAGAAGCTATGGCTTGAATAGAGAGGGTCAGAAAAGCAGAGATAAACCAAGCAAAATTAACAACACAGTTGTAGTTACTGTGTTCTCTGGGATGCTTGGCTTGGTGAATCTACCAGAAAGAAGAAGAAATGATGGGAGAAGGGGATTAGTGTGGGCAGAGGAAGCCTAATCAAAGCAGAAGGCAGTTCTCTAAAGCCAAAGACTCTTCTTGAAGCAATTTTTGTGACTGGTCCAACTGGATGGAGTTTGAGTGGCTTTTCTCATTTCAGAAAGCTCTGTGGTAGTGCATAGGACAGCAGCGAGGGCACCCTGTGTGGGGCAGATGTGTGGCTAGAGATGGCAAGTGCTGGGAATGGAGGTGGTCCCTGTGGTGTTAAAGATGCAGGAGGATAAAACCATGATTAGAGTTGAGAACATAGGCACAAGCTTAAAGGCTATAGTCCTGCATGTGCTGGCTGGAGAGGTGTTGAGGATTTCTCGCTCCATTTCAATGGTCACAGCAAAATCAAGTTTTGGAAGCAAGCTCCCGACTATTTTGTGTAGAAATTCAAACCTGCTTTTCCTTCTTAACAGTCAACCTACAAATCTGCACCTAACCAACTGAGTCAATGATATTTATGCTCTACCTTGCTGGTTTTCTGTCTCCTAAACAGCAAATCCAGCCTGCTACGAGGCTTCTGACTTTCAGCTCCTGCTAATTCATATTCTGCCTTTGGTTTTAATTTGAAAGGCCTCATCAGCTGTGTTTCCAGCCTGAGCCCATGTCTAAAGGGTGATTGGAGGGAGGATGTTGTTGCTTTACAGATGTGGAAATGAAGTAGTGAGTGCCTGGAGTTCACCCAAGCCCATGGTAAAGCCTTGAAGGGACACACAGTGTGAGACCGGGACTTGGCTGCAAAACTCATCCTGTTGCCAAATAATTGGATGCTAGCCTCACCATCGCAGAGATCGCTGTAATCTGAAAGCCATAGTTAAGTGATAAAAACATGGCATGACAAAAAGTATGAGATAAGAGTATCTAGACAGAGATTCATGAAACACTGAAACTGTATTACCCAAATCTTCATTTACTGAAATGAGCGTACGAGTGAAGATTTTCTCAGTGCATGCTTTCAAATGTCAGTTCTCCTATAGAACTCTGGCATGGATGTCTTGTATAAATAGACTTCAACTAGTTGTTACTGGAGCTTCCAGTTCCCACGCTGATTCTTATCAAAAATTAGTTCCCAGCCAAAGCTGTATTTTTCTTTTTTTCAAGGGATTTATCACATCAAAACAAGTCTGTGGCTTACTGCAGGGCTGAAACTGCCACACTTATGTACTTGGACTAGTAATGACCTGCTGAGCCACTAGAAAATGGCATGGGGTTGCTTTAGCCCTCCCTGCCTCTTCATTAAGACTGGAACCAGGAACTGGTTCCTGTCTGGCAGCTTTGGGTTTGATAATCACCTGCCTGCACAAGGGGTGAGATCGTGCACCGATGCTTCCATTTTATATTCCTGGCTTCAGATAGTGTTGAGCAGTTGATAGCTTGATGGCATCAATTTTTTTTTATTATTTTTTTTACTGAGTGCTTGTCTACATCCCTGCATTGCTGGCACAATGTGATACAACCGGCTACTCCACTGATTGCCATAGCAGGGAGTGTTCTTTGAGAGGCACCCGCCAGACGCTGCAGGAAACTAAAACTGGAGTCGAGTTCATTTAAGGATTAGGTGTTTGTAAGGTACCTGTAATTGCCCTGCCTGACCAAAGTCAGAGAAAGAAATTAGGATAACACAAACCCTCTGTAGATATTTGAATCCCCGATAGCATCAGGACTTGTTGAAATTTGCAGCTGGCTCTCGCAACTGGAGGTGTGTGTTCAGAAGTGCCACTAAGGAGATTTTCCTGCTTTTAGCAGGTCAGTGTCTTGGTTTCCAGTTGTTTTCTTTGAACGCTGAGGTCAACCCAAAGCACCTAGTTTTGCCAGGAATGGTCCTTCTTTAGGAAATCTCCTGCTTGCTTGGCTAGCCTGGTGTCTGAGATGCTTGCTGGCTTTGTTGATCCAGAGGGGACCATCTCACCTCAATATTAAACTGAATGTCAGTGTAGCTATTCTACAATAGATGCTGTCATGTACCACTAGGAAGCCAAATTGTGTAGGCTGTGTGCCAGGAGCGTGGCTGGTGCTGTTTCCTCCCTCTTTGTATCATCCAATGAAGCTGGGGCTTCCTTAGGCTCTAGAAACAGCAAATCCAGAAAAAAAAGCACCACATGTATTTGCACCACTGTATGGAGAACATGCCTATATATATATATATATATAATTATAGTTTGATAACACTGAGCTGAGCAGGGCTTGCTCTGCTGCAGGAAGGTCAAGCAGAAAAAGCTTGGGGTTCCCCAGACCTAGTACTTGGCTATTCTTTGGGTTCCTGATTTCTTTCAACTCTTTGTCTTTCTGTGCTTAGCATGCAGTATGCATTTAATTCCTGTCGCTAAATTGGCAATAAAATTATGGAACTGGTAAATTCTGCCATGGAGAGCCTAACGCCTGTGGTATTAGAGTATGATGCATTTTTGCATCATAAAACTTAAGATACACTCACTGATGCTGTTATGGGTGTTAATAAAAGATTGTTTTCCTCAAGGGCTGTGCCATCTGTGAATACATTTTTTTTCTCAGAATATCTGCAGGGAAAGATAGTCTACAACCACCAAAATCTAAAGTACATCATGTAAATGGCATGAACAAAATCTTCTCCGTTCGGGTGGCCGAGTGCTTTCTGACCTCTCCCACTTCCAGTCCTGCACTGTAAATATTATGTAAAAGGAAAGAAGCTGTTCAGAACAGCTCTTACTTTTTTTAATGGTTGGGTCCGAACATGCTACACCAAGGACATAAACTGGTTTAGAAACAAAATCTCTTTAATGTGTGTTGATTTACGGGCGCTGAAGTTGTTAGTAGAACTCATGGTCTGTAGAATATTTCAGGCGGAAAAAAAAATTATCTCAAAAAATGGAGTGGATCTTTGAATATTCCTGAGAATGTTAATTGCTTTCATTAAATTTTTTTTATAAAGGTTTTAGAAGCAGTTATGACCTTTTCCTTGATCTACCAAGTCTGAGTGGCATAGTTGGACTGGGAAAACCTGTGCCACCAGCAAGTCCCTTCTTTTGTAGCTGAAATTTGGCAAGTGGGGGGAATCTCAACAATGATACCCAGTGCCTCTCATATCAAATAGTTTGTCTGGTTTTTGTTGTTTTCTTTTTTTCCTGTTAATCTATGATTTCTGGTGGACTTTTCTAGTAGGAGCCTATGGGAAGAAAATGCAAGTTAAGCGCATGGCTGCTGGCCAGGTGGGTAATGGCTGTACCTGGAGAGCTGAGGGAAGTTTGGCATATCTGACCCAAATCCATGGTCCGTGCATTGGATTTGAAAGCATAGGTTATGCAGCAAGTATCTTCTCTGGTAATCAAGCAGAGGTATTAAATACTTTTAAGTGACCTAAATGAATGGATAGATGGGACGAAGGTCATGAGGATTCAGGTGCAGACTCAGCTGTGCTTAAATATTTTAGTCCACAGTTAAGTAGGTTGGCATCATTACCCTGAACACTTAGTAAGTATTGATAGAAATAAAACACTGGACTTTTGATTTATTGCTGTTCTTGGTCTCATGTCACTTCTGCATGTTATACCAAGCACTGAAATGACCAGCGTTCGATTCGCTAGTGATATATCCTGGGTGGACAGAGGTCTAGCTTCTGTCTATCTGCTGTCATCCAGGTGGTAGGGCAGAGCATTCGCATCCAAAGCAGCATGGCCGGCAGGGCGAGGGAGGGGATTCTGCCCCTCTGCTCCGCTCTGGGGAGACCCCCCCGGAGCATTGCGCCCAGCTCGGGGGTCCCCAGCACAAGCCAGGCAGGGACCTGCTGGAGCGGGGCCGGGGGAGGGACACGGAGCTGGTCCGAGGGCTGGAAGCCCTCTGCTGCGGAGAAAGGCTGGGAGAGCTGGGGGGGCTCAGCCTGGAGCAGAGGAGGCTGCGGGGAGACCTGGCTGCAGCCACTCAGTGCCTACAGGGGCTGTAGGAAGGTGGGGACGGGCTTTTTAGCAGGGCCTGGGGCGACAGGACAAGAGCTGATGGTTTTAAGCTGAAAGAGGGGAGACTTAGAGGGGACATCAGGAAGACATTTGTTAGGGTGAGGCACTGGACCACGTTGCACAGAATGGTGGTAGATGTCTCATCACTGGAAGTGCTCAAGGCCAGGCTGGACAAGGCTGGGAGCAACCTGGTCTAGCAAGAGGTGTCCCTGCCCACAGCAGAGGGTTGGACTAGATGACTTTCAAAGGTCCCTTCTAACCCAAACCATTCTATGATTCTATGAGCCCACCACATCCCTCCCTTTGCTGACACTGTGATATTGACATGGAGGAGGGTGAAGAAGTAATCCCATCCTGGTTATCTGTAAAAAAAGAGATCAGGGCCAGTTACTAATTGCATACAGCTATAATAGTGAGATATAGCTTTGGCATGCAAATAGGTTGTATCTGTGATGCAATACCTCTTAATTGTGAATGAGAAGGGAGAGGGTGATCAGTGCATCGCTGCCTGCTGAGCGGGGAGGCATTGTGCATGGGGATAAACAGAGGTGCTTAAACAGGAGTCTGCTCTTCTCCCTGGAGAATTTGCCTACTTGTAATCAAATTCCTACTGAGAAGATAGTTTTCTCCAGTAAACTAAGCATGCAATGCAGTCCTTGGCTTGAGAATGGTAAATGGTTAGGGTAAGATTTGGATCCTGTTGTCTCTCACTTGTGTGTGTTGGAGAGCTGAAATAAAAGACCAGGAAATTGCAAAGTGCTGACCCCATCTTGCACAGTGCATCTTTTTGGTGTCTGCA
Source organism: Falco biarmicus (assembly GCF_023638135.1). NCBI lineage: Eukaryota > Metazoa > Chordata > Aves > Falconiformes > Falconidae > Falco > Falco biarmicus. The sequence goes on from NC_079290.1 coordinate 13,521,910, forward strand.
TGGCTTTAGGTTCCAGGGTGAAAGATGGTACTTCAAAATGAGTAACACTGAATAGCAATGCAGAACGCAGCCGTTCAGAGCAAATATAGCAGTGTTTGTCGAACTGTAAGTCAGCTGTCTGCAGCTAATTACAGAGATGTCAGGGAGTTTTGAATTTGTCAGCTGAATTTAAGATTGTAGAATGTTGCTTGGAAAATGTCTTTATTAAAAACCAAAAAAATCCCTCAAAGAACAACGTATTTACTTGTGGGGGTTCTGGGGTTCTGGCCCATACTGTTGTTCTGGTGGCTGTGCTGTAAGCTGATGAGGGACATGTAAAGGTAAGTAAGGCAGCAGCAGTGCTAGCAGGGCTAGGAGTGGGTCAGGGACCTGGAAGGCAGCATGTGCCCAACTTGCCAAAACTCCACTGCTGGTCAGTGGCCCAGTCACTGGTCCTCTTCCATCTGCAGAGTGGCAGAGCAGCTGTAGATGCCCCATCCCTGGAAGTGTTCAAGCCCAGGCTGGATGTGTTCAAAGTTGTAGCCTGGGAGGTTTTTGGTTTTGGTCTTTCTTAAACCACTGAAGGGAAGCAAGGGGAAAAAACAGGTAGGATAGGATATTTTCAGTTGGAAGGGACCTACAATGATCATCTTGTCCAAATAATTCCCAACTAAAGAGTAGCTGTGAATTTGTGCAAAGTGAAGCCTGTTCCTACCATAATAATATAGGAGGATGGGGCTTTGAGCAACCTGGTCTAGTGGAAGGTGTTCCTGCCCGTGGCAGGGGTGTGGAACTAGACAATCTTTAAGGTCCCTTCCAACCCAAACGATTCTATGATTTTATGATCCTTCAGCTGTCCAATTCACCAGAGCACTGGGTGGACACTGACTCATTCCAGGCCCTGTGAAGGTGAGTGGACTCTACCAGGTAGATTTACCAAGGCAAGCATCCCAGAAGACACAACAGCTACAAATGTGTTAATTATTTGGCTTAGCTTATCTCCGCTTTCTTGACCCTCTCTATTCAAGCTGTAAGTTCTTCAGAGCAGGAGCCATCTGCTTCCCTACAATGTCTTGGATGTCCTACCAGACCCCATGAAGAAGGGTGGAGAGGCTGTTGAATGGATGTTTGTGCAAGGGCGTTAAGAGGCACCACATAGTCACCTGTCACCTGGACCTTGTCACAGCTAGGAGCTGGTAATCTCTGAGACATTGCTTTACTTTGCTTTAAACGTTTTCCAGGAAGGAAGGGGTGCCTGAGTCTCAGCTCATTGATGGCCAATTCACAACTCCGTGTCTTTGCCCAAATCCTCCCTGCCCTTGTTGGTTCAAGCCACCCCAGGCTGGTAGGGGTTGATGTCAGGGTGGGAGTTCCATCCCAGCTTCACTGTAGAGGATGTAGCGTTGAGTGGAATGAGGCAGGATAGGAAAAATCAGATGACGGTTGACCTTTCTGAGAGGGCCGGTGAATCCGGACAGCCTGGCTTTGGCTTTGTTCATCAGTGAAGGCTTTGTCCCTCAGCTGTGATGCTCCTTGTTTCAGCTCATAGATAGTCTTCAGCACAGAGAGACTCTGGACCATTTTTCTGACCTTCAGCTAGAGGGTTTTATGACTCTCATGGTCTTCTATGCCATAGGGGATATTGTAATTTTACAGATGAATAAACTGTGGCAAACTAATGCAGAACCTCTTCTGAGCAAAGCTCAGACAGTAAAGCTTTCTCCAAATGAACTTTAATGTGCCCATTACTCTTCAGCAATTAGTAGGTACCAGTACAGGATGAAATCCATTGCAGTAGGTGTTGACAAACCTGTGGTGAGACTCCTTGTCCCCAGAGCTTTCCTGTTTTCTAGAAGGATGAAGGAGGTTGAACACGAGTTGGAGCTGGATGCCTGAAATCCTCCTACTTGTTTGTTGGTTTTTCCCCCCTGAAAGTGTTGGTGTACATCAGGCAGATGTTCAGTGCAGTGAACTTTCCAAGTCACGAGTGCATGAACTTGCTGCCATTCTCCAGAACAAGGTCAGTCTGTAACATCATTACGTGGGCACCGGCGATGAGCTGGGAGCCTTGGCTCAGCCTTTGTCTGCCCGGGTCCCTGCGGAGAGGGTGCAGCCCTGAAGCCGAATGTCATCGCTATGTGGGAACAAACAGCCCTTTTTTCAAAGGGAGAGAAGCCTTTTCACACAACTGGCCAAAGGCTCAAGCATCCGGTGTGTGGGACAAGGGGGAGAGGTAGAGATAGCATGCTGCAAGCCTCGGCCACGGCCTTCGGTGGCAGCTGAGATGGAGCAAAACTAAATCTTGATGCAGTAAGTGAGCAGGCTTAGCTCTGCTTTTGATAAAAGCAGAAGACCTTCGGGAAGTCCTACATCATTCTGGTAGGAACAGGCTTCACTTTGCACAAATTCACTGCTACTCTTTTGTTGGGATTTCTTTGGATGAGATGAGCATTGTAGGTCCCTTCCAACTGAAACTACCCTATCCTATCCTACCCTTTTTTTCCCCCTTGCTTCCCTTCAGTGGTTTAGGAAGGACTAAAAAGGGACAGCCTCCAGGTCTATCTTTTTCTTACCTTGGGGCAGACTACTGTGCTTGTGCACTTTTCATGGGAGCTCCATAAAGGTAGAATCTGTATTTATTGCACTTGAAGGTGTCTGGACATTTCAGCTAGTTGGGATATGGAAGCCCATGATGAGAGGAGCGGCATGAGGCTCCATATGCATTTCCCGGCATGATTTTAAATTCAGGATCTGTGATCTCATTCTGAAAAGGCAGGCTCTTTCCTCTACATTTGCATCATGTTGGCTAGTAAATATTCATCCTGCCTTTGCTGCTGGTTGCAGTAGCCCATTTCATTTAGGACCCTTCTCCTTGTCTACAAACCTCTATTTGGTAAATGTCAAAGCACCATGTAAAGTTTGTTTGATTAGGCTTTTGGCAAATTGATAGAGGGATTTTGGATTACAGGAAAATTACTGATAACTGGCTTTCAAGCTGTCCCTCTGGTACTCTGTTAATGACTTTGTGGAATTCCCACATCTCCAGTGCCTCACATTTGGGTTGTCTTAAATCATTAAAAAGAGGAAAGAAAAAAAAAAGAGCACAGGCTCTCCATGCTCCTGCCAAGTAGGTCAGGGGTTTCCCAGTTGTACGGTTTGGAAAACGGAGACATTATTCAGAGCGACTTTCTCCAAGTCGCATGGTGAGTTGAAGACAACTGAAGCACAATAGTGGTTTCAAGCATTAGTTCAAGACTGGTCTTCAAGTGATAATAAATCATTTGGCCTAATCAGAGACAGATTAAAATAAATCTTGGCAAAACCTGGCAAAGTAAATGGCACATTCCTGAATTCTGCAGTGTAGGAGAAGCTGCAGGGACACAGTCCAAGAAAAGTGAAGGGTGGGCAATTGGTGCTGCATAAAATGAGACAAACACCTCCTTGCATTTTAAGCTATTGAAAATGCCACCTGATGCTTCCCGTAGGAGGAAATAAGCCAAAAAGTTGTAATGGTTCTGCTACCACTGTGGGCTTTGATGTTTTTTGCTTGATCACAGCGGAAAAAACAGCAAGGCAGGAATATCACCATGGTCTCACCATGATATCAGACTTTAAGCTCAGAAGAGCTAAGCTGCTGCTCTTTACAGAGTTAGCTTATGGGATTGCGGTGTGTGGATAATCATAGAATCATCAAATGGTTTAGGTTGGAAGGGACCTTCAAGGGTCCAACCCCCCCCATGGATTTTCAACTGTCAGGTTGCTCAGAGCCCTGTCCAGCCTGGCCTTGAATGTGTCCAGGGATGGGGCATCAACCACCTCCCTGAGCAACCTGGTCCGGTGCCTCACCGCCCTCAGCGTAACAAATTTCTTCCTTGCGTCTAGTCTGAATCTCCCCTCTTTTAGTTCAAAACCATTACCCCTTGCCCTGTCGCTACAGGTCCTACTAAAATGGTTGAAAAGGTTTTAATGTAGAAGGAGGAGGAGGTCGATTTGAATGACAGCAGGTTGGTGGTCATTGTTCAGTCTAATGGGGACAGAGTGGGAGTGAGGTAGGGTGGAAGGATGCCCTTCAATGGGAAGGGGAGAAAAAAGCAGTGGGTTTTAAAGAGTAGCTGGTAGGATTGACAGGCTGGTATCGACACCCTGGCATGCTTCTGACTTTAAAGAATAAAAGAGCCTCTTTGAGCAGTCCTAAAGCAATCAGTAGAAAATAACTCATTTATGAAATGGGTACTTCTAGCTGGGAGAATCATTACACTCAGAATCCCTCCTCTACTGTAATTTTAGTTTAATATTAAACTACTCAGGATAAATTGTTACTCAGGAAATTTTTTAGGCAGAAGGTGACATCGGGGAGAAGAATATGGAGCATTAAAAATGGATGATACAGTGTCATTTCTTGACTACTTGCCTGAGATATTAAATATGTAGGATTTAAAGCCCAGATCTTGTGTTGATTACACCATGGCTCTGAGGCTATCTAGGTCTTCTCCAGACTGCTGCTGCTTGGGCAAAATGGGGTTTTGCCTTGTCTGGCTAGGCAGAAGGACCTCTTCTCATGTCAGATCTCTTTCTCTCATCCTTTTATAATCGGAGCCTATTCTTCATCCCCTTTGCAAGCCATCTGCTGCAGCTGTAAGTTCAAAACTAATATACTGTGAGGTCAGCTTCCCTTTTTTTTTTTAATTTCCTTTTTTTTTTTTTTTTTCCTGAAATAAGGCAGATTTAAGACAACAGGACCTGCCTTAGAGCAGGGGTCCTCAAACTACAGCCTGTGGACTGGATACGGCCCCCCAGGGTCCTCAATCCGGCCCCCGGTATTTACAGAACCCCCCTGCCCCCCCCCTGCCAGGGGTTGGGGGGGAAACCAAGCAGCCGCAGATGACTGCCTGCCACTTCATCCACGCACCGGCCCCCTGTGTAAAAAGTTTGAGGACCCCTGTCTTAAAGTATCAAGATCAGGGCTCTGTAAGTGTATGGGAAATAACTCATGTGGCTGCTGGGCAGTCTTCTCCTGTTTATAATTACTCTGTTCAGGTTTTTGTAGCAGGCGTGTTGTGAATGGGCTCTGAAATGGGCAGAGTGCAAACTTTCTGGGGGAAAAAAAAAAAAGCAACCCCTTGTTTCCCGTCTAAGCATCATGTATTTAGGAGCCCAACTAATTAAGCTCTTCTGAAAGAGCTGTCTGGCTCCAGCAAACAGCTTCTCTGTGGTTCTTTCTGTTGCAAAACCCTGAGGGAGGCTGGATTGGGAGGGCAGTGCCATCACCCACACTGCTTCGAAGGGGAGGGCTCTCTGCCAGGCCCTCTGGAGTTAGTCTGCCCACTCACTGCCCTCAGGGAGGCATGCAACGACTTGCTTTCACAGCCTCTCAGCAAAGCACCCCAAATTAGACCCTTCAGGTGGATGCGTCGTCAACCGAAAGGAAGAAGGTCGCCCTGAAGACTTGTCTTCTGAGCAGCCTGGAGGGATGGTGTGAGATGGCAGATGAGGGGATGACGAGACTTCTCTATGGAAGGAGGTGGGCATCAGGCTTATAGATAGAACAGCCTTATATCGCTGATGGCACTAATAGCAGATTTGACATGAATTTGTTTTGTGAATGTGACTTTCTTTTGCTTCACTGGGTTCAGTCATGCTTCTGGAAGCGAAAGCTTAGATAATAAACTGTCCCATTGAAACTCATCTTCTCGTGGTTTTGTGCTGCCCCAAAAGCTGCCTGGTGCCATGCTGCTTGTAGCAAGAGCAGGCTATAATTCATGGGCTTCCCTCATCGAAGCTCTCAACAACAGAGCTGTAAAGCCCTGGGGAGAGTGGGGATGATGGAGGGAGGGGACATCCAGAGTCTCTGCCTGGGCAGATGGAGATCTGTCAGCAGTTTTGACAGCAGAGGCTGATGGGTTTCTGGACTGAGCTTCGTTGCCGCACTTAAACTCTTGCAGAGCCTGTTTACCTGCTGTTGCTGATTATCTGGTTTCCATGGTGTTGTTTTTTTTATTGTTATTATTTTTATTAGGTTTACAGTTTGGGCTTTTGTGCTTAAAGTGAAGGAACAGAATACTTCTTCATATGCCTTGCTCATTAAATCCTTGCACTCACATGGGCAGCTCGTATACACAACAAATATTGACGGCAAAGGCGAGCTTAAGTGGTTAAGGACTGCTGAGAGCAAGCATTCCCTGGCAGGGGGACAGCCTTGCCCTTTATTGCTCTTTTCCATCCTCACTTGCTGTGACTGCATGGAAGCACTCCAGAGGGCTTCAAGAAACACTGCAGGCTCTGTTCCTGTCCCATGTCCTATGCAGACAGCGGATGCGGTCAAGGGCCACGGTCTGTGCAAGCGTGGGGCGCATGGGATGGTCCTGGAGGCATTGCACTGTGTAAGCCCATCACACGTGATCTTCTGAAAAGGGCTATACAGTTCTGGCCAGCTATTTGATTGCAGCCTGCAACATTGAGAGCTGCCCCAGGTCCTCCCTAGCACTGCTAAGTCTGCCCTATCCCGATTTATTCGAATAAGGCGAGCTTTCATCTCATATCCAAGCTCTTTCACTGTGGGGCTGAGTGTGTGTCGCTGTCTGGGACATGAAATCCTTTGCTTTGGATCAAAATGTTTTCTTCTTGGTGAACTGCGCTGCTGCAGGACTAGAGGAATGAGCTTTTTGTGCTCTAATTTCAGAGTCGATGTTTTTTTTGTACTCTAATCAAGAGGTTTGATGCAGTAATTAAAAACATGGACTTAATCGGTATTCTGCGGCATGTAAATTCAAAGGAGAAATACAAGTCAAACTTTTGAGACCAAAGCACTTTTGCACTCACTGAGTCTATTGTAATTAGGGGTGCGGTGCTTAAGGAATATCAATTAGCCCCATGGGTGAGGCTGGGGAGCAGAAAAATGCTGCCTCCGCCCCTATTCCCCAGTGGGAGTTTAGGAACTGCCTGCTGAGCTAAGCATGGGAGACAGCAAGCGACAAGGACCAAAGTTTGTTGGGGGAGGAAGTGTATCCCCCAACCTCCTCCTTTAAAAACAAACAAACAAGCAAAAATAAACCTAACCACTTTCAAGAGTAGGTTGCAACTTTATTAGCTGGTTTTGCCAAATGAGTTTAAATCACCTCTGTCGTTCCCCTGGGGATAGCAGTTGCTGCTTTAATTGCAGTAGCAAATTTCAGAAGACTTGTAGCAGTTGTTGAAAAAGGGGGTTGGTTGATCTGACTGCATGCAGCAGTTGGCCTCTACATACAGACAAGTGTCCTAACAGAGCATTTGCTTCTCTGGTAGATTGCTGCCTTAAATGAGATGTGGTGCCTCAGAAGACACTTATTCTAGCCATATCCCCAAGAATGTGCTGAAGGCATCTCCCTATCCTTAGAATATCTAAATTATAGCTAAATTACCCTGTTAGTCCCTGGGAATCCTGTAAGACTCCTCTGGATGAATAATGATGCAGGAACTGATCAGTTAACGAGTAGTTGCTAGGGTGCAGGTGATGGAGAGCTGCTCAGGTATTCAGTGAACAAGCCCAACTGGCAGCAGGTTTGTTTTCAGTTGGGTGACTACAACAGTTCCAACAGAAAAATGGGTTTAAAGCTTTAAAAGAGAAGGCTGCAACAGTTAAAAACAGTCAACGTAGAAGGAAAATAGCTATAGTAATTATGGTGGTAAATGCAGTGATCAGGAAGAAGGGAAAAATGATAGGGCAGAATTATCAATTAGATGCTGACTCAGGAGACAAAATGACAGAGGGAGAAATGAGTGCTGAGAAGTTAGCTTTGTGGTTAGCCAGTGTGTACAAAACTTGCTCTTAACCACGCTACGGGCCTATTATTCGATGCAAGGGATATACTTGTCGGTAATACAGAAAATGCAGAGGAGCTCAGCTGCCTTCTAATGTAATTTAACCTAGTACTGTTTGGAAAATGGAGACAGAGGGCAAAGTTTAGCTGCATTTTTAAGAAATTGGATCATTTATGGCAAATAGAATCATAGAATATCCCAGGTTAGAAGGGATCTTAAAAGATCATCTGGTCCAACCTTCAGACCAAGCTTCAGTGAGCTCTTCAGACCATCATTTTTCAGTGAGTCTTGGAAACTGAACAAAACCAGACAGTCTAAATAAAAGCTAATATTGTGCCAACCTATTAAAAGGGTAAACAGCAAGATCCAGGTAACTGTCCTGGCAACCTGGTGTTTGGGGAAAAACAATGCGTTGGCTGGTAGAAAACTATTGATAAAGATTTAGTGGCACTGTGAGGTCATATAGCATGAATGTATGTGTCATGTTGACCTCCGATTCTGGCAGAGACAGGAAAGTTGATCTGCTATTGTTTTAATTCTGGGAGGATCGAAGGCAACTGGTAAATAATGAAGGGAACAAACTGGACCTAGATTATGCGGTAAAGTGCTGCTGGTGGTGGCAGGACCTGGGGACCTAGAGAAGTGATTTCTCTTCTGTGGGCTAGTTGTTCATGACTTTCTGTGCCTTGTTGGAGTTTGCTGCTTGCTGGCATCCAGATACCTGAAAACAGTTGCCAGATGTCTGTGGTGCTCTGCTGGTCTGGTGGACAACCAGGTCCAAATACTGAGACTACAACAGAAACTAGGCTGAAATTTTTGGATTAAGGTTAGATGGTTTTTTTCAAGCTTTCCACTAGCATGTTCTAAAAGGGAAGAAGTACTTCCATAAGAAAAGCCCTTTAAGCAGTAGTATTTCTATTTTGAAGTTAAAACTAGTTCAGGGAGGTCTGAAGGCCTAAGTCATCTTAAGTCTTAACAAGAAGGTTAGACTGAGAGATAAGTTTTAACTTTTCAGTTGTGGCATGTGAGATCACTTTTTTTAAAAATACTCATTTCACTGGCAGCTGCTAGCTGTTTTCCTCTGAGATCTGGTTAACCCAATTTCTCCTCCTGCAGTGTCTGCAGTAACAAGATAGACTTCAGTCTGGTACCAGGCATGTCGCTGCGACATGTGGTGCTGTGGCTTTGTTATAAGGACCCGTGAGGAATGATGGAAGGGGACTAAGGTGCATGAGATACACCTGCTGCTGCTGCTGTGTCCCTCCTCTGCTTGCTGGCTCCCTAAATTTGGCTGCAACATCTCCTGCTTGACAGCATCTGGGGTGCACAGCTTGAGCCTGGACCTCTGCCGTGCTTGGTGCTGTACATAGCTTTAGCCTATTTAGACAAGGCAGAGGAGGTCCTGTGAGGTCTGATGTGCCTTAAAGGATCTGGGAAAGCTGGGGGAAGCCCAGCAATGGGCTGATCTCTTTCTGTTTGAGTATACTGACTGCTGAAGTGTTGGGGGACAGACTTGGCTTTGCATAGGTGGGCCAGAGTGCCCTGAGAACCTCTAGCGCTGTAGAAAGCAGTGTCAAACACAATTAAATGCAGAAAACCTATGTGGAAATGAGAAGAGGTGCTGTACTGCCTTAAGACATGGTGTGATCCCTTAATAGGTCTGTTCTGAAGTAGTTAGTGCTGTGCTAATGGACATCATCCCACTAATGGGTAGAAGCAAAGAACGGGAACTGACTCCTCGAGGTTGCACCAAGGACTTCACCTGCAGCGCTGTGTTCAGCTCTGAGTCCCCAACATAAAAAGGACACGAACCTGTCGGAACGAGCCCAGAGGAGGCCACGAAGGTGCTCAGGGAGCTGGAGCACCTCTCCTATGGGGACAGGCTGAGAGAGTTGGGGTTGTTCAGCCTGGAGAAGAGAAGGCTCTGGGGAGACCTTAGAGCACCTCCCAGCACCTGAAGGAGGAGGCTACAAGAAAGCTGGAGGACTTTTTAGCAGGGCCTGTAGTGATAGGACAAGGGGGAATGGATTTAACCTGAAAGAAGATAGATTTGGGTTAGCTATAAGGAAGAAATTTGCTGTGAGGGTGGCGAGGCGCTGGCACAGGTTTCCCAGAGCAGCTGTGGGTGCCCCATCTCTGGCAGTGCTCAAGGCCAGGCTGGATGGGGCTGGGAGCAACCTGGTCAGGTGGGAGATGTCCTTGCCCATGGCAGAGGATTGGAACTAGATGATTATCAAAGGTCCCTTCCAACCCAAACTGTTCTGTGACGATTGTATGACTCTAGATATTGTCCCTGTACCTGCTTCTTCCTCATCTCTGGTTCCAGCCTTGGGATCACAGGAATAAATGATCACGTTTAGCCAAACTTCACTTATATTTCTGCTCTGCTGTCATCTTTTCTAGAAGTTACTGTTCTACATCTGTCCTCTTACACATACAGTGCTCAACCAGAACATGCAGCCTGTGGAATGTATAACCTACAAAAAACCCAAAGGACAACTTGAAAGGCTTGCTACTACTGGGAGATTTGTTTGTTCTCAAGTACCTGACAACTGCTACCATAGCTGCATCTCCATAAAAATGCTGCTCTTCAGTTAGTTTTAACTAGTGAGATGCATTTTTTTTTTCTTAAAGATGAGACTCTTTGGCTTAGCTGTTTTGAATGTGGGTAGCTGAAGGACCGTCATGGGGAAAGACTATGGCTTTGTGTTGCCTTTCCTGGCAGGAAAGCATGGCAAAAACACTTGTTGTGGACTTCAGCTCTCTCTGGCCGCTTCTAAGCATGTTGCTTTGCATCCCTGTTGCAGTCACAGAAGAAAGAGCGGTGGATAAAATGGGGTCATGAGCACAGCCAGGCTTTCTGTGGTTTCTAAGTATTTCAGACACTTGCTGCCACCTGACATAACAAAAAAGAATTCAGCAGTTTATTATAATAAACTATGTACACACCCTGAAGATGTACAGGTGTCCTAAGTGTAGGTCCATGGGCATTTTTAATTAATTTGAGATGTATTTCATGCCTGGGCTTGACGCAGAGGTGAATGGACTTTCTTTGGCCATGTAGCTGACAGATGTCAGGGCATGAGCCTGGTCAGGTCTTCAGTGCGCTTCCTGCCTTTTTCTGAAATGGCTAAATCACAAAAAGCTGAGGGATATGGAGTAAAAAAGGAAGTGATTTGCATGTGGTTGGATGAAGCTGCAGAAGGTTAGGGATTAAACAGCACTGAGAGAACTGGAAGTTTACCAGGGTATGAGACCTCCCATGATCCAAAGGCTCTAGAAATTTTTCTGGGAGCACTGGTTACCATAATGCTTGCTAACATGCTATGGCACTCAGCACTCAGAGGCTCCTTCCCAGAGACAGATCATGCATTCTGTCTGGACCGGGTGGCCCAGAGAAGCTGTAGATGTCCTGCCCCTGGAAGTGTTCAAGGTCAGACTGGATGGTGCTTGGAGCAAACTGGTCTAGTGAAAGATGCCCCTGCCCATGGCAGGTGGATTGGAACTAAATGATCTTTGAAGGTCCCTTCCAACTCAAACCCTTCTATGATTCTACAGTTCCTTACCCTCAGTCCTTCCTTCTTGAACATCATCTTCACCTGTAGCTGTTGCTGCGCTCTCTCGAAACTGAGCCGTGACTCGTTTTCCCTTACAAAGACTGCCTGTGTGTTGTGGGCTCGGAATTATTGGACAGCCTGAACCTCTGCTCGAAGCAGTGTCAGTGTTGAATTCATCTGGGCTGCATAGGGCTTTGTGCAGTTGGGTCTTGAAAACCTCCAAGCACAGATTCAGCAGCCTTGTGGGGCCCCTTTTGCAATGTTTGACCATTATCAAGAAAAATGTTTCCTTGTGAAATATGGAAGTATTTTTCCATTCTCATTCTGCCAGGGAGAAGTGGCTCTTCATGTAAGTGGGAAAGACTTGGTTTGTATCAGTTTGCATTCAACAGATTATTTTTTTTTCAGCATTTGAATAAACTACTTCATTCTCAGTCTTCTGTGTTTTTGTTCAGTGGCAATCAGGATGGTTAAATATAGTTATTTTTGTAATACAGTTAAACACCTCCAGATACCATTACCACTTTCCTTGCATGTATTCATGTCACCTGTTTTTCCTCCCCACATTGGAATTCTTCAGGAAAAATGTATAACATCTGTTTTGCACTTGTGTTAGTCCAGCTTCGCTCAGCCTCCTGATAGATAGTGGGCAGCTTACTCTTTTCTGCACTCATGCAATTCCATTCATGCTTTTGGGTGCTGGGAGATTTGGGAGCTCATTCTGTATAACTTATGAGTTTTGATGATATGCTGCTAGTCCTTTTAACTTCTGTATGAATAAATGTCACTACGTGTACGTAACAACTCTGCCAGCTAATCCCATCTTTTCTTCAGGATAGACACAGGGATGGGATTTTTGACCAAAAAAATGATCAGAGGGCTGGAACACTTCTGTGAAGAAAGGAGGGGTTGAGGTGGTTCAGCCTAGAACAGAGAAGGCTCCAGGGAGACCTTCTTGTAGCCTTTCAGTACTTAGAAGAAAGTTGGGGACAGACTATTTAGTTGGGCCTGTAGGAGTAGGATAAGGGCTAGTGGTTTTAAACTGAAACAGGGGCAATTCAGACTAGATACAAGGAAGACATACACTGTGGGTGGTGAGGCACTGGCACAGGTTGCCCAGAGAGGTGGTCAATGTCCCAACCCTGGAAACATTCAAGGCCAGGCTGGATGGGGCTCTGAGCAACCTGGTCTGGTGGGAGATGTCCCTGCCCGTGGTGGGTGGGTGGACTAGATGATCTTCAAATGTCCCTTCTAACCCAAACCATTCTGTGATTCTGTGAACTTGACCACCTGGCTGCTGATTTGTGCCTGCTGTTGTAGAGCTAGGACAAATGCATGATAAAATGATGGTGCTAGCTGAAAAATTTGGCAAAGAAACCCTGGTGTGTGGGGAAAGTGGAGCAGGGAAGTGTGTCTTCCTGGCAAGACCTTTGTCAGGGCTAAGCTGCCTTCCCATGGGCTGTCTGAAAAAGATGCTGCAGGGAGGGGTGCAACAGGGATATGGGACTTACTTCCAAGTGAGGAGTCCGAGGGAAAACTCTGTAACCTTGAGTGCTAAAGTTTAACATTGCTTTGCAAGAAAGGTCCTTCTGAAATGTAGCTGTATGCCAGTTTACATATTGCACCATATGATTCTTAAAGAGTTAAATGTGAACTGGAAGACTGTGGCTTTGACGTGATGGCAAAGAGCATGCATAAATTGTGGGGGAAGCCTTACAAGTCAGTACAAGATGCTGAGAACAGGCAGTAGGACATGGTGTTTCAGCTCTTTGGACTGCTTGCCTGCTGGGCATGGACTGAGTTCAAGCCAGGAGCTGTGCCTGCCTGTGAATAGCTCCGGAGGCTGAAAACATCCAGGGCTTCAGCAGCTCTGGCTCTTGTCACAGTGACCAGGAGCGGGTGTTCAGCCAGATCTTGTCATGCTGATCATCTTCTGGGCTGCTTCCTCACTTAACGTCCTCAATTCTCTGCTTTATGGCCAAGAAAATAGACTTGCAATGATGTGAGATCTGTTTAAGAGTTTAATGCCCTCTTTGGTCCAGCTTCCAGGTGATGAAACCAGGGTCTCCTGCATGGCATAGTCTCTGCTGCTAGGACCTAGGCTTATCCTGATAAGATGTGGAAATTTCATGAAGCTGTAAAGACTTAAGCTAGATTTTCTGGCTTGTTTTCTGTTGCTCTCCACCTGGGCAACAGCAAAGGAAAAGTGAATTGATGTTCTTTATCTTACTGCAGACCGCCACATGTGTCTCTTTGGATGTAACTTAGGTAAAACCGTGAAGTGACCCCAACGAGGTGCTGAGTAGCATTTGGGGAATGACCTGGGAAAAGCCAGAATACCAGCGATGGAGTGTTGAGAGATGCTCTGGCAGCCGCCCAAGTCATCTGTCTGGGGGAGCTGGCTAACCTCCACACCATGTGCTTCAAGATCCTTCACTGGCAAATGAAAACTCAGTGCTGGAGCGTGTTCCAGATCAATCTGTTCCCGCTGGAAGCCGAGCGCAGACACTCCATATATTACTGTGGACTGGCCAGTATGTGCTGTATAAACAAAGGCAGGAACTGTTGTTGTGTGGCACTTCATCAATGCTTATTTAGCTCCTAGTCCTGAGCAAATGAAACTTGGCATGGGCTTACTTTTCTTGTTTTGTCTTTCCAAAGAACGAAACCAGTTGTTAGTTACCAGGGAATGTTTGGAACAGTTTTCAGGAGATTAGAACAGCGCCTCACCAACCTACAGATGCTGCAGAAGAAGCATTCCTCCATGTTTCCACCCCAAACAGTTATGCTCTGTATTCAGATACCCAGAGAAGTGGGTTAAATATCAGGCATTTGAGCATAATTCAGCTCAATATTACTATCGAAGCAATTTATCTGGCTAATTTTGGTAAAATATGTTTTTAAGTGGATTAAGGTAATTAAATGATGTTATCATTAATAGCTTACGTGATAACATGTCCTGCCACGGGGCCCTTCTTATCTGTGACCTCACTGTAACAAATCGGGGCCCACCAAAGATGATGATTAGTGTTGCAGAGGCAGCACAACATAATTTTTTAGTCCTTTAGTGCTACAGTAGGCTCAAACCTCCAGGTTTTATATTTCAGAAGCATTTGCCTTTAATGCTGTAGCACAGAGTCAAGACTCTGTAGCAGGGCGTTTGGTCTTTTTCACATTTAGGGTCAACACGATTCACCAAGTGCTGCTGATCCCCTCTTGGAAGAAAACAGAGATACCATCCGTCTTACAGAAGGAAAACCAAGAGCAGTTGTTGCGCAGTGAGGACAGCCCAGCAGGAGCATGAGTTTCCACAGGAGATGCGATAGCAGGGGAGGATATGCTGCCACTCCGTGCATGGGTAGCCGCAGTGCTAATTTTCGGGGCTACAATGATGTAGGCATCGGTTTTGCTTGGTAGCATATGAGGACTGCTTTTCACTGAGGGTGCCCAGCAGCAGGCAGAGCTGGCAGTGTACTAAAAGCCTTGAATAGCTCAAGCTGAATGGAAAAGCTGGGAGGTTTGAGGCCTCTGTATTTTTTTGCCTTTTGTTTTAGTACCAAATTAGCAAACGGCACTCTTTTATTTCTGTGCACGGCTGTAGGTCTTCTAGAATTTGGGGGAGGAGGAGGAACAAAAGCAAGCTGCTAGCAATATATCATTTTGAAACCAGTATGTGGCTGTTGACAAATAGGCATGTAGTTATGGTAATGCACAGCCCACCTTCAGACCCTAGAGATCAGGATTTAATGGCAGGTTTCTGTACTTTTCCCTGATCAGAAAAAATGCAGCAAGTTCTCTGAAGAGTTTTGATCCTTAGAGCTGTCAAACACTAAATGTTTTATGTGCCCTGTCAATTCAGGCAATGCTTTGGAATAGGATGAACACAAAATCTCCATAAATGGCATAAACAGCTGGGATTAAGGGCACAGCTCTTACGAAACACCTACTTCTGTGCTCACCCAAGGTGGCTGCAGCCACCTTCTTGGGCCTTGAGACTTCATGGAACTGAAACACATTAACCTCTCCTCCTGCCTGGCTCCAGATTTGGAGAGCATCTCTTTGAGAGGAAGGTTTTGTTGTTTCCTCTGCATGGCTGGAGACTTTCTGTTTGACAAGAGCAAGAAATTGTGGCATCCCAGCCCCTCTGTGGAACAAGGAGAGAGGGATACATGGAAGAGTCGTCTTACTTGCCACTGTATGAGCTGTTCCTCTCCTTCCTGGATACAGGCTGGGTGATGAGTGGATGGAGAGCAGCCCTGTGGAGAAGAGATCGGGGGGACTGGTGGATGAAGAACTGGGCACGAGCTGCAATTGCAATGTGCACTCACAGCCCAGAAACCCAACCGGCTCCTGGGCTGCACCCGGAGCAGCGTGGCCGGCAGGGCGAGGGAGGGGATTCTGCCCCTCTGCTCCGCTCTGGGGAGACCCCCCGCAGCACTGCGCCCAGCTCGGGGGTCCCCAGCACAAGCCAGGCAGGGACCTGCTGGAGCGGGGCCAGGGGAGGGACACGGAGCTGTTCCGAGGGCTGGAAGCCCTCTGCTGCGGAGAAAGGCTGGGAGAGCTGGGGGGGCTCAGCCCGGAGCAGAGGAGGCTGCGGGGAGACCTGGCTGCGGCCACTCGGTGCCTACAGGGGCTGCAGGAAGGTGGGGACGGGCTTTTTAGCAGGGCCTGGGGCGACAGGACTGGGGGGCGGCTTTGAACTGAAAGGGGGAGATTTAGATGAGATATTTGGAAGAAACTCTTCACTGTAGGAGCAGTGAGGCCCTGGCACAGGTTTCTCAGAGCAGCTGTGGGTGCCCCATCCCTGGCAGTATTCAAGGCCGGGTTGGATGGGGCTTTGATGACCTGATCTACTTGAAGATTTCCCTGCCCATGGCAGGTGGGGTTGGAACTGGATGATCTTTAAGGTCCCTTCCAACCCAAACATTCTATAGTTCCTTGTGATAACCAAGGTGGGCTCATCCCACTTCATGCAGTCCTTGGCAATTGTGTCCATAGCAAGTCTTTTCAATTCTTCTCTAGTTGGCCAGCCAGGTAACACCTTCAGCACTTGAGAAGGGGGGGTGGAAAGCCAAATTTCTCTGGGCTGTTAACAGCAGAGGATAGCTCTAATCCTCAAAATGGGATTCTTGCCCACAAAATGCTCAGTGAAATGCAAAGGAAGGCTAAGGCATGAAACCAAGAGTGTGAAGCACACCGGAGCTGTTTGCGTGTTTGGTCGGGCTTCCTGTGCTGCACCACGTGTTGTACAATCTGGATGCTTTCCAATGCACCATGAAGTGATGTCGCTGCTGGTGTTTTCTTCCTTTTCTCTCTGCTGGAGTGGGCTGGGGCGATGTAACTACATATGGATGTCTTTGCATAGCAGAGGTCTATGCAGCATCAGACCAGGCTCTGGAAAGTGCTGTTGTGCAGGAACGAAGCTTTACCCCTGCACCAGACAGCCCAGTGTAGCTGAACAGATGGTGCTGCAGCCTGATCATTCCAGGAATGTCATCCCAGCCGTTGAGTAATTGGTGTGGGGGAGAGCCTCTTCCTTGCCGAGGACCAGATGGGTCCGCTGTGTCGTCTTAGAGGGCATTGCATTACTGTGAGCATTTAACCAGAGCTGAGCTTCTTCAGCCTGGAGAGGAGGCTGAGGGTGGATGCAACTGTTATCTTCACCTACCTAATGGGGTGATAGTGAAGACGGAACAAGGGTCTTCCATGGATGGCGTGCTGGGGAAGAATGAGACTTGGTGTTCAGTGGCAGCACAGGGGGCTCTCAGTTAGGTCATTTGCAAGGTCTTCACCTGATATAACCTAGACAGGCTGTGAGATGTCCATCCTTGGAGATTTCAGAATCTGGCTGAAAAAAGACCCTGAGTAGGATAACTTCAAAGTTACCTGTGCTTGGGGGAGGAAGGGAAGGTGCTCAGGTGAGTTCCAGAGGTCTGCTCCGGCCTAAAATATTATAAAAAGAGGGGGAAACATGGTGTTTGGTTGTAATTCCTGTGCTGTAAGCTTTCCATCTCCCATCTAGAATAAGGATTGAGACCTTTAGAAAGGGCTGGTGTGTTCTTACTCTTCTGGGGGTTTTATTTGGGTTTTGGGGGTTTTTTTTGGAAGATGCACACTGTTTTCCCTAGTTGCAGAAAACTTGGTGCATTCTCATCTTAGATTTCTTCCTCCTTTTCTCCACAGCCTTGCTCCAGCTGGGACACAGAGGTTTCCTTTTCTTTTGTATATGTGGACCTCTGGGAAGCTACCGTAATATAAGTGTCCGAAATTTATAGCAGGGAGCAGCCCTCCTCATCCTAGCTGACCATCCAGGCCAAGTTTTGAGGACTATCCTATAGTTGTCACATTTGCCTGCCGAAGGGTGTGTGCCTCAGGAATCTGCTGCTTTTGCCAGAGGAGTCTCTGGAAACAGCAAATGCTCTGACACCTGCCAAGTCACTCTCTTGTGGTGGGTTATTTGGTTTGGGATGGGGTTTTGCTCTTTGGGCAGGTTTCCTTTTACAAAATTTGTTCCAAGGACTGGCGAAACGTGAAAGCGTTCCATTTCATTGCATTCATTTAATATGATTCATGTATAAAAGTAGACCTTTTAGGTGAAATGTTGCTTATTGACATCCATGATCTGTTTCTCAGAGTTAAATATCCAAGTTTTAATAATGGACAGGAACAAACTGCAAACATTTATTTCTGGCATTCTTTTTTTTTTAAGTTTCAAGGTTATTTAGGCCTCTCTTGCAATTGTTCAATTTATCCATAAGGTCAGCTGGATTTCTTTTCCCTAAGAGAGAGAAAAGCGAATGCAGTTTTGCTCACAGGCTATGCTGCGTACACTTCGTAATAATTGACTTTGTCATCTCATCCAAGAGCACTTGTGGAAAGTCTTTGAAAACAGCTGGTCTGCTTTGCTCCTGCACTTTTTTGGGGTAGCTTACATTATATAAAAGCATAATGATTGTGCATAAGGCTGATAGAAAAGGGGAGAAGCTTGAAAAACATGGTGCAGAAAGGTACCCTTGCTTTTCAGCTTGTTGTATAACTAATAAAATAGTTTTTGCTCATGCAGGGTCTTTATGATACAGTGTGAGAAGGTGCGCATGCTGGAGGTAGGAATCCAGGAATCTTTAGTACCAACTTTCATCCAAATAGGTTAAGCATGTTCTATGTTGGATTGCTTTTCTTGTATGCTTTTATCGAATCAGAAATAACAAATTGGGTTTCCAGATTGAGCAGGAACACTAGGTTTCATTGATTCTTCCTGATGCCTTTGTTTTCCCTCCCATGTGCATCCACGGCATCTTGTTAGATTATAAAGTGGTCTGGTCCTGGACCAGGCATATTTGAATAGCCTTTAAAGCTTCGGAAGAAGCTGTCTTTAGTACCTGTATGAACCCTTTGAGCTCCACAGCTGATATTTAGGGGGGTGGTTTCTGCAGCATCCTGGGGGGAACTGACTCAACGTTCAGTGTGTGTTCATGGAGAATAGATCCATCAGCCGCTCTGCTCAGCATGATGCTCTGGATGCTCAAACTGCTGATTTACCAGAAGAGAGTCATAGAATAATCAAATTATTGAATGGTTTAGGTTGGAAGGGACATCTGAAGGTCATCTAGTGCAAACCCCCCTGCCATGGGCAGGGACATCTTCTGCTAGACCAGGTTGCTCAGACCCTTGTCCAACCTGGCCTTGAATGTTTCCAGGGATGGGGCATCCCCTCTCCAGGCAGCCTGTGCCAGCACCTCGCCACCCTCAGTGTAACAAATTTCTTCCTTGTGTCCACCCTACATCTCCCCCTTTCAGTGCAAAGCCGCCCCCCAGGTCCAGCCCTCGGACCAGCTCCGTGTCCCTCCCCCGGCCCCGCTCCAGCAGGTCCCTGCCTGGCTTGTGCTGGGGACCCCCGAGCTGGGCGCAATGCTGCGGGGGGGTCTCCCCAGAGCGGAGCAGAGGGGCAGAATCCCCTCTCTTGACCTGCTGGCCACGCTGCTCGGGGTGCAGCCCAGGAGCCGGTTGGGTTCCTGGGCTGTGAGCACACATTGCCAGGTCATGCCCTGTTTGTCACCCCCTAGTCCCCCCGATTTCTTCTCCACAGGGCTGTTCTCCATCCCTTCATCCCCCAGTCTGGACTGATATGGGGGGTTGCCCCAACCCAGGTGCAGGACTTTGAAACTGGCCTTCTTGAACCTCATGAGGTTCACAGAATCACAGAATGGTCAGGGTTGGAAGTGACATGAGCATGAGCATGTTGGTTTTGCTGTGTTTCTCTCCATGCCTGTGTCTCAGCAATCATCAGAGATGCCTTTCTTCTCACTGCCTGGGCTTTTTTGACTTTCATAGCAGAGATGCTCTTGGTTTTGGGATTCCCTTCTGCTGCTGTGTTAATTCTCACTGGTGTAATGATGATATGGAGGAGAAGCTCATCTCACAGGGTATCTCCTTCAAGTGGTCACATAGCGTGTGCAACCCCCAGGAGAATTTTAAACTTAACTCCTGAAATGCAAGGCATTTGCATCTCCTTGGGAGCAGAAATGGTCCTCGGGGAGGGCAGGGAAAGGGATGCTTGGGGCTTTGCTGGGAAGGTGCAGACCCATATTTCTCCTAGATGAGGAGAATGTTTGGAAGAAGGGGGAGATGGGGGGCAACCTGCTCTTCTAACTCACTTTTAAATCATCCTGGCAGCCTGAATGACAGATCTCACACCAACTGTGCCGAGCAATTGGATTCTATACCCGGGCACAAGGCATGCTATCAAGAGTGATTTATAATATTGGAACACATGGCCAGGTTTCAGTGTGGATAGCTGGCATTTCCTCTCCGTTTTGCCTCTGCTTTTTGTCCGTGGTTGTGTTTGGAGGAACGATCAAGGCTTTTTCTTTTCTACCGCTTGCTCTGGTAGCGATATACAGTGCTTGGGGAGTAAGGAAGTGGCTTAGGCAGGTGGTGGTGAGGAGCAGAAACTCCGACTGTTGCACAGATCCAGTGCATGGTTGTGAATTTGCTCCTGCATATCTGCAAAGGATGGAGAGATTTTGTGCTGGGTCAACCTGTGTGCAGCAAGCTTCTCCCTGCTGCTGTGCTGCAGGGGGTGGTTCTTTTGCTAAATGAGATTTGCTGTCTAGGGCTACTGTCTTGGTGCTTTGAAGCAGCGAGCATTTCATGTTTTACAGCATTATCTCCTAGTCCTATAAGTATCACCGCATCACTGTCGGGAAGAGGGGGAGTGCTGCTTCCTAATGTTTTCTTCCTATCACAGTAGGACCAAGAGGTTATCTGATATTTAGGTGGGAGCAGGCTCTTGCTGGTAATCTCTGCCGTTGTTCAGAAAGGTCATCTTGTCTTACAGGCTCTAATTGCTCCAATCATCGCAAGGATTTTTAGGGTCAAACTCTGCATTTACAGGATGCAGCAACTGCAGTGGTTAAATTGAGTTGACATTCTGGGAACAAGGATTGCTTGTTTTCATCCCCAGGCTTTCTGCAGCCCCGCTTGGCATGAGTCATCCCAAGTCACCGTCCCTCCTCCTCCTCCTCAGCTCTTCATGTTGTCCCGAGCCCAGCCGCGATGGGAAATCAAATGATGTCAGGACCATGACAGGTGGCTGCTCTCTGGCCTCAAAGCGGGGCAAATCACCTGCTCATGAGCAGCTGCCGCTTCCAGCCCTGCTCCGCCACTGCTGAGGCTCATGCATGAGTTAGGAGGACAAGGTTCTTCTGCCTTGCCCTGAGCAAAAACTCCCCTAAGACCCTGCTCGGTATTTGCAAGGCAGGCACTTGACCCCAGCGGAGCTGTGCCAGTGTTGAATCTTGCTCTGGCAAGCCCACAGGGAGGATGCATATTTTTCTCTGTGTGTCAGATCTGGTGTTCGTAGTTCCCCAGTCTTTTTGCAGACGTCCCAATTTCTTAAATATTTCAGAGTTCAAAAGCACAGGGTGTGCTTTCAGACTTGCTTTCCACAACTTGCGGTTAGGTTTAGTAAATCTGTGAAAACAACCTTTTCCAGACACCCATGCAATTCTAGTTAGTGCTGAAGATAAAATTAGTTTATTGCAGATTACTCCTTGTTCTCCAGCATTATCATATAGTCTCCTTTTCCTCCCAGTGATGTTTGTCATGAGAACTCTCACGAAAGGACAAACTTGGCACTGGGGGCTAACCTGGTATACCACAGCTGGAAGTTAAATATTTAAGGGTGTGTATTTACAGGCTTGCAATCCTATGCTGTAAACTGCTTTAACTTCCCTACATTCAATCTGCAAAATGCTATTAACCCCCTGTGCTCAGATACCACTTGAATTCACAAAGAGAAAGTGTGAAGTTTTACTGCTTTGGTGGAATTGTTATGCTTTTCCCGCTGCCTTCAGACCCTGATAACTTTGGGGTTTACTCTTGCAGTGGCACTGATGTCAGTGTGTGACACCTTAGAGCACGCCAGCCAGTTCGTGGTCATAAATTTCCTGCTCATTTAAGGGCTTGCACATTGTCACCGGTGTAAGAGTGTCACTATGGTGAGACTTGCAGCCTTGCCTTTCCTATACCCAGTACATGCTATCCCCATCCACACTTGGGCTTTTTTCCATCTAGGCTTTATGTTGTTTAGTTCTGAAGCCGTAAATTAAGTCTTTTTCCTTCAGAATTGGATCAAATTGAAATTTCCACAGCGTCAAAATGAAGCTTTTCTTAATCAGTGAGTTAAAAAAATAGTAGTTCAAGGAAAGGGTGCCTTGCACACATGGTGAGGAGGGTTGGGATTCAGCAGCTGCAACCCTCCATACTGGAATGCCTGCCTGCCCCTCTCCGTCGCTGAGCTGCGGCTGCCTGCCCAGCTCCCAGACAAGAGCTCTGCCACTGCCCCTAACCTGGCTTTTTTCTTTCTCCTAAATATGATCAGCCACCATCCTTAGGGATGCTGGTACTCCTGTCCCCAGAGCCCAAGGATATCAGTCATAGAATCATAGAATCGTCAAACGGTTTGGGTTGGAAAGGGCCTTTGAAGGCCATGCAGTTCAACCCCCTGCCACGAGCAGGGACACCTCCCACTAGATCAGGTTGTTCAGAGCCTCGTCCAACCTGACCTTGAATATTTTCAGGGCTGGGGCTTTGACCACCTCTCTGGGCAGCCTGTGCCAGTGCCTCACCACCCTCATTTGTAAAAAAAATGTCTTATCAGTCTTCCATCTACTTTGTGTATCTTGGAGTTTGTCCCTTTCTGTTTGTCATGAAGTGGGTTTGGGGTGGGTTTTTTTCTCTCTTTAAAAAACAGGTTTAAGCTTTAGAGTAGCAGATCTTGCATGGCTAAGAAAATACACAGAACAGGATCGCTGCACCCTGGGATCAAACCATTACAAACAAGGGACATCCCAGCTTTAGCTTTTGATCACGCAGAAAGCATCGTAGGGGAGTAAACTGCAAAACTGGGGAAGAAAAAAAGACCCAGTTCAGCTGAGCTGTAGTAAGGACCCATCTCTGCATCAGCTCTGCCTGCACGAGTCTGCCAGGGCAGTGACGCAGCTGGGCACACAGCCATGGGGAATTTGGGGGGGGGGGGGGGGGGGGGACCATAACATCCTTGCCAATATTTTTATAGATTTTGCTGGCTGGGAGCTCGGCTTTGTGGTGTTTGATATACAGCCCCTGATGTGCTTGTTTTCTTCATGGTCTTGGAATCGAAATGGGGGCTTCTTACATTTGCAGAATTTCTTTTTCCAGAAATTTTGGGGGTGGGAGGTAAGTTTCTGCCTTCAATTCTGATCACTGCTGATTTTTCTTGATCTGCTACAGGTTGTTGCTTGTTCATAGGCTTCTGACAAATGGCTTAAAGTTCAAAGCATTCCACTCAATATTTCACACTTCCAATATTGCAAAGATATTATTACTATTAATAACACATTAATCATCTTTCCTCTGAAGATTTTGATGGGAAAAGCAAAATAAGATTTATTTATTTTTTAAGAAGCATTAGAATCAGTGTTGGCAAGTCCCAGTGCTCGGGTAATCTTTAGTCTGATTTTTAGAAACTTCAGCACTGAAAATTTGGGTTTGTGAATACAACACTGACACTGAAGTTGTACTAATGTCTAGACCTGATCGGGGGAGACATATGGCTTGTTCTTGGAGTGCCAGCACAGATGAAGCCACCATCCAAAATGATCCATCTTCAAGGTGGAAACCATCTGCTGCGTTGCTTTGAGGAGATGCAGCTTCACCCAGAATCCACCTCAGTCCCACCTCAGACGGTGGGTGAGAGCTCCCCTGGAAAACCCACTCTGCCTGTCCTGAAACTGCCCTGCAAACCCTGGCACTGGGGAATCTCCAAGTCCCTAAGGTGTAAGACATGTCAGCATAAGGTGTCTTGCTAGTTGGTCTGGCTGGAAAGACGTGGTTTGAACCCTTGTTTTGGATCTGGTTTGGCTAGAAACCCATGTGGTCTTACAGATTTAAGAAAAGCAACCCCACAGATACTTGAGAATATCAAGTTCTTCTCCTGGGCTGATGGATCTTCTGGGTGTTCAGCAGGGTTCTATGATGAATGGAAATGCAGAATCCCTTAAGTAAGGGAGAAGTTTCTTAAAAGCATCCCCAAAGCAACTGTGCATTGCTTATCTCAGCATCCTGGAGAGGACACTGGCTGCACTGATGGGTGAACACCGCACCTGCTCTTTCCCTCTCTAGCTCATCCCATGTCACCCTCCAGCTCTCTCTGCCACCAGTATTTGAATGAACAATGGCAGCAAACGACTCGGGCAGCTCAGCCCAGTGCTGCTGCCTCTCCCACGCCATGCAGGCTGAGCTCTCCGGTCCTCAGCAAAGAGCCAGTTTGTGTCCTTCTGTCCTCAGCCATCCTCTTCCCTTTAAAACAGAACTTCGTAGAGGCTGATATCCTCAAGACCTTGACCTCTTCAACTTGATTGAAACAAGCTGAGAAGCTAAAAAGTTATTAATTGGTGTATGGAGAGATATAGGATCACATAAGCCTCCGGCTAAAATGCTTGAGCTACTTTGAGAAGCTTGAGGTCAACCCTGCGAATTTGCTACTTTCATGCAGATACTTGATTCATCTCTGCCTGTTTGTGTTATCTGCTTTCTGGCAGCTTTCTAGACTCTTTTGGGGGGAGTTTAAAGGAGATAATGCATAGCTAACGCTCACGCTGTGAAGTTTGGATTGGGAGCATCGTATGTGCCAGAAAGCGGTCAAACTTGTTCTGATAAGAGGGAAGGAAATTGGATCCATCCTATCCTCTTTCTGAAGCTGTCCTTTGAAGTCGTGGGTTTTTTGTGTGCAGACTGGTGTCTTATCCCTGTGTCCTCTAGGCCAGAAGGCATATAACAATGCCAAAGACATCAATGCAAAATAGGACGTTTGGCGATGGGAGCAGGTAGAAAATCTTTGCACAGCTTCAACTCTGCTCACCGCAGCATAGGTTTCTCTGGGAAGGAGAAAAAATGTCCGAGGCAGAGCAGGGTGATCCCTCCCCCCAGTACTTTGCTGCTTCTGGGGATTTCCTAACCTTGGAATATCCTATTTAATAGCTACCAATGGGTTTGTCCTCCTTGAACTCATCTAATTCTGCTTTGAACCTATTTATGGGTTTTGGCTGCATTGCTAAATACATTCCACAGCTTAATTATGTGCTATGAAAAGTAATTTCCTTTAGTTGTCTTTTAAACCTACTGCCTGATAACTCCAGAGCAACCAATAAAACACATCCTGAAAAACATGAGTAATCATTTCCTAGTCCTCTTTTCTGCGTTACTTTTTAGGTATAATGTGAAACTGGATTTTCAGCAATGTCTCTGCTGATCTGAAATAGTCTTTGGCTATGTTTTATGCTCCTTTGGGATTTCTTTGCTGCGAGGGCAGCGAGGCGCTGCTACAGGCTGCCCAGAGCAGCTGTGGGTGCCCCATCCCTGGGAGCTGAAGGCCAGGCTGGACGGGGCTGGGAGCAGCCTGGTCTGGTGGGAGGTGTCCCTGCCTGTGGCCAGGGCTGGGACTGGGCGGTCTTTTAAGGTCCCTTCCAACCCAAAGCACTCTGTGAGCCTACGATTCTACATTCCAGACTGCCCTGGCTGTCCTTTCCTGAGTCTAGCAGATATATAAAAATATATATGTATATATATATTATTTTTCTTTAAAGGGCTGCAATGGCACAAACATGCTAGATGTGAGCACTTTTTGGTGGACTTGCCCAACGATGTGGTCTTTGTCCTGTTTATTCCTTCCCAGTAATTCCTGACACCTGGGATAGGGAAGGTGGCTTGTGACAGCGCTTTGGGATTCCTCTTGGATCCCAGCTGACACTCAGCACCGTCTTACCACTAAGGCATGGAGACCCTAAGCTCATGACCAAATACCATCTCATTATGGTTCATTTCATCTGTGACATCTTCAAGCCTTTTTTTTCTGACATCTTGGTTTGACACAGTTTATTCATTCAGGTTTATCCTCAAATACGAAAGACTTTAACGTGGGAACGCCCCTCATATTTGAATTTAGTCTTCCTGCTGTGGCGTTATTTTTGGTTGCTTTTTTCTCTCCTTGTTTATCTATCAGCTATTCCCCACACCCGCTCACATGCCATTTCCTAGTAGATTCCTTTATTGAAGCTTTAATTTTCTTTTACCGTCTCCATTTTAGTTTAGTTTCTATGGGAACAGAGACAAAGATGGAAATGGAAACTACCTACTCTCATCTTCCTACTGGGACACGTAATTTTGTATGTATAGTGCAGTAGCTGAGAGAGGCTGATGTTCAGGAGGCTGCTTGGCTTCATCCAACAGGTCTTGTGTGAGTGAGCGGTGGAGTTAGATCAGACAGTGGGTTACAACATGATGTTCTTAGTTGCTGCTTTGTCTGCACTCGGGGGCAAAAAGGCTGGGAAACCTCTGTGGGAGTGTCTGCGAGCAGAAATACTTGCCAGGCAGCCTCCTGCCCTCCTGGGGACTGTTCCTTGGTGTTAAGCCTGAGATCTCTGGTGGTGAATCTCATCCCAAATCTCAGGGATTTTGATTCCCAGTGGAAGTGGGGTATTGCAGCAGGGATGGGTTGTCTGGTTTGGGAGCCCTGACGTGGTGCTCAGTCCAGTGCTGGAGAACATCAGATGTCCCTCCTGGGTCTCAGCTCCTGAGTCCCTGGTGGAGTCAGCGCGTGGTGGGGAGGAGGCAGCACACTGAAATGATCCCTTGATCAGAGAGAGATGCACGTTCCCCTGCCCTGCGTGGGCAAGGCAGCCTCTGCACATAAAACAAATCCTGAACAAATGGCAGCGCTTAGGTTTGTTCCTTCTGCTTTCTACAAGGTTTTTCTCACAGCTCGCCCATGACTAGGGAGGGCTAATTTTGTTTGTACTCAGCCTTTGTTGCTTGAGCAGACCTTTGCAAAGAAGCAAAGGCTTATGCAAGGTCTCTGTAGTTCCCATAGTGATTGTAATATTAATATTTAAAAGCGGTGTTCCAGGTTATCCAGATACCTGTTTCTTCAGAAAAGAAAGGAGCTGGCAAGAGCTGTAGTTCCTGGTGTCAAGCTGGCAGAGAGGGCTGGGAGGCTTATCCCTATGCAAAAATGCTCCTCCATGGTTTGGCTTCCAGAGAAGTGCTGAAGAAGAGCCTGGCTAGCTGGGAACAAGTGGCCCAGGAGCTTTCTCAAAAAGCATTTCAAGTGAACCGCCTGCAGCAATGGCATATCTAAATACATGTTGCCCCAGTTTAACCAGGGCCAGGAATTACTTAGGGTGTATAATTTAGATTGCAAATTACTCTTGAGTTGCAAATCTCATGTTCATATCTCCAGCAAATAAAAGGCACCAGATGACTTAGGAGAAGTTTAGCACAGACACTGTTGGTTCTGTCATGCCATGTTGCCCCTATGTGTGTCCTTACCTCTTCCAGAGTAGCTGTGTGAGCAGGGGTGTCCAAAACAGCATCTCTGAAACCTGGCTTGCTGGCAGTCTGCAAAAGATCGAGTGATCTGCAGCATCCTGCCACTCATTTTTCAGCTGTCAAATTCCCTCTAGACAACTACAGTACCCCACGGTTTTCCATGCAGCGCTGTCATCAGGCTTTAAACAGCAAAGGGGATGGCTGGGATGATGCAGCACTGAGCAAAAGGTGTTTGAGATGCCTTTAAGCACCCCCCACGCAGCAAGAAAAAGGACCCACAAAGCTCTTTTTAACATGTGGTGTAGCAGGCTGGTGTTGGAAAGAAAAAGATCCTGCTTGTTTAAGGTTTAGACTTTTAAACTAAAAGAGGGGAGATTTAGACTAGATATAAGGAAGAAAATTGTTACACTGAGGGTGGTGAGGCACTGGCACAGGTTGCTCAGAGAGGTGGTCAATGCTCCATCCCTAGAAACATTCAACGCCAGGCTGGATGGGGCTCTGAGCAACCTGCTGTAGTGGGAGATGTCCCTGCCCATGGCAGGAGGTTGAACTAGATGACCTTCAGAGGTCCCTCCCAACCCAAACCATTTGATGATTCTATGAAATATAGCAATTTGTTGCCATTAAACTGAAAATCATTTTTCCCAGGCTTGCTTGCTAGGTGGCATCTTGTCTTCTCCCAAGTGAGTCGCTTGGGCTCCCTGGCTCAGCGTCGCTTCTTCCAGACCCTGGAGCTGCCTGTGTACACTGGAGGGCATGAAGGAGAAAAAGTCCAGGCCTGCTGGGGATCACTTATTTACACTCATTTTCCCAGTCCTTTTTCTGACGCAAATTAAACTGTGCTGCCAGAGAGGGAATATGAGATTTTTTAATTATTTTTTTTTAATTTCTTAACAGAGTAGGTGGTTGTTGTGCAACTCAGAGAAGTTATTTATACATTTCTGTACTCTGTCCTTATCTTGCGGTGTGCTTTCCTCCTCCAGTGCAGCCGTGGGTGGAGAACTGCAGCTCCATTTCTTCCTGGAACGTCTTTTCTGTTCCCTTGATTACCAGAAACAAAAGCTGGAGGTACCAAGTTAAACTTAAAAGCCTGGGGGCAAGAGTTTCATCTTCTCTTTCATGTCTTTCTGAGACATTGATCACTCTGGCTTTGGACCCAAAAATATCGTCTAGGGCAGTAATTTTTTCAGCAGCAGTGTGCAGACTGCCGGAGATGTAGGAGACCTGGGGTTTGTGGAGACTGGCACACTAAGCTGTGTTATCGGTGGCATCCCACTGCTCAAGGAATGCCTCTCTTTCATACAAACAGTCCCAAAAATCCTGTAGGCAGGATCAGAGCTCTCTGTGTCATGCTCATTAACGAGGCTCTGTCGTGGCACTAATTGCTTGAAGCTTCCTGTGAAGATGAAGGATGTGTGCATGTGGAGGGGGTTGCTTCTCAGTGAGGGTCAGCACTTCCTGGTGTAAATCCTGGTGCTCTCCCGAAGGCAAGAAGTAATTTGGGGTCATTTGGTCATGGTGTCTGGGAGACTGAAGATGACAACTCCAGCAGAAGGACACAACGTCCTGCAGAGCCCAAACTTGTTGGAGAAAACAGTAATGAAATACCTGGGGGCATGTCTGTGTGCCCAGTGTAGCTCATATATAACTCCAAAAAAGCTTAAAACTAATCTGACTTCCAGTCTAATAAATACAAAATGTCTGAGGGTCGCGTTGAGTGGAATAGGCTCTGACACGCATGGAAGGTCTTCGTTAGTGCTTTGCCCTGAAGCTCATTATCTGGTTTAGAAGGAGGTGGTAGGGAGGTAAGCGGTAGGGAGGAGAGTGATCAACCTCCTGCTTGCAGTGGTCTGCTGGGAGAGTAGGAGGGACTCCCCATGGGAAAGTGTAGTTTGTTCTAGTCTTTATCCTACAAAAGAGGTACCGCTGGAGGTAGAGCAGTGACAGTATGGTTGGGACCATGTTGGACCATGATTATGGATTATACAGGTAGTCTGCAACTACATCTCAACACCCACTCCCCCCTAAGTTGCTCCTGAGCATCCTTGTGGTGGCCTTCAACAGTCAACCATTGGTCTGGAGTGAGCTCTGCGTCCCCATCACATCCCTGTGGTCTTGGTTCTCTGCTTTTCATGGTTTCTTAAATTAGCTTGAAATTTCTGGCACCTTGCTTTATTACATTTTTTTCCAGATGGTTCCTTTCCATCCTACCTACTCAGGTAAATTAGAAATGGTTTTTCATAGAAAAGAATATGGTTTGAATCTGGAGATGCTGGGAGCAGTCTGTAAGCACTTGAGGAAGTGGTTGCATGCAAGAAGTTTGAAATGTTGAGATTTACTATATTCAGAGAACTGATCAGGAAAAGTCGCTTTGGTTTTTTGAGAGCTATCTGAGGTGACAAAGCTGTTAAGTTTAGGAAACAGTTTCAATATAATTGATGTTTTTAAAACAAAAATCAATCCTCTGAAAGCAGTGGTTTGATTCCATGAATTTGAAAGCACACAGCTTTTGGTCTTGTTTGATTCGTAAAGCAGGTCAGGTGAGAACAGTTATCTCTAGCTGTACTTACCCACCTGTGCTGCATCACTTCAGACTTCAACGTGTAGATTGCACTGCTACCTTTGAACTGGTGGAGATTTCTGGATACAGCGGGTATGTTTGAGTCGATCCATAGAATCACAGAATCATCGAAGGCTTTGGGTTGGAAGGACCTGTGAAGGTCATCTAGTGCAAACCCCTGCTATGGGCAGAGACATCTTCAACTAGATCGGGTTGCCCAGCCTGGCCTTGAGATCCCAGGGATGGGGCATCAATCTCCTCTCCAGACAGCCTGTGCCAGTGCCTCACCACCCTCAGCGTAACAAATTTCTTCCTTGTGTCCACCCTACATCTCCCCCTTTCAGTTCAAAGCCTCCCCCCAGTCCTGTCACCCCAGGCCCTGCTAAAAAGCCCGTCCCCACCTTCCTACAGCCCCTGTAGGCACTGAGTGGCTGCAGCCAGGTCTCCCCGCAGCCTCCTCTGCTCCGGGCTGAGCCCCCCCAGCTCTCCCAGCCTTTCTCCGCAGCAGAGGGCTTCCAGCCCTCAGACCAGCTCCGTGTCCCTCCCCTGGCCCCGCTCCAGCAGGTCCCTGCCTGGCTTGTGCTGGGGACCCCCGAGCTGGGCGCAGTGCTGCGGGGGGTCTCCCCAGAGCGGAGCAGAGGGGCAGAATCCCCTCCCTCGCCCTGCCGGCCACGCCGCTCGGGGTGCAGCCAGGAGCTGGTTGCGTTTCTGGGCTGTGAGCACACATTGCTTGTTCATGTCCAGTTCTTCATCCACCAGTCCCCCCGATTTCTTCTCCACAGGGCTGCTCTCCATCCACTCATCACCCAATCTGTGCTGGAAGTGGGGACTGCCCTAAACCAGGTGCGTGAAGTAGTTTGTGTGTGTCAAAACCCAGAATCCACCACTTCTGGGTAGCTGCTACTGTTTTGGTGCTATGAAATGAGGCATTAATGGCACAAGAAACTATTGCAACAATGCAGTTCTGTACCAGGAGGAAAATGCAGCTCTCATTTAGGACCTTTGAACTTCATTAACAATCCTTCCTCCCTTTTTAACCTTTTTAAGGTTTATTAACATCTCCATCCATAGAGCTTCTCCAGTTTCTGCACTCCCCAGCACAGCCCCTGATCTTTGCCCATCCCTGGAGCAGCTGGCCCACCAGCATGGTCCAGGTGGATCCATGCTCTGCAGGTCTCCATGCCCAGGCATCATCCAGCAACCACCACAAGACTTCCAGCTGTTTAAGGAGAGCACAAAACCATCACCTAATGTTCCTGCTGGCTCCATCCCTCTGCACAAGTTTTCCTAGGGCTGTGCAGCTGGATCGGCTCACGCTCAGCTGTCTGCACAGTCCTGTATTGGGGCACGATGCATTTTTTTTGTAGCTCAGATGCACAGGCTCCTCATGCACCCACTGATCGATGAGTCATGTGATCCCTGGGTCACCAGCCTGTAAACTGCTGAGCAAGATGGGGAGAAAGCTCTTCATCACAAACAGCATCCGGAGAGGGGCTTTTCTGTTTGGTCAGCATTTGGAGCTTCTTCTCCTGACAAAGAATTGTGAATGATGCTTTTGGAGGAACAACACCAACCCGCCACGTCCTGTGCGACAACAGGGGTTATTCTGCTTTTTTATGTTAAAAAGTTCACTGAAATCTTATAGAATCATAGAACCATCGAATGGTTTGGGTTGGAGGGGACCTTTGAAGGTCATCTAGTCCAACCCCCCTGCCATGGGTAGGGACATCTTCAACTAGACCAGGTTGCTCAGAGCCCCATCCAGCCTGGCCTTGAATGTTTCCAGGGATGGGGCATCAACCACCTCCCTGGGCAACTGGTGCCAGTGCCTCACAGCCCTCAGCATAACAAATGTCTTATTTCTTAGCACTCTTGGAAATCACGAGCACATCAGCTAGCAGGAGAGCCTCACAGCCAGCATCTCCACTTTGTTTCCCTGCCAGTCCCTATCAAATGGAAGTTTTGTTTCTCTTTCCAAGCCATAAGGTTCGAGATCCCACTCTCCTGCCATGGGAACGGACCCCCTGCTACCCACAAAACCAATGCTGATTAACTTTTCCTGACAGCCTCATCATGTGCCCCGTGCCGTAATGTTCCTACCGTCGACTGGCGCTGCGATAGTTACGTTACATCACATCTCATCTTCACCGCATCAGCCTGCTAACCTTCCCCTGACATTGCAAAGGAAGTCAGATCCCGTCCTCATCAAAGCAGCGCACAGCGTTAATACGCACAGCCAACGGCTCTTGCCTGCCAGAGCAGGAGTTTCCTTTTTTTTATTTTGTTTGAAAGGGATGAGCAAAGGGTTGAGGCCAGTATACAACTGATTCACTTTGATAGAGAAGTTTATTATTTCCTAAGGTGGCTTTAGAGTTCAGTTTCTGCCTCGTCAGCACTTTCACTTACACTGAAATTACTGCAGATACATGTCAGGACAGAGCAGAGGTCTTTGTTTGCTCCCACTGTCCTGAAATAGCTATTGCCTAGCAGGGGATGCAGTGCTGCTGGCAGTCACATGCTGAATCTCTTTTCAGATCCTTAAAAGCTGCAAGGTTTGGGGCATTTATGCAGTCACAGAACAAGGCCAGGAGCTACTGAAGTATCAGGCTGGATCCCGAGCTCCGATTTGGTCTGACATTCACCCGTCTCCCCACATGGATGTATGAAAAATGGGACACAAACCGGCAAAGTGTGCTGGCAGCCCAGAAACCCAGCCGGCTCCTGGGCTGCACCCCGAGCAGCGTGGCCGGCAGGGCGAGGGAGGGGATTCTGCCCCTCTGCTCCGCTCTGGGGAGACCCCCTGCAGCACTGCACCCAGCTCGGGGGTCCCCAGCACAAGCCAGGCAGGGACCTGCTGGAGCAGGGCCGGGGGAGGGACACGGAGCTGGTCCGAGGGCTGGAAGCCCTCTGCTGCGGAGAAAGGCTGGGAGAGCTGGGGGGGCTCAGCCTGGAGCAGAGGAGGCTGCGGGGAGACCTGGCTGCGGCCACTCAGTGCCTACAGGGGCTGTAGGAAGGTGGGGACGGGCTTTTTAGCAGGGCCTGGGGCGACAGGACCGGGAGGTGGCTTTGAACTGAAAGGGGGAGATGTACGGTGTGTTGTAGCGCTCTCCAAACTAGCCAGCTGCAACAAGGTCTTTTACCATCTCATACCAACATACTCTTCATGCCAGTCCTTCTGCTGCCTTCTCCTAGTCTCACCTCATCCAGGGCACATGTTCTCTCTTTCTTCTCTCTGCTTCTTCCTCCTCTCTTCCTCAGCTGCTCCCTCTTCATTGGCTGCCCAACCTCCTAACAGAACCAGCCACACCTGCACTTTATCTACATCAGCCAACACACCCCTTCCCCCCAAGCCACCCCACAGCTGTATATTATCAATGTTAATTAACCCAGCTTCATCCCTCTACAAGGGTGGACACAAGGAAGAAATTCTTTGCTGTGAGCACAGTGAAGCACTGACACAGGCTGCCTGGAGAGGGGATCAATGCCCCATCCCTGGAAACATTCAAGGTCAGGTTGGACAAGGCTCTGAGCAACCTGGTCTAGTGGGAGATGTCCCTGCCCATGGCAGAGAGTTGGACTAGATGACCTTCAAATGTCCCTTCCAACCCAAACCACGTTTCACTTATTCTTTGCCCATTGAGCTGTAGCAACTGCTCTTCTACCCTCATGTAGAAGATTTGGTGATGTGGTTCAGCCTAGTTCACTGCAAGGGAGGGGAACTGAAATTATTTTGTGACCATCAGAAAGAGATTTGCCTGAGGACCATTACTGTGGTATGGTGGATGCAGGACAGCTGGAGTCAAACAACCACATAATTGTCTTGGGATTTTGGTGGGAGCATGCCCAATTTTGGGGGTCATCTATCAGCATGACTCCCTAGGCAGGATGAGGAGGGTGAGGACCAGTGTGCACGGGCAGCACAGCAATTTCATGGTTTGGCTTTCCAAGGGAGCAAACAGTGGAGAAGCAGAAGCTGTTTGCCTGGTCTCTGTGGGCTGGCTGAGGATCCCATGTCAGCCAGCCCTTGTGGCATGTTGCTTCTCCATTTAAGAATTCCCCAGCTTGGCACCTGTACCCTAAGCAGGTAACTCCTGCTCAGTGGGAAAGGCAGGATTTTTTGGGGGGTGACTCCATCCCACTTGAAGCTTTTCTACCAGCTCCAGCTGCTATAGAAGAAGCTGTGCTCCTTTGATAGCCTGTCCTGATTTTTTCAAGCTTCCTGCATCTGTCAGGCCAGTTAGTGAAAAAGTATTATACCTTTCAGCTTAATGATGTATTTTCGTAAAAATGTTCATTGGCACTGAAATTACTAGTACAGAAAAAATCCCCAGCTCCTAAACACTTTGATATTCTGCTATTACCTACCTACTGATAATACTGTTTTATTGCTGGTGCTCAGCAGTTCTGTATCTGCACTGTGCCTGTCTGTGTTCATCAGCCTGGGCTTTCTAAATCTTGGCACCAAGGAACTATGTTTTTCTGGTGGTTAAAATAATTGCTTTAAGTAAAATATTCCTGCAAGATAACATGCATAACAAATAAAACAACGTGCATAATAACAAAATTGTTCTGCTCAGAGTCCGGGTGTTTAAGAATCAAAACAACATAGTGTAGATTCGTTATAGATTATAGATCATCCCTGGAAACATTCAAGGTCAGGTTGGACAGGGCTCTGAGCAACCTGATCTAGTTGATGTCCCTGCTCATGGCAGCAGGGTTGGACTAGAAGACTTTTAAGTGTCTCTTCCAATGCAAACCATTTGATGAATCTATGATTAATTTATTTTAGTTTAGTTTTTAATTCTAAAGGTGAGAATGAGATGGGAGTCTTCGTCCTTGTGGGATCATGAACTAACAGGGGATTTTTGTTCTTGGACATGTTTGGATCTGGAATGCCAGCATGCTGAAGCCATCACCCAGGGTTGATCTGGGCGAGCAGAGCACCTCAGAGGCTGTAGCTCCAAGTGTCTTGCTCTCATTCTTCTAGGGTAGGCTTGGACCAGGTCTCCAAAACCTCACTGAGGAGTGGCAATTTGAACTGCTATTGCTTTGTTAACTTGAAGCCTCAGTTCTGGGTAAAGCTGATTCTGCTTGATCCTCCTGGGCATAGTTTACTCCTTCTTGGAAGGTTCAAGAGTTAAAAAAAACAAACAAACAAAAACAAAACCCAAACAATCCAGCTTCTTCCCCCTCCAGTTACACAGGAGGTCCTTGCTCTGAGCCTGTTCTTTCTGACCGAGATGCCCCCTGAATCGGAGGGGGTTTCGGACCCCATTACACCCTGATACAGAAAGATGCTTTCTCAGCTATTTTTCCCCTTGTAACTGCAGTTATCAATAAATTCCAAGTCGTTTAAAGTGTAAATTGCTTTGTAATTTAAGCTTTTCCTAATCGGATTGGCCGGTGGCATTAATTTCTGCGGTGTCTGGAGGGATACGGAGGAGGCTTTCTGGAGAGATGTCTGGATGAGGGTCACCCAAGTTGCTCTAGAGCGTCCATTATTAACATGAAACTTAATGACACAAATTCTGGCTTGTTAAAACCCAAATCACAACACGAGTGCTGTAAGCCCTTTGATGGCCCCCACGCCTTGGGGTTGTTGTTATGAACCATTGTTCTGCATCACAGCCTGAACCTCGCAGGGGTGGGAGGTTCATCACACCGCCCGTGCCCGCAGCCCATCTGGAGGGTCTCTTGCGCTTATTGCATGGAGGGGTGACCAACAGCATCCCTCAAGCAACCCTTCGACATTCTCAACATACAGCACACACACACACACAAAAAAAAAAAAAAAGTTTTGAAGGAGGCAGCATTGCCGGGCATTAAATACGCAGCAACTAGTGTCACAACCATTAAACTGATGGGGCACGTAGTGGAAACACCTGACAAAGATGAGTCAGAGGACCCAAACAGTGGGATGTCCTTGCCTGGTTTCTACAGCAGTGAGGTGAGGCAGGTATTTGTTCTCTTTGGGATTTGTCACCACGTCTCCAATCCTGTACTGCTCTGGGGTGGAGGAAGGAAAACATAGCATCATTGCTGTAGGACCGAGTCTCCTTCCCAGGGAAGCACAGGATGACAATCCTCTTCTTAAATAGCAAAATAAACTTGCAGTTCAGTTGATTCTTATGGCCTTTTGAATAAAGTTACAAAGTTAAACTAAGCCTAGGGTTCATTTCAACTGGCTTTGCATTTTCAGAAATCTAATCCAAGCCTCAAGTGGGCTCTTTTTTGGGACAGTGCAGGGGGAAAATGGAGTTTTGGTGAGTCTCTGGACTTTTTTGGAGTGTTTCCTTTACAATGAGGCAGAGGTTTTCTAGGCAGCACTGTGAGTCTGGGGCTCCCTGAGCACCTTCCACTCTTCTGCATCAGTTATAAATCCCTTTAACCCCACGGCAATAAGGTCTGCACTGTCATGGACCATACTCAACGGGCTCTTTAAATTCAGATTACTGCACTGCACAGTGCTACAGTGAGATAGGTCTGAGGCTGTTTGGCTACCAGAGCTTGCGCAGACTCCTCTGCTATTCCTCAAGGAGGTTTTTTGGCTGGTGCAGTAAATAACGATGGTAATTCTGGGTCAAGACTGCATGTGGTACCCAGATTAGCTGTGCCATAGCTATGCACATTGCCCATCTCCCTGTAATCCCCACTGCTGTCCTGTTGTGTCATACCTGAGAAGTATGGTGTGTGGACTCTTACTTTGGGCAAATTCTCAGGAATTTTAGCCCTGGAGTTTGCATTTCTGAGGGGCGAAATGCAACATGGGAGTTTTTTGCAAAATTTAAGACAGGGTCTGGAATAAGACATGCCTTTGTTAGAGCCCTGTCTCCTAGTCCCATGAGGTTTTGTTTCCAGATTTGCTATCATGAGTACATCAGCTTCCCTGCCTGTGCCACAGGTCCAGCTGCTCCAGACACGTGGATTTTGTTTGACTTTCAGGCAGAAGAATCTTGGATTTGTTTATCTGATCGAAGATTTTTGTTCTCCCTTTCTGCTTCTAGTGCAGGGCTGCAGAGGTTGGCCCTTGGCTATTGATCCTCTGCTTTGCAAAGGTGTGGCGTATTGAGCTGCTTGAGTTGATGAATTACCCCAGTAAATTAAAAGACTGGGGAGGGAGGAGAAATGTGAACACTAAATTCCTTCTTCTCCAACAACAGGGAAAATAATGATGCAGAGAGAGAGAACCTGTAGCCCAGACACTGCCCAACGTTATTAAGCTGATAATTCACACTGAAAACCAAGAGGAAATTAAGGGCTCTAGGACAAAAGGTCCTATGTTTTCTTAACATACTAACTTTTTCTTTTGAGGTGCTGCAGGCCTTGGCTGGTTTACAGCCCATGATGATCCGCTTCTGTTGGGTCCAAATAGACCTTCATCTTCTTCAGGCTCAATGGGGCTGTTTTTATTCTATCCCATCCTGTCCTACCCTACCCTGTCCTAGCCCAGTCCAGTCCAGTCTATTTTTACTTCCCTGTGATAACTGTGGAGCTCTTGAGCTATCATTTCACCCTAGAAGAGCCCTGGATGAAGGACTTTTTATTCCTCCCTGATCAGATAGCTTAATATATTCTTGGTAGGAAGATCCAAAACCCTGCTGGAGCAGCTGCTCTTAACCCTGTGGAGGGGATTTTAAAGAGAAGAATTAGAACTGGGAGCTGAGTGCTGACATCGGTCTAGGGCCAGAATCATTTCAGTGGAAAATGCTGGGTCGGTGCATCATGCTCAGAGCCAAATTAAAGCCTTCAGTGGAAACCTGGAGAAAATAATTAACTCTGCAAAGCTTGAGTTGGCCTCCAGCTGTACTGTCATGCTGCATTAAGGCTGCTCTTTAGGTCTGAGTTTTGCAGAATGAGACGAGGCCTGGTATAGGATTTACACATCTCCGAGTGCTTTTAGTCTCTGTTCTGCAAGGAAAGGCTTAACTGCACCTTTTTCTCTCTCTGCCAAGAAGAGGTGGAGACGTTTTCATCATTTAGATATGTTTGTTCAAAGCTGGGAACTTCTGGCACCTGAAAAGCCCGCTCCTTTTTTTCAATCCTGCGGTTTAAATCGCATTGGAAGATGAGCTGGACCAGCCAGGGGGCTTGGGGCCAGGCTGCCAGTGCCTCCGGCTGCCAGGGGACAGGTAAGTGCCCCCACGAGGACTTTCCTTCTTGCAAGTGCTTGAGCAAATTGAGCATTTCTGAAAACCCCGCAGGGGACCGGCTCCCAGTAAAAGGCTGCGAGATTTGATCAGTCACTTGTCTGACTCACTAAATGTGTCAGTTTTAAATGCCACCTAGTTTGATAAGCTTCACTTAGCACTACTGGGGGCCTTTTGTTTTTCCTTATCTATTTCTATACCTTTCTTAACAGACTTGCAAATGCAGATGAGGACAAATTCCAAGTAAGAAATTTTAGTTAATACAAACATCCCTTGTCTCTTTTTACATAAACCCACACAAAAAATGAATAATTTGAATAAGATGTGGCTGCCCAAAAGCCTCTGGTATTCCCTGAATTAGCAAAAGGTGACATCTGCAGTGTTTGGGGTAATCTGAAAAATGGGTTAAATTGTCTGTTCTTTGGGATTACAACTTCTTTTAATCCTCTTTTGCATTTCTAAGCTTCGTTTACTGCTTTATGATTTCAGTAACCCCCTTCGCTGTGTTTCTGAGTCAGCTGGGTCACCACGTTGGGCTGATGGTGCCTGGCCCTTAGCTCAGCAGGGGATGGGGTGATGGGAAGAAAGATCAACCATTTTCTGCTCCATATTTTAGTGATGAGCTCCATATTCTTTGCAGAGGCCAACGTGAGACCAAATCCTAATTTAATAAGGGTGCACAGAGGGCACCAAGCAGTATGTGGCTGATCTCTTTGCCCTGGTATCCAGTGATAGGATGTGTGGGAATGGCTCAAAGCTGCACCAGGGGTAGTTTAGGCTGGACATTAGGAAGCATTTCTTTAGCGAGAGGGTGGTCAAACCCTGGAACAGGCTTTCTAGAGAGGTGGTCAATGCTCCAATCCTGTCAGTGTTCAAGAGATATTTGGACAATGCCCTTAATAACGTGCTTTAGGTTTTGGTCAGCACTAAATTGGTCAGGCAGTTGGACTAGGTGATTGTTGTAGGTCCCTTCCCACTGAAAATAGTCTCGTCTCTTCTCTTCCTCTTCTCTTCCTCTTCTCTTCCTCTTCTCTTCCTCTTCTCTTCCTCTTCTCTTCCTCTTCTCTTCCTCTTCTCTTCCTCTTCTCTTCCTCTTCTCTTCCTCTTCTCTTCCTCTTCTCTTCTCTTCTCTTCTCTTCTCATCTCTTCTCTCCCATTCCATTCCATTCCACTCTATTCTATTCTGTTCTACTCCTCCACACGGAGCCAAGGTCATGGTCAGGTCTTTCGGTCCTCGCTGGCTTCATCCCTCCCACCACTGGGTTTCGGTGTTGATGCAGCCTGTGGTTATCACTGACTCGAGGTGTGTCGGGGTGGGTGGTTTAGGGAATGTGCTGGGGGTGGGACGCACACGCTGGAGAGCTGGCGCCTTTGCCAGGTGTTGAAATCAAGACAGAGGAAAGGGGTGTTGGCAGAGCCGCGTGGGAGCCCAGTGCCGGCACACCGGGCTTCGTGCCGGGGAGCAGCGCTACTCCAGCTGGGCTGAAGGGGGTCAAAGCCATCGTCTTCAAGTCTTGCATGGGCATATGCTGCCAGGCTTGGTTGTCTGGGTGGCAGCACAGAGCTGCGGGGTGGTCTTGCAGAAAAAGTAAGTTCATCACCAGGTTGGTGCCTCTGGCTGGGCTCGGTCCATCCAGTCTCTCATCTTCCCCCTGCCCTGTACTGCCGACGTCGTGCTGAATATGCTGCGGCCACCGGGTCTGTGTCCCAAAGAGTTCCAACTGTAAAACACAGAGGGTTCGGGGTGGAAGCTGCGAGCCGGAGCGAGTGCTGGGGTGCTGTAACCTGGGCATGTGTTTTAGCTGGCTTACAGACTTGCTGAATTCCCTCAGGAGCTGAAAACTAGGAATTGGTTTGCAGCCCTTTGCAAATACTCTCTTTAGTGTAAATAATGCTGCAGGACTCGGCATCAATGAGGCCGGAGGAAAGAGTTGCTGTCCTCACCCAAGCTGCTCTTCTTCTCCATCTTGCCTCCTGAAATGCTGCTGAGCACTCGATGCAAGCATTGGCTCATAGAATCAGAGAATGGTTTGGGTTGGGAGGGACCTTCAAAGGTCATCTAGTTGAAATATCTCTCTGTCTCTGTTTGTTCTCCTTCAGGCTGGAATGGGTGGAAATCATCGAGCCTCGAACTCGGGAGCGCATGTACGCCAACCTCATCACGGGGGAGTGTGTATGGGACCCCCCTGCTGGGGTGCGGATCAAACGCACAAATGAAAACCAGTGGTGGGAGCTCTTTGACCCCAACACCTCCCGTTTCTACTACTACAATGCCACCACACAGAGGACAGTGTGGCACCGGCCACAGAACTGCGATATCATCCCTCTGGCCAAGCTGCAGACCCTGAAGCAGAACACGGAGTCACCAAGGGCTTCCACAGAGAACAGCCCCGGAAGGAGCAGCAATGTCAGCAGGGAGGGCAGCACCAGCTCCTCCCTGGAGCAGGAACTGGAGGGCAGCGAGAAGGTGCAGGAGCAGAGATCAAGCCGTCAGTCAACCCAGTATGCCGTAGTGAAAGAAGAAACGGAAAGGTAAAAAAAACAAGGCTGTCTCTGCTGTCACATCACAGGCGCGTGTGACTGAGCTCGGTGATGGGTTGGTGCAATTAAATTGTGAGTTCAGATACCCTGGTAGCCTCCCAGTGCTGTGGAAGAGCGGAGTCCTGGTCCTGCAGCTCTTTCTCTCTCTTGCGCAGATGTAGTTTGTGGATGGCTTCTCTAGCTAGATTGCTCATGGGTCACTGCACCAAGTCTTGGAGAGTGGGTTTGCTCCTCCATAAAATAATCACTTACAGGAGGAAGAGGTAAAAGCATCTGTGAAAGGTGTTTCTCCTTCTTAGGGGCAACTTAGGTGTTTCCTCCAGAAAGGTACATTAGAGAAATAATTTCTTTTCCTCTGAATTACATGGTTTTATAGAGTGGTGTGGTTTTAAATCTTTTCCCTGGATAAGATCTTCCTAACAAAGCAGCATGATTCATGCTGCAGCCATGGGTTGTCCCACTGGTCTATGGAGCTCCTAGCAGAGATGACTTCTTTTGTAAAGGAGACGCTTCAAACTGTACAGTAAGTTATTGTCCAGTTTCTAAGTTCCAGCTGCATACGGACAACATACTGAAGCATCTGCATTGCTGCTCCATGTGCTTTATTTCATGCTTTTATGGCTTGCAAGCTTCAGATCAGGCAGTTCATTACTTAATATATTTGTATTCTATTAAACAATGACTCTTACAATGTTAATAGCCCAACAGTGTCACTGGCGAGCAATCAGCAGCGTGATTTCTGCTCGCAACTAGTTCTGCTTCCTTACAGCTGGCACACAGAAACTGTGGCTGGGTGATCTCATGGCCGTGCAGGATGGGAACAGGAACTCCCAGCTCAGCAAGTGCTTTCATGTGGGACCTCAGACGCAGCCTTGCCTCCGTGCGTCTAGCCTGTGAGGGTAGGCTTGATCTCCCCGAGCTCTTGGAAGATTCCCTGATAAAAATGCTGAGTGTGGAGATGGCATCTTCCCTTGCAAGGCAGGTGGTGTTTGGAGAGGGAGATAGTTTCGGTGTTCAGTCACAGGGGTGCTGGGTGAGCTGACTGGCATTCACTGCAGGAAACACGGCTGCCCATGGTGGCCAGGTCCAGCTGGGGCTGTTCCGGGTATGTGCTGCTAGCTATTTAATCCAGTCTTTGCTTGGACATCCCCAAAAATACCAAGCCCTGACCTTTGATAGGACAAGGGGTAATGGTTTTAAACTAAAAGAGAGTAGAAGGAGATGAGATGTAAGGAAGAAATTTGTTATGCTGAGGGTGGTGAGGCACTGGCACAGGTTGCCCAGAGAGGTGATTGATGCCCCATCCCTGGAAATATTGAAGGCCTGGTTGGACAGGGCTCTGAGCAGCCTGGTGTGGTGTAAGGTGTCCGTGCTCATGGCAGAGGTGTTAGACAAGATGACCTTCAAAGGTCTGTTCCAACCCAAACCATCTGATGATTCTGTGACCTGCTACAGGCAGCAGCCTACTGTACTCTGCCCATCACCCCCTACTTCTAGCTTGTGGCCTCAACTAACGTCCGTCAGAGACCGCTTGTGCAGGCTACACCCAGAAACATGTAAATCCTCAGCTGTGGGGAATACAGATTCGCTCTGGAGTGGGAG
The DNA here is from genome assembly GCF_023638135.1 of Falco biarmicus. NCBI lineage: Eukaryota > Metazoa > Chordata > Aves > Falconiformes > Falconidae > Falco > Falco biarmicus. The sequence goes on from NC_079290.1 coordinate 13,563,960, forward strand.
TGCTTTGTCAAATGAAACTACCAACATCCAGAATAGCCAGGACCCTGCTGCCCACCCTGCGTCCTGCTTTGTCTGACCGTAGCTGGAATGGGGAATATATTTCTCCCACCCCTTTGTGCTGGGCATTGCACAGGTATGGCACAATAACACCTTTCCTGAAGAGTTTCAGGGTAAAGACCAAGGGACTCCAGGCAGTCTTTGGAGTTGTGCTGAAACCAGTTGTTCTTTTTCCCAGGGTCATGGTGGCTGGCCCATGTGCAAGCAGAGTTCTCTCTCTCTCCCATCTCCTCCCTCCCAGCACCAAACACTTCCCTTGTCCACATCTGTAACTCTGCTTCACTGCTCTCTCTATACCTCCATCCCACCCACATTCACCTTCCCACCACCCTCTGGGTTGTCCAGTTTCTCCTTCATCCAGCTTGATGCTGCTAAGCTACAAGTGGCTTGTTGTCTTCAGGTATGTGCCCTGTCCTGGCATGTGCCCTTCTTGAAGGCTGCGTAGATAATGCCAGGCATCAAGAGAAATAAATGAGGTGCTGTCTGCATCATACCCAGAGGGTTTCCCAGCACTTGCCCTTGCGTGAAGGGATCCCATCTCCCATACCTGCATTTGGATGGGCAGGGGAAGTCATCCTGGGCACAAGGAACAGGAGCAATCACTATTGGAGCCTGTTTTGGGGGGTGCAGAGCAGAATCATTGGGTTTTGTTTCTAGGATTGCAGTTGCTGTTTCATAACATGCTGCCCTCTGGGGAGCGCTCTGTGCTGCAGCAGGCTGGGCTCAGCAGCTCTCTTTCTCAAGTACTTACTCCTGCAGCTCCATATTTCACACAGCAAGCACCTGGAATGGACTTTCACCTCTCCCTGCTGGACACAGCCAACAACTCAGCTCATGGCTGGTAAACAAGCTGCTCGCAGCTCCCAGCCCTTGGGCTGAACTGGTCCCAGTTGCCCATGGGAATCTGGTGTTCTATGTCTGTTTTTAAACTCCCCATCACTGTCTTCTCCAGACTTCATAGCAGCTCCAAGAGGAACCTGGAGGTCGGTGAAAGTCATGGTACACAGTGCCCCCACGGGTGGTAGCATTGCAAATTTCTTCCTTGTGTCCACCCTACATCTCCCCCTTTCAGTTCAAAGCCTCCCCCCAGTCCTGTCACCCCAGGCCCTGCTAAAAAGCCCGTCCCCACCTTCCTACAGCCCCTGTAGGCACCGAGTGGCCGCAGCCAGGTCTCCCTGCAGCCTCCTCTGCTCCGGGCTGAGCCCCCCCAGCTCTCCCAGCCTTTCTCCGCAGCAGAGGGCTTCCAGCCCTCGGAACAGCTCCGTGTCCCTCCCCCGGCCCCGCTCCAGCAGGTCCCTGCCTGGCTTGTGCTGGGGACCCCCGAGCTGGGCGCAGTGCTGCGGGGGGTCTCCCCAGAGCGGAGCAGAGGGGCAGAATCCCCTCCCTCGCCCTGCCGGCCACGCCGCTCGGGGTGCAGCCCAGGAGCTGGCTGGTGAAGCAGGAGCTTGTTCCTGAAGCACTGTGAAAGGTTGAGGGGGATCAGGTGAATGGGTTTTGATCTCCCTGGACTTTGCTGCCCAAACAGGTGGGGGATCAGTGGCTCCCTGGGTGAAGGTCCATTCCCCATAGCATTTGCATGCTGGACCACAGAAGCTAGTGTGGACACTGCAGGTCACTAATCCTTCGTGTCCTCCACCCACATGTTCTCTTTTCTTTTCCAATGCTTGGGGATGCAAAGCTGCTTAGTAGAGTGGGAAGAGAAAGGACTGCACCTGGGCTCTCAAATAGAAAGGTTTAACCCATCGAGACCTCCTGCTGGTGGAGAAGAGCAGGCCAGCCATGGGGAGGCTTTGCTTCTTGCTGCTGGAGGGTTGTGTGTCCTTTCAGCCCCAGCAATTTGTAGTCTTGGCCTTGCTGGGGACCAGCAGAGTGCATACCAGGTCTCCTAGCTTTAAAAATAAATCAAAAATTTTAAAAAAACAGATGCCACTAGAGGGAGCAGATATTCCTGTTCGCTGGACAGTTTCTACCTGCCTCCCTGGGGTGACAAAATGATCCTGTCCCTTCAGCTCAGCCAAACCATGGCAGCATCCTGCTTCACTGGAAGCACACTAAAGTCTCTTGACCTCCATGTCCTGGCTGGAAAAAATCACATTCCTATGCTGACCTGGCCTCCTGAGCAACTGGGCTGGGCATTCTGGAAAGCCTGGGAAGCTTTGCTGACACGTCAAGGTCACTGTGACCCATTAAGGGAGAGATTTCTGAACATTAAGGAACCCTTGGAGGGGCTGAGGATGCTGCAGCATGGTCTGTCGATGCCACGCAGCCTCACAGCTCTTGCCACAAGGGAAGTCTGCCTGCAAAAACAACTTTATTCCCACCAGAAGTGGGATGGTCTTTGCTGCAGCCTTTGCAAGGAAGGGGAGATGCTGTGGGTTGAAAGGGGAGATGTGGTTGAATGTGGTTGGCATGGCGTGACATTTCCAGCAGGAATGGGGCAGATGGGAAGCTGTAGAAGCACCAGTGTAACACCAGCAAATGGTTAGATCCATGTGGAATGGGTGTGGAAGTGGGTAAAGTACAGGCAGGCATGAAGGCCTTGTATGCTGCTGGAAACAGCTGCCGGGGATGTGGGATGCCATGGTGGAGTGTTTGCCCTGTAGCTGGATGACCAGAGGGGGGTTTATCTGGCTCTGATTTCTGTAGCGAAGTGCAGATGAAGAAGGAGGGCTTGCTTACGCTGATCTGCAGGAAAGCTTCCAGGGATGCAGAGATTTCATCTGCAAAAGTGGCTGATGCTCTCAGGCCCAGGACAGATAAGCCGAACATGAGCTGTGCAAATTAAAAATTGATTTTTGATTGTGGTGATAGCAGCTGCAAAGGGCAGAGCTGGTTCAGGCGTTTGTGCCTTGAGCTTCTCAGCATTCAGGGTATCTCTGCATTTTAGTGTTGGTTTCTGACCCCAAGCAACTTCCAGGCACAAGCTGAAAAAACACATATTTCTATAAAATATACTTGTTCTGTAGCTGCCCAAGTCTTAAAACTTAGGAAAGCTGCTTCAGGCAAGGAATGTTACAGGCAGACAAACCACGTGTTTCTTGTGGGGCTTAAAGTATCTGAAGACATGAAAACTTCTGCAGAAGGAGGCAGTGAGTACCATGCCTCATTGTACCTAAAGCATGAATAGGAAGCCACTTGGCAAAGGTCAGACAGTTGCCAGCTCTCAGTGACCCTGTGGATGAAGCTTTTTTTATTTTCCCTTCATCTTTTGCTTGCAAGCATTGAAGTATATACACCCATGGATGCCCTGGGCAAGCAGATGTGAAGTGGTGACTGATAGTGAGCCAGATCTTGAGTTTACATGATCTTTCAAGACACCTCCAGCCCTGCTTTCGGTGACATCTCTGATGCCGTATGGCTGTCTGCCCACCAAAGTGCTGGCCTTGACCTGGTGGGTGTATAATTGCTGGCTGTGGGAGGTGAGAGTCAAACTGCTCTATTTCAGTCTTCCTCAATGAAGAGCATTGCTGCAGCCCCTTGTTGTAGGGGTCATAGAAACATCGAATTGTTTGGGTTGGAAAAGATCTTCAAAGATCATCTAGTCGACCACCCCTGCAAGGAGCAGGGACATCTTCAACTAGGTCAGGTTGCTCAGAGCCCCATCCACCCTGATCTTGAGTGTTTCCAGGGATGGCGCAATCCAGGGATGGAATGGCCTTCAAGGGCTGATTTTGGCAAGGCCAGACCTGCTGGGCATTGTTTGAGCACTTGCAGGGCTCCAGGGTGTTGGTAGATAGCTCCTGGGATCACTGATCTCTCAGCACCCAGGGTTGCATCTGAGCCTTGCTGTCCATGGGCAGCCAAGGAGGCACCCTGGGATGGGGCCGATATGTACAATATCCATGGGGGAAGCAATTATTTGCGGTCACCTCTGCATGGGACAGTTGGTGTTTCTAATCCTCAACTCTAACAACCCCAAGATGAGGATGGATCCAGGCATCGTGTGATGTGTTGGAGATGACAACTGGAAATACTTCATTTGCATCAAGAGAAGGAAACAGAAGGGGATTATTTGTGAGGCTGGGGAGGTGGTGGATCTAGTAAACAGGGTGGGTGGAGAGCAGGCTGAGTAATCACCTTCAGTCAGAGACATGGCTGAAGTCTCCTTGGTAGGACAATGTAAAAAGTTGTTTTTCCAGTTCTTGGTTTTGTTTCTCATTGAAGAACCACAGCTGGAAGGGAGCTCTGTAGATTATCTGGTTGAACCTCCTGCTTCATGTTTCACAGTATTCTTAGAGTCATTTCAGCAAGGTTTCTGGCTAAGCGTTTCCCTCCTGAACTTGTCTGGTCTTAAAAGGGAGGTCAGGGGAAGTGGGCAAGTTTTGAGCAACTAATATTGTTGGAGTTTGCACTCAGAGGTGCCCCACACTCTGTGGTGATTGAAGGATTTAGGAACCAGAGCATCTGGTTTGGTGGGAGATGGTGGAGGCTGCTCTGAGTCCATTCCTCATGTCCTCGGTGCAGCTGTGGACCAAGTTGGGGATGGATCCATCACACGTGCAGGTTGGGGATGCCGTCAGCCCTTGCATCCACAGGGAATGTGCTATTGCCGAGCACTTGGATCTCGCTGGACTTGCTTGGCACTGCTGTAGTGAGATGGGATTTGTGCGTAGCTATAATTAGCAGCTGGATCTGGCTCTGGAGACTGCGGTAGGAAGCAATGCTGTGTTGTCTCAGTTCAGTGAGCTAGTGTCTGCTCATCTTTGGGATCTCAATAACAGGTTTATCTTGGTGGTCAGCAAAGGTAGAGCCCTTCCCAGCAGGGATTTCTTGCTTATGGTGGCTCGCCCTAGACTTTGCCTTGCTTGTCTTAAAATGGTAACTTTTCTACAAAGCATAACATGACAGCTGTGAAATCTCGGGGCGGGCTGCAGCCAGCACTTCAGCTGGGTTCTGTGTCACTGGGACTTTCTACGCTGTCTGAAAGTGTCTATGGTTATTGGTCCGTGCAGAGTCTTCCTATTGCTCAAAATCCTTGGAGAAGGCTTTGGAGGGGCAGAGGGGACCTCCTTCTTGGAGCTCATGCTGTCATCCACGGAGGACTCAGCTGTGCTGCCAGTGGGCAGCATCTCTAACTCCTGCTTCACCAGGGAGGAGTGACAAGGGGAGGCTTGAAGGACAAGCAGGTGGATCTTCTCTGACCATCAGAAGAGCTTTCCTTGGACCACCACCCAGGACTCTTTGAGAACAGGGGGTCTGTACCAAAGTCCCATCTGCTGTGAAATTGTGCCTGAGTTATTTCTCAAGACTTGAACTTTTCTTGCAGGTCTTCCCGTGATTCTGAAGGCATCATGATATTGGAGAAGACAAAATGCAGCACTTAAATCTTCCTGGATTAAGTGTAGCTGAGCTGAAATAGCTGAGGGGTATTCTCTTACAAGCCAATCCCTGAGATGCACCGGAGCTGTCTGGGGTCAATGTGTGATGGTAATAGGTCCTGTCAGGTGTCTTGGGCAGAGCAGAGCAGCTGCAGGTAAATGCACGGCTTTAAAACACAAAGTATTCTCCCTGATGCAGGCAGCAGCCATTTTCTAATTGCAAGAGCCCAAAAAAGCAGCTTTGTGGTATAAAAGATGGCTCAAACCTAGAAAATGTGTGTTTTGAGTGTCTGGAAAGCTGTTTCTCCGTGCCTTGAGTGAACAAAACCACAATTTTGTTTGCGATTCTCTGAATTTATGTACTTTTCCAAAGGCTGTGGGGAAAACCTGCCGTGCTCGGGTTTGGAGTGCCGGTGGATCAATGAAATAAGTCTCTGCAGCATCTGCTGCATGGGGATTTTCCAGGTCCCAGCAGGAATACTCAGCCCTCCTCCAAAACAAGCCTCCACTATGAAGAGAAACTGAGGAAGGATGTGGAGTTACTTCAGAAAACGGTGCAGCAGGGCTACTTGATCCCCAAAACCTTCCTTCCCAACATCTTGCCTCCAGCAGTAGCATAATGCATGGAATTCAGAGCATTTCTTCACCCAAGGGCTGGATTTTCCCAGCTGAATGACATCTCCATGCCTAGTGTGAAGATTTTGTGGGTGCTGGCTACATTGTGCATGTTCCTTTGCATCTCAGGGTTTGTGTGTTGAGGAGCACTTCTCCTGCAGATGGGTCAACATCATGCCAACAGACCAGCTACATCATGGGAAGCACAAGTTGCCTGCATCCCTGTGCCAAGAGCAAGTGCTTCTTCTCAACTTAGGAGTACTCTACCCAGGACAGAAAGTTGCCAGTGGTTGCACAGGCTGCAAGGTCATGCATGGGCCTGGCTTCAGTGCAGGTTCAGGCAGGATTTGTAGGATGGGCTTTCTTCTGGGTTGCCATCTCTTAAACACCACAACTTGATTAACTGTTCTGCCTTGAGGTTACAGAAGGGTTATTTTGATGCATTGGCACAGGCAGCTCGGGCAGAGGAGGGATGTGACCGTCACTGCTGGAGTGGACAACTAGGGTGCCACTTGTCCCCTTCCAGCTGATGAACCCAAGTGCTGAGGGCTTCTCACAGGGGAAGGGTGTGGAGGATACATTCAAAACCCATAAAGCTCTAGGAGTGCTGTTTTGGCATTTCTGAAATTGGCAATAATTAAGTTCTGTTCCTTGTTGCCTTCTCCATCTGCTGGCACCAGAGGACTGAATGTTTCTGCTTCCTGAGCGACCACTCCCAAGGTCTAGAAAACACCCTGCAAGCAGCCAAAGTGACCTGTGAAAGTACAGACTTCTCCATGCATGCCATGGAAGGACTCATTCTGAAACAGCATTTGGTGTCCTTCATGCCTCTATTGTGTGTTCATCTAGAAATGGGTGTCTTGGTCTGCCAGTATCCTAAGGCTGGAACAGGGCCACCCATGGCTGAAACAATATTTTTATGGGTTAAGTCCATAAAGCTTGGTCAATATTTAATGCTGCAATAATTAACCATGGGAAGAGTTTTCCAAAGAATGTGCCAGGTTCTTGATGGCTGTTACTAACCTGCTCCTTTCTGATATATGTGCCTGACTGACTCTTGGAGTGAAGGCATGGAGTCAGGAGCTTCTTCTAGGTGAAGGTCCAAGGGCTGGAAGCCCTCTGCTGCGGAGAAAGGCTGCGAGAGCTGGGGGGGCTCAGCCCGGAGCAGAGGAGGCTGCGGGGAGACCTGGCTGCGGCCACTCGGTGCCTACAGGGGCTGTAGGAAGGTGGGGACAGGCTTTTTTACCAGGACATGGGGCAACGGTTTTAAACTGAAAAAGGGTGGGTTTATACGGGACACAAGGAAGAAATTTCTTATGATGAGGGTGGTGAGGCATTGGCACAGATTGCAGAGCAGCTGTGGATGCTCCATCCCTGGCAGTGTTCAAGGCCAGGTTGGACGGGGCTGGGAGCAGCCTGGGCTAGTGGGAGACGTCCCTGCCTGTGGGGACAAAAAAACTAGATGATCATTGAAGGACCCTTCCAACCCAAATCATCTGAAGATTTGATTTTTTGTTCCACTACAGGAACAAAAAGTAGGAGGAATTTTTTGAAGCCTGGAGTCTGCTCACTGGCTGCTGTTACCACATCAGATAGTCTGCGTTTACACTGATCTAGATGAGCCCTAAGTAGCTGCATCGTCCCTCCCATCACAGAAGGGCAAGGAGGATTGTCCAGAAGCCCTCTACCCTGCCAGTCTCCAGCACTGCGGGGACATCGTCCCATACCCAGACCACAGCGTACCACTGCAAATCCTTTTCTTCCTGGTGTTTTATCCGCAGGGTGTTCTGTGCAAGCATTTGTGCATACAGCCAGCAGGCAGAGCAGGAGGTCAGGGGACTAAGGCCCCCCCCCTCGGCTCTGGTGGGCAGAAAATCCAGCACAGGCTCTGCCTGCCCTCAGAGCAGGCTCAGAAGAGTCCTGCTCACTGCTACAGGGATGCTGCTGGCCTGGGGGAAGGGAACGTTTGAGGAAATTGTAGGTATCACTGAATTTGAGACTTTTTTTTTCCCCTCTTATTTGCTGCCTGTAGCAGAACAGCCACACCCCTGCTGTTTTCGTCACCATGCTCATTTCTTTCTTCCCTCCTCCCCATAAGCCTTGCAGAGATAGTCACTCGGTTATTTTTCAGCAGATGTGAGATTCCACCTTACCAAACAAACCCAGCAAGATCCGAGGCGGTGACCTTCAATAGATGCCACTTTGACCACAGCCCTGACCTGTTGCCAGGGGTGCAGCAGCAGACCATGGCACGGGCTTCCAGGGCCACCTCAAGGGCTTTTACATAGACCTGCTCCAAACTGCTGCTGCTTTAGCCTCCATGGTGGAGTGCCAAAGGTCCATATGGTTTTGCTAATAGTTGCAGTGCATGTTTGCTTTGCTCTCCTGTGTCCTCTCACTTCCCATTTTCGCCTTCTATTGGACACACCTTGCCTAATATAAGGATTCATGTCCTCAGGACATGGGATATTCCAGCACCCAGGTGAGCAGGGCTGGGGCTCAGTCTCCTTTTTCCACCCAACAGCCTTCAGGCAGTCCATTTCAAACAGCTGAATCCATCACAGCTGGGTTGCTCTGAAGGTTTTGGGTTTAATGGTTACCGAGCAGCTCCCCAGCTTCATGCTCTTCTGTTGGTTGCATGAGATCCCAAATTTCACAAACCTTGTAAGGCGTGATGGTGGGGAGGATGCTAATTGGAACCATTGGGGCTGGGGGAGACAGACAGCTTCATCTGCAGCATGGTGGGAATGGGTTTTCAGACTGTAATTAAAGGCAAGAGCTCCGCAGGAAATCACTTTCCAAGGCCATGCGTCTTCCTCCATCGCTTTCACATGCTGCAAGCAGATTGTGCATTGCACAGAGGCTGCACACAGAGCCAAGCTCCCAAATTCAGTTTTCCAATGTCTTTTTGTCTTGTTTTATCCCTGTTATTAACTTAGCCGGGGTCATTCCCACCCATATCATGACAAAAGCCCAGCACTCCTTCTCTCCAAGTCAGATTCTCATCTGCTGATGCTTGGCATTGCTATGTTTTTCTTCTAGTGAGCATAGCTGGTCAAAGAGCAACTCGGTTGGGCTAGATGATCATTGTAGGTCCCTTCCAACAGAAATACTCTGTTCTATTCATGCCTTTACATTTCTTGTAGCTCCTCTAAGCAGATCATGAGGATCATGGAAGTCAGTTGGGTTGGCCTGTGTTTCTGCTGCTGGGTATCCATATGGATATTGGGTGAGTGACCTCTTGTGATCACCTACTATAGGTTGCCAACAATTGCTGCCTTCTCTTAAGTATCGAGAGAAGATTTGATGGTTTCACGGATGCTTCTGCTCACCTTGTTATGAGAAGCTCAAGTACTGAACCACTTCAGGGTGGGCTTCATGGCTGATGTTGGATCCTCTGGCCATCAGTCTAGAGAAGTTCGTAGAAGCTTAAAATCATTGAATGGTTTGGGTTGGAAGGAACCTTCAAAGGTCATCTAGTCCAGCTGCCCCTGCAGTGAGCAGGGACATCTTCAACTAGGTCAGGCTGCTTGGAGCCCTGTCCAACCTGACCTTGACTGTTTTCAGGGATGGGGCATTGCCCAGCAGGGAGCAGCAGTGCCCTTGTACAGCCGGAGCATGATGGTTGTCTTTGCAGGCATACTCCTTCTTCAGTTGCGATCTCTCAGTATCCCCACTTTGTCTGGATTATTTGATTCCCCCTGGATGGGAGAACGTCTCACTCAACTTCCTTTGGCTTCAGTTTCCTTTCCCCCCCTGCCAGCACCACAGGCGCTCAGGTGCTGGCCACATTGGGTCTTGCCCCACCTGTCTGAGTGAGTTTTGCACCAGATGTGACCTTTATCATGAGGCTGTTCAGAAACATGTCTTCTGGGCTTAACAAGTGTCATGGGCCTCTTCACTAATTTGGTTTCACTCACCCTGCTCTGGTTCTGCGCACTTACTGTGGTCACAGCAATAATGATGTGAGCCGAGCTGTTGGGTGGTGAACCACTTGAAAAAGTATGTGGATATTTGGAGACGACTGTGAGTGGAAAATGCCTTTCCAATACAAAACTATCAGCATCTCAAGATTTAGCTCCACTTCCTCATACCATTCGCAAATATTTTAGAGAAAAATGTTCATATCTTGAATTTCTTGCTCTAAGCTCTAAGATGAAATCAGGGACAAAGCGCTCAGTCCTGTTTCTTTTTAATATCCTTCTCTTGAATTCTCTGCTGCCTGCTGCAAAACAGGACTCGGATTAGACAGATATTTGTCTAATGCAGCCAAGTGCTTACGTAGATCATCAGACCCAAAATACAGTTTACATAACTGCAAAGAAAACCATCTTTTAACTTTTATTAGAAGCAGTGGCTGTAATTAAGAGTATGAAGCCTTGCAGGCCAGTGATTAGAACAGAGGATTAGGTGCTGGGATTTCATTTCTATTCCTGGCTTTGCCATCGAGCTGTGCTATTTCAGTCAAGTCACTTTCCCTTATTTTAAAAATAAAAGCAATGCTGGTCTCCAAGCCACTGTGAAATGTGCCACTTCCTATTCGGGGGGGGGGGGGGCGTGTGGGGCGGGTATGCGGGAATGCTTCATTTATTCTTTTTATAATTTCTTAGAAGTTTGCTGTTCTGCCAGAGGTTCCCATGCTCCATGCTACCAGAAGCAAACTTGTGTCTATACTGGAGCCTTTGCAATCCACAGTTCAGGGTATTAATGGCAAATCACCTTCCAAGTGTCCTCCACCCCAGCTGAGAGAAGGTACATGCCAGGAGAGAGCTCCCATTGGAAAAAAAAAAAAAAAAAAAAAAAAAAAGCAAAGCTGCCTTTTGCAAACACCACTGGCTCTGAGAGAGGTGGGAGATGAGAGGCAGGTCCAGATGTGCCCCTCCTCCAGGTATGCTGCTCCTTCTCACACCTCACTGCAGTACAGAAGCAGCTAGTGGCATTTCAGGCACCAGGGTTCATGTTGTTGCTCCTGCTGCTCTCTGCAGTTTTGAGGCTCACCACTCTTTTTTGTGCCCGCTGAGGTTTGTATCAGCATCGTGCCAGGGAAATGTAAGCATTGCAAGCACGGGAGCCGATCAGCCTTACAGTACACATGCCCTGTGTGTGCTGAGATGAAGCAGTGCCACCACTGGACAGCAAATGTTGGGAGCTTTTAGCAGCAGCTGCTGTATCTCAGTAGCATGTTGAAAACCTCGCCCAGGCATCTGTCTTAGCAATTGTCATAAAAGACATTTGGCAATCAGTTTTGGAATCTGGCTCCAGCATAATTAGGTTTGTACAAGATCCCATTAGTCAGACAGGGGATTAGCCCGGAGTCCTGGGTCCCGGCTGCGTTTGGGCAGGTGATGTGGTGGTTGGTGCAGGAGAATTGGAACTGGAAGGTGCACTCATCTTGTGGCATTTCAATTTGACGGGTTTTTCCCCGTATTAAGCTGCCTTAATTTCCTTGGTCAGGCCAGCGTAGGGCTCAGGAGTCACTGTCAGGCTGTGAGCACCCTGCGGCTCTTGATGTATATGGTGAGGAGGGTGCAGCTGCAACATGGGCTGGAGCTGCAAGAGCTCAACATGTTTTTCTGGAGCCTGTTCTGCTACAAGCACCAGGCTTGTTGGTGCATGAGGTTGTTCTGGAATAGCTCCAGGATGTGAAAATCAAGATTTGTCGGCTAGAGCCTCAGGCTCCCTTGAAGAGCCACAGAGACCTGGGGTTTGTGGGGAGATCTCTTCCCATTGCAGTAAGAAGACTGTTGATGTTTCTTGTCTCTCAGGGTAGACTTAACATGTTACAAGGCCTCCTGTTTCAGGATTAAGCATTCAGATTGACAATTATGGTGGAATAACCATTTTGTTTACATTTAGCGTAATGCATGTAGCATTTTTGTTACATCTTAGCCTAATGCAAGTCACAGAATCATCGAATGATTTGGGTTGGAAGGGACCTTTGAAGGCCATCTAGTCCACCCCCCCTGCCACGGGCAGGGACATCTTCAACTAGACCAGGTTGCTCAGAGCCCCATCCAGCCTGGCCTTGAATGTTTCCAGGGATGGGGCATCAACCACCTCCCTGGGCAACCAGTGCCCATATGATGAGTCTCACCACACTCATCATAAAAAATGTCTTCCTTATATCTAGTCTGAATCTCCGCGCCTTCAGTTTAAAACCATTCTCCTTTGTCCTGTTGCTACAGACCCTGCTAAAAAGTCTGTCCCCATCTTTCTTGTAAGCCCCCTCTAAGTACTGGAAGCCTGCTGAACACCCCCAGCTCTCCCAGCATTTCCTCATAGGAGAGGCATTCCATCCGTCAGATCATCTTCGCGTCCTCCTCTGGACCCACTCCAACAGGTCCATGTCTTTCCTGTACTGAGGACTCCAGAGCTGGACACAGTACTCCTGTGCAGCGGTACTGCTGTTGCTAAATGTGGCAAAACCCTGGAAGTCACAATATTAAGGGCACATGGTGGGGTGAAGTGTGCACAGGCAGCTCCTGCCAAGCAAATGGTGTGGCATGAGGATATCTTGACATATTTGCAACAATTTCATCATCTGCATGAGTGTGAAGACACTTAGCACTGATTTGAATTCATTTTTGGTGCATTGTTTAGACCATATTAAACACCTGCTTGACTGGTGCCATCCAGAATTGAAGGGCTCTTGGTTTGGTTTAGTTAAAGTGACTTTAGGGGCAACTTCAGAACCTGAGCTACAGACATTTTTAATTTTAGGGGAAGGCTGGGTTGCTTTTCGTAAAATAAATGGTCCCAGAAAGCTAAGTATATTGACTTAAGTACATCTTATAGTACAAACAGGACTGGGATTTGGGTACAGAGTCTTGATCCTGCTTAGCCTCCCAACAGAAGCTGGAGGAAAGGGAAACGTAGTGAAAGCACTTAAAACACACTGTCTTGAGCAAGGATTTTGCTTCAGATGTTTGTCCACCAACAAAAGAGAAAAGAATATTGCTAAAGTTATGGTTGCATCAGCCCCACCATGGTTTTGTCTCCTTGTGGAAGGAAGAGGACGTGGAAGATGTAGTGAGCGTCTCTGGTACAGACGATGTACAACCTTGCCACTTTGGAGAGATGGGCTTTGTATAGTCTTGCCAGTTGTCTCAAGTTGTGACAAACTAGTGCTCATTTTAGTCTCCTGATGTCTCTTTTGGTCTTCAGCTTCATTCTTGCAGAGGTGCAGGCTTTGGCTGTGCTCACCAGATTTTTTTAAATGGAAAGCAAGTGAGGTTGTAGGCAAGAAATGATGGGGTTGGGAAGGAAGAGGCTACTCAAGGGAGTGCCACATTGAGGGTGGCATTAGCAGGGGTATGGTGGCATCTGCAAGGGTGGCAGCTAAGGGAAAAGCAACCTGCCCACAGCCCTGAATTCCCTGAGTTAAAGGTTGGTCAGCGTTAACCTTGATCATGGAGCAAGTCTGCTTGGAAGCCATTTCTGTGGACAGGGATGACACAAAGGTGGTTGGGAATGGCCAGACCAATACAATTGCCATCTGTGATGGTATGACTACTACCTGGATGATGAGAGCATCCACCTTGACTCTGCCTAGGGTTTGGATGTATCTTCCATGGCATCCTTGTGTTCAAATTGGGACATTAAAGTCTAGACAGGGACACTACTAGGTGGGTGAAAAACTGGATCATCAAGTTCAGAGGGTGGTAGTTAATGGTTGATACCCAACCTAATGGTTAGCTGCAAGGGAAGCTCCTCCCAGGCCCATCCTGGGACCTATCCTGTTCCATATCCTTATCAATAAACTGCGGAGCAGACAGAAGTCGCCCTCATCTGCAGACCAGCTGCTTTGCTTGAGGGCACGGCTGATGTTCAGAGGGGCCCAGAGGAGTGAGGACAGGCTGGAAAGAACCTCCTGAAGCTCAGCAAGGCCAGATGTAGCGGTCAGGATTGACGAACCCTCTCTGGGCAATGGCTGGCTGGGTAACAGTTCTGCTGAGGACCCAGGAGTTCTGGGGAACTTTGCGCTGAATGCAGGTGAGCAGCATGCATTGGTGGCAAGGGGGGCTGGTAGCATCCTGGGCTGTAGCACCAGGCCTATAGCCAGTAGATCAAGGGAAGCAATTATTCTTCATTAGACCACAGCTGAGCAACTGTATGTAGTTTGGGGCTCTCCAGGACAAGAAGAACTTGATAAACTTGAGCGAGTCCAGCGGAGAGCCACCAGGATGGTCAGGGGCTGGAGCACATGATGTGTGAGGAGGAGGTGAGGGAGCTGGGCCGACTATGCCTGGAGAAGAGAAGGTTTCTGGGGAGACCTCAGGGCACCCTTCCAATACCTAAGCAGCACAATTGCGGCACTGCTGTAGCAGGACCAGTCAGCCTTTTGGTTAGAGCAGGATTTTGCTTTCTGTGATCAGCTTCTTGCCAATTTCTGGGTATGGTTTTGCCCATCAGGACTTGTGTGTGCAATGTGGTCCTCAGACCCATGTCTGTGGAAGCTCTTAACGCTATTCCTCTCCTTCCACTTCAGAAACTAATTTGGGTTGAGCTTTCTAGATTATCCCCATCCCCACAGAGTTCAGGAGTTGTTTAAGATGCAGCTTTTACCTAAGAGCACTTCTGCAGATGTTCATGGGAAACCCATGGTGGTGTTTTGGTACCTATGTCTCTCTGCAGCCAGGTCGGAAGAGCAACTTGTAACTGTGCTTGCAGCTCAGTTTGCAGCTGGATGAGTCAATTTAGACAGCGAGCTGCATGGAGCTGTGCAAGCAGTCAGGGGCTGCTGAGGAATTACTGTGCTTTTTCTGCTGCTCCATCCTTTTCTGGGGAGGACAGCAGCCTTTGGCTGAGGTTGGTTGAAGCACTCAACCCACCTTAGTGAAGTCTGGTGGGAACACCATAGGAAACCCACCTGTGAAAGCAAGTTTTTCTTTGATTGCCTTGCTTCAGTTTTCACTCAAACCGACACCAATCATTGGTTTGGGCTTCTGTAAAGCAGAATAATAGGCCTGTGGTGCTACGTTAACTAAATCAGTGAAGGAGGAGGACCTCTTTGCTTCATCTTTGCACCCAACATGAGAGGGGCTGTCAGTACAACCACTTATGTGAATGTTGTTTTTTTTTATGTAGGTTGTCCCACAGCTGTCAAGCTATCTATGGCTTCACCAGGCCATGCAGCATCTTCATTACCACCAGTTCGCTTCCTTGCTGCTGGCATCCCATGTAAATCCAGGTGCTAAAATCTGCAGCAAGGACCACCTTCAGTTTCTTTTCTGGCCAAGGCAGCAGCCTTCCAAGCGTCTAGTTCTCCAAGTTACTTTCTTAGAAAGATCAGTGGTGTGAGCATGAAGGTGGACCTCTGAATGAGAATGGCTGGTACAGGTACTGAGCGTCTTGGTGGTGGCTTGAACATCACACATCCCACTGGGTATGTAGTTTTGGGGATTGAGTACCTACCCATGGTGGTGGCCCAACAAAGTCTTGCTTTTTGTGCACTCTCACTTCCTTGTCGTTGCTGTTGGAAGCAGTGGAGGGAGGAGACTTTGCTCCAAGGTTGCCATTGCAGTCTTTCTTCTCATCTCTTGCATCTTCAGCCTGTGTCTTCATAGGCGCTCGCCTTGGTTTGTCAGCTGTGCTCTACCCTATGATGGCCATCCAGGCATCCCTTCATCTGTTTTACACAGCTGTGTATTGCTCGGTGGATGTTGGCTATAAAAAATAGCTGAGAATCTGTTCACAGCTGGGACATGTGTGGTCCAGGTCTGGTGCTGCTGTTGTGGCAGCAGCTCAGCGTCTGGGTTTGGGACTTGATGCACATTGGTGTGGTGCTGTGACCCACAGTCCCAGAGAGCCATGCAGAGCTGAAAACCCTCTGTATCCATGAAACCTGGGATCTGGAGGAGTGGGACATAAGGGGGTGTAGACCTTACTGATGTCAGTGGAAGAAGCTGTTGTCCATCACACAAGGCTGCAGGGAGTTCAGCCTTTGCCTGTTGGTTTTGATGGTCCTGCTTTGGTAGTGACCTGACTCCAGTTGAGTTGTTAGAAGGCAGCCCCTATGTTCCCACCAGACTTTCCCCAGGGATACTGCTGTATGTCTTTGCCATGCCCTGCCACTGCAGAGGAGGCTGTTCCCATGCATGGAGGTGTTCTAAACCAGGGAGGAGACCATCTTCTTGGGAAACCACAGGCTGGTGAGTGCTGTGGCAGCCAGAACAGGCACAATAGCTCTGAAGACAAGACATGGGCTTGGAGAAACATTTGTCCTTTTCCCAAAATCAGTTCAGAGCCTTATTTTCTGATAAGCCAGGGCAAGCACAGGCATTTGTAGGGGCTTTTTCTGTGCAAAAAATCTGTTTGCACCCCATGTGTGCAATGTGGAGGCAGGCAATATCATTTGCTTATCTGCAGAGGCCTCCTTGATGCAGCCAGGCTGTAGCAATGCCAGTTATCCTTCTGCAAAGAAAGTTAGGCTGGAAGGAGTACAGACAGAGGTGCATCGACTCCTTGAAGCCTGACAGAATTGCTCTGGAGGGCTTTAGTCTTGTCGATGCAAACCTGATTGCAGCTGAAATCATCAGAGTAAGCCTGCTGTGAAGACAGAAGTGTGGGACTGCTGCCTGACCTGGGCTTTGGGGCTGCTAAAACCAGTGCCCGTAATGTCTTCTGCACATCCTCAACCCCCCAGGGTGGAGGATACCACTGCACCCATCTTGGGCAGGGCACTGCTGGCATCAGGGCAAAAATAGAAGAAAAGTCCTTAACCTTCCAGTTTACCTCCTGGTAAGGAGTGTGCTCCCACACCCAGGGTTTATTCAAGGCATAACATTTCAGGAGCTTGCGCTTATCATTTTTAAAGTAGCAAAGGCTGGGATGCTCGGAGAACCTTCCTGGGCTAGATGTGGGCGTGCAGGTAATCCTGCACTTTGGTCTGATTCTGCCTGCACCCAGGGAGCTCCTGGCATACCTCAGGTCTCCTGGGAGGAGAATATGACAAGAAAAAAAAACAACCTCCAGCTGAGCCTGCTGGCAGCAGCAGCAGCATTTTCACACAGTGCAGTGGTGTATGCAGCCTCTGCTCTGGGAGCGAGCAGAGACCCTCCAGGGATGCTCAGTGGTTTCCAGCTGCCTGGTTCATGGCAAGCAGGTATGATGCTCTGCTAGGAGACGATTCTGACTTGCAGCATCAGCAGGACTGCACTTGGGACATCAGCAGAGCAGCAGGAGGGAGGGAAGGGGTCTACATTGGCAGATTGCAGCTCGGGGACCCCTGACCCCCCTGAAGCATCCCTCCTCCCTCCTGCACCATCTCCAAACACCCACTTAGTCCCATCAAGGATCAAAGAAGCTGAAACCATTGGGCAGCGATTGTTTTGGGCTTATTCCCTCTGTTCCAGGTGCCAGGATCAATTTCCACATGCCCCTTTTCGGATGCTCCTCTATCACTCTGGTTATTTTGGCAGACTACCAGGACAGGTGGTTTTGGCAACAAGCCTGTGCCAGGCAAAAATCAACTGAGAGCTGTTTGCAGCCACAGCTGATGGAGCTATTGCTACAGAGATCTTGCCAAAACCAGCCCCCAGTAAGCTCCCAACACCGGTCTGATGCTGAGCCCCCCTCAGAGCCCAGTGAGCCGACAAAATGATAAGTAGGTGTCAGCTTTGCCCATAAAAACCCTGTGTCAGTCCTGCTGGGGATGGTGATTCACAGCAGTTGTGGGGCTGATGTCCCTGAGTCTTTTTCAAAGCATATGTGTTTTGTGCCGCCTGTGCAAATGTGGCATTTATCTTCCCTTGCACTATTTCCAACGATCCCTTCTCATCCCATCATGTACCTGGAGGTGTATTCCAGGCAGAGCCATTGCTTGGTTTCCTACCATCCTTCCTCCTGCTTGGATGCTGCAGTGAGTAGGGGGCTTTGAAGGACCGGCTATGGCTCAGCAGGCAACACCAACCTGTGCCGAGCTGCGCCCAGTTCACATCCAGCCTTACAGAGCCTTGTTTCCCAGGTTGGGCTTAACATCAAGATTTGGAAGGTGCTTTTTCTCCCCAGGAAAATGATCACTTTTGTCTGTCTGTCCCCACTGCCACGGGGAGTGCTGGAGATGCTGGCATGCAGCAGAGATGGAGGCAGGCTGTTAAGGCGTCAGGAGGACCCCTCAACAGAGGAAAGGTATTGTAACCTCAGAAAAGTGTGCTTTTTCACCAAACCATCAAAAACTTTCAGTTGGAAAGGACATTTAAAGACCATCTACTTCAACTCCCCTACAAGGAGCGGGGACATCTTCAACTAGATCAGTTGCTCAGAGCCCCATCCAACCTGACCTTGAATGTTTCCAGTGATGGGGCAGACTCTTGGGTCCTGTTTTGCCCCAGCTGTGGTGGAATATACTCAAATACGCCTTGGGTGCATGCTATGGGAATGGAATGGTGGTCGCTTTTCTTGTAGCGAGATGGATGTTTAGGGTCACTTTTCCACTGCTGAAAGACCAAAGTGGTGAGTGTCAAGCCGTTGGGCGTTAATGCTGATCTCAGCCCACATTTAGACATGACAAGCTGTTTAAAGGTGTTCCTGTGGTGTACTGAGGTGTAAGTGGGATGATCCAGAAGAGCTTTCACGGATGTTCCAGCCCCCTTGCAGCCAGGGTCACTGAGTATTTGGGCAGAGATGATTTTCCACTGCTAGGCCCCCAGATACTTGCAAGTCTCTTTCCTTCACCCTTTCTCCCCAGGTTTTTTCCATGGATAGGGCAGATGAACAAGGGATCAATTTGTTTTCCATGCAGACAGGATGGGCTGAGGCTTCCACATCTCACCAGTGTGACACATCCACTGTGCCCAGCACTGTGTGGGCTTGTGAGCGGGGGTGAACACAGCTGGGGAAAGCAGCAATCCCCCCTTCCCCCCTCCTAACTTCCATTTCGTAACTTGCCTTCGTCTTGAATCAAATGGGTTTCATTTCCCATCAGCAGTAATTATCCCCATCCACACTAGCCTGGCATCCTCTGGCATGTCTGGACTGTCTCCGCCAAGGTTTCTATGCAGACAGAGTTGACAGCTGAGCGAGTCCATCCCGCCGAACACCCGTTGAGATGCAGAGAGAGCAAAAGATTCGGGCTGGAGCCGATGCTGATGCCTGGAGGCAGCGTGGTGGGAGCCAAGCAGGAGATCTCCACAGGGATCTGCGGCAGGATGGGGTGGTGGTTGCACAAACCTGGGGGTGGCCGAGCCGGCTGCACTTGCTTCTCCAAGACAAGCTGAATTTCAGGGGTTCATTAAAAGTCACTCATTGAGATTTCAGCATAAATGAATACCTGCTGGAAGCAGCAGGCGTGGAGCTTGCTGGAGAGCCAGGGGCAGGCTTGCCAGCTATTTAATATTTAAGTAGCAGCATTGTTAGATTCCTGCTAACCCAGCTTCCCCATGGGCAGCAGTGTAATGGAGCATTTGTCCCCTACCCTTTGCCTGCCCCCCCAGTAAGCTATTTTTTCGAGGTTTTTAAGCCAACGCCTTATGAATTGTGCTTGGCAAAGATCAGGCTAACAGAGTCATTGGATTAAAAGGAAGAAATTTGTTAGGATGAGAGTGGTGAAATGCTGGACGAGGTTGCCCAGAGAGGTGGTCGATGCCCCATCCCTAGAAATATTCAAGGTCAGGTTGGGCGGGGCTCCAAGCAACCTGATCTAGTTGAAGATGTCCCTGCTTGTTGGAGAGGGTTTGGACTAGATGACCTTCAAAGGTCCCTTCCCACCCAAACCATCCGATGATTCTATGATTAAGGTGATTTCTGCAATACCTGTCTCTAACCAGTGACTTAGCGCTGCTGCTTTTCGTGCCTGTTAGCTAAATGGAGATGGTGGAAGACCTGACTTGTGCTCTTCTGTGCAGTCACCCCGCTGTTCTGAGAACAAAGCAGCAAAAGGGTTTTGCTGGTGGGACTTTGCAGCCCGGCACAAATCTGAGTGGCGCTTGAATGCAGCACGGCATGCATGAGCATCAGTTATAGGGTGGCATTTGCTGTTGGTCTTGCTGAAGTCGGTGGGATGATCGAAGGTCCATAGTTACACTGGAAAGGCCAGTGGTCTTTTTGTCTCCCGAGACCATCAGCCTGCTTGCACCCCACACAGCGTGCTGTGCCTCTGAACCAGGGACGCAGGGTTTGTATCTTTAAGCAGGGCTTTTCCAGCCTCCACACCAGTTAGGATTGCCCAGGATTAGACTGAAATGGTGATGTGATGGGACTAAAGCAAGCCCCAAGCCAGGTCTGGGGAGCGATCTGTGCCATTCTTCATGTGCTGTATCATGCATGTGGGGCTTTCATGCCATAGCTGGTGGCACATATGAGTCTAGGTCACCAGGAGGGCCTTTGTCTGCAGAAGCATCATCCTGGTGGTGCTACTTGAAGGGGTGCAGGCTTTGAGATCTGCAAACTCAAAGGTCTGCAAGTTTTTAGCCCCCTTGACTGCTCCTTTCTGAAACCACGTAGATCTTTGCTTTTGTGGGTCTAAGTCTGATTGCTGAGAGTCTGTGTGGTTTGACAAGTTTCCACGGTCCTGCAGCAGAAGAGGTATTTTTGCTGAGTTTTGACAGAAGCACTTGCTTCCCCAGAGGGATTTGCTGCCTGTAGTTAAGATTTTTGCCAAATCTGAGCCGGCTGTCCCCAGGTAACCAGCCCCTGGCCTAGCAGGGAAGCAAGACAGGTCTTGAGCTACTGTTGGTTTTGTAGGCTGGGCGGATGTTGCAGCACTCCAACCTGCTCCAGGAGCACCCTCAGCTTCTTGCAGAGGTCCTTCTCTACAACAGGCTCCAGGTTTCAGCAGGAAAATGAACAAGCAAGAGACCAGTTTTATTTATTGGCAAGACCAAGGATTAAATCTTGGTTCTACAAGCTGAGGCTCAACGTGTTGAGTCCAGCCAGGATGGGGAGCTGCTCCTTGGTCTGGCCCTCTTCTGCTTCCTGGGGACACAGACCCTCACTGCAGAAGTAGTCACCTCCCTTACCTGGCCCCAGGCAGGGTGGTGGCATCTTTGACCCTTGACTCCCTTGAGACATCACAGCTTCAGGGAGAGGCACCTTCAGGAAACATAAAATGACATGCAGTGTCACAGCCTGTTGTCTCTGTGCTTCTGATGAAACACACGTCGTGCTCAGTCGATGCCACACTTCCACAGTTAATGCAGCGTAGCCTGCAGCAGCTCCCTGACCACCATCACACTGAGCTTCCATGTTTCCAGGCAGGGTCTTATCTGGGCACCATGTGACCCACCTGCCATACTGTAATACCTTAGAGATGTCTTTTTGTTTTGGAAAGCTTCTTTTAAATGCCTTCCAACCCCCAAAATCTCCCCTTGAAGTTGAAGGGACCCTACCCACCTGCTCTGTTCAACACAGGAGGTGTGGAGACACCTGGTCCATCCAACCATGGCTCCCAGTAGAGACGGAGCAAGCCTCTGCATCTCAAACATCAGTAACCTTGAGACTCAGAACCAAAAGTAGGTCTGCAAAATGTCTGTGGATTATCAAAGATGAAACATATCATCATAATTTGGTATCTCTCAACTTTAGCATCCCTCAGCACCTTTGTCCTCCAGAACAGGTTACCTGGTGGAAGACTGTCACCAGTTCCCTGATTGTCTCCTGCTTGTGGCATGATACTTCCTTCCAAAAGAAGCCAGACCTCCAGTTCTAGGGTCATAGGTCAGCTAGCCACATCTTTTTTTTAGTCTTGGAAGTCTATGTACTGTGACTTCATGGCATCCTTTTTGTTCAGAACTTGAAAAAATCACCCCGAAAATAACAAGTGGGACCTTAGCAGTGGCAGCAGAGGTGTGAGTTTTCATCTCCTGTAAGGTACAGAAGAGCAGAGAGGACGTCCCAGATGTTAACATTGCTGTGTTCATCCTGACCTTGAAGCTCGCAGCTGTTAGTGTTGCAGATGGATGCAATCCTTGCCATCAATCTCATTTGCAGCTTCACTGGTAAGAGTTGATTGTGACAGTAAGGGAGCCAAGTCTGACTCATCAGTACTTGAATGAGGAGCAATGCCACCCACAGTGTGCCCGCAGCGATTTTACTCCTGATCTGGATCAACTGGTGGAATGGATTTGAAGCTCTCCAGTTGATCTCAATCTTACTGCTTTGCCTGGCATTTTTGGGCCATGCATGGATTGTATGTCAGCAAGACTGGAGGGTTTAATCAATTTATCTCAAGAAGAGGAGGTGGCAGCCTAAGGAAACTTTCTTTAAGATGATGAGGTGTTCATATATGTCAAGTTAGCATATGTATTTGAGAGCAAACCATGTTAAGCTGTTCTGCCCCACCAGCCTCATGGGCTGTTCGTGCTCCTGGGCATGTAGGACAAGAGTTGTACTGTACTGTGTGCTGCACAAAATAACAAACTGGGAGCAGAACATCCCTCCTTAGATATTTCATCCAAGTTTTGAAGCCAGATGTGAATAACCTCCATTCACCTATGAGCTCACACATCCCTCACCGCATGCATCCAGCTGGCATGGGCCAGAATATTAAAAACTGCATAACTCTGTGGTCGCTTCAACAGCCTTTGCTGTATTTGGAAGAGCCTTTGCACCCACTGATTGGAAAGCATCTGAAATTCCAGCAGCTGTGCGTTGGCCGAGGAGCAGCGAACGTCGTTACTGGGAATTTACGGTCAGCTCGTTTTCTGGTAATTGGCTGGCCAGATGCTTGCGGTGCTGCTGTGTGCTCCTTAAATCCTCTCTGTCAGGTGAGCATGAGAAGAGACGGAGATTTTGGGAGCCAGCGCCCAGAGGAGGCTTCATCCCCACTTTGCTCCCGGATTCCCATTGCCTTTAGCAAGGAAGGTTTGCCCTGAGACACAAGGAGACATGCTAGGTGTCCTTACTTACAAATGTTTTGAAAAACATGAGGCCAGAAGGAACAGCTGATGACCAGGTGAATTTTATTATTATTTTTTTTTTAGAAGGGAGGGGAAGAGCTGAGGTGCACAGTGGGTAGAAAACTAATAGAATTTGTTGCACTGGGAAGCTGTGGAGGCTGACCTTGCTGCACGTTCAGGAAGGGGTTAAAAAAATTCAAGACAACCGGTCCATAAACATCGCTGAAGTGGGTACCTTGGAAGACAGCTCCCTGCTGTCACCCCTAACACAGGGACTGGGTGCTGTGAGGCATGAGGGCATGGACCACAGGCAGCAACCAGGGTCATGAGCTGTCCATAAACAGCATCTCTTGCTGCCATGGTTTGAAGCAGAGTATGGGCTGGAGACACCATTGCTCTGACCCAGGAGGACATTTCTTACCTTGCAGATCTTTACAAAAGGTCCATGAAGTAGGGCAAATGGACAGATTTTGTATAGGGAAGCTACGGTGATCCTGAAGTCTTTGGTTCCTGGGGAAACCTGGGGAAAAAGGGAGTCTTCTTTCAGCTCCAACAGCACCAGGTATTTGCCTGGATGACATAGTCCTTGAAGGTTCTCCAGGCCATGGTTGGGCAGGGATGCTACCGCCAGAAGAGCAACCTGTTTGCCATGAGGGTCTTTCCTTTGCTCATCTTTGATCACAAGAACTTGCCTGAAGAAGACTTCCCTTGAGGTCTTTCCCTTACATCCATTGCCTTTCTCTAAAGTAAACATTAGATATGGCCTCTTTCAGCAGCAGGGCTATTCATTAGGAAGCTTCCTGAGCATTAATTCCCTTCCATCCAGGGCTTTGCCCACTGGGGAGAAGATCCTGGAGCCACAGATCTGGGTACAGCACCAGGCATCAGAGCTGATGCCTTTCTCTTGAGAAGACACTGAGTTGTGGAGGAGGAGGAGCACTCATTCACGTGCACTCAAAGGGAAAAAGGGATTAAGCAATTCAACACAGTCATAATTCCAGGGCTCAGAAGTCTCATTAAAATTAGCTTTGACAGAAGCTTAATTTTATAGCCTCTTGCTTGAATAAAATTTTTGAGGTCTATCCTATTAGGAAGATTTGTTTCTTTTCCTTTTTTCTTCTTCTGAAACCAACATGTGATCTGAATTCTATTAACAGGAGCATCTTAATGTGTGCATAGGGGGGTGTTAACACTCTTTCCTGCTCAAAATGAAGTTATTTCTCCAGATGTTTGTTGTCATGTTTCAATGCAGAGCAAATGTCTAATAATTTGCTCAGTGCCTGGTGTTTTCTGAACAAGCCTGATTATTTGCACAACCCCACAGTGAAGGGCTGTTGAGGCAAAAAAAACCCAAACCCTTTCCTGTGCTCATTGAGCAAATACTGGACAATACTGGAAAGGGTGTCCTTAGATAAAGACAAACACCTGGTTGCATGCCTTATTGGGAGGTGTTGGAGAGTCTCAGTGTAGTTACTAGGCTGCTGGGCAAGCGTGAAACCAAAAGGAAAGTGGAGCAAGAGTGGGTTTGTTCTTACAGGAGAGGCTTTAAGTTGGTGGTGGTCCAAAAAGCAGCAGTGAATGCTGTCCTGCCCCTCCAGATGCTTTTTTCCACGTTTCTCCAATGAGTGCACTCAGGTAAGGTGTCTCCTGGAATAGGTTGGTAGCTATTGGTGCCATGACTTTCTCCATCTCATGGGAGTGAGGGCTCTGTGGGCTCAGATTTAACTGACTGCAAGGCGGTAGATAAAAATGTGCCGAAAAGGCCTTTTCTGGGGCTTACCGCCTCTGCCCGTGTTGGCTCTGACCATCTGAGACAAGCAAGGAGCAAGAGCGATGCTCAAGGCATGAGGAAGGGCTGCACTTGGAAAGGACCATGGGTGGGACAAAGCTATGAAATGTTCAGGGTCCATCCAGGCACGTCTCCAGCCGTTCTTCACAAAAAAAGTGTCGTTTAAGGGAGAATGTGGTGTCTGCAGGGTTTGAAATGAAGCTGGAGACAACAGCCATGGAGGGCTTGGTCCTCATCTGCTAAACAACTGGTAAATGACTCAAAGCTTGATGCAAGAAGGTGGGAGTAGGTCCTGAGGGCAGAGCCCAGACTGGTGGGGACCCAGAGCCCATGTCTATGGCCGCATCTTCATTAATCCTAAAGTGAAGGAGACTTTAATAAGGGCATGCAGGCGTTGCAGTCACTGTTGGTAACTCCTTGTTCACTATTACTGTATTGCAGTTCATCGCCATCTGGAGTGTTTGAGAAAGAATATGACATTTATCGGGATTACAGTGCGGAAGGTCAACTCCTCCACTACAGGTAGCTGAAATTTCCCTCCAGTATCGGGGTTGGGGTCTACATCGTGGCCTTGGCAGCGAGGTGGGTGTGTGGGACAGCCTGTGTGCTACCAGCTGACCTGTGGGGATGGCACAGCAGATAACACCAATGTTTTCTTTGTGCTGTCCTGGTCCTCCCCCCCATCTCCTTCCCTTCATGTGTTACAATTTTTAGCTTTAATACTGCCCTTAAATGAACCCTAAGATGTATTTTGATGGTTCTTTGGAGCAGGGACCATCCATCCTCTTTATGCCATGGTCCTCATTGGAGTGACTCCTACCCATCACCAGAAACCGGAGCAGGACGGGAGGAGCACCAGGACTGTCTGGTGATGGGGTCACACCTCAGGGTGAGCTCCTGGTTTGTGGGGTTTCATTAGGCTCCACCGTCAGGACAGGACTCACCTGGTTCTGCTGATGCACCCCAGTGCGTCCCATCATGGCAGGGTGATGGCTTGAACGTCTCTCCACACTAGAACTGGTTTCTAGGGTCTTTCCTAGGATTTTTGCATCAACTGTAAATAGGTTTGTGTGGGTATGGGTTTAATCTGTCAACACAGTGAGCCTGACTGATTCAGTGCGCTGCCTCCATAGGGCCCTGGAGGTGGGAAAGCCTCCAGAGAAATGAGCCATCTCTTGCATCCTGTGGGTCCAGCTGCTTTCAGAGTCCATTTGTAAGTCAGAGGGGAGCTTTCTCTTGCCCAGATCAGGATTTCAGGTGCTAAACCAAATACCACCTCCATCTTTCATGGATTTATGTTGCTAGAAATTAATACGATGTCATACTTGTCTTCATTACAGCTCAAAATGCCCCTCTTAGAGTTTGCACGAGTGATTCAGGTGTACAAACACTGTGACTTCTCACCAGTACCGATATGGACTAATGCCTTGGATGTGGGCAAAGTATCACCAGAACTGATATAGATAAGTCTGTGTCTATGTCTGAGTAGATGAGCAGAGATAAGGGAACGATCATTTGCTGGGCTCCTGGAGCCTGGGCCAGCACCTGCATCGCTGCTTGCAAAACAAGCTTTTTTCCTTCAGAACCCAAAGTGCTGTGAGCAGGGATGGGTTGGTGGGGGCTGAAAAATTGCTATTGATACAGCCCAGATGGCTCCTTGGCCACCCTTTGTCAGCGGCCAAAGGAGGCATCTTGGCTGACCCACCTCCTCCTGCCCCAGAGCTTTTGAGAGATGTCCCCCTTGGTCACCACCAGCCAGGATGGGGATGGTGGTGAGGGTCTTCAAACTCTGGGACCTCCCCAAAGACCCAGACAGACCCATCTTGCCCTGATCCCATCCAAGCCTGCACAGGTAGGGTTGTGTGGTACCTGCTGGCATCATCTAGATCAAATCAGGTGGGAGCAGGGAGGATAAACACCTGCACTGGATGCTTTTACTGATACAGGCCTGCACATCAGTGGTGGCCTGAAGCCTTTCTCTGTAATACAACATTCATCCCAATTCCTGCCTTTAACACAGCAGGTCTATAGACTATAGTCAGATTTTGGGGGGTTTTGGGGTTGATATCTGCCTGGTTGCTCTGAGCTTTGACAGATAACCCCAGTTTCTGGGTTTTTCTGGAGATGCAGGTGAGCTGAAGCACCTCTAGCTCTTGCTTTGCTTCCCATGCTGGCAGCGGGGACAGGGAGGGCACAATGCTCTATGCTTCCCTGGCATGATGGCCTGTGTTCCCTTCCCTGCTGCTCAGTGATGGCACAGGCTGGCAAGCTGGTCCACAGTGGCATGGTTAGCAGTTAGTCTCCATCCCTGTTCAAGACACGTGCGAGTGGAAAATCACCCAACAGCACTGGCCGTGTGCCATCCTGCCTGCCCTGTAATTCACTGCTTCTGCAGTGACCTCCCAGGAGCATCAGAATTAATTGCCATTTAAGCAAGAGGGGGAAAACCAAGCTTTCTAGGAGAGGAAACAAATAGAGTAATGGTGTCTGGTGTTCATTCTCACCTGCAGAATGCTCTCCTTCAGCATGGGGTGAGCTCAGAGAGACCTGCCCAAGGACAGCTTTACTCCAAAGCGTCCCTTCCGTACATGTGGGGATGCAATTCCCTGTCTGCAGGCACAAGTGAGGAAGAGTGGAACACAGCATGATTTGGCAGGCCTGGATCTGCTGTTTGGTTTGGAAGTGGGGTTTGCAGGTGCCTCCTCTGCTCTGCTGTTAGGCATCACGCATGCTTCAGTTGGAGCTGGCAGTGGGAGCTGAGCCTGCATTCAGCTGCAGCCAGGCGAGATGGACTGGTGATGGGGACATGGAGCAGTGACAGGCACACCACGCTCTATCCTGAGTTTTTTCTGCAAACAGGGTTAGTGATTCGGCACTGATGGGTTCTGACCTGCCGCCAGCTGGGTGGCAGTGCCGGATACAGGCTGCAGTTGGAGACAAGGGACAATGCGGGTTTTGGGGACAAGGTCCCCACCCACCAGCTGGCTGATGCCCGTGGTTGCCCAAGCAATTAAAAGATTCAATTTCACTGCGGTTAGCACACATGACCTGTTTGCATCAGCATGTGCTTTGCTACAGGAGATGCCTCCATCTTCCCAACCCCAACTTTACTGCTTATAAAAACCCACAGACAGCCCTTGCTGCCCTCCCCCCAGTCACTTCCAGCCAGGAAGCTAATTAGCAGCTTTGCTTAATTAGTTGAGGGTGGACTTCCTTCTGGAAGAAAAGTCTCAAGTGCCCTCTGTCTGGGTGCTGCCAAGCGAGATGGAGAGAGGAGCCTGAGCTGACACAGCCCTGGGTGAGACTTTTTTTAACCGTGTGAGTGCCACATGCATGCTGCTCTGGCACTCGTAAAAGCTGAAATCAAAGCTTGCCAGTCCTACCTCGTGATGGCAGGGATGTTTTCTTATTAATGGGGTTAATTTTAAGGAGAAGGGTGTGTGGACATTCTGAAATTCACCCTGCATAAAGGCATCATGGTTTCAGCTTCTCCAAAACATAGCTGGCAGCCCTTCCTTGGATGGATCAAGTCTGGGCAGATCCCATAGGGTGGAAAGGCTGTGGCTGGAGGCAGCAAACAAGGCACAGGGGAGGCCACCTGGAAGCCCAACATTGGCATCTACCTCTGAATGGGTCAGAGAGACGCATGCATGGTCCCTCGTGGGAATGGGAGGACCCTTGAGGTACTTCTGCCTGAAGTGTCCAAGACCTGGATGGGGGGACCACAGTCCAGACACCTCGTTCTGATGCTCAGCAACAGGTTTTCAGGAAAAGCTGGCTCTCCAGCACCCTTGGCCAGGTTGCAAAGGGATGGGGGAATCTCAGTTCTTCCCACGGGCTCATGCCAGCACTGAGGTGGTGATTGTGAAATGGGCTGGCACCCAACCAGAGCTTTAAAGACGCCATCATGGAGTGGGCTGAGCCCTCAAAATGCTTCCACCAGTGCAGTGCTGCCCCAGCTCCTCCAAATCAAGCCCTGAAATTGAGATGCTTCCAAATGCCATTCATTAAATCATCCTGGGGACTTCACAGTTGGGTGGGAGATCAGGTCTGCAGGCCAACAGCCTTCTCAGATCTTTCCAACACTCTCCTCCTCACCAAGTCTTGCATTAGTCCCTCAGATTTTTCTCAAAGCCATTGGAAGGGCATGTTGTCTCCTTTGATAGCCAAGATAAGAGATGGTCAGACAGCATACTTGGGAGAGGGACAGAGGGTTGAGTTACACAACACATCTGTAGGTCTGTGGTGGCTGAGGAAGCTTGGTGAGATCTAGGCTGTGGCTTGCTGCATTCTGGGTGTGTGTCATTCATTTCCGTCACCTTCTCCCCTTTGGCTGGGAAGGGAGAAGCTGGAGGACTTACAGATGTTTGGACAAAGTGTGGGAGCAAGGTGGCTTGTGAGGGGACAGCTGTCCTCACATGAAGGCTGGGTACAGGCAGATGGAGAAGCAGAGGGTTGGCTGATGGAGGAGAGGTTCTGTGGGGTTCAGCTGGGAGACCGTCCTCATCCATGGCATCATCATTCCCAAGTACAGCTGAGGTTCAGCTGCCTGGGTCACCCCACAAGCTGCAGCAGCATCCTCAGGAGCAGGCAAGGGTTTTTTCCACTTCCTTGACAGCGCTGTCTCAGTGCTCCTGGCCAACAATTGCTATGGGAGATTTTCTAATATAATGAAGATTAGTGGGTGTCATTAAGAGGATGACGTCTTGCTCCATCTGTCTAGAAGGCATTTGTAGGAAAGCCCTTGCAACCAAATCCCATTGAGACAGGCAATTACGGTAACTGTTCTTAACCCTTTCCTCTTTATTCCGTCTGGTTTGTGGTCCCTGGAGCCCAGTTGCTTAACATCCTCATTTTTCCTCCTATGTTCTGTTGAGATGGCTGAACTCTTTGCTAATCCATGCGGTGGTTTTGTCAAGAAGGCTGTTTGTTTGTGGGACAAATCCCAGGTCTCTGTCATTGTCCCATGCTTGTGTTGGCCAGTCAATGGGTGGAGGGTCTAAGGCTGGTCTTCACATCAGAGACCTTCAACTTGCTTCTCTGAATCTGTCTCCTCTCCCAGCACACAGCTGATCTGCTCCTGTGACCCTCTTTGTTCCGTACTGCTGGTAGGGTGAATGTCATGTGCTACATGCAGGTGGTCAGGGCTTTGTGGCCACCAGGAAGACGCTGGAGCTTCCTGATGGAGGGAAACACAGCCTGCTGGACACGGAGCACAGAAGCAAAGCATTAATGTCCCTCTTCTCCCCTTTTGCTCCCTGGGAAACAGGAGGTTCATTACTTAGGAACTTGCAAGAACAGAAGAACCAGAGCCAAAAATGTGCCCCTGTCCCTGCTGTAGGCTCTTCTGCTCTGGGAGAAGGTGAGAAATCTGTTCACTTGAATATGCACACTGTCCAGCTCTTAGGGACACTTCCAGTTTGGCTTGGCTGCTCCGTTTGATCTGTAACTCTTGGGTCAGACATGGAAGTAGAGGTCATCAGTGGACTGTCCTCCAGTAGCGGAGCAGCTGGAATAGCTCCTAGGGCCTGGACCTGCTGCTTCTTTGTGAGCCCCTGCCTGTCCACCCCTGCTTTCTGCTCCCAGCAGCAGTGATGGCAACCTGCATGCTTCAAAGCCACGCTGAAACCCTTGTTCTGTGCTTCAGAGCTGAAAAGCTGAGGCCACCCACCCACCACAACTCATGTCTGTGCCCTGTTGTGTCTCCAGCTCTGCCGTCTCACTTGCCCTGGCTTTGTCTCTTTGGTAGAGAGGTAGGATGTCCAACCCGTGAGCAGGGAGAAGTGGATCCTTGTTCTGCTGGGGGCATGTTAGGAGAGCAGGACAGCAACTGCTTCATCTGCATGGGATCCTTGCAATATTCTTGACGTGGTCTTCCTCAATTTGTCTTGGACCTTCCCAGGCAGGAGAGTTTAAAGAGGTCTTTGATCCTCTTGTAGTTTTCAACATCTCATACTCAACAGGAGTCACTTGATAGCTGACTGTCTAGCAAAGCAAATATGGAAGTGAGAAGAGAATCGGGGTTGGCTTCCAAAAGACCTGGCACCATCTCTCTGGTACCTCCACAGTGCTTCATGTGGCACATCAGGCACCTGAGGTTTAGGAGGTGGTTGTGTGTCTGTCTGCTGGCCAACCTTTGTTTTGAGACATGGCTGCAGTTTGCCAACATTTTACAGCTGTCCTCCCCTCTTGGCTCTCACACAGGTTGCGTGCTCCAGATGTTGCTAGATTCATTCACCAGCAATGGGAGCGCTCAGTGTCCAGCACCTGCACTGATCACATTCAGCCCTTCTCTGTCTAGGCAGCAACTAGCTGGTTGTTGGTGCTGTAGTGCCTTCACATGGATGCAGGGAACAGATAGAATTTTGTACTGTTGGCAAGAAGGTATGTGAAGCCAGGTAGCAAATTCGAGAAGAAACTTGTAGGAGCTTGGAAGAAACCTGGGACAGAGGTGAGGAGCCCACCACACCAGACTCTGAACACGGCTCCTGCCAGCTGACCATGCACTGGATATTTGAGCACAAATACAGCCATGACACTGGGGAGAAGAAGGTCTCCAGTCCCTTCTGGTTGCAACCTCTAAATTCATCAGAGCTTCCTGAGGATGCCCATACCCTGGACCCATCCTGGGGATGGGACCTCATCATCTCTGGGCTGAAGCTCCCTTTGCCCCGGTGTCAGTTTTAGCCAGGGCAACTGCGAGGCCACATTCCTCTTCCAACAGTGACAAAGATGCATGGCTTAAGCATGCCCACAGAGACTTGCCAGCCAAGGAGACACCTGCCCAGCAGAAGTGGCATGGTGGCCATTCCAGCTGTCCCGCGTGGGGACACGTGCTACTGCCAGCTGCTCAATTTATCCGCCATCTCATTCTGCTCAGGCTTCATCGTTTATGACTGTGAGTTAAGACCACAGTGTAAGGCTTCTCTGTAAATAAATACGCCCGTTCCTGATATTTAAAGATATATCTGTTGCCTGGTTTCTTTAGAAGTAATGAAGGAGGTGCAGACCTAACACTGGTGTTCCTTGGAGAGCCATGAGATTAAAATCCCATATTTTGGAAGAAAACTGAAGAGCGGTTTGGCAGGTTCATCGCTGTTCTTGGGCATACTGCTGTGGTATAACCTTCTGGGCTGGGACCTCTGCCCCAACTCCAAGTCTTCATGGGACAGAATGGAGCCAAACCCAGTCTCTTCTCCCCATGCAGCTAAAGCTGGAAGTCCCTCTGTCTGATGGCTTCATTTTTGAGGAGCTGGAGCATCCTTCTTGAATGTAACTCGGAGCCCAGACCATGGAGCTGGGAGCTCCTCCACACTTTTTGCTACAGCCTGGCACTTTCTCCATGCTCAGCCAAACATTGATCTGTAGTCTTGCTTTGAAAAGTCAACCACCGTCCTTGTCCTCAGCATGAGCTGGATAACTTATATCAAATATGCACCTGTAGTGCCCAGATGATGGACCTGTATTGGCCTTCTAAGCCAAAAGCAATCCTTCCTGCTGAAGGGCTTCTAGCAAACAGATGAGCCTCAGGTCCCAGGACCTGTTCTTCAAAGCCACAGTGCTGCTGATGGCAGTATCTGGTTGTTTCCACACAAACCAGGGCAGCAGGTCTAGCTTGGCTCCATGGCCAAAAACTTCTCTGAGAGGAGAAGCTACTTAATCAACCTTGCCGCAGCCATGGTAGCAATCAGAAGCTTCAGAGTCTCCTGGGATGGGTGGAGGTGAGCCTATGGGAGAAGGTGCACATCACCCCAATGCCCAGAGTCCGGGCTTGGAAACTGGTCTTGTAGTAGTCCTTGGTATGTGGCAGGTCATATCCCAGAGCCTGATCAAAGATGCAGGAGAGGTCTACTGGTGAGGCAAGAGCTGAAGAGCTGAAGGCACCAGGCTGCAGACTAAGCCCGGGGGTGTTTGTAGCAGGGATGAATGATTCAGGTTGGAAATACCAGGAGGATGAAGGGCTTCAGCTTAGCAAACGGGGAGGGCTGCGCCCCAGGGCATGTGAAATCTGCTCAGGATAGGCAAGAGCTACAAAATCACCATTGTAGGAACTTGTTGTCATGCTTACGGAGACAAAGAAGGCAGATCCCCTATTGATCTGCTATTTAAGGAAATGTCACTTTTTGTGTCTGTATTTTGCAGCTAATTCCTCTTAATGATAAAGGCTTCTCTGTGCTCCCTTCCCCATGTTCCCTCCTCCCTCTCAAAGAAAGCAAAAATCTCATCTTGTTCCAGTGACATTTGGGTTTCAGAAAACAGGCTATTTTGGGTGATTGGTTTAATCATACATCTGAGATGGGGAGAGCAGCCTGACTGCCTCCTGGGGATCTGGCGTTCGGCTTCCTGCAGGCAGCCATGCCCTCCGCGCGTGGTGCCTTGCATGCTGTGCCTGCCTCGGCTGCCAGGACAGGTTGTGGGTCTGCCAGCCTGGCGGACTCTGTTCTTGTGCTTCCTCCTGGTCAGTTCCTAACGAGACTGATCCTGAGAGGCTCACTGGAGACCACCCTGGCCACCATGGCTTGTCCCCTTGTAGCATGAGAGCTTGCTGATCACAAACCAAGATGACAAAGTGAGTGCTGTGGCCACGTATGGCAGGTAACCAAAGCTAGCACAGACCTTCAGCAAGGTCAGCTTGGCCTTCAGCAATGAGCTACCAGCCCACAGCTCACCAAGGACAGCCGTCCAAGATCGTTTCAGCGTTTGCTGATTAGCTTCAGCCCACAGAAACCCTTTGCTGTGGATTCATAGCCTCCAACTTAGGGTGTGGAGGGTGAGCTGCAGACCTGTCCACCACACCGTGCTCCACTCAATGTGATGTTTAGAAACCACTGCCAGAAAACAGGGCGTATCATCACCTCAGCAGTGCCTCAGAGCCCTGCTTTCCCCCTCACTGCTTCAAAAAGAGCGGCTAAAAAATTCTGCGCTGTTGAATGGGATGGAGGAGACAGGAAGGCTCATTATCTCCCTCTTGTCTTGATTCAGCTTCCGCTATTGCTAATTAGAGCGGATGCCATGGGAGCAGCTTTTCCGAGAGAGGAGTTAGCAATGCTCGGGCAGCAAACGTGGGAGATATTTCATGTAGAAATCTGGTGTTGCGGGCCTGAAGCTGAAAGCGATCTGATAGCATGGTCCAGAGACAAGGGATCAGACAATCCCTGAATGTTGTAGCCTTCTCCTTCCATTCAAAAACATACAAATTTAAAAAAAAAAAAAAAGGTAATTTAACAGGGTGGCTTTTCCTTGCCTTGGTCACAGATATCAATCCTTTGGTAATATTTTACTTGGAGAATGGAATCATCATGTGCAGAGGAGCCTTGTGAGACACCTTTGGCACCCTTCAAACCAAGCTTTGCAGTCAACGGAGACAGGCTGAAGGTTGGACTTCAGCCTTCCCATCACTCTGAATTTCCCCCAACAACACTGAGCCTGATACTCAGCTTTCAGGACATGCCATGATTCATGTTGTAGCTGTGAAATGGTCCTCATGATCTCGCCACTGGGATTTAGCAGGAGACAGCTGTGATGTCATCCCATTTGTGGTAATGCTGCACCTTCTCTGTGGTTCCTCCACAGATGGGTGATCCTGCCTAGAGCAAAGACCTAGTCCTGGATCATCCTGGGAAGAGGTTGCAGGTCATGGAGCTGGTCTCCTGCCACACGGCTCCATCTGGAGCTGTCAGCTCCCCATCATCCCACCGCAAGCAGTGAGCAACGTCTGGTGTCCGTGAATACAGGCAGCAAGATCAGTTCATCTCCTCCTCATCCCGACAAGTGTAAAACTTGTTCAGATTGCAGTTCCTCTTGGTTCTCCGCATCAGAGAGACACATCAGCCCATCCCAACCAAAGCTAAAGCAGGACAAGAGAGGGAGACCCACAGGCAGCAGTAAGCAAATGCAAGGAAGCTTGAAGGATGAGAAACACACAACAAAACACAAGCTCGAGGGTCCTCCCTGCTGTGCCAGGCTGGTTTTACACTGGCTTTGGGTACCAAGTGCAGCCTAACTGGGAGAGTTCAACCTGAGCCGTGGCTCAGCTCTGTCCTGCCCCATCCAGACCATTGCTAGGACACGGTCCAGTATGAATTTGACCACATAAACTGGTTTAGCATCACTGAGGTTAGTGCAGGGTTTGGGAAGCTTGAGCCTGGCACTCACACTTCTCTCCAGATAACAATTTTATTCCCTTGATCACACTTGTTTCTGTATGAATTGATTTTGACCATACCTGCAGGTTTCTTAGAAAATTAAGTCCAAGGAGGTTGTGAGATTTCCAGGTGTGTAGATAAACATGGGAAGAGAGATTGCAAGTGTAGAAGAAGGATTGGAGAGACCATGGTGTGGTGGTGGACATGCCTTCAGTGACCCCTAATCTCAAAAGCTGTAAGCAGTGAGCACTTGAGCAGGAATTTAAAATTTCAGGTTCAGTGTAAGCTCTGAGATATTTATATATACTGTAAGCATGTAATTCTGTACATGCAAATTTTGGGGAACAGCAATACTTGCAGATGAAAAGCAATGAAGTCTTAGGGATGGGGGATTATAGACTGTATTCCTATCCTCTATTTTAGTTATAAATTAGTAAAACATTGAGTTTTCCGGTGGCTTTTGTATAGCTGCAGACACCGGATCGCTGTCCTAAGGACAATTTCCTAGCTGTAAAATTTCAGAGGGAACATCAAAAGCTTTGATCTGAAGCCCAGGCATATTCTAGGCTTGCTGCGGAGAGCAGGCAGGCTCCTCCCAGCTGCCCACCTTTGCCTGCATTTACAGGAAGATATTTGTGTTGCCGGAGCAGCATCGGGCAGAGTGCCAGGTACAGGGAGGTTTTCTGCCGACGGCTCATTGCTGACCCCAGGCTTCCCAGCGGGACACGCTTGGCACGGCGGCCGCCCATCCCCGGCTGTGCTGGTGGTACCCAGCTGGGAGGAAAGTGGGCTGGGCTGCATCCCTCCACCCCACCCGGGGGGGTTGCGGTTGGTCCAGTTTAGCATCTAACGGGAGATCTTAAAGGCATTAAACCGGGAGGGTGGTGAAAAGCTGTGGGAAGGAGATGCGCCCAGCTCCCGTGGCCAGGGGAGGAAGGTGAGGAGGAGCGGGGGTACCGGGACAGTGGGAACAGCCTGGGGACAGCACAAGGACCTGGTTGTGTTGTGGGGTGGTGGCTGGGTGCCCAGGGATCCTGTGCTTTTCCAGTGGCTGTGAGTCCAAATGCCTTCACAGGACATCGGAAACCAATATATTTGAATTAATCATTCAAATTAAGGGCTTCCCCAAGAGGGGAAAACCCATTTAATTCTAGTACTAAATTATGTCCTTCATCTGCAAAGTCTAAATAATGCCAGCAGTAAAAAACTTGTCTTGAAAAAATGAATATTCTTGCTTTTAAATCTTC
Source organism: Falco biarmicus (assembly GCF_023638135.1). NCBI lineage: Eukaryota > Metazoa > Chordata > Aves > Falconiformes > Falconidae > Falco > Falco biarmicus. The sequence goes on from NC_079290.1 coordinate 13,599,966, forward strand.
TTTGGAGAAGCGTTGCCATATCATTCACTTAAAAGCCAGAATGATGCTGTTAAAATAATTGTACTTAAGCCCAGCTGTGACCTGTGATTTATTTGCTGGTCCTGCATTGAGTTAATGCAGCTGCCGATCAACTACATTAAAGGCATTGTGGTAGAAATCAGTAACATAAAAAAATAAATTTTGTTTGTTGTGAGGTTTTTTTAAGGTAAATAGAGCTGTGGATGGTATTAATTATTGCTGGCATCAAAATAATCATATTTAAGTGTCGGGGAAGGTGTCTACCTGCCTGCAGCAGAGACAGTGCAGAGTGATGTTTGCTTGCATCTCCAGCAAAAGCAACTGGAAGCAAAGCAATTCCTGGGCGAGGGAGCCAGGCAGTGTGAAAGCAGCGTGCACACTGTTCACAGAGCATGCACAGAGCGCGTGGAGCCCAGCAGTCTGGCACCGGAGATTTCTCCTCTCACCTCTGTCACTGACTTTCCAAAAGCTGGAATAAGATCAGGGAGAGGGTGCTTAAGCAGGCAGAGATTCAAGAGCCTAAGTTGCTTGAGTGCTTTGGAAAAACCCTCCCCTAAATCAATTAAATGTTTCAGTCCACAGAAATTTCGCAAATTTGCAAGGAAATTGATCTTGCTGATAGAAGATTAGAAGGATTTGGGAAGTAGTTTGTCATGGAAAAGTACGCAGAGTCGTAAGTAAAATCTTGCCTTCTCCACAAGGAGAAAATAGTAAAGGGAACCCAGTGCCAAGCCAGAGATAACAGAAATACTTTGAATTTCTGGAGGACCTCCTGTGCCAGGAGTGGCCAGCCTCAGCGGGGCTCTCCCTCTTCTAGCAGCATTGCTTTTCATTTATTGGAGTAACTGAGTGGCTCATGGGCACGGTGGCTGCAGCAATTTAACTGCAAAAAGGCCTTTCACAATATTCCTTTTGCAGGCAGAAAATTCAATTTAGTCTGTAGCAATGATTTCTAGTGTTATGCAATAATCCAGGGCAGTACAACAGAGCTTTCAGGTTTATTGGTTGCTGTTCCTTAATATTTTGATTGAAAGCTCTGCCTTGGCTAGATGATTTGACAGTCAGGGCTGCTTTGCAGGGATTTTTTTTTTTTTCATATCCGCTGTTGCCAGATGCAGGCTGCTGTCTGAAATATTAATGCAAGCTGCAGATCCAGGAATTAAAGAGGTTCTTCACCTGGCTTGAGTTAAAACAGCTGGACCTGGGATGGATGCATGTCTGTATGGGGATGGTGGAAGACCTGAAGCATGGGTCTCTGCAGAGCATCACTTGGTGCTCATCTCTTACTGCTTTGTGGTACCCTGGTTTTTAGCTTAGAGGTTGGGAGCTGCTGGGGTGGGAAAAGGGCATCAGACCAGGCAGCTCTTCCTTACGGTGCTGCTCTTGATTTTCAGCTCTCCCTCCTCCTCCCTGGTGCTTTTCTGCTGCCAGGTCTGCAGGCAGGGATGCACACCGAAAACCTGCAGGTGACAGTGGCAGGACAAGATGAACGTCCTTGCAAGAAGAGGAGTCGCTGGGAAAGATAACAGCATGGTTGCAAAACCTTCTCCATCTATGCAGATGAAGTGCCTGTGGCTGCGGATCCAGGCTCCGCATGTCGGGGGGGAAAGGTCTGCCATCCCTGCCACACCTCCCTGCCGGCTCCCAGCAAGGCATCGCTGCCCATGAGGCAGGGATAACCCCAGCCATCCTGCCGTTGGCACCTTGCCCCAACCTTTGTGGTGTTGCCGCATCCCGGAGTGTGGCCATGACTCTGTTCTGGCCACCACACTGGTCCTGCTGTGACCCAGACCATAGATGTGTCCTGGGTGGCACTGGGGGAACACCATGTTTCGAGGGGTTGGGGGAAGATGTTCCCTCAGCTTTCCCTGGCTTTGTCTCTTTGCTCAGCACTGGTCTCCCCTCCTTTTAGCTGAAGAGGCAGAGAAACACCAGCAGGTTGGTCTCCCATAGCTTTGGAGATGTCTTGCTCTTCTGCAAATAACTTGCAGGAGAACAGCTGCCCATCCCCATCATCCTCTGGCCTTTGTGGTCCCACCAGTGTCACCTTGGTGCATCTGAGGGGCTTTGGGGACATCTTCAGTGTGTCTTTCTAACTGTAGCAATGCTGGAGGAGCAGGAGGAGATGGGGCTTAATGACACCAAGGTGACACACTGACGGCAGCTTGTGCCACTCCAGCAGCATGGCTTTGCCAAGTGTTGTCAGGGCCGTGTGATGCAGAGGCTTTCCAAGAGTGCTGATATTTTTAGGGCAATGGCTATTAATCACTCCTTGGCAGCTGATTGGCCTTACAGCCTTCAATGACTCCTTCTGCGGTGCTGGGACTTCATACTTAAAAACAAGCAAGAGCCTCAACCTCATCTCCAGAAACAAAACATGCATGGGCATGGCTGGATTTTGAATTACTTGTCTGTGTGTAATAGAAAAATGTGGGGAAAGGAGTATCAGAAAAGAGAGATGTAATGAGGGCTTGGGCTGTCAAGCGGCCCTGGAGCAGACAGCAAAGATCTTGGCTCCCAGTTGTTCGCCCATGAGTTTTGGGGGACCCCAGGGAGGCACCTGGAGCCTCCCCTTCCTCTGTGATGTGCTGTAAATCACTAATGAGCCAGTATGGTCCCATCCCAGGTTAGAGGATTAATGGGGGAAGCCTGTTTCTGAGCAGTAGAGGGAGGTGGGTGCTGATGCTCATGGTTTGTGGTCGTGCTTGAGACCAGAAACAATTTCTTTACCTACTGCAGAGAAGGAACCAGCTCCCAGGACAACAATTTGCTTGGTCCCGTCCCACCACAAGTTCCATAACATTGCTTATCCTTCCCTCATGTGTGGAGTTTTGCCATTAAAAGCAATTGGAGGATGCAAGGAGATGCCAAGAGGAGCTGTGAGATTTGGTCTAGGATTGCAAAGAGCTCAGAGATGTCTGTGGGGAGTGTTCTTTGCTGTCAGGCGATGAGTCCAGCACAGACATGGGTTAGTTATGTGTCATGCAGTGGATGATGGTGCAAGATCCAGCCTGTGGGATGCAGGAAACCTGATGATAATTTCCACTGTACCAGGTATGCTGCTTTGATGGTGCCAAAGCTGGACTGTGCAAGCAGTGGTGGGTACCAACCCCACATTAACAAGCAGAAGATATAGTCCATCACTTGGTGACTCAACAGCTTGTGCCATGGGTCATGAAATTGCTTGCAGATGATTAAGAAACCCGAAGGCAGCTGGTGCTCACAGCAGGACCCCTGGCGTGAGCAGCTCCGAGTGGGACATGCTGCCTGGCTCTGCTGGCAATCCTCGCTGACTCTTCTGCTTTCTTGCTTTGAAAGCTTTGAGGTCTGTATATGAAAAGTAGCTTATTCAGAAAGATTAATGACCTTCAGCTGTGGAGAGGAGGAGGAGCAGAAGACATAGAGAGTGACTGAGGGCTCACAGACCCCTATTAGGGGAGGAGAGCCCCACAGGAGCTGCACCCTGCAGCAAAGGAGTTGCACGTATGAACCTCAATTAACAAACCGACTCTCAATAGAATTTCCAATTCTACTTCAGTCTCAAAAAAGGCATTTCAGTGATTTTAACCATCAGAAGCACATATGTTCCTGTACTCCCTGCCTACAGCAGCGGAGGGTTTCTTTTTCATTTATTCACCTGAAGAATGATGCCAAGTTTTGCCTTGTTGGTTTTTGTGGAGCTTGGGGTGATTGTAGGAAGAGCCAAGAGCTTCTGCAGACAAGGCACTCTCCTGCAGTCACTCCAGAATGGGGTGCCACCATCCCCTTGGTTTTCTGCCCTTATGTTTACAGGGTCCATTAGATCCTCAGCAGTGAGCAATGGCATCCATGTGCCTAAACCATCAGAGCAGCCACACCACATATCCCAGGGCTGGTGGTCTGCCTTGGCCATGCTGCTCTGGTTCCTCCCAAAAAGCTCCAGCTGATGCCAGGTTGGCCAAGACTCTTGCACAGGGTTCAGCCAGAAAAAGCAGTACGTGCAGGAGCAGAGTAAGAGGTTTCTTTTTGTTTATGTTGGCTGGAAATCAAACTTGTGGGGTTTTAGCTTTGGCCAGTTTGAAGGCTAAAGAGATTGGATCTGATAAAAGCAGAGTCCAGGGACTGAAAGAAGATGCTTGAGATGTTCTGAAACACAGAGCCCACCTGCCAGTTGCATATATGTTTATGTTTAATGGGAAAGCCAGCACTGAAAGCATCAAAAAGCATGTGAGGAACCCATGACTGGTGCCCCACAGCCCTTGTGGGATGAGCAGGAGTGTCCTGGTCTGGCAGCTCCACCACATTGCTCCAGGTCTGATTTCCCTGGCTTCCACGCAGCCTTGGTCCGATCATCCATCCTTACTTCTTCTTCTAGTTTGTTATGCTCAAGATGCAAGTCCCCATCTGTTCTGGTGGCTGCTTAACCGTGGTCCTAACCAGCAGCATGATCTGGAGGGGAGGTGACGAGGATGTGCTGGGTACCGCAGGATGAGTTAAGCAGCCAGTTTCATCCTTGCAAGGGTACCTTGGGCTTCCCAACCTGAAAACTGGACCTTGAACTCACTGATTTGGTGGCAGAAACAAGACAATGTCCATGGAGGTGGCATGCAGCCAGTGGTGGTTGGTGAAGGACATTAAGGGCAGGCCAGTGACCCAGGCTGTAATTACTGCAGTTAGTAACCATGGCAAAAATAAATAGGTGTCCTCTGTGGTCAGATAATTGATGAAGAAAGAGGAGACCTTGATTAACATCCATGCGGCATCATTCTTGGTGGGTTCATAATCCCTTCTCACCTGCTGGCATCACACTGCCTCCGGACTCTGGTGGGAAATCAGCCTGTTAATGACAGAGCAGGAGGGGGATGAAATTTGTCCTTGGTGATCTCCATAGCAGATCTATCTTCTTACCTCACTCATCATTTTACTTTGATGATGCTGGGCAATGCAGCCAGGTGTTCCTTGGTGTTTCTGACACAGCAAGGCTTTCCCTCATGACCCTGCCCTGATAGTTCGTGCTGGCCAGGGCATGCTCCTATGGTTGTGGAGGGAGTTTCAGCGGTCTGAAAGGGCTCAATGAGTGGTTGAGATCCATCAACCAGTGTGGAGGGACCAGGAGGGACACAAACTCATGCAGGTCTTCACCAGCAAGAAGTTGGCAGAAGTCTCAAGTTGACAGGAGCTTGAAAAGCTGCAACAGAAAGGGAAGGAATAAATTGTTCCTCACATGCCCTGGAGCGAAGACAAAGTCATGGGCAAGCAACAAGCAGGGTGCCGGGAGACGGTGGAGCCTCATGCAGGGAGATATATATATATGCTTCCTTGTGGGCATTTTTCTGCAAAACTTGGTAACTGGACTCACTCCACCTTTTTCTGAAGGACAGAAAGGACAAGTGGCTATGAAAAAATAACTGAGAATGAGAGAGGAATGAACTGGGAGAGCAGACGGTGCCTCCGGTATCTTCTGTGCCAGCATGGGAGTCAGTGAGGAACTGATAACACAATGTTCTTCCCTGTGCTTTGGGAGACAGCAGCAAACTCCAGCTCAGAGCCCTCATGCAAGACAGGCAATACTTTTCCTCCTGAGTGTCCACTGTCTGGATAGCATCTCCCAAGGACTTGAAACATGGATTGAGCAGATGAAAAACCGAAAAACCTCTGTTAGTTGGAGTGATCCACATGCTACCACCCTGCACCAGGTTCTGCAGGGGCAGAAGAGCATCTTCTTGCAGAACACACCACCCCCTGCAGGCAGTGGCCAAGAAATCTTTTGAACAAGGTGGAAAAGACGGCAAAACTGAGATAGCTAAGATGAAAATCAAAACATGGTCTTAAGCAGGTAGAAGTAGAGAAGGCAGCATGAGCTGGCCAGAGCTGGTGGCTCTGCAGCCCTCTCGAAGAAACGAGGAACCATCTTCAACCTTCAGGACATGACGCAGAAGATTTTGCTGTAGGTGTTCCTCCACAAAAGCAGGGGAGAGGGTTTAATTCTTACTTAATGTTGTAACTTGGCATAAGGAGTGCTGCCTCCAGCTCTCAGGCTCCATGAGATCCACTGAGAGTAGTAGGTGGTGAGAAGTGTGCATTGGGCAAGGCATCAAACGGGGTGTTTTGGCACCAGAACTGGCGCCAAGGCTGGTGGGTTGTTCAGTGTGACCTCTGAGAGCTGTGCTGGTGGTGGGGTGTCTGGAGATGGTGAGTGCTGCCAAAAAGGAGTGGGAAGGCCCTCTTCTTCTTCTGGGCATTGACCTCCCTCATCTCTGGGATTTCATTATGAGAAGAGGCTCCAGTGACTGTAACCAAGGGTCTCCAGGTTCAAGAGATCCAGTATGGAGTTGGCAGTAACTCAGAGTCTCAGACTATTAACTGTTTCAGAGCAGAAGCATGATCCAGCTCTTGGGCCAACTCTTCATGGTGTGAGGTCATAGTGTCTCTCACTGGAGCCACCATGGGTTGGGACAGCCCTGGAGAATGAATCTGAGCCAGGTGACAAGGATGCAGCCAGTGGTGGCTGGCTGCTGCCCTTCCCACCAACGGGGTCCATGGAGCACAGGAGAAGGGTTGATCTCCAAAGGTCACCCGACATTTGGAGGAGAATGAGGTGCAGACCACATCCCTAGTGTGCCTGCAGTTTGGGGAGTGATGGGGATGGAGGCATCTCTGTCCCGCTCCAACGTCACATCCTACTGCTGGGAAATTTGTTTCCTGGCTCTTGCCCAAGGTTATGATGATGTTATGAAATTATTTTCTCCTACTCCCCATCTGACAGCAGCATGTTGGCCAGGTGGTGGGCAACATCCCAAACTAAGTGATAGTTGCCTTTGAGGCTGGAGCAGCATAGACATGTCTAAGGCTGAAGCCCAAGCCTGGCTGAAATTTTGCTTCTCTGAGTATTTGATACTTTATTTTGTGAGGAGGTGGTAGCTTGAGGCAGTGGGCTGATCCAAGCCTTGATGTCCACTCTCCTGTAGTGGAGATTTTCCAAGGTGGATGATCAGCCAGCTTGGAGCTACCCCTGGAGAGGTGGATTCCTTTGAGAAGGATTGAGTTGCGTCCCATCCTTGGGCTTTCTAGCTCATCCCAGGACACTGAACAGCCCTGAGGGGAAGGTTTGACCAGCCCAGCTGGAGCCCAGCCAGCCTTGTCCAGGTTGCACAGCTCCCTGCAACCCAGTCCCAAGGAGTTAATCCTGCAGGGCCAAGAGTATAGTTATTTCTGCCTATTAATTATTAATAAAGAGGGAAAAAAACCTCTTGGATTCATTGTGAATTGCAATTACGGTTGAAACGGAGAACCTGCAGGCATGCTGCTGGAGCATTGGTGATGGGAGACGCAGCTTTGCGCGACATATCATTTAGAGATGTTACCCATCAGGACTATCAAATGCCTTCATGAAAAGATGGACTTCAGGTAGAGATGAAAGAGGTCTCCTCCTGGCCCTGGTGGAAGGCTCCAGGCTTTTTTCACTTATGGATGAGTTGGTCTCCACTGAGCCCTTCTTGGTTGAGCTCCTGGTGCACTCCACATGTCACCTGGCTGAATTTTCATCCCTGCTTGCACCAGGAGTGCCAAAGAAGCTGCCTGTTGGATGGCTATTTGGGGATGATTATTCACATCTCAGAATTAAGAAGGTCCCTGTTGGCACTTGTTCACACATGGATGTTGCATGTATGCAAACAGGCTCCACCAGGCAGTTTCCAGCTTGATGCCATGCGGGTTCGGGGTGTGCAGGTACAGTCCCTGCAAACCACGAAACATCAAGATGCTGTAGGGTGCTCCACGTTGAAAGATGTTCAGTGGAAGTGTGCAGGGTATCATCGCACAGGATGCAAAGTGGCTGAGGGATGCAGTAAGCTCCAGCATCAAGAAGAGGAAGCTGCGGGCATCCACCACCACCACTCCAGCTTCTGCTTGCCTCTCCGTGGGCATCATGCACATCCTCAGAGCCCTGCTGAGCTGCTTATCCCATCTGGGGCTGGCCCTAGGCATTTATTTTTGGTGATGAAGGGGATGGAAGACAGCTACTGCTCTCACCTGCTGTAGTGCTTGTGCTCCATCCCTTTGGAGGCCAAGGTGTCCATGCATCATGCGGGTTTGGGCAGTTGGCTAAGCTGTCCCTCCCCTCGCTGCCCCAGCAAGTCAGTACTCCACTTTGGTGCTGCCAGAAGTAGTTGACCCATGGCCTTGGGGTGCAAGGCAATGGGGGCTCATGTTCTGTGGGGCTGGGACATCCCTGCACAGGTCAGGGTTGTGTTTTCAAGCCCCCCCTGAGCTATTTAGCATCCCCACAGGAGCCAAACCGTGGGCAGAGGTTTGGTCCCCTGCCCCATCACCCCACTGCAGACTCCCTCTGCAGCAGAGGTGGCAAAGTCTGAAGGTTTTTGCCTTCAAGTTCTTTTTAAACCATGCTTGGGATTATTATTTTTTCCTGCTTTTAATATAACCCAGCTCCATCTAGGAACTGGAGGAGGATATTAATCCTGGGCAAGGGGTTGGATGGAGTGGGTGAGATAGGTTAATCCTGGGCGCTGCGAGGAATGGAAAGCAAGAAGAGGTGGGAGAGATGGGGCTTGTGCATAGGCAGCTTCTTCTCACCCTGGGATGGGAGATCCCAGCAAGGGACCAGTCCCAGGTGGGGACCATGGTGGGGTCAGTCCCCGCTCCCTGCAAGGATCGCGCACCCAAACATCCATGAAACTGTCCCAAATGTATGTCTGCCCCAACACTTGTCCCCAGCAGATGGCCATGCTCACTCCTCCATCACCATTCAGCTCGAAGAGCTCCAAGGCACGAGTAGGGAGGGCTGATTCAGGGCTGTCACCTAGAGTTGTGCTCCAGGGGATGTCATTGCATTTCAGGGCTTGGCTTTCCAGCCTGTGCATCCTTCATGAACCCTGGGGGTTGCTGAGGTCTCTGGGAGCCAGGGAAGCATGCAGGCTGATGCCACTGCGTTTGGAACGGTGGCAATGCCCTCGTCTCTCCTTCACTGACATGCTCCTCACCTGATGGGAGAGGCTTAGGGTGCTTGGACACATCCATCCGCTGAGCTCTCCTGCAACCAAGGGTCTGGGGGGTCCCAGGGCAGTGGTACAGGGTTGTCTGTCCACCTGTGGGCATGGGGGCTTCGCTCGCTGATGGCGGCGCTGTGTTTCTCCCCACAGGACATCGTCCCTGCGATGGAATGCTGGCACCAAGGAGCGGATGCTGATCAAGGTGACCGACCGTGAGCCCAGCTTCCTCATGCACCAAGGCAATGGCTACACACCTGAAAACCAACTGGGCACCCGTTCGCGGCGACCTTCAGGGGGCCAACAGTCACCCAACCTACAAACCTTCACTCCTGACACCGATAACTCTGTTTTCTTCCCAGAGAGGAAGCAGTCACCCTTCTTGAAGAGGGCTGAGCACGTGGGCAGCTGCTCGCCACTGCTTGGCCGGGGGGACTCCTTCTGCTCCCCCCTCCAAGCCCAGCACCGCAAGCACTCCAGCGAGTCGCAACCCTCCTCACCCCGCTACGCCTATGAGCCCCCCCTTTACGAGGAACCCCCCATGGAGTACCAGGCTCCCATCTATGATGAACCTCCTGTGGACATGCAGTACGAAGCCAGTGGGAGCTATAAAGCTGGCTCACCACAGAAATCGCCCATCCGTAAACCTCACCCCTTCCTGCAATCACCCAAGCAAGGCTCCAACTCGCCCTACCAGCAGTTGGTTCTCACCAAACAGAAGTGTCCCGACCGGTTCATGAGCCTGGAGTACAGCCCTGCTGGCAAAGAGTATGTCAGGCAACTGGTCTACGTCGAGCAGTCAGGCTCCAGCCCCAAGATAAAGACGGGGCTGAGGCACAAATATTCCCCCAACCCCATCGGCGGCTCCTACTCACTGCAGCACAGCCCCTGCCTGGTCCGGGACCAACGCTTAGAGATCAAATCAGGTGACTACAGCAGCATGGAGGGACCCGACTTCTGCCCTGGCCCAACAGGTGGCCAGGTGGCCCAGAGCGAGGATGCCATGTCTTGGTCCAGCCAACAGGACACCTTGTCCTCCACCGGCTACTCGCCCTCCACCAGAAAGCGGAAAAGCCGAAAGCCTTCTGTGTCCCATGACCCAAACACCTCCTCCACAGATGGCTCAGGGGACAGGGAGGTGTTGGGTGAGCAGATGCTGGGTGAGGAACGAGCCACCCCAGGACCCAACAGGTCACCAATGAATCGTACAGAGAGCAAGTCAGCAGAGGCGGAGGTGGCACGGGGCTTCCCCGAGCCCTTCCTGGCACAGGCACGCCTGGCTTGGGAAGCCCAGCAAGCCCACTACCACATGAAACAACGGAGCAGCTGGGATTCCCAAAAGGATGGTTCAGGCTATGAGAGTGACGGTGCCCTCCCTTTGCCCATGCCGGGTCCAGTGGTGCGAGCCTTCAGCGAGGATGAGGCATTGGCACAGCAGGAGAACAAGCACTGGAAGAGGAACACCTTCGAGAAGCTGGGCTTCCCCCAGATCCTGCTGGAGAAGAGCGTCTCTGTGCAGACCAACCTGGCCTCCCCCGAGCCCTACCTGCATCCATCTCAGGTAACGTCCTTGGGGATGTTCTCGGCGCTGGGGGGCTTCACCATGTGCCCTGCCCCACCAAACCTCACACACCACATGGCATCTCCTCGGGTGTGGCACCAGGTTGGGCAGACCACACCATATGGCAGTGCAGCATCCCCACCACCCTCCTGGTTAAAGCTCCTTCTTCTTGTAAAGCTGGTTTAAATCCCTGCAGATCCACTGTAGATCCGGCAGGATGGTCCCCAGGGCAATCCTGCACCTTCATAGCCACCAGGCACCAGCGTGGGCACCTCTGCACCGTGGCACCCTCAGAACTGTGCTGCGGCTTCAGGCACTGCTTCTCCTCCCTTGGTCTGGCTGCTGCTCGGTGGGAGCCAGCTCCCAGACCCCGAGCAACCACCTGGGTCCCAGGGAGTCACGAGCACTCGTTCCCAGCTGTGCTCAGCGCTCCCAGCCCATGCACAGGGCTCGTGCGCTTTGCAGTGACTCATCGTGCATTTCACATCACTGCACCATCAGATGGCAGCGGCACAGGAGATTTCCCTTAGCAATCCTGCAGTGGCTCAGTCCGGGCTTCATAGCATCCTCCAAGAGCACTGGATTCTGGGGACACCCAAAATGCCATCTCTGGTCCCCGTCCATCTGGAGGAGACATGGGTGCAGGGATGTCCCTTCTGCAGAGCAAGGGCAGATGGCCAGGGTGTGCAAAAGCATCAAGAAGGTCAGCCCCTTTCTGCTCCCTCCACCTGCTTCCATTTTCAAAGGGGTCCTCTGCCAGAAACGAGGGTTTGCTCACCAGATCGCTCCCCGCCATAGCAGTTCAAGGTGCTGGGGCAGCACTGCTGATCCTTGACTCTTGCAGTGAGCAGGAAGAGGCAGTGCTACGCTTGAGTTGGGATCTTGACCCACCATCCCAGCTCCAGCTATCCAAGTGATGGATGAACCCATCACCAGACCCACCAGTAACTCCGAGGCAGTTTCCAGTTTTTCCCAGTGAGGACTGAAAGTAAGTTGGGGAGCTTTGTCACCCTGGTGTAAGCTATCCTGTCTGGTCACAGGCAGCACCCCATGCGGGTCCTGCCTTGGTCTCTTCCCTGGCACATGGGAATGGACAGCGCTGCTGACCTGGCTGATAGATTTGATTTCTCATAGAAGGTGGTCCTTAGCACACTGGTCCCTCAAGATGGTCCTTAGCAAATTGGTCCCTCAAAGTTGCTTCCTAGCAAGCTAGGCCCACAAAAAAGTTGCTTCTTAGCAAGCTGATCCCTCAAAACCTTGGGATGAAACAGCCACAAGCACACCAGCTTTCCAGGATCTTCTTCCCAGGGCTCTGAGCTGCCTGTTCCCTCCCTGGGACTGAGCTGCCCTGGTCCTGGAGACCCCTCCTGTCCCACGCTCCCATGCCAGAGGAGCTCCTGGGGCTGCCATAGACCATTGTGACAGTGTAGCCCTCTTGCTGCTGACAGCCCTCCATGGGCTCTGACCTGGACCTGCTGGCGCTGGTGCCCATCTTAGAGTCCATGAGATGTTTCCCATCAGCGTCTCCTGGCTTCTGGCTTTCAGCTTTCATGTCTTTTACCCTCCAGCATCTGACACCCATAAAGCTGCCCCTCTGACCTGTAGTGCCCGCTCTGGGGAAGGATGGTGACACTGCCCACGTCCCCGCAGCCAGAGGAGCCCAGATGTGGGGTGCAGAGGTGGGGAGGTGAAGACAAGGGTTTCTGGAAGAAGACCACTTGATTTGCTTTTGGATGCAATGAGGACTGATGTAAGGACGCTAGGAGAGGCTATAATGGCTTTTTTTAAATGGATGTTGGCACCGTGTGTGGGTATGGTTACTCTGGTGAGAGTAATCCAACCTGGAAAAAGGCCTGGAAGGTGGAGCTTGTTATCAGCAAGGAAGAGAAAAACCGAAAGACCCAGGACATGGACCTGGGAAACAGTAAATAATGTGGAAAATGCTTTTTTGCCCATGGGGATACGTAAGGAAATCAGTGGGACATCACATCCAAAGACGGCAAAAGAAAATTCCCCATGCACGTGTCCCCAGGCACTCACTGCTGCACAAGGGGGTGCAAACCCAGAACTGGAGAGCTCCAAGCCTGCTTTGGATGCTCATGTTGGCCAGGAAGAATAGCTGCCACCATTAGTGATCCTATGCCTTCTTCTGCATGGAGCTCAGGATGTGGTGGGACTCTTCTTCGCTGCCCAGGTGTTACTGTCTGGTTGACCATGTCTGATGCTTTCCTTAAGCACAGCGACACCCATTCCAGGAAGAGCAGATTTCCAACCAAGGTGGTGAGACACCGGAACAGGCTGCCCAGAGCAGCTGTGGGTGCCCCATCCCTGGGAGCGCTCAAGACCAGGCTAGACGGGGCTGGGAGCAACCTGGTCTGGTGGGAGGTGTCCCTGCCTGTGGCAGGGGGTTGGATTAGATGGGCTTTGAATGTCCCTCTCAACCCAAGCCACTTGATGATCATATCTAAGATTGTCACATGGTTTTAATTTGGTTTTTCATGCCCCCATCAGCTGAGGAACCTTCACCACTGGTTGAAATGGCAGCCTCTTGTAGCAGACCCAGACCTGTGGCCAGCCCTGGTGGGCAACTTTGTGTGGAAGATTATCACAGGATGTCGTGTGGGGAGATACAGAGACCTGGCGGAGGACAGAAGCACACAGATGTGACAAGGTGGCACAAGCAATGGGAACATGCCCAGTGTCACCAGTGGTTGGCCCCACAGTGGCCCCACACTGGGGTGCATCCAAGCCCGATCCACGTGGCACCAGGACCTCCTGTCCCCACAGCACGCTTGAGTTGGCTTCTGGGGTTGAGTGTTCCCCTAATCCCTAAGATGAAAGGAGGGTCACCCCATGGGAAGGGCAGCAGCCCCCTGCCAGGAGGTCATGGCCCGCTGCCATTGACACCCGGTTGCTTATCCCCTTGTAGCCCTAGGCTTCCCCTAAGTTCATTTAGGACTGTGCTAATTAGGGCTGAAGCTAATTTTGTATTGGCACTAGCAGCAGGGGATCCATCACATTTTGCTGCCTGTGTCACTCCCCAGCCTGACCACACTGTCCATTGGAGTGGACTTGGCTGGAGAAGGATGATGTCCCCAGCTGACATGGTCCTTTGCTTCTCCCTGGGTGCCCTGGATGAACAGCATGCCTGTGGCCCAGCTCAGGGACCAGTTTTTGGAAGAGCCACAGCAGCAATGGCTGCTGAGCAGGAAGCCTTGAAGTAAATGCTGCATCTCCTTCCACCCAGAAAGTCCTACATGCCTTCAGCTGACCAGCAGGTTGGAGGACACAGAAGGACCTTTTGGGTGATGTGGCCTCCATAGGAATGGTGGGGCTGGGTCCCTTGAGGGGTGAAGCTCCTGTGTCGCTATGGTCAGGTCCCTGCTGTTGTCTCTGCAGTGCAAGATGGGAGCTGAGTGACATCAATGGAAAGAGGAGACCTCAACACTGGGAAGGGATGAGCTGTTGAGCAAGGGGACAGGAAACTTGACCTGTTTGAAGAAGTAGAGGCTTTGTTGTCTACCAGCAGCTCTGGTGGCTCTTTGGGTGGCTTCCTTGTCCCCTCCTGGACCTGCCACCTCCATGTGGTTGTGGCTCCCTCCAGCTTGGTTCTCTGCTTTTCTTCCCCAGTTCCTCATCTAAAGCCCAGCCCTGAGGCTGTGGCACCACTGCATTCACCTTGCACACAGTCCCTGCTCAAGGCCACCACACTGTTCCCCTGCACATGGTGAGGACAGCAGCGTCACCTCTGGATGGTGTGGCATGTCCTTGCTTCCCTGTCAAGGGAAGGGCTCGCCTCCTGCCTGCCCATGGGTCACATCCCCCAGGCCACCAAACCCAAGTCATGCTGGCCCAGACATGGCACTTGCAGAAAAGGGAGCTGACAGCCGATGAAGCCACGCTGGCTGGCTGCAGGAGCAGGGAGCAGTCAGTCCCAACTGTCCCTTCTCCGTGTTGGTCATCAGCTGTTTGGGTGTCCCTCCGCCTTCTGGGGTGATATCCATAAGCAGTGCTGGTTCCAGTAGTAGAAGGACACTGCTCTGCAGGGGTACCCTTTGCTGAGTCCTTCCCAGCTGGGTGCTCTGCAGGCAAGGTTAGGTCCTGGGCAGCTCATGTCCCTCTGCACATGGGATGTAAAGAAACAGCATCCATGTTGCTCATGGTTTGGAGGAGCCACCATCCTCCTCCTGGGTATGTGGCCACTGGAGAACCATGCTTGAACATGATTTTGGGGAGAGGGGCTTATTTGGGGGACTTGTTACAGGTGAGTGTGTCCCCTCTCTGGTGAGCCCGAAGGACTGGTGGAACCCAAAGTCATTTGCCCTTTGCTTCCCACACATTACTAATAGCCAGCAGCTGCTTCTGTCCATGACTGCAAGGCGCGAGTGGCCAGGGTGCCAGGCATGGAGTCCAGCACATTGGCTTTTGAGTGGCTTCACTTATCCCTACTGGTCCCCTCCCTCCTGATGCCAATCAGTGTCACGACCTGCCTTGGCCACTGGCACTGGACCAGCTCCACTTGCCCATGACGGGATTGAGGAGCAGCTCCTTGGAGAGGACATAGCTTTTGGTGCAAGTGTGGGGCAACTTCTTTATGCTGCAACAGTTAGCTGGACTTGTTGGTTTCTTGGTTGATTCGTTGTATTGGCTGTGTGGCCATGCTGTTAGTAATACTAACTTGTCTGGCTGTTGTCTTCTAGTCAGAGGATCTTGGTGCCTGCGCCCAATTCGAGAGCAGCAGACAGACCAGGAACATGATGCCTAGCGCCAGCTGTGTCTTCCCCACCTTCAACCTGCGGAAGCCCTCCTCAGAGACGGACATTGAGAACTGGGCCTCCAAGCACTTCAACAAGCACACCCAAGGGCTCTTCCGCAGGAAGGTGTCCATCGCCAACATGCTGGCCTGGAGCAGCGAGTCCATCAAGAAACCCATGATCATGACCAATGACCGCAATGTCAAGAAGGAGGCGTGCGAGATATTTAAACTGATTCAGATGTACATGGGGGACCGGCGGGCCAAGACGGACCAGCTCAACGTGGCCTTGGAGATTGCCACCAAAGGCTGGAGCATGCAGGGTCTGAGAGACGAGCTCTACATCCAGCTGTGCCGGCAGACCACTGAGAACTTCCGTTACGAGAGCCTGGCCCGGGGCTGGGAGCTCATGGCCATTTGTTTGGCCTTTTTCCCACCCACTCCCAAATTTCATTCCTACCTAGAAGGATATATTTACAGGCACATGGATCCAGTGAATGACACTAAAGGTAAGAGAGAAACTGCTGCCCGGTGGCTTTGCTCCTGCTGATGTTGCAACCCATTTTTTTATTCTTATTTTTTTCCATTCCCCTTTGCATTCATTAGTCTCCTTGTTGAAAGGTGGGCGAGGAACTCATCCAGCAGCCCTCCCAGAGGTGCAACGAGTGGGTGGTGCCTTTACTGCTGTCCTTTCCTCCCCAGCACACATAAATCCAGCATGAGACCCAACACAGAATGAGCTTTGACACCTTTGCTGCAGGCTCAGCATCACCTCTGGAGTGGGTGGCTGTTAGGAAGAGTTCCTGGGACTTCTGGCCCACGATTACACCTTTAGAGGTCCCTTCCAACCCAAACCATTCTGTGATTCTTTGCTTTCACCAACCCAAACCATTCTGTGATTCTGTGCTTTCACCATTACCATCTCCATCTCCAAGTGCTTCTTCTGTCTTCTCAAGTAGGTTTGGATCAAAAAAAAAACCATGCTGGCAGGGGAGCCAGCTTGATTCCCAGCTCCTGAGGTGGTTTTTGGTCATGGCAGATAAAAGAGACATGAATATGGACTATCTGACCCAAAATGGGTGGGAATTCTGGGAGCCCCTCTCCAGTCCTGGGCTCAGCTGTCCCCGCTTCTTCACCACTGGTGTTGTCTCATAGGTGATGGGATCTGGTCTGGCAGGGCCACAGGCATCACCAGTGCCTGCCCTGAGTCTGGCAGGAGGGGATGCTGCCTGCTGGCCACCCACAGCACAGCTGGAGGGTTGGGTGTCCCCACTTCCCATGGGTTGGTGCCATCTCACAGCGGGTGGTGGATGAGGCAAAGGTGGGGATCTGGGAGGTCCTGGGTTTTGGCCATTGGCCAGTCACCCTTGGGAGACGGAGTCCGAATTGCTCCAGGGTTTTTTGGGTACCCTTTGGCTCCCAGAGTATGGCAGGGACATCTGGGGGGCACCAGCATCACGTGGAGCCTCGGTGGATTTGACCAGCTTGGGAACAAGAGATGAACCCAACTGAGGTGTCCACAGGGAAAGCTGTAGGGTGGTCAAGAAAGCCCCATGGGCAAGAGCATCCCTGAAGGCATCAGGACAGGACAGGCAGCGAGCGCTGGTGCCGGCATGCCAGCTTGGGGCTGATGCATGGGCAGGGGAGACCCTCCCCCCGCCCCGTCATGGCACAGCCAGGGTTGGGAGGGCTGGGGACTGCCTGTGTCTGTCCCCCCCGCCTGCCTGCAGCAGAGGTGTCAAGCTCATTTCATCGCCATCGCCGCGCTCATGCGGTGAAAGCCAGTGCTCGGCTGGGAGAGGCTCCCCCCACGCCCCCTTTGGCAGCGTGCCTGCACCAGCTCTGCTCCAGCCGGCCCCGCCAGCCGTCACCTGGTTGGGTTTTATTCTTTATTTCCATTTTCATTTTTAATTTCATTTTTGGTTTTCTTTCGTTTTCATTTTATTTATTTTATTATTTTTATTTTCATCTTTATTTTTCATTTTATTCATTTTCATTTCCTTTTTAGTCAATTTTTATTTTCATTGATTTTTATTTTAATTCTTATTTTCATTTTATTTTCATTTTTGTTTCCATTTTCCCCTTCCCTTCCGTTCCCTTGTCTTCATCGCTTTGTTTGTTTCCCAGTGACCCAGCACATTAAAGAAATCCTGGAAAGGACCAATAAGAAGAAATCCAAATTGAGAAAGAAACCCAAGCCCTATATCGAAGAGCACGATGGTAGGGGCCATGTCACCGCTCGCTTGGGGCTTCTTTCTCTTAGCCCTAGTAGCCAACTTCCTTCTTTTCAGCCTTTCATCTCCCCCTACACCCCCCCACTCCCCCTCGGCTCTGCTCACTGCCTGGATGCTTGGAGGGGCTGCGCTTGCCGGGGCCAGGGGGTGTGGGGAGGAGGGGGCAACCACAGGATGGCAAAAACATCTTTAATGTAGTGTTTAATCTAAATACAACTAATTTAAATATAATACATAATGAATAGATATAAACTATATAAATATATGAACATATCATCAATTTATATTTTTATATATTATATCTAACATCAGAAATATATATTATCTGTTATATAATATGAACATATATTATATATGTTGTACATTAAATAGGTGGTATTTAATACAGATAATGTAAATATAATATATAATAAATATAATCTATACGTGTATGATATTATATATGGTGTTACAAATAGATCTATAACATCATATATAATTATTTTATATAGATTTAATATTCTACAAATAGCAGTGTGTAAGTATATATTATATATAGTGTTATACATAAATGTATAATGTTATATATAATGATATCTATAAATGTACGTGAATGTATTATATGTAGTAACAAGAGGGGGAAGTAGGGATTTAATTAAGCGGAGCCACTTAGAAGGTGCTGATGGGTTTTCTCGATGACTGAGGGGTGACCCTGAGGTGGGCACGAGCATCCTTGGTGCCGCAGCCGTCACCAGTGGGGCGGGTGTGGGGACATGGGAATGAGACCCTTTTCCCAGCATCCCCCCGGGTTTTAGTGGGGGTTGCCTGGAACTCGCCAACCGGACTGGGATGCCAGTGAAGGCTTGGCGTCCTAGATGAAACCAAGAGGTTCCCGGTGCAAGGTGAGGGACCTCAACCTGGAGCCCCAGCAGCGGTGGGGCTGGGACCTGGAACTTGGTGGGTGGAGGCACCCCCAGAAACGGCTTTAACAGCATCCATGGATTAAGGTTGCTGTTCAATATCTTCATCAGCGATGTAGATGGTGGGACTGAGTGCACCGTCAGCAGGTTTGGAGATGACATTAAGCTGAGTGGTGGGGTCGACCCGCCTGACGGACCCGGACAAGCTGGAGAAGTCAGACTCACGTGAACCTCATGAGATTCAACCAGGCCAAGGGCAAGGTCCTGCAGCTGGGTGCAGGCAAACCCTGGTAGTCACACAGGCTGGGGGATGAAGGGATGGATAAGTACTTGGAGACATTCCTGGGTGACAAGTCCCCACTTGGAGAAGTCCCCACTGGACATGAGCCAGCAATGTGCACTCGCAGCCCAGGAAGCCAACCATCTCCTGGGCTGCGTCCAAACTAGCAACCTGATGCCCCTGCTCATCGCAGCGGGGCTGAGCTAAATGACCTTCAAAGGTCCCTTCCAACCCAAACTATTCAATGATTTGATGAATGGGCACCAGATGTGGGGTCACCCAGTCCTGGACATCCCCCAAGCCCCCTCCGTCAGAGTGGCTTCAGGCCCCACCATGCATCCACCAGCCCCTTTGGAGCATTTACTGCAGTGAAAAACTATCAGGGAAACCCTTTGAAAACAACAGCCTCAGAGACAGAAGGAAAAGTACGTGATCCCAAGTCTCCAAGCTTGGTTTTAACGAAAAAGTGCCCGTTGCGGGATCGGGACGGTGAGCAGCTGCCAGCCACCAGCTCTTCTCCAGGAGCCCTTTTTCCCTTCTTTTGCAGCAATATTAAATAGAAAAGGCACATTTTTAGCTCCTGGAGCTTTCTCACCAGCATGACAGGGTCAGGATGCTCCAGGACATGTGGCTCCAGTGGCACAAAAGCCACGCCAATGGCAGGGCCAGTGCTGGCATCATGGTTTCAAAGCTACCAAAGGAGAGAAGGTCCAAGATGATGGATTTTTTTGTTCAGTTTGCCTGTTTTTAGGCTCTTGGAAGCATTTATAGGGCTGCCAGCATCTTCTGGGGTGGTCCAAAAAGTACCATCAGGTCCTCAGGGCTCTCCGCTGCAGGATGCTGGAGCACCCCTTGGGATGAGCTCATTGGCATCTTGGAGATGATCTGAAGGTTGAGGGTGCCATCTCCTTATTGAAGCAAATCAGGAGGAGAGGATAGATGGTGCGGAGAGGGATGAGAGTGGAAGTAGTGGCATCAGGAAGAGAAGGTAGATGGTGTAGGGGAGGTGACAGTGTAAGTGATGGCTGCAGGGTGAAAAATCAGCCCCAAAAGCTGGGACAACCCTGCATGAGGCCACCAGAGTGAATGGGGAGAGGATGGAGCTGAGGAGGCTCCAGGGCTCCACGTTTAGTGGGTAGGAGGACATGGCTGCCTCAAGGTCTGAAGCTCTTGGGGAGTGGGTTGCGTTGTGGGGACAGTCCCTGCAAGAAGGGTCCCAAGGGGACTTCGTCCTCCTCAAACCGCTCCCTGGGAGTGGTGATGGGGACAGAGATGGAGTAGCAGCAGCACTGACCCACCTCCCGGGGGGACCCTCATACCCTCCTGGAGCTGGGATGAGTGTCACCCCCCTTGGCAGGGGGCAGACACCCCCCATGACCCAGAGCTGACACCCCACTCCCACCCCACCCCACTCTCTGTTTTCTCTTGCAGGGGTGGCAATAAGCACTTACGCCAAGTACTGCTACAACAAGCTGCAGAAGGCAGCTCTGACAGGCGCCAAGAAGGTATCGTCCAACCATTGGGCATGGGAAGGGCAGCGGTGGGCAACCACCCCCCAGCTGGGGCCACCAAGGGGGCTGCTGGGGTGTGGGGATGGGGTCTGGAGGAGGAGGAGGAGGAGATGAAACTGGAGAGCGCTGGAAGCAGCAGAGCAGCTTGTGCCAGATCTATGGTGAGGATACTCCAGGCACCTCCAGCATGGTTTGCCCATCACTGCATCCCCTCCAGGGACCTTCTGGGGTCCCCCAGGTCCTTCCCAAACCTGCCCATCACCAGCAGATCAAACAGGGATTAAGGAAATGATCCTGGGAGCAGAAGTCCAGAGCAAAAGCATGCCAAGGACTGAAGAGGATGCTGCAGCAGCTCCCATCTACCCCAGCTTTCAGTGGGGGGCTGCCTTGCTGGCCCCTCACTCCTGGGTTGCTGTCACCACGGCAGCACGCCAAGCCAGATCCGTCCCTCGGGCCATCACTGCCGTTAGGGTGGCAGCTGATTTATTTAATAAAGTACCCCAGATAAGGATTAATGTACAGCCTGGGATGCTCTTCATGGTGGCACCACCATCACCACCACAGCTGCCTCAGTGTCGCCCTCCTCGTTTCGTGGGGATAGAGAGAGACACCGGGACCTCTCCTCCGTCCGCAGCAGCTCAGCTCTTCCCAGTAACATCTGCT
The DNA here is from genome assembly GCF_023638135.1 of Falco biarmicus. Taxonomy (NCBI): domain Eukaryota; kingdom Metazoa; phylum Chordata; class Aves; order Falconiformes; family Falconidae; genus Falco; species Falco biarmicus. The sequence continues at coordinate 13,620,869 of NC_079290.1, forward strand.
GAGACAAGGCCCAGCAGTGGGAGGGGCTGTGTCACCCACTGGGCTTCCCAAGGGCTCGTTGGTGGCCATATCCTGCTGACTTTTTAAGGCAAAGACAGGAGCGACTGAGGACCTGAAGGCCACCAGCAGCTCGAGGCATGGCTGGGGCAGCTCGTTCTGTCATTGGCTCTGTCTGGAGTACAGGATCCAGCTGTCAGGGAGCTGCGTCCATCTCCTCTCCTGCGTCCCACCACACACATGTCCACTGCGTCCATCTCCTCTCCTGCATCCCACCACACACGTCCACTGGATCCATCGCCTCTCCTGCATCCCACAATGCACATGTCCACTGCGTCCATTTCTCCTGCATCCCACCATGCACATGTCCACTGCATCCATCTTCATTCCACCACACACACACATCCACTCTAACCATCTTCTCTTTTGTGTCTCACCATGCACACATCTGCTGCATCCATCCCTTCTGCATCTTGACAAGGCTGCCCACATCTCCTGCGTGGTGGGAAGAACAGCAGTGCCCTCCTGTGACCAAACCACCCACCCAGCCGTTGAGGGAACTGGGAGGTTTCCCCTGGCCCCACACCATGCAGGATCCAGTGCTGGTGGCAGTGGCAGTGCCCCCGCTTCAAACAGGCACAGATAAACCAGCCTTGGTGCTGGTGCTGTGCTTTCCAGAAGCATCCCAGAGCCATGGCTCATCTTGTTGATGTAGATGCTCCAGCATGGCCGTGGCCCCATGGCAGAGCATGGAGGTCCTACCAAGCACCATGGGGAGAGTCCCCAGGGCTGGATTCACTTTTGAATCAAGATGGTAGGTGGAGGCATCTGCCCACCGGACACATTTTGGCACTGAGCTGCTGGTGTGCAGCGCCACTGGAGATTTTGGCCAGGTTGGCTGGAGTTCATCCATGGCTCCATCCACTGTCCCCATCACGTGATGGGCTTAGGCTCTGGATGTGTCACAACCAGCCCTAGAGCTCGGCCATGGGGTGATGGGGTTGAGCAGGACTACACATGCCCATCGTGGCTTCGGGGACACCAGCTGCAGGTCCTGACAGCACCGGTGGCTTCTCTTGTCTCTCACAGGGCCTGAAGAAGCCAAACATCGAGGAGATTCGCCATGCCAAGAACGCCGTCTTCAACCCTTCCATGTTCGGCAGCTCCCTGCAGGACATCATCAACATGCAGAAGGAGCGGTACCCTGACCGGCAGCTGCCCTGGGTGCAGACCCGCCTCTCTGAGGAGGTCCTGGCACTCAACGGGGACCAGACCGAGGGCATCTTCAGGTAAAGCCACTTATGGCTGTGGGGAGACCCCCAGAATGGTGGCAACCCAGATCTTTTCATGGGGGAAGCCATAATGACTCGCCTCATTATGGGGCAGCTACCCCCCTCCCCATGTCCCCATGGGTGCCTTCTCGTGTGGGACAGAGAGCAGCCCCCCAGCTCCTCCTTGCTCCAAGGCCATGGGGATTTCTCCATGGCAGGGTCATGCCTGTTCTCTGGCGCCCACCAGAGTCATGTTGGGGTCTTGGGGTCTGCACACCACCCACCAGCCCCATGCCACATCCCGGTGGGGCAGCAACCAGGTCCCAAAATGGCTCCATCCCCAGCTGATGTCCCCTCTTGTCTCTCCTTGAACTCTGCAAGCACCCAGAGGGACCCCCAAAGCCTGCCGGGGTGTGAGGCAGGTGGGTCCCCATCTTTTTCTTGGTGGCTGATGTTTCTTCCCCCTGCAGAGTCCCTGGTGACATCGATGAGGTCAATGCACTCAAGCTGCAGGTGGACCAGTGGAAGATCCCCACTGGCCTGGAGGACCCCCATGTTCCCGGTAGGATGCTGGGGCGCTGTGTGGGGTGCAGAATCAGGCTCTCCATCCACCAAGTCTCACATCTCCCCATCTTCTCCCCGATCCTCAGCCTCCCTGCTGAAGCTGTGGTACCGAGAGCTGGAGGAGCCACTGATCCCCCATGAGTTTTACGAGCAGTGCATCACCCACTATGAGAACCCCGAGGCGGCCATTGCTGTCGTCCACTCTCTGCCCAGGATCAACAAAATGGTGCTGTGCTACCTCATCCGCTTCCTACAGGTATGGCCAGGGCCCCCCCTGTGTCCCCTCTGAGGCCACCTCCCAGCCTGGTTGCCTCTCTTGAGGTGGCTTTGGGTTCCTCACATTGCTGTGGGGTTACCCACATGGTGACACCCATCTCTTCCAAGAACCAGGAGGTCCACGTGGTGCCTCCACCTGTCTCCCACCACAACATCACCGCTGCCTTCCTCCTCCCTCCCACCACAGGTGTTCGTGCAGCCAGCCAACGTAGCTGTCACCAAGATGGATGTCAATAACCTGGCCATGGTGATGGCCCCCAACTGTCTGCGCTGCCAGTCAGACGACCCGCGGATCATCTTCGAGAACACCCGCAAGGAGATGTCCTTCATCCGGGTGCTCATCCAGCACCTTGACACCAGCTTCATGGAGGGCGTCCTATAGCAGCTGCCACTGAGTCCCCCCCATGAGCCCCCTCCCTCCGACCCCACTCGGCCGAGGAGCACAAGCCAGACCCTACAGAAGAAGGGTGTTGGGTGGCTCACACACACCCCGGCCCAACACCATGGCACCCTTGCCCATCTCCATCCCCCTCTGCCCATCTTGCAACAAGACACAGGACTGTTCCCCATGCCCCACCCCGATCCTCTGGCCATCTCACTGCCCACCTCTTCACCAGCCAGAGGCATCAGCCACTTTAGGGGGTCCCCAGGGACAGCAGCACCTGCAGAGCAGGCAAGGAGCATCCTGGTTCCCCACGGACAGGCGGCATCTCCAGCCCAGGTGTCCTGCATGGCTGTGGGTGGCAGCAGGGACCTGGCGAGCGGGTGATGGTGTAGGGTACAGCGGAGGCTGGGCAGGGACGGGGGGAGCCAAATGGGCTCCCCCGCATCTCTGTTGGGTTTGGGTCTTTGGCTGAGAGCAGATCTGTGGGGCAGCCATGGGGCAGGGAGCACCTCCAGGGTCAGGAGGAGCCGCTGGTGCTGAGCTGAGCAAAGGTCGAGCACCCAGAGAACGTGGCACATTAGGGACCAGAGCAGCAAGTTGTCCCAGTGCCAGGAGAGTCCCAGCCCACAGGGAAGAAGACCACGGGCACAACGGGGGTGCATCTTGCGGCAGAGCTGGGTGCACCCAGGAGTGGGTGCTTGGGGTCCCTTTGGGAGCTGTTGTGCCCCAGGTGGCTCATTGCAGCCCGTTGCCCATCCTGGGGTGCTGGAGGACCTGGGCAGGCAGGTCACTGCCCACAGACAACACAGTGCCCATCCTTGGCACTGCACCGGATCCATCTCACCACATGCTGGCATCGCTGGACCCCAAAGGACCTGTCTCATCACCCACCATGTCTGCTTGGCCCTGCTGGACCTGTCACAGGACCATCATCTGCTGCTGGCCTTGAAAGACCCATCCTGACACCTACCATGTCTGCTTGGCCCTGCTGGACCTGTCACAGGACCATCATTTGCTGCTGGCCTTGAAAGACCCATCCTGACACCCATCATCTCTGCCTGGCCCTGCTGGACTCATCTTGGCACCCATCATCTCTTCCTGGTCCTGCCCAACCTACCTTGGCACCCATAATCTCTGTTTGGTCCTCCTGGACCCACCTTGGTGTCCATCATCTCTTCCTGGTCCTGCTGGACCCATCAGGGTGCCCATCATCTTCTGCTTCTCCTGGACCCATCTTGGCATCCACCATCTTCTGCTCCTGCTGGACCTACCTTGGTGGCCATCATCTCTGCTTTGTCCTGCTGGACACATCTTGGCATGTCGTATCCTAATGGTCCTCCTGGACCCACCTTGGAGCTCATGATCTCCTCCTGGACCTGCGCACACCATTTTGGCACCTGTTATCTCTGCTTAGCCCTGCTGGACACATCTTGGCACCTGTCGTCTCCTTCTGCTTCTCTGGACCCAGTGTGGTGCTTGTCATCTCCTCCTGGTCCTGCCCAACTCATCTTGGTACCCTTCCTCTCTGCTTGGCCTTGCTGGACCATCTTGGCACCTGTCATGTCGTGCTTTTCCTGGACCCATCTTGGTGCCTGTCATCTCCTGGTCCTGCCCAACCCATCTTGGTGCCTGTAATCTGCTTGACCCTACTGGACCACCTTGGTGCCCATCATCTTCTGGTCCCATTAGACCCACCTCAGTGCCCATCACCTGTTCCTAGTCCTGCCCAACTCATCTTGCCACCCATGATCTGTGCTTGGCCCTGGTGGACACATCCTGGCACCTGTAACGTCCTCTTGCTGGACCCACCTTGGCACCCATCATCTCCTGCTTCTCCTGGGCCCGTCTTGATGCCTGTCATCTCCTCCTGGTCCTGCCAAAGTCATCTTGGCACCCATCATCTCTACTTGACCCTGCTGGACACATCTTAGCACCCATCCTCTCCTCTAGGTCCTGCCCAGCCCATCTTGGCACCCATCATCTCCTGGTAGTGCCAAACCCATCCTGGTGCCCATCATCTCTGCTTGGCTCTGCTGGACCCATCTTGGTGCCTGTCATCTCCTCCTGGTTCTGCCAAACCCATCTTGGCCCCCACCATCTCTGCTTGGCCCAGCTAGACACATTTTGGCACTCGTTATCTCCTCCCAGTCCTGCCCAGCCCATCTTGGAATCACATCATCTTCTTGTCCTGCCCAACCCATCTTGGGACCCATCGTCTTCTCCTGGTCCTGCCCAACCTGTCTTGGTGTCATCTCTGCATGGGCTGGCTGGACACATATTGACACCCATCGTCTCCTCCTGCTTCTCCTGGACCCATCTCAGCACCCACCATCTCCTCCTGCTCCTGGCCAGCCTGCCTTGACACCCATCATCTCCTGCTCTTGGACCCACCTTGGCACCCCCATCTCCCCCATCCGCACCACTGGAGTCGAAGGGCCCCCCCAGCAGCGGGATGGGTCCCCCCTCCCCATGGCCACCCCCAAGTGCCTTCGGCTCCACCCAGGGCAAAGCAGGACCGTTGGGGGCACCCAAGGACCCGAGGGGCACCCACCAGGGCAGGGGGGGCACCCATCAGAGTATATAGGTCTATAAAGAGAGTTATTAATTAGAACCCCCTAATTTTTGGGCCAGATGCTATTTTCTCAAGGGGGGGGGGGCGCCCAGGGGGGATGTGGGGGGCTCCCCGGGGTGGGGGTGTCTCCTGGAGGGGACAGCCCAGCGCTACCTCCCAGCTCTGCTCACTGCCAGGTGCCGGGGGGGGGGGGGGGGGGTGGGGGGGGCAGCGGGGGGGGTCCCGGCTTCCTCAGTTTCCATTGAATTATTTTTATTTTCCTCCAGTTTTTATATTTTTTTCTTGATTTTTTTCTCTCTCCTCCCCCTCCAATTTTTTTTTTTAGACTCAAGGTTTTATTTATTATTAAAAATGAGAAAATTATTTAAAAAAAAAAAAAAAAAGAGACAAACCCACCCCCGCCACGGCGGGACCCTCCCCACAGTGCTGTGGGGGCAGGGAGCAGGATCCGGCCCCCCTCCCTCCCCCAGGGGTGGGGGGGTGTTTCGGGGGGGTGGAGGGGGGTCCCATGGGCTGCCGAACTCTGTAATTGGGGGGGGTGGACGTATAGAAGCGCCGCCCCATCATGTGAATAAAGCTATGTATGGACAGTGCTTTGTTGCTGCTCGTTCACTCTGGAGCAGATCAAGGGCTGGGGGGTGGGGGGGGGGGGTGGTGGGCACAGAGGCCCTATAGGGGTGGCTGCAAGGGCCTGGCTGCACGCTATGGGGTGTGCAGGGCTGTATAGGGCCCATGTAAGCTGCAGAGGGCTCTATATAAGGCCCACCCATGCCATATAGCCTCTATAGGGGTGTACATAGTCATGAGCACCTGCCATGCAGGCTGTATAGTGTATGGGCACCCCCTGCAAGCAGTATAGGGTGTACCAGGCAGTATAGGATGCATGGGGCAGTGTGCGTACCCCCACCACCACCCCCAAGGGTGTATGGGATGTATAGATCCACCCAGGGGGCGTAGGAATGCACATAGGGTGTATGCAGGGTGTATAGGGGTGCTGGGAGGTGTATAGGGTCAAACAGGGGGTGCACATGGGATATACAGGGGCATAGCAAGAGATGGGGAAGCACTGCAGTATATATGGGTACATGAAGCTGCATAGGGTATGGATAGGGTGTATATAGGGGTATATAAACGTCCCCAGAGGTACATAAATCTACACAGGGATATATATAGGTGTACATAAAGATGCCCAGGCTACACAGAGGGGTTGCACAGGGGTGCAGGGAAGGGGCACAGGGAGGGTATGACAGTGTATAGGGTGCATGGATATATGGGTGTGTATAGGGCACAGAGTGGGTGCAGGGGTGTATAGGGTGCAGGGGTGTCTGTAGGGGTGGGTTGGTGTATCTAGGAGAGGTATGGGTGTGTACGGGATCACGTGCGTCTATACAGGGGTGCGAGCATGTCTATGGAGTGAGTCTTTATAGGGGTACATGGGTCTCTATAGGGGTCTGAGTATCTATAGGGGGTGTAAGGAGTGTGTATAGGGGCACACGGGGTGTATGGGTGTCCATAGAGGAGGGTGTCTATTCAGGTATGGGTGTCTGTAGGGAGTATGGGTATCATCTGTAGGCCAGGAGATTATCTGTAGGGGCAGCTGGATGTGTACAGATAGTATGGGTGTCTATAGGGGGTACAGGTGCCCGCATGGGTGCCTATAGGTGGTATGGCTGCCTATAGAGTTGCATGGGTGCCTATAGGGGGTGTGGGCATATACAGGGGTGCACAGGGGGTACATGGGTGTCTATATAGTGTGTAATGGTGTATGCAGGAGCGCACGTGCCGGTGTCTATAGAGGTGCGTGGGTGTCTGTCGGGGTGCAGAGATGCCTGCAGCAGTTCACGGGCCGTGCGGGGTGGGGCGGGTGCCCATGGGGGCTGTGAGTGTCTACAGGGGCGCCCAGGGGTGCATGGGTATCCATAGGCAGCAGGGGTCTACGGGGGCTCTGGGAGTCCATAGGCAGCGGGGGGGGTGCCTACAGGGGCTCTGGGTGCCCAAAGGCGACGGGGGATCTACCGGCGCTCTGGGTGTTCCCAGGGGCAGCTCCCCCGCCCCGGGCTTCCGGGGCCGGCGCAGGCTCCGCCCGGAGCGGTGCCGCTGTGGGACCGGCCCGGACCGGCCGCTTCCGGGGGCGGGGCCGTGGGGGCGGGGCGGGGCCGGGGCGGTGTGTCGGGGCCGCGCCGGGGCGGGATGCGGCTGGTGGCGGCGCTGCGGGCCGGGGCCGGGGCCGGGTACCGGCAGGGGCAGAGCCCGGCGCCGCGCACCCGCGAGTACTTCTACTACCTCGACCACCAGGGCCAGGTACCGACACCGCACCGGGGCCCCTCGCTCCGGGGGGGGCGCGGCACCGGGGGGTAAACGGGGGCACCGGGTCCCGGGTGGATCCCAGCCCAATCCCAGACACAGGGATCCCGGACAGACCCCACAGAGGCCCCAGGTGGGCCCTGGACAGATCCCAGATGGATCTCGAACAGCCCAGACAAGCTCAGGACAGATCTCGGACAGATCCCAGACAGATCTAAAAAAAACCCTGGGCGGAGTGAGGACAGACCCCAGACCAATCCCAGATGGATCCCAGACAGACCCCAGAGAGACCCTAGATGGACTCAGGACAGACCCCAGACAGGGACCCCGCACAGATTCTAGTCACACCCCAATCAGACTCCAGACAGATCCCAAACAGATCCCAGAAAGGCCTGGGACAGGCCCCAGATAGATCCCAAACAAACCCAAGACAAATCCTGCAGACAGATCCCTCTCCAAAAAACTCTAGACCCACTCAGGACAGATCCTGGATGGATGAAACTCAGACAGATCCCAGAGAGATCCCAAGGAGAACCCACATGGGTCCATGGCAGATCCCAGATGGATCCTGGACAGATGCCAGTGAGACCCCAGGCAGACCCTGGATGGATCGCAAAAGATCCCAAACAGACCCTGGACAACCCCCCACCCCACCACCACCAAAAGACCCTAAATGGACGCGGGACAGACCCCAGGCAGACCCTGGATAGATCCCAAAAGGATCCCAAACAGACCCTAGATGGATCCCAAAAGTATCCTGCCAGGATCTTCCTGCCAGGGGCTTCAGGCAGTTTTGAGGCTTTTTTCTGCTTTTCCACAGCTTTTCCTGGATGACACTAAAGTCAAGAACTTCATCACGTGCTTCAAAGGTACCAGCACCCCCAGAACCCCCACCCTCCCCGCCCCCCCCTCATCCTTAATTGGGGGGCAGAGCCTTAATCAGGATCTGATCCTTAACTGGGGTCTCATCCTTCATTGGGATCTCATCTCAGTTGTGGTCTCGGGCTTAATTGGGGGGAGGGGCAGCTGCGCACTTGGCAGCAGGGTCAGGGAGGGAGGGTGCCCCCCACACCGGTGCCTTTGCAGGTTGTTATTTGCATATTCATTACCTTATTAATTAAGTAGCTCCTGCTATTAATAGCTTCCGCTTGCGCTTCCCGGCACAGTAATTCCTCCAAGCCGACTGCTCCTCCCTCTGCCAGCCCCCCAAAATAGGGTCCCACTAATGAACAGCCCCCTACCCCGCGGCTAATCACCCCCCTGGGGGTTAACTGCGGGGGCGCAGTGAGCTGACACCTGCCCGCCCGGCAGATGTAGGGTTCCTCACCTTCTTCTTCAAGCGGCTGGAGCCGAACCGGAGCGGGCGTTACGAGGCCGAGTTCCCGTTCCTGTCACTCTGCGGCCGGGAGCGGAACTTCCTCCGGTGTGACGATCGTCCCATCGTCTTCACCCAGCTGCTGCCGGGTGCCGGCGGGCGCCAGCTCCTCTCCTACTGCGGCGGTGGTGAGCGCCTGGCTGTGCCCTTCCAGCCCCAGAGCTTGGTGATGTTGCCGGAAAACGGGCGGCTCTACCATCCGGCACCGGCGCAGGCGGGTGGCGCAGGCTTGGTGCGCTCAGCGCTGGCCTTCGAGTGGAGTCCCGGCTTCGAGTACGGCTGCGGGCAGGCGCAGCCCCCCACTCATTTCACCTGGGAAGGGCAGCGCTACCAGCTCACCCAGGAACTGCTGCCGCTGCTCCGCGCCGGCACACCGGGCTGTGCTGGGGAAGCGCTGGCTGTCCCCATCACCCCACGTCAGGGCTGAGGTGGGGATCCCAAGCCATCCCCATCACCAGTGAGGTGGGGATGGGGTATGGACCCCCAGCACCCCCACGCCGATGAGAAAACAGGGGGCAGACCCAGCACCGGCTCACCCATGGCAGGGTGTGCCCTGCCGTGGCGGCCAGGACCCCTGCTAGGCTCTGGGGAAAAAAAAAAAAAAAAAAAAAAAAAGCTAAAACCTCACGGGCGAGCTGTGCTGTCTCCTCACTGCAGTGCGCCAAACGCCCCCCGGGACTTGGGGTATGGGGGGGCTTTGGGGAACAAAGCACAAGTGCAGAGTTATTGCAGGGTCTGCCCTAAGCAGTGCCATGGTTGCAGTTTCTGTCATAACCCCAACACCTCCCAAGCAACTGCAATTTATTAACCAGACTCCCGGCATTAATTAATCAGCTAAGGATGGCCTAGACACCGGTCTGCCCGTAGTCGGCGTGCTGTCCCAGAGACACGAGGCATGGCCTGAGACACGAGGCCGGCTGGGGCTGATGCTGGTGAACACTGAGACAGTGAAAGGTATTGGAAAAGCACCAGGACAAGGAGGAAACACCAAATCTGGGGAGGAGGGAGGGGCTGCGGCGCATCGGTGAGGCTGCGGCGCTTCACCGGGTGCCATGGGGCAGGGGGAAGGCTCCAAGCTTTGCACCAGCTACAAGGCAAAGTAGTCGAGGGCGCTGTGCCGGCAGAGACTGGTGGTCCAGACAGCGCTGGCTCTGCCAGAGTTCACCAGCATCTGGCGCAGCTTGGTGCTCACCGCAGCGAAGCGTTCCTCATCCACCACGTCCTCAAAGAGCCAGCCAGAGGCAGAGGGCAGCTGGGGCGGCTCCTGGCTGTAGCAGTCCACGGGGTAAGGGTAGACAACCAGGTGTAAATCTGGCAGAACCACAGTTTTCCCTAACAAGGTCTGGAGTCCCCGCGTGGAAAGGGGGTTGCCAAAAAGTCCCAGGCAGTGGAGACGGGAGCAACGGCAGAGGGCCGGCAGCAGGGCCTCCAGCCGGGCGTCTGTCAGCTGGCACTCCATGAGGTCCAGGTGGAGGAGAGAGGCCGAGGTCTCCTCCAGGAGATGCTGGAGAGGTTGGAGAAAGTTCTCGGAGATGTTGTGGCCGCTCAGGTCCAACTTCTTCAGCGCTGGAGCATGAGGGCTTTGGGAAAGGAAGGCGAGGTCGCTGGGAAGGAGGTAGCAGAAGGCCAGCTCCAGGCTTTCCAGGGGAACCTGCAGGTCGCTGCCGGGGTGGGGAGAGTGAGCCATGAGCCCCCCGAGGCCGTCACCGTGCAGGGTGTGGGCCAGGAGGGAGCTGCCACCGCACTAAACCTTGTATTAAATCTTTGAACGATGCGGGGGACGGCTCCCATATTCCTGGTGGAACCGAACCACACTAGGGAATGGCAGCCAACCCACCCAAATCCCAAACCCCCACGTGCGAGCGGGAACCCTTGAATTCCCCACCCCAGGGCAGGTCAGGGACCTGCTCCGCCAGGAACTTACCCGAGAAGTTGCCTCAGTTTCCCTGAAAGCCGGGAGGAACCCAAGTTGAGTTCCTTAAGGCAGGGCAGCCTTCCTAGCTCCATGGCGAGGCGCTGGAGGCCGGCATCCGTCCCCGTCACAAGCCGCCGCACATCGATGTTGCTGTAGGGCAGCTTGAGGCTGAGGAGGTTGGTGAATCTGGCGAGGTGCGGCAAAATGGCACAGAGGCCTGCCAGGCCCAGGTTGTTGAAGCGCAGATCCACCCGCCGCACGCCGGTGGGTTCCAAGGACTCCAGCAAACAAACAGTGCTGGCGACAGAGAGCTCCTCAGCGTGGAAATCCCGGCATCTGAGGCACAGGGGGCTGGCCGTGCCAGTCTGTAGAGCATCCCGTAGGATGCCATAGGACGTGCAGTTGACAAAGAGATCGGCACGGACCTCCACGCCGATGGGCTGCAGGGCCGCTGAGGCACCGGAGGGACCTTTATGTCGCTTGGAGCCGCGTTTCAGGCACTCGCTTTGGTGTTTGGAGACTTCAATGCAGGCTTTGGCCAATGCCACTGTGCCAGACCACAGACTCATCCTCTCCGGGCCGCGGTCGGTGTCGTCGTCCTGGAGACCCGTCATGTCCAGCACCCGCAGGCAGCACCGTCTCTTGCTGGGCAAAGACAAGAAACAGGTAAATAAACGAGCAGGGAAACTGGGGAACTGCAACAACCATGCAGCTGGCTCCTGGGAGAGCTGTGGCTATCTGGTGGCTCACTCCTGCCCTGATGCAGGGTGAGGGTCACAGTCCTGCTCTCCTCCAGTGTTACCGGTGCACAAAACAAACCCAGTGCCAACCCACAGCTCCCTCCCTTCACCACAGCCAAAGCTCGCAGCCCCAGGACAAGCATCGTCACCTCCATCACCCCGAGGAGGAAGGAAACGGCTCTCATGGCATTTGGCATCCCAGTACCCACCTGGTGCCATGGCAGGGCTCCTGCAGCACCTGGCGGAGATGTGCCACGACAGCCAAAATGACAGCCTGCACACACAATTTGCTGGGTTTCTCCCCAAGGAGTGGGTGACGGTCACGGTAACGGCTATGGTGGCCCAGCAGCTGCTGGAAGCTGAGGACGGGGAAGGGCCACATCCCCACCAGGTCCCGCAGCGCCAGTGTCCGCCCGTCCAGGAAAGCGGCTTGGAAGAGGACGGGGTAGAGCTCAGCGGGGAGCAAGTCCAGGGCACGGCGGGCACTGGGGTGGTGGCTCAGCAGCCGGCGGGCACAGAGGAAGACGAGGGAGTGCATGGCACCCGGCACCGAGGGGCTGTGGGCAGGGAGGGAGCAGACAGACAGCAGGTGAGGCTGGGGGGTGCAGAACATGGCTCCACAGGCAGCCCCACGGCGCAGGGGCAGCCCCACGGCACCTCCTCAGCAGGCGGCACACATCCTGCCCCTCAAAGGCCCCCCACGGCAGGAGGGTAGAGCCCCTCACCAAAGGGGCACCCCATGGTGAGACCCGTAAACTGCCCCCCCTAGCACACGGGCCCCCCAGCACCTCTAACCCGGCCACCCCATCATAGGGACGCCCAGCCCCCCCAAGATGGCGTCCCCCGGCCCCGCCCCCTCACCGCGCTCCCGCAGCCCCCAGCTCTCCACTGGGCGCGCCGCTGCTCCGCCCCTGCGCATGCGTGCTGCCGCCTGACACGAGCGCGCACCAATCAGAGAACGCACTCTCATAGGGAAGGCGGGCCCAAAACCGTTCCTCGGCGACGCCACAGCTCTTCGCTTTCTTATTGCCTTCTGCCGCTGTCCGTCACCTCTCCTTCCCTTCCCATTGGCTGAGGCGCGGCGGGAGCGGGAGGTTCGCTTCCCTGCCGCTCCCCGCTCCCCCGCCGCTCTGAGGCTCGGGTGCCTGAGTACCCCCGGGCGCCATGGAGCGGCAGCAGGAGGTGAAGGCCCTGCTGAAGCAATGGGAGGCGGCCTTCCTCCGTGAGCGGCGGCGCAGGCCCAGCCAGGTAGCCGGTGCCCGGGGACGGCGCGGGGGCCGAGGCCCGTGGGGCCCTGCCCCGGCTGGTGCTGGCGGCGGGGCTGCGGCAGCACCCGGGTGGGCCGGAAAGCCCTGACGGGGATCCCCCGGGGGGGGCTGCTCGCTCGCCGGGAGCCCTTTCCCGGGATCACTGCCCCGGCGGGCAGCACGCTGCGCCCCCGGCAGGGTCCCTGCCTCTCCCTGTAGCCTGTTTCCTGCACCGGCAAAGCCGAGCGAGGCTCCCCTGGCAAAGCCTGACGACACTGCCGTAAGGCCCGTCATTTTGTACCTAAAGAAGTTACAGAACAGACATCCTCGAGTCTGGAACAAGCGTAACACTGCCCCAACCACAATTTTATTTGGGGGAAAAAAAAAACAAACTAGCAAAGAGATAGAAGCCCTTTCTCGTTCTGCAGTCACAGAAAATAACGATAATTTCCTCCATAGCCTGAAATAATGATCTCTTGCGCATTTGCCTTGCAGGCGGACATCGAAGCAGCTCCAGAGGACACCCAACGTGAGTGGCAGCTGTGCCACCCTACCACCCCAAGGTGGTGCTTCAAGGCTGGGGGTGACCCCTCATGCCAAGGGTTTGACATCGAGGGGGCAGTCTTTAGCAGCATATGTTAATGCAGAAACTGATGAGGTTTTACAGTAAGTACCACGTGTACCCAAAACCAGCCTTTACTTGCTGTTACAGGGCTCTACAAGGAGTACAAGATGCTCAAGCAGCAAAGAAAGGAGTTGGATCCTTCCCAGCTTAGCCCCTCCTGCCAGCCAGCAGCACAGGAGATTCCAACTGCAGAGCAGGTACTGGAGAAACCCCCACTCTGGCCTTGAGTTTTGTCTCCAGGAGCCTTTCCTCACCCTTGATGCAAGCGCTTCAGGGTGTTTCCACTTTGTCCTTCACTGCAGGCAAAGCCACGGTTGTCCCTCCTGTTTATAAAGCAGTTTATTTGACCTTAGGAGGGAAAATTGTCCAACTGGCACCATATAACACCTATTTTTGGCTTGGTGGATGAATAAGGCACCCCAAACAGAGCATGTAAGGGTGGGGGTAGGAAATTTAACACCTGCAGTCCCTCATGTGCTTTACACTCGCCAGCATCCAGGCTGCTGAAAGTGCAGGCTTTCAGCAATTGCCTCTTAACTCAATACAATTGCCTCTTAACAAGGCAACAATTAAGCCAGTCCCTGTACTTCAGGTGAGGCAATAACTGCTCCAGGGTTTTTTTTTCTCCCCAAGAGGTGCTGTATGTGCTGTCTGCGCTGTCTGTGGCCAAAAGACACTGTGGCGTGATAATACCGTGCTTGTTCTCCAGCTCCTTTCTCCTCTTGGAGGTATTGGAGCTCATCTTTGTGATAGGATTCACAGTTTGGGGATTTAAAAGTTTGGATTTAACAGGTTAAGGGATTTAATGGTTTGGATTTAATAGTTTGTGGGTGTCATTTGCAGGTGCCAGACTTCGGTTGTTGGGGTGCACACCTGAACCGGCAGCCAAAAGCCCCCAAGCTGAACCATCGCAGCCACGCTGTGCCAAAAGCCTCAGTGCAATACTATGGGATGAAGCTGAAATCCAACCTGGGAGCTGCCAGGAAGGTTAGGGCTTGCTGGGAATCAGCACTGAGCACTGCGGCTCAGAGAAGCTTCTCCTGAAGCTGCTTGTGACCTCTTTTCCCTCTTGTGGCTGCTCAGAAGTCATGGCCTGCTCCGGCCAGAATCCCCCACTGTTAGTGGAGGGTGGGAGCTGGGGGTAGGGAACACCCACAAACACTGGCAAGGGTCCTGTTTGATTTGGAGGCAGGGCACTGAGTTTCAGTGGATGACCTGACCCCTGTCTGTCCATCCCCCGACATGCAGGAGACACCCCTGACCCCAAGGAAGACCCTGACTCCCAGGAGGACCACAGCTGTCCCTAGACTTCAGACAAATTTGGGGAGTGGTGACAAAGCCGCATCCTCAGCACCGGCAGAGCCTTTGCAGAGCAAGGGAGGCGAGCCGGGAGATCTCCTCCTTCCTCCCTCAGTGTCAGAGCTGGCCCCCATCATCCTTGCTGCGGGGCTGAAGTCCCCACCACCACCACTGCCACCGAATAAATTCCAGCAGCTGAAGCAGACAGTGGCACAGAGGCTGGGCTCGCTGGATCCTGCCTGGCTGCAGAGGTGCCAAGGGACACCTGGGGATGAGGGGACAATACTGGGTGCCACGCAGGAAGGGGAGCAGGGAGAGGTCAGCTGGGCCCCCTCAAAGCAGGAAGGGACTGGTGGAGAAGTATCGGTGGGAGATTCCAGGAGGAAAAGGCCATGTGGAGATGGTGGAGACAGCATGGCAGCTTCCACAAAGCTCAAGCGGTGCCGCCAAGGCTCAGCCGAGGGAGCGTTAAGTGCTGCCAGCGGGCTGAAGCAGAGCAAGGAGGAAGGGGAGGAGGAGAAAGAGTGTGTGGCAACCCCAAAGGAGAGTGAGAAGGTGCTGGATTCCTCAGAAAACCTCCTGGGGGAGGTGGAAGAGGAGAAACCCAGATCCACCCGCAGAGCAGTCACTGCCAGGTAGGTCCTGTCCCTTGTCAGCAATGCTGGTGTGCTGGCAGCACTGCTGGGTGCTGTGCTGCAAGTTCATCTGCCTCAATGTAGCTCACTGCTTGCTTCAAACTCCTGTTGGGGCATTGCTGGAGCCCTTCAGTTCCCAGCCCCCACCAGTGTTTTCCCTGGGAAACAAAGCCAGCAGTTAAACCAAATCAAACAGGCTGCAGCAATGCCTCGTGGCACTCAAAAGCACCAAAAAGTGGTCAGAAAAGGATGCTGAGGGAGCAAGGGGACTTTTTCCTATCAATTTTTATAAATAGTGAGCTGTTCTTTCCTTAATTCCTCCTTTGTGTTTGGCAGGGGAAGGAATAAGTTTTGGGGGGTTTTGAGTCTGATTTTCTTATGTAATTATGCCCTGCGTGCCTTTCACTTCCCCCTGAGTGTCTGCATCGCCTTCAGTTGCATTTAGGGGACAAAAGATTTAGAGATTATTTTCCTCAAAGCCATTCCGTGAGCCGGGAGCGGAGGGGTGGAGGATGGGGACATGATGGCCCCCCACACATGGGCAGGGGGGTTCCTAGCCAACCTCTCTTCCCAGCAGAGCACCTTCACAGAGACGCGGCAACTTTGTCAAGCTTAACCTGAAGAAGAAATCTCATGTCCGAGGTTATGCCCTGCGGGGAAATCGCCTTCGCAAACAGGTAAAGCCGTGCCCAGTGACTGCCTCAGCACTGCCAGCACCTCCCAGGGTATCACTGAAAGCCTCCCGCTGGACAGAACTGTGCTGCTGTCACCACCAAACCCATTTCCAGTCAAATTTAAATTCATCCAATCCAATACAAATTCAAAACTTCCAGCTGTCGCTCGTTGTCATGCCACTATTTGCATTTCCATATTTTGCTTTTAGTTAATTTATGTTGTGACACTGTAGGAGAGCGGCACAGGCACAGCTTGGCTCCCTGCCCCTCCTGCTGCTACCTGAGCTTCCCTGTCTTCAGTGGCAGCTTTGCCCTGAAGACCCTGTGTTAGGGGAAAGACCTCACTGTAGTGGGCTTGTCCTGCAGGGTAAAGAGGGCACTCGGCCTTTCCAGCTTCAGCTCTGCCACAAAAACCTGTTGATTTGGTTTTTTTTAATATCTCCCCATTAATCAATGTGAAATCCTTTAGGATCATCTCTGGGTGAGGCAAGCAGCAGCTGGAAGAAAATGGCCTATGTTTTTTTAAAGCTCGGCATGTTTATGCAGTGCTTTGGCAAAAGCCCGGTGCCATGGTGAAGTCAAATATAATAAAATATACCTTTAATAAAAATAAAAGTATAAAAATAACTGGAGGTGGTCCTGCTTTGCAGGTGTGGAAGCAGAAGTGGCAGAAGAAAGCGGAACAGTACGGGGGAGGCACCAGATCCATTGACCGAAGCTCAGACATCTGCTTCAGTTGTGGCAGGACAGGACACTGGGCATCGGCGTGCCGGGGCCAAGGTGAGGCTTTGGGTGCTGAATTAGGGGTTTGTTTGGCAAAGCTGTGGGCCGAGTTCAGATCTGGCTGTGCCGGAGCAGATGTGACAGAGGTTGGAGGACAGGAAACATTGGTCAGGCGTTCCCACCTCCCTGCAGCTTCTCTCTGCTGTTGGCTTAAGGGTTTTCGGGGATAATAACTTGGGGGCAGAGGATGAAAAGATGAGGTGGTTTCTTTACCGTGGATTTAAGTAGAGAAGAGACCCCTTTCCTGCCTGCAGGGACGGCTGCTGGCCTGCTGCCAGAGGAGAGCAGCCATGCCGATGAAGAAGAGGAGGCTCCCCTGCCCACGCTGGAAGAAGTGGCTCGCAGGACCAACAGCATCTGCCCAGAGCTCTCTGGTGAGGCCCAGGACTTGCCGCGCTGCTGGCTCGCCTCGCTCTCCAGTGACACGCCGTGGCTGGCTCTGGGATGAACTCTTGGGGACATAGAATTGTTTCCTTTTCCCCCTAAGAAGTTTGTTTGAGCTCCTTGGGGGGGTTTCCCTGGGATCAAAAGGTGGTTTTGCCAGCCTGGGTTTATGCTGGGATGCGTATCCTCCAGGAACGCCAGCCTAAAATACAGGCAGGCTCGCCAGGCTTGCTCCTGTGCAGTGGTGGGAGTCCAGGCAGGGTAGGAAAATCCATCTGTGCATTCTGACTGCTGCCTTCATCCCTAGCAGAGAGAAGAGGCAGCAGCCGGGAAGGATCTGAAAAGATTTTGGAGGCACCAACTTACCTGGATGTGCGAAGGATGATGTACGAGCCACCTGCTCCCCCTGTGCCCATGGAGCCCCTCTACAGCCTGGGGCCGGAGGGGAAGGTTCGAGGTATGGCTCCCTGCTGCACACCAAGTAGGGCCACGTGCGTTTGGCCCTCTGGTCCCTGCCTGACTGTGTGTCCTTCCCCTGCAGAGACCCCAGAGGAGGTGTTCAAGGCTCTGAAGGCGCTGGGCTACAGCTCCTTCCGCCCGGGCCAGGAGGTGGCCATCATGAGGATCCTCTCAGGTGGGTTTGTTTCCCCCACGACCTCTCTTCCTCTGCGGGGTTTGGGCTCCCTGTGATCCCCTCCCACACGGGTGGTCCCCAACCCCCCGTTCTGCCAGGCCTGTCCACACTGGTGGTGTTATCGACGGGGATGGGGAAGTCCCTCTGCTACCAGCTCCCCGCTTACCTGTACCACAAGCGCTCCAAGTGCATCACCTTGGTTGTCTCCCCTTTGGTATCCCTGATGAATGACCAGGTACGGCTTGGATGTCCCGGTTTTCCCACCCCAACTCCTGCTTAGACGCTGCTGGGTGTGCAGTGCTGCAGTTAAAGGCTCACATGCACCCAAAATGGGGAGGTGGGTGTTCGGTGGTGACTCCCCCCCAAGTCACTGGAGGCACGAGTGGGTGACAGGCCTCGCTTCCAGGTCTCGGGGCTGCCGCCATGCCTGAAGGCTGTCTGTATCCACTCCAACATGACCAAAGCCCAGCGGGAAGCAGCGATGGAGAAGGTGAGGGACTCAGGGCTGCCAGCCTCAGGGAGACACGTGTGTGTGAAGGTGTCCCCAGTGCCACCTTGCTCGTGCAGCTGCGTGATCCCAATGAAGGCAGTGCTGGACAGTAGCAGTGCCAGTCAGCCTGCTTCCCTGGGAGAGCGGGTAAAACACCCCTTGTGTTGCTCTGGTGCTCCCCGCAGGTGAGGCAGGGCGGGGTGCAGGTGCTGCTGCTCTCCCCTGAGGCGCTGGTTGGTGGGAGCAGCTCAGGATCTGGCTGCCTGCCCTCTGCTGATCACCTGCCGGCCGTAGCCTTTGCCTGCATTGATGAAGCTCACTGTGTCTCCGAGTGGTCCCACAATTTCCGTCCCTGCTACCTGCGGGTCTGCAAGGTGTGAGAGGGGAAGCCCACCCTGAGGCGGAGGGAACCCGTTGGGGTGAGGAGGGACGTCAGGCTCCCACTTTTTCCCTCTTGGCAGGTTCTCCGGGATCACCTGGGCGTGCGCTGCTTCCTGGGGCTGACAGCCACTGCCACCCTGGCCACAGTGCGGGACGTGGCCCAACACCTGGGTATCCCAGCAGAGGAAGGGATAGCGGTGCGCTCCACCGCTGTGCCCCCAAACCTGCACCTCTCAGTCTCGATGGACAGGGACAGGGATCAGGTAGGGACCAGGATGGGTCTAAAGAAATCAAATTAGTTGCTGTGACACTGGGTTCAGGGTGTATCTCCTAGAAGATCCCCAAGCTCTTTTGGGGCACCTTTACCTCCTCTGTCCACAGGCCCTGATCTCCCTGCTGCGAGAGGAGCGTTTTGGGTGCCTGGACTCCATCATAGTCTACTGCACGCGGCGGGAGGAGACAGTTCGCATTGCGGCACTCATCCGGACCTGCCTCCAAGGAGTGCTGGTCAGGGAAGCCAGGGAGCCAGGGCAGGACACTGCTGAAAGGAAGAAAGCGAAGGGTAGGTGAGGTAGCCTCACTCTCCAAAGGGAAGCATGAGCCCAAAACATCCTGTCTGGTGAATCCACACTGGAACAGAGAATCCCTAGGGAGCGAGCTGTGCTTGCAGGACTCTCCACGGAGGTTTCTGGCTCCATCAGCCACCTCCCCCAGGTGCAGAGCAATGCCCTTGGCAGCAGTAAGGCATTTATCTTCCCCCATCTGCATCGCAGGCTTTAAAACTGGGCTTTGATTTTTTTTTCTAGTGACAGCCGATAATGATGGATGCTTATTAGCTGTGGTTAATAAAGCTGGGTGGTGGGATTAGTACACAGGGAGCCTTCGTTGTACAGCTCTGCAGGGTTTTTCTTTCCAAACCTGGTAGCTGTGACTTAGAGTCTTTATTTTTCCCTCAAAATCCACAATTGGATCCGTGGCCGAGCTCTGCCTCGCAAAGTGCTGGACGTGTTTGGCCCCAGGGATCCTCTCCCCAGCCTGCTTTGTTTGCTGAAGCTGGGTGAGCTCGTGCCATCCCGCTTCCAAACCAACCAGGGCTTGACGACTTCTGGCAGCTAACAAGGAGCACACATCCCTTTGCCAGGAAGCAGCAGCCCTGCTCCTGCCCAGCACTGATGTCTGCCACAGGCAGGGTTTGCTGCTCGTTTCCATCCCTGATTTAATTAACAGCTGTGCTTTTGAGAAATCACTAATTAAATGCCATTAAAACATCTCTCCCCACTTGCTTTCAGCAAAGAAGAGTGGTCGCCAGCCGCTGAAGTGGATTGCAGATGCTTACCATGCTGGCCTATCCGCTGCCGAACGCTGCCGCATCCAGAACAGCTTCATGAGTGGCCAGCTCCGCGTGGTGGTGGCCACGGTGGCTTTCGGCATGGGGCTGGATAAATCAGATGTCCGTGGTGTTGTACATTACAACATGCCGAAAAATTTTGAGAGTTACGTGCAGGAGATTGGACGGGCCGGGCGAGACGGTGAGCCAGCTCACTGCCATCTCTTCTTGGACCCGGAGGTAATGCTTGCCAGTAGGGTGGGGGGGTCCCCCTAAATTCTGGGGGTCTTTCCCCAAGGCTTCCCGCTGCCTCCCCAGGGCAGGGATCTCCACGAGCTGCGACGCCACATTTACGGTGACACGGTGGATTTTTTCACTGTCAAGAAGCTGGTGCAGAAGGTTTTTTCTCCCTGCAAGTGCTTGGAGCTGCACCAGAAACACCAGGATGTCATCAGGGTGAGGAAGGGGCTGAGGCCCCCACTCCCGTGGCCTTCCCAGCTTCTTAACTCATTCAGTAATGAGCTAACAAGGCAGAAGAACCTTTGTGGGCTGGTGGCCGCATTGGGGAGCTTAAATCAGTTGAGGGAAGGTTGGGGTGAAGTGAGCTGTGGTGTAAGATCTGGCCAGGAACAGGCAAGAGAGCAGTTGAGATGTCACACAAGGGAAGGCAGGAGCCTGCCTGTCCTCTGACTGGTGACACCACACTGCGTGGTGCATCCCTTGCAGGATGGGGAGGTGAAGGATGCCAAAATGGCCGAGCTCTTGGAGGAGATGGTGGAAGAGGACAGTAGCGTGACGAGGCAGAGCAGGCAGCGGGTGTGCTACAAGCACGAGCGAGCTATCCCCATCCAACAAACTGTGGAGTCCCTGGACATACGGGAGGAAGGTGAGGTGGGGAAATCGGCCCCAAGTGAGGCCAGGGGGGGTCCCAAAGGGGATCAGGGTCCCTCTGCAGCTCCTCCCTGTCTTGCAGGCATCGAGACCCTCCTGTGCTACCTGGAGCTGCACCCGCAGCGCTGGCTGGAGCTGCTGCCTCCCACCTACTCTTCCTGCCGGCTGCAGTGCTATGGGGGACCCCAGCAGCTCCGGGCCACAGCGCGGAGGTTAGAGCTGCGCCGAGGGGCACCGCTGTGAATGCCACAGTGTTCCCTGTGCCAGGAGCAAGCCACCGCAGCATAGTCTCTGCTGGGTGGGAGCTGCTCCACGGTTCTGGGGTCTGCTGGAGGTAAAAAACGGGCTCCAAGCCATGGTACCAGTGGGTTCCTGGTGTCTCTTGCCCTCAGGTCTCCCCCTGTCGCTGTCTTCATGGCCCGGGAGCGCCTGGCAGGGAGGGACCACAGCCAAGCCAGCTTGCTGGAGTTCGACATGGTCTCGCTGAGCGACTCCATGGGTTGGGAAGTAGCGCTGGTGAAACGTGCCCTGCGCCAGCTCCAGTGGGATCCACAGCTGCGGAAAGGTACTGGTGTCCCTGCGTTCCTTGGAGGGGTGAGTCCCTGTGACACCAGCAGCTGGCTGGGTTTCAGTGCCGGATCTGGGTGAGCACCAGCTCAACCAGCTCTTGGTGCCTTCAGACAGCTGCAGCGCAGGGAAGAGTGGGGTCATGGTAGAGTTTGGAGATTTCTCTTTCCACCTACGTGCTTACGGTGACCTCACCGACCAGGAGCTGGACTCCGTCTGTGATTTCCTCCACCAAAGGGTGGTGGCCAGGGAGAAGATGGCTCTTGGCCAACTCCGCACCTGTTTCCAGGCCTTCCAGAGGTGAGTGTGGGTGAAGACCACCCAACCCCTACAGACCACTCCCTCCCAGTTTGGGACCCGTTTTGGTACTGGAAAGGGAGGAGACTGATGTCAGGGCACAGTGTGGCCTTCCAGACCTGCAGTCCTCACCCTGTGGAGGAGGAGGAGGAGAAGAGCTCCTGCCTGAAGGCTCTGCTCAGCAACTACTTCGAGAAGGAGCCTGCTGGAGAGCAGGCTGAACATGGCTGTGAGGAGGAGGAGGAGGACGAAGATCTCAGTGATGCTAAAGTGAGCAAATCCACTTTTATTGGGAGCTGCTTCAGGCTCTGACTGTCAGCTGGTATTTCTGGTACACGGCACCTCCAGTTTAGGTGACACCAGAGATGGGTTTGGGATGAGGAAGAGGAGGGAGGCCCTTGCTATGTCCCTTCTTTTGCAGCTGCGGGAGTGGGAGAGCCAGATCCGCGCTGACATCCGCCATTTCCTTGCCATCCGCCAGGACGAGAAGTTCTCTGGCCGAGCCATTGCCAGGGTATTTCATGGCATTGGTAAGAGTGGTGGGCAGGTGCCAAATTGGGTGTCTTCCACCTTGCTCCGGCACCTGCCCATCCCCTCCTAACCGGGGGCTTTGCCCGCTCCCTGCAGGCAGCCCCTGTTTCCCCGCCCAGGTCTATGGCCGTGATCGCCGGTTCTGGAGGAAATATCTCTCCTTCGATTTCCACCGGCTCGCCCGTCTGGCCACCGAGGAGATCCTGGCCAGCAGGTGATGGCAGGAGCCGAAAGGGCAGAGCCACCCCATGCTCCAGGGACGGTGGTGCCACACAGGCCATCACTGTGGCCCTCGGGGCTGTGCCAGCTGCCATCACCCCCCGAGGACCCCGTTTGGGGCGGTGAGCAGAGACCACCCTTCCGCCAAGAAGTGGGGCAGAGGGAGCACAGGCTTGTTCGTGGTGCGCGCTGCCCCTGCCTGCCTTGCCCTGCTGCTGCGTAGGAGCGGCTGGGGAGGCCAAGCGCTGCCTCCGACAGGGGTCCTGCCTCCTCGGGTGGGCTGCCCGCCCTCAGCCTGTCCCTGTGCCGGCAGGGATTTTTGTCTGGATTTTAATAATGAATTAATAAAGGACACTGATCTTTAACCCCTGTGCCGCTGCCTACAGTTCACTGCCTGTGCCTTGGGGAGTGAATTGGCTTTGGGTGACGACCCTCCTTCATGGGGGGGGGGGGGGGGCGTTGCCATGGTGATGTAGCAGTGTTGTTACTATGGCAATGTCAGGGGAGGTGGGACTAGGTGGGACGGGGCTGTTACTATGGCAATAGGGAGAGGGGGGGTCTGTTGCCATGGTGATGCAGGGGGACTGTTACTGGCCTGTGGGGGGGCCATGGTGATGGGGGTCTATCACCATGGCAACAAGGATGTTGTCCTAGTGATGTAGGAAGTCTGTTGCCATGGTGATGGGGGGGGTAGGATGCCCATTGCCGTGGCAAAGGGACATCTATCGCCGTGGCTGTCAGTGCATTGTGGGAGGATGCCACCACCCCTGCCCTCACTGCACCCAGCGAGCTGTGACGGCCCTGGGACAGCCAGGCGCCACCGTGGCTCTGGCCCCCTGCCCACACCGCCCCAGCAAGCAGCTGCTTGAGGTGCCAGTGGGGAACCAGAGCAGCTGGCACCATGTGCCATCCTCCTTCCCTACCCCCTTTCCAGCCAAAGTTGCGTGCTCTTTCCCAGCACCTAGCTCTTGCGGAGCTCCAGGAAGGATGAAGCCCTTCCCCACCCTGAAACACAGATTGGGTTTTGCTGTGGGCAGCTCTTGAACAACCAAAACCATCCAAGCAAGGCTGGGGTGGAAACTGGTATCCAACTGGAGAGCTTTACGCCCCAGTTTCCTCCTGGCGCTGGGCTCCCGTGGGACGCACCGTCCCTCCCCAGCACAGTGTCTTCTGTTTGGGAAGGTCACACCACAGGAGCACCCACCAGCATTGCCAAAACACTTCTAAACATTAACTGGTGGAGCTGGGTGCCAAGCCTGTGACATCCCCAAGGACTGCTGACGCCACACAGCCTCCTCCATCCCTCCTCCTCCTCCACCAGCCCTGGAGAAAAGCCTGGCTCACAGCACAACCCACTGCACAGGTGGTAAAAGCCAAGGGCTGGCCACCGGAGCTTTCCTCTTCATCCTCTTCCCTTTAGGTTTTCCTGGTGTTGTGCCGGAGCAGGGACGTGGTGAGGGTACACCGGCGGCCGGAGCATCAGGGAGGGGCTGGCAGGGACTTTCCAGCCTTCCTTCACCAGCCTGTCTTGTGGTAAGCACCGACAGCTTCCACCCAGACAGCGGGTCGGGACCATCTCCCCACTGATCAGGGTGGTCCCTGACCACCACGTCCCCCTTCCACCACGGCCCGCTACACTATGGCCCTGCCCTGGGCTCTGCTACTGCTCGGTGAGGTCCTGGCACAGGATGCAGCCGCCCAGGGCTGCCTCCTTCCGCCGGCTGGTGAGTCCCAACCCTTTGCCCTTCCTTGCCAGTGGAAGCACCCCTGGTGGGACAAAGCCTTGCTGGGGTGCCTCGGTGGTGGGCTGACCCCCGCCTTGGCAGGTTATAACGCAGCGCTGGGGCGCCCAGCCCGCCAGTCCTCCGTCTTCCCCAACATCAGCATCGCCACCAACGCAGTGGACGGGAACCGGGACGGCGTCTGGCACCACGGCTCCTGCAGCCGCACACGGCGAGAGCGGGAGCCCTGGTGGAGTGTGGACCTGGGTGGGCGCCGCGCCGTGGCAGCTGTGGTGGTAAAGAACCGGCAGGATTGCTGCTGGCAGCGGCTGCGGGGAGCGCAGGTCCATGTCGGGGACGCACCAGCCGAGCGTGGCAGGGACAACCCCATGTGAGCCAAAAATGTGGGGTTTGGAGGGAGTGTCCCCACCCCACTGGTGCCACTGTCTCCTGAGCCCCATCTCTTCCACCCCGGCAGCTGTGGCGTCATCACGGACACCGGTCCTGGCTCACTCAGTACCATCTGCTGCCAGGGGCTGCAGGGCCGCTATGTCTCCATCCTCATCCCCAGCCGGGAGGATGCGTTGGTGCTGTGCGAGGTGGAGGTGGTGCTCCAGGGCTGCCTCCCCCTGCCCGGAGGTGAGGGGCTCCCAGGGAGGCAGTGGGGGCTGGTGGGGCAGCAGTCAGGGGCCGGCAGCCTCGTGCCATGCTCCCACTGGCAATTCCAGCCCCCAACGTGGCGCAGGGCCGCGCCGTCACACAGTCCTCCACGCTGAATGCCATCAGCCTGGCTGCCAATGCCGTGGATGGGAGCAGCAATGCCAGCTGGGAGCACGGCTCCTGCACCCACACTGAGAAGGAGCTGGAGCCGTGGTGGCGTGTAGACCTGGGCCATCGGCACACTGTCTACTCCGTCACTGTCACTAACCGCCACAACTGCTGCTGGGAGAGCCTTCTCGGCGCCCAGGTCCACGTTGGGGACTCCCTGGCTAACCATGGCAAGCGCAACCCTGTGTGAGTGGGGTCCCCAGCAAGGTCCCCCCACCCAGCATGGGACTGTCCCGCCGGCCATAGCTGTGGCGGTTCCCTCCCAGCAGCTGCGGGGCCATCTTGGACACTGGTCCCGGCTCCACCAGTACCATCTGCTGCAACGGGCTGCCGGGTCGCTATGTCTCCATCATCATCCCTGGGCGGGAGGATTTCCTCATCCTCTGCGAAGTGGAGGTGACAGCCCAGAGCTGCGTCCCCCCGCCTGGCGGTAAGGATTGAAGCCCTCCCAGCAGGGAGCTGATACCTACCCGGTGGCTGCCAGCAAGCGCTGACCTACCTGAGCCCTGCAGAAGCGATTTGGTTCCTGCAGCGCCGGGGGGAAAGGGGGGGGCATGAGGGCCCCAACATGGGGGAGGGGGGTGTCACATGTCCCTGAGCCGGTGGCACATCAGTGTGCCAGTATGCAGTGCCTGGAGGGACAGATGGAGGCCGCAGTGCCGGCTCTGTGCCCAGGGGTTGATGCCCAGCCACGGGTCATCGCTGGCATTGAGCACCTAGGGCTGGTGTTACTGTCCCATGGTGTCCCCCAGCCCAAAGCCTGGCCCTGCGGCGCCCAGTGGCACAGTCCTCCACGGCCAGCCGAGCCAGCAGTGCCATCAACGCCGTGGATGGGAACCAGGATGGGAACTGGCAGCACGGCTCCTGCTCTCAAACCAAGAGGGAGTTGGAGCCATGGTGGACAGTGGACCTGGGCCATCGCCATGCTGTGGCAGCTGTGGTGGTGAGGAACCGCCTGGACTGCTGCTGGCACTGGCTGAAGGGTGCCCGCGTCCATGTCGGGGACTCCCTTGCCAGCCATGGCACCAACAACCCCATGTGAGTGCCACAGTGTTGACACTGTGGTGCACGGCTGCTTTGGCGCTTGGCCACCCTCACCCTTGTCCCCCTCCTTGTAGCTGCGGCACAGTCACAGATACCAGCCCTGGCTCCACCAGCACCATCTGCTGCCACGGGCTGCGCGGCCGCTACGTCACCATCACGATCCCTGGCCGCGAGGAACGGCTGAGCCTGTGCGAGGTGGAGGTTGTGGAGCAAGGCTGTGCTGTGCTGCCAGGGGGTGAGTGGGTTTGGGGGGCACCGCGGGGTCTTCTGGGGACATGGCACCCCCAGCCCAGCTGTTCCCGCAGCCCAGAACATGGCCCTGGGCCGCCCGGCCACCCAGTCCTCCATCCTGGATGCCAGCAGCAGTGCCGCCAATGCCGTCAACGGGGACTGGGATGGCAATCAGGAGCACGGCTCCTGTGCCCACACCACAGAGGAGCTGGAGCCATGGTGGCGTGTTGATCTCGGCCACCGGCACGCCATCTATGCCGTGGTGGTGAAGAACCGCCATGACTGCTGCTGGGAGCGGTTGAAGGGGGCTGAGGTCCGCGTCGGTGACTCCCCGGTTGACCGCAGTCGGCACAACCCTGTGTGAGCACCAGCCCCATCCTCTCTACTGGGAACACCACTGGCACTGTGCTGGCTCATCCTGCCCCCTCCTCTCCCGCCAGCTGCGGCATCATCACAGATGCCAGCCCCGGTTCTATCAGCACTGTCTGCTGCCATGGCCTTCGCGGTCGCTACGTCTCCATCCTCATCCCCGGCCGGAAGGATGCGCTGGTGCTGTGTGAGGTGGAAGTGATCCGGCAAGGCTGCACCCCGCTGCCAGGAGGTGAGCTGTCAGGAGAGCCCACCTCCCCCAGGAACCCCAGCACCCACCAACCCACCCCATGGTGTTCACAGCCCTCAACGTGGCGCGGGAGCAGCAGGCGACACAGTCCTCCACCTCCAATGGCTCCGGCTTCGCATCCAAGGCGGTAGATGGGAACCGGGACGGCGTCTGGCACCACGGCTCCTGCAGCCACACACGGCGAGAGCGGGAGCCCTGGTGGAGTGTGGACCTGGGCAGACGCCGCGCCGTGGCAGCTGTGGTGGTAAAGAACCGGCAGGATTGCTGCTGGCAGCGGCTGCGGGGAGCACAGGTCCATGTCGGGGACGCACCAGCCGATCGTGGCAGGGACAACCCCATGTGAGCCAAAAATGTGGGGTTTGGAGGGAGTGTCCCCACCCCACTGGTGCCACTGTCTCCTGAGCCCCATCTCTTCCACCCCGGCAGCTGCGGCATCATCACGGACGCTGGTCCTGGCTCACTTAGTACCATCTGCTGCCAGGGGCTACAGGGCCGCTATGTCACTGTCACCATACCCGGCAGGGAGGGGCAGCTGGTGCTTTGCGAGGTGGAGGTCTACACTGTCTTCCCCGAAATCTGAGGGGCTCCTGGGGGGCAGCTGATGTGCTACCAGGGGCCGGCACTCAGCAGGGGGCTCCGGCTGCTCCCTGGCGCCTCTGCGTGGGGCATCCCCCAGGATCAGCCCCACCAGAGGGGCTCCACGAGCAAGCCTTGGTCCCTCCCCAATAAACACGGCCATGGATCCCATCCACCGCTTGTGCCTTTCCTTGGGTTCACACCAGCACAGGTGCTGCATGGCCACGCGTGGGGTCCCCCCACAACCCTGCAGCCCCCCAGGAGGCTGCGGCACTGGAGGGGATGGATTCCAGCGGGGAGTCGGCATCAGGAGAAGTGGCGCAGGAAGGCGGTGTGGAAGCGGGTGAGGGCGAGCAACACTGGCTCCAGTGTCTCAGCTGGTGGCAGCAGTGACAGCCTGGGGGGCAGGAGAAGGGGGGCAATTGAGTGGAGGTGGGGACACGCCAGCACCCTGACCTGAGCCCCCCGGTGTTACCCGACGTGGTAGGTGCCCTCTGGCTGCCCAAACTCGCTCCCTGGGGCCAGCACCACCCCCGTTGCCTCCCGCAGCTCCTGGCAGAAGAAGACGTCGGGCTCCAGGCCCAGCACCTGGAGGAGCAGCGGGAGCATGGGCACCCTGCGCCATGGGGGCACCCTCTCCCCTGGGCGTCCCCTGTCCCCAGGGGGCCACAGGGTGCCCTGTCTCCCCAGGGTACCCCTTGTCCCCAGGGTGTCCCATACCAGGGGGCTCCCCACATGCCCCCAGGATGGCTCCCGCCACCCTGGAGACCCTCATAGCCACATGATGCCCCATGTCCCCAAGATGCCCAGCACTCCCACAGTGCTCCGTCTCCCCAGGACATCCCATACATCAGGGTTCCCCGCACTCCCACAGCACCCCTGTGACTGGGGTGGCTCTGTGCTCCCAGGATGCCCCATGTCCCCAGGGTGTCCCATGTCCCACACCACAGGGTTCCTTGCACTCCCACGTCCATGGGTTGACTCTCGCCCCAGGAAGCCTCACGCGCCAGCACATCCCCAGGATGCCCCAAGTCCCCAGGATGCCCCACGTCCCTCCGCAAGATGCCCTGTACTCCCAGGATGCCCCCTGTCCCCCAGATGCCCCCTGTCCCCAGGGTGCCCCATCTCCCCAGGACACCCCACATCACAGGGCTCCCCACACTCTCACCCTGTCTCACACCCTTGGGATGACTTCCGTTCCCCACAGCGCCCCTCTCCCCGTCCCCACCCCCCACCCCGGGTCCCCCCTCCCCACGGCCACCCGTGGGTGCTCACCCGGGCCTGCTGCAGGGCGCGGGGCGGGAGCTGGATGCGGGGGAAGGCGCGGGCGCCGCCCTGCACGGGCTGGCAGCAGATGCCGGGGGCCCGGCCCAGCACCTCCTGCACCCGCCGGGCGTTGTGGGCCAGGTCCCGGCGCAGCCCCTGCCTCTGCTGGGGTGGGAGGGGGCTGAGCCGGGCGGTGGGGTGGGGCAGGGCATGGGATGGGATGGGAGGGGGATTGCCATGGGATTGGAGATGGGATGGGGAGGGGGATTGGGATGAAGATGGGGATGGGGATTGAAATTAAAATGGAATGGGAATGGGATGGGGATGGAAATGGGATGGGGATTGGGAGGGGATGAGGGTGGGAATGGGGATGGGGTGGGGATGGAGATGGAGATGGGGATGGAATGAGATGGGGCACATGCACCAGCTCCCACCTCCTCCAGGGCCTTCTGTATGGGATCCCCCTCATCTGGCGGGTCCATGAGGAGGTCAAGCAGGATCCGCCCCAGGACACAGGGCCGGGGGATGGACTGTGCCAGCTGGAAGGGCAGTGTGATTCCCTCCTCAATGTTGACCAGCTCCAGGAACCCCACACGGAAACCACTCCTGCGGGACACAGTGCTGCTCCTCATCCCACACACACACCCAGGAGGCCCTGGCACAGCCACCCGTCGCCTGGCAGTGCCAGCACTCACTCGCCTGCCACGCTTTTGGAGAGGGAGTAGAATGAGACAAGCTGGACGGTGGAGGCGAGCGGGGCACCCATCTCCCACAGCACCCGCTTGAAGGAGAGGAAGGGGCAGCCAGGGAGGAAGGCTCGTTCCTGCTGTACCTGCGGCACCCAGGGCTCAGGGGGAGCCAGGCTGGGGGGGCACAGCCACCCCTCAGCCCACCCCCGCACCCACCTCATCTGCCAGCAGCAGCAGGTGTTCCTCAGCCACCAGCCGGATGATGTCCTCCATGCTCTGCCGGCTCAACACATGCCCTGCCAGGGGGAGCCCACTGGTGTCCCCCCATGCATGGGGAGCCCACTCACATCCCCCCACCTGGGGAAACTGAGGCACGGGGACACCACCACCCCCAACTCACCCGTGGGGTCTCCGGGGTTGACGATGCAGAGCACCTTGGGGTGGCATCTCACCCGTGCCTGCCGCAGCACCTGCCGCAGCGCCTCGCCAGCCACAGCCCAGCCCTGCTCCTCGGCCAGCGGGTACGGCACGGCCACGGCCCCCCGCCAGCCCTGCTGCCGCTGCATGCAGCGGGGGGCCCGGCACCGGCACCAGCACGCCCGTCGGCTGTGGCGCCCTCTCATCCACTACCAGTGACAAAACAAACTGGGATGGGGATGGGGATGAGCTCGGGGAGTCCAGCATAGGGACCCCGCTCACCAAGGACGGTTGCTCACCGGGAGGATGCTAGCAGTGCCATTGCAGAGGATGATGTTGCGAGGGTGGCAAGGGACACCGCCGTCGCGGCGCTCAAGGAAACGGGCAACCCTGGTAGGGACCCCCAGCGCCCGGTGCTCGTGGTTGTAGCCTCCTGGGGACAGGACAGACCCGCTCCTGAGCACCATGAATCCCATGGGACCCCAACAACCCCCTCCCTCAGTGGCCTCAATGGGAAAGGGCACTTCATGGGGCTGGCACTGGGCAGACCATGGGCCTGGGCACCCCATAGACCAGGCACCCCATGAGCTGTGCTGGGCACCCTATAAGCCATACTAGGCACCCCTCTGCCACCATGCTGGGCACCCCATGGGACCGGCGCCACCTACTCCATGGGTCATGCCAAGCACCCCATGCGCCATGTGGGGCACCCCATGGGCTGTACTGAGCACCCTATAAGCCACAGCAGACCCACCCACCCACACTGAGCACCCCATGGGACACCCCCCCCACGCAGCCTATAAGCCATGACAAGGGTGACCCCAAGCTCCCCATGTGCTGGCAAGGGGCACCCCACACTGACACTGCCGGGCACCCCGTGAGCTGTGCCACACCCTACCAATGTTGCCGGCATCCATCTCCTGCAGGATGCGCCGTGCCCGGCGCTGGGCACTCTCGGGCACAGCGGGGCTGCCCAGCAGATCCGGGTAGGCACAGGTGGCCGCGACCTGGGGGACAGGGAGCTGGGCTGAGCCTGGCCATGCTGGGGGACATGGTGACAGGTCAGCAGTGTCAACCCCAGTGCCCAGCAGTACCTGGCGCAAAACAGCCAGTGGGCCCCGTCCCACTGCATGAGCGTCGTCACCACTGCAATCCACAGGGACACCAGGCACCAGTACCGCTGGCTCCGATGTCCCCAATGTCCCCTGTGCCATGGCCATGGCCGCCGCGGTTGACACTGTCCCTGCAGGGAAATGCCAAGGGGTGGTAAAGGGGAGGGAAAAGGGGCGGGTAATGGGGCGTGTAACGAGGCCACGTGCATGGCATGGTCACAAGGGGACAGCCAGATGGCCAGGACCCTGTCCACCCTGGCACACCACGCACTGCCAAACCCCTAACCATTAACCCAGCCCACCCCCACCCCCGGCTGCATGCACCCGCCACTTCAGCTCCTGTCCCAGCCATGGCAGCGATCAGCACCCCGGGGGGCACTGACACCCCCCTGTCTCAGGTGAACCCTAGCAGCCAGCGCACACCGCCACCTCCACTGCAGCCTCTGCTTGAGCAGGCTACTGCCATTGAAGGCGAGCTGACCCAGGTGAGACCCCTACAACCACCCACGGGTCCCCAGAGCCACCCAGAGCCCCATGGGACACAGACACCCAAAGCCACAGACCCGCATGGGATCCACAGCTGACAACCATGGTCCCATGCTCCCATGGGTCCCCACAGCCACCCATGGGTCCCCATGGCCACCCAGAGCCCAATAGGACCCACAGACACCCATGGCCCCAGAGTCCCACGAGGTGCCCATGCCCACGCATGCTCCCAGAGCCCAATGGTGTCCCCACAGCCACCCCAACCCTGCAGCCACCCATAACCATTCCTGTCCCCAAAAACACCTCCCTCCCTATGCCCATGCACATCCCTGTGTCACCTTCCAGGTCCCTGTGGTCCCCAGGTCCCTGAAGCCCCCCATCCAGGTCCCCCCATCCACCCTGATCCCATGTCCCCAAAGTCACCCACTCCCCATGGCAACTGTGCCTCCCCTCAGGTCCCCACAGCCCCCTGTGCCCCCACATCAGGGTGTCCTAGGATGCTCTGTAGTGCCATCCTCCAGCCCCACCGCCTATGACCATGTCCCCTGGGCCTCGGGGAGGGGGGTATAGGGGGACAGAGGACAGTGGCCTTGCTGAGCCAGCTCCTGTTCCCAAGGGAGAGGACAAGTCCTCCACCGAGGTCATCTGCTGCCATTCAGGGGATGCAGTTGCTGCCGGCCGCCAGCCCCTCACCTACCTCCAGCAGGTAATGGGGAGCCCCATGGCTGCCTGCACTTAAAATCACAGAATCGTGGAATCGTTTAAGTTGGAAAAGACCTTGAAGATCGACAAGTCCAGGGTTGACTGAGCACAACGGGATCTATGATCCTCAGCTCCCCCCCCAGCACCCTGGTGATGGGTGGGGGGCTGAGTCCTGACCTTAGGTGATGGGGGGTGGGGTGGATCCTGACCTCGGGGTTACCCAGGGTGTTGGGGGGGGGGGCGTGTTGGGGGGAGGGGGTGACCAAGGGGGGTTGGCCGCATCCCCACAGGTGGCTGCCATCTGCGCGTATCCCACACTGCTGGACGCCGAGTGCATGCCGGCGGACACCAAGCAGCGCGCACGCCAGATCCTGCAGCACCTGCAGGGTGGCAGCCCAGGTACAGTGGGGATGGGCACACCTCAAGGGGGCCAGCCCCCCATATGGGTAGTGGGGCATGGGGGGATCACCAGATGCAGTGACACCGTATCTGTCCCCAGGGTCCTACAACCTGGAGTACATCACTGACACCGTGGCCAAAAAAGTGGCCCGTTACTTGGAGCAAAGGGACAATGGCATTCCCAGCGATCCCCACTGCATTGTCCCCTGCAGTGGCACCGCCTCAGCCATGGTGGTGAGCGTGGGATGGGGACCAGCAGTGGCAACTGCATGGCCATGGGGACACTGAGGACCCTCCAGCCACGGCAGCTTTTCCCAGCAGGACGTGGTGACGCTGGTGGTGGATGAGAGGGCGCCACAGCCGACGGGCGTGCTGGTGCCGGTGCCGGGCCCCCCGCTGCATGCAGCGGCAGCGGGGCTGGCGGGGGCCGTGGCCGTGCCGTACCCGCTGGCCGAGGAGCAGGGCTGGGCTGTGGCTGGCGAGGCGCTGCGGCAGGTGCTGCGGCAGGCACGGGTGAGATGCCACCCCAAGGTGCTCTGCATCGTCAACCCCGGAGACCCCACGGGTGAGTTGGGGGTGGTGGTGTCCCCGTGCCTCAGTTTCCCCAGGTGGGGGGATGTGAGTGGGCTCCCCATGCATGGGGGGACACCAGTGGGCTCCCCCTGGCAGGGCATGTGTTGAGCCGGCAGAGCATGGAGGACATCATCCGGCTGGTGGCTGAGGAACACCTGCTGCTGCTGGCAGATGAGGTGGGTGCGGGGGTGGGCTGAGGGGTGGCTGTGCCCCCCCAGCCTGGCTCCCCCTGAGCCCTGGGTGCCGCAGGTACAGCAGGAACGAGCCTTCCTCCCTGGCTGCCCCTTCCTCTCCTTCAAGCGGGTGCTGTGGGAGATGGGTGCCCCGCTCGCCTCCACCGTCCAGCTTGTCTCATTCTACTCCCTCTCCAAGGGTTTCGGGGGGTGAGTACCAACACCTCATCGCCCCCCCAGACCTCCCGAAACCCCCTTTGCCAGCCCCCTCCACCTCCTTCTCCCCCAGGGGTGGTTTCCGAGCAGGTTTCTTCGAGCTGGTGAACATTGACCCAAGTGTCCTGAAGTGCTTCTACACATGGGGGATGTCAGTGTATCCCTCCATCCTGGGTCAGGTGATGTTGGAGATGGCCATGGAGCCCCCACTGCCCAGTGACCCCTCCTATCCAGCCTTTAATGAGGTGGGTAGTGCCAAGACCCCTCCTCACAGCCAGCTGCCACCGGGACACACAGGTCTTACTGGTGGCAGTGGGGGGATATCCCACGCTCCAGCCGAAGGACAGGCAGGTGCTGTGTGGGCCCATGCCTGTTTCTGGCTCCATCCCCATCCCATCCCCATTCCATCCCATCCCATTTTCATCTCCATCTTATCTCCATCCCCGTCGCCACCCCCCATCCCTATCACCATCCCCATCCCATCCCCACTCCCAATCCCATCCCAATCCCAATCCCCACCCCAAGCCCAATCCCATCCCCATTCCAATCCCACCCCCATCCCAATCCCCCTCCCCATCCCATCTCCAATCCCATGGCAATCCCCCTCCCATCCCATCCCATGCCCTGCCCCACCCCACCGCCCGGCTCAGCCCCCTCCCACCCCAGCAGAGGCAGGGGCTGCGCCGGGACCTGGCCCACAACGCCCGGCGGGTGCAGGAGGTGCTGGGCCGGGCCCCCCGGCATCTGCTGCCAGCCCGTGCAGGGCGGCGCCCGCGCCTTCCCCCGCATCCAGCTCCCGCCCCGCGCCCTGCAGCAGGCCCGGGTGAGCACCCACGGGTGGCCGTGGGGAGGGGGGACCCGGGGTGGGGGGTGGGGACGGGGAGAGGGGCGCTGTGGGGAACGGAAGTCATCCCAAGGGTGTGAGACAGGGTGAGAGTGTGGGGAGCCCTGTGATGTGGGGTGTCCTGGGGACTTGGGGCACCCTGGGGACAGGGGGCATCAGGGGGACAGGGGGGTATCTGGGGGACAGGAGCCACCCCAGTCACAGGGGTGCTGTGGGAGTGCGGGGAACCCTGATGTATGGGATGTCCTGGGGAGACGGAGCACTGTGGGAGTGCTGGGCATCTTGGGGACATGGGGCATCATGTGGCTATGAGGGTCTCCAGGGTGGCGGGAGCCATCCTGGGGGCATGTGGGGAGCCCCCTGGTATGGGACACCCTGGGGACAAGGGGTACCCTGGGGAGACAGGGCACCCTGTGGCCCCCTGGGGACAGGGGACGCCCAGGGGAGGGGGTGCCCCCATGGCGCAGGGTGCCCATGCTCTTGCTGCTCCTCCAGGTGCTGGGCCTGGAGCCTGACGTCTTCTTCTGCCAGGAGCTGCGGGAGGCGACGGGGGTGGTGCTGGCCCCAGGGAGCGAGTTTGGGCAGCCAGAGGGCACCTACCACGTCGGGTAACACCGGGGGGCTCAGGTCAGGGTGCTGGGGTGGGGGGGTGGGGGGAGTGCTATGGTGCATGGTGGGGGTTGGGTGACGGGGGGGTAGGGAGCCCTTGGGGCTGATGCTTTGTGTGGAGGGTGGGCAGTGCTGGGGGCTCGGGGATGGCAGGGGAGATGGTTCGGGTTGGGTGATTGTGGTGATGGCAGGTACTAGGGGCTGGTGGGCTGGGGCTGGAGGGCTGGTTGTGTTTGAGAGGCTGGCACTGGTTGGCACTGGGTTGGGTGTTAGAGGCTAGTCAGGGGGGTTCGGTTGGGTCAAGGGGGCTGGGGGAGCTGGGGGATCGGGGCTGGGGGCTGGTTTGTGCCGGGACGTTGGGCTTTGGTTCTCAAGCACAGAGGTTTGGGGAGCTGGGCTGGAATGCTGGGGTTGGATGTTGGGGGCTGCTTGGGTTTGGGGTGAGGGGAAGCTGGTTTGGGTTGGGATTTGGGGGGCAGGGAGGTCAGGATGGATGTTGGGGGCTGGCAGTGGCAGAGGTTTGGGGGGGGGGGGGCTGGCTGCGATGGGGTGGGGGTGAGGACAGGTTAGGGAGGCCCAGCTGAGGTCAGACAAGAGGGACGTCATGGATGGTGGGGCTGGGGGAAGGGTTGGGATGGAGAGGCTGGTTGGGTACCATTGGATTGCTACACCAGGATGTTGTTGGGGGACAACAGGACTGGGTGAAGGGGGGATGTGGGACCACCCACCACCCCACCACCCTGTGCCCCCCAGGCTGTCGCTGCTCCTGCCGGCTGAGACGCTGGAGCGGGTGCTGCTCACCCTCACCCGCTTCCACGCCGCCTTCCTGCACAGCTTCTCCTGACATGGGGGCGACCCTGGCCCCCTATCTGCCCCCTCAACCCCATTAAAGCCCCCCACAGATCACACCATGCCTCTGCTTGCCCCCCACAGGGAGCCCGAAGGGACCCACGACATGAGTTTTGGGGTGTCTCAGCCCAACCCTGCTGGGTGCTGGTGGGGTGGAGGGGGCACCCATGGGTGGCAGGTTGTAGAGGATGCTTGGCTCGACCTGGCTGGTCACTACCCTTTTATTAGTGGGGTTGCTGAGAGGAGAGCTGGCCCTGCCTACTGCTCCCGTACCATCCCCCCCCCAGGGGACACAGGGGCAGCAGGAGGGCGACCAGCCCTGGCACACGAGGTGCCCTTGTGTCCCCCAACAAAAAGGCACGAAGAAGTTGAAGGCACTTCAGGGACCACCTAGGGCAGAGTCCCGGCCCATGGCACGTGGAGCCCGGTGGGGAGTGTGGGGTGGTGGGTGCTGAGGGGGGCACAGGGGGGTGCCGGGGCTGGGGGGGTGCCGGTGTTAGGAGTACTCCTTGACGAACTTGGTGTAGAAGCTGCTGAGCTTCTCCAGCAGGACCTGCAGCTTCTCAGTGGGTGGCAGGATGGTCATCCTGGGATACATGGGGGGCTGACACCAGGGCTGGGGTGGGGGAACACCCCCCAGCAGCTCTCTGAGCCCCATATCTCCATCTCTACCCCCTAACAAGCTCCTCACCACCCTGCACCCAACCCACTGGGCACCCAAGACCCCCTTCTCCCTGCACCCCTAGACCTTGCACCCTCCCACCCCCACCTCCCCAGCCAACTCAAACTGAGGATGAGGGTCTTAGGGTGGGGTTCCAGCCCCATGGTGGGACCCCAACCTCATGCCCACCCCTGACCCCCTCACCAACACCCACCCCCATCCCCCAGGCACCCACCGAAAGTGGAAGGTGCCTTCCCGCTGCCCGAACCCGCTGCCCGGCACCACACAGATGCCCGTCTCCTCCAGCAGCTTCATGCAGAAGAACATGTCAGGGGCCTGACCCTGCGCCTGCGGGACAGAATGGGGCTCAGCACCACACACGGCCATGGGTGGGCACAGGGAGCATCGGACCCACAGATGGGGCAGGGCGCCACCCCATGCACCATTAAGGGCCTCGATCACTGCCTGGGACTCACCTTGCCCAGCCCTGTATGGCTCAGGACTCATCCTGCCCAGCCCCACAGCACTAGGGCTGATTTTTTCCAGCCCTACATTGCCCAGTATTCATCCTGCCCCGCCCCACAGCACCCAGGACTCACCCTGCCCAGCCCCACATTGCCCTGGATTCATCCTGCCCAGACCCACAACATCCAGGACAGATTCTGCCCAGCCTCAGCACCCAGGACTCATCCTGCCCAGCCCCACAGCACCTTGGCGGCGGCCAGGGCACGGGGCGGCAGCTCGATGCGGGGGAAGGAATACATGGCGCCCTGCACAGGGTTGCAGCGGATGCCGGGCACCTGGTTGAAGATCTCCTGGGTAAGCCGGGCCTTGTGCGCCAGGGCGCTGAGCACCGCCTTCTTCTCCTGCTGGGACAGCCGGGCTGGGGACATCTCCTTTCTATCCCATCCCAACACATCCCCATCCTCATCCTATGCCCAGCGCCATGCCCAGCCCATCTCATCCCATCTCCATCCCCATCCCCATCCCCATCCCCATCCCCATCCCCATCCCCATCCCCATCCCCAACCCATCTCTATCCCATCCCATCCCCATCTCATCCCATTACACCCCCATCCCATCCCCATCCCATCCCCATCCCATCCCTATCCCAACCCCTATCCCAATCCCCATCCCCATCCGATCCCATACAGCAATAAAGAGCTCATATGAAGGATCCCCAGGCTGTGGTGGATCAACGACAGTATCCAGGAGGATCTGCCCAGGCACAGGTGGGCACAGCCGCACTGACACCAGCTTGGCCAACTGCTGCTGCACGTCAGGGTCCATGTTCACCACCTCCACGTACCCACTGCGGAACCCGCACCTGGCATGACATGGCCCGAGGAGTGATGGATGGGAACCCACGGAGGAGCCCTGGATCCACAGATCGGAGCTGTGGATGGGGACCCATGGACAGGAACCAACAGAGAGGGACCTACGGATGGGGGTCTATGATGGGAACCCGCAGAAAAGAGCCGGCAGGCTGTGGCTCTATGTCCTCTAACACCCACAGAGCTGTGTCACGTCCCTACAGGGTCATGGCATCACTATCCCCACCCTTGGGACCCACAGAGTGGTGGCACCATCACCTCCACCTCAAGAGATCCATAAGGTTGGAGTATCTCCATCCCCTCCCCTAAGGACCCATGGGGCCATAGCATCACCAGCTCCACTCCTGGAACCCACAGGGCTGTGACATCACCACCTCCACCCTAGGGGATCCATGGGGTGCTGGCATCTCCATCCCCACCTTTGGACACACAGGGCTATGTCATCTCCATCCCTATTCCTCAGTCTGTGGCATCCCTAGGACCTGTGAAACCATGGCCACCCACCCCTAGGGTGACGGTGGTGGGACTCACTCGCCCATGAAGCCCTTTGAGACAGAGTGGAAGGAGGCCAGCTCCACCACCTCCGAGTAGGGCGGCCCCATCTCAAACAGCACCTTCTTGAAGGAGTGGAAAGCCGAGCCCTCAGCATAGATGTTGTCCTGGTACACCTGGGGTAAGGAGGTGGCGGGGTGTTACTCAGATGCTGAGGTTTCCCCAGGGAGGGGGGTCACCCCGTGGGTCTCACTCGCCTCATCAGCCATGAGGAAGAGCTTCTCCTCAAAGGCAAACTTGATGACGTCCTCAATGCACTGCCGGCTCTGTACCTGTCCTGGGGGGACACAGCATCAGGAGACATCGTGGTGCTGGCACTGGGGGCTCCCAGGCCCCCCCACCGGCTGGGTTCCGGGGGGCTGAGCCCACATACTGGTTGGGTTTTGGAGGTCCTGGTCCCCAGCACTGTTAAGGCATTGGGGGTCCCAGCCTTGGCACCACCAGAGCACAGGGCATCCCAGTCCCAGCCCTCGTGGTGCCAGCCACAGTCCCAGTCCCAACAGGGAACTGGGGTCCCAGTCCAGCCCAGGGGTCCCAATCTAGTTTTGGGGTCCCAGACCAGCCCTGGGGTAACAGTCTGGTCTTGGCGTCCCAGTCAAGTCCCAATGTCCCAGTCCAGTCTTGGGGTCCCAGCCAAGCCTCAGGGCCCCAGCCCCAGGGTCCCAGCCCAACCCTGGGGTCCCTGTCCAGTCTTGGGGTCCCAATCCAGCCCTGGGGTCCCTATCTAATCTTGGGGTCCCATCCAGCCCCAGAGTCCCAGCCCTGCCTCGGGGTCCCAGCCCCGTCTCGGGGTCCTGTCCCCAGGTACCAGTGGGGTTGCCGGGGTTGATGATGCAGAGGACGCGGGGGCAGCAATGCTGACGCCCCTCGGCCAGTGCCCGCCGCAGCTCGGCCACATCCAGCGCCCAGCAGTGCTCCTCGTCCAGGTAGTAGTTGAGCTGGACGGCGCTGAGCTCGGCGATGGCCGCCGAGTAGAGGGGGTACTGCGGGATGGGGATCAGCACCCCCGTGCGGGACCCCCCCTCGCCAGACACCAGCAGCTTCAGGATGCTCTGCGGGGGAGGGGAGAGGGGCAGCATGGGCATGGGGACAGTGTGGGGACAGGATGGTGAAGGCATGGGGACGGTGTGGGGACAGGGTGGTGTGGGCATGGGGACAGTGTGGGGAGAAGGAGGGTGAGGGGACAGGGATGGTGTGAGCACAGGGACAATAAGGGGACGGGGGTGGCGTGGGGACAAAGGATGGTGTGGAGACAGGGACGGTGTGGGGCTGGAGAGGTCATGGGCATGGGGACAGCAGGATGGGGTTGGTGTGGGCATAGGGGCAGCATGGGGACAGGGATGATGGGGGCACTGCAATGGCATGGGGACAGTGTGGGGACAGGGACACCATGGGGACAGCATGGGGACATCACAGGCACAGGGACGCTGCAGGCAAAGGGATACCATGGGGACAGGGACAGCGTCAAAAGAGCTTGGTCACCATGGGCAGGGTGCTGGCATGCACCCCACGGAGCCATGGGGACACGAAGGAAGCATGGGGACAGTAGGGACACATCATCCCCAGTGCCACCCCCCCATCTTGGCACTGCCCATCCTGGGGCCGGTGCCAACCCTGGCACAAAAGTCCCTTTGTGAGCATCCGCCGTGGGAACGGCTGGCGGGTGGCACCCAGCCCAGGGCCCGGGTGATGCTGGGGATGGCCGATGTCCCCCATACCACGATGGCATCGCTGGCCCCGGTGGAGAGGAAGATGTCCTGGGGCTTGGCGGGGACACCATCACGGCGCTGGAGGAAGCGCGCCACGTCCTGCCGCACCAGCTCGATACCAGGGCTGGCACTGTAGGCACCTGGCAGAAGGGACACAGGGGTGACAGAGGCATCCGGGAGGTGACACTGGGGGGGTCCCTTCCACTGCGGGGCACGGGTACTCACCAGCGCTCTGCCCGGCACAGGCTGCCAGCAGCCGGCGGGCGCGACCCTTGGCATCCTGGGGGATGGAGGGCTCGGCGAGCAGCTCCGGGCACAGGCACAGGGCGGTCACCTGCCAGGGGACCCGCTCAGCCCCGGACACCTGGGTCCGCGCCGGACGCCTGGGTGTCCCCATCCCCCTGTCCCCCCCATGCTGTCACCCAGAGCTGGGTACCTGGCGGAGGAAGGTGATGGGTTTCTGCCCCATGGCGTGCGCATCACCAATGTTCGCCTTGATCACCTCGGTGAAGGGCTTGGGGACACCCTGTGGGGATGGGGACAGTGTGGGCACAGGGACAAGGAAGGAGACAGTGACAGAGTTGGGGGACAGGGACAGGGAAGGGGACAGGGACAGGGATGGGGACAGTGTGGGGACAGTGACAGATTCAGGGACAGGGATGAGGACAGGGATGGGGACAGGGATGGGGACAGGGAAGGGGGCAAGGTCAGTGACAGTGACAGAGTCAGGGACAGGGAGGGGGACAGGTATGGTGTTGGGGATGAGGACAGGGACAGGGAACAGGGGTCAGGGGTGACAATCTGGCCACCCCCACCCAGGGATGGCACCACTGTGGCTCGGGTGGCACTTTCAACAGGGTGACCCCAGGCCCTGGCACAACCCCAGTGTCCCCTGTCCCAGGGGGTGGGTGGGACATGGAGACAACTGGGACATGGGCACCCTAGGGATGGTTGGGACTTCGGGACCCCAGGGGGCACAGCTGGGACATGGGGACAAGTGGGACACAGGGCCCTTGGGGACACTGGGGAACAAGGACACTGGGTCCCCAATGCCCCACACCAGGTCTCCAGCCCCGGGTGGCCATGGCCACCTCCCGCCCAGCCCTGGACTTTGGCCACCTCCGCCAGAGGCCGGACTCTGCCCCAGACTGGCAATGCCTGCCACCACCACCCCTGTCACCTGCTGTCACTCCCATCACTTCCTGGCATCCGTCACCCCCGTCACCCTCTGCCACCATCACTCCATCACCCCCAACACCATTGTCACCCTTGTCACTGCCATCATCCTCCTGTCACCACCACCACCCTGTCACCCCTTGTCACCTCCCATCACCCACTGTCACCCCCTGTCATGCCCAGCCACCCCTGTCACCCCACCATCACCCCCCCATCATCCCGGGGCACTGGGGGACCCTGTCAGTGTCCCATGGGGAGTCACACTGCCACAGACACCCAGGGTGCCCCTACCCCCACCCAGCACCCAAGGGTGCCCGGGCTGGGTGCCAGGGACAGGGAGTGCTGGGGCAAGGTGAGGCTGGCACCCTGCCCCGCCACCACCTGCCCGCAGGGGCTGCAGGGACACCCCCACAGGAC
This sequence comes from Falco biarmicus, assembly GCF_023638135.1. Lineage (NCBI taxonomy): Eukaryota > Metazoa > Chordata > Aves > Falconiformes > Falconidae > Falco > Falco biarmicus. The sequence continues at coordinate 13,662,455 of NC_079290.1, forward strand.
ACCCCCACTACCACGGGACACCCCCTGCCCACGGGACACCACTTCCCACCCAGGGGACACCCCCCACCCATAGGACACCTCCCCCCACCCAGGGGAGACCCCCACTGACGGGACACCCCCTGCCCAGGAGACACCCCCCCCGCCCAGGGGAGACCCCCCCATAGGACTCAGCTGACTCCAGGGTGGCAGTTGGGGGGCGCACAGGTGGATTCAGGGACATGGCGGCGGGGGGGGCATGGGGAGGGGGAGAGGTCCCTCCTGGGAATGGGGTGCTGGGCCTGGGGGTACCCGGTTTGGGGATATCCCGGTCTGGGGGTCCCCAGGGTGCCAGGTGTGGGGGTGCTGGGTGGGGGGTGCTGTGTCCGGCGGTGCCCCAGATAGGACACCCCAGCCTGGGAGGTGCCCAGGTGTGGGGGTGCCAGTGTCTAGGGGTGCTGGGTGGGGGGTGTCCAGGTCAGGAGTCCCCAGGTCTGGGGGTGCCTGGGGGGGGTGCCCAGTCTGGGGGTGCTCGGTTTGGGGATATCCCGGTCTAGGGGTGCCAGGGGTGGGGTCCCGGGGGTGCTGGGGATGGGGTCCCGGGGGTGGGGGTCCCGGGGTACCTGCCGCAGGTCCTGCTCCAGCTGCAGGGCGCGGGTGACGATGGGCCCCCGCACCGCGTACTCCACCCGCCGCACTGCCGGGTTCATGGTGCCGGGGGTCAGCACCGGCCCGCGGCCGCCCCCGGGGCCCGAACCCGCCGCTGCCGCCGCCGCCGCCGCCATGGTCCGCCCGGCCGGGAGCCTGCGGGGCCGCAGCGTCCTCAGAGCCCGCATCGCCCCCCCGGGGCCACCGGCACTGGACAGCGGCCGGGCCCGCCCCCCCGGCACCGCCCCGGGCACCGGGCACCAGCACCGGGCACCGGCACCGGGGGCAACGGGCACCGGCACCAGGCACCGGCCGGATCCGCACCTCCCCGGCGCCGCCCCGGGCAACGGCCACCTGCACCGGGACACTGGCACCGGGGACACCGGACACCGCCACGGGCAATGGGCACCGGCACCGGGGACACCGGCAGCGGGGGCAAAGGGCACCGGGGGCAATGGGCACCAGCACCGAGGGCAACGGACACCGGCCGGATCCACCCACACCTCACGGCCGGCACCGTCCCGGGCACTGGCACCGGACAGCGGCCGGACCCCGCCTCCCCCGCCCTGGGCAACGGGCACCGAGCTCGCCTCCCCCCAGCACCGCCCCGCGCACCGGGCCTTGGGCCCCGGTCCCGGTCCCCGGCCAGACCCACTTCCCCCCCCCCGCACTGCCCGGACACAGGCACCGGTCCCGGGGGTGTCCCCCCGCCACGGGGTGTCCTGGCCCACGGTTGGGGGGCACGGGGTGCGGGGACACGGGGGGACATGGGGGACACGGGGGACAGGACATAGGAAGCGGGAACATGGAGGAACACAGGACATGGGACACATGGAGCATGGGGACACAGGGGGACACAGGAGGACACAAGAGGACATGAGACGTGGGGGACAAGGGAGGACACAGGACGACACAGTACATGGGGGGACACAGGACTGGAGGACGTGGGGACACGGGGTATAGGGACATGGGGACACAGGGGACACGGAGTACAGGGACATGGCGACACAGAACAAGGGGACAGGGGGGACCTGGGACCGGGGGACACAGGGCTGTGGGGGACACAGGACACGGGTGACACAGGTGACATGGGACACAACAGGTGGATTCGGGGTGTGACGCCCGGGGGACACACGGAGAGCCGGGCCCCGGCAAGGGGCCACGGGCTGAGATCCCCAGGGGCACGTGGGGGACTGGGACCCCCGGGGACACGCGTGGGGCTGGGACCCCCGGGGGCACGTGGTGGGCTGGGACTCCCGGGGACCGGAGTCGGGGGCTGGGACCCCCGGGGACACGCGTGGGGCTGGGACCCCCCGCCGCCCCCCGGCCCCACTAACCCGCGCTGCTTCATGGCCCCGCTGCCCACAGCGCCCCCTGCCGGCCCTGCCCGCCACCCCGCGCCAGCCCCGCCCCCCGCGCCAGCCAATCCCCGCCCACCCCAACCCCATTGGCTGCCGCTGCTCCCGGGGGGGGGGGGTGTGTGCCCCACAACTGCCGGGGGCGGGGGGACCCCTGGCTATGGGGGAGCCACGGGCACCCCGCTGTGGGTGCCCCACAGCCCCTCTCCCCAGGGGTTGCCCCACAACCCCCCTCCCCCAGGGGGCGCCCCATAGACACCCCACTGCGGGTGCCCCACGGCCCCCTTCCCCATGGGTGCTCCAAAACCACCCACAGCATGTGGGGTGTCCCACCCCCCTTACTTCCACGGCGCCCCCTCGCCATGGGGCACCCCACATGTTGCCCTCTGGGGTGCCAGGGGTCCCAACCCCACATGTTGCCCTCTGGGCTGCCAGGGGTCCCAGACCCACGTGTTTCCTTCCGGGCACCCTGTTCCCGTGGGTGTGGGGCAGCGCGAGCCCTTATCAGCCCCACGCAGTGGGGAGGCAGCACAGCCCATGCCCCCCCAGCCCCCCCTGCCCCCCAGCAGCCCCCTCCCCCCCAGCAGCCCCCTCCCTTGGCGCAGAGCCTCATCCCAGGGGGGCCCCAGCGCCCCCCCGGCGCCTCACCTGTGTCCGTGGGGGGGGGGGGGGGGGCTGCGGGGTGACGGGGGACCCTGTGGTGTCACCGCCGCAGCCTGACCTTTGCGAGCAGCTGCGTGCCGGCTCCTAAATATACCCGGGGGAGGCAGCTGCCCGGCCGCCTGCCGGCCCCCAGCCCGGGGAGGTGGGGGGGGTGCACAGGGGGCGGGGGGGGGGCACCACGCCCTGCCCACGCCCTGCCCACACCCTGCCTGCACCCTGCCCACACCCTGCCTGCACCCACACACCCCCGCGGGGGGGCCAAGGACAGGGCTATTTTTACCACGTCTTGGAGCAGTGACACCGGCGCAGGGACAAGGAACACAAGGGACACAGGAACCACATGCCCCCCAGCCCCGGGCGGTGCCGCGGGGTGAGGGGGCCGGGCAGACCCCCACCATACGGCACAGAGACAGCAGGTGGTGCAAAATGACAAGGCTTTGATTTCAGCAGAAAAAAAGGCCCCATTTTCAAAACAGTCAAAAAGAGGCAAAAAACACTCCACACCCCCCAGCCGAGGGGCCAGGGCCACTGCAGCGCCGGGGGGGTTGGGTGCTGCACCCACGGGTGCCGCAGCCACTCACATCACCTTACAGCAGCGCTGCTTCTCGGCCGGCGCCTCCTCAGCCGGCGCCGTCAGCTTGAGGAGCGGGGGGTCTGCGGAGCCGGGGGCTGGGGGTGGGCCGGGCGCCCCCCCAGCCGGGTGCTCCTCGGGGCGCGGGCGCTGGAGCTTGGAGGCTGCCCGGTGCCGCTTGAGGTCTGCCAGGGTGTGGTGGGCTTTCTCCCGTGCCACATCCACCCCCGTGTCCACCGCAGTGCCGCCGCTGCCACGCTCTGACTTTTTGGAATAGAGGGCTGTGCCGTTGCGCTGTGGTGGCGGCTCGGGGGGCTCTGCTGGCGCCGATCCCGTGGGATCCTGCCGGGAAAGAGGGACACCATGTCACCGCCCCAGCAATGCTGCGCACGGGGAACCCTCGCCCAAAGTCCCAGCAACTCACGGCCAAGTGGCAGCGGAGCTCGGCGTCCGTCTGCCGGTCCTCATCCTCGCTGTCGCGGTGCTCGGTGCGCTGCCAGACAATGGCCTCCCGCTCATGCTCCTTACGGTACAGGTTGGTACGCTCCGAGACGCTCACCCCGCCGCACCACCTTCCTAGGACAGAGATGTGGGGAGAGTTCAGTATGGCACACGGAGCCCCTGCACCCCCCTCCTCAGTGCCGGTGGTTACGGCTACGGCAGCAAGGGTCCCTCCGGCCTTACCCACGGCTGCCGGCACTGGAGGTGCGGCGCTGGAGCAAGGATTTGTGTTTCTCATGGGATTTCATGACGGCATCGTGTTTGTGCTTCAGCTCTAGGAGCTTGGCCCGGACCTCCTCATCCCCACAAACATCTGCAGCAAGGATAGTGGCGTCACCTGGCGAAAGGGGACGAGCCACCGGCACTCCAAAAAACCTCAGCAGCGTCCCACAGGGATGGAAGATCCCCCCCCACCAAAACAACAACTCACCTAGGGGGGTCTCATCCAGCACCGACTTCCCGTTGAGGTCGGCACCGTGAGCCACCAGCAGCTCCACCAGCTGCACCTGGGCAGACAAAGGGCACGGGGTGAGCAACAGCAAAACCCAGCAGAGGCTGCCCGCCCTGCCCGTGCCTACCTGCCCCCAGCAAGCAGCGGCATGGAGGGGCTCCCAGCCATCCTCGTCCCTGGCGCTGGTGCCAGCCCGGTGCTCCAGCAGCAGCTCAGCCGCCTCCATGTAACCGTTGGCCACCGCGATGTGCAGCTGCCGGGGATGGGGACGCGGTTGGGGGTGGCTCAGCCATCACTGTCACACCCCTCCTGCTGTCACCCCTGCCTCTGCCCATCCTACCAACGTGGCGCCGCCGTGTCCCCGTGGCGCGTCCAGGTCAGCCCCTGCCTGTACCAGCTGCCGGATCTCCTGCACCATGCTGCGCTCGGTGGCAGCACGAGCCTCCTCAATCTTCTCCTGGGTGATACCTGCTGGCAGGAGGCAGGTGAGGGGGGGGACACCGGGCCCTGACCACCACCCTGTCATATTTCTGCCTTCACCTGGCAGCCAACACCGCTTCACCAGCACCATGCTGGCACGGTGAAGCTCACCCTGCTCTGCCATGGATGTCTCAATGCAGTCAAGGGTCACTTCATCCTCACACAGGTCGTAGGGCATGTTCCCGTCCGAGTTGACGGCAAGGAGGTCAGCACCACTGTTTTGGAGACAGGCACAGCAGTCAGGGACATCCCGCAGCTGCTGCAGTGCGCAGCCCCAGTTCGGTGACACCCCCTGGCTGTGCCGTGGTACCGTTGGATGAGGAGCTGAACCAGGCGGAGGTGGCCACAGGTGGCGGCAGCATGGAGCGGCGTCCAGAGCTCGCTGTCACGGGCGTTGACATCGGCCCCCGCTTCCAGCAGCACTGTCACCACATCACCGTAGTCATCGATGCAGCACTGGGAGGGAGAAAGCACCACCAGCAGTTATGGGGTGCACCAGTATTGGGGAAACCTTCCCCAAAGCACCCCAAAATCTCCCGGGGATGGAGCCAGCATGGATTCAGGTACTGCAGAGGGATGGAGCCGGTGCTGGGACACCCGCACATCCCCAGCAGGCTGGAGGGAAGCAGCTCCCCAGTGGGGGCTTCACCAGGCCGGTGCACACCATGTCCAGATGCCAGCTGGGTTCTGTCACACTGGCTGACACCAGAGGGGCATGATGCTTAACTCCAGGCACCCAAACAGCCAGTGAGCACTGGCACGGCACAGCTGTGCCCTCCCCAGTGTGGCACTGCTGGGATGGACACAGCACTGCCCTGCCCAAGCCCTGATGCCACCACCTTATCCAGCCCGCGGCGTGGCAAAGGCTTGGCACGTCCTCCAGCATGTCCCCCCGCACTCAGGTCTGGCCATGCAGCAGCCTGGCATCACCAGGTAGAGCTGGTCAACAGGATGGAAAGGATGGAGGGACAGAAGCCAGAAGCCAGAGCTGCTGTAACAGCACTGGCACGGCATACCTGGTGCAGCGCGGTGAGACCGTCCTCGTTGCAGAGGTCGGGGCTGATGCCATTCTGCAGGAACTGCCGGACTACAGAGAAAGAGGGTTTGAATGAGGGTCCTGCCAGCCCTCGGAGCATCCCGCCAGGGCTGAAACTGACACTTTGGGACTTTGGGCTCGCTGCATGCAAAGTCCCACCGCACCAGTGCCAAACTCTCTGGTACCTCCAGGCGCCCAGTAAAGCCACAGCCGGCAGCAGGTGGGATCTGGGGTCCCAGGCACTGCAGCTGGATTTATGGACACTGGCTATGAGCTGCTACCTCATTTTCAAGAACACTTGGAGGCAAAATTGGGATTTATGTCCCACTTTTAACCCCAAAACCATTTACTTGGGAGTTTTTAGCGGTTCAAGCTTTCCCAGAGCCCCCACCGAAAGCAGTAACTCTGCCATTCCCACCACCGGCACCCACCTTCCTCAGCATCATGCCGGGCCGCCGCCTCCAACAGCTGGACACTGGCGGGGAATGTCACCCTCTTCCCTTGGCTGTTGCTCTTCCTCCTCCTCCTCTTCCTCTCAGCTGCCACCTTCATCCCCTGTATCTCCTTCTCTGTCTGCGCCCATTTTTTCAGCTGCTGGGCCCGGCGTTTCTGAGCGTGTTTCAGCCGCTCCGGCGTGCTCAGCCGTGCCACCGCTGGCATCTCCGCCAGCAGCTCCAAGTGCTCAGCCATGGCAAGAAGCTTTGCCGGAGAACGGAGTGTATCCCACCGGGAACCGGGTATGGAGCTGCTAGCTCCCCCACCAGCATCACCCACAGTCCCTCAGAGCAGGGACGGGTTTGGCTTAGCCCTGTATCCCAGTGCCTTCCCCAAGCTTCACCGCCAGCTCCGGAGACAGGGATCGGCGTTTCGGAACCATCTCCCTTGTCCCAGTGCTCCCTGCCTCCTCTTATAGCACCCAATACCACAGGCAGGGGGGTGGGCCAGAGGGTGCCGTTAAGCCTTGAGGGGGGCGATCCCCCCCCAGCACCTCACATTCACCAGTGGTTTGGAACAGAGCTGGCCAGCAACACCGGATCCAAAGGCACGGAGGAGCAAGGCAGGTGTCAAGGCCAGAGAAATCCTGCCAGTCCAATCCCAAATGCTTGTTTGCCACCTAATTATCCCAATGAGCTTTTGCCTTCCTGCCCCCTGGAAGCGTTTGCCGGTCATTCAGCGGCCGCCACCTCTCCAGTCTTGCCGGGGAGCTGATAACGCAGCTTGGAAAGCTGCCGACGGGCAGAGGTACAGGCAGTGCTGCCAGAATCGGGGCAGCTTCTCAGGTATCGCTGTGCTGGGGCTCCAGCCTCTCCCAGCTGTGGTGAGATGAGCTTCACTCAGTGGCTGGAATCCTATGGGAAAAAGGGAAAGAAATCGTTAAAGGATGGGGAGAGGCTCAGCACAGCCTGGCTTTGCCAGTAAGAGCTGCGCCGTGCCCAACCCACCACTGGTTTTTGCCGTCTTCCTAATCCAGGATTAACCTACAATCCAAGTTGAAGTGAATTCCCCAGGGCCCCAGCCCAGGAGCCGCCTTCACCGAAGCCACCGCACCCCAATGAGCGCCGTCACAGCTATGCCAACAGCACACCGGTAACCTTGAGGGGTCACCCACCACGCTGGCAGGCGCGGACCACGCCTCACCAGGAAGAAACACCGATCCTCTGCCGGCCAAGGGGAGCCTGGCACGTCCTGGCCAGAGCAGCCTCGCCAGCACGCGTCGGTTTGGCACAGCCACGCTGGGAGAGCCGCAGCCGAGCACCTCGCGCCCACGCCAGCATGGCCCAGCGGGCAGGGCGCGTCCCACCAGCGGCAGGGATGGGCAGGGACAGGCAGGGACAGGCAGATTCCAGCACAGCCGGCGCCCTGCGGTCGGTCCCCAAACCGGGTTCCCCTGCGAGTCGCCACGACTTCACCGGGCAAAGTCCGGCAGGGAAAAAAAAATTCCTGCACCTTAATCCCAGCATAAATCCCTCAGGAACGCCGAGGCCAACGCCGGCAGCAAATCCTCTCCGAAGTCGGCCTGCAATGGAAGAGGGGATCGCACGGACAGCAGGACCACCGGAGCCTCCGCATCTGTCCGTCCATCCATCCGTCTGTCCGTCCATCCATCCATTCGCCCGTCCAATGGGACGCGGCTCCCCGGGACGCGCTGGCCGGAGCCCGGGGCCGCATCCCTGGCGCCACCCGGCCCCGAGCCGAGCCGGCGGGCTCCCCCGAAATGCCCCCCCCAGAAATGCCCCCCCAGGGATGCCCCGAACTGCGGAGCCCGCGCCCGCTGCCGCGCCCGCCGCAGGGCCGGTGGCGGCTCCGGTGGCGGGCCCCGTGACGGCCGGGCCCCCATTACCATTTGTAATGTCTCCGCCTGCCCAGGCAGCACCAGCCCCCCCCTCATCATTTATTAATCACACCCGCGCGTCGCCGCCGGCGAGGCCGCAGCGGCTGCCGGGGCGGGGGGACACCCTGACCCCCCGGACGCGCGCGGAGAAGGAATGCCGGGGTCCTGCCCTGCCCGCCCCGTGACACCCCTCGGCACCCAATCGGGGCCACCGCCGGGCCTGGCATCGGCGCTGCCGCCACCCCCCCGCCAGGGCTCGGGAGAGTCGGGGACCCCGGGTCCGGCCCGCGCTCCGGCGGTGCCCCGCGGGACCCCCGAGCCTGGGGGCTGCACCCCCCCGGCCGTACCTGACGGTGCCGGGGCCGCGGCCCTGCCCGCTCCGCCGCCGCTGCTCGGGGCGGGGCCGCCGCCGCCGCTCGCCATGGCAACGCGCCGCGCTTCCGGCGAGGGCGGAAAGGGCGGGGCTCCGGCCGGAAAAGCGGAGCGCTCGGCCACGCCCGGGAGGCGGGCGCCCCCTGGCGGGCCCCGGGATGGGGGTTGCGCGAGGCCACCGGGGGCGGAGAGGGGAGGGGCTGGGAGCTCCCTGTCCCTGCCCCCGTCCCCCGTCCCCCCTCCGGACGTGAGGGGAGGGGGAGGGTGCAGGGGGACAGGGAGAAGTGGGGACTGGAAAGACGGGGCCGGGGGGGCACAAGACAAGGGGTCGTGGGGACAGGGGGGACGGGAAAGGGATAGGGCACAGAGGGATGGGGGACGGGGACATTGGGACAGGGGACATGGAAATATGGGGATAGGGGACAGGGAGACGGGGACATGGGACTAGGGAACATGGTGTGGGGAAGGGGACACGGGACATTGGGGCATGGGGACAGGGCTGAGACGTGGGGCACAGGTAGGTACGGACAGGGCAGTAGCCCAGGGACGTGGCAGAGGGGCTCACACGGTGGGGGGCCGGGGACAGAGACACCGGTGGTGGCAACGGTCACCTCTGTCCACACAGCTCCGAACTGGGCCTAGTGTCCCACCCCGTGTCCCACCCCTCCCTGTGTCCCCTGTCCTCCACAAAGTGTCCCTCCCGCCCCCTCACCCCCCCGGTGTCCCCACCCCCCCAAGCGTCTCTGTCCCCCTAGGTGTCCCCATCTGTTCCTCCACCGTGTCCCCCTGTCCTCCCCAGGTGTGTGTACCCCAAAGCATCCCCGTGCGCCCTCCCGCCCCCCCAGTGTCTCCATGTCCACCCCCCAGTGTCCCCTCGGGGGGCACAGATACACCCCTTCACCCACGGGGGACCCTATGGGGACACCCACGTGCCCCACGCTGTCCCCTGTGTCCAAGGAGGGGTCGGGGGGCCCCCGGGCAGCACCCAGCACCCGCGGCTCAGCTCAGCACCTTTATTGCAGGGTCTCACCGCAGCACCACGAGGGGGGCACAGCCCCCCGGCACCCCCCGCACCCCCCAGCTGTGCCCAATTCGAGATGGGGGAGGGATCCCCAAACCTATTGCACTGATCCCGGGGCGCCCCCCGGCCCCTCAGCAGCCGTAGGGGCTCACGGGGACACCCCCCCAGGGCTCACCCAGCTCCAGGGGGAGCCAGAGGGGGTGGGGGGTGGCACGAGGAGCACAGACATAGCAGGGGATGGTGCAGAGGGGAATGAGGGGGGAGTGTTGGGGGTCCCAGTGGGCCGGGTCTCCTGGCGAGGGGGTGCCCCCCGCCCAGGGCATGGGGGGCGGCGGGGGTGGCGGCGGGGAGGGCGGGGGGAGGCGGGCAGGGCACTGCAGCAGGCGCTCGATGGAGAAGGGGGCGGTGGGTGGGGGGTGCTGGGGGGCTGAGGGGGGGCTGGAGGGGGGCTCGGGGGGGTAGGGGCAGCCCCGTAGGACGAAGGGGGCCAGGTCCCGCGCGAAAGCGGCCGCCCCCCCCCCGCGCCACCGCCGTGTTCTGCAGCTTGAGGGCGTCGGGGGGGATGCGGCTCACGTCCACCGTCCAGTAGTTGCCCTTGGCCTTGGGCTTGGCCGGGTCCTTCAGCACCTGCGGGGGGGGCGCAGGCACCGCTGGGACCCCCGCCCGCACACGCGCCCCGGGGCGCCACCCCCTGCGCCCCCCGCAGCTGCACCCCGGGAACGGCACCCCCCCGCCGGAGCCCACCCCTCGGGCAGGCCCCCAGCCCGGCCCCTGCCGCGGTGGGACACCCCCCCGCCCCATCCCCAGGGAGACCCCCCCCCCTCCCGGGGACCCCCACCCTGACGGGACCCCCCCAGCCCTGCCGCTCCCCCCCAGGGATCCCCCCAGCTGCCACATCCTCAGGGACCCCGTCCTAAGGGCCCCCCCTGCCTCATACCCCAGGTCTCCCCAGCCCAGCCCCTACCCCAGCCCAGAGACACCCCCTACCCCGAGGACCCCCACCCCAAGGGCCCCCTGCCGCCCCGGCCCACCTTGGCGAAGCAGGGGTTGGAGGAGAGGTTGTGGCGGATGGAGTCCTTCCAGCCCTGGTAGCCCCCCCCGAAGAAGGGGAAGAGGCTGCCGATCTCCTGGATGATCTGGGGGGGCCCGTCAGCCGGGGGGGTCGCACACCCACACCCAGGCTCCCAGCGCCGCCCAGTGCCCCCCAGCACTGCATGGCTGTCAGCCTAGTACAGCCCGGTGCCACAGCACCACAGCCCAGTACAGCCCAGTATGGCCCAGCCCTGCACCCAGTGCAGCCCAGTCCCCCCACACCCCAGTGCTCCAGTGCAGCCCCATCTCCCAGCACGGCACGCTGGCACCCCAGTGCTCCCAGTACATCCCAATCCCCCAGCCTCGCAGTACACACCTCTCCCAGTACAGCCCAGTCTCCAGCCCTGCTCCTTTGAGCTCCCAGTGCAGCCCAGTCCCCTGGCACAGCTCCCCAGTGCTACCTGTACAGCCCAGTCTCCAGCCCTGCAACCATGTGCTCCCAGTTCAGCCCAGCCCACTGGCATGGTTCCCTTGCACCCCAGTCCTCCTAGTAAAGCCCAGTCCCACAGCCCCACAGCCCAGTGCTACCAGTACAGCCCAGTCCCCAGCCTTGTAACCACGGGCTCCCAGTACAGCCTAGTCCCCAGCCCTGCAACCATGTGCTCCCAGTTTAACCCAGTTCCCCGGCGTGGCTCCCCAGTGCTCCCAGTTTAGCCCGGTCCCCCGACGTGGCTCCCCAGTGCTCCCAGTTTAGGCCAGTCCCCCGGCGTGGCTCCCCAGTGCTCCCAGTGCAGCCCAGTCCCCCGGCACGGCTCCCCGGCCCCCCAGTGCTCCCAGTACACCGCAGCCCCGCTCCCCAGGCGTCCCAGTGCCTCCCAGCCCCCAGCCCAGCCCCGGCTTCACACCCGTGTCCCTTCGCGGGGCAGCCCCCGGCACCCCCGGCCCAACACTCCCCCGGGACCCCCCCGCCTTCCCCGGCACAACACCCCCCCAGGACCCCCCGAGACTCCCCCGCCTTCCTCGACACCCCCGGCCCAACACCCCCCCGCGACCCTCTGCCTCGGCATCCCCACCTCGGAACCCCTCGGAACCCCCTGGCCCCACCAGCCTCCCCCCCCGGGGGGGTGTTGGGCCGGGGGGCAGGGGAAGGCGGGGGGGGGTCCTGGGGTGTCTCGGGGCCCCCGGGGTCGGTACCTGGGCGAGCTTGAGGCGGCGGCCGGGGGCGGCGCGGATGACGAGGGCAATGAGCGCCAGGTAGGAGTAGGGGGGCTTGGGGTGCCGCCGGTACCGCTGCCGGCCCCGGGACCCCCGGGACCCCCGGCCCCGCTGGCATCGGCTCCGCTCGGCTCGGTTCAGCCCGGCCCCGTCGCTCCCCGCGGGGCACCGACGCGGAGGCGCCGGGTCGGGTCGGGCTTTATCAGGGGCCGGCACCCCCCGGGGCGGGGGGATGGGCACTGGGGCACAACAGGGGGGGGCGGGGGCACCCCGACACCGTGCCCTGCCCAGTGCCCCCAGTGTGCCCAGTGCCACAAGTGCACCCAGGGGGCCCCATTGCAGCCGGCGTGCCCAGTGCCCCCAGCGTGCCCAGTGCAACAAGTGCACCCAGTGGCCCCATTGCAGCCGGTGCTCCCAGTGCCCTCAGTGTATTCAGCGCTCCAGCTGTGCCCAGGGTCTGGGACCACCGCACCCAGTGGCCCCAGTGCAGCCCGTGTGCCCAGGTGTGGGACCAGTGCCCCCAGTGGACCCATTGCGCCCAGCGCTCCCCGAGCCACCGGTGCCCCCAAGTCTGGGACCAGTGTCCCCACTGCACCCAGTAACCCCCATTGTGCCCAGCGCTCCCAGAGCCACCAGTGTCCTCAGGTCTGGGAACAGCGCCGCCACCGCAACCAGTCCCCAGCTCCCTAGCCCCCACCATCCCAGTAGCACCCCACCCCCACCACTCTGTCCGGTGCCCCCACCCCCGCGTGCCGCCCGCCTTTTGTTGTGCAAAGGCCCCGGGGCCGCCAGCCCGGCTCCGCCACCCCCGGGGGGCACAGGGCGGGGGGGCAACGAGGGGAGAGGGCGAGGGGTCAGAGGATGGAGGTGAGGGGCCAAGGGGGCGCGGCACAGCGTCAGGGGGTGTCGCACGGTAGTTTGGGGAGGGTCGCCCTGCTCCCCCCCCCCCCCCGCCCCGAGTGTGGGCTTTGTATCCCATGGGGCTGCCACGGGGCGGGGGCTGGGGAGGTCCCCATACTTGTGTCACCCCCCTCACGACAGACACTCCACGCGTCCATGCCACCACCTGCTTTTTACTGGGTCCCATCACGGCGGGTGGAGTGGCACGTCACGGACAGCGGGGTCCGCTCGGGGCGGGGGGGGGGCTGGGGTGACATGGGAGGGGGGGTGACAGGGCCACGGCCAGGGGGACACAGGGAGGGCTGACTTGGGTATGGACGTGGGGGGGCCATACAGGGTGGGTGCATGGGTGCCGGGCCTGCTTTGGGTGCTGAGGTGTCCGAATGGGTGCGGGGGAGGGGGGGGTTTGCTCCCGTGCCCCCGGGAGCCCCCTCAGTCTCAGGGCGGGGGGTGCTAGCCATGCAACGCGGGGTGCACGATGTCCCCGGGGTGGCTCAGCCACACATCAAAGATGCTCTTGTTGGGGGGCATGGCCTGCGCCCCCCCCTCGGGCTCAGACCCCAGAGGAGGCCCAGGGGGCACTGGGGGACTGGGGGGCAGCACCCCCCAGCGCAGGGCGAGGAAGGGGGGACCGCTCGGGGGGGCCACGGCGTTGGGGGCCACGGCGGTGCTGTAGGACGTGGGCAGCTGCCCCCAGGCCAGGGGGGGAGCGCAGCCCCCCCCCCCAGGGTCAGAACTAGGGACACCGCTGGAGGCCCCCAACTGCCCACACTGGGGGGGGGCGGCGAGGTGGAGGATGGGCGTCGACCCCCACAAACCGGCCGCGGGGGGGTCCCGCGGGGCTGCCGGGGGGGTCCCCAACTTTCCCAAGTTGTGCCCTCCCCCCTGCGGGAAGTCCTGGAGCAGGGACGCGATGGAGAAGATGGAGCGGTGCTGGAGGGGTCCCGGGGGGCTGAGGGGGCGCTGGGGGGCGGCGGGGGGGCTGGAGGGGGGCTCGGGGGGGTAGGGGCAGCCCCGTAGGACGAAGGGGGCCAGGTCCCGCGCGAAAGCGGCCGCCCCCCCCCGCGCCACCGCCGTGTTCTGCAGCTTGAGGGCGTCGGGGGGGATGCGGCTCACGTCCACCGTCCAGTAGTTGCCCTTGGCCTTGGGCTTGGCCGGGTCCTTCAGCACCTGCGGGGGGGGCGCAGGCACCGCTGGGACCCCCGCCCGCACACGCGCCCCGGGGCGCCACCCCCTGCGCCCCCCGCAGCTGCACCCCGGGAACGGCACCCCCCCGCCGGAGCCCACCCCTCGGGCAGGCCCCCAGCCCGGCCCCTGCCGCGGTGGGACCCCCCCCACACCCCATCCCCAGGGAGACCCTCCCCTCCCGGAACCCCCACCCTGACGGGACCCCCAGCCCTGCCGCTCCCCCCCAGGGATCCCCCCAGCTGCCACATCCTCAGGGACCCCGCCCTAAGGGCCCCCCCTGCCTCATACCCCAGGTCTCCCCAGCCCAGCCCCTACCCCAGCCCAGAGACACCCCCTACCCCGAGGACACCCACCCCAAGGGCCCCCTGCCGCCCCGGCCCACCTTGGCGAAGCAGGGGTTGGAGGAGAGGTTGTGGCGGATGGAGTCCTTCCAGCCCTGGTAGCCCCCCCCGAAGAAGGGGAAGAGGCTGCCGATCTCCTGGATGATCTGGGGGGGCCCGTCAGCCGGGGGGGCCGCACCCACACCCCCGTCAGCTACCCTCACCCACTCAATCGCGCACCGGTCCTGCCCCCCCTTCCCCGGTCAACCCCTGCCCTGTGGGACGCCCCAGCCCCGCACCCATGGGATCCTTAGAGCGTGCACCCCAGGGACTCCCCCCTACTGACACTCCCGCCCTGGACCCCCACAGCCGGCAGGTGGAGTGAGGGCAACTGGCGCGACAGAGCCGATAGAGCGACAGAGGCGACAGACCCCCCGGCGCCGGCAATCCGGCCCCCCGCCGGGGCATCCGGCTCTAGGGCTGGCGGCGCCGGGGGGTGCCGAGGCCCGGGGCCTGGGGAGGGGGCGGGGGGGCCGGGGGCGTCGGGATCCCATAGCTGCGTGGGGGGTCCCGAGGGCTCCCGATGGTCCGGGGGAAAGTCCCGGGGCGTCCGGGGGGGGCTGCCGGGGTCCGGGAGGGGGGGTGCCGAGGCGGGGGGTTGCGGGGGTGTTGGGGCGGGGTTTGCCAGGGAAGGCGGGGGGGGTACCGGGGGGTGTTGGGCCGGGGAAGGCGGGGGGGGTCCTGGGGTGTCTCGGGGCCCCCGGGGTCGGTACCTGGGCGAGCTTGAGGCGGCGGCCGGGGGCGGCGCGGATGACGAGGGCAATGAGCGCCAGGTAGGAGTAGGGGGGCTTGGGGTGCCGCCGGTACCGCTGCCGGCCCCGGGACCCCCGCCCTGAGCCCGGCCCCGAGCGCGGCCGCACGGGCGGCACCGGCGGCATCACCGGGGGGGAACCGGGTGGAGGCGGCTGGGGCGGCTTTATGGGGGAGCGGGCGGGAGGGGCGGGAGGGGCGGGATGGGATGTGGTGGGATGGGATGGGATGGGATGGGGATGGGGATGAGGTGGGGATGGGCTCCGGGGTGGGGATGGGGATGAAGATGGAATGGGATGGGAATGGGAATGGGGTGGGGATGGGGTGGAGTGGGATGAGGTGGGGTGGGGTGGGATGGGATGGGATGGGATGGGATGGGATGGGATGGGATGGGATGGGATGGGATGGGATGGGATGGGATGGCTGCAGAGGTGGCTGCCACACGCCACCAGGATCAGGTTCCCCCGTGTTGATGGTGGCAGCTCCAGCTGGTCCCAGGGCTGAGCCACCCCTGGGAGGTGAATGGATGGCCAGGCCTGCGGCCACCACAGGGCCAGGAGCCAGGGGACAGTGGACGTCCCGGCCACGGCCGAGGCCCCCCCGCCACCGTGGGCCCCACACGCCTGCCCGCACCGGAGCGACTTCGCCCCCAGCGTGCACGGGGGTGTGCAAGCCCTGCATGTGCAACCCCAGAGCCGTGCCCGCACCCCCCCACACACATACGCACCCTTCCCTGCGCACACACCCTGCACACTCGCCTGGCACCCTGCACACCTTTGTGCCTGCCTTGCACGCCCCCCGCGTGCCTTTTCACCCTGTGGCAGGGTGACACATGAACACGTGTTTACGGGTGATGCATGTGCCTTCGCACAAGCCCTGCGCCCCACCCCCCCCATGCATTTGCACGGTGCTGGGCATGCCTGTGTGCACGCCCCGTGCACCCTTGCACACCCTTGCACAGTTGTGTGTGCTGCATGCGGGCCCGTTGCACACCCTTGCGTACCCCGTGCACCCCTGTGCACACACACCCCACCCCCGCGCACCCCACGCACCCCTGTGCACGTGCCCCACACATGCTTGCACGCCCCCCACGTGCCTTTGCACGCCCTCGCACACCCCAGGCACCCTGCACAGTGCACGGCCCGTGCGTCCCCGCACCCCGCCCGGCGCCCCCCTGGCACCCCTCCGCACACCCCCGCACACCTACACACACACACACACCCCCCGTGGCCCCGGGCTCGGTGCTCTCCCCGTGGCCCCGCCCCAGTCCCCGCCTCTAACCCCGCCCCGCCTCTAACCCCGCCCCGAGCCGAGCCGAGCCGAGCCGGCCATGGCCGCGGCGGGCGGGGCGGGCCGGGCGCTGCCCCAGGCCCTGCTCTGCGCTGTCTGCCTGCTCTGCGCCCGCCCCGCCCCCCAGGTTAGCGCCGCGGCCGGGACCCCCCGCTCTCCGCCCCCCCGCCCCCCCTGACCCCCGTGCCCCCCAGGCCCCCCCGTCCCCCGCCCCGTGCCACCAGGCCTGCCACCCACCACAGCCCTGTCACCCGCTGTGCCACCGGGCCCCTTCCCCCACCCCCACCCCCATCACCCCTTGGCCACCAGTCCCCTGTCACCGGGATGGCCCCGTGTCACCGGGATGGGGCCCTGTCACCGGGATGGCCCCATGTCACCGGGATGGCCCCGTGTCACTGGGATGGTCCCTGTCATCCAACCACTCCCATGTCACCAGGATGGGGCCCTGCCACCGGGATGGCCCCATGTCACCGGGATGGCCCTGTGTCACCAGGGTGGAGCCCTGTCACCGGGGTGGTCCCATGTCACCGGAACGGGGCCCTGTCATCCAGCCACCTCCCTGACACCGGGATGGCCCCATGTCACTGGGATGCTCCCTGGTCACTGGGATGGTCCCCTGTCACCACACTGCTCCTGTGTCCCTGGGCCAGCTGGGTGTCACCCTGTCCCTGCGCCCCGGCAGGTGGCAGGGGGCCCGGCGGCCGGGTTTCTGCTGCAGGCACTGGCGGCAGCGAGCGACGCGCTGGAGCCTGTCTGGCCTGGGGGGGGCCCTGACCCCCTGCCCGGCACCTGGGTCTCAGCCATGCTGGGCCAACCGCTGGTGGCCTTCGGCCTGCACCGCCTCAGCGGCGACCGGGCCACTGCCAACCTGCTGCTGGGGGGGGCCGTGGCCCTGGCCCCCGCTGCTGCGCAGCTCCCGGAGGAGGCTCGGCTACTGGCCGCCCGTGCCGTCACTGTCCTCACCGCCGCCACAGTCCTTATCCTCGCTGCCCTCACTGCCAACGGCCCCGCGGCGCTGGGCAGCCTGCTCATGGCTGCTGCCCACCTGCTGCCACCCGGCACCGGCCATGGCGGGCACCCCTGGGTGCTGGCAGCCGGGAACCTGGCACTGCGGCGAGCCCTGCGTGCTGCCAGCCACCACCCACCGCAGTAAAGCCACGTGGGGTGGCCATTGCCTTCACTGAGTGCCTCTGGGTCTCGTTTCATGGCGTCGCTCAGCGGGGACCCTGCTGCCACCATCACCAGCAGGCGCTGGGCCCTGTTGGGCCGATCCCCTGGGGCTGGGGGCCAGCACGGGGCCCCGAGGCAGCAGCAGTGTCCCCGGTGCCGTGGCTCAGAGCTGGGGCCAGCACCCATCGGGGCCGCAACGGGCATGGCATGCACGGCACCCACTGGCTCAACTGGGAGAGGTGGCACCCTGGGGTGGGGGTCCCTGGCACAACATGGCACCCAGGGGTGGGGGTCCCTGGCATGGCACTCTAGGGTCCCCAGCACAGCAACCTGGGGTGGAGGTCCCTGGCACAGCACTCTGGGGTGGGGGTCCCTGACATGGCACCCTGGGGTGAGGGTTCCTGGCACACAACATGGCACCCGGGGGTGGGGGTCCCTGGCCCAGCATGGCACCCAGGGGCAGGGGTCCCTGGCACAGCACCCTGGGCCATGGCAGCTCTTGGGCCCCGCTGCAGGGTGGCAGGACCTCAGCTCTGTAGGGAGCCTATCAGCCTGGGCTGGACCAGGGGCACTGGGAGCACTGGGGGTACTGGGCCTGGGGGCAGCAGTGGCTTTCGTTGTACTGGGGCTGGGGGCATGCCCAGTACATGGGGGAGTACTTGTCTGAGGCTGAGGGCACTGGGGCACTGGTCACATTGGGACTAGGGGCACTGGGGGCTCTGGGGGCACCAGTTGTACTGGGGCTGTGGGCACTGGGGGCACTGGTTACGCTGGAGCTGGGGACCCCAGTTGTACTGGGGCCTCAGGCACTAGTTAAACTGGGACAGGGGACACTGGCTGCACTGGGGCTGGGGGTGCTGGTTGTACAGGGCTAAGGGTACTGGGTGTACTGGTTGCACTGGGGCTGGGACCACTGGGGGCAGTGGTTGTACAGGGCACTGGGGGCACTGGTCACACCGGAGCTTGGGGCCCCATTTGTACTGGGGTTGTGGACACTGGTTAAACTGGGGAAGGGGGCACCGTGGGCACTGGTTGTACAGGGGCCAGGGGCACTGGTCATACTGGTTGCGCTGGGGCTGGGGGCACTGGTCACACTGAGGCTGGGGGCACTATGTGTACTGGTTGCATTGGGGCTGGGGCCACGGGGGCATTGGTCATACTGGGGCTGGGGGCACTGGTGGTACTGGCTGCACAGGGGCCGAGGGCACCGGTCGCACAGCATCAGGGAGTGGTCCCTGGGCCACATTAGGCCGGACTGGGAAGCACTGGGCCGGACTGGGGGGCCCTGGGAAGCACTGAGCCAGACTGGGCAGCACTGATAGCACCACCGCCCCCCGGGCGCCACCGCCCCGCCCCTCGCACAGGCCACGCCCCCTCGGGCTCCCCTCGCCCATTGGCCCACTCCCGATATGACGCACGGGCCACGCCCCACTGCTGCCCCGCGGCGGGGGGGGCGGTGCCGGTGGAGAAGCTGGCGAGGCCCGGCCCGGTGGGGGGCGTAGCCTCGGCGGCGGCGTGCCATCTCATTGGCCACGTGGGCTCCCTGCCCGCCCCCCGCGGGTCACGATTGGCGGGGCCCCTGACGGGCCGGGAGGGCGGGGCGGGGGGGTGGCCAAGATGGCGGCAGCGGCGGTGGCGGGGTGAGGCGGCGGCGGCGATGATGTCCGGGGCGGAGGATCGCGAGGCCGGCGGGGGCCCGGCCGCCCCCTCCGCCCCTTCCGCGGCCCTGCCCGGCCCCGCGGCGGCGGCGGGCGGCCCGGGCGAGGCGGGAGGCGGCGAGGAGGCGGGCTCGCTGCTCGGCGGGGCCCGGCCTCACGGCGAGGCGGGCGCCGACCCCGACGCGCCGCCCAAGAAGCGGCTGAGGGCGGCGGGGACGGGGGCGGGTGGGCCCGAGGGGGCGGCGGGCAGCGTGAAGCTGGAGGAGCGGCTCTACTCCGTGCTGTGCTGCACTGTCTGCCTCGACCTGCCCAAGGCCTCGGTCTACCAGGTACGGCCGGGCCCCGCGGCTCCCCCCCCCTCCCCCCCCGGGGCCTTCCGGTCCCGACACCGGCCACCGACACCCCCCCGGGGCCTCCCCTCTGGTTACTGCCCTCCTCCCGGCCCACCCCAACGCGGGGCCTCCCGGGCCTATCACCGGCCACTGACACCCCCCCCCCCCGGCGGGACCTCCCCGCTGGTCACGGCCTCCCTTGCCCCCTCCCCCCCGCTGCTCACCCACACCCCAGCACCTTCCCATGTCTCCCCTATCAGTCACCACCACCCCGGGGGCCTTTGTGGGACCCTGTGGGTGGCCAATAGCAGCTCATACACGCCCCGAAGGCCTCTGTGGCCCCTCACCCATCACTGACACCCACCACCCACCACCCCTTGACTGGTCGCTGATACCCCCTCCATTTCTCCTGAGCACCCCTCAGCACCCTGCCAAGCCAGGGGAATCCCCTCAAGCCAGGGCACTGGACCCCTCTGTGCCCCCCTCACACCAGGGGGACACCACTGGTCCCAGTCACCCTGAGGCCCTGGGGAACTCCCACCCCTGCTGCTTTCCCCTGGGGGCTCCTTAGCCCTGCTCTGGGCACCCACTCCCTGCTGGGGGGTCTCCCCTGTCCCCGCTGCTACTTGCTGGGGGCTTCAGGTGTTTCCCCCCCAGCTTGGGGGCTTTCGGGCCTGCTCCCCCTTTATGGACCCTACCCCCACCCTGGGCGCTCATCCCTGAGGGTACCAGTCCTGTGTCCCATCGCCCCCCCTTCCAGAACCCCAGCACCCACTGCTCGCCTTCCTCCAGCCCCTTCCCACTGACCCCATGGAGGGCTGGGCCCAGCCCCCCTTCCCATTTTACCCCGGTTTGTGCCACCCTGGGAGATTCCCTGGCCCAGAGGAAGGCGGGGGGCTCCCGGTGGGGAGCGGGATGGGCATTGGCAGCGCTCACCGGAGCGGAGCCACTGGTTACATAAAGGTGCCGGCGGGTTTCCCTCCGGCCAGCATCCATTTCGTGGCACACGGACCCGTCAACAGCCCCATGGTGACGACGGAGCTGCCGGCACGGCTGTTTGGTGCTTTGCTGGCAGAGCCCGCGTTCCTGGTGGCACCGGTGGCGTGCCAGTTGGCCATCGGTTTCAGCAACGGCAGAGCCTGGACACGAAGGTCATCCCCTTGGTGATCTCACGCCTTGCTGGTCACATACTAAGAGTATCCGGCAGTGGCGCAGCCAGCCACAGCGGTGGCAGAACCTGGGGGGGAATGGGGGGGCTTCCCCCGGCTTCCTTTGGGGGCGTTAATTTGTGGGGGGTCTAAGATGGCCGCTGGCTCGGGGAGGTGAGATCCCCCCCCCCCCCGGCCCCGACAGTGATGATTAAGAGCACAAAACCCTCGCCAGAGCCACGCCTGGTGAGAGATCCCCACCGATCCGGTGCTGGTGCTTGCCAAACCGGCTCTGTGTGCCCGACGGCGGGGTGGGGGGGGGGCTGCGTCCTTCATGGCCTCCTCTTTCCTCCTCTGCTCCTGCGGTCACTTGTCCCCCTGTTTAATTATTTATGATGAGGGCTTTGCCAGGGATGTAATTAAAACCGGGAGCAACCGCGGTGTCGGCCGGTGGTGTGGCTGTGGCGGAACCTTCCCACCATCGGGTAGGTTCGTCGGGGCCAAGCCCTGACGAGCAGCTGTAATTACACGCTCACGCCAAAGCGGAGCCGTCACCGCTGCGGTTGTGCGAGCTCTCAGCTGGTGCTCGCCTCTTGTTTTGGCTCGCTCGCTGGTATTTTTAGCGCGGCAGCGACGAGGCACCGTGGTGGAAGCCAGCAGCTCACCAGGACTGTGCCGAGCCCAAACCATGAGGGATTTTTAGCTAGACACAGCCCCACATTCATCCCAGAGCTGTTGCGGGTATTTTGGAGCTGGGACCCTCACTTTGTGAGTGTGCTTTGGCACCATCGTGGTGGGGCCGGTTTAATGCCCGGCTGCTGCGCTCTGGGCCCGGCAGGAGGGAAAATCTGAAACCTTTTGGAGCCAGAACAATGGATGTCCTGGGTAAGCAGATCGGACGCTAATCCCTGCGGCAGGGTCAGGCCTTTCCCATCCCAGCTGAGGATTAAAGCTTTTTCCGGCACTCCCAGGGGGGATGTTTTAACGAGCTCCTCCTGGTCATTGCACCGGCAGGAATCTTGCTGGAATTTGGGGGGTGACCCCCCACAACAGGCTGAACCCAGCTGCTGTGTCCTGGCCAGGTGGGGAAGCTGCTGGCTGTGCCTGGTCAGTCCCAGAGCTTGTCCTGGAGGTGCTGGTGTTTCGTCAGAGTGCTCCGGCTTCCCGCTGGATTTGAGGGAAGGATTTTCACTGCAGGAGCCTGAAGCCACAGGCAGGAGCTTTCCGATCTGTTGGGAGCAGTCGCGTGTCCCTCGAACAATCCCTGTGGTGACCAGAGACTATGGGGAAGCACCCAGCCTGGGTGCCATCTGCCTCCTGACACCCTCTGGCAGCTCCCGATGGATTTGGTGGTACCTTCTACCTGCTCTGCTGGGTGTTTCATAGGTGATGCCGTTGCCCACACCACCTGCTGCGATGAAGGCAGCTTCTCCCATCCTCCCATGGCATTGCCTGTGGCAAACTCTGGAACGCTGGCACTGGCTCTTTGCTCTCAGGGGGCTGCTCTTTCCCTCTGGTTTTCAGGATGGACGGAGGAATGGTTTGGGATCGCTCCGGTGCCTGAGGTGCTGACAGGATTGATCCAGTGCCACTCGCTGCCACAAAGTGTCCTAGGCCTGCATCCCTTCTTCCCCTCCTCGAGGGTTTTGCCCAGCTCAGCAGCTGTTGTAAACATGTCTTAAACTGATTTTTTTTTTTTGTCCTCAAAAGAGATATTTTTTTGATGCGAAGAGGGAAAACTAAGTTGAGTGTGTCTGCGTGCTGGAAGGAGATGGTGATTCTGGCAATCTGTGGCAAAGCCAGCATTGATCCTCTCTTGTCACCGTATCAAAACAGGAATGAGTTGGA
Organism: Falco biarmicus; assembly: GCF_023638135.1. Taxonomy (NCBI): domain Eukaryota; kingdom Metazoa; phylum Chordata; class Aves; order Falconiformes; family Falconidae; genus Falco; species Falco biarmicus. The sequence continues at coordinate 13,684,775 of NC_079290.1, forward strand.
GTAAAACAGATTGATTGGAGTGTTTTTATCAGCCTGTTGAAGCCTCCCTGCCCAGCAGCCCGGCCCCACTCTGCCCTGAGATGCGGGATGCTGTGTTTGGCTACGGAGCTGGTCCTTGGCACGTGGGTACCCAGTGTGGAGGTGGACTTGCTGTGCCAATTGGAGACCTGAGTCCCATCCCGGTGATCCAAGCCCTCGGAGCCAGTGGGATTGTCTGCACCGATGGGTCTTCCCTGGTCCCCCTCGGTGGGCTCTGGGGCTTCATGCTGATCCTGCTGGTTTAACTCTGGGCGGGGGGGGAATCTCGAGTCTGCCAGAGCCGTCAGCACTCACATGGCAGCTGGGGAATGTCCTGGCCTTCAGGATCCCACAGAGTTGGGGGATACAGGGAGCGAGGGAAGCTTCTCCCTGCCCCATTTTGGTGTAACTCTCTCATTCCCCATGGCAGGAGGTGCCTGGGGGCTTCCTCTCTGCCCGGCTGTTTTTGGCTTAGTACCCAGCTCACCCCAAGCCCTGTGGGGTTGGGGGGGCAGCTTGCACCCCAGATGCACACACAACCCGTGCCCTCCCCCCCCCCGCCCGCCCCCTTCCAGACACGGGGAACTGGATTCCTGTGGGATGGATGGAAACCAGGGTGGGAGGAGAAGGGAAGCTGGATGAAACCTTTCCCTTCCTCTCCCGTGCCAGGCAAAAGAGGTCAGTCCTAATTACAGAAGCAACATGCCTGGGCCAGTCTGAGAGCCCGCAGGCACTGGCCGAGGCTGGAGTTGCTGCCTGCCCGGGCTCCAGCTTTGCAAAAACGCAGGCAGCCAGGGTCAGGGCTCAGCCGGCCAGTGGGAGCCATGTGTCGGGCAGGATTTTTAGGAGGAGTAGGGGCAGCAAAGCGTCATCCTGTTGATGGGTCTGAATTCACTTTATTTGCCTTTGCATGACTTGGTTTGCCCTGTGGTGGATCCCATGAGAGTCTGATGCTTTATTTCTCCTCTTCCACAGTGCACCAATGGCCACCTGATGTGCGCCGGCTGCTTCATCCACCTTCTGGCAGACGCTCGACTGAAGGAGGAACAAGCCACTTGCCCAAATTGCCGCTGTGAGATCAGTAAGAGCCTGTGCTGCCGAAACCTGGCTGTGGAAAAAGCTGTCAGTGAGCTTCCCTCTGAGTGTGGCTTCTGCATGCAGCAGTTCCCCCGATCCCTCCTGGAGAGGCACCAGAAAGAGGAGTGCCAGGACAGGTAAAGAGCTTTGCCTCCCTTTGGCAGGGTGCTGGCATTGTTGCATGGCTTGTGGTGCTTGGCTGGCCTGGCGTGGAGATGTGTGGGGTTTGGGAAACCTTGCTGCCTGGAGCAGGGGGTCCTGGTAGAGCTGACGTGCATGGTGCTGAGCCCCCACGGTCAGGGTGCCGCAGACTGGAGGGCTTCTCCAGCTTTCCAGTGCTGCCGGAGCCAGATCCTGTGTCGGGGTAAAGCCATCAGCACGCAGCAGCGCCCCATGTCCCCTCCAGCCCCTGGCATGGGCTGCCCCAGAATTCCCTCTGGCTGTGTCCCACTTCTCTTGGGAGGTGGCAGTGGTTCGGGGGAGGATGTGGCACTGCTTTGGCATGCAGCAGAGTCCCCCTCCCTCCCGGCCGCTGCTGGTGTGCCGCTGTGCCTGGTCTGCAGCTGCCTGCATTCCTTGTGAACCTGCCGCACTGGCGCTACCCAGCAGTTTTCCACGGGGTGTGAAACGGCTCTCCTGGCTTTGCTGGCCTTGCTGCCGGATTGGAGTCCGGCAGGAGCGAGCCTCTGCATATCCCTGCTGTCCCTACTGCTCTTCCTGGTGCTGGGACAGCGGGATCCATGTTGGTTGTTGCGTGGCATCCCAATCCAATGAATGTTCATGCTCGTTTTCTCCCTGACCCCAGGGTGACCCAGTGCAAATACAAGCGGATCGGGTGCCCATGGCAGGGTCCCTACCACGAGCTGACGGTGCATGAAGCCGAATGTACCCACCCCACCAAAACCGGCAACGAGCTGATGGAGATCTTAGATGAAATGGACCAAACGAGGAAAAAAGAAATGCAGCTTTATAACAGCATCTTCAGCCTGCTCAGCTTCGAGAAGATCGGCTACACAGGTAATGGCTCACTCGGGACGCCAGTGGCAGCTTCTCCGGCCCTTCTGCCGCATCTCCTCCGGCGCCAACACTGTTTCTGTGCTGCTGAAAACTGGTTTTATCTGGCGTGGCGATCGATTTAGTAGCGGCCGAGGGCTCTGCTGAGCATGTGGTGGCGTTTTGACTCGAGCCTCCATCCTCGACCACGAGCCCAGCGGCCAGAGTTTAAAACCAAACACATAAATGACATTCCCCGTGATGTTTTGTTGAGTTCTGGAGAAGCACCGGCAACGCTTCAACACCCCCAGCTTGCTGTCGCCTTCCCACTGTTCTTGCTTTGCCGAGGGGTTTCACCGAACCCCTCTCCCACCCGCTGGAAAGCTGCCGGTACCACGGCAGTGGTGTTTGTGGGACTTGGCTGATAACGGGAGTGAAAAGCCCCGCTGAAGCGGCAAGACCAGGTAAGCTGGGCCTTCCCTTAGGGCATCAGTGTTAAAACCGGGCCTGGAGCCGCTGGCATTGGCTGGGTGTGCTCTGAACACCAGGCAGCGAGAGAACCTGAGAGGGGAGGTGGTGAGCTGGGGCTGGAGGGACAAAGGCTTTCCCCCCAGCTGCCCTCCCGGTGTGCCGGCACTGTGGGGACAGAGGGTGCTCCCGGCAGCACAGCTTGCTTGTTCCAGCGTCACTGGTGTGGATGTGGCTGGGGATCCGGTGAGAGCAGCCCAGGCGTTTTGGCAGCTGGGTTGTGCCGGCTGGTGGCCCAGCCATACGCCGGGCCTCGCAGCCCTCGTGCCGGGGCACAGCCCCGGTGAAGCTGGGCAGCTCGGTGCCGAGGGGCCACGGTGCTGGGCTGCGGTGGCAGCGATGCTGCCTGGCAATGGGAGTGTAGTGTGGCTGGAATAACTGATCCCCCTCCTCTGTCCAGGTTTTGCCGGCCAGGCTCTCCTCTCCCTTTCTCTCCTGGAAATGCCGACGACAGTGTAAGCGTGGGCGGAGGGCACCACACCGTCCCTTGCGCCTGTGGTTACGCTGGGCGAGGCCACGGTCCCTACGCCGAGACCGCAAGCGCCCAGCTTCTCCCTAACCTCCCCCCTGGCGCCTTTGCCAACGCCGTGCTGGGAGCATCCCAGTGCCGCGTGCCCGCACCGGGAGCCTCTGGGCCGCATCACCGGTGTTTGTGCCCTGCGGTTACGCTCACCACGCTGCCTCACTCGCCGGTTTGTACACCTGATCCAAATAAATGCTGCCTTACTACCCAAACTGTATCCTGTCTGTCTGTCCTGCCGCGCCGACGGACACTGTGGATCCTTTCGGCAGCTGGTGGTGGTTGCCAGCACACTGCTGGGTGCTGGTGAAGCCCTTCAGCAGCTGGTTGTGGTTACCGGTGCTGCGTCAGACACTCGTAAATCTTTTTGGCAGCTGGTGGCAGTTGCTGACATGCCGTCGGATGCTGGAGAAGCCTTTTGGCAGCTGGCAGTGGTTGCTGGTGTGGTGTTGGATGCTGGTAAAGCCTTTTGGCAGCTGGCGGTGGTTGCTGGCACAGCATCAGCTGCCGGTGAAGCCTTTTGGCAGCTGGTGGACACCAGTAATGCCTTTGGGCAGTCTTCGGCCACGTGCTGCCCCTCTGGGCACCGTCTCCGATCGCAGAACGGCCATGGGCTTGTTGCATCCCATGGGTGGCAGGGCTCAGCATCCATCCTGGGTCACAGCTTCACTTTTGGCACCGGTGTTGCTAGTGTCACTGAAGGGGGGGGGGGGGGCGGGGGGCTGCTCCCACCTGACCCCAATATCCCTGCGTTTTTTTTCTTTATTTTATTTCTGTTTTTTCCAGAGGTGCAGTTCCGCCCTTACCGCACCGATGACTTCATCACGCGGCTGTACTACGAGACGCCGCGCCTGACCGTCCTCAACCAGACATGGGTGCTGAAGGCACGGGTGAACGACTCAGAGCGGAACCCCAACCTCTCCTGCAAGCGCACCCTCTCCTTCCAGCTCATCCTGAAAAGCAAAATCAACTCCCCCATGGAATGCTCCTTCCTCCTCCTCGAGGGCCCCTACGACGACGTGAAGATCCACCCCGTCATCTACCACTTCGTCTTCAGCAATGAGAACAACGAGACGGATTACATGGCGCTGCCCATCGATTCGGTGGAGTGTAACAAACTGCTGGCGGCTAAAAACATCAACCTGCGGCTTTTTATATTTCAAATCCAAAAATAGGACTGGGAAACCCACCATTGGACCCGCCCCCACCACCTCATCACCACTGGGATCTCGCCCAAAGTGCAGTTTCGAGGCAAAAAAAAAGAAAAAAGAAAAAAAAAAAAAACCAACAGAAACCCAACCCACGCAAAATTGAGAGAAATCTGCATGCGCCGGCATCGATGCTGCTTCTCCTCCTGCGTCGGCAGCACGGCTGTGGGGGGGGGGGGGGGCGGCAGGGCTCTGGTTTTGGGGAGGGGGCGGCCATGGGGCTCAGTAGTATTCTGTACAGCGGCTCCTCTGGCTGTTTTACTATTAGAATAAAAAAAAAAGGGGAATTTTCCAATTATTTGGCGGTTTTTGAAACTTCAGCAAGTGGCAGAGACCGTGGCGCTGCCGGGGCCGTCCCCTCTGCCCGTGCCTCAGACCAGACCCGCGCGGGTTGGGGTGGGCTGCACCTCTTATTTGACCAAGATTTGAGTTGTTTGACAGAAAACTGGAGTTGGGATTTTTGTTTTTTTGGTGGGTTTTTAAAACAGATTGAGTGTTTTCTTGGTTGGTGGTTTTTTGTTTGGTTTTTGTTTTTTTTTTTTTAACCAAAATTGAGGGGTTTGTGAGTTTGCTGGGAGTGTTTTATTTGTTTTGGTTGGTTGTGGTTTTAACCAAAATCAGAGTTTTGGAGGTTTTTAACAAAATTTGAGTTGGTTTGATTAGGTTTTTTGTCAAAACTGGGGTGGTGGGTGTGTTTTAAAACAGAAATTGAGATTTGTTTGTAACCAACATTTGAGGGTTTTTACACCAAAATTGCAGTAGTGTGTTGGAGTTTTTTTTAAATCTAAATTGGAGGTTGAGTTTTTCCCAAATTTGAGTCTTTAAAACTGAAATTGAGTGCTGGGGTGTGTTTTTTACCACAATTTAGTTGTTGGGGTGTTTTAACCAAAATTGGAATTCTTTTTTTTTCTTTTTTTTACCAAAATTGGAAGGTTCTTTTAACCAACATTTGAGTTTGCAGTGGTTTTTTTTAACCAAAATGGAAGGAATTTTTTTAAATCAAAATTGGAGCTTGGATTTTGCTTTGGTTTTGTTATTTTCTTTTTTTTAACCAAAATGATAGTTTTTAAAATCAGAATTGGCATGTGGTTTTTTGTTGTGTTTTTGTGTGGTTTTTTTATTTAAACAAAACAGAAGGTTTGGGGGTTCTTTAATAAATCAGTGTTTCTTTATTTTTAACCAAACAGGGAGGGTTCTTTTTTTTTTTTTCTTTTTTCTTTTATGAAAACTTGAGGGTTAAAAAAAAACCAAAACAACCTAAACCCCAACCACCCCCAAACTCAGTTTTGGCTTTAACCCAACTTGGAATTGCCTTTTTTTGGGGGGTTGGGGGGTGTTGAGTTTTTTTTTTGGGGGGGGGGGTTACCAAAACTGGAGAGGGGGGGGGGGGGATGTAAACTAAAAGGGGAGGGGTTGTGACAGCAGACACCCCCCCCTCCTTAATGAATCAATTAATCAATTTTATATCACTACAGTAATGCAAGGGACAAGGGGTGGAGGTGGGGGAGCACAGGGGCTCCTAGGGATGCCCAGGGTGCTGTCCCCCCACCCTGAGGCAGGGTGCTGAGGCACGTTGCTGGCAGCAGGTGCTGCTGGGTTACTTAATGAGGGCCACCCACTAATTAGCTCTTCCCTGCCCTGCAGTAATGGGTGATAGGGGGCAACTGGGGCTGCGGCTGGGGAAACTGGGGGTGGGGGGGAGACAGGGTGCACTGGGAGCCACTGGAGAGCACTAGGTGTACTAGAAGCACTGGGGCTACGGGGCTGGGGGGTACTGGGGGCTACTGGGAGCCACGGGAAAGCAGTAGGAGTACCGGTATCACTGGGGCTACTGGGCTGGGGAGCACTGGGAGCTACAGGAGAGCACAAGGAGTACCGGGAACACTGGGCTGAGGGGCACTGGGGGATACTGGGAGAGCACTAGGACCTACGGGGGAGCACCGAGGCCTACTGAGCGCACCGGGGCGCACTGGGAGCGCTTATGACCCCAGCCGGGGGCCGCCCCCTTCCCAGCGCCCCCACGCGGCCGGGCGCGGGGCATGCCGGGAGTGGTAGTCCCTGTCCCGGGCAGTGGGAGGCGGACCCGTCTTCCGTCTGTAGCCAATGGGAGACCGCCTCCCGGCTTTCCCCGCGCGGATTGGCGAAGTGTGGCGGCGCGCTGGCCAATGGCGCGGCTGGGCGGGCCGGGGCCCAGCGGCGGCGGCGACGGCGGGGGATGAACGCGGGGAGCGCGCGGGAGATTCGCCGTGAGTCCGGGACCCCCCCCGGGATCCCCCGCGACCCCCCGGGACGCCCTGGGGCCTCTGGGGCACCCCGGGCTCGGCCCCCCCTCGAGCGGCCCCCCTGGGCTCCGCGGGCCTGCCCCAGTCCCGCCGCCCCCCAGGCCGCGGCCCGGTGCCCTACACGGCGCCCGGCCCTCTCCCCGCGCCGGTAGCCCCCTCCCGGCCCCCCAAGCTCCTCAGCCCTCCGCCCGCGGCGGGCCGCCCCAGGGGGGCTGTAGACAACCCCCACCCCCCAGCTCAAGGGGCCGTGCTGGGCACTTTTGGGGGTCCCTGGCGGGGGTCCCCACCAGTCCTGGGCCATGTTGGGGTACGCGTGGCCGTGGGGGGGGGTCACACTGGGCTGAGCCCCCCGTCACCGCACCCTGCAGAGCTGCAGAAGGCGAAGGAGAAGGCCCAGCGCAGCGGGAGCCTGGTGGAAGAGGCTGCGGTCTGTAACCAGCTGGGGGAGATCCTGGCCAGCCATGGTGCGTCCTCGCGGTCCCCCTCGGCCCCCGCCCCCACAGCCGGGGGGGCTCCTCGCCCCCCCCCCGCCCCGGCGCCTCTGACAGCCCCCGCGGTTGCCGGCAGGACGCTACGAGGAGGCTCTGGAGGAACATCGGCAGGAGCTGCAGCTGCTGGAGGGGGCCGGGGACAGCATCGGCTGCGCTGTGGCCCACCGCAAGATCGGCGAGCGCCTGGCGGAGCTGGAGAACTACGAGGCTGCGCTGAAGGTGGGGGCCCGGTTCTTGGGGGCAGGGGGCATGTCAGGGGGTTGGCGGGGGTCTCAAGCCTCTCCCCCACCCTGCAGCACCAACACCAGCATCTGGAGCTGGCCAGGTCCCTGTCAGATGACACGGAGCAACAACGAGCCTGGGCCACCATTGGCCGGACGTACATGTTCATGGCAGACAGCCGCACGCAGGGGGAGGAGGCAGCGGGGCTGCCGGCGCTGCGCAAGGCTGAACAGGCTTTCCACACCAGCCTGGCCATTGTGGAGGAGAAACTGGAAGGTGAAGCTGCGCCGGGTGGCCGCAGAGGCACATCCTAACCCTGGGAGGGCTTCGCCAGCTCCCAGAGTGGCCGTTTTTTTCACCAGGAGCTGTGCCGCACCGGGAGCTGACGGAGATGAGGACCCGGCTGTACCTCAACTTGGGTTTGGTCTACGACAGCTTGAAGGAACCAGCCAAGTGTGACAACTACATCAAAAAAAGCATCTTCCTCTCCGAGTAAGGAAGGGCAGGGCTGGCGGGAGCTGTCCGGCAGCGGGTTTAGGGGGAAACCAGCAGCAGCAGTGGCTCCGTTTGCAGGCAGGGGCAGCTTTATGAAGATCTCTACCGTGCTTACTTCAACCTGGGGAGCATCCACCTGCGGGAGGGTGAGCACTCCGGGGCCCTGCGCTGCCTGGCCCGGGCACGCGACTGCGCCCGCAGGATGAAGGAGAAGGGGATGGAGAGCGAGTGCTGCAGCAGCACAGCCCAGGTGGGTGCTGGGAGTCAGCACCAGACCCCTCCCCGCACTCCCCCGGGGTTTGGTGCCCCCCGTGATGGATGTCCCCGCTGTCACCCAGGTCCTGCTGAGTTTGGGTGACTTTGCGGCCGCCAAGCGCTCACTGAAGCAAGCCTACATGCTGGGCTCGCGGCAGCCCTGGCAGCGAGACCTCATCCGATCCAACCTCCGTTATGGTGAGCCTGGGACAGTGTCCTCAAGAGACAAACAGTGTCCCCAGGAGAGGGGAAGTGTCCCAGGGGGCTGCCAATGCTGCCCCATGCTGGCCCCAGCTCTGCTCTATTCCCCCCCCTTCCTCTTCTGTTCTGCTGCGGGTCAGGGCTGGGAGGACACCCACAGGTCCCCAGTGACACTTGAAGAGATGCTGACCCTCCCCTGGAGTGGTTCTGGGGTTCTCTGATGCGCCCTGATTGTCACCCCCACAGCCACCAAGGTGGTGCGGCTGCAGGAGGCTCTGGAGGAGGCAGCGGCTAGTGACCCATCAGCAGCCCTGGCCCTCTGCGAGCAGCTTGGGGACACCTTCTCCAAGCACGGGGACTACGGCCGGGCTGCAGAGTACTACCAGAGGCAGGTGAGTGGGGCTGGTGGAAGGGATGGGGGGGGGTCCCAGGGAGTCGTCCCTGCTGACGGGGTGTCCCTGGGGGCAGCTGACCTTTGCCCAGGCGCTGGGGAGGCCAGCGGGGGAGCTGGCCGTCATCCATGTCTCACTGGCCACCACCTTTGGAGACCTGAAGGACCATGTGCGAGCTGTCCACCATTACCAGCAGGAGCTGGCCCTGCACCAGGGCAATGCACTGGAGGCGAGCTGGGTCCCTGGGGGTGCTCCTTGGTCCTTGGGGGGGTTCCCTGGGTCCCTTGGCTATGGAGGGGGGTGCTTAGCGAGGCTATCCCTGTGTTGGCGTGGGAGGTGACAAGGGCACAGTGGCTGTGGGGACCCGTGGGGTGGGGTGGCCCATGCCCCTCAGGGAGGCTGTGGGGCTCAGTGTGGGACCCCCATGCCCTGCCTGGGGAGGGTCCATGGCTCGGCGTAGCCCCCACTGGAGGCAGGCACTGACCACAGCTGTGCCCAGGAGGGGAAAACATGGCTGAACATGGCACTGGCCATGGAGGAGGTGGGCAAGCCCCGTGCCGAGCTGCAGCCCTGCTTCCAAACAGCCCTGGAGCGAGCGGAGGTGGCCGGAGATCCCCGGCTGCAGGTGAGGAGGGGGACAGGAACCCCTGTGTGTGTGTATGTGCCCCTAGGCTGGCAGATGACCTTCCTCATTCTCTTCTTCCTCCCCAGAGGCAGATCTTGCAGCATCTCCACTTGCTGCAGCTGCGGGATGGTGACACCGAGGCTGCCGCTGGCACCGTGGCCCAGCTGGAGGGGCTGGGGGGCTCCAGCAAGGAGGAGGAGGAGGAGGAAGAGGAAGAACTGGAGAGTAGTGAGACTCAGGACGAGAGTGAGCTGGAGCTGTCGGAGAGCGGTGAGGGGGCACAGTGGGAGCTCTGGGGGGAGCAGGTCCCCTGGCAGTGTCCCCACAGATTGGGGTCTCCCTCATGGTGGGGGATCTTTTCCAGAGGGGGAGGAAGATGAACTTGACGGCTACAGCAAGAGCGTCCCCGGGCGCCGGCGGATCAGCAAGGTGAGAGGTACTGGGTCTCCCCCTGACCCCCCATAGAGGGTGAGAGGGGTTCTCCCCCTTCCCCTGATTCCTCCAAAGAGGGTCGGGGGGGTCTCACGGTTGCTGAGGTGCATTTCCGGGGGTCCCCATCATCCCCCTCTGTGTCAGCAGTGGAACCGGCGGAACGAGCGGGGTGAGACCCCCCTGCACCGCGCCTGCATTGAGGGTGACCTGCGCCGCGTCCAGCTCTTCCTCAAGCAGGTAGGTGAGGGGAATGGGGGTCCCCCACACCGCGGGGGGGTCCGCAGGAACTGCAGGTCATTCTGGGGAAGCGGGAGAGGGTCCCTGCGGCCCCTTGGCCGAGCCCAGCCTGACCAAACACTCCCCTCTTTTCTAGGGGCACCCCCTGAACCCCCGCGATTACTGCGGCTGGACTCCGCTGCACGAAGCCTGCAACCATGGGCACCTGGGTGAGTTGCAGGGGGATGGGGGCATGGGCAGAGCCCCCCTGTCCTCACCTCCGCCTCCTCCTGTCTCCCAGAGATCGTTCGGCTGCTGCTGGATTGGGGGGCGGCGCTGGATGACCCTGGGGGGCCAGGCTGCGAGGGCATCACCCCCCTGCATGATGCCCTGAGCTGTGGCCATTTTGAGGTGGCCGAGCTGCTGGTACAGCGGGGAGCGTCGGTGACGGCGAGGAACGCCAGGGTGAGCTGCTGGGATGGGGAGGGGGGACCCTAAGAAGGCAGGGGGGGTGCACTGGGTTGGCCTTGTGTCCCCCCTGTAGGGCCTGACACCGCTGGGTACGCTGGAGGAGTGGGCGAGCACCTACAGCAAGGAACTGGACCAGGAGACGCGGCAGCAGTGCTGGGCGGCCCGAGCGCCTGCTCAGGGAGGTGGCGGCGGGACGAGGTGGGATGCAGCGCCGGCGTCCCCCCCCGCCCTCTGCTTTTGGGGTGCCCGCAGTGGGCTGAGGGTGCCGGCATCCCCCCTGCAGCCCCGCCACAGCTCTCCCAGGACTCGCCGCTGTTCGACGCCGAGTGTGCCGAGCCCCGAGCCCTGCAGCCTTGCTCGCCACCAGTGGCGGAGCCGGGGGACAGTGACATGTCGCCGCTGAGGCCGGTGAAGAAGCGGCAGCGGGTGCCGGGGCTCGGCAGGCGGGAGGGAGCGGGTCTGGAGTCGGCCGAGTACGAAGCCGCCATCCGGGGCCTCGGCAGCGCCAAGTCCCTTCTGGGTGGCGGCACCATGACAGCGTGCCGGCAGCTGGCACCACGGCCGGCCCTCATCCCAGCCGAGCAGTACCTGGAGGAGGATGACTGGTTGGAAGATGACCTAGGGGGGTCCCGGGGGGGCCGTAAGCGGCCCCGCCGGGAACCCCAGGAGCCGGCAGCCACTTCAGAGGACAGCACGGGGCCAGAGAGCGATGGCAGGGTCCCTGCTCCGGCCCAGCACCAGCCCCGGCACCGCCGGAGCGTGCAGAGCCGCCTCACCCGCCTGGTGGAGAGGATCCCACTGGGGCGCTCCCGGGAATGCCGACCCCCCGAGGCAGCCGGGCCCCCTCTCCCCACCGAGGGTGAGGGCAGGGGGAGCCCCCCATGCCCACCCACTGCCCTGCCTGCCCTCCGGGTCCGCGTCCGGGTCCAGGACAATGTCTTCCTCATCCCAGTGCCACAGAGGTGAGAGCTTTGCTCCCCGTTCCTGCTCTGGGACCCCCCCCCAGCGTCCCCTTTGGGACCCCCGTGCCAGGCAGCAGCACTCGCGGGTAACCCTGCGGGTCCTGCTGTTGCGGCAGCGAGAGCCGTGCCGTGGGCTGGCTGGCGGAGCGGGCAGCCGAGCGGTACTACCAAACCTGTGGGCTGCTGCCGCGGCTCACCCTCAAGAAAGAGGGGGCTCTCCTGGCCCCCCAGGACCTGGTTGGGGACGTCCTGCAGAGCAACGAGGAGGTGAGCGCTGAGCCTGGACCCCCACCCCATGCCGGGCATCGTTGCCAGTGGTGGCAGCGGTGCCATTGGTGTCGCTCTGGCGTGGCAGGTGCTGGCAGAGGTGCAGTGCTGGGACCTGCCGCCCTTGGCCGAGCGGGTACCGCAGGGCCTGCCAGAGCTTGGCCGTGGGTAAGGACCCCCCCGGCCCCTCAGGGACTGGCCCCACTGGGATCGAGGGTCCTGTGCTGGGGGGGGTAACGCGTGTCATGGGCCGGTGTGGGGCCAGCAGCAGGATTAGGGTGTCCCTAAAGGGGTTGAGGAGGCCCCGGGGACCCCCCCCAGGGCCACCCAAAGGCCGCCAACACCTCCCCCCCGTGCCCCTGCAGAGCCGCACCAGCTGTTGCTGAAGGTGATGGAGCTGCAGGAGCAGACCCCGGGGCTGGGGGTTGGGGGTAGCCTGGCCCTGCGTCCCCCCCACCTCCCCCCGCTGCTGCGGGCCCTCAAGCTGCAGGCACCTCTGCGGCAGCTCTGGCTGCGTGCCTGCGGGCTGTCGGATGACATGGCCGCCGATCTGCTGGCCACGCTGGCCACCCTGCCCGCCCTCACCCTCCTCGACCTGGCTGGGAACCGTCTGGGCGCCCAGGGGCTGCGGCAGCTCGTGCCCCAGCACCCCGGCACCTTCCAGGTAGGGCCAGCGGTGGGTGGCACTGGGAGTCCCACCTCCATCCTGGCAGGACTGGGATTCCTGGTGCTGGCCTTGCCAGGCTGAGGCGGGGTGCCTGGCTGATCCCCCCTAAATCTCTTCATCTGTCCCCCAGATTTCTTTGTTCATCTCTGAAACCCCTCCTCTCCCCCTGAAACCCCTTCTCCGTCCCCCAGGTCTCTCATGTCTATCCCCATAACCTCTTGCCTGTCCCCCAAATCCCCCGAACACCTCCTCTGTCCCCCAGATTTCTTTATCCATCCCCAAATCTCTTGCCTGTCCCCTACACGTCTGTCTCCCCTAAATCTGTCCTGTCCCCCCTAAATCTGTCCTGTCAATCCCCTAAACCTCTCATGTCTGTCCCCAAAGATCCTCTTCATCCCTGAAACCTCTCACCTATCCCCTACATCTCTTCCCCCCCCCCCCAGCCCCTGCCTGTGTCCCCACATCTTTTCTCCGTCCCCTGAACACTCGGCTGTCCCGGCAGAGCCTGGAGGAGCTGGACCTGAGCCTGAACCCTCTGGGCGATGCCAGCTGCCAGCCACTGGCCCTGCTGCTGCGGCGCTGCCCGGCGCTCACCACGCTGCGGCTGCAGGCCTGCGGCTTCACCGACAGCTTCGCCCTGGACGGTAAGTGGCCGCAGCCCCATGCCGGCAGCGCCGGGCACCACGTGGCTCTGACCGCGCCGGGCACCACGTGGCTCTGACCGCGCCGGCATGTGCTCCCCAGGAGCTGCGCGGCTGCAGACGCTGTCCCTGTCCTGCAATGCCCTGGGCGCAGCGGGGCTGGAGCGGCTCCTCGGTGGCCTGGCGTGCCACAGCCTCGGCCGGCTGGAGCTGGGCTCTGTTACCAGGCCGGGGCTGCGGCCCCTCACCGGGGCCCTCGGCAGGTACCTGGCACAGGTGAGAGCGGGCCCCATGGCGGGACCCCACTGGGGGGAGCGTGCTGCCCGGGGCTGTGCCGACACCGACACTGGTGTGCCCTTCCCATAGGAGGGCTGCGCTCTGAGCCACCTAACACTCTCCGGGAACTGGCTGGGTGACAGTGACATCCTGGAGGTGGCCAGGTGAGGGGACAAGGGGACCCTGGGGAAGTCTGGGGGCGATGGGGAGTGGACAGGGCAAGTCCGTGCAGCAGGAGCCTGACCCTCCACCAGCCAGGGGAGACTCTGTGCTGTCTCCAGCATGGGAGCACGGTGCGGGGACACCCTGGGGGATCCCTCTGGGGACAAAGGAACCCCCCCTGGGGCTGAGGGGAGGACAAGGAGGACCCCCTTGCCATCTCTCCCAACCTGCAGGTGCCTCCCCACTTGCCTGGCACTGGCTTCCCTGGATTTCTCAGCCAATCCCAGGATCAGCGCCACGGGGCTGCGGACACTGCTCTCTGCCCTGGAAGAGAGGAGCCAGGGGCTGGAGTTCCTCAGTCTGGCAGGTAGGGCAGCAGTGCGAGCAGTGGCACGGGCAAGCCCCCTGGGAGCTAACAGCAGCCCCCTCCTTCTTCCCAGGCTGCTCCGTGGAGGGGCCGTTGGATGACACGACCTGGGCCAGAGCTGCCAGCCAGATCCGAGATCTCCGGCTCTGCAGTCAGCATGTCAGACGGAGTGACCAGCGTGATGCTGGCAAAGCATGGCACGGTCCTGCCGGCACAGCACTCGGCACCGTCATGCGGCACCGTAAGCTCTTCTGTAAGAGCAGCTAAAGCACTAGCATCACCCACGTCCTGTGATTTTTAACCTGTGCAGCCATTACAGCCTATATTTATGAACGCAAATGGTGCTTTTTTGGGTCACTGTGTCACCGGCACTCATGAGGCAGGTGACAGATGAGAGGTTTATTGTTCCCAGCTTCCTCTCAACACTAGTAAGGACCGGGAGGGGACTGGGAGGCTCATACTGGGAGGGAAGAGCAGTGCCAGCACATGCCAGATGGATCAGGAGTGGAGGAAGCGGTTGAAGGCGTTGTAGGCAGATTCCAGGTCAAACAACATCTGCCGGACCTGGGAATCATCCAGCTCGTCCGATGCTGACATCCCGCTGAGCGTCTGGAGCCTGGGAGAAGGGGGGGGAGCTGCCGCAGCGGCACACTGGCACGCCAGAACGGTGCTGGTAGCAATGCCAGCACACTCACCACTGGTTGACTTTCTGTCTCCCCTCGAAGTCGGGGGGCAGGTGGCTCATCCGGTTCATCGTCTCCATCAGCTCCCGTAGGTCTGGCTGGATCTGGGGAGAGAATGTGGGGTGAGCTGTCAAACCGGCGCTGCCAAATCGGGGCTCCTGGCACTGCCATGGCACGTGGCTGAACCGCGGTGCCCTACCTCGTCCATGGCTCGGATCTCCAGGCGCAGCTTGTCCATCACCGTGATGAAGAGCTGCGAGAGAAGAAGCATGTTTGCCCCACCCATGTCCCTTCCCCCCGCCCCCACTGGAGCTGAGCCCCAACCCCCTGGCACCGTACGGAGACTATATCGGCGATGCAGCGGTTGAGGTTGCCCTTGTCGTCCTTGATGGTGATGGGCCGGTCTTCCTTGATCCTCTCCATGGCCAAGGGGCAGTCAAGCTGTGGGGAGATGCCACTGTCAGCAGCGCAACCGGCACCCAGGAAGCCCCACCAGCACCGGGGGCATTGTCGATGCCTCAGCTCACCCGGAACTTGCGGCAGAAGTCATCGATAGAGCTGACCTCGGAGCCCTGCACTTGCTTGAGGGCGGCTTTGAACTGGACCAGGAGGCGGGAGCAGGCAGCCGTGTACCTGGGGAGTGGCAGGGCGGGGGTAAGGGCCGGGATCCTCCCCCAGACCCCCACCCTCAGCTGGAGGGACCCCACCGACCCTCTGCTGAGGGGGCCGAGCACTTACTCATTAGGAGAGACACAGTCCTTGATGTAGGCTTTCTCCAGCGCCTGCAGCGTCTTCACCACCGCAAAGAGCTCGGCCATGTTGTCATACCTGCCACCGCAGCGGGGCCCGCGGTGGAGAAGGGGGGACCACGATGGGGGAGAGGGTCCCCAGGAGGGACGGGGACCACGGTAGAGAGTGGGGGTTGGGGCGGTGGGGGAAGGGGGTCTGGGGCGGGGGTCGGAGCAGCGCGATGGAGAGGGCCCAGAGCTGCATCCCACCACGGGCCGTGATGCGGGAGGTGATGGGGGGAGGGGCTCCCCAATGGGGAGGGGGCTGTGTGACTGGGGGAGGAGGGGGGGCTCTGTGCCAGGGGGATGGGGCTCTGTGCCTGGGGGGGTGTCTGTGACGGGGGAAGCTCCGCAGTGGGGGGGGGGCTGTGTGACGGGGGGGGGAGGGGCCGCGGCGGCGGTTGCGGGATCCCACACTCACTTCTCGCGCTCCCGGGCGTTCTTGTAGAGCTTCACCTCCTGCGGGGGAAGGGGCGTCAGCGGGGGGGGTCCCGGGGGGGGGGGGGGCGGGGGGGGCCGCACACTCACCTCATACAGCTCCGGCTTGGTCCCGGGCGCTGCCGAGGGAACGGGGCGGCGTTAAATGGGGCCGGGGGGCGGGGGGGGTCCCGGGGGTCCCGTCCCGCCGCCGAGGCCTCGGGGGGCAGCGGAGCCGCCCCCGCCGCGCTCACCTCCCGTCCCGGGCGGGGCCGCGATACCGTGAAACATCCCGGAGGGGCCGAACCCCGCGCCCCCCCGCCCCGCCGCTGCCGCTGGGCCGCGCTTCCGCAAAATGGCGGCGGCCGCTTGGCGCTCGGCTGGTCGCGCCTGGCGGGGCGGGGCGGGGGGCGGGACGAGCGGCTGGTTTTAGCGGGAAAAGCCGCGCCGGGGGGGGGGCGCCGCCCCCGGGGGCTGCTGGGTGGCACTGCTCGGTGGGGAGGGGGGAGTCGGGGGCGGTTGCTCTGGGGGGTGGTGGTCTCTGAGGAAGAGGGGAGGCTCCGGGGAGTGGGGGGTCTCGGGGGAGGGAGGGGGCCAGTGTGGGGGAGGGGGCTCTGAGGGATGGCCACGGCAGAGACCCCCGGTGGGTGGGAGCACGGGCCGGTGTCGGTGAGGGCGGCTGGTCAAGGTCAGGGGGAGGCCCACCCACTGTTGAGTGCCACCTCACGGGCTGCTGACCTCTGACACATTGGCCACCAACCCACTGACCCAGGAAATCCCCCAGCCCCAAAAGGAAGCTGAGGCCCAGCGCGTGGGCTAATTACTGTGAGAGGCGGCTCATTACTTGGCCAATGGGAAACCCCGAAGCAACCGAGGAGCTGGTGACCCACGAAGGCCGAAGGCCAACGTTTTTGCTGGCTGAGCTGCACCATCTGCGGGGGGTGCCGAGAGCGGGGGGCGGCGGGCACTGGGGGCGACCGCATGGCTGCCTGCTGTGCCCAAACCTGAATAAGGGGACAGAACCCCCCGCCCTGGCGCGTGGATTGGCGCTGCACGGATCGGCTCCATGCTTGCGGCACAGCACCGGCACTGCAGGCATGGCGGGGAGCACCGTGGACAGGTGTCGGCGATGCAGCCCTGCCCAAAGGCAGTTTCCAAAGGAGAGTGGCAGCCAGCTGGAAATGGAGGAGGAGGAGGAAGAGGAAGGGGACCTGCCCTCAGCTGGCCTTGCTGGTGGGGCAAGGAGCGCGGTGAGGTGGCAGCTGGTGCAGCCCGTCATAAACCCGCCTGTAGCAGGAGGGGTCAAGGCCAGTGATCAGTGTTCACTTGCCACGCCAGGGTAAAGGTAGCGGGCGAAAGAATGCCCGAGCTGGGGGAAGCACTTTGACCTTCACCACAGGGCGAAGCCGCGACGTGCCGGGATGGGCTCTGTGGACCGCAGGGTTCACGGTAGGTTTGGTCTGTGTCAGTAGCCGGGGCGGCACAGGTCGTTCCTGGGAACAAGACAGCAGAGAAATATAGGGAATAAAGAAACACCAGGAAAACACATTGGCACCTCCAAATAGTTCCCACTGAGACGGTGCCCAGGCGATGTCAAGACATTTGCTTTTCCGTAGCCCCGTGAGCGCGTGCTGCAGGCACACCGGACAGTGCAGCGAGCCGGTTGTCGCTCACCCGCCCGACCCCCTGGTTACGGTGAGCCTGGAAAATGGCCAGTGCGCAGGACGGCCAGGCAACTCTGGCAAGAGCAGTCTCGCCCCACGCACCAGCTCCTCGCGGCTTGCTGGGGGTCCCCAATGCCAGCAGAGCTGAGAAGTGCCACCGAGCTCTGGCTGCCCCCAAAGCGGGGTCATTGCGTGTGGGTCATTGCATGGCTCTGCGCCTTCGGGGGCCCCCATCTCTGGCAGGTGCCGCGGTGGTTTGCTGTGGAACGCCAGACGGCGACGCATGCCCTGCTCAAGGCTGCTGGCTGGCGCCTGCAGGCACTACAGGACACCCAGATTTCCGAAATCAGAGTGTCTTCTGCTTTAGAAAAACCATGGGGTTAAATATAGGAACAAACAGGAAAATGACGAGGAAAATCCCCAGCACTCTATTGTGTCACCACGTGAAGAAACAACCTCGCTGACTCTTTGGCAGCTGCCGAAGCACTGTGCCGGGCTCGTGATGGCTGCCTGGCCCCGGGGCTTGTGGCCAGCTGTCCTCCATGCCCAGGCCCTGCCTGCCGAGTGTCCCGCTGGCACCGTCCTTCCCCACTGCCACGGGCTCTGCATCGCGCCGCGCTATTGCCAGTGTTGGGGTGGGAAGGAGCTGTTCCACGAGCTGAGAGCTTTTGGCCTGGCTTGAGGGATCCACACCTGGCTTAAGCAAGTCCCAGTTAATTAGTTTAATGAAGGGCTGTTTGCATTTCCTGGGGAAGCCGAACAAAGCTGCCCTCGGTTAAGCAGAATGGCCCAGATAAAGAAAAATGGATTTCAACGAGAAAAACCAAAATCGTTTTTTTCTTTAGGAGGCTTTGGAGGGGGCCTGGCTGGGACAAGCTGCAGGAGGAGCACAACCCCCTGCCCTCAGTGGCCGCGACAGGGGGACAGAGGTGCCAGAGGGAACCTGAGGCGGGATGGAGGCACCTGGTTTGGGGCAGGGTCTCCTGCCCCACAGCGACGGGGGCTGTGGTGGTCCCGCCTCTGTGTCCCTCTGTCACAGGAGTCACTTCCCTTCCTGACACCTTCTAACCGGCCACGCGCTCTGTGGCCAGATGAAGTTTGAGCTCAAAAAAAGGGGAAACTTTAACAAAAATCCTGGCTTTCGTCAGGAAACATTGAACTTGGGTTCAAATGTTGAAGATCCTTTGGGAGAAGTCGTTTGGCTTCGTGTCTCCTGGGAGCAGGATGAGCCCCAGCTGCATTTGGTTGGGGTGTGTCTGCGTGGTCTTCTGTGCATCTGGGGCTTGGTGGGTGGATGGAAACCCTGCCAGGAGGAGGAGGAGGTGCTGAAGAGGAGGAAGAAGAAAAAAAGAAGAGGAGGAAGAAGAAGAAGAAGCAGAAGAGAAAGAAAAAGGGGTGAAAGAAAAGTAGGAAGAAGAAAAAGAGGAAGAAAAGGGAGAATAAGGGGAGAAAGAAGAAAAAGAGGAGAAAGAAAAAGAGGAAGAAGAAAGAGGAAGAAGAAGAAAAGGAGGAAGCAAAAAAGGAGGAAGAAGAAGAAGAGAAGGAAGAAGAAAAGAAAGAAGAAGACGACTAAGAAAAAGAGGAAAAAGGAAAAGGAGAGGAAGAAGAAGAAGAAGAGGAAGAAGTGGAAGAAGAGGCAGAAGAAGAGGAGGAGGAGGGGAGGTTGCCCTCCCTGTGCCCACCCCAGGCCACAGCATGGCCTCCCCTCACCCCCGGAGCTGTTCCGGCTTTGGTGGTGAAGCTTTTGGAGACGTTGGGTACCACGGGGCCACCCCACACTGATGCCATCACCTGGGCGGCGAGGTGGGCATGTCAGTTGGGTTCCTGGTCTTGTGGAGATGCCTGGCCAGCAAGTGAGAGCTGTGTGAGGCTGAAGGAAGGCAAGGGAAGGCCAGAGCCCCTGCGCCTCAGTGTGGGCTGGGATCTGACTGGCTGGGAGCAGCCTTGCGGAGAAGCCCTGGGGGTCCTGGTGGGCACCAAGCTGAGAAGGAGCCAGCAGCATGCTGGGCAGCGGTGGAGGCAGCAGGTGGTGGGCTGCTGACAGAGACTGAGGTGGCCATCCTGCTCTGCCCTGTGCCTGGCACCTTGTGTCCAGCTCCCCACAACTTGAGAAGGTTGTAAACATACCAGAGAAGGTCCAAAGGAGGCCATGAAGATGATCCAGGGGCTGGAGAGCCTGCCCAAGGAGGAAAGGCTGATGGAGTTGGGTTTCTTCTCTGTGGAGAAGGCTCAGGGTGGACCTCGCTGCGTACAAGGGGTGCTGTATGGGGTCTACGGGGCAGGGTTTTGGTAGTGGGGGGGCTGCAGGCATGGCTTCTGGTGAGAAGACACCAGGAACTGGCCCTGTGTTGGACAGAGCCAGCTCCAGACACTCCAGGATGGACCTGCCGCTGGGCAAAGCTGAGCCCATCAGCAACAGTGGTGGCATCTCACGGGGGGAGACAGCGGGAGAGGAGCAGCCCTGTGGAGGCCAAGGTCAGGGGGGAAGGCTCCAGGAGAGATTCCCCTGCGACCCACGGAGCCCACGGTGGAGAAGTTTGCGAGGACAGTCTCCCATGGGTGGGAGCAGGGGAGAGCGCGAGGAAGACAATGTGGCAGAGCCGAAGCATCACAGACAGACCCCAAACCCTGTTCCCTGTCCCTCTGCAGGAGGAGGAAGAGGAGTTGGGAGTGAGACCAAGCCTGAGATGAAGGCAGGTGGGAGAGAAGATGTTTTAAAATGTTCCTATTTCTCATTGTCCTACGCTGGTATTAAGTGACAACAAATGAAATTAATTTCCCAGGGGTGGCTCTGTGTCGCCACAGTGGTGGCCAGTGAGCGATCTCCCCGTCCTTGCCTGCACTCACAAGCTCCTCGTCCTGTTTCCCCCCCGCCGCATTGATGGCGGGGGGTGGCAGAGCGGCTGGGTGGGCGGCCGGCAGCCAGCCACTGCCAACCCGCCCTGGGCAGCCACTGAGCAGATGGAAACTGCCCCTTTTCTAGGAGCTGTACGGCGAAGCCAGGGGGCACCAGGTGCAGGTGACACCAGGAGAGGTCTCATCTTGACCTGAGATGTGTTTTCCAGCCAGAGTGATCGACCTGCGGGACAATGCGGTGGAGTCCCTGTCACCGGAGGGGACCTCACCCAGGCTCCTTCATCGCAGAGGGTTGGACCAGGCCATCTTGGAGGTCCCCATCCCACCTGGGCTGGGATCAGCCTGAGCTTTGGGTGGACCTGGGTGGTTCCTCAGCTCCTCAGTGCTTCCTCAGCCAGTGGTTCCAGGGATCCCAGCTGACACGCTACTCCCCAGCAACTGGGGATGTCCCCAGCAGCACCCACCGAGCCAGGTGCCCCCAGAAGTGGACGAGCATTGGGGTGACCTGCTGGGAACAGTCTGTCCCAGCATCACCGGGGGCATCAAACCGTTTAGTGAAGGAGCAGCTTCTGGAGGCAACCACCAATGGCAGCACCTCGTCGCGCCTGTGTGGAAGGTGGCACATCCCCTGCAGAGGACCCTGTTCCCACCGGTGACCCTGCGGGTGTTTTGGGGTGCCCCGTGGGGCCGTGGCAGCGTGGCATCCCTGGCTTCTGCCACTACCTGCAGCAGCTCGGCAAAGGCTTTTGGCAGCGCAGGTTGCTGGGAGGAAGGAGGAGCTGCGAAGTGCCCGTGGGCCACTGGGGCTCGTTGCCCTGGCACGATGCCGGCTGTGACCTGGCACGATGCCAGCTGTGACCGGCACCAGCTGAGCTCTGCCTTCCCCACACCAGAGATGAATGCCCAGCAATACCAGCCCTGATGGGTGCAGGGTGGAGGAGGGATGGATGCTGGGGATGGCGGCTGGGAGCCAAACCATCATACTGGTTTTAGCCACAAACCCCACCTCCTCTCCATATCTACTCCCCCATGCCACCTCACTCCCACCCAGCGCTGTGCCGGCACCGCGGCCGCCCCCTGATCACACCCCAGCTGCGGTGGCCAGAGCTGGGGCATCGTGCGGGGAGGTTTATTCTTTTATTGCCCTTAGCAAGACCACCCAGTCACAGGGGTATTGGCTGCGATGCCAGCATTGCCGGTGGCGGCCAGAGGTGACCGGTGGCAGACATGCTGCAGGGCAGCCAGCTGGCCATACCACACTTGCTCCCGCACCTGCTTCTTACAGAAGATGAGCAAAGCCTGCAGCTCTCGGGGCTGCCGGTGGCTTTCCCGGCAACGCCACGTGCTGCTGGGACAAGCTTGTCCTGGAGCTGGACTGTTTGTACCGGAGCAATCACTGTTGCTGGCCTCACTCACCCCCAGCTGGGGCTTTCCCAGCACGAGGTGCCGGTCGTCCCAGGGTTTTCCCAGCCGCACTTCCCGGTGCCAGCCCTGGCACGGCTGGAGGGCTCTTGCCACCCCACCTGTAGGGCAAAATGCAGGTATCCCCCAGCCCAGGTGGGACGCAAACCCCCAGTCCCCAGCCCCGGAGGACGATGCCTTATCCATGAAGCCGCTTGACCCGACTGCCTGCACAGTGGGCACATGGCACCGTGGGCCAGGGTCACTGCCAGGGGCGCTGATGGGCACCAGCGCGTTGCTGGTGGTACCAGGGGGCATGAGGCGGCTGGTGGAGCTGTCGGCCTGGCTGCACTTTGGCTGTGGGAAGAGGTCACGGAGGTCACGGCACCGTGGCATACGCTGGGATGGGTGCCAGGATGGCTGCCCTGCCCCACCCCTGCTGTGGCATGGCTGTGCCAACACCGGGCACGGGGGCACCGGCAGCAGGAGGCTATGGGGCACCCGGCCATCTCCTGGGACATCGGCACCCGCTGTGCTGCGGTTGGGCTATACTGTTCCACGCCAAGCCACCATGCACCGTGCCATGCTGTGGGGTACCACGCTGTGCCGTGCCGTGCCATGTTGTGCCATCCCATGCCATGCTGTGCCATCTCGTGCCTTGCCATGCTGCTCAGCACTGATGCATCCATGTCTGTTGGGCACCACCACAGTGCTGCAAGGCGCGGCCAGCAGCCATGACAGGGCCACCGTGAGCCACTGCATCCCCTCACCGGTGGGCAGCGAGGTGCCAGCAGTGCCGGCAGGGCTGGCAGGGCTGTGGCAGGGCTGACACCCTTCCAAGCACCAGCACTGTGGGTGTGAAGGGACAGCTGCTGCGGCCACCGGCACCTCTCACGTCCCTGTGTCACGGGCACCGCACCACACAGGTGGCGACCTGCTTGGCACAACGCCGGTGTGGGGCATGGTTCCTTCCCGGTGGGGTGTCACAGGCACCCTGTGTGCCAGGGAGGGGTGCTGGGGCAGCCAACCACCCCTGGGGGAGCAGCACATCCAAGGGTGAGCCACGCACCTGATCTTGGTGCTTGGGCTTCAGGCAGGGACCGGGGGCGAGCCTGGCACCCAGGGGCGAGCCCAGCACCCAAGAAGTTGAGCTGAGCCCCCAAGGGCTACCCCAGCACCCAGGGGTGGGCCCAGCACCCAGTTGTAAGCTGAGCACCCGACAGTGAGCTGAGCCCCTTGGCGTGGACTGTGCACCCAGGGGTGACCCCCAGCATCCATGGGTGACCCCAGCACCTGAGCCAGGTGCCGGAGGTGAGCAAGGTGCCCAGGGAGGGCCCAGCACCCGGGGCTGGCCCCAGCACCTGCGGGTGACGTTCGCACCCGGGCATGAGCTTCGCACGGCAGCCGGTGCCAGAGCCGTGCCAGGGGCTGGGTGGGGGGGACACCAGTGCCCAGGGTGGGTGTACCAGCACCCAGGGTGGGGTACCAGCACCCATGGCGCAGGTGAGGGTGGGGGGTGCTGGCAGCAGAGCGGGGACTCGGGGGGGCCGGGCACGGGCGCAGCTGCTGTGCCGGGCCCTGAGGAATGGTTAACCCGGGGCAATCTCACCCCGAGCCAATCACCGCCACGGCCCCGGGTGCTTTTACAGCCCTGGCGCCCCACGGCACACCGGCATCAGCACCGCCTGGGCAACCCCTGGCTTGGCGGCACTGCGGCCCACCGGTGCTCTGTGCCACGGGGACCCTGGTGCCATGACCCTGCTGCTGATCCTGCTGACCCTGGGTCTGGGGGCGAGCAGCCAGGAGCCCCCCGGTGTCACCGAGCTGGTGGCAGCACTCGAGGCCCTGCTGTCGTCGGGAAGCGGGTCCCTGCCCCACAGCGCGCTGCAGTCCCTCGTGGACATCGCTGCCAGCCGTGCGCAGTGCCACACCGGGCCGTGTGGAAAGGTGAGTGCCCGCGCCGGCAACGCCGGGCCGTGTGGAAAGAAAGGCAGGGCGGGCAGTGAGGGTCAAACTCCAGCTCGCCAGCGTGCCATGGCGCGGCACAGCACGGCACGGCACGGCTCGGCATGCCTCAGCACCACACAGCGCTGGGCAGCGGTGCGTGGCACGACATGGCACTGCCTGGCCTGGCATGGCATGGCGTGGCGTGGCGTGGCGTGGCGTGGCACAGCACCGCGTGGCACCATGCAGCGGTGCATGGCACGGCACGGCACTGCCCGGAATGCCATGCAGCACTGTGCTGCGGCGCTGCACAGCACTGCGTAGCACCATGCGGCAGCGCACGGCACAACTGGGCAAGGCACAGCACAAGGACGCAGTTCTGAGCCTCATCACCCCCTGCACCTGCCCCAGGGGTCCCTGTGGTGCTAGTGCCTCTGTGCGGGTGTGGGGGGCACCAGGGGTCCCCAAACCCCATGGGGTGCACAGCCATGCCATGCCTGCCCCTGTGCCCTGGGGACTGGCCCTGCTGCCCTGGGGTGCTTCTGCCCCCTGCTCTTTCTGGGGTGCCCAGGGGGTCCCACGGCGGGCTTTTGGGGTGCCCGTGGGGCTGGGGGCCCCTGTAGGGGTGCCAGTGTCAGTCCCACTGTGACCAGTATCCCTGTGCCCAGTGGTACCATTGAACCCCCGGCACCCAGACCCCACAGCACCCTAACCCCATGGCATCTTGACTCCCCTGGCCCCAGAGCACTCTGACCCCCATGGCACTGTGACCCCCAGCACTCTGTCCCCATGGCACCTTGACCCCCCCTGTCCCTGCAGTGCATCTCTGGGGGCGCCATCCTGGCACTGGCAGGGAAGCCAGGTACCACCGCCCAGCTGGAGGCCACCGACCTGCCCTGGGTGGGCGCCGCTGTCCTGGCCACCCTGTGGGACCCCCCCTGCCTCCTGCACCGACGCCACCTTGGGGCTCTGGGCTGCCCGCACACAGGCGCTGCACCGTGCCTTCACCGCCACTGCCACTGCCACCAGCACTGCCACTGCCATCAGCACTGCCACCAGCACAGGCAGCGGCAGTGGCGGCCCCAGCTTGTGGGAGGTGGCAGCTCTGCTGGCAGCCGTGCAGCCCAACTACCGCAGCAACGACAGCCACGAGGTGAGGGGACGCGTGGCACAGGGGGGACACTGGGGGCCATGGGATGCAGTGAGGGGACACACCGCACCGCCACAGGCAGGTGTGCCCTCAACGTAGACAGATGTGCCCCGGGGAGGTGATGCACAGCACAGCCATCACTGCACAGACACATGCACCCCAGGGAGGTGACACTAGTGGCACAGCCAACACAGTGTGGCCACATGTGCCTTGGGGAGGTGACCGCTGTGTCACAGCCACCATTGCACAGCCCCCCGCACCCTGGGGAGGTGACACGTGGCACAGCCACCATTGCACAGCCACATGTGCCCCGGGGAGGTGACACATGGCATGGCCACCATTGTGTGCCCCCCTGTGCCCAGGGGAGGTGACCACCATGTTGCACTGTCACATGTGTGGCGGGGGTGTTGGCGGGGGTGCACGGTGTGGTGCGGGCAGTGATGGCGGTGTGGTGCAGGGCTGTGTGGATGCAGCGGGCGTGCTGGCGGCAGGGGCGGCAGTGTCACCACGGGTGGGGGCCGGGCGGGTGCTGGCGGCCCTGGGTGCCCTGGTGCTGCACGGCCGCTGCCTGCGCCCCCCACCCACCCCCAGCTTCTTCCTCCATCGCTTTGGCCGTGGCGGCCTCTCACCAGTGGGTGAGTGGGGGGTGGTTTGGGGTGCTGTGGGGTGCTGTGGGGCGATGCGGGGTTATGTGGGGTGATGTGAGGTGATGCGGGGTGATTTGGAACAGTGTGGGGTGCTGTGGGGCGATGTGGGGTGATGTGGGACGCTGCGGGGCTATGTGGGGCTATGTGGGGTGGGGGGCAGTTGCCCCCTGAGGGGGCAGGGTCGTAGGGGCAGCCAGGTCCTACTGGTGGCAGGGGGCGGGGGGGGCGGTGCTAGTGTGGGGCAGGGATCTGTGGGGTGGGGGAGATGGGGCAGGAGCAATAGGGCTGTGGGGCTGTGGGGTGGGAGGGTGTGGGGCAGAGCGTGGGGCAGGGGATGTGGGGCAGGGGGTGTGGGGCAGTCTGTAATGGCACCTGGCAGGGCTGAGCGTCCCTATGAGCAGCCACCCAGGGGCCACCCCCAGGCCTGGGGCCCCCTCCGGCCATGGGGACATGGACTGGGACAGGGACAGACACCCCATGGTGCTGCCCCTCCCCCACACTCAGAGGCAGCCGCAGGACACGGTGAGTGGGGGCACCGGGAGGGGGGCAGGGTGCCCTGGGGGGGGTGGATCAGGGTGCTGGGAGGTCAGGGTGCCCTGGGGAGGGTCAGGGGTCCCTGGGGGGTCAGGGTGCTCATGGGGGGGGTCAGTGGTCCCTGGGGGCATCAGGGTGATAGGGAAGGGATCAGAGTAATGGGAGGTCAGGGGTCCCTGGGGGGGGCAAGGGTCCTTGGGGGGGTCAGGGTGCCCTGAGGGAGTCAGGGTGCTGTGGGGGGGGTCCCTGTTGGTGGTCGGTGCACCCCGGGGGTGTGGGTGCCTGGCACTGAGGTCATGCCCCCCAGAGGTACCTGCCCTCCCCCACACTGCTGCAGGCCCTGGGGCTGCCCGGGGCGGCCGCACTGCCCCGGGGGCAGCTCCCACGCCTGCGCCCCACGCAGCAGCAGCAGCAGCTCGCCTGCCGCCCCCCCTGCCGCCGGACCCCTACTGCTATCCGCGTGGCCACTGGCACCATGGCCGCCAGCCCCACAGCCACCAGCCGTACAGCCACCAAACTGATGGCCACCGGCCCCACAGTCACCAGCCCCACAGCCACCAACCCCACAGCCATGGGCCAGCTCAGCATTGCTGAGAGTAAGTGCAGAGGGGGACCAGGTCCTGCCATAGCATGGGGTGGCATTGCGCACCCCTGGGGACAGGGACAGTGTCCCACTGTGGCATGGGGTGGCATCACCTAGCCGCAGGGACAGTGTCCTGCTGTGGCATGGGGTGGGTACAGTGTCCTGCCATGGCATGGGGTGGCATCTGCTGCTCTGGGGACAGGGACCATGTCCCCTGTGGCTTGGGGTGGCATCACCCAGCCCTGGGGACAGGGACAGCGTCCTATCATGGCACGGGGTGGTATCTGCTTGCTGTGCTGGGGCTGGGAGCATACTCCTGCTGTGCCTGTATCCCTGTGCTGTGACGGCCCTGTCCCTGCAGGTTACGTGCTGGGGTCATTGGCAGGGCTGGGGCTGTCCCTGTGCCCGCTGCTGGCGCTGGCGCTTCTGCGGTGTCCCCTCTGCCACCGTGCCCAGCGCTGCCTGCGCCCACTGCTTCTGGGGCTGGCAGCCGGCGCCCTCACCGGGGACGCCCTGCTGCACCTCCTGCCCCAGGTGGGACATGGGGGACATGGTGACATGGTGGGGGCACAGAGACATGGGGACACAGCAGGGACATGGGGGGACATGGCGGGGCACAGCGTCATGGGGGTATCAGAGGGACATGCGGGAAATGTGGGCATGGGGACACAGCAGGGGCATGGGGACATGGCGGGGTTGGGGACACGGGGGGACATGGGGCATGGGGACACAGTGACATGGAGACACAAGGTCATGGAGGGGCAATGGGACATGGTGGGACATGGGGACACAGGGGGGCAGGGAGGGCACGGGGATGTGGAGGGGACATGGGTGTACGGGGGGGACACGAGGCCACAGAGGGAACGGGAGGGGGCACATGTTGGGGGGGGGACGCGTGTGCCCGCTGGCGTGGCAGTGCCCATGCATGTGCAAATGTATCGATGCGTGTGCTCTTGTGTGCGTGCGTCCCTGCGCGGGCGTGTTTGTGCTGGGCATGTGCTGACATGGGTGCGATTTTGCAGTCGCGTGTCAACGCACACGTGTGCGCGCTGCCCTGTGTGCGTGTGCACACACACAGGCCTTTTTGCACAGCCCCACGTTTGGGCACATGCAGACTGGGCACCTGCGGCCGTGCACACACGTGTGTAAGCCTGTGCGTGTGTGCACACGTGTGTATGGGGCTGGGCTGACCCCTGCCCCCCTGTGCTGCTGCAGTTCCTGGGGCTGCACACCCATGGTGGGGGTCCTGGTGCCCACGACGGGAGTCCCGAGCTGCCCTGGACCCTGGTGGTCGTGCTGGGCGGGCTGTATGCCGCCTTCCTGCTGGAGAAGCTGCTGGGAATCCTGCTGCCCCCCCGGCCAGAGGTGGGGGCTGCGGGGCAGGGTGGGGGTGTTGGGGGCAGGGAGCCCTGTCTATGGGGCAGGGACCATGGAGCTGTATCCATGGGGCAGGAGACCCACACGCCCCCTGCCCCCAGGTGAAGGCAGACGAGAACAGTCTCAGCCAGAACCCCCTGGAGCTGCAGAACCGGGGTACAGCACCACTCCCCGCCCCCCCATCCCCCCGGGTAAAAAGGGAACCCGACCCAGGTGGGACTCGAACCCACAATCCCCAGCTCCGGAGGCTGATGCCTTATCCATTAGGCCACTGGGCCGCTGCGCGGCTGCCGGCGGGGCCGAGCTGCTGCTGGGGGCCGGGGGCCGGGGGCCGGGCGGGCGGGGGGCGCTGTGGGCGCTGTTGGGGCTCTGGGGGGGCTCCGGGGGAGCCGCGGGTGTCCGGGAGTGCTTGTGGGTGCTGGGGGGGCGTCCGTGGGTGCCCGTGGGGGCCGGGTGGGTTCCCTGGGGGTGCCTGGGGGTCCTCATGTGTGCCCGTGGGTGCCCTGTGGGTGCTGGGTGGGTGCCCGTGGGTGCTGCATGGGTGCCCTGTGGATGCCCATGGGTGCCCTGTGGGTGCTGGGTGGGTGCCTGCGGGTGCTGCATGGGTGCCCTGTGGATGCCCATGGGTGCCCTGTGGGTGCTGGGTGGGTGCCTGCGGGTGACCCGTGGGTGCCCTGTGGGTGTTGGGTGGGTGGCCATGGGCGACCTGTCAGTGCCCATGGGTGCTGGATGGGTGCCCTGTGGGTGCCCATGGGTGCTGGGTGGGTGCCTGTGGGTGACCCGTGGGTGCCCTGTCTCCCCTAGGCCCACAGGTGCTGCCCTGCATGGTGACCCTGGGGGACGCGGCCCACAGCGTGGCGGATGGGCTGGCCCTGGGGGCTGCCTTGGCCAGCTCCTGGCGAGCTGGGGTGGCCACCGGGCTGGCCCTGCTCTGCCATGAGCTGCCCCACGCCCTGGGTGGGTGCTGGTTGCTGGGGGGGCTGGGGGGGGCTGGGTGCAGGTGGGGGCGGGCTGGGTGCCCGATGTGGGGGCTGTGAGGCAGGCGGTGGGTGGCAGGTGGGTGCTGGGTGGGTGCTGGGGGAACGAGGGGGGTTGGGTGCTGGGAGCTGGGTGGGTGCGAGGTGCCCGGGGGTGCCAGGTGTGGGCTCTGGGTGGGTGTGGGGCTGTGGGGTGGGTGCTGGGTGCAGGGTGGCTGCCAGGTGGCTGCCCTGGCTGAGCTCTGTGTGTGTGCTGCGTGTGCTCTGTGTGTGTGCCACATGTGCCACGTGTGCCGCATGCTGCATGTGCCGTGTGTGCCACATGCGCTGTGTGTGCTGCGTGTGCCACATGCGCTGTGTGTGCTGCATGTGCCACATGCGCTGTCTGTGCTGCATGTGCCACATGTGCTGCATGTGCCACACGGGCCACATGTGCTGTAGGGGACCTGGCGGTGCTGGTGCAGGCGGGGCTGAGCTGGCAGCGGGCGCTGGTGCTGGGGCTGGCGGGGGCCCTGCCCATCCTGCCGGGGATCTACATCGGGCTGGCCCTGGGCACCGCAACCGCTGCCCGCACCTGGCTGGGCGCCCTGGCCACTGGCCTCCTCCTCTACCTCGCCCTCTGTGACATGGTGAGTCAGTGCTGATGGTGCCGCAGCGTGTGCTCGGTGTGTGCTGCTCTGGCTGTGCCGTGCGGGCCATGGTGTGCCATAGGTGCCGAGTGTGCCGTGCCACGTGTGTTGTGCATGCCACGTGTGCCATTGCATCTGTGCCACAGGTGCCATGCTGTGTGTGTCGTGTGTGCCACATCTGCAACGTGTGCTGTGCTGGCTGTGCCATAGCTGCCACGTGTGCCATGCCATGTGTGCCACATGTGCCACTGTGTGGCTGCCAAGCCATGCGTGCCATTGGTGCCATAGGTGCTGGCTGTGCCATGCCATGTGTGCCACACGTGCTGTGTTCTGCATGCCATGCTGTGTGTGCTGCACTGGCGTGCCGTGTATGCTGTGCCAGGTGTGCTGTGCCATGCCACGGTATGTGTGCTGTGTGTCCTGTGTGCCGTGCTGTGTGTGCTGCACTGTGCACGTGCGGTGCCATATGTGCCGTGTGTGTCACACTGCGCGCATGGCACCCTGGTGTGTGTGCTGTGCCGCACTGTGCTGGCTGCCCCCTCTGCCATCCAGCGGCACCATGCCCGCCATGCTGGGGGGACGGCCGGCCACGTGCCCCTCTGAGCCTGTGTCCCTCCAGGTGCCAGCCATGGTGGCAGCACGGGACCGGCAGCCATGGGTGCTGCTGGCGCTGCAGAGCACTGGGCTGCTGGCAGGCTGGGGGCTGCTGCTGCTGCTGGCCCTCTACGAGGACAGCATCCTGCGCTGAGCGCCACCGGCAGCGCCCCCCAGCCCCGCTGAGTGCCGTCCTGGCACCACGTCCTCTGGGCATGGCCTGGCATGGCCCAGCACCGCGCCCCAGCACCGAGCACCGGCCCCTGAGCCGCGCCCCAGCACCCCGGCATGGCCGGCGTGGGCCAGCATTGCCGCCGCCACGCCCGGGCGCCCTGTCTGTGCTGGCGGGCACAAAAGCAGCCAAATAAAGATGGTGGTGGGCGGTGGCGCCACAATGCCCGAGCCCCAAGGCTGTAGGGCTGGGGGGCCTATGGGGCTGGGGGCCTATAGGCCTGGGGGGACTATGGGGCCTGGGGGCTATAAGGCTGGGGGGGGGTAGGGCCTGGGGGGCTGTAAGGCTGGGGGGTTATAGGGCTGGGGGGCTATGGGGGCTGTAGGGCCAGGGGGCTATGGGGCCAGGGGGGCATGGGGCCGGGGGCGGCTGTAGGGCCAGGGGCTGGCCCAGGCTGCACAGCCCCTATGGGGCCCTATGGCCTGTGGGCAGCCTATAGGGTGCAGGGCCCCTATAGGGTGCAGCCCCTGGGCACGTGGGGCTGCTATAGGGTGCAGAGTCCCTACAGGGTGCAGCCCGGGGGGGTGCAGAGTCCCTATAGGATGTAGGCTTGCTATAGGATGCAGGGTGTCTGTAAGGTGCAGGGTGCCTACAGGGTGCAGCCCAGGGAGGTGCCGGGCCCCTATAGGATGCGGGGTCCCTATGGGATGTCGCCGGGGGCTGCCGGGCCCCCGGTTGCGGGCGGAGGGCCGCCGGAGGACCGCCCTCTCGTTGGTGGCGGCACAGCGCAGCCCGCGCGCCGCCGCTCTAGCGTGAACTTCCGGCCTCTCTCTGGCAGCCGCGGGCCTTGGGCCCAGCTTCCGGCGCTGCGTGCGGAGCGAGGCGGGTGTGGGGGGCGGTGGGGGGCCCGTGGGGCTGAGGGGGACCCCCGTGGGGCTGAGGGGATGCGTGGGGTGATGGGGGGTGAAGGGCCTGTGGGGGAGATGTGGGGCGAGATATGGGAGGCTGGGGGGGGGAGCCCTGTGGGGCTGAGGGGGACACCCATGGGGCTGAGGGGATGCGTGGGGAGATGTCGGGCTGAAAGGCCTGTGGGGGAGATGTGGGGCGAGATATGGGGCTTGTGGGGGAAGTGTGGGGCCCGTGGGGATGTGGGGAGAGCTGTGGGGCGATATGGGGCTCAGGGGCCTGCGGGGGAGCCACGGGGCGAGATCTGGGTTCCTGGGGCCTGTGGGGCTGAGGAGCCCGCGGGGGGCTGGGGGGCAGCGTCGGGCTGAGGGCCCGTGGGGGGCAGCTCAAACCCGAGTGAGCTCTTTTTGGGGGGAGAGGGGCAGAACCTCGCCACAATTGGGGATCTCTCAGGGTGCTGAGCCACCCTGTGGGCCCGGCCCCCCAGGAAGCCCCTGGTTTTGCTCCCTAGGGGGGTGTCCACGGGTGGCACAGCCTGCAGTGGGGGCAGGGTGATGTATGCCGTCTACAAGCAAGCCCACCCCCCCACGGGGCTGGAGTTCTCCATGTTCTGCAACTTCTTCTCCAATGCTGAGCGCAACTTGGTGGTGGCTGGCACTTCCCAGCTCTATGTTTATCGCCTCAACCATGACTGCGAGGTAGCATCCCCACCCCCCGAAAAAAAGCCCCCCTAAACCCTCCTTGTGCCCCTCTCCCCCCAAATTTTGAGGGGTGTGTATATTGGGGGCTGATGCTTAGGCCCGTTTTCCCTTGCAGACAGCTGCTAAAGGAGAGAGGAATGTGGGTAGGTGATGGGGCGGTGACCCCCCCCCCCCCCCCCCGACTCTTTTTTGGGTGATTTCCCCCTTTTTAGCATTGAGGGGGTCCCTGTGTTGTTGGTGTGCCCATGAGAGACCTCCTGGGACTGGGGGGGTGCAGTGGGGAGAGCCGGGTTTGGAGATTTACTCCCAAGAGATGAGCTGCGGGGGCAGATGGGGGCGGAGGCAGGGACAGCACGAAGGAAGGGCAGGGACAGGCAGGGATAGGGGTTGGGCAGGGGCGTCCCACTCCCAGAGCCGCTGGCCAATGTGGGGGTGACAGCAAGCTGGGGCAGCTGACACGGGGGTCAAGAGAGGGGATGCCCCTCGGGGAGGTCTGGGCAGCACCCCCCTGCCTGCCCTGCCCACCCTGCTCGCTCTGCCTGCTCTTTCCTGCCCGCAGAAGGCAAAGGGCACAAGGAGAAGCTGGAGCTGGTGGCCTCCTTCGCCTTCTTTGGCAACGTCATGTCCATGGCCAGTGTGCAGCTGGCGGGGGCCAAGCGGGACGCCCTGCTCCTCAGCTTCAAGGATGCCAAGGTGGGCTGGGGGCCCCCGACTCCCTGGCTGGGGGGGGGGGTTGGCAGGGGGGGCTCCTGCCCATCACCCCCTTCCCATTCCAGCTCTCTGTGGTGGAGTACGACCCTGGCACCCACGACCTGAAGACACTCTCCCTCCACTACTTTGAAGAGCCGGAGCTGCGGGTGGGTGCCGATGCTGCAAGGTTTTGGGGTTCCCCCCTCGTGGTGGTGGTTCCCTAAGAACTCATGTGTCCCCTCCCTGGTTTTGCCGGCAGGACGGCTTTGTGCAGAACGTCCACATCCCCCGTGTGCGTGTGGACCCTGATGGGCGCTGCGCTGTTATGCTGATCTATGGCACCCGGCTGGTGGTCCTGCCCTTCCGCCGCGACACCCTGACAGATGAGCACGAGGGGCTGGTGGGAGAAGGGTGAGTCCCCCCACGCCGCTGCACTGCGAACCACCGCCTCCCTGCCACCCGTGGGTGCTGGGGGGGGTCTCCTGAGCTATCCCCCCGCCACCTGCAGGCAGAAGTCCAGCTTCTTGCCGAGTTACATCATCGATGTGCGGGAGCTGGACGAGAAGCTCCTCAACATCATCGACATGCAGTTCCTCTACGGCTACTATGAGCCCACCCTCCTCATCCTCTTTGAGCCCAACCAGACCTGGCCAGGGTGAGCCTCTCACGATGCCCCAGGGGGGCCCTTGCGGTGTGCCCCAGGGGGTGACGCAGCCCTTGTCCTTGCGCAGGCGGGTGGCGGTTCGCCAGGACACGTGCAGCATCGTGGCCATCTCCCTCAACATCATGCAGAAGGTCCATCCTGTCATCTGGTCCCTCAGCAACCTGCCCTTCGACTGCACCCAGGCGCTGGCCGTCCCCAAGCCCATCGGTGAGTGACGGTGACACCATGGTGATGGTGCTGTGAGACCGTCTGGTGACGGGGGGTGGTCTTTCTCTTGGCAGGAGGAGTGGTGATCTTCGCTGTCAACTCACTGCTGTACCTCAACCAGAGCGTGCCGCCCTACGGCGTGGCCCTCAACAGCCTCACCAACGGCACCACCGTCTTCCCCCTGCGTAAGGGCTGTCCTCCTCCTCCTCCTCCTCTTCATCCTCCTCCTTGTCCTCGTCCTCCTCCTCCCTGTCCTGCAGCAGGGTGGGGGCTCTCAGCTGCCCTCTCCCCACAGGCATGCAGGACGGGGTAAAGGTGACGCTGGACTGCGCCCAGGCCACCTTCATCTCCTACGACAAGATGGTCATCTCGCTGAAAGGAGGGGAGATGTAAGCTGTGGGGCGGCCGTGGGGCACCAGGGGGTGTCGGTGGGGCTATTGTGGAGCCCCGTGTCCTTGTGGCCGAGGGTGCCACCGTCCCTGCTGTGTCCCCTCTGTCCCCAGCTATGTCCTAACACTGATAACAGATGGGATGAGAAGCGTCCGCTCCTTCCACTTCGACAAGGCGGCTGCCAGCGTCCTCACCACTTGTGTAAGCCCTGGCAGGGCAGAGGGGAAGGTGGGGACCCCTGTGTCCTCACTGTGGGGTCCTCTGTCATCCCCCATCCCCCCTGGCAGATGGTGACGATGGAGCCAGGGTACCTGTTCCTGGGGTCACGCCTGGGGAACTCCCTGCTGCTCAAGTACACTGAGAAGCTGCAGGAGCCCCCTGCCAACGGGGGCAAGGAGCCACCTGACCGGCAGGTGAGGCCCTGGGGGACCCCAAGCTCCCGCCCCAGATCCCAAACCCCATCCTGGGTCCCCAAACCCTGTTCCCAGATACCCAGACCCCCACCCTGGGTCCCCAAGCCCAGCTCCAGCGAGGGGGCCTTGGGGGCAGTGCAGAGGGGCTCCCAGCTCTCCCATCCCTGCAGGAGGAGCCCCCAGTGAAGAGGAAGCGGTCAGAGTCCTCGGGGACCTGGGCAGGTGGGTGCCAGCACCGAGACCTCCCCCGGTAGCCACGCCGGAGGCTCCACCGGCGTGGGGAAGGGGTCTGACAGGGAAAGTGGGGTCTCAGTGTCACTGGGGCTGGTGATGGGGTGGCACGATAGTGACACGGGCTCCCTGTGCCGCTGGCTAGGAGGGAAATCGGCGCCGCAGGACGAGGTGGATGAGATTGAGGTGTATGGCAGCGAGGCGCAGTCGGGCACCCAGCTTGCCACCTACTCCTTTGAGGTAGTACCCCTGGAAGGGGGGGACACCCTGCTGCCCCCTGCCGTGTCACCCCTGCGTCCTCGTCCCCCTCATCCCTTCCCCTCCAGGTCTGCGACAGCATCCTTAACATCGGCCCCTGTGCCAACGCCGCCATGGGCGAGCCGGCGTTCCTCTCAGAGGAGGTGAGTCCCGGCACGGGCTGGGCAGCCCTGGTCCCTGCCTGCCGCTGCCACAGCCCCGGTGTGGGGACAGTGTGGTGACATCAGCCGCTTCTCCTGCTCCCAGTTTCAGAGCAGCCCGGAGCCGGACCTGGAGATCGTGCTGTGCTCTGGCTACGGCAAGAACGGAGCCCTCTCCGTGCTGCAGGTCAGGCTGCACCGCCGGTGCCGCGCTTGAGGCCAGGGGCTGCGGTGACCCCCAGGCAAAGTCGGTCCCCGTGCGAGTCCTGCCCCCTGCCCCCTGCCCCCCCAGCACTGTGCAAAGGCCTGCCCCGTTGGGAGCGTCCGCGGCAGGTCAGGTACCGGTGCCACAGCAAGGACCTGGGCCAAACCAGGGCTGCCCCCGAGCGCTGGGCGCCGCCTGTACCCGCCCAGCCACACCGCCCGCGCCGCCCACGCTCCCCACACCGCCCGCACTCACCTTCCCCCTCACCCGCAGAAAAGCATCCGGCCCCAGGTGGTGACCACCTTCGAGCTGCCCGGCTGCTACGACATGTGGACCGTCATCGCGCCACAGAAGAAGGAAGAGGTGGGTGGCCGTTGTCCCCCCACCGCAAGGGGACATCCATGCCCCTGTCCCGGCATGGTGGTGTTCACCGGGGCTTCTCCTTCCAGCCGGATGACGCCACGGCAGGGGAGAACGCTGAGAAGGAGCCTGCTGCCCCCAGCCCCCCTGAGGAGGACGGCAAAAGGCATGGCTTCCTCATCCTCAGCCGCGAGGACTCCACCATGGTGCGGCTGGGGCCGGGGGAGTGGCCGGGGCGACAGGGTGGTGGCAGAGGGCTGGGTGGCACGTGGCTGTGCCAGCTGTGGTGGCTGCTGGGTGCTGGCCATGCCATGTCCAACCTGGTGTGCCCCGTCCCTCAAAGATCCTGCAGACGGGGCAGGAGATCATGGAGCTGGACACCAGCGGCTTCGCCACGCAGGGCCCCACCGTCTTTGCCGGCAACATCGGCGAGAACCGCTACATCGTCCAAGTGTCGCCGCTGGGTATCCGGCTGCTGGAAGGAGGTGGGTGATGGTGGGTGGCGGGAGCACCCGTGGGTGCTGCGGGCCCTCCCTCCACCCCCGCTGTCCCTCCCCGGCTGCAGTGAACCAGCTGCACTTCATCCCGGTGGATCTGGGCTCGCCGATTGTGCACTGCGCCGTTGCCGACCCCTACGTGGTGATCATGAGCGCCGAGGGGCAGGTCACCATGTTCGTCCTGAAGAGCGACACGTACGGGGGCCGCACGCACCGCCTCACCCTGCAGAAGCCCCAGCTGCACCACGTGAGTGCTGGTAGCCAAGTTCCCCCTCGGCAAGGGGTCCTGGCGTGGCCACGCAGCCCCTGGCAGCTGCCCTCTGGTGTCCCCAGCAATCCAAGGTGATCGCGCTCTGCCTCTACCGGGACGTCAGCGGGATGTTCACCACGGAGAGCCGGGCAGCCAGCACCCGGGACGAGCTCTCCCTCCGCACCCACTCGGAGGCAGAGACCCTCATCCAGGACATCAGGTGGGCGCTGGCAGCTGCCGGTGAGGTGCTGGGGACCAGGCTGTCCCCTCACGGGTGTGCCCTGGCGGGACACGGGCATGATGGCTCGGTGTTTTTTCTCCTGGTGGGCGCAGCAACACGGTGGATGATGAGGAGGAGATGCTCTACGGGGATTCAGGGGCTCTTTTCAGCCCGGCCAAGGAGGAGCCGCGCCGCAGCAGCCTCCCCTCCACTGACCGGGACCCCCACCAGTACAAACCAGAGCCCACCCACTGGTGCGTGCTCGTGCGGGAGAACGGCGCCATGGAGGTGAGAGGCTGGCGGGGGGTACCGTGGGGGGGGGGGGGGGACGGGGACACGCCACTGCCACGCTGTGGTGGCGATGTTCCCTGCCGTACACCTGCCCGTGCCGTAGATCTACCAGCTGCCGGATTGGCGCCTGGTGTTCCTGGTGAAGAACTTCCCGATGGGGCAGCGGGTGCTGGTCGACAGTTCCTTTGGGCAGCCGGCGGCCCAGGGCGACGGCAAGAAGGAGGAGGTGACGCGGCAGGGGGAGCTGCCGCTGGTGAAGGAGGTGCTGCTGGTGGCACTGGGCAACCGCCAGAGCCGGCCCTACCTGCTGGTGAGGGCTGCGGGGGAGTGTGGGGGTTGGGGGGGCCAGGGGGGTGTTGGGGGCTGCGGGGGGCGGTGGGGGCCAGGGGGGTGCTGGGGGATGCTGGGGTCTTGGGGGTGTGTGTTGGGGGGGGTATTGGGGATACTGGGGGGATGTTGGGGTCGTTGGGGATGCTGGGGTGTGTTGGGGATACTGGGGGGATGCTGGGGGACATTGGGGATACCGGGGGGATGCTGGGGGCTGTTGGGGGATGCTAGGGGGCATTTGGGATGCCAGGAGGCACTGGAGGGATGCAGGGGATGCTGAGAGATGCTGAGGGTGCCAGAGGGATGCCGGGGAGGGGGTGGTGTTGCAGATGCCAGGGGTGCTGGAGGGACGCCAGAGATGTTGGGGGATGCTGGGGGATTGTGGGCAATGCTGGAAGGATGCAGAGGGATTTCAGGGGGTGCTGGGGATGTTGGGGATGCCGGAGGGATGCTGGGAGATGTGGGGGATACCGCAGGTGTGGGTGGATGTGTGGATGCCAGAGGAATGCTGGGGGATGCTGGAGGGATGCCGAGGGGGATGTTGGTGATGCTGCAGGGATGCTGGGAGATGTGGGGGCTGCTGGAGGGATGCTGGAGAAATACGGGGGCTGCTGGAGGGATGCTAAGGGATGCTGGGGATCCCTGGGGGATGCCTGGGGGATGCTGGGGATGCCAGAGGGATGCCGGGAGATAGGGGGAATGCTGGTGGAGGAGCAGCGGGGCTCAGCCCCCGGCTGCCTGGCAGGTGCACGTGGATCAGGAGCTGCTCATCTATGAGGCCTTCAGCCACGACTCCCAGCTGGGCCAGAGCAACCTCAAGGTCCGGTTCAAGAAGGTGAGAGGCGGGGAGGCTTTGCCAAGGCCCGTGCCACCATGGTGCTGGTGCTGCCACGGCCCCCCCTGCCGCGGTTTCCCCCGCCACAGGTCCCCCACAACATCAATTTTCGAGAGAAGAAGCTGAAACAGTCCAAGAAGAAGCCAGAGAGTGCAGGGGGCGAGGAGCCGGGGGGGCCCCGTGGCCGCGTCGCCCGCTTCCGCTACTTTGAGGATATCTACGGCTACTCGGGGGTGAGTGTGGTCATGGCAGGGACCGGCCGGGTCCCCCCAGTTTTGCTGAGGGTAACCGTGTGTCCCTGTCTGTCCCCCCCAAGGTTTTTATCTGTGGCCCCTCCCCACACTGGCTCCTGGTGACTTCGCGGGGGGCCCTGCGCCTGCACCCCATGACCATCGACGGCACCGTCGAGTCATTCGCTCCCTTCCACAACATCAACTGCCCTAAGGGCTTCCTCTACTTCAACCGGCAGGTGGGACTGGGGGGTTCCAGGGGAACTTGAGGGGGTCGGGGGGGGTTCCAGGGGGGTCGCAGGGTATTTGTGGCCCTCTAGGGGCATCCTGGCAAGGATTTGGGGAGTTTCGGGGGTGTCCCACAGTGTTTGGGGGGCTCTGGCAGGGTTTGGAGGGGTCATGGGGGAATTTGGGGGGTCCCAGTGGAGTTGGGGGGGCTCTGGGGGATTTTGTGGGGTCCCAGCCACACTGACGGGTTGCTGCTGGGACAGGGGGAGCTGAGGATCAGCGTCCTGCCGGCCTACCTCTCCTACGATGCCCCGTGGCCCGTACGGAAGATCCCGCTGCGCTGCACCACACACTACGTCGCATACCATGTGGAGTCCAAGGTGGGTCACCGCGCTGCACCGGGGGTCCCTGCCTGCTGCCAGGCTGTGCTCTTCCTCCCCAGGGTGCCCCCACCCCGCCTCCTCCTCCTCCTCCTCCTTCTTCTCCAAAGTAACCCCGTCCCATTGGGAAGCCACTGAGTGCCACCGTCTCTGGGGCAGGGGATGAAGCTGGGCGGGGGGCTCCCCTGGTGTCTCCCTGTCCCTGTGCCAACGCCGGTGTTGCTGGCAGGTCTATGCTGTGGCCACCAGCGTCATCAACCCCTGCACCCGCATCCCCCGCATGACCGGGGAGGAGAAGGAGTTTGAGAGCATCGAGCGGGGTGAGTCCCCTGTTTCCCCACCCCGTCCCCCCAGCCCTGTGTCCCCCTCGTGCTGAGCTGTGTCCCCCCCTTCCCTGCAGACGACCGCTACATCCACCCGCAGCAGGAAGCCTTCTCCATACAGCTGATCTCCCCGGTGAGCTGGGAGACCATCCCCAACACCCGGTGAGCACTGTGGAGCTGGGCCAGGGGTGTCCACCCCTATCCCCCACACGAAAAAAGACCCTCAGGGCTGGGTTTCACCCTTGGTTGGGGATTTGTGTCTGATCCTGCCCCCCTGTCCCCCCAGCATCGACCTGGAGGAGTGGGAGCACGTCACCTGCATGAAGACGGTGTCCCTGAAGAGTGAGGAGACGGTGTCGGGGCTGAAGGGCTACATCGCCGTTGGCACCTGCCTGATGCAGGGTGAGGAGGTGACCTGCCGTGGACGGGTGAGTGGGGGCCACCTGGGGGTCCTGGGGGACACCTGGGGGTCTCATGGTACACACAGGGGTCACAGAGGTCTTGGGAGGGATGGCTGGGGGGTCTCAGGGGACACACAGGGGTCCCAGGCGTTGGGG
This sequence comes from Falco biarmicus, assembly GCF_023638135.1. Taxonomy (NCBI): domain Eukaryota; kingdom Metazoa; phylum Chordata; class Aves; order Falconiformes; family Falconidae; genus Falco; species Falco biarmicus. The sequence goes on from NC_079290.1 coordinate 13,724,262, forward strand.
GAGGGATGCCCAGGGGTCTCAGGGGACAGTTGAGTGTCTTGGGGGATGCATAGGGGTCTCAGGGAGGACACAAGGGTCCTAGGGGCCTTGGGGATGCTTGGGGGGGGGTGTCTCAGGGGACAGTTGGGGGTCTTGGGGGACAGTTGAGGGTCTCAAGGGACACACAAGGTTCCCAGGAATTTTAGGGGGACACCTGGAGTCCCACCCAGGGGTCTTGGGGGATACTTGGGAGTCTCAGGGGATAGTCAGGGGTCTTGGGACACACACAAGAGTCCTGGGGGACAGTCGGGGGTCTCAGGGGTCTCGGGGACAGTTGAGGGTCTTGGGGGACACCCAGGTCTCTCAGGGGACACACAAGGTTCCCAGGGATTTTGGGGGGACACCCAGGCTCCCACCCCAGGAGTCTTGGGGAACAGTTGGGGGTCTTGGGTGACACCTGGGAGTCTCAGGGGACAGTCGGGTCTCAGGGGACATACAAGGTTTCCAGGGATCTCAGGATCCCACTGAGGAGTCATATCCAGGGGTCTTGGGGGATACCCAGGGGGGCTGTTGGGGCTTCCAGGGGACACCCATAGGTCTTGGGGGGCCACTGGGGGCAGGGGGCCTGGCACAGGGAGGGCTGCCCCCACCCCTGCCCACACTGCTGCCCTGCACTGGGCTGGGGGTGGCCCAGCTCCTGCATGTCCCTGTGTCCCCCCAGATCCTCATCATGGACATCATCGAGGTGGTGCCGGAGCCAGGGCAGCCGCTGACCAAGAACAAGTTCAAGGTCTTGTACGAGAAGGAACAGAAGGGTCCGGTCACCGCCCTCTGCCACTGCAATGGCTACCTCGTCTCGGCCATTGGCCAGAAGGTGAGGGGCCACCGAGGGGCTGGAGACCCCCCATGGGTCAGGGCACCCTCTGTGGGGACACAGAGGGGCTGGGGACCCCCCTATGGGGATGCTGTGGGGTTGGGGATCCCCCGTGGGCTGTCCGAGTGGCCACCGTGGGGCCACAGACTCCTCTGTGGGGCCACCAGAGGGCCAGGGGACACTCTGTGGGGCCTCTAAGGGGCTGGGGACCACCCCCATGGGAACACTGTGAGGTTGGGGACCCCCTTTAGCATATCCATGGGGCCACTGTGGAGTTGAGGACCCTCCGTGGGGCATCTGTGAGGCCACCACAGGGCCAGGGGACCCTCCAGGGGTCCACCAAGGGGCTGGGGACCCCTACAATGGGCCCACCAAGGGGTTGGGGACCCTCTGTAAGGTGTCTGTGAGGCTGCCCTGGGGCCATGGGCCCACCGAGGGGTTGGGGACCCTCTGTGGTGCCACGGCAGGTTTGGGGGGTCACCTGTGTCCCCCCATTTCCCCACTGCAGATCTTCCTGTGGAGCCTGAAGGACAATGACCTGACGGGGATGGCCTTCATCGACACCCAGCTCTACATCCACCAGATGATCAGCGTCAAGAACTTCATCCTGGCCGCCGACCTGATGAAGAGCATCTCCTTGCTGCGCTACCAGGAGGAGAGCAAGACCCTCTCCCTTGTTAGCCGGGTAAGCTGTCGCGGTGGTGGTGGCGGCACGAAGCTGGCTCACCGCCCCGGCACGACTGCAGCGAGCCGATGGGTTGGTTTTTTTCCCCTTGCAGGACGCAAAGCCCCTGGAGGTGTACAGCGTGGACTTCATGGTGGACAGCACCCAGCTGGGCTTCCTGGGTCCGTGGCTGTGCTGCCGTGGCAGCGGGAGCGGTCTGGCGGGCTCCGGCGATGCCGGTGTTTTCAGCTCTCCAGTAAAACTCTTCGTCTTCCCGCAGTGTCCGACCGTGACCGCAACCTCCTGGTGTACATGTACCTGCCGGAAGGTGAGGGGCTGCTGGGGGGGGCTCGCTGGGCGCTGCGCCAGAGCGGGGCTGTGCCGGATCGGGGCTGGACCACTGCCATGCCGGGCCGTGTGGTGCCACACCGTGATGTGCCGCCCCTCCGCAGCCAAGGAGAGCTTTGGCGGGATGCGGCTGCTGCGGCGCGCCGACTTCCACGTGGGCGCCCACGTCAACACGTTCTGGCGGACGCCGTGTCGCGGCGCTGCTGATGGCCCCAACAAGAAAACCAGCGCCTGGGAGAACAAGCACATCACCTGGTTTGGTGAGCCCCGGGTGCTCGGGCTGGGGGCGGGTGGGTGGGGGTGGGCTGCCAGGATTGGGGGTGCAGGGGTGCTGCAGGGCTCGGTGTCCTCGGGTTTGGGGTGCCGGCATCGGCAGCACCCCAGGTTTTGGGGTGCAGGCGGCGCCCCACTCCCCTTCCCCATGCCGGGGCTCCCCCGCTGCCTGCAGGGTCATGGCACTGGGGGGCTTGACCCCCCCCCACAACCCCCCGGGCCCCCCTGACGGCCCCTCACAGCCACACTGGACGGGGGCATCGGGCTGCTGCTGCCCATGCAGGAGAAGACGTACCGGCGGCTGCTGATGCTGCAGAACGCGCTCAGCACCATGCTGCCCCACCATGCCGGCCTCAACCCCCGCGCCTTCAGGTACCGCGCCCCGCGCCTCCCCCCCATCCTGTGCTGCGCCCGCTTGTGCCCCACGGCTGCGCTGGTGCTGTGGGGTGTCACTGGGAGGTCCCCGGTGCCGGTGCCACCCCGCGGCGGTCGCCCGCAGGCTGCTGCACGTGGACCGGCGCATCCTGCAGAACGCGGTGCGCAACGTTCTGGACGGGGAGCTGCTGAACCGCTACCTCTACCTCAGCACTATGGAGCGCGGCGAGCTGGCCAAGAAGATCGGCACCACGCCCGACATCGTCAGTGGGGCTGGGGCCGGGGTGTGGGGCAGGGCCATGGGGCAAGGGCAGAGCTGTGGGGCAGGGCCGTGGGGTGTGGGATGTGGGGCAGGCTGCCCTCAGCACCACAGGTCTCTGCCACACACATGCTGTGTGCTGGGGCTCCCTGCCCCACACATTGTGCCCCACGTGCTGCACCCCATAGAGATGCACGTGCCCCCCACCCCCCTGACGCTTCTTCCCCCCCCCCACAGATCCTGGAGGACCTGCTGGAGATCGACCGGGTGACGGCTCACTTCTGAGGGACCCCCAGCCCCCCCAGCCCCAGAACTTTTATAAAGAAAAGAGGAAAAGCAGCCCTGTGGCATGTCTGTTCCCGGGGGGGCGGGGGTTTATTGGGGGACAGGGCCGCGGGCCCCCTACGCCCGCAGGTACTCGTAGAGCTGCTGGCTGTGGGGCAGCACCCCACAGGCCGCCAGGAGCCGCAGGGCCGAGGCTGTCAGCTTCATGGCGATGCTCTCCAGCCTGTGGGGGGGCACGGGGGGGCTGTGGCAGCCCCTACAGCCTTGTTCCCCCCCCCCCCTTTTTTCCCCCCTTATCTCCCCCTTATTCCCCTCCTTTTCCTTCCCCTCCCCACCTTTCCCTCTTTTCCTCCCCCTCTTTTTTCCATATCACCCCCTTTTCCTTCCCCTAATCCCCTTTTTTCTTCCTCTTATCCCCCCACCCTTTTCCTTCCCCCCGACTTTTTCCTTCCCCTTTCCCCCTTCCTCTCCCCTTTTTTCTTTCCCTTTCTCCCCCCTCACCTCAGCGCCACCTCGAACTTGAGGCTCTCCCAGGCAGCCCTGGCCCATCGTGCCGCGCTGCTGCCGGCGATGCCGGAGGCTCTGTCCGCGCTCAGCCGGCTCCAGCTCCGCACAGCGCTGCCGGGGGGTCGGGTTTTCCCCCCCAATTTTTATTTATTTATTTTACGCGTGCCCACCCACCCCCTGCCCCCTCCCCTGCCCTGTTACCTCCTGGCCATGAGGAAGTATCGGTCAACGGGGGCGCCGAGGGCGGCGTTGATGCTGCGGACGGTGTTGATGTTGCGGAAGACGAGCAGCATGGGCCGGGGCAGCGCGCGCAGGACGCTTACCACACGCTCGAAGCGCTGGGCTGCCATCTCCTGCATGTAGGCGCGTTCCTCCCGCGTCAGCGCCGCACCCAGCGCCAGCGTCCCCGCTGGCAGCGGCCGCTGCATCAGGATCTCGCAGAAAAGGAAATAATCTGGGGGGGGGGGGAGGGGGGGGAACACGACGGCGACGGGGACACAGTGAGGGGTGAGGTGGGGCTCTGGGGTGAGACACATGGGGGGACGCGGCCGCCTGCTCACCCTCGACGCCCAGCTCAGCCGAGCGCAGCCGCATGGCGGTGTCATCACGCAGGACGATGGCGCGCCAGAGCTGGCACAGCGCCGCGCGGTCCCTGCGGCCATGCCTGCCCTCAGCAGGGTGCCCCCCACTGGGGACCTCCCCATCGGGTCCCACCTCCCCTTGAGGTCCCACCCCCCCTTGAGGTCCCACCCCTGATTTTGGGGATCCTCCTTGCTATTAGGGGCAACTCCCCGCCCCCCCCCCCCCCCCATTTCTGAACAGTTTCCCCCAGCTTGGGGACCTCCCCACCCAGTTTAGGGACCCTCCCAATTTTAGGGACATCTCTGATTCGGGGACTCCCCAACGATTTTGGGGACCCCCCCAACGATTTTGGGGACCCCCCCTCAATTTGGGAACAGCTGCCCCAAGTTTTGGGACATTCCCCCAAAATTTGGAGGCACACCCCCCCCCCTCCCCAACACTTGGGTACCCACCTCTTTTTTGGCATACCGGCAATTTTGCCCCACCCCCGGTTTTAGGGAACAGACCCCCACACACACCTTGGTGACCCCCCCCCCTTGGCCCCCACCTTTCACTGAGGAACTCGTAGAGGCCGTGGTCCAGCAGGACGATCTGGGCTTTGCCGTCGGGGCCGCGTCGCACCAGCACTGAAGGGGAGCGTGTTGGGGGGCACGCCACAGCCCCCGGGACCCCCCCAAAGACTCTTCCCCCTCCCCCCTCCTGACAGACCCACACACACTCCTTAGGCCACCCCCCCACTCCTTAGGCCCCCCAACCTCCTTGCCCCCTCCCCCCCAGTCCTTCTGGGACCCCCCCTCCTCGGGACCCCCGTACCGTTCCCAGGGTGGGGGTCAGCGTGGATGAAGCCGGTGTAGAAGATCTGCTCGGCGAACACCCGGATCAGCTTGTCGGCGGCCTGCGGGGGCAGCCGGCTCCATCCTGGGACCCACGGGGATCCCCCGGAGACCCTCCAAGAAACCCCAGGAAAATCCCCTGGACCCCCTAAGGATACCCCAAGACCTGCCAGGAAACCCCCTTGGGATCCTCCCCGGGGACACCCCTGACCCCTCCCCCCCCCCCCCCCCCCAAGACCTCCTAGGACACTCCCAGGGACCCCCATGGGCTCCCCAGAACACCTCAAGACTTGAGGACTCCCCAAGGGACACCAGGACACCTCAGAGACACCCCCATGATTCCCCCAAGACCCCGAGGACCCCCCCCAGGAACCCCAGGACTCCTCAGAGACCCCCTAGGGACCCCCAAAACCTTCCACAGACTATCCAGGGACCCCAGGACCCATCAGAGACCCCTCCAGGACACCCCCAAGACCCAAGGACACTTCTAGGGACCCCAAGACCCCTCAGAGACCCCCCCAGGATCCCCCCAAGACCAAAGGACACCCCTAGGGACCCCTGGAACCCTCAGAGACCCACAGGGACCCCCCAGAGTTCCCAGGGCCCCCCAGCCCCCCCCGGCTCTCACGTCCTGCACGCCCAGGCCCTGGCTGCGGATCCCCTCCACGTTGGTGATCTTGCAGCCCTCGCAGAAATCGGCCGTCAGCACCCGCTGGGGACAGTGACAGGACGGCGTCACCCTCCCCAGGTCCCCCCCCTGGTGCCCGACCACCCCCTCGGGGGGTGTCCCCTTGTCCGCTCCCCCCCCCCCACCTTGCTGCACTTGTCCCAGTGCACACGCGGCACCACCACGTAGGTACAGTGCCGCAGGTCCCGTGCGCAGCGCTCCGCGTTCCGGCCCTCGTTCTCGAAGTCCAGCTCCCGTGCCAGTGTCCCTTTCAGCTCCTGGGGGGGGTGCCGGGGGGTGGGTTTGGGGGTCTGGGGGTCCGGGGGGGTCCGGGTGCCCCCACACGGTACCTGCAGCACCCAGCCCAGGGCAAAGCCAGGGTGCATGAACTGGACGATGCGCAGCAGCAGCTCCAGCGTCCGGATGTCACCCTCAAAGCGGTCGCGCAGATCGATGTATTGAACCTGGGGGGCGCGGGGACAGGGGCGCTGCTGTGGGGGTCCCCAAGGGCTGGCACCTGTCCCCAACCAGGGGGGCACGGGGACAGGGGCACTGCCGTAGGGGTCCCCAAGGGCTGGCACCTGTCCCCAACCAGGGGGGCACGGGGTCAGGGGCGCTGCTGCGGGGCTCCCCAAGGGCTGGCACCTGTCCCCATCCGTGGGTCCCACCTTGACGGCAACGGGGGTCCCGTCCTGCAGCGTGGCGCGGTGCACCTGGGCCAGGCTGGCCGCCGCCACCGGCTCGTAGTCGAACTCCTGGAAGAGCCCGGCTGCCGTCGTCTGGAAATCCTCCAGGAACAGCTCGTCCACCTGCGGGGATGGGGACGGGGACACGGGGGAGCGGGACACGGGGGCAGTGATGGGACGTGGACAGGACGCGGACGGCATCAGAATGGGGACAGAGTGGCAATGGGGGTGGGGACAGGACAGGGATGGTGTGGGGACAGGGATGGGCACAGGGACAGGACAGGGATGGCGTGGGGACAGGGAAGGGACAGCACAGCGATGGGGGCAAAGTGGGGACACGGGGACAGTGGTAGGACGTGGACGGGACACAGATGCTGTGGGGATGGGGACAGAGCAGCAATGGGGATGGGGACAGGGACAGCACAGGGATGGGGGCAAAGTGGGTATATGGGGACAGTGGCGGGATGCAGATGGTGTGGGGAAGGGGTGGGCATGGTTACAGAGATATGGGGACAAGACAGGGGTGGGGGCAGGGATGGGACAGGATGGGAACTGGGACAACGACAGGACACGGACAGTGTGGGGAAGGGGACAGGGATGGGGCAGGGACATGGGGATGGGAATGGGGGTAGGACAGGAACGATGTGGGGACAGGGATGGGGACAGCATCCCCAGGGTGGGGACGCAGTGGGGACACATACTGGACAAGGACAGTGCAGGACAGGGATGGGGACATGGGGACAGCGTGGGGGTGAAGACAGGACAGGAACAAGAATGGGGACAGAGGGGGGAGGGGGATGGGGACAGGGACTGGACAAGGACAGTGTGGGGACGGGAAGGGGGACATGGGGATGATGATGGGACAGGGATGGGAACATGGGGATGGGAAAAGTGGGGACAATGACAGGACAATACCAGGAACGGCATGGGGACAGTGTGGGGACAAAGAACAGGACAGGGACAAGGGTGGGGACAGCGTGGGGACAGGGACTGGACAAGGACAGAGCGGGGACAGGGGGACGAGCACAGGACGGGGACAGTGCGGGGGACAGGGAGAGGACAGGGCAGGAGGGCATCTGGGGAGACCCCCGCGCCGAGGGGCTCCCCCGGCAGCAGCGGCGGGCGGGGGCTGCGGCGTCCCCACGGGGTCCCCAGGGTGTCCCCGCGGGTCCCCACCTCGCGGTAGCCGCGGCGCAGAGCCTGGTCCTCGAGGCGGCGCAAGGTGGCGGCGAACTCGGGGGGCAGCAGGTGGTTGAAGGCGCAGAGCCCCTGCCCCAGCTTGATGTAGAGCCCCCCGTTGCGCAGGGCCCCCCGCAGCAGCCGCTCCGCTGCACGCTGGTGGCACCGCGACATCCCCGCCGCGAACGCTGCGCTGTCCTGGGGGCACCAGCACCCTGAGCGCCCCAACCGCCCCTGAGCCCCTCAACCGCCCCCTGAGCCCCCAACCAGCCCCTGAGCCCCCCAAGCACCTGCCCAGCCCCCCAACCCCCAACCCCACAACTAGACTCTGAGCCCCCCACCAGGTCAGCAAGCCCCCCAGTTGCCCCCTGAGCCCCCAACCCACCTCCTGCAGCCCCCCAATCGCCCCCTGAGCCCCCCAACCAGCCCCAGAACCCCCAACTGGCCCCTGAGCCCCCAACTCCTCCAGCCTCCCAACCGCCCCCTGAACCCCCAACCCACCTCCCCCCTGAGCCCCCCACCCACCTCCTCCAGCCCCCGCAGCGCCACATTGGCTGTCCACCAGTAATCCAGCGAGATGTGGACACCGACAACCAGTGACCTGGGGGGAAGACGGGCAGTGTCGGGGGTGGGGCTCAGCTCAGGGGGACCCCTGTGTCCCCCGCCCCGCCCCCCACCTGCCGAAGCGTCCCACGCCGTCCAGCAGCAGCCAGAGCCGGCGGCGGTCGCGGCGCTCTGCCCGCAGGTACCAGGCGGCCGCGGGCAGCCCCAGCCCCAGCGCCAGCAGCGCGGGAGCCAGCAGCGCCCCACGGCGCCTGTGGGGCCGTCAGACCCTGCCCCATAGCGCTGCCCCACAGCCCCCTGCCCTATAGCTCCGCCCCACAGCCCCCTGCCCCATAGTGCTGCCCCACAGCCCCCTGCCCCATAGCTCCGTCCCACAGCCCCCTGCCCCATAGCTCCGTCCCACAGCCCCCTGCCCCATAGTGCTGCCCCATAGCCCCACCCCGTAGCCCCCTGCCCCATAGCCCCGCCCCGCAGCCTCCCGCGCACCACAGCCCCCCCCGCCCCACGTACTCCACACCCCACTGCGCCTCACAGCCCGTACCCAAGCCCCACGTCCCCCCTGTGCCCGAAGCCCGACCCCCCCACATGTCCTCCATGTGCCCCACTTCCTCCCTCCCCCCCCCCGCCCCAGACCCCCCCCCGCCCCACAGCTCACCGGGGGGCCGGGGGGGCGGCCCGGGCGCGCGCCGGGTGCCGCTGCAGTGCTGCGGGGCGCAGGCGGCAGAGCCGCACCTGGGGGGGGCGGGGCGGGGGCGGGGGGGCTCGGTGGGACGCCCGGGGTCACCCCACGCGCAGGGAACGCGCGGGGCACGCGGCCCCACACGCGCCCCCCCATGGGTGCCCTCCCCAGCGTGCCGGGGGGCCCGGAGGGCTTCGGTGGACCTGGGGGTCCCGGGAGGGGGTCGGGGATCCGGGGAACTCCGGGGGTCCCGGGGGGGGTCCCGGGGGGTAGGGGTGTCCCGGGGTGAGGATGGGGTCCCGGGGGGGATCCCGGGGGGTGCGCGTCCCGGGGGGTGTCCCAGGGGGTGGGGGTGTCCCGGGGGTCCCGGGGGGGGTTAAGGGTGGGGGTGGGGTTCCGGAGGGGATTGGGCAGGGTGGGGGTGTCCTGGGAGGGTCCCGGGGGGGTCGGGGGGTGGGGGTGTCCCGGGGGTCCCCGGGGGTCCCGGCCCCGCCCTCACCGCCGCGCGCAGCCCCATCGTGCTCCGCCGTCACCCGCCGCCGCTGCGGGACGGCCCCGCCCCCCGCGCGCCCCCATTGGCCCGCACTCCCACCGCCGCGCACGGACCGCGCTCCCATTGGTCGCGGGGCAGGGCGGGGCACCGGAACTGCCACGCCTCCTCCAGGGCGGTGCTCCATTGGTGAGCACCGAGGGGAGGGGCGGAGCGACCCGCCCCGCCTCGCGATCGGATTGGCCACTCTGCGGGAATGGGCAGAGGGGGCGTGGCCGGGCCGGCCGTGGCCAAGGTCATCCGGGGGGCGGGGCGGGGGAAGGGCAAGGTCGGAGGGCGGGGCCTGCGGGCGTACAGCCCCGCCCCCACGGGGCGTAGCCGGGGGGTCTCGGAGGCGGGACACGGTCCCAGCGCTGGCCCCGCCCCCGCCCCTCCTCCTCCAAGATGGCGGCCGGCGGCAGGTGAGTGGCGGCACCGGCCCCCCTCCCCCACCGCGCCCCTCCCCCCGCCCCGGCCCCCCCCCGACACCGCCCCGGCAGGGGGGGCGGGGCAACGGGGCCTCCCCGCCCCCACCGGCGGGGCTCGGCCGCGGACCCGGCCCGGCTCCCCCTCAGCCCAGCCCCCCTCTCCCCCCAGACCCGCCGCCGCCGCCGCCCCCCCCCGCCGCCGCCGCCGCCGCCGCAGCTGCCCCGCCCCCCCCGCCTTCCTCGTGCACGAGACGCCGGACGACATCCTCCTCGTGCTGCCGGGGGGCGGGGCCGCCCCGCGCCCCCCCCGACCCCCTACCGCCCCCCGCCTCCCGCGGCGGCGGGAGGCGGGGGGCGGCGGGGGGTCGGGGGGGGCGGTGGGCGACGGGGGCGGGTCGGGGCCGCAGAGCGCCTGGGGGTCCCGGCTGCCCCCCGAGATCCTCGGCCGCATCTTCCAGGCGGCGGTGGAGCAGGAGGGGGCCGTCCCCTTCCTCTGCAGGTGGGCGGAGTGGGAGAGGGGACACTTGGGGGGCTGCCTCACACGCGTGGGGCGGGGTCGCCCCCCTGACGCCCTGTGCCCCCCAGGGCGGCCCGCGTGTGCCGGCTGTGGGGCCGCGCCGCCGCCCAGCCCCGCCTCTGGCGGAGGGTCTCGCTGGGGGGGCGCGGGCCCCACAGCCCCGGCCGGGACCTGGGCGCGCTGCGCCGCCTGGCGGCCAACAGGTGGGTAACACCCCCCCAGCACCCCCGGCACCCCCCGGGCCCCCCCGGGCCCCGGCACCCCCCGCCCAGGTTCTGCCTCCTGCAGGAGTTCGAGCTCTGCGACTGGGGCGGCCACGTGGGCGCCGTGCTGGAGGTGACGACGGGGGTGACCCACACATGGGGGGGGTGACCCACACCCGGGAGTGACCCACACCTGGGGGAACCGCCTCTGCTCGGGGGGTTCTGCCCCACATATGTGGGGCTGCCCGGGACTCGGGGCGGGGCGATTTCACCGTGGGGTGCTGGCTAGGCCCCACCCCCCTGCTGCCCCGAGGCCCCTCCCCCCAAGCCCCCCCCCCCCCCAGCGTTCCCCCATCTCCTGTCCCCAGGGACACCCCCATTCCCAGACACACCCTCCCCCCAGAGACCCCCTGCCATCCCAGCGCTGCCCCCAAGTCTGCTGCACCCCGGAGAGACCTTCACCCCCGGACACCCGCCCCCGGCTCCCCCCCACCCCCCCTCCCCCTTTCACTACCCCCCAGCGTCCCCCCATCTTCTGTCCCCAGGGACCCCCCCCATCTCCCCCCCAGGGACCCCAGGGACCCCGTCCCATCCCAGAGCTCCCCCCCAGGGACCCCCCCAGTCTCCTGCACCCCGGGGGGACCGGGACCCCCGGACCACCCAGCCCCCCAAGCCCCGCCCACCCGCAGGCGCTGGGACAGCACTGCCCCCTGCTGGCCTCGCTCTGCCTGCGCCGCTGTAGGGGGGTCCCGGCCCCCCCCCTGGCCCAGCTGCCCCCCCGCTGCCCCCGCCTGCAGCGCCTGCAGCTGTGCCACTGCCAGGTGGGGGCGGGGACAGGGGGGGCAGGGACACGGGGGGGGGGGGGAGGGAACCCCCTGGGGGGGGGGCATGGGTATCCTGGAGGGGACCCCCGGGGGGGGGGCACGGACACGGGGGGGGGCACCCTGGGCACGGAGACCCGTGGGGATCGTGGACTGCTGGGGGGGGGGTGATGGCCAAGTGGGAGTGGGAGGGGGTGTCCCGTGAAGGGCACGTGGACACCCGTGGGAGGGGGCAGGGCGCTATGGGGGGGCGGGGAAGGAGGCGCTTACAGCCACCCCGTGGGGGGGACTGGGATCACCAGTGGGAAAGGGATGGCACCCATCGGGGGGGTGACCCGTGGGGGAGTCAGGGACATCCGTAGGAGGGGGGGTTGCTCGTGGGGGATGTCACCCGTGGGGGGGTGACCCGTGGGGGGACTGGGGACACCCGTGGGAGGGGGGATCGCCTTTGGGGGGTGTCATCCGTGGGGGAAGGTGACCCGTGGGGGGGCTGGGGACACCCGTGGGAGAGGGGGTCACTTGTGGGGCAGGTCACTGTTGGAAAGGTGTGGCCCCCAGTGGGAGAGGGGGTGTCACCCATGGTGGAGGGTCACCCGTGTGGGAGAGGGTGTCACCCGTGGGATGTCACCCGTGGGGGTGTCACCCGTGGGGTCGTGCCCGGTGCAGCAGGTGGAGCCCTCGGCCGTGGGGGGGTTCCTGGGGGCCACCGGCCCCCGCCTGCAGCAGCTGCTGCTGAGCTGCGCCCCCCGCCTGGGCACCATACTGGCCATGCTGGCGGTGAGTGGGGACCCCCTCCCCGCCCCCTGCTCCCCCCTGCCCCCGCCCCGCGGGGACCCCCGTGACCCCCCGGCACCCCCAGGGCGGCTGCTGCCCCGAGCTGCGGCTGCTGGAGCTGGACACGGCGCTGGGGGGCGCCGGCCCCCCCCTGCCCCTGCCGGTCGAGGAGCTGCAGGTGGCGTGTCCGCACCTCCAGGTACCCCGCCCCCACCCTGGTACCCCCACCCCTGCCCCCACCCCTGCCTGCACCTCCAGGTACCTCCACCCACATCCCGGTACCCCTGCTTGCCCCCCTGCCACCCCCAGCCCCCCTGACCCCCTTGCCCCTCCTGACACCCCCCCCCTGACACCCCATGCCCTCTCTGCCCCCCCTAACACTCCTCGGCCTCACCCGACACCCCCCAGCCCCCCCCGACTCCCACTGCCCCCCCCAGCCCCCCCTGCACCCCACCACCACCCCCACCACCCCCTGCCCCCCCCGACCTTCCTGGACCCCCCTGACCCCCCGCCCTCCCTGCTCCCCCCCAAACCCTCTGTGCCCCAACACCGCCCCCACCCCCCCCTGACACCCCTGCCCCCCCAGGTGCTGCGGCTGCTGAACCTGAGCTGGGCCCCGCGCCAGCGTCGCCGCCTCGGCCCCGGCTTCCCCCGGCTGGAGGAGCTGAGCCTGGCGGGCACTGGCGGCACCGGCGTGAGCGACGAGGTGCTGGGGCGGGTGCTGTGCGCCTCCGGCCACCTGCGCCTGCTCGACCTGCGTGGCTGCACCCGCGTCACTCCCCAGGCGCTGCTGCAGCTGCCCTGCCCCGGTGAGACCCCAACGCTGCCGCGCCCACGGCCTGTGCTATTCCGTGCCGTGCTGTGCTGTGCCACACTGCCGTGCCATGCCATGCTATGCCATGCCACACTGTGCTGTGCCATGCTGTGTTGTGCCGTGATGTGCTGTGCCATGCTGGCCATGCCATGCTGTGCCACACTGCTCACGGCAGAAAGGGCTGTCACACTGTGTCGTGCTGTGGTGGTGCTACAGTGCTGTACTGGGCTGTGCCATGATGGTGCTACAGCGCCATACTGGACCTTGCCATGCTGGGTCACGCCATGGTGGCCATGCTGGGCTGTGGCATCTTGGCCATTCTGGGTGTGCCATGCTGTACCGTGCCATGCTGTGGTGGCAGCATGGTGCCATACTGGGCCTTGCCACGTTGGCCATGTGGCGCCATGCCATGCAGTGTTGCCCACACCGTGCCATGATGGCACTGCAGTGTCACACTGGGTTGTGCCATACTGGCCATGCCATGCTGGCAATGCTGTGCTATATTTGGTAACATCATGGTGGCAACAATGGGCTCTGGCTCTTGGCCACGCTGGGCGTGCCATGCTGTGCCATGCCACAGCAGCAATACCATGTGCCATGCTGGGCTGTGCCGTGCTGCACAGGCCATACCACACCATGCTGTGCTGTGCTGGCAATGCTGCACCACGCTGGGTCACACCACGGTGGCAGTGATGGGCTGTGGCATCTGGGCTGTGCCGGCTGTGGCTTGCTGCACCACACCATGTTGGCTGTGCCATGCCATGATGGCACTATGGTGCCACACTGGGTCACACCATGGTGGCAATGGTGTGCCACCCCGTGCTGTGCCACGGTGACTGCGCAGTGCCATGCCGTGCCACACCATGTTGGCTGTACCACGGTGCTTGGCCACAGCAGTGTCAGCTGCGCTGTGCTGTGCCAACCATGGTCTCTGCCAGCAGATCTGGAGCAGCTGTACCTGGGGCTGCCCTGCGGTGTGGAACAGCTGCCCCGTGTCACCGAGGGCAGTGCCGGGCTGGTGTGGCGGTGGCACCGGAGCCTGCGGGAGCTGGACCTGGCTGGGCGCAGCTTCAGCGAGGAGGACCTGGCACGGGCGCTGGCTGCCTTTGGCCCTGGCTCCCCCCTGCGCTCCCTCAACCTGGCCGGCACCAAGGTCACTGCAGGCGCCCTCAGGTCAGCAGCAAGCACAGCCAGGGGGACCCCCCCCGTCCCCCCCACCCCTGTGGCTGTCCCCGTGGGCTGACATGTCCCCCCCAGCACCCTGCTGCCCGCCTGCCCACACTTGGCCTTCCTCAACCTGGCGGCGTGCCGCTGCCTGCCCCGTGGCACCAAGCGAGCCCACCGTGGGGTCCCCGAGGTGCGCCACTGCCTGCAGCTGCTGGGCGGCCACAGCGAGACCCCCCTGGACCAGCCTCCCCCGGACCAGCTCCCCCCGGACCAGCCCCCCGGCGAGGACCCTCTCGGCCAGCCGCTGCCCCAGCAGGCCTAGGGGGAGCCAGGACCCCCCCGTGACGGGGCCATACTGCACCCCCTACCCCCCATCGGTGTGTCCCCCACCCCCGAGTTTGGGGGGTCTCACCCGGGGCCGGGCAATAAAGGGCTCCCTGGCGCTGCAGCTCCTGGTGTCACTTGTGTGTGTGTGTCCCAGACTCCCCCGCTGATGCTCCCGTGGGTGGCACAGCACCTATGGCCGCCTGATGCAGCACCCCCAGACCTGGCACCCCCTGCCGTGGGGCATCTGTGGGGCTGGGCCATGGGGGGTCACGGGGGTCCGCCCCCCCCCCAGCCGTGGGGCGCAGGACGGGCCCATCTCTGTGCCCCCTTTGTGCCGTGTCCCCCGCTGTGTCCACACCCTGCCCCACAGCCTGCCCCATACCCTGCCCCACGGCAAGGCTCTGCACCCCACGCCCTGCCCCACACCCACACCACGGTGACCGCCAGCCCCACGGCATGCCCCAGCCCCATGGTGGCTCCTGGCCCACCCCCACGACCCCCCCAACACTCCCAGCCCCATGGGGGGGGCGGGGGGCAGGGCTGGGGGAGGGGCGGCCGGTGGGCGCAGCCGGCCCGGGGGGAGGGGCAGGGTGCTCTGATGGGCTCCCCACCCCCCCCAGCTGCGTCCCGGGGACCCTCCCCCCGCGGGACCCCCATGGGGGGAGGGGGGTTGTGTCCCCTCCCCCCCTCGAGGGGGGGAGGGGGCCCCGGGGACGTGGGGTCGCGCCACGTGGGGCCATTTGTCACCCACTGGCAGCAGCCGCCGTCATTTGCATATTGATGACCCTTAATGAGGGCCCCCCACCCCCCCTCGCCCTGTAATGAGACGGGCCCGGCCCAGCTGCTGCCCCCACCCGGGCCCCGCTCATTAAGATGTTAATTAGCCCCGCCCCCGGCACCCCCTCCCCAGCCTCCCCCCCCAACCTCCCCCACCCCGAGCTGCACCCGGGCAACCCCTGCGCCCCGCGGGGCAACCTCAGCACCCGGCTGGGCAACCTCAGCACCAACTGACACCGTCAACCCTTGGGGGGGCAACCCCATCCCCCTCGGGCAACCCCAGCAGCCAGCCGGGCAAGTTTAGTCTGGGAGGGGTAACCTCAGCGCCCCCATGGTCTGTGTCAGCACCCATGGTACAGCCACAGGGCCTGGAGGGCAACCTCAGTGCCCAATGGGGCAAACGCAGCACCCGGTCAGGCAACCTCAGTGCTTGGAGAGGCAACCACAGCACCCCATGGGGCAGCCACTGGGCCTGGCGGGCATCATCAGTGCCCAGTGGGGCAACCTTAGCATCTGGTTGGGCAACCTCAGTGCTTGGAGAGGCAACATCAGTGCCCAGTTGGACAACCTCAGCATCCATAAGGCAACCTCAGCATCCATGCGACAACCACTGGGCCTGGTGGGCAACCTCAGCATCTGTGAGGCAACCTCAGCACCCCATGGGGCAGCCACTGGGCCTGGCTGGTATCACCAGTGCCCAGTGGGGCAACCTCAGCACTCACTTGGGCAACCTCAGCACCCATGGGACAACCACTTGGCCTGAAGGGCAACCTCAGCTCCCAAGGGGCCAACCCCAGCACCTCATGCCCCTTGCACCCCATACCCCACCACGGATCACCCCCCGCCTGGCCGGGACAGTTAATGAGATGCTAATGAGATGCTAATGAGGTGCTGCGATTGCCCACAGCACGATTGTCAGGGAGACGGGGGAGGGGCCAGCAGCCTCCGGGTGGGGGAAGGGCTCACCTGAGCCCCCACCTGCCCCCAGCCCTGGGCTGCATGTGCGTGCAAGCACACATGTGTGTGGCCATGTGCCTGCGTGGGGGTGTATGTGCAGGCACATGTGTGGCTGCATGTACGACGTGTGGGGCTGCGTGTGTGGTTGCATGTGCAGGCATGTTTGCACCTGTGTATATGTCCCCTTATGCATGCTCATGTGTGTCTCTCATGCATACGCATGTGCCTGCATGCCCGTGTCTGCATGCACACGCATGTGTTGGTGTGTGTGCATCTGTGTGCCCACCTCTGCCTCCACACATGTGATGAAACCATGATGCGCATGTTGCACACGTGTGTGTCTCCTTCTCTGTGTGTTGGCTTCTGTGCACACGCATGTCGGCATGCACACGTGTGCCCCTGCCTGCAATGGCCCCAGCCGGGGTCTCCCCCAGCCACACGCCCCTTGTACAGGCGAGCGCACACGCTGCCCTGCACAGCCCCACAGCCCATGAGTGCTGATGCCCACAACGGAGGCAGCCCCCTGTGTGCGGTCACGTGCCCCACTGCACGCTCATGCCCTCCACATGTACACACGCACGTCCCACCCCGGGCAGCACACACATGTATGCCCCCCCAGGCGTGCTCACACCCAGCACTGCTGTGTGATTGCGCTCGCCCATCCCCCTGTCCCTGTTCACCTACCCGCACACACCACTGTGCATGCTCATGTGCGCCCCAGCCCCACCCCATCCCACCCTATATCCATCCCATTCACATCCCAAACCCATCCTGATCCCTATCCCATCATAACTCCATCCCCATCCAATCCCTATTCCATCCCATCCTCATCCCATCCCCATCCTATCCCCATCCCATCATATCCCATCTCCATCACATCCATCCCATCCAATTCCCAGCCTCATCACATCCCATTCCCACCCCATCTTGTGCCATCACATCCAATCCCCATGCCATCCTCATCCTAATCCCATCCTCTTCAATCACATTCAACCCAGTCCCTATGCTGCCCCCATCCCCATCCTATCACATCCCACCCCATGCTGTTCCTATTCCTATTCCTATCCTATCCCATCCCACCCCATCCCATTCCAGCCCTATCCCATCCCTATCTCAAACCCATCCCCATCCACAACCTATACCCAATCCCCATCCCATTGCAACCCCATCCTATCCTCATCCAATCCCATCCTTTCACCATTCCATACATGTTCCCATCCCCATCCAATCCCATCCCCACCCCCATTTGCATCCCATCCCAACCCAACCCTAACCCCATCCTAATAATTCCCATTCCAAAGCTGTTCTATCCCCACCTCCATGGCAACTCTATTCCTATCCCATCCTATCTCTATCCCATCTCACTCCCATCCCATCCCATTCCAATCCCATCCCCATCCACTCCCCATTTCCATTTCATCCCCATTGCACACCATCCCATTCTCATTCTCATCCAATTACATCCCATCTCCATCCCCACTCCATTCCCATCACATGCCCATCCCATCCCATTCCCATACTTATACAATCCCATCCCATCATCATCACATTCCCATCCCACCTTGATACCATCCCATCACCAGTCCCATCCCAAACCCTGTCCAGTTCCCATCCCCATCCCATCTCCATCCCATCCTATCCCCTCTCCATTCCATCCCATCATCCTCATCCACTCCCATCACCATCCAATCCACTGCAGATCACCATCTCATCCCCATCCCCACGCCATCTGATCTTCATTCCCATCCCTTCCCCATCCCATCCAATCCGTCCCCACCCCACCCCATCCACTCCAGATCCCTGTCCCGTCCCCATCCTGTCCCATACCATACCCATTCCATTCCAATCCCATCCCCATCCCATCCCACCACATGCCATCCCCATCTCCATCCCTTTTCCAACCCATGCCCATGCCATCCCTTCATCTCCATCCATTCACGATTACCTATCCCCATCCCACCCCATCTCTATAGCATCCCCATCCCCATCTCCACCCTATCCCTTTCCAACCTGATCCATCCCATTCCATCTCCATTGATCCCATCTGATCCCCATCCCATCCATTCCCATCCCATCTGTCTTATCGCCATCCCATTCCCATCCAATCCCACAGCCATACCGTCATTCACATCCTCATCCCATCCTTCACACCCCCATCCCATCCCATCCCATCCCATCCCAATCACCATCCCATTCCATCCCATCCCTTCCCATTCTATTCCCATCCCAATCCTTCTCTTCAGGTTCCCATCCCATCCCAATCCCAATCTCATTCCCATCCCATCCCCATCCCATTCTCTCCAGGTTCCCATGCCCACCCCACCCTGTTCCCCTCCGCATTCCCGGGGATTTCCGGGATTTCCCCTCTCTCCCCTGGGATTCCCCGCCCCCCCCGCTCCCCGCTGGCCCCTCCCCCCCGCGGGGGTCCCTCCCCCCCGCAGGCGCCGCCCCCCGGCTCTGCCCGCCCCCCGCTGCCCGTGCCCGCCGCCGGGCCCCGCCGCCCCCCGTTATAAGCGCCGGTGCCGGCCGGGCCGCGCTCACACGGCGCCGCGATCGCAGCGGCGGCCCCCGGCCCGCGGCAGCCCCGGGCGCTGTCCGCGGTGCTGAACCCGCGGCGCCAGCCGGGCGCTGCCCGCGGTGCTGAGCGGCGCGGCGCGGGGCGCTGTCCGCGGTGCTGAGCCGCCGCGGCGGAGCCGGAGCTGTCCGCGGTGCTGAGCCGCCGCCGCGGGGCTGCGCCTCCCCGCCCGCCCGCGCCCCCGCCCGCTGCCCCGGGAGCTCCCCGCCGCCCGCCCCGCCGGTCCATGCCCCATCGCGGCGGGGCTGCGCCGGTGCCCAGCGCTCCGGGCGCCGCCGGGCGCGGCCTCGCGGAGACGGAGACGGCGACGGCGGCGGTGGCTGCGGGCGGCTCCGGACCGGAGCTGGGCGGCCGCGCCCGCCGCACAAAGCCGTAGGCTCGGTTCAACACCCGCCGCCCCCCCGCCACCCACCCCCCCCCAACCCCCACCGGGGGGGGCCCTTTGTGGCGGCGGGGCCGGGCCCGGGCCCCGGGAGGAACCATGCCCAGGTCGTTCCTGGTGAAGAAGGTGAAGATCGATGACTTCCCCGCCGGCCTCGACGCCCCGTACGGCAGGACCCGGGCGGATTTCGGCTCCCGGTTACACGACAAGGGTAAATACCGCCGCCGCCGCGGGGGAACCGGGGCCCACCGCATTCCGCCGCGCCGCCCGCCGCGCCGGGCCGGGCCGAGCGGGGACCGGCAGAGCCGCACCGGGCCGAGCGGAGCCGAACCGGACCGGGCCGAACCGAGAGCAGAACTGAGCCGGGCCGAACAGGGCCGCGCGGACCCGGCCGGGCCGACCCGTCCCCGGCGCTGCCTTTTGTCTGCCGGAGCCAAGTTCAAGGGCAAGCGGCGGCACGGAGCCCCCCGCGGCCGCGGCCCCGCAGCGCCCGGCTCGGCCCGGCCTTTGTGCGGAGCGCGGCCCCGCGGGCGGCCCCGGCCGGGCCCGGTGCGGCGGCGGCTGCGGCGCGTTGCGTAACCGGCACCGAACCGCCGCAGAGGGGCCCGGCCCGGTCCGGCCCGACCCGCCCAGCTGACCTTGAACAGGGCCGGGAGCAGCGGGCGGGGGACGGGGCCGCCAAGGGGACAAGGGATGAGGATGGGGACGGGGATGAGGATGGGCACAAGGGATGGGGACAGGGATGGGGATAACAAGGACAAGGGATGGGGACGGGGATGATGGGGACAGGGACAAGGGAAGGGACAGAGAGAGGGGCTGCAGGCAGGGACCGGGATGAAGGCAGGGACCGGGGGCTGCGGGCAGGGACAGGGACAAGGGAAGGGACAGAGCCAGGGGCTACAGGCAGGGATGAGGAAGGAGCTGCGGGCAGGGACAAGGGCAGGGACAAGGCTGGGGGCTGCAGGCAGGGGCAGGGATGGGGACAAGGGAAGGGACAGCAGCAGGGGGCTGCGGGCAGGGACAGGGACAGCGGCAGGGGGCTGCGGGCAGGGACAGGGGCAGGACAGGGGGCTGCGGGCAGGGACAGGGGCAGGGATGGGGACAGCGGCAGGGGGCTGCAGGCAAGGAGAGGGATGGAGGCAGGGACCACAGGCAGGGACGGGGCAGGGACAGGGATGGAGGCAGGGACAGGGGCTGCAGGCAGGGACAAGGGTAGGGACAGGGGCAAGGACGGGGCTGCAGGCAGGGACAGGGACAGGGCAGAGGGCCACAGGAAGGGACGGGAATGGAGGCAGGGACAGGGCCGGGAACTGCAGGCAGGGGCAGGAGCAGTGATTGGGGTAGGGACAGGGTCAGGGGGCTGTGGGCGGGCCCGGGGACAGGGACAAGAGAAGGGACAGGGTCAGAGGGCTGTGGGCATGGCAGGGGACAGGGCCAGAGCTGGGGGCTGCAGGCAGGGCTGGAGGCAGGCAGGGTTGGGGGTAGGGGGGGCATCCGGGGCGGGGGTGGGCAATGCAGAGGCAGGAGTGAGGGCAGGAGGCAGGGAAAGGGCCACAGCAGGGGTAGGCAGGTCAGGAGGGGTAGGCAGGGGTACGGGCAGGGGTGCAGGTGATACTGGGGCACGGGGTGCCACGGCTGCCTGCTGGGGTGTCGCTGAATGGGTATCCCCTCTCTGTCCCTGCCCCGTTCCTGCCTGCTCCCCCTGCCCACCCCACCGCCACCAGCAGGGTACATCAGTGAGTACATGGCGCCGTCGGTGTACGAGGGGGACGGCGAGGCTGCGCTCAAGGTGCCGTCGCCGGATGCCATCTACCCCGGCACCCGGGGGGACTACGGGGCGGGGGACTCGGAGCCGCCCGACAGCCCCCACTCGGGAATGGCGGGGGGTTACATCAATGGCGACGCGGCAGTGAGCGAAGGCTACGCCGTCGATGCTTTCTTCATCACCGACGGGAGGTCACGGCGTAAAGCGGTGAGCGGGACGCGGAACCTGCAACGCCATACCTGTGGGGAGTGCGGCAAAACCTATGCCACCTCCTCCAACCTCAGCCGGCACAAACAAACCCACCGCAGCCTGGACAGCAAGATGGCCAAGAAATGTCCCACCTGCGGCAAGGTCTATGTCTCCATGCCAGCCATGGCCATGCATCTGTTGACCCACGACCTCAAACACAAATGCGAGGTGTGTGGGAAAGCCTTCAGCCGACCCTGGTTGCTGCAGGGTCACATGCGGTCGCACACCGGGGAGAAACCCTTCGGCTGCGCCCACTGCGGCAAGGCCTTCGCCGACCGCTCCAACCTGCGCGCCCACATGCAGACCCACTCCGCCTTCAAGCACTTCAAGTGCAAGCGCTGCAGCAAGACCTTCGCCCTCAAGTCCTATCTCAACAAGCACTATGAGTCCGCCTGCTTCAAGGGAGCCGGACCCCCCCTCAGCCCCCTCCACGCCTGATGGGGTGCCCACCCACCCCCCAAAAATAATTTCCTCCCTGCCATTGGTGCACTCGCACGCAGCTCCCCCCTACCCACCTCTCCCTGCGTACTTGGGGTGGCCCTGGGTCTGCTGGCTGCACCCGGGCACGGGGAGCATGCCCAGGGTGACACCCCCCCCCCGACGCCCCCCAGCCTTGCATGGGTGCCCTCAGCTTGGGGTGCACCCCAAGATCAAAGGGACACCCCCCACCTTCCTTGCACGGGTGTCCCAATCCTGGGGTGGACCCCGAGATCAGGGTGATACCCCCTCCCTTTCTTTGCATGGGTGCCCCAGCCAGGTGACCCTCCTCCTTTTTGCATGGGTGCCCCAGCCTTGTAGTGCACCCCAAGATCAGGGTGACACCCCCCCATCCTTGCATGGGTGCCCCAGCTCTGTGCTGCACCCCAAGATCAGGGTGATACCCCCCCTTCTTGCATGGGTGCCCCAGCCTTGTAGTGCACCCCAAGATTAGGGTGACCCCCCCTTCTTGCATGGGTGCCTGGGTCCTATGGTGCACCCCAAGGTCAGGGTGGCCCCCCCTCCCATGCACGGATACCCCAGCCTCATGCCATAGCTCAGTCCAGGCCCCCCCCTTTGCATGGGTACCCCGGCCTTGTGCCGTACCCCAAGATCAGGTTGACCGCCCCCTTTGCATGGGTGCCCCAGCCCTGCACCCTAACCCCACCCCGGGGTCACCCCCCCCTTCTTTGCATGGGTGCTTTAGCTCTGGGCTGCACCCCAAGATTGGGGTGACCCCCCCAGCTCTGGGCTGCACCCCAAGACAGGGGTGATGCCCCCATCTTTGCACGGGTACCCCGGCCTTGTGCCGTACCCCAACCCAGGGGTCACCTCCCCCTTGCGTGGGTGCCCCAGCCGTGTGCTGTACTCCAAGACCAGGGTGGCCCCACCTCCCTCGCAGGGGTGTCCACCCCCGGCAATAAGCTTCCCCCCCCCCCCCCCATGGCACAGCGATGCCTGGGGGTACCCCGGCACCCCTCCCTTGCCCCAGATACCCCCAACCTTGCAGGGTACCCCCCCCGTACCCCCCTGCATGGCTACCCTCACCCTGGGCACCCCAACTTTGCTGGATACCCCCTTTCGGGTACCACCCCCCCACCCCCACCCCGCATGGCCACCCTCACCCTGGGCACACCGACCTTGCACGGGTACCCTGACTCCGGGTACCCCCTACCCGCTCACGGGTACCCCCCCCGGGGACCCCCGTACTTGCAGGGTACCCCCACCCCAGGTACTCCCCCAGGTACCCCCGTAGTCGCAGGGGGACCCACCCGGGTACCCCCATCCTTGCACGGGTACCCCCCTGGGTACCCCCCCTTGCAGGGTACTGCCCCCCCGGGTACCCCTAGTCTGTGCACGGGTACCCCTCTGGGCACCTGGGCGGTCTCACCCCCGGGTCCCCCCATCCCTGCGCCCCTTCCCCTCTCCGGGGGCTCTCCCAAATCCCCCGGCCCCCCCAACTCGAGAGGGGGAGCCCCTACTCCCCCCGCTGGGGGGCGCCCTTCTTTCCCCGGGGGCTGCCCCCCTCCCCCAGATTCCTCCTTCTGAGGGGCTGCCCCGCCTCCCCCGCCGGGGGGCGCCCTTCCCCGAGAGCACAACCCGGCCCCGCCGGGCCCCTCCCCCCGCTCCATCTCCCCTCTCCTCCCCCCCACCCGGTTTTGGAGCGGGCCCCCCCGCGGGCCCCTCCCCCCCCCTCCCCATCCCCCTCCTCCCCCCCCCCACGATGCCAAAGTCTTGTCACTTTTGGGAGGGACTGAAGGGAGGCGGGGGAGGGGAGGGGGCTGGAGGGGGAGGGGCCCCTAGTCGCCCCCCCCATTCCCCTCCCCCCCTCCCCCCCCCCGGGGACTCTGCATGCAAAAAAAAAAAAAAAAAACCAACAAAAAAAACAAAAAACCCACAAGTATTTAAATCTATGCCAATTTTTGACGCTTTTGGAGCCGAATGATCTATTTCTTGATTTGCCAAACTGTAGATAGTCTCTCCGAGGGCAATATCTCTCCGTAGGAGTCCGGTACTGAACCTATAGAGCAATAATTAACGTCGTGCATGGTATTTTTAAGAGAAATAGTATTAACGAGGAATCAGGTACATTTTAATCCAATATTCTTAATAGCGACGAATATCAGGGATGATGCCAGAGTAGCGCTAGCCCCCCCCATATGCACTGCCCGCCTGCCCCCCCCTAGGCCTCGCCGCCTCCCCGGGACCCGCCGGCACTCGCACACGCCTCGCACACGCGTGCACGCATGCAGCATGCAGGCTGCCGGCTTGGTGGGCGCCACGTGTGCGAGCATTGCAGGCGCTCTGGGCACACGTGTGTGCATGCAGCGCGTCCAGCCGGCGTGTGGCGTGGGTGTTGCGTGGGAACTACGGCCAGTGCGCTGCGGTCATTCGGCATATGCAATGCATGCCCAGCACACATGCGATGCACGCAATGCACGCTCGCTGCATGCCCCGCGAGGGCAGCACGCCTGTGACACTTGCCCCTGCAAACACGCTGCAAATGCTGCGCACAGCCACACACACCACACGCTCTGCACACACTGCGCATGCTGCAAACGCTGCAATTACTGCAGGTGCTGCACACACTGTGCACACTGCAAATACTATAAGTGCTGCACATGCTGCAAATGCTGCACGCACCACAAACACTGCACATGCTGCAGATGCTGCACACGCTGCAGACACTGCACACAGGGCAAACACTGTGCGCATGGCAAATGCTGTGAGCTGCAAACAGTGCAGACGCTGCGCATGCTGCAAACACTGCTGCACACATTGCAAATACTGCGTGCACCGCAGGCGCTGCAAACACTGCACATACTGTAAACACTGCAAACACTGCACACACTGCTAACGCTGCACACAGGGCAGACACCGTGCACTCTGCAAATACTGCAAACTGCAAACAGCGCACATGCTGCAAACACTGCAGATCCTGCACACACTGCAAATACTGCATGCACCGCACACACTGCAGATGCTGCACACACCACACACTGCATATACCACGTGTACTGCACACACTGCAGACACTGCAACTACTGCATGCGCTGCACCCACTGCACATGCTGCAGACACTGCAGAGACTGCAAAACACTGCATGTGCTGCACACGCTGCAGACACTGCAGAGACTGCACACACCACTGGCGCCACACACGCCACACGCACCGCAACCACAGCACCCACCGCACCCCCGGCCCTGCCGCGGGCCCCACCCTCACACCCCTCCTCACCCTTAGCACCCCCCGGGCCCTGCCGCTGCCGCTGCTTTCGCCCCGTCCCAGGCCGGTGGGCACCCACCCCGCGGCGGGCAGGCCTGGCAGCGGGATCCCGCCACCCGGCCGGGGTGACAGCAGCAGCAGGAGGGGTCCAGGCCTCCCCGTCCCCCTCCCCAAACCCCCCAAATTCAGGTAGCAGGACCGTAGAGCTTCGACCTCTGTTTTGTACTCGGGGCCGGCGCTGGAGCAGCCTTGTACATACGTGTGGAGATTTCCACGACTTTTTACGAGCTGTAAAGACCCCACCGCCTTCCCCGCGACTTTTCCCGGGGAATTTTTTGAGGATTTGAACGATGTTCCAGGAAAAAGCACAAAAGGCACCGGCCGCTCCGCACTTCACAATAAAAAAAAAAAAAGGGAAAACCTGCACCCAGGTCTGTGTCTCTCCTTCTGTGCCGCCCCACGGTGACCCACAGGGCCCATGGGATCCTCCCGCCCCATGGGACCCCCACGCCATGGGACTTCCCCAACCCCACAGATCCCACAGAGCTCCACAGATCCCCTGGGAACTCCCCTGCCTCATGGATCCCTTTGCCCCACAGATCCCCCACCCAATGGGGACCCACAGATCCCATGGGATCCCCCACCCCAGGGGAACACCTGGCCCCATGGGACACTCTGGCCCCCCGGGACACCCTGGTCCACAGATCCCCCACACCAAGGATTCTACCACCACCACCACCTTTGGCTCCCCTTGTGGTGTGGGGTGATGGGTGGGGAGTTGAGGGGCTGGGGAGGGGGTGGGGACTGGGTGATGGGGTCAGGGTGCTGTGGGTTGCAGGGCTGGGCGAGTTGCTGGGGAAGGCCAGTCCATGATGCAGCTGTGGGGACGGGGAGGGGGGGACATGGGGATGGGGACAAGGAGCAGAGGCCAGGGATGAGGAAGATGACCCATGGGTGAGGGTCAGAGCATGAGGCTGGAGGGAGATGTCTGGGGCCACGGGGCTGGGGTGAGGATGAGGACAGGAGGACAAGGGTAAGGCCCAGAGGACAAAGACCAAAGGATGAGGCTGGGGCATGGAGGACAAGGACCTGAGGATGAGGAGGGTGTTGAGGACCAGAGGACAAGCATCTGAGGATGAGGGTGAGGTGGAGGGACAAGGACCAGATGACAAGGATCTGGAGATGATGATGAGGGTGATGAAGACAAGATGATGGGGACCTGAGGATGAAGAGGGAGATGAAGACTGGAGGACAAGGACATGAGGATGAGGATGAAGATCAGAGGATGAAGACTATAGGATGAGGATCTGGAGATGACAATGAGGGTGATGATGACTAGAGGACAAGGACAGGAGGATGAGGATGAAGACCAGAGGATGAGGGTGTTGAGGACCAGAGGATGAGGATCTGGAGATGATGATGACCAGAGGACAAAGACCAGAGGATAAGGGTGAGGAATATAGGACGAAGAACTGAGGATTAAGACCAAAGGGTGAAGACTAGAGGATGAGAAGGGTGTTGAGGATCGGAGGATGAGGAGGAAGGTGATGAGGACTGGAGGATGAGGACCCACAAATAAGGGCAAAGATGTCAGAAGGTGGAGGATCCAAGGATGAGGACCAGAGGATGAAGGCCTGAGGATGAGGAGGATGAGGACCTGAAGAGGAGGTCCTCCCAGTTGAGGGAAGAGGAAGCCCAGGGGACAGAGACCAGCAGGTGAGGGCTGGAGGGGCAGGACAAGGACAGGAAGATGAGGGCCGGCGGGGGCTGGCATGTGGGGTGCTGGGATGTGGGGCTGGGCTTTGGGGCCAGGATGCAGGGTGTGGGATGCTGGGTGTGGGGCAGGATTGTGGGGTGCAGGGTGCAGGACTGGGGTGAAGGATAGGGGTGCAGGTGTAGGGCTGGGGTGCAGGTGTGGGGCTGGGGTGCAGCATGGGGGGGGGCAGGGTGTGGGGCTGTATGAACCCCGTACCGATGCAGCCCTTGCCCCACACTCCACATCCCATGAGGCACCTGCCCTGGGACCACCCCAACCCCACGGCCAGCCCCACAGCCGATGCCTACAGCCTCTCCCACATCCTCACCACGGGGCGCCTCACACCATGGGCAGGGGTGCCCCCCCCGGGGTCCCCCCTCCCTGGCCCCCAGTCATGGCCGTGCCGCCCCACAAATAGCAGCGGGACGGGACCTTGCCCCCGCTGCCCCCGCGGGTATTTTTAGCCCCAGCATGGCCGCTGAGCACAGGATGGGAGGGGAGTGCCGACACCTCCCAAGCCCTCCATGGGGCTGCCCCATATCAGCACCCACCCTGTCCTTGTGGGGTACTGGAGTCAGGGGCTGTAGGGCTGGGTTCTGTGAGGTGCTAGGGCTGGATGTGTGGGGCTGGGTGCTGTGGAGCACTGTGGGGGTGCTGCGTCAGGATATGTGGGGTTGGGTGCTGTGGTGTGCTGCGGGTTCTGTGGGGCTGGGTGCTGTGGGGTGCTGTGGGGCTGAGTGCTGTGGGGGTGCTGCACCACTGGATGTGTGGGGGCTGGGCGCTGTAGGGCTGGGTGCTGTGGGGCTGCATGTGTGGGGCTGGGTGCTGTGGGGCTGGATCAGGCTGTGCAGGGATGGGTGCACATCTCAGCAAGGGGCACTCAGGGGGGTCCTCTGTGGCTCAGGGGGATCCACCGGCCCCACACGTCATCCAGGGGCGGTCAGGGGGGCCCCCACCACGTCGGGGACGACCTTGGCCTTGGGGATATAAGGGGGAGGCGGCAGCGGCGTGGGGGCTGGATCCAGGCACAGGAGGATGAGAGCCCGGAGCTGGCTGTGGGGCCAGGGGGGCCAGCGGGCACTGTGCTCAGGGGGGGCTGGGGGGGGTCCCCAGGGCCGTGCAACCCTATGAGGCCATTCCCCGTGATGGCCGCAACCAGTGGCTCAACCTCTACCGCGCCTGGCGCAGCGATGGCTTCCAGGACTTCCACTACCACATGGAGGGCAGCTTCCAGCGCCTCGGGCCCATCTACAGGTAGGGGGTTCCCCCATCCCAGCACCCCCAGGGTGCCAGGGTGCCTCGGTTGGGTGGTCCCCTCTTGACCCCATCCCATCCCAGGGTGTCCCAGCACCTCCAGGTTGGCAAGACCCCTTAGTTGGGTGGTCCCAGTTGAGCCTGTCCCATGCTGGAGTGTCCCAGCACCCCCAGGTTGACAGGACCCCTCAGGTGGGTGATCCCAATTGACCCCATCCCATCTCAGGGTGTTCCCTGCACCCCCAAGCTGACACAGCCCCTTGGCTGCGTGGCCTTTGTTGACACAGTCCCATTCTGAGATGTCCCATCACTCCAGGGTGCCAGGACCCCCTCAGTTGGGTGGTCCCTGTTGACCCGGGTCCCATCCCAGGGTGTCCCCCATGTTGACAGAACCCCTTGGCTGGGTGCTCCTCATTGACCTTGTCCCATCTTGGGGACCCCCGGGGGGCATCCCCCCCCGGGGTGGGTGGTCCCAGCTGATGCAGGTGCCCTGACAGGGAGCGGTGTGGCACCTATGACTGCGTCAATGTGCTGCTCCCACGGGACGCGGCCCAGCTCTTCTGGGCAGAGGGGCTCTTCCCACGGCGGATGGGCATCGAGGCCTGGAGCGCCCACCGCCGCCTGCGCAACCACAAGTGTGGCGTCTTCCTGCTGTGAGTGTCAGTGGGTCGGGGGGGCACCCTGGGAGGGGGCAGGGGAGGCACTCTGGGGCTGGGGAGGAGCGCAGTGTGGGACAAGCTGGGGGGAAGGACGGGGGCACATGATGGGCAGAGCTGGGGTGTAGGGGTGGGCATGGCTGGGATGCACCGTGGGGTGCAGGTGGGTGCCCTGGGACATGCCAGGGCCTTGGGGTAGCGTAGGCAGTACAGGCAGCACAGGCCAGCACAGGCAACATATGCAGGGCAGCCACCACAGGTAGTGCAGGAAGCACATGCACCTCAAGCAGCAAAGGCAGGGCAAGCAGTGCAGGCAGTGCAGGCAGGACAGACTACAGGCAGCACAGGCAACGCAAGCAGTGCAGGCAGCGCAGACAGCATGGGCAGTGCAGGCAGCAAAGGCTGGGCAGGCAGTGCAAGCAGTGCAGACAGCAAAGGCAGAGCAGGCAGGTCAGCACAGGCAATGCATGCAGCACAGGCAGTGCAAGCGGTGCAGGCAGCACAACCAGGGCAGGTGGTGCAGGCATCATAGGCAGTGCAGACAGTGCAGGTGCATAGGCAGGGCAGGCAGGGCAACACAGGCAGGGCAGGCAGGGCAGGCAGGGCAGTGCAGGGCAGGCAGGGCAACACAGGCAGGGCAGGCAGGGCAGGCAGGGCAGGGCAGGGCAGGCAGGGCAGGCAGTGCAGGCGGCGCAGGTAGGGCAGGCAGTGTGGGCAGTGTGAGCAGGCTGCCTGACCCCAGCCGTGGACAGGAACGGGCAGGCCTGGCGCTCGGACCGGCTGGCGCTGAACCGAGAGGTGCTGAGCCCAGCTGGCACCCAGAAGTTCCTGCCGCTCCTTGATGCCGTTGCCCGTGACTTTGCCACCGCCATGCGGCGCCGCGTGCAGGAGAGCCCTGGGCGTGCCCTCACCCTCGACATCCACCCCCTCCTCTTCCGCTTCACCCTGGAGGGTGCGTGGGGGGGGAGGGGGGTGGGCAGGGGGGACCCTCACCCAGGACCCCCGACCTGGGATGCCAGGGGATGGTGTGGAACTGGGGGTACACACCCACCCTGGGCCCAAGGGGTGGGGTGGGGTGATGATAGTGGGGATCCCAGGGGATGAGGGGGGAGACATGGGGACCGCACACCCAGGACCCCAGGGGCTGAGTGGGGCACGCAACAGGACAGGGCGGGGGGGTTACAGTGGGACCCCCACCCAGGACCTCCCACTCAGGACCCAGGGACTGAGGGGGTGTGATTGATAATGGGGATCCCCACCCAGGGGATGGGGTGCCAAGGGGGACCCCCAACCCAGAAACTGGGGTGCTGAGTAGGTGTCCCCCACTTTGGGCGCAGCCAGCACCTACGCGCTGTACGGGGAGCGGCTGGGTCTGCTGGGGGGGGAGGCGGCAGGAGGGGCCCAACGCTTCCTGGGGGGCTCTGGAGACGATGCTGCGGACCACCCTGCCACTGCTCTTCGTGCCCCCGCTGCTGCTGCGCTGCCTGCACCCCCGCCTCTGGCAGGAGCACCTGCAGGCCTGGGACACCATCTTCCAGCACGGTGGGTGCCGGGGGGGCCCTCACCCCTCCCGAGGAAACTCCCACCCTGCGGGAACACCCTACTCTGCAGGGACACCCCTCCACTCTGCAGCACCCGCCCCTCTCTGGGGGACCCCCGCCCCGCAGTACTCCCTTACCCTGTGGGACCCCCCACCCCTGAGGGCCCCTATCTCTTGCCCCCCCCCCGCCCGGCTCCCCAGGCATGGTGGGTACAGGAGTGTGTGTGGGGTTACCTGGGTTCCCCCCACCCTGCAGGACCCCACACACGTTGAGGGGGGCTACTGGGGTGCCCCCACTGCAAGACTTCATGTACAATGGGTGCAGGAGCAGGGTGGGGGTCTGGGTGCCCCCCTCTGCTGAAGGCGGGTGCCCCCTCTCCCTGGCAGCTGACGAGAACATCCAGCGCATCTACCGGGAGTTCTGTCAGGGGGGGGCCGGGGGGGTACGGGGGGGATCATGGCCGAGCTGCTGCTGCAGGGCCAGCTGCCCCTCGACTCCATCAAGGCCAATGTCACCGAGTTCACCGCTGGCGGCGTAGACACCGTGGGTGCCGAGGGGGGTGTGGCGGGGGGGGCTGGGGGTGCTCCTGATCTGGGGACAAGGGGTCACCTGGGGGGAGTCCTGGGGGGTGGGGGGCTGGGGAGGGTACGGGAGGGTCAGTGGGGGGAGTCCTGGGGGGTGTGTGGGGGGGGGGCACAGGGGGGTCAGTGAGAGGGGGAGCATGGGAGGGTCAGGGTGGGGGGCATGGGGCAGGGTGGAGGTCCCGGGGTGTCAGTCAGGGGGGGCCTGACGGGTGAGTGGGGAGGTGCCGGGGGGGTCAGAGCAGGGCTCTGATGGGGGGGTTTTGGGGGCTCAGAGGGGATCCAGGGGCTGTCAGCAGGGGGGTCCCGGGGGGCTCAGGGGGGGTCCGGGGGCTTAGAGGGGACCTGGGGGGTGTCAGTGGAGTGTCCCGGCTGCGTCCTGAGGGGGCTCAGTGGGTGTCCCGGGGGGGTCTCAGGGGGGTCCCGGGGGTCTCAGTGAGTGCCCCCCCAGACGGCGACGCCACTGCTGCTGACGCTGTTCGAGCTGGGCCGGAACCCGGGGGTGCAGCAGGCGCTGCGGGCAGAGCTGCGGGCGGCGGGGGGAGCCCCAGGGGGGGCCCCCGGGGGGGGGCCCAGCCTCTGCCCGCGCTCCTGGCCGGGCTCCCGCTGCTGCGCGCCGCCATCAAGGAGACCCTGCGGTGGGTCCGGGGGGCACTGGGGGCGCTGGGGGGAACTGGGAGGTACTGGGGAGCCTGGGAACTGGGGGCACTGGGGGGAACTGGGGGGGAAGTGGCAGGATG